>NC_090987.1:20356875-21807500 GCF_041146395.1 Eulemur rufifrons
TTGTAAGTGTAGCTCACTTAAGCCTGTGACTTTTGGATTGTTTGTGTTTATTGCTCTTTTGCTCTGTTTGCCACATGCTTGTTATTTGTCATTTCTGGGCTAAGCTCATTGTTCGGCAGAGAGTAAATATAGATTGGTCTTCAAACTGCTTTGGGGACAAAATGTGATAACAGTACATTATCTAATGGTTTTGATCAAAACTGTGAAAGCAAAGTTCTTTTGCCCTGGAAAAGAAGCAGCCATTGTGCTCATATTCTTGAGGGGAGCTTCTCTCTTAACAGATAGAGCTTAAAGGTTCACCTACCTGTTCCATTGCCTGTCTGTGTGCCACACGCTACCCACCGGCAAGATGCATTAAGAATACACACTTTCTGTGCTACGCCATCTAGCTTTGGTGGGCCTAAGGAAACAAAATTGAACCAGGACTCTCCCTGTATAGAGTACTTCCACCTCCTGCCTCATATGCATCTTTTCTTTAAATAAAACCAAGTCAGTTTGGCTTTGATTTGAAATGCCTTTTATACTCAAAAATGGTGGTGGTTTTGCTCTGCTATAGTGAGAATGCTACCCCCAAACAACCAAATGAACTCTTAAAATAATTGCCTTAGAGTTAACTCAGCTCCGGTGTATTTGTATTCTTGGATTAGAGTTTGTTGACACATGACTTAAATCACTGCTTTTTATGTGTTGGGGACTGTACATACTTATTTGAGTAGTGCTCTTTAACTTCAAAATGAAAAAGGATCAATCTTTTTGGAGGCTAAAGTGGCCTTATTGATTTACAGCACGTTTGACATATCTCTCCATAACCAAAACCATAGAACTCATTTTCCCAATACACGCAGTTTTTTTTTTAGCATAAAAAGCTGTGTGTATTATCATGTTATTGTTCCTAATATGATTCTTTAGGTGGCATTCTCTGATATGTGGTTTTAGAAAAGCTGGGTTTTCCCCTCTTACATAATCAAATGACATTTCTTCTGATGACCCATGTTTGTATACATACAAAAATTATTTCCTAAGCCTATTAATATTTGTTATTCAAGTATTTGAGGAGAGTTTAGTTTTCATTCTGTTAGTTTTAGATACATCATCTCATTTAAAAATATCTTTATGATAATGTCCTATTCAGCTTTGAATTTTAATTCATTGTTTTTTGTTTTAAACTAGCCATGATTAAAAATTAGTGGTATCTAGAACTGTCTTGTTTAATGTACAATTCCACTGAAAAACATAATATACTAATGGGATTTCTGATATATTAGCTCATCATACTAGTTCACTGCGTGTATAATCTTTGGCCTAAAAGACATGACTTTCCATGTGCCATTTTGTTTTTCTAACTTTTCTCTGTAGCACGTATTACTGTCCCTGTGAACAGACTGGCACAGAGTTGGTGTCAGAATTGGGCAAGTTGTAGGTGATGGGAGCAGAGCAAGACCAGGTCTTCACTTCACCTACTTTCCCCAGGAGATTGAGGGTAACTCTTTTTACATTGTGTGCTACCAGTGACTGTGATCTCCCTTTGGACAATCAGATATCCACATCTGAGTGTTTGTCTCTGTGTCCTCTGAAAGCAGTGGTTGGGTTTATGATTTTTAGCAAGATCCTTGTGGATTATGCATTCCTTTTGGTTAATAGGTATAGATATATCTGAAAGCTCTACTTTTAAATTGTAAAGTTTGTCAGGATTCACATTTTCTTTGATGTGAGTGAATATGGTGAATCTCATAGTAGTGTAATTACAATAAAAACATTTCAAATTTAAGCCTCAAAAAGGTTGTTCTGATGGATTCAGTCCATAAATAGGACAGGTGGGTGGACGGGTAATCTTAGGTGGGTTTCACTGACTAAAGTGACTTTTAAAGAAGTGATTGGAGGACAGACATTTGGTGGATTAGAAGGTTTGTTCCAAGCGTAGGGGGTGGCTTGAAAGAAGATATAGGCAAGAGTAGGCGAGGGAGACAAAGGATTCGTTGAGGAGAAAAGAATGGGGAATGGGACAGGATGTGGGAGGAGAGAGATCTGACAGAAGAATTGGAAAGGAGTCATGGAGCCATTTGAAGACAAGAAAAAAGTTGTGCTTTAAATGTTGAGAACCAACATTCTGATTAGAAGAAGAGGTGTGGTGAACTTATACTCCCCAAAAGAAAGAATGCTGACAGTTTAGTAAGTTTCATTGTTTAATAAGAAAGACGGTGAATGGGCAGAGCAAATAATGAAGTGATTATTAAGTGGGCAATCCCATAATTTATCCAAACCAGGTCATTTTAAGAGAGTAAATGGAGACATTATTTAATACTTATGCTGAGACAAAATATACAAACTGGAACTGTCCTGACCAAATGAGGACATGTGGCTATCCCATTATTATTAAATAGTTAACTTGGAATTCATTAATAGATCACAAAGACAGGAAAAATCAAAATACTGAGTTTTGAAAGTAATAATATAATATTCCTTTAAAAAAAAAAAAACCTATAAATGGGAAAGTGTCAGATTCCAGTGAGGACTAGGAAGAACAGTTTCTGGGGCTGACTGACAGATGTTGATGTTTTCATGGCAGTGTGCGTAGCGCTTAGGTGTTGAGTCATGTTGCCTAACCTTCCGTTCTAGTTCTGCCACTGACCTGCTGGTAATCTTCAGCAAGGAGGATGGGGATAGTAGGGAGACCTGCCTCTTTGGGTTGAGGTCAGGTTTAAATGAGATAATGTGTACAAACACTTAGCACAATGCCTGTCACATGCTAAGCACTCAAATGGGCCTATTGTTTTTTCTTCTGTTACTGCAATGACCACTACTATTATATATTAGTGGTTAGCCTATTTTCAATTTAAAGATAAATGCTTCAAGCTTTCTGATGTTGCTGCCGGCCTTCTGCCTTTTATTTCTAGCAACAAGTCCATCATTAACTAAATAAGTTTGAAAATCTATTTTTCATTTTAGCTTGAATATAATATAGCTCACATCACACCTTCTACCTATCTAGGTCTTTCTCACTTACGAGTAGACAGGTTTCACAGTCATATAACTGAATTATCAAATACAGTAATTCTCATTTGCATTCAAGTCTTAAAGATGTTTTTAGCAGCATTGTGTTTTTCTGATCCAGTTGCTGTTATGTTGCAGATTTTGTCGTCCCTGTAAATGATGGCTGAGGAATATCATTTAACTTTCTGTTCTAAGAAAGATGGAACTTACTTTTGTTGGGGATGAGGGGGGTGGTTCTTAGCAGATAAAAATAATTATGTGATTTAGATCTTTTAAGCTTTAAATAATCATTTAAAGAGATTGATGAGATTACCAATAATTCAACCTGAACATGCCCCGTTTTTGAGCCACTTGCATTTATTGTTCCTTTTTCCTTAAACACTCTTTCCCCAGATATCTGCTCAGCTCACAGCCTCAGCATGTTCAGGTCTTTGCTTAATTGTCACCTCCTCAGCGAAGCCTTCCTTGACCACCCCATCCAAAACCAGAGCCTCTTTCTAGCACTCTTTATTCCTTCTTTAGCTTTATTTTTATAATTTCACAAGTGATGATTATTTTAGAATCATTGTCATAGTTCTCCACACTTCTGTGCTGAGATATATACAATAGTCCCTCCATATCCTCGGTTTTGCTTTTTGCGGTTTCAGTTACCTGTAGTCCAAAAATATTAAATGGAAAATTCCAGAAATAAACAATTCATAAGTTTTAAATTGGGTGCCATTCTGTGCAGCGTAATGGAACCTCGTGCCATCTAGTCTGGGATGTGAATCGTCCCTTTGTCCAGTGTGTCCATGATGTATATGCTGTCTGCTCATTAGTCACTCAGTACCTGCCTTGGTTATCAGGTGGAAAAAACTTCGCATATATAGGGTTTGCCAGTATCTCTGATTTCAAGCATCTGCTAGAGGTCTTAGGATGTCTTGCTTGTCGATAAGGGAGACTACTGTATTGCTGGAGTAACTCTAAACTCTGACATTATGATGGAATAAAGATTTACTTTTCTCTACTGCCTCATTAACACAGTCCTTAGGAAATTGAGCTTTCTTTTAGAATTAGTTTGCTTGTAAGAAGGCTTATGGAATGTCTGATCTTCTTAGTTTGGACCCAGGTGTGGTGGCTGTAGCTAAGGATGAAATGACAACACTATTTTAAGTATGGCCCTCTGGAGAAAAGGAACCTCCCCTCCTCCTGCCAATTTTTTTTTTCCCCCAACAGAAGCTTTTCCACTACTGGTCCTAGAAACTCAAGAGCCCTAACTTGCCTTTTAGTGGGAAGAGAGGAACTACGTCATCTTAACCACATCCCTATCTGTATTAGTCAGTCTGGCAACCATAACAGAATACCACAGACTGGGTGGCTTAAACAATAGAAATTTATTTTCTCACGGTTCTGCAGACTGCAAGTCCGAGATGAACATGCCAGCAGGGTTGGTTTCTGGTGAGGGTCCTCCCGTTGGGTTGCAGATGGTCACCTTCTCACTGTGTGCTCATGTGGTCTCCTCTTTGTGTGTGAATGAAGAGCAAGCTCTCTGTTGTCTCTTCTTATAAGGACACTAATCCTATCAGATCAGGGACTCACCCTCATGACCTCATTGAACCTTAATTATTTGCTTTCTCCAATTATAGCAACACTTGGGTTAGAGCTTCAACAAATGAATTTCAGGAGGTTACATACATACAATCCATAGCATTATGCATCCCAAATTATTTCTGAGTTTAGTTCAATTAAACATTTTTTGAGAACCTATTAAATGTACAGGAACTATGCTAGGCATCAAGGAGGCAGAAATGAATTACCCAGTGCTCAAGAACTTAATATTTTAGTGAGGGGAAAAAACGTGGATATAATTAACTAGAGATTGTGGTAAATGTTTTTCTAAACTAGATTTTGAAGAGTGAGTTGAAATTTTCCAGGCAGATTTGTATAGGGAAGGCAAGTATAGGCCAAGAGGTTGACATGAGCAACAGAATGGAATGCTCAGGAAGTGACAGGCAGACCACTGTGGGTAGCATGTGGAAGGAAGTAGGGAGCGTTGGACATGAGCCTAGAAATGTAAAACTCCTTTGTGGTGTTTGTCTTTCCTGCTGGTACCACAACATTTTTCTGAAAAAGTGGAGAGTACCTAATATGTTGATTTCCACAGTGAAGAATAATAAGTTTTAAAAGACTAGCAATGACTCGCATGTACAATCTACAACAAGAAACTAATTGTGCAAATAAAATACAATGGTACAAAGCACATAATTAGTGGGATTAAGAGAATAATATTTCCATATAAAATAAAAGAAATATATATTTAGTGTTATATTTGAAAAACCTAAAAAAAGAAAAATCGGTGAAATTTAAAATACTGTGCTTGTCAGAGATGGGAAAAAAGTGTACAGTCACCATTTCCAGTAAAGAAAAATATTAGATTAAAAATCTTTGGTTTTCTCCAACATTCCTTAAGTTTCTATGTAAAATTGCTAAACCTCTGTGGTTTTTTTTTTTTTACATAAATGTTCAAAAATCACTATTCATTTCCAATAAAGATGGAGTAACAGAGACTGGATTTACCCTTCAACCTGAAACAACAGCAAAAACAGACATAATATATTAAACAGTGGCTTTCAGGACACTGGTCATTAGGCAACAAATGAAACTAATCCCTGAGAGATGGTAAACAATTAAGGGCAGCCCTGTGAGCATTGTAGCTTTCTGTTTTGAGAGATTGTTCAGGCCACTGTTCAGAATTATACTTAATAAGTAAAATAAGTGGAATCATAAAAATACTCAACTCAAAAGAAGAAAAAAAGGAAAAAAGAATAGATGAGACAAAGAGAAAATTAAGAACAAAACGATAGACTTAAGCGTAACCATATCACTGACACTGGTCACAAGAAAGCAGGAATGACTGTTTTAATAACAAAGTGATTTCAGAGCACAAATATTACCAGAATAAAAGTGTATGCACTGAATAACAGCTTCAAAATACATGAAGCAAAAGCTAATAAAATTGCAAGGAGAAATAGACAAATCAATCTACCATTATAGTTGGAGATTTCGGTATCTCTTTCTTAATAAGAGAACAAGTAGACAGGAAATGCTCAAGAATATAGAAGACTTAATGCTGTTGACCAACTTGATGTAATTGACATTTATAGAACACTCCAACCAATAACAGCTCCAACCAAAACATTTGCACGTGGAAATGTTTACCAAGAAAGACCATATTCTATGTCGTTAAGTCCTCAGTAAGATTCAAGTCATCTAAAATATGTTCTCTGATCACAATGGAATTATAACAAATAAATAATGGATCGTGTTCTAGAAAAATCCCCAAATATTTGAAAATTAAATAAAATACTTCTGAATAACTCTGGATCAAAGAAGAAATCTAAAGGGAATTTTAAACTAAATGAAAATAAAACATATCAAAATTTGTGGGATGCCATTAAAGGAGTATTTTGAGGGAAATATAACCTGAAATGCCCTATATTGGAAAGGAAGAAAGGTCTCAAATCTATGGCTTCAGCTTCCACCTTAAGAAACTAGAAAAAGAAGGACAAATTAAGCCCAAAATAAGGAGAAGAAAGACAAAGAGCAGAAAACAATGATGTAGAAAACATAAAAGCAGTAGAGAAAATCAAAACCAAAAGCTTATTCCTTGAAACAGTCAATAAAATTGATAAACCTCTAGCCAAGACTGTATGTGGAATAAATGTGGACTGTATCCTGGACGTATGAATGTTATACAGGGTAAGTATCACTAATTCAAAATCTGAAATGCTCTGAAATCAAACAGAACTTTTTGAATGCTGACATGATGCTCAAAGGAAATGTTCATTGGAGCATTTAGGATTTCAGATTTTTGGATTTGGGATGTTCAGCCCAAAGGTATCATGCAGATATTCCAAAATTCAAAAAAGTCCAAAATTTAAAACACTTCTGGTCCCAAGCATTTTGGATTAGGGGTACTCAAACTGTATTGCCGAGTGTCTAGATTCTATTACAAACCAACTGGTTTGTGTCTCATAGAACAAGGAATAACATATTCTCTTTACTGGGAAATCAGGGATTAAATGAAATACAGTTATATAAAAACCAAAGATTTTTTAATTGGCATGTAACATAGTTCTGAGCTATCTCAAAATCATGGCATGCCAAGGAAACATGCTTTAGCTTTGAATTTCTCATAAAATCATCTTAACCTCCACCCTTGACTTTTCCTGCCAGAGCACATCTCTTTCGTTTTGAACATCCATCTAACTCCAAAACAGCCTTGACTCCAGATGGTTTCCTCAGTTTCATGACGTGTGGCATTTCCAGTGATTCTCCAAAACAGAAACTGCATACTAACAGCCTGAGGTCTGGACTCAGCCCAGAGAGGTGCTGTGTTTGGTTTGCACAGTGTTTTTAAAAAGTTAGAATTTTTTGCTAACATGTAACAAGTACAAGTTGGAATAGCTGGTAACCCAAAGCCCACATTCCTCAGTGCCAGTAATCAATTGGAACTGACTGGTCGCTTTTTCCGTAGGCTCTCTGGTAAGGGTTTTAACATTAATTCTCTCAATTTAATCATAGCACTCTGTTTGTTTGTTTGTTTGTTTGTTTATTTCAGGATATTATGAGGGTACAAACATTTTGGTTACATGTTATGACTTTGCTTCACCCAAGCCAGGATTAGAGGCGTGCCCTTCCCCCATACAATGCTCACCTCATCCATTAGTTGTGAGTTTACCCACCGCCCCCCAACCCCCAATGAATATTACTACCATGTGAGCACCTTAGTGTTGATCAGTTAGTGCCAATTCATCATAGCACTCTTATCCAGTAGCTGCCACCACCGTCAGCACCACATGTAAAGAAACCGAGTCTCGGAAAACTTCTGTCCAAATTCACATGGCTGGTAAATGGAAGAGCTGGTCTTTGAACATGAGTGTGTCTGAATGATCCTAAATTCCTTTCTTCATAACATCAAAAATGAGGTTATTTTTATCTTTCATTTCAGCTGAAAAATCATTAATATCCATAAGTATTAGATAATGCTAGCTATAGAGCCCCAAGTATCAAATTTATCACATTGTTTAAATTGTGTAAGGTTAAAACTTACATTCATTTGTCAATTACCCCTAAATTCATGAGGCTGGGTTTACTGTAGGCTGCTTTCTCATTTCTAGAATGTCAACATTTGTTATCTGTACTGTCCAAGTAGGTTACTGGTAAATAATTGAGGAAGACGTTCATTTTAACATTATTTTCCTATTTAAATACTTTATTTAACATGATTCCTTTCCATGAAAATAACAGCTAATCACTACCAGAGAATAAGGATAGGTACTGGTATCTATAGTTTTCTGGTTTCAAAAGGAATTTAAACTTCATTTTGAATAAAAATTGTCCATGATTTAGATAACAATTTATATCTTTCATCAAGAAACAAATGTCTCTTCCCCACAAAGACAGACTTGTATATTCTGGTTTTATAAATATTTACTTTTTGTCTGAACAGATTAGATTCTTTAATCCCAGACTGTTTGTGTCTATCTAAATAGCATTGTTATCAGACTAGAGCTAGGTTTTCCACACAACAGACCACTTGACAAATAATTAACTATGTCTATTATACCAAAGTAAATTGGAATTAAATACTAACATTTATGGTGTAGGTCATGTAGTTTACTGTAAGAAAACATTACCCCTCTCCATGTTAGTATAAACTTTAAAAGAAATTAAACAGATTTCTACTTTGAATAAAGTGTCTTTTGCCTAAAGCTTTCTTTTTTGCAGTAGGAGGGGGTGATGATGCCGGTAGTAAGACAGCAGCTTTCTCTGTTACTATCTCTGTTGATTAAGAATGAACAAAATACCAAGACAGTTAAGTGCAGCGGAAGTAGTGGAGACTTTGATGACAAACAGACCTTGGGAAATTTGCTTTCCCTCAGCTAACTCCTCTGTAAAATAGGGATAGTAGCATCCGCCTTATTGACAATGGTTTCTCTAAAGACCAATTCTATCCTTGCTATGTAATAGACATTCTATAGATAGTAACTATCACCCTCATCGTCATCATCAACAAAATGACTGTATATTTTACTGACCCGAAGCTATATTGTATGGTGACCACATATTCCAAGCCAAAAATTGTGACATGATCTGTAAGCGAACGGTAGAAGCGCATTAGGAAAATTTTTAAGTACTCACTTGTGTTAGGAAATTTACAATAGGTTTTTGGAATTGGGTACTGTCCAAGAAAATTAGAAACAGGAATACTCTTTGAAACTAATATGTCTTCACTGAATATTGGTGAAATCCCCTTATCATTTGTAATTACAGTACAGTGAAAAATCTATGTGTGACCCAAAGATATCAAGCTTCAGATTTTAAGTAACTTGTAGCAAAATAAAGTTCAATAATAGTCCTTGTACATCAAGACATTGAGATCATTATGGTACAGAAGGAGGACTAGATTAGGAGCCAAAAGATCAGGATTGTTGTATCTCTCAGAACACCTTGTGACCTTGGTCAGCTTATGTCACCTCTCTTGTTTTTCTCTCAAAGGAGAAAGGTGGATTACATCTTTAAGATCCCAAATGTAATGTACCGGTGCCTTTCAGTATCTTGTAATGGGAGTGGCTTGTACAACAAATCTCCCAAGCATGGGCTTAACTGTGACTATAGAGCCAGCAGAGGGAGCACAAAGCATGAATTTGTGTCATGGGTCTTAGGAAAATTTGGGGGTTTTATGTGGTTAAACATTAACCACAGTTCTTAAAACAGGAGATCATTTCCTATCAGGTTATACTCAACTCGATTTGAGCTATAATTTTGTCTCAAAATGGTGGCGTTTTTACAACTACTAATAGAATTCTACCTCTGTAATGTTAATATTATAAAAACCCTGCTATTTAAACTCACAAGTCTTTAAAATCCTTTTTAAGTGATACCTCATTTATCTAGCATCCTTGGGAATTGTGGAGTTCTACATATTTTCCAGATAACAAAAGTATGTTTTCCGAGAGACTACCTTAAAAGTGTTTTAAAAGTATTTTGGATGGAGATCTTACTATTGCAGACTTTTGTGACTTTTTAATTATGAGACCGTATACACATTTGAGTCTTTTTCTTGGTATTACAAGGTTGTTGATTTCATTGTGCCGCTGTAATGGAATTCTGGGTTTGCTCCTACTTTGACACTGAGGCTTCTTTCTCCCTGTTTGGTCACACTACTCTTATATTCCCCATCTCCACTTATTCACATCCTGGTTTTCCCTTCTTATTCTTCATTGCTTTTATCATTTGTAAGTTTTATCAGAGGAAAAGGGTTGTTGAGACTATGTTAAATTAGTAAGACTTTGAATTAAGGCCAAAGGAGTTAAATCCACAGCTTTCCTTTGGGTGTTGATAACCGTTTCATTCATGGAAATCTGTCTTTGTGGCTTGGGTTTATGTATTAGACTGTGGAAAGGGGGCTGCTTCTGTATTTCAGGACGAGTCACAGTAGAGGTGGGCTTCTGATTAAGTTTACTGTAAATATATGTTGGTTTCTATAAAGAGCATCTCTGAACTTTAACTCAAAGGATATTTTATCTACCAATAATCAGTCAGTAGATTTTTTTAAGGAAACTGGAACCATTGGCATATATGGGAGGTATTACAGAAGAGTTGAAAGAAGAATAAAAGAGGAATGGACATTGATGCTCTTGAACTTGTGTTTACAAAAGAGTTGGGATAAATATACAAGCAAAAGATAAAGGAAGATATGTGTTAAAATATATAGAGCAAGTATAAATTAATAAGTATGCAACAGTAGAAAGAAAGTTGAAATAAATGGATAGGGTTTTTACATTTCTAAGATTTTTTTCATAGTATTGAGACTAGCAGATGTTGAAAAATGGCATTTACTAGTAAAGACTTATAATTCCAATTAAGACTTCCTGTTCCTATGGCCTTCCCAAAAGCTAATTATATTTGCTAAGATTAAGGGCTAAGCAAAAAAAAAAAAAAAAAAAAAAATCCCAGAGTTCCAGTTGGGATCCCCAAATTAAGGGTCCAACACCTGGAAAATATGATCCTTATAAATAACGTAGGTGTAAGTATTCTGCAACATTTTCCAAATACTAATCAATATCATGTTTCCTATGACTGTCTTTGTAAAATCCAACATATAGTAAAAATACTTTATTTGGTAGGTTTCCCCGAGAAGAAATTTCCTTACACTTACCAAGCGCCTTCTGACCTGTAATAATAGTAACTTCTAACGTGCCATCCTGGCTTCTCCTGTGCTCACTGTGAGATGATCCCACTTTCCAAATGAATTTTCTCGTTAAATGTTATTTCGATCCCAATTATTGCCATAAGTTGGTGACATTGTGCTACAGGATTTTTTTTATTAATTGGATAGGCTTCCTATCTTCTTGGCATGCAGTTTTCTCAGGGGACTAAGAAAGGGTGACAGAAAAGGACAACCTAAGTTCTTTCAAGTCAGAAGATCTGTTTCTGTTCTTTACAGAATATATTTTTTTAACAGAGAAGATATCATAAAACTTTAGAAAGGTTGCTATCTTTAGGATTACATGCTAATTATAAAAAATCACTTAAGATCTTTCATTATAGTTGAATTTATATGAGGATATACATTTTTGAAATATATTATCCATGAAATAGGTATAAAAGTTAACATTAAAATTAAAGTTCTTTTGAGATAAATTGCTAATTTTTAATTTTGTCATTCTTGCTAAATAGCATTTCTGAACAAATTTAGTTAAAATTGAGAAAAAAATCTGCTTAAGAAAACAACCCTTTTGCGTTATGTCTACTTTTTAAATATTTTTCACTGAGTTACTTTAAAGTTAAAAACATAAAAGAAATTTGCATGAATTGTCTTTAGGCTAATGTTAGGTTCTCTTATTTCACTCATTTGTAATTTTGGTATTAATAATTTAGTTACCAGATCATGTATTGACAAATCATGTATGTTATCTGTTATTCTCAACATATTTTTATGAGTAACAATTTGTGTAACATTATTTTTAAAGTTGTTAGTCATCTTTCAATTTTTCTTCTACATCCTCCTTATTTGGATTTTGATCACCTTAATCAAGGGAAATTCAATTCCTGAGTTTCAGCATTTTTTTTTAAAGAAACATTATTTAGTTGAATACCGTACCATGTTGTATGACCAATTATTTTTGGTTTTACATGTAATTTGGGTGCAATAATACCATGAAGATCATAGTGAAGTTTGTAACTATAATTTTAAGTTCTTGCTAAGGTACCTTGCATGTTTTTATAACACTAGGATTGGATTCCCCAATTGCAATTCACGGTGTGCCCTTTTGATGGGATCCTTGCTTACTAGATATTATACATGCATTTCTTTGTACCTTTTGCTTTTAGTTCAGAATTTTTAAAAGAGGTGAAGTTTTGAGTTTCCTTATAGCCTTGAAATATAGAGCCACAGATGCTAATGGATCATGTGGTATTCAGTGTACTGATGAACACATCTGTTGTCCATGCATTGTACTCTGAACTGCTGTCCATAAGACATTTGCATTTTAATAAGCCTTACTTAACATTCAGCAAGCTGGTGGTGCTGAGGTTTCTTATTTTGTTTTTACCTTCTATGCCGTACAATCAACACTATTTTAGCACTTGTCCTGGACGGAAATGAATTTGAAGCTAGTTATTATGTATCTAAAATAATATTTATGGTTATTAAGGCAATTAAATGTGAATGAATGGGCAGTTTACTCTGTCTTAGCCTTGCTTCTTTGTATAAATGTCAGTGTTCTTAACAAAGATAATGATGTAGTTAGCCTCCCCTTTATTTTAACTTTAGGTCCTTAAAATAAGATTTTTTTACTAAAATTAACTAAGACCTCTTGTTTCCAATTTTGTAAGCCAGGAATACTGGCATCTTCACAGCTTCTTTTATTGGAGTAAGAAAGGTAGAGGAGAAAAAGAAGACAACAAATTATTAGCAGCAAACGTATTTTAGACCATGTTGTGTGCAGAACACTGTCCAAACATGTACAATTAAGGCCTTAAATGAACTTGGCATTGGGAAAAAAACAAAACAAAACATGTTTACAATACATGTATGTATTATACATGTGAATAGCAATTTAAGAACAACTGTGAAACAGCATATAAAAGCAAACAATTAAGATTACATATTTTGAAAGAGAGGAAAAGTTACTGTTTTTATATATTCTACAAGTACAAAGACAAGTTGCATAAAATGAATTTGTTCTATCTTCATAGACTTTGATTTTTTTATTTACTAATGGTGTTTTAATCCTCACATCTTGTCTGCATTTGTTAGAGCCATTGTTATCCTTCCCTTTCTCCCTCTGCCTTGTCCCTCACTTCTGAATTGGTCTGATTGTCTTTGGAAAAGGCTACCTGAATCCTGTCCTTGGCAATCCCTGTTCTGCTCAACTTTCTCTGAATAGATAAATAGAAGGATTTTTCATGAGAAGCCAAAAAGGTGGAGTGAGGTAGAAAAGCATTCTGTGTGAACTGACCAGTGTTTCAGGAGCAGACGTCATCATCTTAAACTCCCCGCAGCTGCGCACACCCTCGTGCCCACCCTCAGCTGCCCCTTCCCCATTCTCCCAGTGCAGTTACATAGTAACGTTAGGTCAGGTCGGTTATTTACAGGCTTTTTCTTAAACCATGGTCAGAAAAAATCTGTATTTTAATCTTTATTCTAGGATAACAATTTGGCAGTTCTATGTTTGGAGTAATTTCTCTCTGCATTTGGAAGACATTGCTCATTTTGTAGCCGTTGAGGTAGCTAATGCCACACTAATTCTCGACTGTTTGAATATGGCCTCCTTCCCTCTTTTTCTCTTTTAGTTTTTAGGACCTTCTTTTGTCTCCAGTGTTTTGAAATTCCAGTCATGTGCTATGATGTGCAGTTTTTCTTTGTTTTCTGGATACTTAGGGGGGATCTTTCTGGAAATCCATGTTTTTCAGTTTTGATAACTTTCCTTGAAATAATTCTTTAATGCCTGTCTTTTCCCCTTCTATTTCCTTTGTCCTTTTAAAAAAATCCTGTGTTAGACTTTGTGGACCAATTCTCTAATTGTCATTTTTCTACTGTTTTTCCATCTCTTAGTATTTTTTGCTCCACTGTCTGGGAAAGTTCTTCAAATTTATTTTGCAAACTTTCAACTGGATGTTTCATTTCTGCTACCATATTAGTATTTTCATTTCCTGAATTCTTTTTTATTCTCCGATATTCCTTTTTATATGGCCTCCTTCTTGTTTCATAGCTGAAATATATTTACCTTTCTGCATTAGCTTAGCGTAATTGTAATGTTTTAGAAGTTTTCTTCTCATCCCTGCTCCCTTTTCTTTTTTTTTTTTTTTTTTTTTTTTGCTTGTTTATCATTTTGGTGGCTCTCTCTAATGATCTTTGGCAATGCGTTTATATTTAAAAGTGAGACACTGAAGAGCTGATCGGAAGGAAGTTCTGTTTAATTGGGTTGGGCTTTGTTGACTGGTCGCTTCATTTTAGGGTGCTCCAACAGGGCTGTTTTGGGGGGAAATTCCCAAGTGTTGGTATCTGTGGGTCATTTTGTCTTAATGCTTTTCAGTTTCTCCCGAGAGTAACCCTCCGATGTGTTTCCTGGGTCTGTTCTTTTCTTACCCTTCAGTGATCACCTCCACTTTTATGATCACAACTGATGGAGATAACCCTAAACTTTCTCCTCGCCTCTCTGTTGAGAACCAGATTAGTATTTCTAAACTGCCCTTCTGATTATTTCTAACCATCTCCACCTGTTGTTGTTCTGAACTCCTCTAGGTTTCCTAGAAGAATTGTTAAAAGCGCAGATTCTGGAGCCCCTCCAGAATTTCACTCTTGACTCCGCCACTTAGTAACTAGATGAATTACTGTGCCTGGATGAATTACGTAACCTCTCTGTGCTTCAATTCCATCCTCTCTTTAAAATAAAAAAAAAAAAAAAAAAAAAAAAAAAAAAGGAGGTGAGTGGAGTGGTTAATAGCGGTTATCTACCTTACATGATTCTTTAATGGACGGTGCCTGGTATACAGTAAGCACTATATAAGTCATGGCTGCTGCTGCTGCTGCTATTAATTTCTTTGTCTTCCTAAGGTTTTCCTCCTTCCCCTTCAACTCTTCTATATTCCTAGCATGTTCAGGCACTAAGTTTCCCAAGTTAGAAACCTCAGTTATCCGTGATTTTCTTCTTTCACACTCTATGTTGTCTCTCTTGTCTTCCAAATAGCTCACACTTGCTTTAATTTAAAGCCTCCTCATCAAAGGTTCGCTCTGTTTCTCCTCTGGTTCTGTTGCCATCCTCTGTCCATCGTTCCTTCCAGGGGCAGAGGAATCTTTCTAAGACAAATTTGATTGATACGGTTAGGTCAGTGGTTTTCAAACTTTGGTCCTAGGAGCCCTGGGGTTTCATGGCAGGAACTCTATGGCCACCATAGGTGGGAGAGCATAGGGAAGAGGCTAAGGAGTAATCAGCCATCCTTCCTATTGACCCCTGCTTCCCGCCTCGTACCTGAATACCAAACACAGCAGCTTTGCTTTGTCACTTTCTCAGATTGCAGTCCTGCTGTCATAGAACACCTCTGGTTTGCAGGATGCAGTCCAAGGTCTAAGTAAGACCCAAGAGGTGCTGTATGAACTGTACTCACTACTGGCCAGTCTTATCACTTTGTTCTGCTGTGTACTCAATATTTGATGTACCTGCAGGCAGTGCTGTTTCCTGAATATGTACAGGGTACATATTTCTCTGCCTTAGCTCCTGCTCTTTGCTCCGCCCAAATTACCTTTACCGTTGCTTGATTTGCTTAGCTAACTCCTAATTATTCCTTAAGATGCAGCTCAGGCATCATCTCCAGAAACAATTTCCTGTTTCTACCTTCAGGTACAGTTGGGAAGCCCTCACTTGTGTCCCCATAACATTCCATGTTCACCTTCAGCCTATTTAGGTGCATCCTTCCTGATTTGACTGCACCCTCCTGGGAGGGAAGACCAAAAATGGTGTTGCTTTTGCTCGCCATCGCATCCCAGGCAGCTCTCACAGCGCCCGGCACATAGTAGGCCATTGGTAAATATTTGACTTAATATCTATCTCAGTGACTTAACAAGATGAAATGCAAAGCTTTTAGCAGGGTATTAAGACCTTTTTTTAATCTGGCCTTTACCTGTCTTGCCAGCTTCATCTCTTGCCACCTCTCACACCCACCCTCATGGGCTTTCCCCATTCTTGTCTTGTAAGCTGTGGGTATTTCCCTGGAGTCTCTCCGTGCCTTTTTATATACTCTTCCCCCTTTCTGTTCTTCCTCCTCTTTTACTTTTCCAACTAGCAAACCCCCTAACCTTCCAGGCCACAGTCAAGATAGATTTCCTCTGTGGAATGCACCTGACCTTCCTATGTGCTCCCACCACACTCTCTTCAGACCCATGGCATTCTCTGATTTCAGTATTGTAGACACTTTTTTTCTTATCCCATTAGACTTGAGTTCCTTGGGGGCAGGGAACCCTGTCACTTTCATCACTTTGTAAGACTGATGTTCCATTAGCTTCTCACTCCATACAGAATAAAGGCCAGGGCTTTTGATGTGCCATAAGCAGCCCTGCACAGCCTGGCTTCAAACTGTCTTCATCCTGGTCTCATCTCCTGCCACCATCTGTGCTCCCTATACTGCAGCCATTTTCACCAGCTTGTGATTTTCTCAGCATGTTCCAGTTTGGACTGACCACAGTTACTCTATTTACATGCCTCTTTCTTTTGTGAAATGCTGTCTGTTGGCAGGGGCTCTGTTTTCTTCAGGGAAGCATGTTCTTTTTATCAGATTTTTAAAGTGTATATAATATTTCAGGCATACACAAAAAATTGTAATATAGCAGTCCTCTGTGTTTGTATTCAGTGTTACCAGAAGAACATTTTATGCATATTGTATGTGTATGTGTGTATATATATAGAGAGAGAGAGAGAGAGAGAGAGAGAACAGAAGTGCACACACACACACGAAAGCTGAATCCCCTGTTTCTTCCTCCCTGGTGCCATTTTCTTCTCTCCTTCCTCAGAAGATGATGGCTATCCTAAATGTAGGGTTTGTCATTTCCATATGTATTTTATGTTACTTTATGTTAATGTTTTATCTATAAAATGTAATATTGATTTCTATCTTTAAAACATATAAAGAATATCACCTTGTTCACATTCTATAAGAATCCTTGCTTATTTTTTATTCAACATCATTTTTGAGTTTTATTCATATTGAAACGTAGCAAAAAAAAGAAAGAAAGAAACATGTAGCTTTAGATAATTTTAAATTGCTATATAGTATTTCATATATAAATATCTCACAGTTTATCCATTCTATTCTTGATTAGTAGTTTGGTTGTTTTCAGTTTTTCATTCTTAAGTCAATTTCTAATGAATATTCTTGTACAAAAAAAAAAACAAACAAACTAATCTCTTTCTAATTTAAAAAAGTATCCTAGCAAATATATCCTAAGTGAATATTAAGCAAACTTAAAGATCAATTTCACTTATTTTTAAAGTCAGATTTCCCCATTTATATACAGACATCATGTGTTTATTACTTACTCTAACTAGCATTAAGCTAAGTAATTTGCATGCAAATTTACTTTTTCCACTTAGCAATTTTTGAGTCATGTATCATAAAAATATTGGTCATTTTGTCTTAAAAATGCTAAATGAAAGCCAAAATTAGGATTAAAAAAATTTTAAAGCTCTACTTATAAGATCTGAGCAAAACATATTAAATTATATGATAATAACTTAGAATAAGTGTGAATTCTCTGTTTTTCATTCATGATAGAGAACTGAATGTGACTGTGAATTATCTGTTCTTACAGAAAATTTCTTAAAGATAGCTGGGAGAAGTATCTCCAGCTTCTTGGGGTATACCATTTCAACATTTTATGCCCTTAGTAGTAGTCAAATTTTCCATTATGCTGAACTGAAATATCTTATGTTTGAATTGAAGCTTACTTCGTTGTTTAATCTCCTACTAGCAAAGAAAACAGATTGTTAGTGTTCTCTTTTAAAATAAATAAACTAGCCTTTCTTCTCCTAATGAAACAATTTCAAGTGTTTTTTCCTCTGATTCCTAGGACTTATTTAATAACTTAGTGAAATTGATGAAGAAAGTTACTATGCGTTGCCTCTATTGTTCTCTGAAAGTGCACTAATAGGACACACACACACACACACACACACACGAATGAATATGAGAATGAGTATCCCAAGTTTGCTGAACCCATAAAGCACCTCCTGAGTTCTTGTTTTTTGTAAACTCAACAAAATTATGCTATTTAGCTTCACTTGTCCCATTCTCTTACACCAAGAAGCTCACTTCTTTCTGGCATATTTATTACTTTTCTCTTTTGTTTGTGTATCCAGTTTATGCCTGTGAGTCTTGCCATACCCTCTGCTAGAGTCAACTACCAAAGTTGTTTTAATCTCAAAAAATTTATGAAATTGCATTTATTCCAGAAAGTATACTGCAACCAATTAGAAGAATCTTACTAATTTCTTTCTTTATGCATTTCCATATAAACATGCTTTATACACAATCCTATTGTATTTTTTACCTTTTTCTTTGTATCGCTTAAAAAATAATTTGCATATTTAAAAATATGTACCCTTAATGCAATTCAGTATCATGTTCAGTTAGTCTTTTACTTGGCAGTTTTACTTAAAGGAATTTATGCTATAGATAGTCTCACTCAGGCATGCTAAAAATTATGTACAAGGACATTCATTTGCAATGCTGTTTATAATATAAAAAAACTAGAAACAATTGCAATGACATTAATAATGGACTAAATGAATTATATATCCATATGCTTAGGTATCAAGTAACAGGCACTGAAGTATTTGTTGAATGAATGAATTATTGGGGTTTTTTTTTGTTCCTATTTGTTTTTAAATATATTGTTACATGGAAAAAGTACAAAGTACAGACAGAACTTATTTCATGGAATAAAAATGGAGGTATATATGCAATATGTGTTTATATACATGCCTTGATGCATATAACATTTCTGGAATTATATAAACAATAAACTGTTAAATATTAGTTACCAATGGGTCATGGGAATAACGATGAGTGGAAAGTATGCTTACTTTTAACATTAAAAAGGAAAAACAAAACAAAGCAAAACTAAACCCTGAATAGAGAAGACCCATAAAAATAAAAATAAAAATAAAACACTTACCCTTGTAGATTGAATCCTGTTCCTGCTTCTTTCTATAGTACTTGTGCTTCAATTTTCTCACTGTCTTACTTTTGCTTGTGTGCTTTGCTTTCTATTTGGAAATGCTCTCTCTCCTCTCTTGCACAAATAAATCTTTGTTTCTTTTCAAGACTCTATATAGGGCCTAACCACTTCATGAAACTTCACTGGACTATTCCATTTTAAAGAAATCTTTTTTTAGACACATGCTTAGCATGTAACCAGTATCATATAGTTTCACACTTATTCAGTAATTTATGTAGTTATTTTTTCTTTTTGCTATAAGTATAGATTTAGAGAATATTTATCACTTCTGTTTTATTTGCTTTGTACAACATCTAGTGTTACCAGTTAGTGTTTACGGAATTGTTTTCCTTGATGATGTTAGTTAAAAATTAATCTAGAAAGAATATTTAGTAGCCCTATTTTCAGTGAATATCTTATTTAAACCATCTGAAATAATTAGAAATTTTCTCAATTGATATTCAAATCAATAGTTTATTTAGAAGAGCATCTCTAAGAAATACTAGAGCATTGTTTTTGACATTAAAAAAATACTACATGTCATACCTCAGATTTATATGGAAAGTACATGGAACCAGAATTACCTTTATTTTCAAGTTGCCATCCAACCCAGAGAAGAATTCTTTATTTATGAAATGTAATAGATTTAATATTAGGATCATAAATTATAATATGTATATTTGAAGCTCTATTAGGCACATGTTTAGGATCTATATCTTCTTGGTGAATTGGCTTTCATTGTTATAAAATCTCCCTGTTTATCTCTAGTAATAATGTTCTAAAGCCTACTTTATCTTAAATTAATATAGCCACTCCAGCTTCCTTATGGTTAGTGTTTACATGATATGTCTTTTTTGTATCCTTTTACTGTGTCTTATCTGTGTCTTTAAATTTACAACTGTGTCTCTTTTAAACAGTACGTAGTTGGTTGGGTCTTGCTTTTTTATCCAATCTGAAAATCTCTGACATTTAACTGGAGAGTTTATAGTCCATTTACATTTAATGTAAATCAGCTTTATTTTTTGAAGATTGTTTGTTTGTTTTACTTTATTAGGGTGCCTCTGAGAATGAAGTAGTCTGTTTTCTAGATTAGAATAGCCCTATTCTTAAATCATGGCCTTTCTGAGAATTCAACTGAGTGTTCATGTTTAAGCAGTTTATCCACTGGCTGGATGGAACTCTAGTATCCCTCAGTCAGTTATGGCCTCCAAAATCTCTGTTCAGTGTACAGTTCCTGGATAGTTGTTCACTACCACACTTTGTGAGGTCTTGCTCTGCACAGTACAGCTTAGTATTTACCCATATGCTCAAGAAGACACTGCATTTCTGGACCTCCTTTCTTGTACTTCTTTCCTCTCTAGTATTCTGCCCTGCAGATTCCAGCTGCCACAGCAGCCTTAAATTTGTACCTCTGTCTTCTCAGCCTAGTACAATACTGCTGTGTACTGTTTGGGCCCCACCTTTCTGGACCATAGTCTAGAATGTTCCACTAGGCAGAAGCTAACCATTATGGGTTCATGTATATATCTCTTTTTTAAGGATCATAATCCTGCACTTCAGATGTTATACAACAATTGTTTCATATATTTTTTTCAGTTTTTAGTTGGTTACAGCAGGAGAATTAGTCCAGTACCAGTTAGTCCATCATGGCCAGCAGCAGAATCTTATAATACATATATTTAAACTAATTCTTTTTGACACATTAGAATATAAAGCTGTAATACAGCATAATAGACTCCTCATTACACTGGAGAAATAATCTAATCCAGCACACTTGTTTGAAAGATGAGAAGGTACATAACCTCAAGTGATTTGCACTACATTGCACTGTGAGTTAGTGATAAAGTTAGTGCATATCCCAGGTGTTCACCACTGTTCTTTCCCCTATAGTAATCTTTTGAAAATTTCTCCTACATTTCAAGCATTTTAAACTGTCATTTTTTTTTTATTTTTTAGAACCCCTATAATTTATACATCCTCTTCACTCCATTTTTTTTTTTTGTTATATAAATGGTATTGTTAATCCTGCTGTTAACATGGGCATGAAAAAAGAATCATTTGCAAGTATATTTTAGAATAAGTGACATGCTGTGGAACTATATAATTCCATATAAGACGTAGAAAAGGAGACACTTAGTTCTTTTAATATAATTGGATTTTTGTTTATTTTTTCAGTTTGTTTTCTTTGCTGTCTAAAAAACACAACAAAGTTCTGGAACAAGCCACACAGTCCTTGAGAGGTTCGCTGAGTTCTAATGATGTTCCTCTACCAGATTATGTAAGTAGTTACCTTATTTCATCAATTAAAATTTTTCATTGTTAAATTTATAAGTAACAGTACTCCTCTCTTTTCAAAACCTGTGCTCTTGTTGCCTGAGAAACTTCTAATATGCAAATAAAGGAGTGATATCTCAAATCAAGGGAAAAAATTGTAGATGATTGTTAATAAGTGCTTGAAGAAAATCAACTGTAAACCAATGATTGTTAATCATTAGGAATCTTATTATCTGAGTCAAGAAACCTGTTGAGACTAATGACAAAAAAATATAAAAGGAGGGATTTATAGGAAGGATGCAAAGATTTCTCATTGAGCTTAAGGGAAAAAAATATACTTGGATTTCACAGAGAACTAGAACCTGAGATTGAAAAGCCATTGGGTTCAGGAATATCTTGGTTCAGCGGCCATTTAGCTTCTGATCTCTGCTCCATTTTGCTTCTGCTTTGTTCTCCTGCTGCTTTCTACTGGCCAGCTTTCTCTATTTGCTTACTTGGACCTAAAATGGCCACCTCAGCTCTTCCGCTTCTTCCCACCAACCTATTTATAACATGTTCTTGTGAGTGTAGTGCCTTAAGCTAACCTGAGTCTTGAAATCCTAATTCTCAATTCCTGGGAAAAAGAAATGTCATTGCTGTACTGTCATCAGTATGCAATTCTGGTCTTACCAGCCATGGTCAGAAGAAAACAGCAGTAACATGTTGCCCTTGTTCCATCCACTTTAAAGATAAAGAGCTTCTTACAACCTGCTATGGTTTGAATGTCCCCTCCAGAACTGATGTTTTTTTTTTTTTCTATTTTTCTTGATGAAAAAATACATGTTGTTTTTAATCATAAACATAATTGAAAAGAACTAAGACAGTTCATTCAGCTCTTACAGGAAACACTCACATTGTTCCTGATAAAAGGATGGCGCTTATAATCACATGAAAGTACTGGATGAGGCCAGTCACTGTACAACATGGCAGAGGAACAAGCTCCCATTTAGTTGTTTTTAATGGCTTCACCATAGCTGTCATGCTGAATCAAGAACATACGAACATAAATGTTTATAAATTAGACCTTATACCAGTTTAGTCTATAGATTAGGGTAGTCAGAGCATAAGACAATATTCCAGACCATAACAGTCGAAATAAGTTGTCTGGTACACATGTTAGGGCTTGCAAGGAAAATACAAACTGCAGGTGGATCTTTGATGTAGAGTTTCTGGAGAGACATCTGTAGAAAACTACACTGTTGAGAAAATGAAAGTTAAGTAGTTGGTGGTAGTTTTGAGAATACTCTTGGTTAGCGAGCCAGTCAATCAGGAAAATTAGTTGGAAGCAGCTATCAGCATAACGTGTGTGCATCTAGCTGTCTCCAAAGTGCAACTAATGCCTCCTTCACTTTCTGCCTTCAAAATCTCATGAAAGTTAGGCAATTGGTGAATACTAACAAAGAACTATAAAGGGAATGGACTCTGGGAAGTCTAGTTCCCAACATTACCAACATTGGCATGACGCCACCCAGAGATCCAACTCCAACTCTGTATGATAAACTTTACATACTTATAAATTGATGCCAACTATTTATTGGCAAGCACAGTAAAATAAACTTCTCTGTGCCAAAGAAAAATCAGTTTTTCACATCAGCATTAAAAATGGAATATATATATAGGGTAAGAATAATCTGGAACCTGCCACACAAGGCCAGTAGGAATATCCCAATAATTAACAAAAACCATTTTCAATTTCCCATTAATTACAAAACTATTTAAAAACTACATAAAAATTTAACTTTACATATTAGAAATACATTTCAGTTCATCCATAGAGGCAACATGCTTCAATATGGAAGAAAAAAATTTATTAATTGACTTAAAAGAAAAACAGTCTGTTAAACTCATGCACTGTTGCTTTAACAGTAATTATGGAATTTTATCACCTTGACATTTCAAGAGTAAGAATCAGAAATCCATACTTAATCCCCAATGTGGCATTATTGAGAGGTGGGGCCTTTAAGGAGGGATTGGATCATAAGGGTTCTACCCCTGGAGTGGATTCATGCATTCATAATGGATTAGTAGGTTAATGGATTAATGGGTTATCCTGGGAGGGAAACTGGAGGCTTTATAAGAAGAGGAAGAGAGGCCGGGCGCGGTGGCTCACGCCTGTAATCCTAGCACTCTGGGAGGCCGAGGTGGGCGGATCGTTTGAGCTCAGGAGTTCGAGACCAGCCTGAGCAAGAGCGAGACCCCATCTCTACTAAAAATAGAAAGAAATTATATGGACAGCTAAAAATATATATAGAAAAAATTAGCCGGGCATGGTGGTGCATGCCTGTAGTCCCAGCTACTCGGGAGGCTGAGGCAGTAGGATTGCTTAAGCCCAGGAGTTTGAGGTTGCTGTGAGCTAGGCTGACGCCACGGCACTCACTCTAGCCCGGGCAACAAAGCAAGACTCTGTCTCAGGAAAAAAAAAAAAAAAGAAGAGGAAGAGAGACCTGAGTTAGCATGTTAGCACACTCAGGACCTTGCCATGTGATGGCCTGCATCACCTCGGGACACTGCAGAGTCCCCACTAACAGGATGGCTCTCACCAGGTGCACCTCTTTGACCTGGGACTTCCCAGCCTCCATAAGTATGAGAAATAAATCCCTTTTCTTTATAAATTAACCAGTTTCAGATATTCTCTTCTAAGCAGCAGAAAGTGGACCACCTGGCCCTAGAAGATGCTGATGGCATAGAATAGTAGCAGCACAGGGGTGAGCATTATATAACACTGGGAAGGAGCATGCATTATGAGTTTTCTTAGGGCAGTGCCACTATCTGTGTGACATTTCATGTTTTAGAACGGGGCTTAGATGAAGATGCTAAAAATTATTTTGCCATAAACTAGAGGAGAAGTTCATCAAGTTCTAGTAAGGACTTTCCTAAATTGCCAGACAACAACATAGTGGGTTAGCCTTTAGAAACTTTATTAGAGAATTTTTAAATTCTGAGTTTGAAGTGATGATGCATACCAGACAGTGGGAGAGTTGTTTTGCTTGTTTCCTGGGGTTTGTTTCATTTCTAACTGGTTGTGCTGATATGAGACTGTGGGAACAGCACCCACCCCCGATACCAGTCTCTGATAAACAAAGATAGCTCTATGCAGCCACAACCTGACTGGTGCTATTTATCTTCTGTTTTATTTAGTGTGTGTGTGTGTGTGTGTGTGTGTGTGTGTTATGATCTGTTATCCCGTTAAGGTGTTAAGTTTATAATTCTAAAGAGTATCTTTTAAGATTTTCCTGCTAAATTGGATATTCAAAACTTTTTTTAAAAACTAGCATAACAGCTCACTTAGTTCTATACTTGCTATGACTGTGATATGAAAAATATTTCTTTCTAATAGCTGTTTTTTGAAAACTCAGCTGGGGCCAGGGTAGCAATGGGGATTTATGTTTAGTAAGAATTTGAATTTTGTTCATCTGCAAATGTTTTATTATTTTTATACAATTATGATTTATATACTATTCCTGTGCCATTTATTCCACAAAAATGTGTTGAATTTGTATAGTCCTGAAGTTGCCCTGGCGGCATTCTCCTTTAATCGGAGATCCATAAAATTGATGTTTCTTTGAGGAAATAGGTCAGATATTTGCCAGTCATAGAGACGATTATGCAATGATAGAACAGTTTGAATTTGTAACAGCCATGTGAATTCTGCTTTTGAACTTTACAGTTTTTGGAGTCACTGATTGACTATTTTCTTCTTGCATGGACTTTTCACTAAGTAAAAATGGATTTCTTAAAGCATCTGCTTCCTAGAAATACTTGGAAAATTCCATTTGGAATCTGTCACTAACAGTTCTTGTTTTAACCTTTGTGTGTATGAGACTTTGCAAATCACAAAATTGTTCAAATGGGTTTATGAATCTGAATTTTGGTGCCTTTCCTCAGAGTTAATTGAAGAGGATGGTTAGCACTGATTCAGTAGTAGTGGTGACTCTGAATCACTCCTGACACAGATCGGAAAGGTGATTAAAGAAAACAACAGTAACTTTAACAATAAGTATAGTATGTTCTTCTTTCATGGTAACTCGATGCTTTATTGATCATTCCCATTTCTCAAAATACTGTGTGTAAGTGATTTACACATTTGAAACCAGGTTCTCTTTTAAATTAGTCATTAACTGGGAAAATGAATATGTTCCTCCCTTTTTCTTCCACAGAATTTTTACTTGTTAAGTGTCCTTGCCAACAGCTACATAAAATTCTGTGTCCTGGACTAATACTTTAAACCACTTGTTTGTAAAAGACGGAAAAGGAAAATGAAAGAGTCGTAATGCAGCCGTGCATTCCCAGACGTACACTTTCTACACCAAAATTGAATGAGCTGTATTAGCGAAGACTTTGAATAAGTGCTTTAGAATAAGGATATGTTTTTCTTCTCACTGTAATACATAGAGTACTTTCAGTCTACCTAGAGGTTTCTGAGTTTATTAAGAAAATGTTTATCCTCATTATACTGTATAATTCACAAGTCAGTTGAGAAACAGCATAGAAAGCAAATTGCAAGTTACAAAAACATTAGTATTAGTACTTTAGTACAACAATGTTTGTCTGAACATCTCAGGGGAAACCTGAAACCTTCAACCAAGTTCTAGATAATGAGGAAACTGCCCTGGCTGCTTAAGAGGAAATAAAACAAAAATTGTTCTCAAGTCCTCTATGGGGAGAGAGAATGCCCACTACAGAGAGAGCGCCTCTATGAGGCCAGTAAAGGTGTTCAGAAAAGCAAGTAAAGTTCAGTTGACTTGGCTGTGCTTTCGTGTCTATATCAGGGTTTCATAAAATTTAATTCAGTGACTAAAGGGACAGGAGAAAATTGTTAAAGGAGAATCTTTGAACAATTTTTTAAAATAAAAATGAACCTTTCAGACAACTTTGATCATACACAACAGAATCTGAATATAGAAAATGAAACAAAGATAACAAATGAGTTATGGTTGTGTTTTAAACCATAACCACGGTTTTTAAGTCATGAATATTATCACAGTATCATATGAACTTTGTTTTCCTATTATAGTTTCTAACAATCATCATAGCAACTATTTGAGATGAGAAGAATCTACCGTTTATTCTAGGTGGAACCATAATGAACCAAATTATATTGCCCTCTGGCTACCAAAGAGCTTTTGAATCTTTCTGTAGGACTAACTGTACCATCTAACTCCAAACAGTAACTATTAATATTAATACAAAGGGACAAGCCAAAAAGAGTAAGGAGCCAGAATTAGAAAAATCAGCAGACAGTAGCTATGAAATTTGTCGCTCTGAAAACAGCTTCTTTTAGATGTCACTTTTGAAACAATTACTTTTGGTTGTTGGCTTTACATGCATTTATTCCAGTGATGGTGACATTAATCAGAATATTGCTAGAACTTCTGTTTTGGAATTGCTTTAAAAGATCTGTAACCAAACTTGTAAGATGTCAGAAGAGCAAGAGAACAACTTTCAGGAAGGAAGGGGGGAGGTATTGTGGCAGTCTTCATTGAAAAGAGATGAAATTTGAGCTAGGTAGTAGCTCAAAGAGAGATTAAGGTGGGAAAACATTCCAGGGGTTATGCTTCAACAAAGGCATAGAAGTGGAAAAAAAAAAAATGCATCATTGCCACTGGGTTCATTGTACCTAGCACAGTGTCTGGTATATAATAAGTGCTCAAGAATTATTTATCACCCTCTCTCACCATATACAAAAATTAACTCAAAATGGACCATAGACCTAAATGTAAGAGCTAAAAGAAAATATGAGCAAACTTCCATGACTTTGGGTTAGGCAGAAATTTCTTAGATGACACCAAAACATAAGTGAGAAAAGAAAAATAGATAAATTACACTTCAACAAAATTTAAAACTTTCGTGTTTCACATAATGCGATTAAGGAAGTGAAAAGAAAATCCACAGAATGGGAAAAAATATTTGCAAATCATCTATCTGATAAGGGGCTAGTATCTAGAATATGTAAAAAGCTCTTAGAACTCAGTATTTAAAAGATAAATAACACAATTTTAAAAATGGACTAACATATTTTGTGACCTGGTTCTGTAGCTTGTGAGCTGTGTGGCTTTAAGCAGGTTGTTTTGCCTCTCTGGGCCTATTATGTCATCTATAAAATAGCAGTGACAGGAGAAATGACCACCCAGGGTTCTTGTGAATGAGTCTCCAGGTAAGATCCTTGGCACTTAGTAAGGTTAGCTCTTGCAATTATGCTGCCCGTGTGTGGGACCGAAGATGTTAGTTTGGGGCATAGAGCTCCTGTGCCCTTTAGTGACAGGAGAAGTGTCCTATAGGAGGAGAGAAGGGGTGGCATCAGATATAAAAGCAGCCACCATTCACTGACTGCAGCTGAGCAGTGGCATCAGGAGGGGTTTCTAATCTGTCTAGGATCTTCTGCGTAGTTATTTGGCATCAAAGAGTGGATCTAAACCCTAAAGATGGGCCCCCACTTGCTTTCTGGCCTTGGAATTACTAGGGCTGGATGCGTACTGACGCCCCAGAAATAAACCAAAGCAGAGTGCCCATCACAGCCTAAGGAATGGGGGTCATGCTGACAGGTTTCCAGTCCATCAGTCACTTCTCCTGAATGCCAATCATGTGCCAGTCACTTCATTAGACTTCAGATGAGGCAGAGGCTGGCTGGATGCTCACCAAAACCGTTTCTTCTCCCTGATTACACAGTGAAGCAACATTTTCCAACTCCCTTGCACCTAGGAGGGTGCCATATGTCTAGTGCTTCTAAGTGGAATGTAGATGGAGGTGATGTCACCTCTGTGCCATCTTCCATACTCCTCTTCCCCCATTATTCACTAGCAAGACACAGGAGGCCCAGTGGGAGATTCTGAGGTGCCAGAGGATGGCATTGCCTGGATCCCTGAATCATCTCATGGAAGGTCAACTGAGCCCTGTTGGACTATGATGCAAGAAAGCAATAAAGCTTTTTCTGCATTTTTTAAACAAGAAATAGACATTTCTCCAAAGAAGATATAAAAAATGGCCAGTGAGTACATCACATGATCCTCAGCATCATTAGCCATTAAGGAAACGCAAATCAAAACCTCAATGGGATACTGTTAATACTTCAGATCTAGTATGATGGCCAGATCAAAAAGGCATATAACAACAAGTGTTGGTGAGGATGTGGAAAAGTTAAGATCCTCATGTACTAGTCATGGGAATGTTAAATGGTGCCACCATTTTGGTAAACAGTTTGCAGTTCAGCAAAAGGTTAAACAGAATTACCATATGGCCCAGCAGTTTCATTTCTGGGTTTAGATACAAATGAATTAAAAACATATATCCACCCCAAATTGTGAATGTTCTTAGAACTATTATTCCTAATAGCCAAAAATGGAAATAACCCAAATGTCCATCGGCAGATAAATGAATAAAGAAAATGTGGTATATCCAAACCACATGGTATATTATTTGACAATAAAAAGGAGTGAAGTGCTCATGTTCTTCAACGTGGATGAACCCTGAAAACATTATAATAAGTAAAAGAAACCAGTAACAAGACCACTTATTGTATGATCCCATTTATGTGAAATGCCCAGAATAGGCACCTCATATAGAGGTTGATAGTAGATGAATAAGGCAGAATGGGGTGTGACTACTAATGGGTACAGGATTTATTTGGGGAGGTGATGAAATATTTTAAAATTAAGTTTGTGATGGTTGTACAACTCCATGGATATACTAAAAACCATTGACTTACACATACTCTTTGGTGAAGTATATGGTGTATGAATTCTATCTTGATAAAGTCCAAGCATTAGAAAAAAATTTGTTGGATATAAATAGCAGATAGATATCAACTTGGCTGGCATTATGGCATACAGGTGAATGTAGGAAAATACATTTTATACTTGGAACAAATTAATATTTTAAGGAGACAGAATATGTTTCTTGAGCAGTGATTTGACTTTAGAAACTGCTAAAATCAGTTATATATGAAGTTATACAAAGGTGTGTATATTTTTCAGACTTAAGAGCAAAAAATGGAAACAAGCAAAATATCCATCAATAAGAGACTTATTAAATAAAGTATACATTTATCCAGTGCAGTATTCTATAGCTATTTTTTTAAAAAATGAATTCAGTCCATATGGGTTTATATGAAAAGATATCCATGATATATAAATCACTAAAGAAACACTTTATAGTATATAGATTATACGTATATGTATGTTTGAAAATATACATTAAAATTTTCTGGAATAATGCACAAGAAACTATTAAATAATGGTTATGTCTGGGAAGTCGACTGAAGGACCTCAAGGAAAGAGAAAGGGTAGCATAGTTTTTACTTTATATTCTTCTTTATAGGTATAGATCTTGGATTTCTGTCAAGTATACATAAAACTTATTTCCTCCCTACTTTTGTGGGGGCTTTTTGGGGTTTTTTTGTTTTTTTTTTTGAGACAGAGTCTTGCTTTGTTGCCTGGGCTGGAGTGCCGTGGCGTCAGCCTAGCTCACAGCAACCTCAAACTCCTGGCCTCAAAACTCCCAAGTAGCTGGAACTACAGGCGCATGCCACCACGCCCAGCTAATTTTTTTCTTCATGTCATAATCCAATGCTGTCATTATTCTGTTGTTCAAGTTGTTCCAGCTTTGGCCATTGGGAGCTCTTTCATGTCGTGTCTTCTGCCCTTTCAGTTTGCTCCCATCTTTTTTTTTTTTTTTTTTTTTTTTTTGAGGCCCTCAAGATGCTCCAGTTAATTATTTCTCTGCTCCAGCCCTGGAATCAACCATTTCTCCAAGGAGGATCATAAAATCTGGATCAAGATCCTTATAGTTACTTTAATAATGAAGAAACTGGGTAGAAAACCACATTAGAGCCCAATCTTATGAGTGAGGTTGGTGAACATCCCTAGCACAACTGCTTTGAACTTACATAGATCCCAACATTGACTAGGTCGCAGTAAGTTTCTTCAATGTGATTGATTTTTTCCCCCAGGTTTATTGAGGTCTAATTGACAAATAAAAATTGTATATATTTCAGATGTATGACATGATGATTTGATATACATATACATTATGAAATGATTACTACAATCAAATAAGTTAACACAGCCATCTTCTCACACAGTTACCTTTTTGTGCGTGATGAGAACACTTATTAAGATCCACTCTGTTAGCAGATTTCAAAGTATACAGTACAGTATTATTGACTCAACTCACCATGCAGTACATTAGATCCACAGAACTTGTTCTTCTTGTAACTGAAAGTGTGGATCCTTTGACTGACATCTTCCCCTTCCCCCAGCCTCTAGTCCCTGGCAACCACTATTCTACTCTCTGCTTCTATGATTTTGACTTTTTGAGATTCCACATATAAGTGAGATCATACAGTATTTACCTTTCTGTGTCTGTGTTATTCACTTAGCCTAATGTCCTCCAGGTTCATCATGTTGTTCCAAATGGTAAGATCTCCTTTTTATGGCTGAATAATATTCCATTGTGTATATTCCATATTTTGTTTAAACATTTATTTGTCAGTGGGCACTTAGGTTGTCTCCATATCTTGGCTATTGTGAATAATGCTGAAATGAACATACTGCTTGCATGTCTTTGGGATATATTTGGAAGTGGGATTGCTGGATCATTCGGTCATTCTATTTTTAATTTTTTGTATTGTTTTTCTTAATGGCTGTACCAATACAACTGATTTTCAAATTCAAATAAAGTCTCTAGCAAGTAAGCAAGCTCCCCCACCCAACCACTTTTTTCCTAATTAAAAACCAGGCCTGACTTAACCGTAATAAGACTAATTTTCATGGTTGCGTTATAACTTGGCCAGGAATGAGAGTTCCAAAAATGTTCTGAGAATGATTCTAAGGGCAATTTTTAGTAGGAGGGCTCTCCTCTTGTTTTAAAAAAACAAAAAATTCCATTCTCGAAAGCACACGTCAATTGAGGGAAAGAATATTGCCTTTTTTTTATTTCTGAAGAGGTAAGTTGTCCTGTCCATTCTTATAGAGTATGGTAGAATATTCTTTTTAAGGACTTTTAAAAAATTATCATTAAAAATACTTAAATAACTTTTATGTTCCTTCCTCTCTCTGGCTTATAAAAAGAAATAGGATGTGTTTGCACTGAAGTCTGGCAATGATTAACTTTCTAAGCAAAGTTTAAAGAATACAGAAAAAATAACCCATGCATATTAAATTCAGTAGTAATGTGTGATAGATTTATAAAAACCAGTGATCATGGTTTCTTTTTCCCCCTTTCCATTCTAGTGAAAAAAATTCTTACCTACTGCTAATATAAAAACACCATTTCCTGAAATGTTTCCAAATTTCCTTTTACTTATTTGAGAAATTCTTATTTTAATTTTCTGTTTGCTCACATCTTGATTGTTTTTCCTTTTTCTCCCTTTCTGCCTGAGTTCGTAGTTCCTAATAGGAAGAAAAGAAGTCTACTATTTGGAATTTTCTTTGATTTATCCTTGATTTACATGGCAAATAGAAAGCAGCTGTCTATTTAAGCATCTAATTCTTGAAACCATAGTCCCCTCAAGCGTCATCTGGAAATAATGTAGCTTGTAAAACAAAGCTAAGAAGAAAAGGCAATGTTTGTTTTATGTGGGATGAATGATTTCTGTTGGGGTCCTTTAATTCAGCTATTACGAGGGTTATTAAAAAGCAGTATTACAAAAGAGGTTTAAATGAAAAGAATTTTTTTGAGCTGGTATCTTATTATTACAGTTGATTATAGTCAAAGCTGCAAATGTTTTATAAATGGCACTTTATTTTAGTTTCTCCAAATAAGACCCCCAAAACCAGTAATCTTATTCATTGTGTGAGTGGAAATTCAACCCTTTACTTGGTTGATTTAATTTCTGAAAACAAATTGTATTTGAGAATTCAGCTCTGCCTATTTTTCTGGAAATTTTGTGGATTTCTGAAAAATTCTTAAGAATCTTTACAGGAATATTTGAGGATCACCTTATAAATGCAGAGAATGAACATGAAAAGCATCATAGTTTATCTAGAGTTAAAATATTATTAGAAAAATCAGTGAACACTAAAGTTAAACCCTAAATTGTTTCCTAATATATTCATAAATTGAGTTTCTGTGATATGAATTTGGAGATCTCAGTAATGGAAAGTGATATACTTTGGGAAGTAAAAAGTGCAGTTAATTTGTGCCTTGATAATTGTTAGAGGCTAGTTTCTTGATTTATTTGTTAATATAACAAAACAGTTATTTTTGGATATTTGACATTTAAGAACTTTAAATCCTTAAATGTACTTGAAATGACAGAAATGGAATTACGTAGCATATTTGTTTAATAATCAGTAGGGCAGGCATGTCACACATCTGAGTCACCTGTAATCTCTCTCCTAGCGTCTTCGATGATCTCAAATTTGTATTTTGCTTGATATCATGAAGAGAGTTGCTCAGAAACCTGTCTTTTTTCCTTTAACATACAGTGCTAGCTGAGCGATTGAATTAATGATTCATCCTCTGTAGGGTTATATTTTAAGCCTATACTAGTCAGCACACGATGCTATAACAAAATATCATAGACTGGCTGGCTTGTTCTTGAGGCCAGAAGTCCAAGGTGAGAGTGCCAGCATAGTTGAGTTCTGGTGAGGACCCTCTTCCTGGCTTACACACATTGAGAAAGATGACCACTTTCTCATTGTGTGCTCGTGTGGCCTGGTGTCTCTGATACAGGCACTGATCCATCAGACCAGGGCTCTGCCCTCATTACCTGAGTACTTCCCAAACACCATCGTATTGGGGGTTAGGGCTTCAGCATATGATTTTAGCTCCAACAAGGGATTGGGGCTAAAAAGGAGACTGTCTGAATCAGGTTTATAATCATCTTGAGCAAATGCTAATGAGGTGTGACCCAGAAAAGTTCTGGATAGAGTGGCAGCCTGAGATTTAGAGGACCTGAGTTCTGTTTTCAAACTACCTTTAATTTTCTATGAGCTTGGGTAACTTATTTTGCCATTCTGACCCTTGATTTTCTTGCCTTTAGAATGTATCTGAAAGTAGATTTTTGTGCGTGGTTTCTTTGGCTTTAGCATTCTATGGTTCCATCATCTCTATGAGGATACCCTCGATATATAGAAAGGGATTTAGCATATTGCTTCAAATCAGGTGCTGGGAGAGAAGTGGGAGGAAGAGGAGGAGCTAAATACCTAATTTCAGTATTACCTATAATAGGGAACCAGTAGAAAATGACAATCAAAAAGGGGACTAGGAGAATTATATGAAGTTATTCATACAAAGGTAACCATCAAAACAAAAATAGAAACCTTCCTAAATACCAAAGCACATAGTAAAAAATAAAATATAAAAAGAAAGCAAATAAAACATACAACATATGGAAAGACTTCTTATATAAAAGATTTGGATACGTATAAATATATATGAAAGTATTAAAACCAAACAGATTAATCTTCAACCTAAAACTCCGTCAGTTAAGAACTGCTTGAATAAACTTTAGTATGCTCACACAACAGAGCACTATCCAGCTATGAAAATGAATGAAAAATACCTCTATATGGAAATGTATATGCCACCACATAGTCATCCTCATGATAGGTTAGTGATATTCATTTGTATCTATTTATATTTGAAAAACAATGGAAGGACAAAGTATAAAAATAATTTTTTAAGCAATTACGTAAAGATAGTGAAGAAATCGGGTAAAAGTGGGAGTAATGACACTAGACTTCTTTGAATATTTCTTCTTTTTTAACGTAACTTAAGAACTACATAGATATTTTATATGATTATAAAACAATTTAAAAGAGTAGGGGCCCGGCGCGGTGGCTCACGCCTGTACTCCTGGCACTCTGGGAGGCCGAGGCGGGTGGATCGCTGGAGCTCAGGAGTTCAAGACCAGCCTGAGCAAGAGTGAGACCCCGTCTCTACTAAAAATAGAAAGAAATTATCCGGCCAACTAAAAATAAATATGGAAAAAATTAGCCGGGCATGGTGACGCATGCTTGTAGTCCCAGCTACTTGGGAGGCTGAGGCAGAAGGATCGCTTGAGCCCAGGAATTTGAGGTTGCTGTGAGCTAGGCTGATGCCACGGCACTCACTCTAGCCCGGGCAACAGAGCGAGACTCTGTCTCAAAAAAAAAAAAAAAAAAGCAAAAAAGTAATCTCTAAAATTTAAATAAATTGAAATCAGTAAACCTAAATACGTATCTAGTTGGCAGCGTAACTGAACATCTAAGTGACTTTTTATTCCTAGTAGGCTATACCTTAAAGACATAAATGACAAAAAAGAATCAAACTGTTTTTACTAAGAATATTTGTATAGAAACCTTGGTATTGTTATTTCAAGACACAAGGGTGTGTAATGTGAGTTTAATAAACCAAATGAGTAATTATGAAATATTCCAATTTGGTTTTCCCCATTGTCCCTGGGAACCTGATTCTTGGCATGAGAATGTCATATGTGGATGTAAAATAGAAAAGATTGAATAAAAACCCTTTGATCTTGAATTTGAATAGGAAGTATCTGTATGTTTTTGTTTTTTGTAACATCTATAGCTATGTCTAGTCATTCTACCTTTGTCCTTTGAACTCATGGAAACAGTGACCAACCCAGTGACATGGCTTTGAGCATTCCTAGCAACCAGGTTTCCACTAAAAGGAACCAAGAATTTATCCTGCCTTTCATGTAAGATGGTAACAATAGATTAAAAAAATAGTAGATAAGGGGAAGCTTCTCTTTAGAGAAGTGTTACAGGTAATAACTGAAAAAGAAATGATAGAATTAGAGTATCATCATTTTGCAAACCCTAATAAATTAGTAAATTCAAGCATTGAGCATTAGTGCCTGGAAACTTACAAAAAGAGACAACCATATGTTATGTTTCTCCTGAAGTAGAGCATACCACCATCGGTGAAGTAGTCTTGCTTTAAGAAAACCCACAACACTAATCCGATCAAACTTTGTAGATTGAGCTACCAATTTTCAGGAAATATCCAGAACAGAGAAACATTAACCACCACCAAGATCCAGATTGCAGGAAACTACGTAGGGCAAATAACCTACTTTATTCAACTAACAAATTGCAGTGAAAAGGGGGAGAGAGACACTTTAATAAAGACCAGTAAAGGCTTTATTTGGATCCTCATTCTAACAAATGGTCTTAAAAATTTTTTTTTCATCTAATTAGAAAATTGAGCACTGACTGGATATTTGATAATTTTCAGGGATTACTATTAATTTTTTATGTGTGAGAATGGTATTATGTTTATATTTTTAAAAGAAGAATCCTTATCTTTTGGAGATACTTAACCAGCATATTCATGGCTGAAGGATATGTCTGGACTTTGCTTCAAAGTAACACTTGTGGGAGGAAATGGATGAGTTTAAAAGAACAAGATTAGCCATGAGTTGATAATTGTTGAAGGTGAGTGATAAATACTTGGAGGTTCCTTATACTATCCTTTTTTTTTTAATATATTTGAAATTTTCCAATGAAAAGTGAGAGGTTATACAACAGTGTGAATATACTTAACACTACTGAATTGTGTACTTAAAAATGGTTAAGATGGTAAATTTCGTGTGTATTTTGCCACAACTTTTTTAAAACTTGGAATCTGAAAACTAGATTTAACTTTCATGTGACCTTGACGTTAACCCCTCCAATCTTTAGTTTTCTCATCTGCTAAGTAAAAGCAATGAAAAAGCTCATGGAATTGTGAGAATTAAGTGAAATAGTGCATAAAAAGTATTAATATTCAGCATAAAACAAGTGCTATGTAAATATTAGTGGCCATTACTACTACCACCTGAAAGACAGGAAGATAAGTCCTTTATTCTCCTCTCGCTAAAAACCAAAGCTTATTACTGAGAACGCTATTAAAAATTCTCTTTTGAAAGCACTGTGGCATAATAGACTAAGCTTATCCTGCAAGTCAGACAGACTTAACTCTCAGTTTTAGCATTTAATAGCTATGCTATCTTGGTTAGTAAATATTTCATTAATGACCTTTGAGAAGTTACTGTACTTTCATGCATTAATATAAAGTGAAGACACTAATATCTACTTTGCAAAGTTGGATTAAATATTAGTGATTATCTATGTAATGTTCTTGGCATAATGCCTTGATCATAGTAGATTTTCAGTAAATGATAGATATGATCATACCATGGTTTAGTCATAGTCAAATATGATTATCATTGTTTAAGGATGAAAGATAAGACAAAGTCTTTTCCATATGTCCTTCCTGGGCAAAATTTATCTGAACATGAGGACAGTCTATTTCTGACTTGATTATGGGCTTTAGAATATATTATTAAATGATGTCTATTTTTCTCAAATTTAAAAATTTTAGCATATATATTTTCTTTATTTCACTGGGATTTTATCAATAGAGCATTATCTTCCTATTTAGGAGGACAATAAAGTACACTGTGTTGGCAATTATAGTAAATTAAAAATAACTAGAATAGTGATATTCAGGTTAACCTACTGTTTTGTTAGCAACCTAAAAATCCTACACCAAAAAGGACTTGTTATATACCAGATGCAAATAGATAAAGTACTCTGCCTTTTCCACTGGAGGTTCAAGTACAATAGAGATGAAGTCTGCATCTAACAGAAATACTCTAAAACTGATTCTGGCAATACAGGGTGGTGACTACTCAGATCCCTTCTAACTCTGTAGTCCATGTGTCTTTTTTTCCTTTATTTTTCTTCATACTGATTGCTTTATTTCTTCTCCTAGAATAATTCTGCATGACATTTCTCTCTTGTAGGTTATTTGGCACTATATAAAGGTTCACGGAACTTATGAGGAGACATGGCCATTGTTTTTAAGGAACCTATAAGTCAGTAATATTACAAAGGGGAACTACAGAGATAAAAATGATTGTAGAGAATCTGTATTCTCAATGCATTAAGTAATAATATGCATCCTCTTTCTCAGAATAAAAGCAAACCATTCAAATTCTTATTACTTAAGTCATTGATAAGTCACTTTATATATCTGATCTTCAGTTTCCCCATCCAAGAACAAAGACTCTGGAGTTGGAAATATCTAGGTTTGAGTCCTAGTTCTGTCTCTTAATGGCTATGTGATAGTAAGGGAATTACTTAATCTTTTAAAGTTTCAATTTCTACATCTGAAAATAAGCACAACATTTCTAATTACTAATAGTAATTAGTTAGCTATAATTCATTAACTTTAAGGAGGGTAAAATACATTAATGGTAGATACAGAATAAATTCAGGGAAGGCATCATCCGTAAATATGTTTAAAACATATTTATTGATTTCATTCATGTCATGTTTTGCCCCAGGTGTTGAGTATATGTGGTGATGATTGATAGACATGGACCCTGCCTCGGGGAGCTAGTGGAGGGGGAAAAAACATTTAGCAATTATTATAAATACAGCTATGGAAAATAACAGGGACTAATGCAAGAGACTCATGAGAATCCTAATTTAGATTTGGGGGCTTAGGGGATCAGGGATTTGCTCTCTGAGAAAGTGATTTTTAACTGAGACCTGATAGATGAATAAGAGTTAGCGAGATAATGAAGATAGAATGTTATAATCAGTATGTGCAAAGACCTTGAGGCAGAACAGAGCTCTGTTTATTCAAGAAACTAGATTAATCCTGAGAAGATTCTTTTAGGGAATAATTTTTTAGTTGAAGCCTAAGAAAGAAAAGGTATGAAATTAATTATGAATATTTTCAGTCTCCTATTTAGCTCTCTTACCTTAGAATTGTCCATACCTCTGTTCCTGTGTTTTAGCACGCCCAACTTTATGAGTTCTGGTGGGGACTCATGATAATAGATAAGGCTTGTTTGAAATACATGTTTTATATCAGTGCTTTAATAACAACTTATGGTCAGAAACCTCATAGTCACTAAATATCCTGATTAATTTTTTTAAACCTGTATCATACTTTATGCTTAATAAACCAAATGAGAAATAATGAAGCTAAAATGTGTTCCCATATCTCAGGTTATAGGAAGCTCCAGTGGCCTCCTCAAAGCACTGGAATTATTTCCGTGAGATTGCAGGATGTATTTAAGTATCTCTTTCATTATATAATAAGCCTTTCAGTGATCAGCCCATCCATGGTTCAAAGGAAATACTCCTTGGAATTATGTACAAATGTGTTTTTGCTTTACAAATGTTTGTCATTTTGTTATCAAAAAATACAGAGGAAGAGGTTCTGAGAACTGAGTACAAATGAGGAAAATGAGTGCTGCGTAACAAAGGATGACAACCTCTGTGTGTGTATGTCTTCTGAACAAGCTTTTGACTGTTTTTTTCTTTTTAATCTTTTATCCTAGTGTCCTTACTATTATATTACTTATGTAGAGCCTTCTGTCCATTGAGTTCAAAGCACTTACAGTCATCAAGTTATTTATTTCTTGGATTTATTGAATGGGTGCCCATTGTTCAAAAGCCTGTGGGCGTAAGTACAAAGTTATAAAAGCACACAAATTAAACGTAATAGCACAGGAGTAAGAGAGAAAGCCAGCAGGATTGCCGCTGTGCCTATTGGGAATGCCACACTCTTAAATAGAAAGAAAAGAAGAGAAAACAAAAGAGAATAAGAAAAGGAAAAAACCAACAACCTAGGATTCATTGTATTCTGCGAGTTACAAAATAAATTTGTCAGTCAAAGGGAATGACCATGGGGTGCAGTTAGGGGAGGCCTAATTGAATTTAGAGGGCACTCTGGAAAACGCTCCAGCTCTCACAGAGCCAGATTTTCCTCTAGTAACTAAGCATGGGAGACTATTGTTCTCTCTCCATTTTACACACAGACATTCATATATGGGAATTTGGTTAACTGCCATTGTCTCAAAGCAGTATCATAAAATTTGAAGCACGATTTTATTCTCAGATTTCCAGTTAAATCTTGGTTTCATTTCTTTTAACAATTTAGCTTAGAGCAGTGGTCCCCAACCTTTTTGGCACCAGGGACTGGTTTCATGGAAGATAGTTTTTCCTTAGGGGGGTGGGAGGTATGGTTTCAGGATGATTTAAGCACATTACATTTATTGTGCACTTTATTTCTATTATTATTACATTGTAATAGATAATGAAATAATTATACAACTTGCCATAATGCAGAATCAATGGGAGCCCTGAGCTTGTTTTCCTGCAACGAGATGGTCCCAATCTGGGGTTGATGGGAGACAGTGACACCCGAAGTGTGTTGCTTGTGTCCAGTCTACTCCATAATCTCATGTTGGTTGCTGTCACTGCAGAAAACCCTGCTTCACAAAGATAGGATGTTGGAAATGGAAGCAGGCTTGCAGTGCTTTTGTGGCAATCTCAGGATATTCCGCCTTGACTTGAATCCAGAACATACAGAGACTTGAAGTTGTCTCAAACATACTTTTAAGGCCACTATCATTTGCAGTCTCAAGCAATTGATCTTCCTCTAACACAGACAAAGTTGATTCACCTGGCTTATTCACAAATGGGTCTTGGATCTATTCCTTCCCAGTTTGGGGGTCTTTTGTGGTTGGGAAGTAATGCTCAAACTCTTTTGAAAGCTGAGATAGGTGATCATGCACCAGCTGGGAGAAAGAAGGCCCTGGCTCAGTCTCTTGCAAAACCTCTGCTAATGTTTGAAACATGTCAAAAATCCCAGTGTTCACTCATCACCCCCCCTAATTCCAGTTTCGCTTTGAATGCAGCTACTTTACCTGCCGACTTGAACACAGCTGTCATTCTCCCCTGAAGTGACAGATTGAGTTCTTTGAGCAGTTGAATATGTCACACAAGTAAGCAAGTTTTTCAGCCCGTTCTATGTAACTGAAATGTGCTGCCAGCGGTGACTGTTTTTCTAAAAGAAATCTCTGGAGCGGCTCTTGTAACTCATAAACTCAGGCCAGTGATCTACCTTTAGAAAGCCATCTCACGTCTGTGTGTAAGAGAAGACTTGTGTGCTCTGAGTCCATCTCCACTCAGGGCTGTGCGAACAGACATGAGTTAAGGGAATGTACTTTAATGTGGTTGATAATTTTAATCACATCCTGCAAAAACATTGTTTAGTTCAGGTGACATATTTCAGCTAGCCAGCATTTCTCTATGGATGACACAGTGCATAGACTCACATTCAGAAGCAACTTCCTTGACCCAAGTAGTGAAACCAGAAAGCCATCCAGTCATGGCAGCCACTCCGTCTGTTCATATTCTGACACAAAATGACCAGTTCAGTTTTCCTGATATGCAATCATTCAAAGACTTGGATAGTTCTGCAGTTGTGGTGTTGGTTGGCAATAAAAGTACACATAACACATCCTCCTGAAAAATATATCTCACAAAACCTAGCATTGTTAGCTTTGTTGTCAACATCAGTAGATTCGTCAACCTGGATTGTGTACCATGGTGACTCGTTAATCCTCTCTAATAACTGTGCCTCAGTAGCCTCTGCTATTTCATCAGTTCATGTAGTTATGGTGCTAGCCAAAAGAGGAACATGTGCCCCCTTTTGAACTGCAGCCTCCCCAGAAGCTCACGGCAAGTGTCCTTAGCAACAGGCAGGACCAACTCTTCACCAATAGTAAAGAGCTTCTTAGCTTTAGCGATGCGGTTAGCTACTGGGAATCATGCTCTCAGTGCAGACACATTTGATGAAGTGGTGGCCTTCAATAATTGCTTCTGTTCTTCGTGTTCACATTTTTTTCTTTTGTAAAACTCCAAAGGCTTGTCTTAATTCAGGATGCTTGGTCTCCATGTGGCAAAGCAGTTTTGAAGGTTTCGTGGCTTTGTTGGTAGCCAGTCGCTGCATATTATGCAAAGCAGGCTTGGAGAATGAATCACCTGTTGCAATGAACCCGTAATTTAAGTAGGACTCTTGGTATTTTCTTTTAAATGCAGCTTTCATTTTGTTGGCAGTCTTAGGGTCTTCTGCTGCCTCATCATTGGGTCTTCCCCCCTTTTCAAAGAAGCTCTCCAGCAACAATTTTTAATTCATTTTTGTTACAGTTAGCTTGTCGGTTACCAAAACTGTGACTGAGACAAGTAAGCAGTGTGGGAAAGAGGTGGGGATGGAAGTGGGAAATAAAATAACGGGCCGGCTACGCACAGACTAAAATAAGTGTTAGATTCTGACTTAAACCCTGCCACCAGATGCAGCTGTACAATTGAATTGAAGTAAGATGCTCACTTGCCACTGTAAAGCCTGCCACCAGATGCAGCTTAATTGTCACTTGCCACTCACTGATAGGGTGTTCATATGAGTCTGCAAGCAATTGATTTATTATGGTCTCTGTGCAGTCAAACCTCTCTGCTAATGATAATCTGTATTTGCAGCTGCTCCCCAGCACTAGCATCGCCGCCCCAGCTCCACCTCAGATCATCAGGCATTACACTCTCATAAGGAGCACACAACGTAGATCACTCGCATGCGCAGTTTATAGTAGGGTTCGAGCTCCTGAGACTCCAGTGCCCTGCTGATCTGACAGGAGGTGGAGCTCAGGCGGTGATGCGAGTGATGAGGAGCAGCTGTAATACAGATGAAGCTTCACTTGCTTGTCCACTGTTCACCTTCTGCTGTGCGGCCCACTGCCTAACGGGCCGCAGACCGGTACCAGTCCAGCGTTGGGGACCACAGGCTGAGAAGAATATCCATTTTATTTTAGTTGTGTCCATCATATGGTGGTTTAAAAAGTGGATATTCTCACAGTTTAGTAAATCTGTGAAACTTAACAAGCTCATTTGAAAATTAGAAGAGGGAATGCCTCATTTTTAAAAGTAAATAGATAATTGAAAATTATAAAATTAAAAATGAATAACAGCACACATTTCAGAATAAGAAGGCAAATGTTGGAGGAAATAGCTAAAATGGTTCAAAGTATTTGCTTGGAGTCAGTGGATATTGGAAGAAAGGAAAGGATGAGTTAGGACTGTTCTTTTGTAAGTCTAGCAGTAGCTTTGAATTTTAAACTATACTCATTTGATTAAAATTAAAACAAAAGTTTAGGGAAAACAAAAATGAGAACAGGAAAGCCATTCCTCATGTACAATAAATATAATATTTGAAATCATTTTTAAAACTGAGCTTAATATATTATTCTCCAAGTCTTAGTCTGTAAAGTAACAGGCTCATCGGCACCCTCACTCTATAAAGCATAGTCTGATTTTTGGTAATTCAGAAGAGACTGGCTAAAACTGCTAATAAATTATGCATTCCACAATTAGGCATTTTCTCCTATTTCTGGTATTCTTCCATGTTTAATTGGAAATCTCTAATGACACTTGACCGAAACTCTTGAAATTATTAAAATATGAAGTCTTAAATGGGATACTTCCTGTGCTGCTTTATTCAAGTCTCAGTCTAAATTGTATTTATTTATCCTCCCTTTTCTGTCTTCATAGCATTTCCCACAATTTACAGTCCTCCCCCACTTGACTCTAAACTCCACCTACTGCGGCGCTTTTTAATAAAATCAGTCATTCAGCATTTGTTAAGTGAATGACACATTTCATCTGGGAATATTGTGGTGGCTAATTGGTAGCTATTGGGAGAATTGATTAAATTTCATCAATTAGCCTGGTAACCTGAAGGAGTTAATAAAACTTCCCCACCTGCCTAGATTATATTGAACCAAACCTATCAAGGCCAATAAATTACAGTGAAGCACAGAATGCTAGGCAGGTGTCCAGTATCTATGTTATCAAAGCTCTTAGTGCAAGGAATATTCAGATAGCAACTGTTTGGGGATCTTTTGTAAAAGGCAGTTTGCAACTGTGATTTTTTGTTTGTGCAGTTAATGCATTTTAAATTCCCCCCTCTGTGTCTTTGTCTTTCAGTTTTCTTATTCTTTTTGTGATTTGGTTGTGCAGTTAATGCATTTTTAGTTCCCCCTCTGTGTCTTTGTCTGCATTTCAGTTTTCTTATTCTTTTTGCTCCACATGTCTGATTCCTCATCCAGTTTGCTCGAAATTTAATTGACATAAAGTTGAAGCCATTAGGGAGGTTATAATCATTCTTTTATTTGGCTTTTTGACATACCAAAGGGTTAGAGTTAGGAGTGACTATTGGATAATAACCAGTAAATTCGTTCAAATGATGTCACAACATGTTTCTTATGTATAAATCGTTTACCTAGGAGGAGAAAAACTGCTTCCTAAAAATTTTTGCTTAGTGAGGCATTTTTAGGAAGGCAATTAAATGACTAAAATTGGTTTTATACTACTATTTTCCTTTTTTTCTGGATACATGAGCGTTCTTGTTCACCTAACAATGCAATTTCTTGCTAAAACCAAGGGGGCTTCAGGAAAGTTTTAGCTGATAACTGGCTTTATGGATGAAATGTGGTAGAGACTTTTCTCCGATTGCTTCTGCGCACATTTAGGTTCTTGCCAAAGTTAAATGAATGATGTCCATGACAAAGACTTTCTGTTGCACCCACCCTCTTTCCGTGATTGATGTGTAAGTGATGCAGCCGGTACAATCTGCCCTGCTTGACCTGGTGCCTGACATTGTCTCTCACCTTGTATCTTAGGGAAAGCATGCTTTGCCTTTAACTAAAGAAAAACTGAAACTGCCTGTTTCTTATTTACAAACTTACAGTACAGCTGACCAGAGAGAGTTATGGCCACTTCCTTTATCTGATGCTGAATTATCTAACCCTATTGCTCTTTCTTAATATTCAAACAACACTAGAGAATGGCAGGGTTTCTAGAGTCGAAGGCAAAACTTCAGTTTTAATTCACACAGTTGATTACACATTTCTGTAGCATTTATGGTTAACAAGCCATTTTCAAATTAGTCAGTCCTCATAACTTTACAAGGTAGGCAAGCATTATATTTCTACTTAACAAGAAAGATAATTCCCAGAGAGGTTAAATGAGTTGATCAAGCTCGGAAGGAACTATTTAGCACAGTCAGGTCTAAAACTGAGGTCTTCTGACTCCTTGCCCAGTGTTCTTTCCATCTCACCAGGACAGGACTGTGAAAGCATTTTGTCACTCATTACCAAGTGCCAGGCCCCGTTCTGAGTGCTTTATTTAACTCATTCAATCCTCACGGCACCACCATGAGGTTGGTACAGGAAGGAGATGTTTCCTGGTCGTTTCGGTCGTGGCAGAGGCCCTGGCTGTGACAATTCAGTGTTCTGGTAATAGGAATGTTGCACACAAATGTTAGTTAACAGTTCACACGTTGTAGAAAAAGCTGCCTCTTCATTATATGACTTCCTATACTGTCACTGTGCTTTGAGAAATGCTACCAAGTGAATTTTAACTTTGTTGCCATTGATGCCAGCGTGAGTACTGAAAGTTTTCTTGTTACAGTGTATTCATTACCATAAAATGGCTTTTACTTGCATTTGGTATCTTCCTCAGAAATTCTTCTCCTTACCCCCAAATTGATGCAAGTAGACTAAAGAAGTGCAATAGAAGAAAGGAGAGTGTTCGGGGATCACATTCCTTCTTGTCAAGTAAATTTTGACTGAGGATACTCCTTCAATGACCTTTTTCTGCATTTCTACATTGATACCAACTTTTTCTTTGCCTTTCAAAAAGGAGGATTTCCTCATACTGTGTTAAGAGTTTGCTTTTTTCCTCCTATTTTGATTTTATCTTTTCCATATCAATAGTTGTTTTTAAAAGCTTCTTCCCAGGAAAATAAAATTAGGCATCTATCTGTCTCTCCCAAAGAAATTGGCACCATATAACAAAATGTCAGGCAGCCCCCAGCTCATGACTTACTGCTTGCTAAAATATGATCCTGAGTTGAGCTACGTTAAGTCAGACACTTATAAATATTACACATATTAAGTTACATCCCCAAACTAATTTTATATCATAAAAACACAAAAATTGATAATGCGAATGAAAAACTTGTATTTTATAACCATATAATCACAAACAACAGCAGCTAAAAATTGGATTGTGTATAACGCATATGCTTTTGAGGCTTTGGAAATACATGTCCAATGACATTTGTACTGAAGACATCTTGTTGTAGTAACTCTTGCTATAGTAAGCGTTCTTCATTACTCTGAGGACCTTCAAACTGTTTTTAAAATTAGTTTCTGCCACAGGAAATAAATTGCAAGTTCAATACAGGATTACCTCCCCAAGTTTTTGAATGGTAAATTGCTGGGCGATAAGCAGTTTCCATGGCAACATCAGTGATGCCTTGCTCTAATTGTAGCAGCAGACCGAGCCACCCTCACTGCCATTGACCTTGACTGAATCATGAGCATTAGCAGTTATTTGGACAAAATGTAGGCATTGGTCCCATACATTAAATAAGCCTTTTGGTCATTATTGTGGAATATGGTTATAAAGCAGTGAATTTCAAACCAGGCTGTCTTCAGTCAAGGGTCACCTATATTTCAGCATTAGACTTGGAATACTTTTTTACATAATATTTCCTAAGGAGATTAACCATTTAGTATAACAATAGCGTATAGGTTCTTAAAGATCTCACCTTCACAGCTTAGAGCATTTCATTGTAATGCACTTAAATGTTCTAAAATTCAAATTTCAGCATAGTAGAGAAACATGTCTCTGTAAGTAGACATTTAAGTCCAAGTCAGAAAACATTGGTTTCTCCTAGTGCTTCATAGCCTTAATGTACCTTCCAAGTACATCTGTATCTAATAAGAAACTTTCGTTCATTATTTCTATTGTTTTTACTAGTAAGAGCAACAATTCCTTGAGCTGCTACTCTGTGTTAAGCATTGGAGCGGTGTTTTACATATTCATTATCTCATTTCCACTCTTCTGTAGTAGACTTACTGATAAACAAATCAAGGTTTAGACTCTTGCCCGAGGTTACATAAGCAGTAACTAGTAGAAGAGGGATTCAGAGACAAGTCAGGTTGACCACAGAACCTGAGCTATAAACTACTGTGCCACAGTATTTGCTCTTCTGTACCCTGGCCAAGTTTCCATAAAACAGGGGAGTCTTTAATATACACAGCAATTGCTCTTGATTTGATCTATGGCAATGGGTTTTGGTGTCTTCAGTGACACCCTCAATTATATTTACAATATTATTTCCAAGTGAAAATAACTGATTTTTCTTTCTTTTTTTAAAGTTAAGTTCTTCACATATCTTGAAAGAAATGTTTTTGAGATATCTCTGCCTTGCAAACCTAGACAGGATTTTGTAACTCCAAGGTGAAATAAAGGACAAGGACTTCATCTTATTTTATATTCTTGGTATCTGTTCTCAGTGCTTAGGACATTGCTGCATGTCATGATGTTGACCCTCAGTTAATATCTGTGAAATCATTGTCTTCTGTGGTTATTTTATATTCATTTCACTGTTTGTCTATTTCAATCAACTGAGGATCTGTTTTGTCAAATTTTGTTCAACTGTGAGGTAGATTTGTCTATTCCCATCTAGAAATAATTAAATCAAGACAGCATTAGTTTTCTGTGTTATTCTAGAGGGAACTTCTTGTTTCAAAATAAAAATGCCTCAAGCATAATAAATTATGTGGTTTTTCATTAACAATTCGTAAAGTGCATACTATACAATTGCTTATCTATTTTAATTTGCTAATTATTTGAACAATAAAGTGAAGTGACACTTAATGCTCTTTGAGACATAATATCCTTATAAACCTTATGCAAAAGCTTACTTCCTACTGCTTTGCTAGAAATATCCTCACAGATACCTAAATTTCCACCCAGTAAGTTTGAACACCACTGAAACCGTGAAGGGAACAGAGCTTGGAAGATCATCGGGCTAATTGGTTTTTTTTGTTTCTACATTTTATTATGAAATTTTTAAACATACAAAGAAGTTGGAAAATGTTACAGTGAATGCCCATCAGCCAGACTCTCCAGTTAACATTTTACTGAACCTGCGTTATCACTGTTTATTCATCCTGCTGTTCTTCCATCAATCCATCCTATTTTTATACATTTTAAAGTTTAGTTGCATGATACATCATTTTAATAGCTTCATGGTATTCCTTTGTCCAGATGTATTGTAATTTATCTAACCAGTCACCTATTGTTGGACATTTGGGATTGCCCCAGGCAGAATAATGACCCTTGAAAAGTGTCCACATCCTATTCCCAGAACCTGTGGATATGTTAAGTGACACAGCAAAAGGAACTTTGCAGATATAACTAAGGTTATGGACTTCAAAAGAGGGAGAGTAGCTTGGTTAATCCGGGTGGGCCCAATCTAAACTTACGGGCCCTTAAAAGCAGAGAACTTTCTCCAGGTGAAGCAGAAGAGCAATGCCAGAAGGCCACCTCTGGGAGATTCAAAGCTGAGTGGTAGCTGACAGGCTGTTACTGATTTGAAGATGCAAGGGAAATGTGATAAGGAATGCAGGCACAGAGACTCCTGGCGATAACCAACAAAAATATAGGGAGCCTGGCATGGTGGCACACGCCTGTAATCTCAGCTACTCCGGAGGCTGAAGCTAGAGGGTTGCTTGAGCTTAGGAGTTAAGTGTTTTTTAAGAGACCATCATCTCAGAAAAAGAGAAGGAAGCTCAGTTCTGCAGCCACAGGAACTGAATGCTGCCAACAACCTCAATGAACTTGGAAACAGATTCTCTCTCAGAACCTCCAGAAAAGAGCCTTGCCCAACTGACACCTTGCTTTTGGCCTCATGAGACCCAAAGGAACAAAACCTACCTAAATATCTGTAGAACTGTGAGATTATAAATTTTGTGTTGTCGTAAGCCACTAAATTTGTGGTCGTTTGTTATGGCCATTATAGAAAACTAATTCAGGGATGATCAAAATGCTTTGTTATACAGTAAACCTCCACAAGGCTAAGTCCTTGGCCACAGTCTTAATTATTTCTTTAGTATAAATTTCTAACATTAGAATCTCAGGGGAAAAAAATCTTCAGTTTTTTTTTTAAGACTCTTAGTATATTTTATAAATTGATCCCTGAAAAGGTAGTTTCAGATGATATTTTCATCAGTATTCTGTTGAGAATGTCCATTTACTGTCTTCTCTACGACACTGGAAATTACAGTTATTTGTTATTTTTATAACAAAATGGTATGGCAAAAAAAATGGTATAAATGTTTTTATCTTTTGTGGATTATGCATTTGTATCCATTGTGCATTTTTCTATTGTTTGTTAGGAAGTCCCTTTCTCCTACTTTACCAAACAGTTTTTTAAATGAAAAGTGCCTGTTGACTTTTCTCTATTTCCTTTTTAAAATCTGTTAAGATGATTGTAACTTCTTTTCTCCCTTGAATATTTACTGTGAGTACATCAGTAGATTTGCTAATATTGCACTCTTCCAGAATTCTTGAAACTACTTGGATTGTAGCATTTTTTAGTACAATACTGAATTTGACATGCATATGCTTTATTGCATATTTTACTGACATTGGTTTTTATTTTTATTTTTGAACTAACTTTACCAGATTTTAAAATTATGGTATGTTACCCCTGTTTAAAGAATAACAAAATGAGAAACTATCTTTTTTTCGGATTTAAAAGCTTAAATGGCAGAGTAATTATATGTTCTCTGAAGGCATTTACTCATAAAACCATGTGAACACAATCCCCTTTTTTTACGGCATGTCTCAGACAGACTTTTCCCTTTTTTCATGGTTATTCTCTTTACATTTTTTATTTGATCATAGGTTAAGATGAGGAAATAAGTTTCCTAGACAATTTTCCCTTTCATTTAAATTGTCAATTTAAAAAATATTTTATTATGAAAAAAGTTCAAACATATACAAAAGTAGTTTGATGAACCCCCATATGCCCATTACCTAGATTCTACAATTAGATTTGGTCATATATCCTTTCCTTGTACTTTTTAAATTTTTCCTTTACTGAAGTATTTTAAAATAAATCCTGGAATTTTATTCTTTCATATTTCGGTATGCATCTCTAAAAATAATATTTTCTTTTATAATCACATATCATTATCACATCTAACGAAAGTAGCAGTATTTCCTAGGTATAATCTAATGCACAGCATATTCAGATTTCTCCAGAAGTCTTAAAAATGGCTATTGGCAATGTGTTAAAATCAGAATTCAAATAAAACTAACACATTTGCTTTTTAATCTCCAAAGTCTCTGGATCTAGAACAACCCCCACCCTTATCTCCCGTCCAGGATCACATTGAAGAAATGAAACCATTTGTCCTGTAGAGTCTTCCACATTCTGGTGTGTCCTTTGGTTTCCTTTTGTGTTGTTTAACTCATTCTCGGTCCTTGATACTTACTATAAGGGGAAGTTAGCTCTGAAGACTTGGATAGGTTCGCATTCTTCTTTCTTATCAAGAATACTTCACAGGCGGTACTGTTTGCTTCATATCAGAGGGTATGAGAGGCTCCTTTTAGTGAAGCTGTTATGCACTGAACTGTGTTTCCCCCAAATTCGTATGTTGAAGCCCTAACCCCCAATGGGACTGTGTTTCGAAATGGAGCCCTTAATGAGTTAATTAAGGTGAAATAAGGTGATGGGGGTGGGGCCCTGATCCAGTCGGGCTGGTGTCCTTGTAAGAGGCAGAGACACCAGAGCGCGCTCGCTTGCATGCTGCTCACAGAGGAAAGGCCGTGCGAGGACACAGGGAGCAGCACCTGCAAGGCAGGAAGGCTGAGATGTCCTCCATATCGTAGTTGTAATTCTCTTTCTTATCTCTGAAGTTATGTCTCTGTTTTTCCTCTTTTTTCTGATTAGCATTTTGTCTATTGTTTGCTCTTAGTAAAAACAAATGTATCTAGTCAATTATTCTGTTGTGGTTTTATCTTATTTTCTAATTTATTCATTTAGTGTTTTATTTTTGTTATTTCTCCCATCCTTTCTTTGGGAATATTTTGTTTACTGTCTAAAATTTTGCCTGTTTAATTATGAATGACTATAAAGCTGTGCATTTTGAACTATACCTTTGGCTCTGCTACTCTGCCATTCCTGCCCCCCAACTCCCCCTGCTGCAGGTACTCCCATAGCACCCTGTACTCTCACAGGGCGCCTCTCCCCTGAATGGTAACCTGTGTGAGGGCACAAATGCATCGGGGTCACCCGTCCCTCCGAGCACCTGCCATAGTGCCTACCAAGTCACATAATCCCTTTGTACTCGTGGACTGTATGATTTATGTGTCTCATAATTTCTGTTGAATGCTGGACATTGTGATAGGACAGTGGAAACTGAGGTAAAAAGTATTGTTAAACTGTTACTGTGGAGTTGAGTCATTCTAGTGGAGACTTGAGCAGAATTTGGGTTTTATATCTTCAGTGTAGCACTGGCTTCAAATTACACAATTGTTACTTTAAGAGTGGGATCTGTGGTGTCAGAGGGTTTTTTTTGTTTTTGTTTTTGTTTTTTGGTTTTTTGGGGGTTTTTTTTGGTGTTTACTACCCTCTGCTTTAAGCAGCCCCTGCAGTGGGGTTGGAGAGAAGCGGTCTCTCTGTTGTCCTGGTCCAGCCTCAATCTTGGGGAGTCCCCGTGTGTGTGTGGGTTTTAGCGGTGTTTTCTTGGCATTCCTGTTCCTTCTCCAGCGTTAGCAGACCTCTGCATCATATTGGTACAGGTATGGGATCCTGAACCCGCCTGGCTTCCTGCCTCAGATCCCAGTGCTAGAAGGTTCTTTGCTTTTATCCCTCCATCAGCAGGAAGGGATCTTTGCCTGTGTCCTGGAGGTGAGAGAATTTCCTACCTCTTGTTCAGGGGCAGACAGATGGGTTGTTGCTACTTCTCCCCTAAAAGCCATGGAAATTTATCTGTACTCTAAACCAAGAGGGTTTGCTGCCCCCACAGCTTAAGGCTTTTGCACAGTGTGAGAGAAAGGTCGGAGGAGCAGGTGAGTCTTGGCACCAGCCCCCAGCAGCAGGTGATCACCTCCTGCAAGCTTGAGCCACGTGGAGAAGCCGTCTTTGGTCTCTTGCCCCACACCCAGCCTTCCTCATGAGCACCTGGTCAAGGCCAGTGAAAAACAGCTATTAAGTGAGTATAAACTCTGCTGCCTCTGGGGCTTCAGCTTCCCAGACTGACGGATTGGGCCACACTTAGCCTTTAAGAATTTCTCAACATTTTAGCTGCTTTCTTCTTACCTTCTTCTGTGGAGACCACCTCTTCCTCCCATGATCAGCCAGAGGTAAGTGTGTTCCTTCTTTCCATAGAAGAGGAACTTGCCTTGCAAAATCACATTCTGATGGGCTTAAGAAGACTTATGCTTTATTAAATTATCTGGCATTTTCTTACCATTAGGGTAAGAGAGTCATTCTTTGCCACTTTCCACATCCTAAGCAGAAGCTGAAGTCAAGGTCCCTTATATTAATAATGCTTCCCCGTGTTGAGGAGACTAGAACTCAGTCTAGAGCTTCTCTCTACTGACTTGCAGCCACTCTGTTTTTCCTTTTTTTATTTTACTTCAGGGCTACAGCACCACTGCATGTGATCTTTAGCTGCCTTTCTTGGTATCACTGACTCTTCTAACAAAAAAAAAAATGAAAAAAGGGCATCAGACATCGTAGGTCTCTGACATCAACGTGAAATCCATGGCATACAAGTTTAAAAATTATTTCCCTTCTGTGTGTTAACAATATCAAAGATAAATAACATACATTGAAAATAGAAGAATCAGTAGGTTCCTTGATTTAGAAAATGATTATTTTGGAACTTAGCCTTGTACATTTTCACTTTCAGAGGTTTTTGGATTTTTTTTCCCCTTCTAAAAACTAACAATGACTCTACCCAAGGTGGTGGGGTAATCTAAAGTAAATTCTGAATTTTCCTGACGTTTGAAGTTACCCTAAGTACTTTTATATGTTAATTACATTTTTGGTTACTCTCATAAAATTTGCTTTCTAAATTCAGTATTTTCTAAATACTTCATGAAGCTGAGACTTGAGGGTAGGAAGAGATTTTTAATATTCATACAAACACTTGTTTTTGCAAATATTAATAAAAACCATAACATAAGTGACATAGAAGAGGTCACACACCTAGTTATTCAGAGCTGGGACTGACCTGGGGCTCTAGGACCTCAAATTGGGGTGAGAGGAGGCATTCAGTAGAAACTCAAAGCCACTAAAAAGACACATCTTCCAGAATATTATCTTACTCAGATTTTACTTTTTGTAGGATGTGGAAAGGTGTTTCTTTTTATTATAAAACATCAGTATATCCTAAGAAGAATGAAAATAAACACTAGTGCTTAAGGTAAAACATTAAATTTTAAAGAACAGAAAGGCCAACCTCCAGCGTATGCTTAGTCTCTTCTGCCAGCAGGGAGGCCTGGGGAAAGGAGAGAAGCTCTGTTCTGCACCCCCAGTTCTGTGCAGTGCAAATGGCCTGCTATGGGAATCTGATTGTTGGGGGCTGCAACTTAGTTGGATTTCAGTCAGAACATTCCTTTTTGTAAGTTCTCTGGCTGTTTTCCAGATATGGAAAAACACGTGCAGTTAGCCATGTCCCCCAGCAGCCACCATGGCCTCGCCCCTACCTCCAGTGCCTTCGAAGCAGTGTGTTTTAAAGAACAACTTCCCAGGTTTCTAGTTGAGGCTGTAAGCCACATTCAGACCATGTCCAGGGAGTGGAGCAGAAGACCACGTAGTTTTGCATTCCCACGTGAGACCGGTGCTGCCTTAGCTCTGCTCTCTCCTCACCGCCGCCCCCTCCCACCGCTTCATTAACGTTACCCATTGTCTCATTTGGTCACAGGATTTATTCTTCAGCTGTGATTTGTGTGTAACATAAAACCACTTCTTTCTATCAGGAGCTCAGTATTTTGGGACAAATCCAGTTCTGGCTAGAAATAACACGGTCACAAAGTTTTTCAGTGTGTGCGCCAGTGAATTAACGGCAGAAAGATAACAAGAGTCTATCACGGAATGATCGCCTTTGAAGGCCATTGGGGCATTAACTTTAAAGAGGGCCTTGCCTGTGCATTTCCTCCCCCTGCTCCCCCCGTTGGCAAAATCCCATTAATTTTGTTGAAGGTTTTATTTTCTGCTGAAAATGCAGGAAATTTAGACAACTCTCTTGGAATCCCCCCAAAACTAATACAAACAAGATACATATGCTTCTCTTAAGGAAACTAAAAATAAATGATTTGAAACTATTTAACTGTATAAATTCCCTCTTAAAAGGAAAAGGAAGTTTATAGAATGAAAGGCAACTCTGAGTGCTGTTAACAAGGTAAAATATTCCCACAACTGCCAACTTGTCTATTTGATACTAAGTTACTACTTAACATAGAATTTCTCGGGCTTTCATTCCCAACATGTACAAACTATCAGCAACATCTGGAAATGGGATCATTTTCTTGTTTTTACATTGAAATTGTCTGCAGTAAAATAAGTATGCTCATTTTTTTTTTTTTTTTTTTTTTTTGAGGAGAAAGCCTGTTTGATCTGGGATCCATTCGTGTTATAGAAGCTGTATGTACTAGAAAGAAAATACCATGAATGAAAAAGGCAGAGTACTCTCTACGTAATTTGCTGTTGTCAATAAGTCATCAGATTGTATCTCTGACAAAGCTAATTTTGACACAGTACAGAGAAAACATAGTTAATTTTCAAAAGTATGTCTTTTTATAGAATCTTATTTTATTCCATAAATGCAAGGCAGTTTTTCTATACACTGTCCCCTAAAGGACCAGCTTTATAAATTAATTTTTAAAAATTACACACTGTTTTAAGGGCTTTGGAAACGTTATCTCATTTAAGCTTTGTGAAAAAAATAATAATACCATTTGAAATTCTGACACTGAAATACTGAGTAGATTAGATAACCTTTTAGGTCTATTTAAATACTGAGATTTGGATGATTTTGTAATTTTCAAGAAACCCTCTGATCAAGTTTATGCTGATTTTTCATCTTTTTACAAGCAGTGATTATTAATGCTTTTTAAAAATGAAACATAAAGGATTACATTTGTTTATTGCCATGTATAGTAGGTACCCACACCAGAATCTAGCCTTGGTAGCAAGTTGAAGATTTAGATAACTTGGAAATTATAATTATTGGGATAGTTTTCCTTGGAAATTAGAATTAACCAAAAGTTTGATACTTTGTTTTTAGTAAATCTCAATCTCCTGGTACATATTTACCCCTCTAGCACATAATTATTCCATGATCTACTTGATGCATTGAAGCCACAATCGATCTTCCAACAGGAATGGGAGAATACACAGAGCATGGTTTCTACGAAACCACATACACAGTAGGAATTCTGACTGTTGTCTAAAGAGTAATTAAACTAGTGATAAGCAGAGAACTGTTGGCTCTTTAAAATAGAAATGAATTAGTTGCAAGGATTACAGATGTATACAGAATTACATCTATGATCTAAACAGTCCAAATGGTCGACATCTAGCAGAACGTGGGTAAGGTGATGAGAAGGCTTTAAACCAGATGATACCGAGAGACTGTTGGGGTTGCTGGAGAATTTAAGAAGGTGATGGTTGTGACAGTAGGCCAAAGACCAATGAGTAGGAGTAAGCTGATGGTCTTCTGCTAAGCTATAACAGCTTTCTGTAACTGCAAAGAACCAAGAGCCTCTCAAACGTGTTCTACGTTCCTGGATAGGCTAGTTGGCCATTTGGTACGCGTGTTATAGAAGAGATTCTAGCATTAAGGGGAGTGGCTTTAGTGTCTGCGTAACTTCTGAATGTGTTATATGATTTTATGATTCTTTGATCAAATTCTAAGCTTCCTAACTAGATAGATAATAACTGAATTGCTCAGAATTAAACTAATAAAATAATGTATGTAGAAATTCTTGTTACAGTTTTTAGAACATAGCAAAACCAATTAATGTAGATACCCTACTTCAAGGAAACCTCATTTTATTTCTCAAGGACTAATCCTGTTTGGGTGCAGTGGCTCACGCCTGTAATTCTAGTACTTGGGGAGGCCAAGGTGGGAGGATCACTTGAGGCCAGGATTCAAGACCAGCCTGGGCAACATAGCAAGAGAAGGAAAGCCTATTGTTTTTGTTCTTCCCATTGCTCTTGCTTCCAAGAGGTTTGCTGATTGCTTACTTTGAGCTTTGCTGTCTTACAAGTATTTTATGTTCAGATTCCCAAAGACTGTTAACTCTGAGGAAACAGTGACAAAACCCTAGTCTATTTATCATTAAATATAAAGATTGAAATGATAGTGTAGAGAAGTGAGGTCATTTTCTGAATCAGGCACTTTTCCTGGAGTCAGTATGACCGTACACTGCTTACATTGTGGAATTCTAACACTTCAGGGGGATACGATGATGAGAATACAAATTAGGATCTTTTTAATGAGGGGCTGTGTAAGCTCCAAATTTCCCTCTAGATTGGTGAATCTATAATTTATTATGTGAAATTCCTAATTATCACCATACTGAAGATTTTAACCCAAATCCTTTAGTAACTAATAAACCTAATCATAAAGATTCTTGATAGCAATAGTCTTGAAGAGCTTTTCTACATGATCTTTCCAATATTGTCATAATTTTAAAGCAGTTACTCTTATTTTGATTAATTCTGTCGCAAGGGAGAAAAACACTGACTCTGTGTTGGGGTTTTCTTTCTTTATAAGGCACAAGACCTAAATGTCATTGAAGAAGTGATTCGAATGATGTTAGAGATCATCAATTCCTGCCTGACAAATTCCCTTCACCACAACCCGAACTTGGTGTACGCACTGCTTTACAAACGGGATCTCTTTGAACAATTTCGAACTCATCCTTCGTTTCAGGATATAATGCAAAATATTGATCTGGTAAGTGTAAATGGAGATATTTCATATGATTCTTTTTTAAGTATTAAAGCAGAGAAAGTTGTACTTAACAAACCTTGGTGAGAACTACAGTGGTAAGAGTCCCTTCTTTCAACTTTAACTGAATTTGTAGTCTGTTTTGCTTTAACAGCTGTATTCTGTGTGTATGTATCCATTATATATACACACACATACATACTTAATAGAATCAAGGTCATGCTTTATTTTACACAGTTCTGTAGTCTGCCATTTTTACTTAACAGACACATCTTCAATATTTTCTGTAGTATCATCAATTCTTCAAAAATCTGACATTTTAATTTGTATCTAGCTTGTATTATAGAGGTTCTAAAATATATTTAACCATTATCCCATTATTGCTCACCTATTTCCAGTGTTTTATATCAATTCATAATTAATGAACAGTTTATAAATCTCATCTCACATTTTTAAATTAGATTTTTGGTATGGTTTTAAAACCAGAATTTTACTAGTTTTTAATGTTGGGGGTACCTTTCTTTTACTTCTTTCTTTTCTTTTCTTTCACCTTTATTTTCAAGATTGAACACAGACTGCCAAATTCCTTTCCAGAAACAATGCACGATTTATACATCTGTATATTATCTTACACTTCCACAAGTAACCTGTGAGAGTATCTATCTAACTACACTTTTGCAGCTTTGAGCTTTATAATTATTTTAATATTTGTCTTTTTATAGCAAAGATGATATTTCATCATTTTATTTTAATTTCTTTAATTACTAGTGTGGCTGAACATTTTTCACAGGTCTGTGAACTTTTACTTCCTGTCCTTTTTAAAAATGTGTTTTGCTAAATTCCTATCACTGTCTTAGTGTTTTCTGATTCAGTTTGGTTCCATAAACATTTCTTGAAGAGCTATATGATTCACAGTGCTAGGCTCATGAGTAAACTGAGGAGTCAACATCCTGTCCTTGTGTTACTTACATGTACAAAGACATTCAATCATTAAATGATCACACAGACATAAATATGTAATTTTAATAATAAGTAAGCACATGTATGTACCTTTCTCTGGGCTGCTCACCCAATAGTGGAATTGCTGGCCGGCGTTTGTCATGCCAAACCATTTTCCATAGGATGCCGCCCTTTTACACTGCAGCCCGTGGTGTGTGAGAATTCCTATTGCTTTACGTCCTCATAAACACTTAGTTTTGATAGTTTTGTCAGTTTTGTAATGGCATCTCACCATAGTTTTAATTTGTAATTCCTTGATTGCTTAGGAGGATAAGCATGTTTCATATATTTTTTGGCCATTTTGATTTCCTTTTTTGGGAAGTGCCTATTCAAGTCTTTTGCCAGTTTTTTTTAATTGAGTTATTTTATCTTTTTCTTATTAATATTTTATTATTCTGTTATGTTCTAGATTCTAGGCCTTTCTTATTTGTGCATTGCAAATATCTAGTCACTAAGATGGCTACAGACTTTTACATGAGAAATTGACCATGGGTTAAGCTGCTTCCAGCTCAGTTCCCTGGAAATCTGATGAAGGTGGAATGTCAGCTGAGTTACGAAGCAACACTGCTATGATAAAATGATATGATAAAATGACATTTGGTTCGTAAGCCGCGTCTGGACTGGGAGAACTATGAATGAACCATAAATACTTAGTGGGAAGCCATAGCTTTGGGCTTCTCTGAGTGAGAGAACTCTTACAAACAGGCATGTCCTTTACAAGGACCTAGGAGCTGAGACTGTTACAAGGGTGTTGGTTTCTAAGCTAGAGTGTCTGTTGCATCCACCCCCAGTAGTCTCATTCTTTTGCATCTGAGTGGTCATTTGAGGGACCAAAGACTAGCCCCCACACTACTGTAAGGATTCCCAAGGAAAACAAAAGCTGTGGCTATGCTGTTGGCTATTTTCCTGTCCTTTCATCGTTTTAAGTTAATTGGATGCCAAGTGTGGCCTGTTATAGTTTTGAAACTCTTGATGTTTAAGTGGGCCTAAGAATATCACCCAAAAGTGGCCATTGTAATGTTAAAATAGTATTTTCCCATTCATTTTAGCCTGCCCTTGTGGCAGTCCTCTGTCCCATCCGTATTACACTTTTGCCGTTCTCCGGAGCTGATTCCAATTTCTTTTTTTCTTCCTTCCTTTCTTTTTTCTTTTTCTTAAACTATGTAATATACACGTGCAATATAGTGGGGGGAAATGCTCTATAATATTTTAATAATATTAAAATGCTCTATGTAATATATATAATATAAATGTTCCACTATATTAATTTCCACTACCTTTCATTATGATTGCCAGTATTTTGTTTTTGAGAAAAGATTTAACCCAGAGGTTTTTTCCTGTGGTTATAGCTGTAATAGGTGATAGAGCATCATGTTATTATATATCATGTGGATTATTTAGCTTTAAAAAATTATTTAAACCACATCAAAAGCTATTTACTCCTTTTCTGTTCATCACCATCATCATCTCTAGCTTTTATTGCATGCTTGCTAAGCATTTGTATGCATTATCTTACTTAATCCTCATTAAAAAATAAACCTGTGAGGTGCATTTCATTTTAATCCTCAACTTACAGGTAAAGAAACCAGTTTAGAAAGATTAATTAACTTGCACAGTTACGTATTCAGAAAGTAGACAGAGCCAGGGCTCAAACCCAGGCAGTTTGACGGTAAGGTCCAGGTCTGTGATCATCGTGGCTGACAACTGTACCCACTCACTAAATGTTCCTGCAGGTTCTCATTGGTTTGCCTATTCACTGCCTGAAAACGCTGGTCATATCCACAAACCTGGAACTTTCGTGTTTACTTTCTCCTTCAAGATCACTTCTAGCAATGTCAAACTGGTCTTTATTCCATCAATGGTGAAAATGAGAAACATTCTTAGTAACCAGGCTATTGACATCCTTAAAAATGTCTCTGAGAGACCATATTCTTTGTAAGGATATGCAAGAACCATGCAAAGGATTTAAAGTACATCCAGTTGACACTCAGTGGAAGTGAAAAGCACGGTGAAGGTGCGGTAGTAGAAAGGACCTCACTGCATAACACACACTATAGAACCGTGTGGAAATGAAAGCAGGGTGTTAAATTGGATTTATATCCAGTGCTCACTTTTCTGTCATTGTCAGAAGAGTGGGCTACTTATTGATACTTCAACTGTATTCAGTGAAAACTGCATTTTCGGGCTAAACATTTGGCTATATGCTGTTATGTAGTTTTTAAAACTAGATAAGGAAATGCCTAAACAGTTTTAGGCACACCTACTAAGTGCTGGGAATGAGGCTAAGTGCCTCGTGTCTATTATCTCTTTAACTGTACTTAAACCATGTAAACTAGGATTATTATCCCACTTTACAAATAAGAAAACCAAGCTGCTACGTGGTCACTCAGGTGCCATTAATACAAATGCCTGCCTAAGAATCTTTGTCTTGGATAATGATCACATATATTTCTGTAGGGCTTTATCATTGGGGATTATTTGTATATACACTATCTCTTTGACCCCTCCACCATCCCTGGGAGGGGGGCAGAGCAGGGCTAGAGCAGGGAATGGTTGGCTGGAGGTCACCTGGCTAGTAAGTTACCCAGCCAAGCCTTGACTCCAGGTCTTCTCATTCTACATCTCATCTTTTCAACATTCACTTGGACAAACCTAAGAAAGATCCAAAATGAGCAGGTTTTCCAACAACTTTTTGTTGAATACTACCATCTAAAGTAGTGCCAGGCACACTGGAAATTCATTAAAAAATATTTTAAACTCCTTTTACATATTTTGAAAAGAATGCTGTGATAAAGATATAAATAACACCTCTACTTTTTGCCTTTTTCAGAACTTTACCACCTTCTCTCCCCTAAATACCGCTGAAATTTTGGCTTAAGCTAGCTTGTGCTATTTTCGTCTTTCATGGAGTTAACCTTGAAAAGTGTTGGTAGAGGAGACTGGGAATCTACTGTTATTTTTAGCTGACAGGGAGTTGAGGGTTGATATTTTTCATTAAGACATTCAGCAGTGCTCAGTATCCGAGACAGAAATGACTAACCTTGGAGCACTTTTAACTTCTACAGGAGGAGTTAGACATATGTTTTTCAAGTGCCCAAATTTTTATTACGCACTGGCGCTGGAACATACCCCTTCCCATCTAAAGCATAAGATGATATGATCTGGCTGAATTAGGCAGCAAGACAAAGTAGAATTACCACACTAAACAAGAGAGAACATGAAAGAAATTTCCTAGTTGCCTAAGGCAAGAAATGGCTGAACATAAGTAGAGAACAGATGCAGTGAACTGTAATAGTTAAATAGTATGGCAAAGGCAAGAACGTTTTTTATCTCTGGACAATGTAAAATTCATGTTAGAAATTCAGACCTGACCATCCTCATTGAGCTCTAAACTAGTGCATTCAGATGCCAATTTGACAGTCCCACAAATACTGAATAAGGTTAAATCATAATTCTTGATTTTCTCCAAAAAAAAACAAACACAAAACTTTTTCTTCCATAACATTTCTTATCTCAGTAGATGGCATCAATACCTACCCAGTTGCTTAAGCCAAAAAACAAGAACCAGAAAAGAGAATAAGGAGAGCTAGTTGGAACGGGGCTGGGAAATTGCAAATTTAAAGAGAATGGTCAGGAAAGGTCTCTCTCAGAAGGTACCTTGGAGCCAAGACTTGAAGGAGGTAGAGAGTGAGCCTTGCAGCTATCTGGTGGCAGAGCGTTCTAGGCAAAGAGAAGAGGATGGAGTGATGGGGAATTGGCCAGGAGGGAGAAGGAGTGAACATTTTGAGCTGATGAGGGGAGAGGAGGGTTACAGGGTGTATATATATGTATCAAAGGTCATTGAACAGTGCAATTAAAATGGGTGCATTCATTTTATTGTATGAAGTTATATAATATTGTGGGAAAGGGAAACTGTCCCAGCCCCAGGATTCCAAGAGAGTCCCATTAGAGGTGTCCTACCGTAGACAAGACTCACCACAGATACATGACAAAGTTTTTAGCTGCCATGGGAAGAAAGGGAAGAAAAAGCTGAGAAAGCCTCATGCCCTAGACCTAGGTATTCAGAGCACCACTTAAGTTGGAGGTCTTAGAACAGCAGGTCCGGGACAACATAGAACCCTCTACTTCCTGCCACCAGCCTGGCAAATACAGAATAACAGACAACAGCAGTCTGTCACTGGGAATGGATCAACAGCATGGATATAGACCTTGCTCTGTGACCTAGGCACACAGGAATAATGTAAAGCAGAAAATGAAGCATGAACATTGAAAAACCTATGATACTCCAGGTCCTAACTAAGCAGAAGGTATCACTAGCAGATGTGGTACACTGAGGGTAGCCATAGCAACAATAACAACAAAAAAAAACCCCTCAAATTCAGCTCACTCTCTGAGTGAATTAGTTCAACCCTAAGCCTGACCTAAGAAGAGGTGTTCCCAATTTCAGCATAAATAATATTCACCTCAGTCTCTGTGCTTCTACACATGATGTGCAGTATTTAACCAAGCATTATGAGAGATAAAAAAGCAAGAAAAAAATCATATTGTGAAGAAACAACATAACCAGACTCGGTGATGACTCAGATGTTGGAACTATCAGACAAGGACTTTAATTAGGATTAATAGGTTTAAAAGATCTAGTGTGAAGGTCAACAAAGTATGACTCATAGGCCAAGTCCAGCCCACAACTTGTCCTTGTACAGTCTATACACTAAATTTTTTTGCATTTTTACAGGGTTGCTTAAAAAAAGAAGAGGAATATGTCACAGACTATATTGTGATCCACAGAGCTTAAAATATTTACTACCTAGCCCTTTACAGAAAAATTTTTCTGACCTAGGGGAAAAGGTGACCACATGTATAAACAGATGGAGAATTTTAGAGGGAGATAGGAACTGTAAGAAAAAATCAAGTGGGAATGCTAGAAGTAATAAACATGATATGACAGATAAAGAATTGCCGTGACTGGCTTATTAGTGGGCTTGGGTATAGCCAAGGAAAAAAATCTTGAAGATAGGTTAGTAGAAATTATGTGAACAAACATAATGAGAAAAAATGTGAAACATGAGGACAGAGCATTGAAGAGCTGTAGGATGTCAGATGATCCAATATACTTATAATTGGAGTCCCAGAAGGAGGAGAGAGGGAGAACAGATCAGAAGAAATATTTGGAGAGAGAATGGCTGAGAATTTTCCAAAAATACTGACATCAAACCACAGATCCAGGAAGCTCAGACAACCTCGATCAGGATAAACCCATTTTTTAAAAAGACACATTATATTTAAACATATGAAAAACAAAGATAAAATAAAAAATACAATCCTGAATGGAGCCAGAGGAAAAAGAAACATTATATACAGAGGAACAAAGGTAACAACAACAGTCTTCTTGTCAGAACCTATGCAACTCAGGTAACGAAGTGACATCTTTATAATGCTAAAATGAAAGTTCTTGTCAGCCCAGAATTTATACTGCACAAAAATGTCTTTAAAAACTGAAAACAGAATAAAGACATCTTCAGGCAAAAACTGAGAGAATTTATTGCTGGTGTGTACCATAAGAAATGTTAAAGGAAGTTAGTCAAGCAGAACTATCATACCTGACAGAAACTTGGATCTACAAAAAGAAACTAAGAGCTCCAGAAATGGTAAAAATTAAGGTAAACATAAAAGGCTTTTTCTTATGTTGATTCACTGTGTAAAATAATTGTCTCAAGAAGGGGTCAGCGAACTTTTACTGTAAATGGCAAGATAGTAAGTATTTTAGGCTTTACGGACAATAAAGTCTGTCACAACTACTCAACTCTGCTGCTGTAGTTCAGTAGCAGCCATGCACAGTATGTAAACACGTGGGCAGGCCGGGCGCGGTGGCTCACGCCTGTAATCCTAGCACTCTGGGAGGCCGAGGCGGGTGGATTGCTCAAGGTCAGGAGTTCGAGACCAGCCTGAGCGAGACCCCGTCTCTACTAAAAATAGAAAGACATTATATGGACAACTAAAAATCTATATAGAAAAAATTAGCCGGGCATAGTGGCGCATGCCTGTAGTCCCAGCTACTCGGGAGGCTGAGGCAGTAGGATCGCTTAAGCCGAGGAGTCTGAGGTTGCTGTGAGCTAAGCTGACGCCACGGCACTCACTCTAGCCTGGGCAACAAAGTGAGACTCTGTCTCAACAAAAAAAAAAAAAAAAAAACACGTGGGCATGGCTGTGTCCCAGTAAAATTGTACTTACAAAAACAGACAACAGGCCAGCCTTAGCCCACAGGCTGTAGGTTCCCAACTCCTTGTCTAAAACAAAAGTAGTTACAATGTATTGGGCTGCGGGGTGTTACGTGTATAAAAGTAAGATGTGTGTCAACAGTGGCACAAAGGATGGGCAGGAAGAATTGGAGTTTGGCACAGATGTGTGTTGGGAGACAGTTCCAGAGGTCTCATGCTTCTGACATTTTGTGAGCAAAGGCACTGACTGCCCTTTGCTGTAGATAATCTTTTAAAGGATGTTCGTGACTCCCGCTGGAGCAAAAGACAGGCATGCTTCCTGACCACTATAAGAGATCTGGGGTCTCTAAGTTCAGGGTTCTGTTCCTGTAATAGAATCTACTGCATGTTCAGGTATTATCTGGCCCTTGTCACATCACCCTGAGAAAACTGGGGCTTGGGGACCCAGTACAATAATGCACATGCTCTAATCACTGCTATTGCCATGACTAATAAACAGTCCTGTGTCTCTGACCCATAGATCTCTGTCTTGTTCCAGGATCTGTGAGGCTACGGACTGGCTAACCTGTTAACTCACAAGTAGGGCAATTGCAGGCTCTTCACAGTTCTTGGCAATGTGAGTTGGTATGATGTTATTTGAAGGTAGACTATGATAAACTAAAGATGTATACTTTAAACTCTAGGGCAACCACTAAAAAAAAAAATATATAGCAATAGAGATATAAGTAGTAAGCCAAAGATGGAGATAAAATAGAATCATAAATTGTACTCAGTCCAAAGGCAGGCAGGAAAAACAAAATAAATAATTAGTGGAACAAATAAAAAACAACAAGCAATATTTAAATCCAGCCTTGCCAGTAATTAGGTTAAATGTAAAGTATCCTAATGCCTCAATTAAGAGACAGAAATTTTTAGATTGGATAAAAAGTAAGGCCTAACTATTCACTGTTTACAAGAAACCTACTTTAAAGACATAGATAGGTTAAAAGTAAAAGGATGAAAGAAGTTTTACCATGCAAGCACTAATCAAAAGAAAGTTGGGGGTGACTATATTAATAGCAGACAAAGTAGACTTCGGCACAAGAAATATTACCTTAAAGAAGGACACCATGTAATGATGAAGAGATTGATTCACTGAGAAGACATAACCATCCTAACTGTGTGTACGTATAACAACACAGCTTCAAAACACATGAAAAAAAAGCTGATGGAATTGCGAGAAGAAATAGATCCATAATTGTAATTGGAGACGTCAACACTTCTTTCCCAGTAATTGGTGCAACAAATAAACAGAAAATTAGTAATGATATATTAATGGAATGATGTGGAAGACCCAAACAATACCAACTAACTTGATTTATTAATAGTTGACATATATAGAACATTCCACCCAACACCATCAGTGCACAAGAAACATTCATGGAGATAGACCATATTTGAGGATATAAAGCAAACCTCAACAAATTTAAAACACTTAAAATCACATAGAGTATGTTCTTTGACCACAATGAAATTAAATTAGAAATTAATAAGAAAGATATCTGGAAAATCTGCAAATATTTGGAAATTAAACAGTACACCCATGGGTCAAAGAGAAGGTTACAAGGGAAATAGAACAAATTTAAAGTGAGCAAAAATGAAAATGCAATATATCAAAATTTGTGGGACACAGTGAAAGCTCAGAGGGAAATTTACAGCATTAAGTATTAATAAGTTAATATCTGCAAAGTGCATTTGTGGTGTTATGATATATATTAAATATATTGGTTTTCGTCCACAGTTCTTGGCTCATAACTCCCATAGTCCTTATTATAATGTAGGGGCACTTTAGGCCTCAGGAGACAGATCCCCTCTCTCTCTCTCTCTCTGACCTTCTCTGGCCCTCTGTTCACCTGCCAATCTGATTGTGGATCTGAAGACCCTCAATTCCAGAGAGAGTCCTGCCCCATACCCTGGAGGAAAGATGCTACACAGGCAGGCCAAGAAGAATCTGAACAGACAGGCCTTGCTGGGTTTAGGATCATGTGCCTTTTGTCCAGTCACATTTCTATAGATTGTCAGTCATGCCCATGTAACGAAGCCTCCATAAAAACCCAAGAGGACTGGGTTCAGAGAGCTTCTGGATAGCTTCTGGAGGTTCCTGGAGGGTGGTGCACCCAGGGAGAGCATGGAAGCCCAGTGCCCCTTCCCCCATGCCTTGCCCTATGCATCTTTTCATCTGAATCCTTTTAATATCCGTTATAATAAATCAGTAAATGCAAATAAGTGTTTCCCTGAGTTCTGTGAGCTGCTCAGCAAATCAGTCGAACCCAAAGAGGAAGGGGATCAGTCAAAGCTCCGGAGGCCCAATCTTGACACTGGTGGCAGGATGGGGGATGTCTTGGGGCTGAGCCCTCACCCTGTAGGATCTGACACGATCTCCAGTAGATAGTGTCAGAATTGAATTACAGGACACCCAGCTGGTGTCTGCTGCTTGGTGTGTGGGGGAAACTCCACATTTGGTCACAGAGTCCTCTTCTGTGTTGATTGTTGTGGAGCTGAGAGGAAAGCACGGTTTGCAGGAGTGTTTTTTCCCAAAGCAGCCTTGCATGTGGTAAATGCTGACAAAATGTCAGCTACCGTCATTATTGTTGGGTTTATATTAGTCCCCTCATTTACAAAATGACAAAGTTGCCACATTATCATTATTGGTTCCTATGAAGTAGATGCAGCAACTTTGTCACTTTGCAGATATTATAAGGAGAGCTGGGATTTAAACCCAAGCAGTTGACACCAGGTTAAGTTCTCAACCACTGCATGATGCTGCATGTAAAAGAAGTTGAGTGTCTGGTAAGTCACATTGCTAATAAGTATCAGAAGCAGGACACAAATCTAAGCCTTCTGATTTTGAGTAGTTCATAGTCTACTTTACCATGATGTCTAATCTATTTAATTATACACATTTGATCTGTATCTTATCTCCCCAGTTATTAATACATTGCACCTTTCTTGACGACAGAAAATAATATCATCTATTTTCCTTCTAAGTCCTCTGGAGAGCTCCCCTAGTGAATAGGTTGTCCATACATGTATTGATTACAACACTAAACCTTGAAGGAAAACCCGAAAAAGTCAGTGAGGAAACACGTATGTATTTTACTTTCTAAAATATGTTTATCATTGTCTTAAAAAAAAAAAAAATTAGTGCTCCACTTTTACCTCTTGGGAGAGTGGCCATTTAGCAAGTGAGAATGTTTGTCTGGCTAGCACATACTGGCTCCTTTTTTACTCTACCCCAGAAAAGCTTCTCATCTCTATAAATCTGATCTGATGATCATTCACTGGTTTCATGACAGGTGATTAAATGTGATTTTGATATTACTCAAAGGGTACAACTGATTAATCAGAACATGGCATTCATTGGGCAATTGCTGTTCAAAGCTAATGGCATAATGGAAGCTAATGTGCTGTGCTTGGATTTCATGAGTTGCAGCCAAATCTGGTGGGTGGAAGAAAGTTGTAAAACATGAACTGTGGAGAAGTACCTTCCTTTGAAAGGTTGCTTTTGAGTTACCCTAACAAAGTATTCATTCTCACTTTAGCTAAAGGTTTTACTTTAAATGTTTTCTGTTATCGGCTGCGTCCTGTGCAGACATTTTCAGAGGGAAAAAAGTTCATCTGTTCTAACAGTTTTACTGGTTGCTGTGCAAGTTGACAAAAGCCACGTACCAGTTGTAGTCATCATCACTGAAGTCACTATTGTGTGCCATATTCCAACCTGGTAGTAGGAAATAGAAGTTCATGTCTTTGAATGAATTGTTTCACATTCTTTGCTGGTGTTGCAGTCGGGCTCCATTTGAAATCTTTGGTGAAATGACTTATACCTTTTGCCTTAGATATTTCCTACTAAAAAACTAAGCCTGTGCTCCTTTTTGCTGCATCAGAATTGCTGGAGAGGCCGGGCGCGGTGGCTCACGCCTGTAATCCTAGCACTCTGGGAGGCCGAGGTGGGCGGATCATTTGAGCTCAGGAGTTCGAGACCAGCCTGAGCAAGAGCGAGACCCCATCTCTACTAAAAATAGAAAGAAATTATATGGACAGCTAAAAATATATATAGAAAAAATTAGCCGGGCATGGTGGTGCATGCCTGTAGTCCCAGCTACTCGGGAAGCTGAGACAGGAGGATCCCTTGAGCTCAGGAGTTTGAGGTTGCTGTGAGCTAGGCTGATGCCATGGCACTCACTCTAGCCTGGGCAACAGAGACTCTGTCTCAAAAAAAAAAAAAAAGAATTGCTGGAGACATGATGAAATAAGCAGGAGCACCTCAGTTGTAGTCCCGCTCCCGGCACTTGCCCAGGTAACCCGGGTCTAGCTTCTTGTCTCTCTGATCGTGTTTACTCTTCTGTAGGACAGAGATTTTTATCACCTTATAGGATTGTCGTAAAAATTAAATAGATAGTATATGCAGAGCACAGGTCCATAATAAACATTCAGTAGAAGATCATTTCCTTCCTTTTTGATATATAAATTATACTTCCCTTCTAGAAGTGGTAGTTTTATCATTTTCTAAAATAGTGTGAGTTTGAATGCAAAAACATTAGAACATCAGCTTTAAAACACACAAATGAGAGACAGTTGGAGAAAAAAGAATTTATTTTGAAACCAAGCCTCATGCCTACTCGGCAGCTCTCCTGGTGAGAATGGAAATTCCTTGTGGCTTAGAGGCAAGCCACTGGAAGCACAGAGTGAACAAAACAGGGCTGTCGTTGCATTACTTTGGTGACATATAAGTACCCTCTTTGGTTGGTTTGTAATGTCTTTGAGTACTATAAGAATGCTGTGAGTTCCATTTAGCTTTGATATATGCATTTTGTAATCTCAATTAGTGATCTTCAGAGTAGATGGACACACATACCCCAGAGGTTGCACCAACCATCAGTCTAGGAAGAAAATATTACAGCTTTATTTAATCATCTAAAAATAAAGTAGGCTGGGCTCAGTGGCTCACGCCTATAATCCCAGCACTTTAGGAGGCCAAGGTGGGAGGGTTGCTTGAAGCCAGAAGTTTGAAACCAGCCTAGGCAGCATAGCACAACTCTTTCTCTATAAATAAAAAATATAAAAATTACCCAAATGTGGTGGTGTGCGCCTATAGTCCTAGTTACTCAGGAGGTTGAGACAGAAGGATCACTTGGGCCCAGGAGTTCGAGGTTACAGTGAGCTATGATCGGGCCACTGCACTCCAGCCTGGACAAGCAAGACCTTGTCTCTAAAGAATGAGTGAATAAAATAAAGAGATTTAGTTTTACTAATAGTATTGGTGTTTACAACCTGCCAGGATCTATGTGTCAGCTCCCTTAGTCCAGGCATCCTGAGGGAAGAGATAGGCGGGGTCCCTCAACACTTGCAGGGTTTTCAGATGTGCATTCACCTTTTCATTCACTTTAAGTTTATTGTAGTGTATGTGTTCCTGGTTATAGTATCTAGATTTCATTAAACCCTCATAAAATTACCCCACAGATGGATGGTAGTACAACAATATAAGCACACATGACGAAAGATAATGGCGGAGCTGACATCCTCCTCCTCCTAGAACAAAACAAGTGCCACATTACAAGGTGAAAACAATGATGAACCAATCTGATCTCACGATCCATAAAATGTATCAGGAAGACTGTTTATATTATGGACTTAGATCCACCATAGTGAACAGTACATCTTAACTGTGAGTGAATATCGGGCTTGCTGATGATAACATGAAGCCTTTGTGATTAGCAAGACATACAATAGCTAATTGCCGAGATTATTTTCAATAATATTTTAATGAGTACCAAAAAAGTATTTTGTATCATCACTTAAGTATTTTTTAAAATCTAGTTTATTTTGTCTTTATCTCAATTCTTTTAAATTTCTTTTTCTATACATTTTATAGTATGTAAAACATTAAGGCTATGGTATATTGCATAATTTATAGAGAAATAGAACATATATTGCAACTACATCCTCACTTTTTTTTACTTGGAAGTTACGATCAGAAAAGTTTGGAGACCTCTGGTCTAGATTCTGGCTGACGTCAAACTCACCTGGAGAGGAGAGCCCAGTGGAACAAGTCCCTGGGATCAGTGTTTCACAAGGCTTCCCAGCTATTTTTGATGGCCCGCCGTATTTGAGAACTACTCCTTGTTACATTATGTACTGCCATAAGCCAGAAATCATCCAATAGTGAAATGTCAGCTCTTAGTAAATATTAGAAAAAATCATTCCAATAAGCCTTAAGTGTCTATAAGATCTATCTTCCCACTTTTCAGTTGATATTTTTTCTTTTCTTAAAATGAGTTTTTAACAGATATGCTCCTATTCTTTAATTTATTTTTTTTGATCAAAGAGAATTTTATGCATAGATATTAGGTTGACCCATATGAAATTGCTAATATTCAACTATTTTTTTACCAACAAAAATGGCAATTCATACGGTTAACCAATTTTTTCCTCAGAAAAACTATGTTTAAGTTTAAAACCTGCAAAGATACTTGCACAAAAGGAAAGTTTTTTATTTTGCATGTTTGTTGTTGCATATTTGAAAATAAGATTTTAATGCATTGCAGTATGTTTTCCTATCTGTGTTGTGTCTTTCTTCAAAGATTTATTTCCTATATTATAAAAATCAATTTGCATACCTGCTGGGTCTAAACTCTGTGAACAAAATTTTAATCCCAGAATCCCCAAAGCAGCTTAAAATCTGACTTGGGAAAAACAAGATCCATAGGCACATATTGAAAGACCAACCTGGTTGTGGACAAAATAAGCGACTTGCAAAGGAGCTGGTGGTGGCAGCAAATAAAGAAATGATTTACCTGGAGATAAATTATGATTGATGTGGAATCAAAAGCAGAATCACCGGCTATCAGCTGCCTTTGTTTTCACTCATTGCCACAGAATTGTGAGGCACCGTGCTTGTTAATGGTCCTGGCTCCAGCTAAGTCTCTTTGCTTTGCAGAACAAATGCATTTCAGTGGCATTTATGTAACATAGTGTACTTTCCACTAGCATGGTTAAAAGTTATTACGCTCTTAAACAATATTTAGGACAGTAATTCTGAAAGGAAATGCATAAAAATGTTTGTGAAGAATTGTTTGTAACTTCATATACTTTACCTAGAAAATAGAAAACATATAAAAGGAAATGTTCAACTTTAAAAAATGCAATAAATTTTTATATTTTTGCATGTCTGATTATAAACACCTAAATGTTATTCTTTTGAATTAAAAAGAGATCTACAGTCTTCTTGATTTATTAACACTATGGTTTTAAAAATGATTTGCTAAAAAATGATGACATTCTGTTAGTTTTTAGTGACAAATATTTAGGCACAGTGTTATTTCTAGAATGCTACTGTATTAATATCTTGACTACCTAGTTTAGACTGTGCTGTAACATGAAACAAAAGTAATTTTAGGTTGCTGTTGATTATCCCTGGTGATCAGGGATAAGGGTGTTGTGGATAAATTAAATTCATAGATAATCCCCAAAACATCATTTTAGCCATTAACTTCAAATTCCTTTCCTATTAAGCCCCTCCCCACCTTTTTTGGGGGGGAGGGGAGAGTGAATTCTATTACTGTTAAGCCTCAAAATTGACAGGCTTTAAAGCTTAGCTTTCTCTTCCCACTTTCTGATGGGTACTGCTTTCTAGAGGAAATATAAATGCCAAATCAGACAGTACAAGAAAGAGCAGAATTCAGGAGGCTACTTAATTCACAGAATGAATTAATCATCCCTGAATATTCAGGAGTTGGCTCTGATTTGGCCATCAAAGCCAAAAGAGAGGATTGTGTTTGCGGGGCCTGGTGAATTCAAAGCCAGGTCACTCTAGAATCGGAATTATTATCATTTGACTACCATGTGAGAAAGGTATCTACTGAAAATACATTTTATACATCTACTTGTTCAAAAAATAACACTTTACTTTGCAGGTGATCACCTTCTTTAGCTCAAGGTTGCTACAAGCTGGAGCTGAGCTGTCAGTGGAACGAGTCCTGGAAATCATTAAGCAAGGTGTTGTCGCGCTGCCCAAAGACAGACTAAAGGTAAGACGGCTAAAGAAACATTCAGTTGACATTTAACTGCTGTGTCACTTGATGTAAATGTTAGTGTCTGAGCAGACTCTATTCAGAATCATAATGCTTACCCAGTTCTTACACTAGAAAGGCTCCCCAGAACTGTAATGAGAAAGGTTTCTGACAGTATTTCAAAAGAAAATATCAAAAGAAGGACTAATATCTTTGTGCCACTGCATATTCTATGTGTCACCACTGCATATACTATAATTTGTATACTATTAATAAAGGGACAGGTCATTTTTTTGACCCAGTGAAATATATTCAGTCTTGTAAGTGACATCAAGGGTCGATGGGAAGGTGATGGTGATGATGACGACTCTAGTAGCTCATGCATAGTGTTAGTGCCACGTGGGTTCTAAATGATTTACATTTATCAACTCATTCAGTCTTCACAACAGCCTTTTGGTGTAGCTAGTGTTATCATCCTAATTTGTCAGATGAGAAACTGAGGTACAGAGAGGTTAAGAAGCTTACCCAAAGCCATGCTACTAGAAAGTGATGGAGCCTGGGGGATTCATACCCAGGAAGTCTGGCTCCAAAGTCCATGCTCATAATTGCCACACTATTTACTGTACACTTAGGGTATAGTAATGGAAAAAGAAGCACCTCATGGACATGATAGGGGAAATACTATATTTTAAGAAGGTGTTTACGTTTATATGATAGATATATTCCTGAAGTAATCTCATGATATAAAACTCATACTTTAAGACTAATTATCTCATAGAAGAAGATATAAAGGGGATATTTGGGGGATGCATGAATGTATAACATTGTGGCATAATTTTACTTTACTATGACTTTTTAATTTTTTTCCTTCATTAGCTCTAATTTTTTTACAGTGCTTTCTCCTAAATTAACAACACAGGATGTCATAGTGGATATTTGGCCTTCTTCATGGTGTTTTATCACAACTAACTTCTGTTCCAATGTGACTGTTTTGGGGGCTGTGTTTTTCGGCACTATCACTAGAACCAACGCTTAATGAATGCTTGAGAGATGTTGTTGTCGGATATAAAAATATTTTCAGTTACAATAACAGAGTCTGTAAAATAACAGCACATTAGTCATCACAGTGACTTACCGAAGTTCCTCTGTACATAAACAGCAGTGAGATTCACACGGTACTAAGCAAAGGTGGCAGGGGTTTCTGTTTATTAGCCAAAGTGGCACCACCATGTGGTAATAATAGCATAAAAACAAATTACAGTTCATTGGGCCTTTTCGCTTTGACGTTATTCTGTGCCTGACAATTTTTTAAATGTAGGGAATTCATATTATTTCCATGTTTACATAAAGTAAGACATTGGCCTGTTGGTTTGTTTTGGGGTTTTGTGGGGGGTTTTTTTGCACTATTTCAAATGTACTTAAACTATACCATGTGAACCAGTACAAAAATCCACGAAGATTAGAGTGGATCCCAAGAAATGGTAGATCTTGGTGTCTAAGCTGAGTTAAGAAAAAAGTAGAATATCAGGAGGCTGTCTGGAAAGGAGACCACAAAGCAGTCGGGGAAGGGGATTTTGGTAAGAATAAAGAACCAGCTCGGTAGAAGCAATGGAGATGGTGGTGAGAGAGCAGTGTGTTAGGTTTAAGATTTCAAAAGTGGAGCAGATCTTGGTGATAACATGGTCTGGATTTTGCCATGAGAACGGGGGACTGGAATGGTATGAAGTGAATGAAAATCGCCGTGGGCATGAGAGTACCACCTTCTGAGAACCTTAGGTACCTTTCTTTCCCCATCTCGTCTCTTCCATGGACAGCTAATGCTGCTTCTCTCTGCTGCCATACTCAGGTACTTGTCTCCTTTTGTGTCCTTTCCTGATGATCAATTTTAGCTCCTTTCTTTTGGCTTATCTCTTGCTAATTGTGTCTTTAGCCCATTTTTTCCTACTTATTCCAATCTCAGATTTTATTTTCTGATTCCCTTAGTGAATATTCTTGTCCCGAGAGACCCTCCATGGCTACAGCAGATATTGAAAATTATTCTTGTAGTTCTCTATAATACTTACCTTGAAGCAAAATGCATTACAGTGTCCAGGCTAAGTGTTTGGATGTTAACATGTTGTTAATTTGTTATAAAATAAAATGCCCTTTATATTTGAGACAGTGACATATAAATGAAAATGTAACTTTGTTTTTCAGAATTATGGCTAAATAGAGAAATTAACTAATCTGTGGGAGATCCCATGCAAGTTAACTATTATTTATAGCAAGATCCTATTGAGGCCAAGTTCATGAGTAAATTTCTTAAGTGGGACAGTTAATTTTGTTCTGAAACATAGCAAGAAATTGTACTCCTGACCTTAGCTTTCCATCTCACTCTATGGTTGGGTTTCAAAAGGATGGAAGATGGATGATTCAGTTAAAAAAAAAAAATCTACCCCCAGTACTAGAAAAGAAACTAAAATTACATTTACTCACAGATGGTGAGTCATCCTGAGTTAGTTTAAATGACAGCATATTATTACCACAGATGTTACTAGAAAAAAAGGCTGTTTATCCTTATAATCAAGCCTTATCCTCAATTATTTTAATCATCTTTTTGGATTGAGTGTTTATAATAAAACGAATCACTTAAAACCTCTAGAGTTTAATTCACAGAATACTGTGGTATCTAAAGTTGATTGAAAATGCAAACTATGTGTTGAATAATATTTTTATTATACCACATGATAGCACATTATAGTCTTTTTGGGTGGTTTACTAATACATACTGATAAAATAATTGTCAGTTATGTAATAATAGCTTTGTACATGAGATTGATTCAAAAGAGTTGGTTTCAAATTGGAAACGCTATTTTAGTTAGCTCTCTAAGAAAATATGGAATAGTGTACACTTATTGATTTGTTCTTTTTAAAATATATAAACTAAGCATTAAAATATTCAGAATCCTTTCCAACTATCTGTGGGTTAAGAGGATCACAGTGCCCCTTACTCATGAGAAATTAGCTAGCTAATGTCAGCTAAAGTAGATGAGCCAGAAGTTTCTGAAGTTTCCCTGACACTGTAGAACTGAAGCCAAATTTGTAGAGGAATTATTCTTCCAATTTTGGGCAAGTAAACATTAAGATCTGGAAGCCCATGGCATAGTAATTGACTTTCAACCAAATAAAATATTTTTCAATCAAATATTATTTGACATAGCCTTCTAAAATATTTGTGTAATATCCTGTGTGGGAATATATACTCTTTGGATAAATCTGTCTATACAGTTAAACAACTTGGCTGTTCAGAGTAAATAGTATTAGTATCATTCTAAACATTCTCTTCTTACTGGTATTCCGTGAAGTCTGGGAAAAGCAATGCCAGGTAATTATTTTTTCCGGACCCTCCTGCTTAAACAGAGGCTTAAAGAACAGGCACTGAAATCCGAAGTTGCTTATTTCTCCTTTAGGGTTTGGAAGGAAATAAATAAAGTTAGTATGTCCTCCGGGAGCCGAGTTAGAAGCCACAGCTCAAAGCTCTCACTGTCTGTGTCCACAACAGGGTCTGTTCCTGGCTCCCATTTCGCTTACTACGAAGCAGTCTGACCGTCGTGGGATGGGGCAGAATCCACCCCGTCCGTGCGTGTCTCGTGCCACCGCCGCACCGCCGCACGTTTTATTATGTAAACTTCCCAAGTTCCCGCTTTTCTTTTGTTTAGTGAATTATCTATGCCTTTCAAGGACAAATAATTTTACCATATCTAGTGTTTGAAAATTAGATCATGCTTTTCACAGTGAATTAACCAAAAGATAACTTCTCTTACAGTGTAAATAAGACATTTGATAAATCATAGGAATTAAAAGTGAGAACCAGGGTCACACTAAGTGATTTTTAAAGCTTTCATTTTATATCCACTTTTTAGAATGCTTTCCTGGTTGTCTTAAGTTGCATAAAGAGAAACATAGAAAGTTACACTAACTGAAATTTCAAGAGATTTTCCATAGCTTCTTAATACTGACTTGCTTAAAAACTCTCCCCTTTCTCCCAAAGGGTTCTCTCCCCCTTTCCCACCCCAAGTGTTTTTCATTTTTCTGTCAGTTCTCTATCCCCAGAGCAGATCCTGAGTGCCCACCTGCTCGTGGTTGGCCCCACCGCGGAGTCCCATAGAACAACGTCAGCGTGTCTACAGTTCTCCTGTTCTGCCTCCCTCCATACCCGTGCTCCACGTGTGTTTATAGCCAGCACCCTCCCTCTACCTCAAAAGTACTGTTAGACCCTAGGTTCCATGAATTCTACTTATTTCTCAAGTCATTCCTTTCCCTCCACTTTGCCACTCTCCCACGTTGCTTTTCCACATTTGTTTTGCAGCCTGTGACGTCCTAATTGGTGTCCCCGCTTCGGCGTTCTTCTCCCTGGGCATCCTTAGCCCTGTTGCCGGAGGTATCTTCAGTGCGCACCCTGCTCTGATCCAACACACAAGCCACTCTGTGGTCTAACTCCTGGCTTCGGTTTTATTCTTTTCCTCCTGTGGAGCCCGTGCTCCAATCATGTCAGACTGCTGGCAGATCTCCCAATGTGCAGTATTCCTGCGTGTCTGGCCTTTGTGCCTGCTGTCCTGCCTCCTTCCTCCTTTCCTCAAGCTTCGTGTCTTGTCTGTCAGAGGAGCGGATCATGCTTCAAGTCCCAACACAGGCTCCCTCCGTATATGAGGTCCACTCTGCTTCACCCAGGCACACGTGGGTGGTTCTTCCTCCACATTCCCATGGTATCTCTTGTGTCCCCTCATTATCGCAAAAATGTGCCCCAGCACACCTAGCTCAGGGAGCAAACTCATTTAATACGTATTGGGGTAAATTAATTTCTCCACTCTGCCTCTTGATTCCTATGTCTCTCTTTCCTCTCAGCCAGTACGCTGATTTTTCCTCTGGCCTTTCAACCCTTCTTGTCCACTGCACAGCATTAGTGCTAAACATCAAAATGACTTACTCCTATCCAGTGAAGAGGGAGGATTTTCTCCATGGCATGCTATCCCAGGAACCTCAGCCCAGGTTCTTGGGTGGAGGGCAGAAGGATCTCTGACCACTAAGCTTTCTCAGCCAATTGGCTTCCCTTAGTTTTGCCCTGTTTCTGCCACCCTTCTCCTGCTGTCCCCACATTTGCTTCCCATAGTGCGTGCATTCACCTGTCCCTGGACACTAATTTGCATCCTCACATGTATTACCTGTAACATACAAATAATACATTAGCATTTACAAGTGTGGTTTGACTGTTTATTCCATCTACATCTAGTTATTTTATTCCCACTTTGACCACAGCATTGCTAGGAAGTTGTTGGGGACACAAAGTTGTATAAGACGTCAACCCTGCCCTCAAAAAAATGTGTGACCTTTCAGGAGAGAAAAGGCACACCGTTGCAAAGATGACAAAGCAGGGTGGTTTGTACCATGTGTCAAACGAGCGCTATAGAAGTTAAATTCTGGAGCAAGGAGCAGAGACACCACTGAGAAAGACTAGTCAGGGAAGGTTTAGGAGAAACCTGGACTGACCTTCTCTGTCTTGAAGGGATGATGAGGTTTGCATAGGCTGAGATGGAAAGGAAGTCCAGGCAGAGGAAATCTTATATGAGTGGAAGAGAAGGCCCATGGCAAGTTCAGCTTAGTGTCCAATGGGAACAATCGGACTCCCTTACTGCCCTCTGCCGAATTAATGTGGCCGTTGTTATTAATGATACAGTGAAGTCGTTGACTTTTTTGACCACCACCCACAGTAAAAAATACATTTTACCCCATGGTGCAGTAGACACATTTATATACAACTGAAACAGTACTTACCCTATTAAATGTGATGGGCTCTATTTCCTATTCTATTCTTGACATTCTTTATTGCTGGTCAGACCTATTAAATTGATTTAATGATCCTCTATTATTTAGCAACTCAGAGTTTTAAAAATAATGCATGAAATAAGTAGTTTCCAAAGTGTGATCTTCCGACCAGCAGCATCAGCCTCCCTTGGGAACTTGTTAGAAACGCAGATTCTCAGGCCCCGCCCCAGACCTACTGAGTTAGAAGCTGTGGGGCTGGGACCCAGCAACTGGTGCTTTACCATCCAGTTAACATTTATTGAGCACTTGCTCTATACCAGGTGCTCTGCTAGGTATTTGTATACAGGTGTTCTCATTTAGTCTTCCTAGCAATTCTATGAGATATAAGGATGATTTCTATTTTGCAAGTGAGGAAACTGAGGCTAAAGAGAAGTTAAATGGCTTCTTCAAGATTATTTTAGTCCCTTTTATGTTTGAACCATAAATTTCAGCTATTCCTTTTTTCAAATCTTAAATTTTTGCTTCCTCTTAACTAACATAACCCATTTGCCTATACCACTTTGTGTAACCAAAAGCACCCATGATACAACAAGATAAGTCCTTGGGTTTGACAATACCTGTGCTCAGAGTTGTAGAGTAATCTTTGAAATGTACGAAAGTTGTATTCATTACTGTTTTATGGAGTATCAACAGACTGTTAGCCCTTTCTCATGCATAATATTGAAGTTGCACTAAACATGCAGTGGTTTAATGTCATATTTACTTTCAGGGCAGCCATTCTTGATAAAGAGTCCAACCCATGATATTCATTGTACTGTCTTACAATGAATCTGTTTAATTAATCACATGGTAGGAAGATTTGTAAGCAGTTTGTAGGCAAATTTTTCTTCTTTGCAATGGATAAGATTAAGCATAGTTTTTATTTTGTAATACTAGAATAGAAAAATTCAGTCTTTATTATCATTGCATCTTGAATGTAGTCAAGAAAAACAAACATTTAATTGAAGAATAGTAAAATTTTTGAAAATTAGTGATCATTTTTTATAGCAATATAGTTATTGTTCGGTGTCTTAGTTTTTTCAGGCTACTATAACAAAATACCATAAACTGGATGGCTTATAAACAAATTTATTTTTCAAAGTTCTAGAGACTTGGAATTTTTTAAGTAGAATAGTAAGAAAACTAAATAATTGCAATTGGTTCTTATGATTTTCGAAGGGGTATTCTTTCCTGAATATACAGCCCAAAAGCTTCTGAAAACTTTGAAGAGGATTTAAGACTTTGAAAAGAAACCAAAGTCCAATATCTTAAATACTAATGTAATGTTGTACACACAGCAATATTGGTCATTTAGGGGAACAAGACTGCTTTCTTTACGATAGCTTTCATTTCTGGGACAAGTTGCAGGAGCGCGGTGACTGGCACATAAATGATCACACCAAGGATGCTGGCAAGCATCTGGCTGTGTCACAGTTTCCGGGTACTGCATTTGTTGGTTTTAGAGGATTTGAGGCCCTGAAACCTCACCTCGTTATATGAAGAATGTGAATACTGTTGGTGCCTAAAAGTGTGGGATAGTTTGAGATAATTTGCCAATGTAACTATTTTTTGTTTTCCTGACAATTGATTACATACAGGTTTTTTTTTTTTTTTTTTTTTTTGAGACAGAGTGTCGCTTTGTTGCCCAGGCTAGAGTGAGTGCCGTGGCGTCAGCCTAGCTCACAGCAACCTCAAATGCCTGGGCTTAAGCAATCCTACTGCCTCAGCCTCCCAAGTAGCTGGGACTACAGGCATGCGCCACCATGCCCGGCTAATTTTTTTTTCTATATATATTTTAGTTGGCCAGATAATTTCTTTCTATTTTTAGTAGAGACGAGGTCTCGCTCATTGCTCAGGCTGGTCTCGAACTCCTGACCTTGAGCGATCCACCCGCCTCGGCCTCCCAGAGTGCTAGGATTACAGGCGTGAGCCACCGCGCCCGGCCTACATACAGGTTCTTTACAAGATTCTTATCTGGGAGCTCTGAGGGCAGTGAGAAGTATTGAGACACTACATATTCTAATTGATAGGAGCCTGATCCGTTTTGAAAACTTTAAAAGAATAAGATCTTTAACCCAAGCCCAGCTTATAATATGAATTTGGACAAAAATTTAAGGGGATTTCCTAATCTCTGACTAATATAGCGTCAATTACTGGATTGTAAAAATCACTCCCAGCATGCTCCACTTGCCCCACTTAAAGAATACCCACTCTACTAAAATCCCAACATTAAAAATGATAAATTATAGACTCTTTGTGTCCATAAATGATCTTTGCTTATCAAATAGATTTTTTGCATACTCTTTCAAATAGAAATTACCCTGTTAAATTTAAAATACGAAACAGTTTTTAAAAAACATTAAAGTCAACTTTTCATTGGCATTGGCTAAGTTAAACTTGAGATATGTTTGGTGTTAAATTATATTGTTGCTCACTAGTCTTACAGTGATGCTGGAAAGAGCATGTTTTATACCCAATTTTAGAAGTTTATTGAGTCACAGGAATAATAATCTGTTTCTGATCATGTTTCATATCTAGAACATAGTTAAGGTTTCATCTACTAATAAAGCCACCCCCCCTTCTTTTTTTAACTATTTAAATTGAGAGACCATATATACAAATGACTACATAAACTATAGAGATACACTTTAAAAGAATAATTACAAAGTAAATATCCATGTAATCATTCTTCAGATGGAGAAATGGAACATTGCCAACAGCCCAAAAGTCCCAGTATACCCTCTACCCCTAGGAATAAACACTGACCTGACTTTGGGGATAATAGTCTTTTTTTTTTTTTTTTTTTTTTTTTTTTTTTTTTTTGAGACAGAGTCTCACTCTGTTGCCCAGGCTAGAGTGAGTGCCGTGGCGTCAGCCTAGCTCACAGCAACCTCAAACTCCTGAGCTCAAAGGATCCTCCTGTCTCAGCCTCCCGAGTAGCTGGGACTACAGGCATGCACCACCATGCCCGGCTAATTTTTTCTATATATTTTTAGCTGTCCAAATCATTTCTTTCTATTTTTAGTAGAGATGGGGTCTCGCTCTTGCTCAGGCTGGTCTCGAACTCCTGAGCTCAAACGATCCGCCCACCTCGGCCTCCCAGAGTGCTAGGATTACAGGCGTGAGCCACCGCGCCCGGCCGGGGATAATAGTCTTATTCTTCTTCATAATTTTACCATCTGTGTGCATATTCCCAAATAATATGATTTCTAATTCTGAACTTTTCACAAATGGAATCATACACTATGTTTTCCTTTGCAACGTTCTTCTTTCACTCAACATTTTATGAGAGACATTTATGTTGTTAGACAGAGGTTGTTCCTTTACACTGATGTATTAGCATTACATTGTGTAAACAGTTCACAATTTGTCCATTCTATGATTGGTAGACATCCAGATTATTTCCAATTCTGGCTACTAAAAAAGTAGTTCCCCAAAATAAGTGATGCAAAACTTGACAGAATTGAAAAGAAGTAGAGATAATTCAAAAATATAGATGGAGATTTTAATACCCCAATAATAGAATAGCTAGCTAGAAAGACAGCAAGAATATAGACTTGAACAATATCAACCAACTTATCTAACTGGCATCTGTAGAGCACCCTACCCAGTAGCAGCAGAATCTGTATTCATCTGAAGTGCACATGGAACACTCTCTAGGACAGACTGCTTGCTAGGTCACAAAACAAGTCTCAAATGTAAAAGATATGAAATCATACAAATACGTTTGTTTACTGACCACAGCAGAATTAAGTTAGAAATCAACAATAGAAATATCTTTGGGAAATCCCCAAATATTTGGAAATTTAACAACATACTTCTAATGGGCACAAGAGAAATTAAACAGTTTGAAGTGAATGAAAATGAAAACACAACATATCAAAATTTATGGGTTGGCCGGGCGCGGTGGCTCACGCCTGTAATCCTAGCACTCTGGGAGGCCGAGGTGGGCGGATCGTTTGAGCTCAGGAGTTCGAGACCAGCCTGAGCAAGAGCGAGACCCCATCTCTACTAAAAATAGAAAGAAATTATATGGACAGCTAAAAATATATATAGAAAAAATTAGCCGGGCATGGTGGTGCATGCCTGTAGTCCCAGCTACTCGGGAGGCTGAGACAGGAGGATCACTCGAGCTCAGGAGTTTGAGGTTGCTGTGAGCTAGGCTGATGCCACGGCACTCACTCTAGCCTGGGCAACAGAGTGAGACTCTGTCTCAAAAAAAAATAAAATAAAATAAAAAAAAAAAAAAAAAAAAAAAAAACAAAATTTATGGGTTGCAGGTCAAGCAGTGCTTAGAGGAAAATGTATAGCTTTAAATCTTCTATGAGAAAAAAAGAAATATATCAAATAAATAATCTAAGCTTCCACCTTAAGAAACTAGAAAAAGAAAAGCAAATTAAACCCAAGACAAGCAAAAAGGCAGAAATCATAAAGATCAGAGCACAAACCAATGAAATACAAAACAGAAAAACAATAGATAATATTGGAGAAACCAAAATCTGGTTCTTTGAAAAGATCAATAAAATGAATAAACCTTTACCTAGGATGCGCAAGAAAAAAAGAGGAGACACAGATTACCACAATGAAGAATGATAGAAAAGACATTATTATTGACCCTGCAAAAATTAAAAGAAATATAAAAGAACACAATTTTATAAGCAGCTTTTAACCAGCAAATTAAACATTATAGATTAAATGGATAGTTTTTAGATAAAAATTATCAAATTTGATTTAAGAAGAACAAAATCTAAATCACTAGTAAAAAAAAAATGGATTAGTAATTAAAATCTTCCCATAAAGAAGAATGCAGTCTCATTTGTCTCCACTGGTAAATAGTTTTTGAAAAGAAGTAATATGAATCCTACACAAACTCTTTCAGAAACCAGAAGAAGGAATGCTTCCTAACTCATTCAGTAAGGCCAGTGTTACCTTGATATCAAAACCACACAAAGACATCACAGGAAACGTATAGACCAGTACCTCTTGTGACCAGACACACAAAAATCCTTTACAAAATATTAACAAACTGACAACAGTAACATATAGAAAGGATTGTACACCGTGACCAAGTGAGCTTTATCTCAGAAATCTAAAATTAGTTTAATATCCAAAAATCAAATAATGTAATATACCATATTAATAGAATAAAAGACAAAAGCCATATGATCATTTCAATAGACCACAGGCCAAGTCCTGCGTGCCACCTGTTTTTGTAAATAAAGTTTTACTGGAACACAGCTACACCCACTCTTTTATGTATTGTCTGTGTTTGTTTTCACACTACAATAGCAAAGTTGAGTAGTTGTGGACAGCGATCATATGGCTCACAAAGCCTAAAGTATTTATTACCTGGCCCTTTACAGAAAATGTTTGCTGACCCCCACAGTAGACACAGACAGCACCTAACATCTATTTATGATAAAAACTCCCAGAAAACTAGGAATATAAGGGAACTTCCTCACCTGATAATGGGCACCTGGAAAAAACCTACAGCTAACATCATACATAATAGTGAAAGACTGAATGTCTTTTCCTCTAGTCAGGAACAAGGCAAGGATGTCTGTTCTCAGCCCATCTATTCAGCATTGTGCTAGGGGTCCTAGCAGGCCGTTAAGACAAGATAAAGAAATCAAGCGTATACAGATTGCAAGATGAAGAAGCCGTCTGTGTTTGCAGGTGAAATTACCCTGTTTGTAAAAAATTCTTCAGGAATCTACAACACAACTAATAGAACCAATAAGTGAATTTAAAAGGTTGCTGGATAGAGGATCAGTGTACAAAAATCTATTGTGTTTCTTTACACTAAAAACAATGCTGGCCGGGCGCGGTGGCTCACGCCTGTAATCCTAGCACTCTGGGAGGCCGAGGTGGGCGGATCGTTTGAGCTCAGGAGTTCGAGACCAGCCTGAGCAAGAGCGAGACCCCATCTCTACTAAAAATAGAAAGAAATTATATGGACAGCTAAAAATATATACAGAAAAAATTAGCCGGGCATGGTGGTGCATGCCTGTAGTCCCAGCTCCTCGGGAGGCTGAGACAGGAGGATCCCTTGAGCTCAGGAGTTTGAGGTTGCTGTGAGCTAGGCTAACGCCACGGCACTCACTCTAGCCTGGGCAACAGAGTGAGACTCTGTCTCCAAAAAAAAAAAAAAACAATGCTATATGAACAACGGTACACTCAGAGGTGGGTTGTAGGATATTCATACGTTCAATTTCAATGTTAAACTACTACCCAAAATTGTTGCACCAATTTATATTAATACTTTCATCAACAGTGTTCAAGAGTTCATGTTTTTCTACATACTCAAAAAAGGATATCATCCTTTTTATCTTTTATTAATCTGTTAGATGTGTTTAAGTATCTCTTTGTGGTCCTATACATTCTTTATACTTTTCTGCTTCCTAGAATAACCCTGAATACCTCTTGCTTCTGGAAATACCATCTGAAACATGAAGTTATTCTGGGATTCCTCACCTGCCCCTAGACAGACATTGGGGATTCCTCCTCTGTCTTCACCCCCTAAATACAGGTGTACCTTACCATTATAGCTTTCACACTCTTGGCCATGCCAGTCTCATCTAAGTGCTCTACTCTTATCTGCACTGAGCCATGCACTCTTGCCAAAGCATTACTTTTGTTTTTCTACCTCTGTGCCTTTGGATATGCTACTTCCTGTCTTCCTTTGAAATTCTACCCACGTTTCCAAAGGTACTGCCAAAACCCTCTCTTATGTCTCCAAGTTCTTTTTTACCATTTTGTAGTTTTTATCCCGTGCTACCTTGTATATGAATACATATAAACTTTTTTTAATCTTTTCATTTCACTTTAAGTTTGTTGCTGTGTTTTCTATGTTTACATCCCCCATACCGTCTTAGCACAATAATGCCTTGCACAGAAGCTGGTCTTTAAATATTGTTGAATGAATTAATGCAGCATGGTTGAAAATCAGCTTGGGAGTTAAATTTCTGCTTCTAGGTATGATAGTCTAAGATCCTATGCTAAATAATACCCCCTGCAGAAAACAAGTATAAAGTCTGGACAAATAATATAAAACATAACTACCAGAAGGTGCTGGCGAGTGAATGGAAGCAAACAGACTGCAGGAAGTTCATGCTCCTTGAGCGGACAGGAGATAGGAAGCTGTGTAAGTTTCCATTTCCATGGCTTTTAACCTGGGGCTAAGTACAGTCCATGTGGTTCATAGCATGGTGGTGAGGGGCTCACATGGGGGAAACTCTTAATATTTCTGGCCTGGGAAACCACAGAAGAGAAGCTGGAAAGGCATGAATGCCGAAGAGAGTAGAGGAATCCCAGCAGGGAAGGAGCAGAGGGGGAATCCGCAAACTGTGTCTATCCACATCTCTGACTGAAACAGACTCAGAGCAGCTCAGCCAGAGACCAAAACTGAACTGAGACTAGCTCTGAAGATACAGAAGAGTGAACCAATGCAGAAAGACTGGTGGACAGCGTGTGCTGTTCAGTTGGAGGATGGAAAATAGCAAGCTCACTTCCCGTCTCTGATGCGTTTGGCCTCGGGCTGACTGCAGTCACAGCATCACTGCGCGTGCAGCAGACGTGGGCACGTGTGGATAAGCTGCAGAGCCCTTTTGGCCTGGAGAACCAGAAGAGAGCACCTGAGAATCCATGAACTCTGAAAATAGTGGAGAAATCCCAGAAGAGAAGGAGTCAGAAAAGGGAATCCTTAACCTCTGCTTACCCACATCACTGGCTGAACCTGAACCACACATGTGCAAAACTTTAAGCAGCCTGGCTAAAGACAAAAGCTCTAAACAGAGACCAGAGTTGCTGCTCAAAATACAGAGTTTGCAGTTCAACCCCGGAAAAGAATCTCTGCAACTTAATTAATATTATTCAGGATATGATGCAAAATTTCCCAACACCCAAGGAATCAAGAAAGTGGAACACATTTCTACATAAAAGAAAATCAATTGAGTTCAACCCCAAGATCCAATTAACATCTCTTCTCATCAGAAGTCAAAGTCTCAAAGAGTATGAAACAAAATATTTAAAGCGCTGAAAGGAAAACAATCGTCAACCCAGAATTACATCCAGTGAAAAGATCATTCAAGAGTGAAAGCAAAATAAAGATATTATGAGATAAAAAAAAAAAATAAAAGAATTTGTTGCCAACAGACTTGCACTATAAAAAAAGTGCTAAAGGGAGTTCTTTAGGCTGAACAGAAATGATACCAGATATTAATAGAAACTCAGATTTCAGAGAAGAATGAAGAATATTTCCCATAAATGGTAAATATCTAAGTAAATGCAAAATGCCCATATTTATATTTTTAGAGAAGATTTATATCTCATAGGAGATCTGAAAAATAGTGTGCACTACCTTGACTTGACGGATATTCACAGGACATTTTACCTGGCAAAGACAATTCACATCTTTCCGAATGTACGTGGCACAATTATCAAGATAGACCTTATTTTGAGCCATAGATCAAATCTCAATAAATTTAAAAGCATTAGAATCGTCAAAGTTAAACGAGAGAATTAGAAAGCAATAAAATGCTAAAAGAGGCAAAGTTGTGACAGCAGGTCCATGGCTGCCTTGGGCCAAGGGGGACAGCTCAGGGAATTGAGTGCAGAGGGGCAAGAGGGGGCTTTCTAGCGTGAGGGACCTAATTTGTGTCTTGATTGTGGTGGTGGTCACACAACTGTATACAAATAACAAGATTTATCCAGCTGAACACTTAAAATTAGTAAATTTTATTGTATGATAATCTCAATAAGCAAAAAATAGGAAAACAGTTTGGTAATTTTCACTCAACAGATGCCAGAGTTCAATTCAAAAATGTAATTGGAAGCCAGAAAAACATCGCCAGGAGGAAAAAGGAGCAAAGTACTTTTGTGAAGCTCCCATGTCGTGCAGGGTACCATATATGCCATTCGCCACTGCAGAAAAGAACTAATTTATGGGTAGAGCGTTTAAAGAGTTCAGCTTTTAGAAAAAGGAACTTAATACAAGCTGAGCTTCTGAGAGGACTCAAGAGCATTTTTTCTCCACATTCCTTCTCCTACAGCCTGGAACTAGTTCTTGTAACCGAGAAGAAAAGCTATGTAAGACTGACCCTGAAAAACCAAGCTGCTTTACATGCAATAAGAAAAAGATCTTCCATCTGGGCATATTGTCTGTCAAAAAGTGATCAGGGCTGACAGCAGTGGTGTGTTCTGTGGCATCCGTAGCCTCTCTGTGGCGCTCCCAGGGAGAATTCTGGTAGTAACCGACACATATTTTTGCAGTACCTTCCAGGGTTGTTTTAAAGCAGAATCTACGATTCACCTCTTCCCAGGTGTCTTGAGGATATGAACATTTTGCACCTTATACTGTTATTACATTTGATAATAACAGATTTGATACATATAACTCTTTATATAAAAGTAAAATGGCTCCAGAAAAATTATTTTATGTGGCCCATAGTCTCAAAACCTAAACAACACAGTGCTCACTATTACATTGGCGTGAACTACTTGAACAATTAGAGTACTATGTTTCAGCAAAACATACTTCAGTAGTTTACTTTTGGCACAATCTCTGTAGCAGGGAGAGTAAATCAAAAGTAGGAAATAATTTATAGTGTCATCTAGAAGTAGAAAAGCATGGCAGTTTTTCTTAATGTGTCTTCCAGACTCAAAATTAAAAACATAGTAATATTTTTCATGTGATTACAACTGTGTTCATATTTATATTTATATATCTGTATACACACACACACACAGACAGAAAGATTATTCCCCAAAATGAAAATATTTACTTACTTTGAGTAATACGACGAAGGGTGAGTTGGGTTGTTTGTTTGTCTGTTTTGCTTTGCTGTTTGAAATTTCCTGTCACACTGCTGCTGCAGTAATAGGGTGCCCCTCCTCGCTCGTCCCTGACATCGCCCTTCCAAAGTGGGGCATAAACATTGCCACAGCCTCAGAGTAGGAAAGTATGTGTTAGCAAACTTCTAAGTGTATGGAATTTAAATACTTCTCATGTTATATCAGATCCTTACTGTAAACTAGCCTGAATGTTTCCCAGCAGAAAATAATAATTACGTCTTCCACTGGAAAGAGCACTTCATAAAACTCTTTTCTCTGCAAACAGAGTAAACAGGCTTTTGATCCCCTCCTCTTCCCCACCTCAAAACTTAAACTGCCCTTCTCTGTTTCCAAGACTCACAGTAGTAAATGTTTTGAATTCTTCCTTTTGGAAAAATTCTGACATTTTCTGGCATTACCCACGACCCCCACTATCAAAATGGGGATGGAACCTGGTATCTCTAGTTGTGCTCACGCCCAGGGCCATTTTCCCAAGTGAGGATCCAGAAATGTGTATTTTCTCTTCACCCTGCCTCTGACTCCCTGTTTATCCATCACTGAATTCCTCTGTACCTGCATTTCCTTAGCTTCATCATGGACATATTTGCTCACTTTAATTAAGCAAGCGTTTCTGAGTGACCCCGATCCTTGGATGAGAACCTGGACAGAGGTGTGCAGAAGGATGGGGTGGGAGTGGGAGTAGCCACGCTGGTGTACAGGAAACAAGCCTTCAGCATTCAGGTTTGTTCTGCCCCCGGCCAGCCTCCCCAGGAGATGCACACTTGGCCCTCAGATGGGGCCGTATTGGGACTCGTGTTGATCGACAAGAACTTGGAAGGAAGGAAAAGCATAGTGAAAGAGGGGATGTCCCTGGCTCGTCCTCATAATAAGAACCTCAGATCCTTGTGTGTCAGGTGTTCAGACCCTAGGGTCATGGGTCCTCATTCATTGTGTGGCTGTGGAAACCATGCTGTGTGTCTTCATCCAGCAACGAGGCAGAGGTTGAAGCTTGGTCCCTGACCTCCTGGGTTTTTGGTTGATGAGTATCGAGGGGACTCCTGTCCTGTCTGCCTCCTCCATGGCTTATCAGCAGCCCCTTTCATCGGAGCCCCATGAGTCAGTGACGTCCAGCCTTCTCCTTAGCAGTCTCTACGCTGTCACTCTTAAAGCCTTGCCCTCCTCTCTTCCCAACTGTCACCCCTATCTAGCTTCTGAATCTGAGATGATCTGAAAGCAGCCACATGCAGAAGAAAACAGAAAGACATTTTAGTTCTCTTGGAATTTATTGTACAAGAAGCTCCTGTGCTTTGCAGAATATTTACAAGAAAAGGTTCTTGAGATTAATTGGAGGTCTCAGATTTGCTTTTGGCCATTAAACTCAGTAGTCATTTGTAGCTCTGTTCTACAAAGCACTGACAATTATCCTTTAAATAACTCAATTTTCATATTATGAAACAGACTAATTCTTCTACCACAGGCAAAGAACTCTGTTTTTAAATTAAACCTTTTAATTTTTCCAGTTTTGCTTATTTTCTGAATTTAAAAGTACCATGCACAATTATGATACATAAAGATAATTAAAATTTGAAATGGTTCGTAAGCACAATACAATTGTCCCCCTGTATCTGTGGGGGATTTGGTTCCAGGACCCCCAGCAGACACCAAAATCCATGGATGCTCAAGTCCCTGATATAAAATGATGTATTATTTGCATATAACCTATACTCATCCTTCCATATATTTTAAATCATCTCTAGATTACTTATAATACCTAATACAGTGTAAATGCTATGTAAATAGTTGTCATACTGTATTGTTTAGGGAATAAAGACAAGAAAAAAAGTATGTACATGTTCAGCACGATGCAGCCTTCCATTTTGTTTTTCCAAATATTTTTAATCCACGGTTGATTGAAGCCAAGGATACAGAACCCACGGAAGCAATGAGTCAACTGTATTTAGAAATTTATTTTTGCTCTTTATTCATAAGCTATGGAGACCAAAAGAGCCTTGGTATCAAAGTGGTTATCATTTTCAATTCACGTGACTGATCAGAATCACAACTCAGACGGTTTTAAAATAACCTAGAAAACCCCTTTCCCTTCTGTCTTTCCTTTTTGTTACCAAATTATTTGACCTTAATAAAGCAAGATTAGTACAGTACTGCCTCCCTACAAGCGAATGCACAGACTTCTCTCCCTAACCTGGACCTGGAGACAGCCCCACTCAGTGTCACCACAAATCTAAAACTGAAGTCAAAGAATGCATCTCGCGGTTCCAGAACCATGGGAGAAGAGAAGAGGCAGCTCAGGGGCTCATTGGCATTCCCTCTTCCCTTGTTATACGCATTGTCGTTATTGGTGGGTGAAATCAGCCTCTCCCTCCCTGCAGACCTCCAGCATTTGCTCGTAGCTGCAGTGACGTGTGCTTGCAAGGGTGAGGCTAATCAGCTCCAGACTCCCTTACTGCCAGCCCGAGCCTGCCAGCTCTTGAACGCTCACTACTTTCAGATTTGGTTTTTGTTTTTTGGGTTTTTTAAATAATTGAGGGCCTTAAGCCATTATTTAAGACTTTTCCCTTCTCCTGCCTTGAAGTGTTCATTTGGCTATTTTATTGAGAGGGGGAGGTAATTGTTGTGTATTTTCCAAACATGCCTAAATTAGATATTTTAAATATGTCAAGTTAACTTTTGACAAAAATTTACTTGAATTCAGTAAACATATTTTTTAAGTATATGCTTTGATCAATTCTGAATTTACTATGAAAGTGTTCTTTTTTTTAATTTTAAACATAAATACAGCATATATGGCTGTATATTTATGAGAATGGCCTTTTAGTTTATTTAAACGTAAAGATACTCATCTCAAGCTTAAAATGTAAATGATCTTGTGATTAATGAAGCTATTTATATTTCAGATAAACTTGTTTCAATACTGTGAGGCACTTCCTATTGATCATAATTTCCCTGGTTTTACTTATATTTATCTGAGTATTTGTTTTTATACATTGTGTTTCCCCAACTCTAAACTGAATGCTGAGGCTATTTTGGTTTTGGTTGGATGAGGGGGGTTACCTTTAAATGAGGAAGACCATTAAGCCTGCTCTTCTGAAATAATTCTGATAGGCATCTGTGTCCAGCCCTACAGGTAAAAAGCCCAGTCTAATGGAAGGGACACAGGATAGCAATGTCATTTTTTAAAGGGGCACCACATGCTTGTGAGGCCCTATCAGCTGTGCTCAGCAAGGGCCCTAAACGGTGTCTGGCAGCGCTCCTGCTTGCATGGGGCTGTCTGGCTCCGCCGTGATAAGCAAAGACAGCCTGGCTCCTTCAAGGAGCCTTTCAGTAAAGTCTGAGCTCTCAACAGTTCCGAAACTCACTGGCCGACTTTCCCCTGTGGACCATTCATTTATCAGGAAATGAAATTGGTTACAGGGTTTCTCACATTGCCAAGCCTCACTGACGAAATCTGGTTTCTTCCAGAGTTCAGGAGGAAGCATTAACTCTTTCTGGTTATTCAGCACCTCTTGTCTTTGTCCGTGGGAACCCCCATCAGTACGCGAGTTTAAGGAACTCCACAGAGAAGGGGGTGTAGCGGGGAGCAGGCCACAGAGCGGGTTTGGGGGCTACTTTGATGGATAGCAAAAGATGACCTCTTTGGAATGGGACCTTTATTTCATGTTGACGTCTTCATCCTTTAAACTCCGAAGTGTCAGTTTCACAGGCCTGATTTTTTCCATTTCAAAAAATGAAAGCCTTTTAAACATGACATGAATCACCTTATTGGCAGCATAGCCTTGCAGCTTAGGCCAGAGATCATTGTTTAAACTTTGTGAAACCAGAAGGAACAAAAATAAAGAGAAGCATGGTGCATGGCACAGAAAATGTTTGGGTAAGTGAAGGTTAAATTATTACAAAGTATATAATCTAGTTCATATGCTTAAGGAACGGAACTAGGCTAAATTATCTAAAATATTCTGACGTACTGAATCATTTCATTTTGTAAAACCAAATCTGACTAGCAGGGCATTCTGTTGTAGGCCGGTCTGCTCAGTGCCGGCTACAGCGACAGCCTCCTATGTTTGGAATTAGCAGGCCCAGAGGTAAGACGCGGCGTGCATGTGGCAGTTATTACGGCCGTGGAAGTGGTTGCTGGCTAATTGATAGCAGTAGCAGCTAGAAACAGCCGTGTTTAATTCTCAGAAGTCCCTATGACAAGGCGCTATAAATGGGACCCTTTGTAGTCTTCCCATTATTGTCCTTTCTCTCCCTGCCATTACATACGTGATAGTTAACATATACGCTTGATAATATTTAGGGCCGAATTCCTTAGATGCTTTTCCCCCTTTGGAGATTCTTTACATTTAACTTTCAGCCCTGATTAGTTTAGGCCCCCAAGTAAATTAGAGAATTACTGTCAGTTAGCTCTGTTACCCTTGACTGTCAAGGCTTCTAGTTGCTTAAAAAGCACTTGTGGTCACAAAGCCATCTCCTAGCCTATGCTGGCTGGTGTCTTTGTCACAATCTGAACCCCAAGGAGACACACGGGTTCCATAAAGGGTAAATGAATGAATCATTCCCTTTATTCATCACTGAGGATAAACTCTTATGAACTTGAATTGCATTTAGAGCATCGTGTCCATGGTTTCAATTGTATCCCAGAATGTTACACAGAATGAAGTGGGTGGTTACTTTTTGTCAAAGGTGATCTTATTTTTCCCCATTCAGTTTTACTATGTTTATAGCAAAAGACCATATTTTTGAAAATGAATACACAGTCTCTTGTTAAGAATGTGCATTAGAGGAATTTGACTAATGAAACTATTCAGATAGTGCGCTTAGTTCTTTTTCTTGTTTCTAACAGCCTCTTCCATTACATAAATATCAGGCTTATAAAATTCGTGCATTCAACATTTTTCCTGTTGATGCAGGCTTGAAAAATAATAGCAGGTAGGCACTATAAAAGATTTGCCTTCATCTGTGGCAGTCTGTATCCCAGCCTTAAACTACAGGATCTGAAAATGAAAAACCAGTGAGTATTTTAGTCCTTTGTACATGTTCTGCACATTCCGCCATATGGCCTCTCATTGTTAACAGTCTCTATTGAAGAGAAAACACCAAATCCAATATTGAGGGTTTTTCAAATCAGGACAAATGGGGTACAAGGAACCATGTGGGCTCTTGATCATTATATTTATTTATGGTGTTCCCACAGTCCTTAGACCTCTGAGTCCTTGAATAAATACCTCCAGCATCCAGTGGCTAACATTCCTCTTTGTTACAAAGCTACTATTTGCAATAGGGATTTTCTTGTCTTTCATTTATTTGTTCAACTAGTATTGATTGAGCAGCTCCCGCCTGCACAGTGCTCTGCTAGCAGCTGAAGAGCCTTACTGTTGAGGAGGGCACAGTTTCTAAAGCAGCATTCAAAGAAACAGCTTCTGTACTCTGTTCCTTTTCAAATGTGAGGAATCCTAAGCAAACTAAAGAATGCAAATGGGCAAGGGAGCTTGGGAGGCAAAGGAAGGAAACTGCTCAAAGTCTGAGGGTTCTGAGCTACCTTGATTTCCTTGAGTGTGAAATGAGGAGTGGCTGTGGGCAGAATATGGACCCTGAAGCAGTGCCCAAAGCACAGAAGGCAGGATGCTGGAGGGCTTAGGAGTGATTTTGAGGCTACCCTAGTTGTATAGTCCGGGGCAAGTTATTTAACCCTCACTGTACATCAGTTTCTCACCTCAGGGACAGGCCTGTCTCATCACCTTGCCTATGCCCTGGAGCAGTTGGGGAAATCAAAAGAAACGGAGCCTGTCAAGTCCCCAGCACAAAGCAGGCTCTTAGTAGTTGTTAGACAATGTTAGTTTCTCGTGTATCTATCAAGCTTACCTTTTTAGAACAAAGCCAAGAAGTAAGGCTGCAGATTCTGAACAGTCACATGTTGGATGATGGCTCAGAGTCCTATCCATGCCCTTTATTAATGAGAGAGGGCTCTGAGCCCTTTGCTCACAGCCTGATACTCCGTGCTTGATACACAGTTTTAATAAGCTTAGCCATCTGGTTCTCAAGTGCGTAACGGAAGAGTAGAAGCCACAACTTAAAAGAACTGCTACAAGTTAGTCCATTAACAGTAGTGAAAATCAAGGGCCACTTGTCCTGATTAGCAAGAGAAGAGACAGAAAACAACACACGTGAATCTTACTTTGCAGTGTCTTTTAAGAACTTTCACATACTACTCACGAAAAGACATCTACAAAAGGCGCAAGTCTGTAGAGGTTATGACTCTGATGAAAAGTTGGGGCAATCCCAAGACATAAAGCTGATATCATCTCTACCCTTGAGAAAATTAAAGCCCATCTTTCAGAACAGTAAATGGATGACCTAAGTCGAAAGAAGGCCCAAGTCATTAGTCTGGACTTTCAGAACAGATAAATTGCTGAATGATTTTTCTTTAGCTGGTTAGTTTGCTTGTTATTTTACTTTGGAAGGAATCCTAGCAAGGTCTTTTAACTGCTAACTTTAACATACGATTTGATTTATAATAATTTACAGTTTATTCACCATTTTTCATGAACACATTAATAGCTTTGCCAAGCCTGAGTTATCTAATTTAACCTACACATCACCTCGCTTAGGTAGGTAAGTATTTTACTAGTATTTTGTAAAGTTGGGCTGAGCTAGGCTAACTCCGAATATCTCTTCCTTCCATAACCAACCTGTTACACGTCTTTTGTTTTGCCGACGTTTCCTCAGCATGCGTTCTATTCTCAATTTACAAAAGCTGAAAACTTGGTATTATAGATTTTTCCCTGATTCCTGTGTTTTTAAAAGATGCTTTACTGTGTGTGTTTATGAAAAGACATATCAATCCCATGCAGGTGTATTCATGTGAACTGTTTAGAATTGACCGTGATTCTCAACCTCACAAATGGTCCACTTTCCAGTAGAATAAAAAAGATGGAATATAATCACTCCTGGAGAGGAAATAGGAGAAGCCAATTCCTTGTTTTAAATTTCCACTCTTACCCTCAGCATATGAGAGCTGCACATGATTTTTTTCAAGTTTTAACAATAAGCAGCCAGGTATTGGGGTACTCAGTTCATTTTGGGGGTTGTTCTGGCTTGTCTTATATTTCTCACCTGCAGCATCCAGCCCAACACAAACAATGTTAAAATGATTTTAAAACCATGTTCTCGGCCGGGTGCAGTGGCTCACGCCTGTAATCCTTACACTTTGGGAGGCCGAGGCGGGCAGATTGTTTAAGCTCAGGAGTTCGAGACCAGCCTGAGCAAGAGCAAGACCCCATCTCTACTAAAAAAATACAAAGAAATTAGCTGGACAACTAAAAATATATAGAAAAAATTAGCCGGGCATGGTGGCGCATGCCTGTAGTCCCAGCTACTTGGGAGGCTGAGGCAGGAGGATCACTTGAGCCCAGGAGTTTGAGGTTGCTGTGAGCTAGGCTGACGCCACGGCACTCACTCTAGCCTGGGCAACAGAGTAAGACTCTGTCTCAAAAAAAAAAAAAAAAAACAAAACATTCTCTGGCGCTCCCTTCGTTTCTAAGGGGCAGCGTCAGTCTGTGCTCTTTCTCGGTTGGTAAGCCTGGGGATCCGAGGGAAACGTTGTGTAAAGAAGGATACAGAGGAGCCAGGCACGAGCTGCTTCCGTTCTTAAGGAATTGGACTGAGAAATATCCCTTCTCTCAGCATCAATTGTTAGAATGGAGAGAGAAGAGTTGGTTATTTTAGAAACTCTGTTTAACCCCTGTATTTTATGAATAGGGAAAATGAGGAAAATTGACTCATCCAAGGTTGGTAGGGGCAGAGCCAGGCCCAGATCCCAGGTTTTCTGACTGTTTGGTAAGATCCCATGACCCTTCTCTGCATTCAAAGGGCACTGTGACTGCCTCTCTCAAAGCGGCCTCAAAAAAGCTTGAAAGCCCAACCATGACTGGTCGTTGGCCCTGTGCTATTCTTTGTATAGAAAGATGATGCCATGGATTTTGACTTGAGGTTCACCACATATTTGTGTTAATTCAAATTTTCTCTCACTGATCTGCCTTCTTTGTAACTAACGAAATGTCTTTGCAAGAGGGCCAGTTTGGAAGGGCTGGGTGGCCTGTGACAGCAATATTCCAGGTCTGTCTAGACCTTGGAAAGGACCATGTTCTCAGACTAGGTCTCAAGGGCTCAGTGTTCCAGTTCCATTCCATATATATTTTTAGAACTGTATTTCGGAATTGTGTGTGTATGCACATTTGTGATTAAATGTAATATTATTAACTGGCAAACTTAATTTTTTTATTATGTTATATAATTTAACTACAAGTTACTCTTTGGCCACTTGAGAGGCAGATTCTGCCATTCTGCTGCTGCATGTGACATGGACAGGTGTTTCAGGATAATGCTCACCCTTCCCAGTTCTCTAAACGTGGCATGCACGTCCCCAGCCTTGGCCTGTGCTTACCTCAGCCCTGTGTTTCCCCATGAGGGCCAGCGAGGGCCGGATCTTCTCCCCAAGATTTTCACACATCACCCCACTCCTTCCTCTGCTGTATTTCCGTAGCGCTCATTACCTGCACCAGTTATTTGCAGCTTAGTGTATACTGCCTCTGGTAAGACAATTATTATCTATGTGTCCTTTTTTCCAACTCAATTGTAACACCTTTTGTCAAGGACCTGTCATCTGGCTTCTTATATCCCCAACACCCAGCCTGCATATAATAGGCACACATTGCATGTGTCTTCATTGTGATGGGATGGGGAGGTGTGAATCTCACCAAAGTACAGGAAGCCACATGGGCCAAAGTGTGCAAGTACGATGGCCACCTTTTAGGCTGTAATGTTAGCCAGTGGGGCTTTGATATGGAGCAGCATCAGGGATAAGACAAGCAATAGAGAAGGTAGGTATGATGTGGTCACTGAAAACTTTAAAAAAGTGAAAAGGAATCCAAATTGTACAGATACTTTGGAAAACAGTTTGGCTTATCTACCGAAGTTGAACAGATGCATACTCTGTTCCATTCCTAGGTATACAAGGAGACATGTATAATAACGTCCATACCACTATTGTTTGTAACATTCAACCCCTGGAAACAACCCAGTGTTCCTCAGTCATCGAATTAATTAACAAATTGTAGTATATTCAGACAACAGACTATTCTATAGCAATGAAAATGAATGAGTCACATGTTTAAATCTCGCAGGCATAATGGTAAATGAAGGAATCCAGACACAGAAGGGTATATACTGTATAATTCCATTAATGTAAAGTTCAGAGATTAGCTAAACTCACCTGTGCCGTTAGGGAATGCAGATGTGGCAGAAGTATAGGGAAGAGCAAGGGAATGATCCCGGTCAAAGTCAAGATGTTGGTAACGAGGGATGCTGTGAAGTGTTCTGTGGCCAGCCCCAAGTGGTAGTGCCATGAGTACCTGCCTTCTACCAATTTAGCTGTTATACTTTTATGTTTGAGAACTTTTCTGGATATGTATTATATTTCACAATAGAAAAGGTTTTTAAAAATGAGGGTGGGGGAGTCCATGAAGACTTCTTTTTTTAAGAAATGAACAAAGTGGTAGGTGACAGAGATGTTAAGGGGATTCCAATGAAGGTAAAAATATGTAAAATTATCTTCCCTGTTTCCATTTGCATATAAAAATCGAATGATTTGCCCGTTTTTGCTCTCCCAAGATGTGATCTCTATACCCTCCCACAAAAAAAGGCCTAGAAAGAGATATACCAAAGTGTTTTATAGTTGTTACATTGAGATTCTAGAACTAATGATAACTTTTTAATCCCTGTTTTTAATTTCTTCTTTAGTGAATAGTGTATTAGATTTTATAATGAATGCATAGACTTGAAGTTAGTGGAGTTATTAGTTTTAAAGTGAGTGGGAATGGGAAAATAGATTATATCCCTGCTTTCTCTAAAATAAAGGCCCACGCCTTCTGAGTATTTTAGTGATGTGCAGTGCAAAGAACCCCAAGCCAAGGCCTGTGATTTGTCTGTGAATACTTTCAGACAATTTATATTTTTTAGTTATTCCTTCTGATCTAGCTATGAATTAGTTAAACAAGTAACTTTTAAGTATACCTTAAATAGTTAGTACTTTAAGAAATAAGAGCATAGCTAATTTAAATCATACAAGTAAGTATAAAGTTTGAGAAAAGACTTTCTTAATAGCCTAGCAAGCTTGGGGATAGAGCATCTGTGTTTTTAAGAGGCACTATTTAGTCATGAGATGACTAAAAATTAATACTAGATATATAATAAGCAACAAAGAGGTTGAATTGCAAAATAGTATTTGAAAGTAAAAAGGAAACTACAATTTTATACATGGGAAAAATTAAATCTAGATTTATTTCAATTGCAGATTTAGAAGCCTAAAAAGGAAAAAAAATTATATGTGTGTGTGTGTGTGTGTGTGTGCATACACACACACACACACACACACATACATATATGGAACACGATGTCCCAGATGATTTATTAATAGAGCTTAATACACCCTTGCTGGAGATTTCAAATTCGTATTAGCCTCTCCACATATAAGTGCAAAGGCTAAAAATTCCCTTGCATCAGTCTAGCTAGTTTTGTGTTATTTTTAACTTTCAAGTAGGGTTTAATCAAATAGGTCATAGCTGAAAATTCAGAGTGGCCCTCCATAAGTGAATGTGAAATTTCTTACTGTTAACAATTTCTTTAGGGAATGTGAAATCCTAGAGCTTGCTCTGGAGAGCTTCACAAAAATAAATCTATTTTCAGAATCATGTTTGACAGAAATTTTTGCATATTTATTTCAAAGGCATTTTCTTTATAAATGATAAATGACTTTTGGGGAAGATAGAATAAAAAGGGTACTTTAAAATAATTGAAATCTCAGAAGTTAATTTTTATTGACTAATGAATAGGTTTATGAAACATCTCATTTTAAAATCAGAAAATTTAAATTTTCAAGCTGGAATCTGACTAAAAATGCTACTTTTCTAGGTATGGCAGTTGTTCTGATTAAATTTTGTATAATGTATATGGTTAGATCGTAAGTTTTATGGTAAGATTCTATGTAGGCTTTTAAATTATAAACTGTCAGCTTATAAAAAGTAAAAAATAAAAATCCTAGTCCTTTGGGGAGTGACCAGTTTTACTGTCTCCCTTCTAAAGATGGTTGTTATCATCGGTTTTGCATACATGACTCTGAACGTGTTTTCTTCCTATGTCTAAAGTGCTCCCTCCCTACCCAAACTCACCCCTTTCTCTCCAGGTTTAGAAATTATCACCTCGTCAGCAAAGCCTTTCTGCACCACCTGGCAGGCCAGCTATTAGAGCGCTTCACATTTTGAATTATCAATGTTCTGTACAGCTATGGGTGTGCCTTTAAAGAAGTTCCTCTCGGACAGGAACTGTCCTGAACCACATTCGGTTTTTTAGCCCGGTGACATGGTGTCTTTCATTTACATATTTCTTTAGTTCTGTCTGCATATTTATTTATAAAATAAAAGTTATTTCCCAAGCTTTTTAGTAAGAAGGAAATTCTTTAGCCATGGATAAGAAACATGTTTTTTCATCTTTTCTGGGTAATTCAGAATCTTGCTATGTTTCACTCATCCTTCTCGTGTGAATTCTCCCTGTCCAGGCCTGCGTAAGGTGTGGGGAATTGGACAGAGTGTATAGTAATCTCAGTGCAGGGTTGGGTGGAAGTTGTTTGTCTGCTTGTTTTTAACTTGCTGATTATGTATTCTCTTATTTGTTCCTTTCCTAAAAATAGGTGTGCTTTAGTGAAAGTTCCAGTTAGAAGGATTTCAGTTAATCTAGATTTTGCCACATGAGGGTAAGGGGTGATGAGAGGTGAATAAAAAGTGGTAATGGCGGAATATTCCAGGTACAGAAAGCTCCTACTTAGGGATTCTGTTGCCTTCTGCCCTCAGATTAAGGCAGTTTGCCTATGTGGCTTTCCAAATCTATTATAGTCTCCTTCCTATCACCCACCTCCGTTCCCGTCCCTCATTTCTTACGGTGAAAAGGAGAGAAGGTGGGGACGCATCCCTGGAATTAAATGTGAATGCAAATTTTTGAAGGGGAGTGAGTTTTAAAAAACTTTGTATAGAGCTTGACCCCCGCACTAGAGGCAGTTTTTCTAAGCTGGGATCCTTAACCCTAGTGTGTCCCAAGGACTCCTAGTCCCTTTCCAGATATCTAGGGCAGGGTGGAGAGAGAACAAATAGCATGACCATCTCTGTGTGTTCTGTGCATGGGAGACAGGGCTGGGAACTGTGCCATTAGCACGAAGCACCTGGAGTCCAATCCATTTGAAGTCTTATCTCTGGAATCTTAAGGGCTTGCTGTTTTTACAGAAGCCTGTGGGAGGCAGTTTCCTGGCTTCACATTTACGACAGGAGGACTGAGTCCATCAGTGGCTGCAGGTGAGGCTCGGAGATCCCAGAGTCAGGGCCTGGGGACTAACTAGCTCCGTAGTCAGCAGGTGCTGAGCTTGGCCTAGATCTGAGTGCGCTTGCTAGACTGGGGTGGGAGAGTTGATCATTGGTGATAGTGAGTCTGTCCTTGTTCCTGAGCCATTCTTATTGTTCTCTGTATTTACAGGGCTGATGATCAAAGATTAAAATGTACAGAATTAAGTAAAACACCTTCCTTCAGAAATGTGTACCAGAACCTTCTCCCAGACTCTTTTCCCTTTTTCTAACTTTTGAAGATAGAGGCAGAATTATAATTCCAAGGAGCCTCCCCGGCAGCTTGTCTAATCTAGTCTGGGCTGCTGGCACCCAGAATTCAACAGCGCTGAGACCCTTTCCCAGAGGCAAACCTATCAGCAAGATAAGGACTCATTAGAAAGGAGCCAGATGGAGGGTGGAAACAGAATTTTATTTGTCTGCTCCTTTGTTTCTAGGGGGAAAAAAAAGTATCAAAGGTCACTGGACTCAAAACATGAAACTTGACCATAGACAGAGGAGGCTGTTGGATTGATTTCTGGATCTGTTGCTTCTCAGCCCTGATTTCCTTCCCTTTCTAGGGAGAGGCAGCCGTGAAGAGCTGCCAAGTCTCCCTGCCTCTGCACCCCAGTGCCCTGGCCAGCCCTTCTCTGTTCCCACGGTCATCTCTTGGGTCCAGGCCCTCAACCCTGGCCACCTAGGCCCCCTGCACCAGGCCCCAGTTATTCCCCTCCAGGGGCTGCTCCCCCTCCAGTCCAGACAGATCACATCGCTTCCCAAGTCTTCCAAAACCACACTTGGGTCCTGGGTGCAGCTCTGCTCACATGCAGGGAGTGGCTCCCCTTTGCACCCGGAATAACAGTCTAGGCTGGGACTCAGTGGGTCTCCGTAATCCTGCCTTGCAAGCTTTCCACATCCTCCTCACCCACTATTCTCCAGACAGCCAAACAGCGGCTGCTCCGTGGGCCCTGTGTGCTTCTCTGCTGCCACGTCCTCTGCCTGGAACACCCTTCCTCCTCCTCCACATGCCTGTATCCTACGCCTGTTTACAGACCACCCAATGGCCACCTCCTCCTTGAAGCCTTTCCTGATGCCCCCAGTTTAATTTCTGCCTTCCCTGGACTTCCGTAAATTACACTTACTTGTATATTTCACATGATACTTACCACTTCCTACCTTTGCTGATGATTATTTTTGTCCATCTCTCATCTCCATGATTGGATTATAAACACCTTGGTACAGAAGCTCTGCCTGTTCTTTTTGGTATCTTCTATGGCAGAGGTTTCCTTGGGAAGCCATCAAGGATTTTTTTAAGCTCAGAGTAACATGATCAGACCGTATTATGGACGTTTTTGCTCATGCTCCCCTAACTAGCCAGGAACAACTCTGAGAGATCATCGTACGAGAGGGTTCAGACCTTTTTCTTGGTTGGCCGGGCTTCTGAGTAATTCCCTCTGTCTAGAGTGCTTTCCCATCTCTCCCCTCTCCTTCGGGACCACTCTAGACTCACTAGCCTGCCAGCCTGCCCTGACTGCTCTTGTCCACAGAGCCTCTCTCCCCTAAGCCACCCTAGCCCCGGCAGTACCATGCTTCAGTCAGCAGCGCCTGACCTGGAGCTGTGAGTGGCACACACAGCCTGCTTTCAAGTCATTTATGCCCATTAGCAAGTGGAAACCACCTGCAGACCCACACCCAGCCAGGCATCTCGCAGGAAGCGTACAGCTCAATGCCACAGGCAGGCAGGGCTGAGCGCTGGGAAGGACCGTGGCAAGGGTCTGGAGGAGGAGGAGCTCCGGCACCAGCTCTGTAGGAAATGGCATGTGGTGTGAAGGACGTCTGAGCTAGAAAGAGCAGTCTCGGAAAGGCGTGGAGGCGGGCATTTGCCTGCAATGCGCAGAGGACCTGGGGGAGTTCCCTTTGGCAGAGGCCGATGGTCAGAGTGAAGGAGAGGAAGCCGGTGAAGCTCGGAGGTCACGTGCGGCCAGTGTGTGGAGCTCCTAGAATCCATTCAAATCGGAACTGGCTATTATTGCATTGCACTTTCTAACATTAGGTTCCGTTAGAGAATTGCTTTTTAGTGGTTTTTTTTTTCCCCCCCATTTGCATTTATCTTAGCTCTCTCCAAGTAAATGTTAAGATCCTTAAGGGCAGGAACTATATTTCATATTTTTATTAAATGCTTTTGTGGTATAAAGGGTCACCCTATAATTTCATTTATTCTCATATTGGGTTATCTTAAAGCAGAACAAAAAGTTCTTACCTACTAGATAATATATAGTAGGGAAATCCCAATATAGTGCCAATCCCAGACATTACGTAATTTAGGGGAGAGGGACTCTGTGAAATTACATATTGTCTGGGATTGGCACCAGGGTAATTCAGAGGAGGGAGGTTCAGGTAGATTAAACAAGAGTGTCCATGAGTTAGTGACTTGTAGCTGGTTCATGGGCACTCAGTGTTCACTGTACCATTCTCTCCACTTTTGCAAATGTTCACAATGAAATGTCGGGCCTTTGGTGGTACTGAGTACTCCAGTGGGACTTCAGCTTGCGGGGCTTCCAGCACACAGCCCTCCCTTACACCTCGACCCCGTAGAGCAGCCACCTGTGTCTCTCACCACACCGCCAGCTGGGCCTGTCGCTACAGCCCCGAGCACCAGAACAGCCAGGAAAACAGCTAAGAATCAGCCATTGAGTTGGGTCCTGTTGTAGTCACAACTAAATGATGCAGACCCCTCGGCCAGATGGCAAAGAAGACCATTATTTTGTGTCCACCATTGTATTGTTAAAGTATCAGTGGTTATACTTATGATGTGAATATTAATAAAAAGGAAGGAAGGATGCATGGGTGAGCAGGTCACCTTTTGTCTTAGTCCATTGGAGCTGCTGTAACAAAATACCTTAGAACAGGTAGATTATAAACAACAAAAATTTATTTCTCACTGTTCTGGAGGCTGGAAATCCAAAATCAAGGCACTAGCAGATTTGGTGCCTGGTGAGGGCTCGCTTTCTGGTTCGTAGACAGCACCCTCTAGCTGCTCCTTACCTGGTGGAAGGGACTAGCTAGCTCTCTGTGGTCTCTTCTAGAAGGGCACTGATCCTTGCAAAAGGGATTTCATCAAAAGTTTTATCTTAAAACAGCTTTCTTCATCAGAAAGTGTTCTGTATGTTCACTAGGATGGAGAAACCATAGAAGATGTATGTATAGTGTCAATTACTCTTAAAGTAAGCACATTCTATCCTCCTTCATCTGTTGCTTTTGAAGGTAAGACAACATTTCAAAAGCTCCAGAAGTCAGATGTTGTCACCCCCTTCATGGTGCACATACGTTAGTTCTCTTTAGGCAAAGTGAATCGTTTTCCCCTTGTTTTCTTATTTATATCAAATTTTGATTTAAAAAAATAAAATGTATGTTCTCCATATTCTTGCTCTATAAGTGTTTTATTATTTGTTTCCTATATCCAAATCCTAAAGTTTAGTATGTTGATTATTTCAGTTTAGAATTTCCTTTGGAGAGATCCTTTAAAATGTTTTATGAATATTTTCAAGGTAAATTCCAATTTTGTTTAATTTTCATGCTTGTAGTGTATAACAGATTGAATTATCCATGGTTTGTCCCTGAAAGTAAATTAAGAGATAAGCAATATATCTTTCTTTATTGAAATATATAAATTTGGGATCATTGGAGCCTGTGTTATAAAATACAGGACTCCTTGCTCTTAAACCACTGTCATGTTTTGGAAATGACTGTAGATCTTCAAATGATTCACCTACGGATGTTTTGCCTTCTAGGGTGATAATTTGAAAAAAGTAATGGTAGAGACCAAAATAGAGAAAGGGAAGAGTTCCTCTGTTTGCCTTGGCTGTGACCTTTCTGAGGCAGGAGGTGGGCTCTTTTAGGGCCTGGCCCTTGCTGGGCTCCCAGCCCCGCATGATCACTTCAGCACCCAACCAGTCCCAGCGGGCCTCCTCAGCCGTGATGGTTCATAGACGAGGTAACTGAGTGTCAAGGAGGTGACGTTATTTGTCTGACCTTATTAGTGTCAGAGTCAGCTCTAAACATTCAGACATCCTGAATTTTCCCTGTTATACCATTCATAACCTAGATGGGAGAGGCACAAAGTAATCTTAAAAGTTTGTGCTTCCTTATCGTGACATTTATTCAAATTTCAAATAAGTGGTCAGTGTGACAGTTGCCATGGACAGCATGAAACACCAGCTTCCTGCCTCTTACGCCCTCCAGCCTGTCCAAGCCGGGGACAGGAAAGGGGCAGAAGTCAGGGTGGAGTGCTGGCACAGCTTCAGCTTTTACACTAGCAGTGATACAGGGCATGGTGGCTCCCAGGGCACCACCAGGTCCCTCGGTTACTATTTGAGATGATGCCACCTCGGCGCCCTAGCTGTGGCATGCAGAGCCACGGCGGGGAGAAAGCAGGAACGAGCGTGGCTCCCGGCTCCCTGCTGGCTTCTTCTGACCATTGTCCCGCAGGTCTGCCCGTGAGAGACCGCGCCCGTGTGTCTGTGGCCTTGCCTGAGCCAGCACCGGAGCGGTGTCGGGGAGGGGCCTGGGCTCGAGGGGCAGCCCTCTTCGGAGGGGTGGATTCCTTCTTCTCGGTGGCATCCTGGTCTTGATGGTCAGTGTCACTGCTTTGCCACCTCTGAACATACTTTCCTTCTAACCTGCCTGCAGTGTTATTACTTGTCCATAAAGTTGTAAACTGTGCAAATGTTTTCTTCATAAGAAAATTATAGAAAAAATTCAAATTACATGGATTTATACCAGTGCAGTTAAATTTCTAACCTGCCCTGAGGCTAGTTCGGGACTCCATTTGGGATAAGGTGGGCCAAGTTTTAAACTGGCACACTGAGGAAGGAAACAGATTCATAAAACTTGTGCCCTGTGGTGCAGGGAAGGGAAAGAGCAGGAACCAGGAATGGCAAAGAACGGGCTTTTGTAAATGGAAGATTCAGCCTTTGTTTCAGCTCATAAGTATTAATACTTCACATTCATCAGCTTTCGGGGAGTACTGTCTTTGGTGATGTGCGGTCTGAGAGCTGGATCATGTTTGACCAGTGATCAAGTCACCTGTCCATGTTTATTGCCCTCTCTACGTTGGTTGTGGAAAACAGAGAATTTGAAGTATTATTTTTCTTTTCTGGCATAATAATTGACCAAAAAATATGCCCTCCAACCATGGGCTATGTGGTTGCTCTGTGGCAGTCTTAGAATAAAGACGCTGAGCCCATTTGGTGACTCTTGAGTCTCCCTGAGTTGTCTGAATGGTCCAGCCTCTACTTCAGGGAAGTGGACACAGAGGGTGGCAGGCGGAAAGACAGGAATGACCTGAGAAACCCCAAAGTTTCCTTGAACCTTCCGCCTCCCTCCCCGTTACTCAGTCCCCCAAGCCAGGCTCCTGTTGCTGCCAGGCTGGGAGTCACCTCCGCCCTGTGGCAGCGCCAGCCCCAGCACTCGCTGGCTGGCCCTGGGGAGCTGTGGTTACCGGCACAGTCAGCCCCTGGCTGCTTGCTCATCGCCCGGTGTGAGCCTTTCCGGTCTTGAGCTCATCGCAGTCTTGGCCTTCCGTTCTCACGGCAGGGAGATTGGTCCAAGAAAGGGAATCCAAGTCATTTCCCAAAGCGCTCTGCGCTCTCGGGTTAGCGTTCTGCCTGCTTGGCCGCTGCGCGCTGGGAAGCTCTGCAGCCTGGCGTGGAGCTGCTGAGACGGGCCGTGGTCACCCCACGCAGTCTGTCGGGAACTTCAAAGAGAATGTCACTACTGTGGATTAGGAAGAACTCTTGGCACCTTTTATTCAGAATCTGTCTCCCATTACCATAATCTTTGAAGATAGCAGTAACCAAAATAATTGTTTGTGAAATGGTTTGCATGCTAGTGGAACTAGGAAGCTCCTAGCAAAATGTGGACCTACTAGATCGTCTTGGAGCACCTTTTCCCATATTCTTTCTTGCTGATCACCTTCACTTGGTTCCCAGGCCCCATGCAGACTGCTTGAGCCTTTCTGTCTGTGCCAAGGGGCCAGCCTCGCCAAGGGCCCAAAATACTGACCTCTTGTTTGATCTCTGCCACATTTTAGCCAAGGGGCCTGAAATAAACCATTGTTACTGTAGGCCTCAGTTTCCCTATATGCCACATGAGAGAGTTGGCTAGATCAGTGGTCCCCAACATTTTTGGCCCCAGGACAATTTTTCTATTGACCCAGGTAGAGAGAGTGGTTTGGGGATGATTCAAGAGCATTACATTTATTGTGTATTTTATTTCTATTATTATTACACTGTAATACATAATGAAATAATGCAGAATCTAATGCTACCGCTGATCTGACAGGAGGTGGAGCTCAGGCGGTGATGCGAGCCGTGGGGTGCGCAGTAAATACAGATGAAGCCTTGCTTGCAGCCTGGGGTCTGGGGCCTGCAGGGCCAGCTGCTGTGTAAATCTTTCCTGCTCCAGCACGCGGGGATGCCTGTGCAAGTCTCTGGTCTCAGTCCTCTGATCCCTAAGGACCGTGTGGTTCTCCCATACTTAAGGCTCCTTCTCCAAAATCCACATTCTGTTCATCTCTGGTCATTATTTCTCTTCTGCCTTCCTGAATCACAGAATATTTAGGGCCCAAGACTTTGCATTCTCACAAGTGCCTACCCAGGCAGTGCTGATGCTACTGGTCTGTGGTCTCACTTCTCTGACATGCCTTCTGGGTGGGGAGAGGGAAGGGGGCGTGGTTTGTTCAGGGAACTGTGATGCCCCCACAAACAGGTCACTATCGTCACCATCGCCCCCATGCCCCAGTCACTTTAAAAAAAGGCACTACCTCTCTTACCTCCTTCGTTCCCCTCCCTCCCACAACACCTGAAGAATCCAGGAAAAACCAAGTCCAGTTCAGACTCTGACCCAGTGCTCCCTCACGGCCCCCGCCCCCACTACCTACCAGGACCCCCCTTGCCTACTCTGTGCCCCAGCCCCAGCACCCCCGTTCACCCCCACCTTGCTGCCCCCGCCTAGCGTGACCTGCTCACCCCTTCTCCCGGGCTGGGTGCCACTGCCCCGGCAGTGATAGATTTACTGACCTCTTCCTGCTAGAAACTTCAGTGGCTCATTCCCTTTATCACTGTTCTTGGTATTTAGCAGTGAGATTGTTATTTGAAAGTTTAATTTGTGCATTTACATTTTGTCTCCTGACTGGATTGTCAGCTCCCTGAGGGTAGGAACTTTGCTTTGTTCTTGCCACACCCCACAGTCTTTCCCACACAGTACGTTGGTTGGTTCACTGACGTAAGATGGAGCAGGACGAGAGCAGGAGGAAGTCGGGTGAATGCGGGGCCGCGATACTCCCCGTGCAGTATTGTACAGAGGGAGAGGTGGGCTTTCATTCTTTCGGGTACTAGGGTATATTTTGAAGCTTTTAAATCTTAAATTCTCAAAATTAGAACTTTTAAATGGTTGGATCTCAACCTCTTTTTTTTTTTTTTTTGAGACAGAGTCTCATTCTGTCACCCAGGCTAGAGTGCAGTGGCATCATCATAGCTCACTGCAACCTCAAACTCCTGGGGCAGGTGATCCTCCTGCCTCAGCCTCCTGAGTAGCTGGGACTACAGGGGTGGACCACCACGCCTGGCTAATTTTTTCTATTTTTAGTAGAAATGAGGTCTGGCTCTTGCTCGGGCTTGTCTCGAGCTCCTAAGCTCCAGCGATCCTCCCACCTCAGCCTCCCAGAGTGGTCGGATTACAGGCATGAGCCACTGCGCCCGGCCTCAACCACTTTTTTAAAACTATAATATGTGTCCTGTTTTCTTTAGATGAAATATTTCATACAGATCTTTTTGGTTCGTTCCCCTGTGATTATAACATAGCAGGTATAAATTCTAAATTGTATGTATCTATGATGGTCCAAATTAGAGGGAAGAATATTACGCCGTTATACCATTTAATTATGTTACCTTTATGGTTTATTTTAACATATAGTAGGGTAGGTTTCCCTTTCTTGTTTTCTTTCTTGGCACTATTTCTCAAATCCCACATCTCTACCACGCTGAAGTTTTTCTCAGTCTCCATCTCAGTGACTACCCACCCACTCCTGTTGCTCTGTCTTTGCTGCTTCTTACTCATAATTTACCCTGAGCAAAATTCGGTAAATTTAGTTCTTCCTAAGAATTAGTTCTTTCTGATGCATTCATTGCTCATCTCCCGTCTTAAGCCTTTCAACCAGTTGAACATTTCACTATTGGTAGCCATTTTGCAAATCAGAAGGGCACACTAATATCATGCAGTGTGATACATAACCCCAAGTCAAGTTTTTAAATCCATCAAATAATGTATTTATTGACTTCAAGAGGATAGAAACACAAGTTATGTATCAGTAGCTTTTCTTTCTTTTTTTTTAATGTTTAGAAAGTGTCAACTGCTTTCTCAAAGAGAACAAGCCTGAGTTTGAAGGAATTTGGGGCTAAAGTAATAGATTTGTTCACTATATTAGAGCAATTTCTTGAAAAAGTAAACTTATACATGATATGCATTAAACTTGCTGTATAAATTATGTCATATTATGTAAATTTATACACTAATATAAATTCTAATTAACTTGGTGTACCTTATGACTCTTAGGGATTTTGTGCTTTTATTTGCCCATTTGTACCTTGTTTTTTAAAGGGTAGGGGTGAATCTGTTGGGATGGGGTATTCAGTCCCTTCTAGTGCTGATATTCCATGATTCCCTGATTTCTTAGGATTAAGGCTCAGGAAAGTAATTCGGATTTTTCTTGCTGACCTAGACTCGCTGCGTTCAAGCTGGGAGATCTCGTCCTCTAGATAGCTCGCATTTACGGGATTTTGGACCTTCCCTGACATAACCGTTCTTGAGTGGAATCTAAGGTAGATTCACTTACTACTGAATTCTACTTTCCAGCAAATGGTATTATTAGGAATCTTTTAGAGCAGTCTGCTTCCGTTCCCTTCCCTCTAGATTTCCTGATTGTTAGTCCTAACAACTGAGAAGAGGAAAACAATCTCATTATGGGCTTTTGATTCATTGATGGCTCATGTTGAAATAACCAGGAGGCCAGGACTGTCGCACTTGGCAGGAAAGACACAGGTCTGGCCCAGCCACTCTTGGACCATGCTTGGGTCACTGGGAAATCCAGCCTTAGAGAGTACTACGACTGAGCTTACTCCTATAGATTATAAAATGCTCGTCAGAATTGTGGGATTTAAGTAGGATTTTCTGCGAGTAGATTGAAGAAAACATCATGGGCTTAGCAACTATAAAACTTTTCATATAACGCTTAGAGTAGATTGTTCTTTCCATAAGCAGAGAGAAAAAAGTCCTGCCATGTAATGGGAATGTTGATTACCAGGACCTAGTTTTTACTTCTTGCTAAGGTATAATTAAGGCATGACTTTTCTAGTAATGGGTAATGCCTCTTGAAGCCTTGAAAAACTATCATGTTTGCTTACAACTTAAATCCTAAGAATGTTCAAAGAGGGTAACTCTTAAGAATTTTAAGACAACTTCTTATCTCCATATTTGTCTTAGTTGGAATTCTCTTTCCAGATATCTCTTTGACATACTGCGACAAGGCTGTGTTCCCACCCGATAGGATCTCCTGAACTCTTCTTCACTCAGGGGCACACTAGCCTGGCCAGGTGCCAGGGACACCTCTGTCTGCCCTCGTCCCCACAGTCTCTGCCTGTCATTCCACACAAAACTTTCGCATTAACATCTCGGATATGGCAGAGATCCTTGTTTTGCCGGAATTTGTCTAAGCATGAGTCAGAATCTTCCTCTAACTCCTTGTCTCCTACTCCCATAGTTCACAAATTAGTCTAGAAAAAAAATTAGTGTAAAGAAAGATCATCACAGATACTAGTAGTTAGGGCTTAACCATAGTGCAATCTTGACCAGAGTAAAACATAAAGGACTTGTTAAAAATGGAACTTGTCTCAGTTTACATACTATGCATCAGTTTAGTCCACAGCTATCTATAACTCATGCACATGTTAAGAAGTTCACTTAATTTTCCATAATTAGATATGTGTAAAATATAAAATAGGGCAGTGACCATCTATATCAACATTATCCATTATCTGTGAGCTGGATTTTCCTAGGTAAGTAAGAATAGGATAGTTGTAGGATAGCTGACAATTTGAGAAGTAAATTAAACTGTTGAAGATTCAAGTATGGGCCCCAGAATTCCAATAAGACAGCTCCTTTACTTCTCAAAGTACCGTGGGCCGAATGTGGCTCATGTGGTCCCAGATAACTGTGGGCAGTTATTCCACTAATTCACCTGTCGTGCAGGATCCAATTTTCCAAACTTTTTTTTTTTTAACTCTGAGTTTGTCCACAAACAATTTTTACCCCTTCATTTGTTTGTCATTTATTCATTCATTCAGCAAAAATTAATATCAAATCTCTGGCAATATTCCAGTACACATTGGTAGGTGGTGGAATTCCTGCCCTCATGGAGTTTATATTCTCGTTAGAATTTTATCTCAGTCGTGCGTTTATTTTCTGGGCTCTCTCTCTCAGCCAGATGTGTGGGTCTGGCTCCCAGTGAAGAGCCCCACTGCAGAAAGGCAGCAGTTCTGGTTAGTCCTGACTCCCCCCTGGCCCAGCTTTCAGCAGAAGTTCTGCCAGTAAAGTTTCTACATTTGCCCTCATCTCTCACCTTGAAGACAAAATAGTCTCTTCCTCCCCCCAGCCTCCTGAATGAGAATCAAGTTGCCTCAAAAACAGGCAGTTTGACTCAATAATGCACTTCAGTCTTTTTGAGCAACTGACACATCTGGCGACTTCAAGGGCCACCTCAAAGCTAATGACTTCTAGATTATAAATCTCCGTCCTCAACCTGTTCTCTCAATTCATGCTCTGCAGATAAACAGACTTCTTGTGCCGTTCCTCGAGGCCCACCTCCCTCCCACCTTTCCGATCTCGTCCCCAGCTGCTGGCCTCTCTGCGCCCCGTGTGCCAGCCAGTCCCAGAACAGCGCGGTCAGCTCGTGCTCGCAGGGTCCCTCCATGTGCTGGGCCAGCTCTCTCCCTGCCCTGGGCCCTGTCTCCACAGGGCGGAACCCTGCCCACCCGTCGAGGCCCCTCTCACACCGCCCCTGCAGCGGGACAGCCTGTCCTTCCTCCTCCTCCAGCCCCCAGAAAAGAGAGGGAAATTGAAAGCTGGACAAAGGTTTCTCTCCTTTCTGGGAACCCCCCCGCCTGGGTCTGTGTGAGAAGGGCCTAACAGTGACATTTGCTGAAGATTCAGACTCTGTGGGCTTCAAACTCGGGCTGAGGATGTGATGGTAACTTAGTAGAGAGCTCGTCACAGCATGGGTGTCAACTTTATACTGTCGCCTTCGTGTTTTTCTAAGAGTTTTTTTTGCCTTCAGTGACAGAAGCTGTTAGTGTCACTTGTAGGCACTCAGAAGTAGTGAAACGATTTCCTGAGCTCAAGGTGGCCTGAACTTTCAGGATCTGTGTCTGCTAACGTAGTGACTACCCTCTTTCTTACTCCCCAGAGCCCCTGAGGGTCCCTGTGCATGGCCCGCAGTGGTGTTGCTGTAAGCACAGTGTATTGTGACTGTCTGCCGAGCCACCCTCATCACGGGCTTCTTAATTTTAGCTTTGTATTTCTTAATTTGTAACTTCTGATAGGTGGCCCTTTATAATTTCCTATATTTTGACTTTAGTTCTTTGTTAATTTTAAAATTAATTCACATAAACTAGAACTACCCCACACTCGGCGCTGCTGTTATTCCTAGGCCAGCACCTACCTTCTTTTGGTTATGATGTTCGATACATTTGTAACTCGTTCCGTTATACAGGGAGGAGCCTGCGTTTCAGTCTTGCTCAGGCAACAGTTTAGCTGAATTGATGATGTAGATGTTTCCAGATTTCTTGGTTCTGTATTTCTCCCAGAGAATGCTGTTCACGCCCACCTAAAATCTTCTGCCCCACCCCCCAGTATTAGCCAGAACTGCCTGGGAGAGAGCCCCCGTGGGGCACTGCCCCCTTTCCATCTTGTGTCCCACTCCCTGCCTGCTCTTCTTCCCCCCACTAACTTACGCACCTTGCTCGAGGAGCAACAGTTATTCCCCTCTCTCCTGTCTAGCCCCAAGGAAAGTGCCCCAAAAGTAGCCGATGCCCACGAACATTGGGCTTAAGGACTCGTCATGGAAGGAACAAAGTTCCACGGCAATAGGTCATGGGCAGGAAAGATAGGGAGGCGCATAATCCCCCAATTCTGTAATCCAGCCCTGGATTTTGAAAAAGGACGTAAATGGTTCCTTGGCTATCTAATGACAGGATCTTGAAACCGGTTTTCTTTTCATCTGAGCAGGACTCCGACCGCAAGCCCTGCACGTGCTGTTTATAGTAACTAACCTAATCAATCCTGACCCCCGCCATCTGCCCGCAGTTCCCCGGCTGCCTCATGGCCAGCGATCACCCATCTATTTGTCTGTTCAGAGGCTTAATATGGTCTTAAAAATTTTTTTTAATGTGCTGTGTAGCTATTTGATTTTAAATTGTATTAAACTTGCTGGAGCTATGCCGGTACTTGCTAGAGTTTCTGACACTATCTGTATAATCTTCAGGTGGGAGAGGGAGAACTCCATTGAACTTTTACGGTAACGAAATTATTGCCGTCTTGCCCTACATCTGTTCTCTGCACTTCCTGTGGGTTTTCACCAGATCACATGACTGACAGCAGAGACAGGCTTTAAGGCGTTTGGTCTGCTTGTTATACCCAAATCTCAACCACCAAATCAGACCTTTGCTTTGTCTCTGAGCCGACTGTCCGGATGTCCCACTGTGGTAGGTTGATTCACTGGAGCTGATAAAAACATTCTGGCCACACTTGGGAGTCTAGCATTACCTCTGGCTCCAAAAATCAAAACAACAGGATTGTTGTAAGCAGCTTTGGGTTGAGAGCAAGCAGCAAGCTTGAGAGATGGGTTTTCTCTCCGGGTTGAGCTGAGTCACTGGGAAGGAGAGGAGTGAGAGCCAGGGGCTCCCCGCCAGGCAGCTGGGGCCTGAGGTGACCAGCACCCTGCCCTGTGCCAGCCGGTTCTAGACGAATTCCTGCCCTACCGCATCAGCGCCCCCATCCTTCCTGGGCACATCCACCTGAGAGTCACTGGCTGGAGCCTAAAGGGTGCTGAGAGCCCCAGGGAGATGCGAGTAGAAAAGAGCAGATGATGTCAGAGCGGGGAAGACCGGAGAACGCCCAAGCGGCCTGGGCCCCCAAGTAGGGTTTTTTGGCCACATCAGAGATGAGAACACTCTCAAGTGAGGAAGCTGGACTTTCCTCAGCCTCACAGGATGGCATCATTGTCCTCCACAGGCTCGACAAGAAACACAAGGGAAAGAGTGACTTTTTCAGGCTGTTGATCTGACATTCGGACCATGACATTTCTTGGACTGAGTCCTGAGAAAAAGTGTCTCCAGTGTCCTTAGTGTTTAATTAAACCTTTTGTCTTTCTTTTCCTTAGCACTTCAGACTTCTAAGACAACGTAGAGGAGCACATAGTTCTAAGAAAGTCTGTTTAAGTCTCACAGCATGTCAGTTCTCCCTATAGCTGGGTGGACGGACGGGTAGATTTGGGAGCGAGGTCGAATTAAACGCGCCGGGCCCAGCTAATGGTGCAGCGGCTGCACTCACATGCACCCAGTGTGACTGGATAGTATCCTCAAGCCTCTTTTGTGGTTTATGCCCATTATGCACCCATTTAAAGTGTTCCTCGTACACTGGTCTTACAAACAGCTCACCCCAGGAAAAAGGAAGCGCTCTACCTTGTGCTGGCAAGTGTTAGCTTTGTGTGGCCAATCCTGGAGAACGTACACAAACAGAAAGAAAAACAAGAGCATTACTCCCTTTCTGAACCTTTTAAGTGCTGGGGGAAAGTTCCAAGCAAACAACCCGAGAAATAATCTCTCAATTCCCTTATGGCTCTAGCAGAGAGGGAGCCAGTGCCATGGCTTTGGGGCGTGCACGGTGCCGTCTACGCGTCCAAGCGATTCTCCAGTAATGGCAGCGCGTTCATGCTGCTGTCTCTGTTTGCTCTTTCAGTTCCCCAGTGAGCAGTGGTGCACACTCGGGACACAGCCACTTAAGAGCCCCGTCTGTGGGAGGGATCGGCCTTAACCAGGCAGCAGAGGCAGGGCCAAGCCAGGAGCCTCAACCCACTTAGCTGAGAGCTCCCAGGCCAGGACAGCTCAATAGAAGCTTCATGTTTCTCTTAATTTTAAGCAGTTAGGAACCTCAGCCTTTAAAACCATCTATTGTCAACCCCCAGGAAAGCTCAGGAAGCTTCAGGTACCCTCTCCACTGCGACGCCTCAGCTAAGTAGAAATCAGTAAACACTTGACCTCAGAGTTGCAGCTGAACCCAGGCCCAGCTGGTTCAGCCCTTGCTCCAGGTCAGCCCAGCACGCCTAGAGGCATGGCAGCGAGTGCACATGTGTAGACCGTATTGGGGTCAGCTCATAACACCACACCCGGTCAGAGCTGGAAGGAGCCCAGAGGTCCTTCATTTACACAAGTGAGAAAACTGATTCCTGAGAAATGCTATGACTTGTCCCAAATTGCCCAGCTTGCCAGGAGCCTGGGGCCACCTAGAGATCAATGACATCACCTCACAGTGAGGAAACACAGGCACACGAGTTATATGACTTATTGGTACATTTAAAAAAATGTTTGAAGCTCATTATCATTACTTGAAAGAAATGGAAACCTAGTTTCCACATCAGCCATAGACATTTTAAGAAGGACCTGCCTACTCGGGTCCCTGTCAGCTCCGGGAAGGCCACAGCGGAGAGGTCTGAGCGTCATTCAGCTTCTGGCTCCAGCACTTACCGACAGTGGCCTCTTTGGCATGTTACTTATCCTTTGAGCCCTGTTTTTCTTGTCTCTATCACAGAATTAATACCCATGTCACAGGACCCGTGTGCAGATGTGGAGTCATTTCTTAAGTGTCAGCACTGTGCCAGATGCTTTCTTAGAGCCTGTATTCTAGTGGGGCAGACAAATGTTTCACAAGTAAACAAATTAATAAACAGGATAAGCGCCAATCGCACTGAGTGTTGTGAAGGCAGTACACCCATGAGCTGAGAGACGCTGCTGTTGTTTCCTAGAGCGTGTTCACTGGTCAAGCAGGAAGTGCCTGGTACGTGGGCAGCTCCAGTCAGGGTCCCTTCCCCTGAGCACCCCACTGGGTTGTCTCTGTGAGCGCCAAGCAGGAAGGTCAGTGTCCTCGCTGCTGGGCAGCCCCCCAGCCCCGTGCAGCTCACGGGGGGAGCTGCCGTGCCCCAGGTCCACCTTGGATGTTGTGGAACGTGCCACATGACCTTACAGGAAGGTTGCAAACTCCTAGGTCACGTTCCTAATGTCAAATACATTAGAAAAGTGATCCTTGTGTCATCCTTACTATAGCCCAGAACCACTCCCAGGCCAGTTCGCTCCCTCCCAGTTGAGCCTGACTCTGAGAGAGAGAAAGAAGGTAATTCTTCAGAGCCTGCTTTCTCTTAGCGAAATAGCTTTGTTCTTTAAAGATGGTTATGAAAACAAGCCTGTTGCTTTTAAGCCATTTGTCAGCACTTATTCCTGGTTTTCATGCAGGGAGGCTCAGGTCTTTCATGTTTCTATTATTAGGAGTCACTTGCCAAGTGAGAAGTGTCCATTTGGATGCATGAGAGAAGTGGGCTTGGGACCAGGCCAGTCCTGGTATTTCTAGTCTTTAGGTTTGATGACTGAACATTATAAAATAAGAGCATACCTTATGTCTACGTACCATCTTAATGTCGGTAGTAATAGCCAACATTCATCGAGAGCTTGCTCTGCGGTGGGCACTCTGCAGGCCCCTCACGTGGCTTATCTCGTGTCACTGTCTTACCACTGCAACCCTGTGGAGGAGGCAGGCTGGTTAAAATCAGAATCTCGGTGTATGGTAAACTTTGTCTCTTAAGGGCCTGAGTCTGAAGGACTAGACTTTTGGCTCTTGAATGCTGGGACCGTGTGTGTCCTGGGCACAGCTGTATTTTTAGTTCAGTGCTTAGGCCCTCAGTAAATATTTACTGGATGATGGGGAGGGAATGGGGCTGAATCTCAAATTATCTGTTTGCCTTTGGAGGGCTTTTTAGTTGTTTCAAAGATTAAATGAGTGAGATTAATGACACTATATGTCAAGTGTTTGATTATGCTTGCTACGTGATAATCAATTATGTTAGCTGTAAATAAATGTTAGCTGTAATCTCAGAATTGATTATAAAGTTTTTATGGAGAAATTCAATAGAAACAATCATTGATCAGCTTGAAGAAGAACTTCATGGTAGAATTTGTACATGTCCCCTGTTGACAAAGTTTACACTGTTTTGTGTACTGGATTGTTATATATAATACTATAACTGGATGTTCCTGCTACTTTGGGCATAGCCTTAGATTGAAATTTTGTTTCCAACATTTGAAAGCTGTGGTTATTACTGGTCAAATGGTTTGCTTTCAGATTAAAGGGAAGTTCTCCATAGTGTTCAGAGATGACCTGCACCTTCGTAGAAGGTGAGATGGATTATTGTTTTGACATAAACTTGAGGCATTTGTACCTCTGTTTCTACAGGTGATGGGAAGGGTAGCCATAGGGGTAACCAGTGCTTTTCCCAGACCCACGTTTGCAAAATTTAAGGGCAGCCTTTGACTCATGGCTCCTTCTGACTAGTCATCAGAATTCCCCAAAGCCACGAGGACAGGTAAACTTACTGCCAGCCCGTAAACTTATTACCAGCTCTTGCCTAAGTTTCTGTAATTCAGTTGGAAGGAATTCTTACGAGAGCAGTGTACAGTGTGCTCATTTCATTTCCCGTGGCACCCTCCTTCGGTCCAGAGAGCAGGCTCCTGTAAGTCTCACCCATTCCTCAGGCCTTCGTGGGAAACCCCCCGCTGTGTCACTGGATGGAGAAACGGTTTCACGTCCTTGAGTCATTTTTATTTCTAACAAGAAGTGCATTTTCATGGCGACATTACCATAATGTGGGATGTTATTATTCCAACCAAAGAGGCAGTGTGGGGACTCTGGCCTTTCCAAACCACCGCCTCTGCGCCCCCACCCCGGCCCCTCACGTCTGAGTCAGTGTGAGAGGTTGTCTAAGTTTGAGGCCATCCTAATGACTAGGACTTCCATCTCCGTTATTATGGAGAAAAGTTCTCCAAACAGCATCCCCCATCCTCTCTTGATTATCAGCATCACTGTGGTGCTTTTTAAAGGAGCAGCATTGTGCTGGGCTCTGTGCCATGCGGAGGAAGGGCATGCTTACCCTGAAGAGTGTCACGGAACCTAAGAGAATCGAACTTAAGGACAAAGCACTAGGGGGGCTAGAACTCCGAAGTCACTTTTCAAAGTGACTTTGCACACTCAGTCAGACCTAGGCTTTAAACCTGACTCTACCCGAAGCAGGCTGTGTGACCTTGCCCTAGGCACTGAGCCTCTCTGAGCATCTCTTTGCCTCCTCTTAGTGGGGTTGGTGATAGCAGCTTCGGTGGGGCATTGAGGTGCTTGGCCAGGTGCTGTGTGGGAAGCTTCAGGCAGGCGTGGTACGTAGGAAGTGCTGGTTGGTAGTGGCCGCTAGCTGCCCCCTATTGCTACAAATGCAGGTTTTTCACAGAAAAAAATACTGTTGTGTTGGTACCTGTAAGATATCTGATTCCGTGACAAAGACTTACCTCCTAGCACCCCCTTGCCAGGCTGGAAGCAACAGAGTGTGTGGAGAGGCTCACTGAGGGTGCCAAGGACTCCAGCCCCCGGGAGACCACCCAGCTGCTACGTGGTCAGTGCGGGAGGGAGTCAAGGGACTTCGGGAGTAGACGACAAGGGAATGGAAAGCTGGGGGCTGCCTGCACCCCAGTTCGTGTGAGCAAATGCTGGAAGTGGTGCCACATCCACACCCCTGAGCTGATCAAACCGTGTCGGCCAGACTGACCCGAAGAGCTCAGGTTGAAGAGGCTGTCCTGTAAGTCGCGAGCGGTATCAGCACACACCGGACTTTCGGCCGGTGCTGGCGACGCCACGGGACTGATTAGGAACACTGATGGCCTGAAGGACTTGGGTTCTCATTGAAGCAGAATGGTTTTGGAAAGGGGGTGGGTTGTGGGTGGTAGATGGTGTGAGGGAAGATCCGGGGAAGGTGATACAGGGCTGGAGTTTGGCCACTTGTCAACCCTGTTTGTACATGTCCCTATGTACACACCTCTCTGGGAGACGGCCAGTGGGGAGTCGGTGTCCACTGAAGCCGTAGGGCTGGGGGCTGTGCCGTCTGTGATGCTGATGTTACACCGATGACCGGGTGCCCTCCTTTTTAGGACTTCTTACATACTTTTTCAAGATGTGACTCAAACCTCATCTTGCTGCAAAGACTGTCCGGCTCACCTCTGCTCCTCTGAACTGATCCTCTGGAACTCTGAGGATCCAGCACTTAGATGTTTTTCATCTTAATCACCATGAAAGCTATTTTAAAATTCCCGTACCTCTGTGTGTAGCCCCCTACCTGCCCCTCCCCTAACCTCCATGTCTTGTAAACCCCCTGACGAGTGTCATCCTGGTTCAGTCCCATTTCCCGCCCACCACCACGTGCCCTCCAGTTCCACGCATCGATCGGAGTGGCCAGTGCACAGTGCTGTCCTCGTCATGCCACGGCCGCCTCCCAAACCTCAGCGTGGGGTCCACACCGTCACGTGGCTCACGGGTCTGGTCCCTGCTCGCCGGTGCTCGCCCTTCCCCTGCGCCCGAGGCACGAGGTCCTCATGCCACACACACACACACACACACACACACACACACACACGGGCCCACCGTGCCGTCCCCGCCAGCGGAACACACTTCCCTCTGCATCCGCTGCGGCCTCCTCCACCTTGAGGCCTCTAGAGCAGCTTGTCCTTCCCCCTCTCACTGCCCTGTCATAACGGTTTTGTTGGGGGTTTTGCTGCTGCTGTTTGTCTCTCTCTTCCATGAGAACTGATGCTCCGTGAGAGCAGGAGCTGTGTGGCTGCTGCGCCCCTCTGTGCCTAGGCCCTGGCCACACGGTGCCTGCCTGGCACCGAGCAGAGACAGTCGATAGAATGAATGAACCAGCGAACGAATGAACAGACAGGAGGATTAAATAAGATGATGTGCATGAAGCATCTACGGTGTATCTTTGACACGGGTGGCCCTCAACGTATGGTTGATTGTTCATTGATTCGTTCATTTGTTAAGTGCCTGGCCAGTATCTGTGGGCCTACAGCAGCTAACAGAGCAGATAAACATCCAAACACGTGTGGGTGAAAACCTCCCTGCCCTCCTGGGCCCTGCCTTCGAGTATAAGGTGACAAATGTGGCTGTGGGTACACGTCTGGATACATGTCGCTTCCTCTCTCTCTCTTGTTCAGCCCTCTCTCAACTTTCCACTAGGCCCTCCTCTTAGGACCCTGAGCGCCCCACCCTACCTGGGACAGTGGTCACCAAGCTGCAGCCACTCTTGGCACAGTCACCTTGGCAAGGGAAGAGGCCCCGGGGCCTTGAGCGGACTCTAGCTGCTCCTCGGGGTGCTGAAAGCAGAGTCGCTTCCTCTGCCCTGGCTGGAATAAATAGGTCAGGGGTAAAATTAGAAAATCAGAAGCCCCAATCCTGGCGATGTGCTAAAACGCAAGTGCCACCTCAGGCTGCTAAACCGCACACCTTCTCACATACCCAAGGACGGGAGTGCGCAGACCCAGGGCACCTGCACGTGTTCGCAGAGCCAGGGCCCCCCGCCCCAGACCCACACTCCCCAGGGGCACGTGCCGCCTCTTCAGTTCAAAGCTCAGGAACTGTGAGGGGAGAGTCCTCATCTCCAAATCACTGACCCTGAAGACGACGTCTCTCACGCAGAACCAGCCCTGAGCACCACACGCTGAATAACACTGGCCTGGGCCTTGTCTGGCACCCCGCGCAGGGTCCAGTTCTGTTGTGATATTCCTCCTCCCACCTCTACCCCTGCCTGGATCCCTCCTCAGCACACGCTCAGCCAAGCTGTCATTAGCCGACCGGGACCCATGGTGTTATTTGCTCTTCCCACAGTAATTGACATTTTCTTAGGAGCCACCGGATAGCTAAAGTCTCAGGCCCTGTGACCAGTGAGGGGAGGCGGCGTCCTGCACACCGCCACACCGCTAGCAAACTACCGCTTTGCTTGTGCATGGAACTGTGAGGTTATAAGATCATCTCGTTTTCATTGCAGAAATTTCCGGAATTGAAATTCAAATATGTGGAAGAGGAGCAGCCTGAGGAGTTTTTTATCCCCTACGTCTGGTCCCTCGTCTACAACTCGGCAGTGGGCCTGTACTGGAACCCGCAGGACATCCAGCTGTTCACAATGGACTCCGACTGAGGGCAGGGCGCCCTCCCCTGGCCCCTCCGGCCACGCGGCCCTTCCGGGCACTGTAATTCTGGGCATCAGAAGTAGACGGACGATTGCCTGGTGTGTCTTCTGCTAAAGGGGATTGCACAAGCGTGTTTCCCTCACACGCTGTGGAGAATCGGTGCCAATTGGCAATAGATCACTCAGCTTAGATTGTAGCGCAAAAATGGGGGGAAATACGCAACAATAAACATAAAAACCTGCCATTCTATATGCAATGTTATTTCTTAAACCAAAAATCTAGAGCTTTCTTTCCCAGGATCCTGATGCCTTAGGCATGTAACACTTCAACTGAGCACACTTTTTTTTTTTTTTTGGCATGTTCTAGATTTTTGTTTCGGTCTAGTGTGTGTGAGAGAGAGAAAGATATTCCTTTCACATTAGGGAATATCAGTGAGAACAGGTGATGAGACAGGAATTGATCAGGAAACGAAGTCGTGTGTGTGGTTGCCTGGGAGGGCCCAGGGTTTCGTGAGCGCTGCGCCTGGGCCGTTTGACGGTGACCTTTAGAGCCGCCGCATCCCTCCCTCAGAGAACAAATGGCTCCTTCTCATGAAGCCCAGATTAACTTTTCTGTGGATTTGGCTTCTGAGCTGTAGCTGAAATTAAATTGGAGTCCAGTGCAAATTAAGTTAACCTACTCTACTCTGTATTAATCACTGGGCAAAGAAAAGCTTAATTTTGAAAGCAATCTTTTTCCTTCCATCAGACTAGTAGGAGAAAGGAAAGACCAGTTTGTTAATACCATAGTCCATGTGAGATGAAAAACGTGGGTTTTTTTGGTTTTTTTAAAAACTCTTTGGGCCTGTGTGATCGTGTGTTTGGTCCCTGAGCTGGAGGGAGGAGGAGCTCTGAGGGGACCGGCCACCCGGGCTGCGCTGAGCGGAGCAGTGGACGCCGAGAGCCGGGTGGGACGGACCTTTTAGGACGTGTCACCCCTTCACGGTCTAGACGAGGAGCCCACTTTGATTTTCTAAGAAACAAAGCATTTGCTTTTCAATTTAGCGCATAATGCCAGATGAGCCTGGGCACCCTGTTTCAACCTGCTGTCATCTCATCTGTGTCAGGACCAGCATCTCCTGTCCCCGTGTCCCTGGGCTGGAGGCCCAAGTCATTTTGTCCATCACCATCTTCTGAGAGCCCGGGAGGAGCCCTCCTCGGTCACCCCAAGCTCTGTAAAAGTGCCGACATCTCGGTGCACCCCTGTGTGGTCCCCCCACCGGGAGAGCCAGGCTGAGCCGCCTGCAGCTGGCTGTTGAGGTGCGCCGGGCTCCTCCTCCTCATCTAGGCAGGGGTTGAGACACAAGTTCCCTGAGGCCGAGTGACTCATGGAGGGCCTGTCCCCGTCCAGGAGGCAGGTGCGGCTTGCCCACTGCCCCCTCAAGTGCCTGTTCTACTGGGCCTCTGCTGTCCCTGGGCATGGCTGGGGACCCTGACTCCTGAGTTTACTTCAGACCGCGTGCACAGGCCTTCAGGCTAGAGGTGAGGCTCGGCAATGACATCTGCTTAGTCCTGCTGGGGGAGGCGCGGTCCTCTCCGCCAGAGGGGGATGCAGTTATGTAATACTTATTTCCTATGTGGGGAAATGATTAACAGCTTTAATTTGTTTCCAAAGCATTTTTATTTGCTTGCTTTCCCTTTAAACCAAAAAAATTTTTTTTTTATTTGAGGGTTATGTGAAGCAGCTGAGCTTCTGGTAGGACCATGGACTTGTCCTCTGAGTGCCATGGGACAGTCACTGGGCTGCAGGACTGTCAGCTCTTGTGACAGTCTCTCGGAGCCTAGTCATCTTGATAGAGGGCAGACTCCCAAGGCAGCCTTGGTGGAGGGGCTCACACAACCTCTCCCTCAGGCTCCTGCGTCACTGAGGTGCCCCCTGCCCTCTCCTTGCTTCTCAGCCATCAGGAGGGGACGTGCTCACGGGCCTGAAAGCTCAGTGGGCAGCAGCCTCTGAGGAGGCCTGGACGTGGGGCTCCCACCACCCAGTTCCCCACGTGCTTCATGGCTCCAGCCCTGCAAAGCCACCACGAATCTCTTCCTTATTTTTGTGAAAGATGTATTACATGGCAATAAACTCAAATGTTAAACTTGAATTACGCTCCTGTTGATTTTGAGTATTAGTTTGCTTAGAAGTTTTTCCATTTTGCACAAAGTAAGAATGTGTAGAATGGTACAACACAGAAGCATCATGTGTTGGGATGGAAATTAACATCGGATTTTACCCACGATATGAGGCTGTTATTGCAGTGTGTCCTTTTCTCAACAAAGAGTTCTGCCACAATATCTATTTTTAAAAGAATGGGCCCGTTTGAATAGCACCTTCCCTATCCAGAGTTCAAGGCATTTAGCAAAAACGCTTCAGAATTCTCACTCTGGTTCCCACAGCCACCACCGGGGCTGGTGTCACAGATCTGTGAACAACAACCGTGCAACGGGGCTGCCACCATTCAGCAGCGCAGACGGCACAGCTCAAGGACAAAGACAGAGAAAGAGAGAGGAGAAGGTCCCCGAAGGTGAAGCACAGGAAGTCCACTGCACACACAGTTCTCTCTGGAGGGAGATCGCAGGCGCGAGAAACGCAGAAGATGGAAAGAGGAAAGAACACGGGACCCGCATTAGAACACTCGGCCACTTCCTCCAGGGCTCGTTAAGGTACATCCGAGAGAAACGTTTAGTGAGAGGATACTTTCAGGCACTAAATTTCTTAACATATCATTCTTTAGGCAGCATATATCACCCTTCAGATTCTGGGGAGCGGGGTTTTGCATGAGGTGCGACAGCCGTCTGAGTCACCTGTGCTGCTCTGCGGAGCCATAAATGAGAGTTTAGGTGCTTTCTGACCCTTTGTCGGCTGACTCTGCAGGGTCAGCCTGTTGCGTCCCTTAGTTCTCTCCTGGGCACCATGCTGCAGTTTCAGTGGTTGCCATCCGATGTTAGGAGCTGATCCTTGAGCCCTGACTCCAAATTCAGGGCTATTCCAGTGTCCTGCGTCACTTCCTGCGGCCAAGGAGGTCAGGGTTTCTGTTCGCTGATGAAGAGCCTTGCTTTCTATGAATATGAAAAACAGATTATAGCACACAGTCCACAGCAAATACTGCATATTTCTTTTTTAAGAATTCTATTAAAGCGTAAGATTAAATCTCGTTTGGGTGTAGCTCTTCAGGGTCCCCACTTAAAACAAGGGCGATTCACCAGCAGACCCCACCCCCCGGGTCAGGCCGTATTCCAACCCCTAATCTGACTTCACAGGGCTGTTGCAATGCCAGCTCTCGGACACAGCCTCTGGGATTAGCAAAAGCCCCCAGGGGAAAAGCTGCCCCGGACAGCTGGACAGGTAATTCTTCACCATCCTGTTGGCTCTGGGATGCCTTCAGGCAAATTTTTAAAATATTTTGGACTGATTTCCAAGTTGTCCTTAGCTGCGGAGGTTGATCTTCAGTTACTGTCATTAGACTGTCCTGCATGCGTACTGCTCAACTGCTACGTCACCTCAGTACCCGAACGTGGATTAAGGTGCAGCTAGGTGACTAGTGCCCCCAGGTGCCTAGCTGAAGCAAATGTAAATTCTCTCCGAAGGATGCAAACACAACCCAGGGCCTCGGGTTATTTCTACAGTGTTACAATAAGAAATATTCAGGTATGGGAGAAGACCAGACAATATCAATTTCTTGGACTAAAAGCATTAAGGGATTAAAAAAATAAATGGAAGTAGCCAAAAGGGCTCCAGATATCAGTCACAGAATTTGAAACAGCTATGCTTACTGTGTTCAAAAAAATAAAATGTGTAATCAACAATCATAGCAGAGAATTAGAAACTATAAAAAAAAGGACCAAATGGAAATTCTAGAACTGAAAAAATACTATAACAAGAATTAAGAACAATTCAGTGGGTAGGTTTAAAAGCAGATTAGACATAATTGAGAAGACAATACATAAATCAGGGAGGCGGGGGCAGGAAGTAGAGCCAAAGTCAAAAAGAAAATAGGAAATACAGGGAGGATGTCCGACCTAAGTACGGTTGGAATCTCCAGAGTAGAAGAAAGGGATACTTGAATAAATGGCTGAGAATGTTTCCAGAACTCATGAACAATGTTAACAAGCCATAAATTGAAGAAGTCCTCCCACAAACCCCAAATGGGATAAATAAAAACAGACAATCCACACCTAGACACATCGTAGTAAAACTATTGAAAAACAACAAAAATTTTAATCCTTCCTGGGGGAAGAGGGCGGCAGGGAGGGCAGGGATATAGGCATCAGAGGAGCAGTGATTAGACTGGCAGCTAACTTCTCCCCAGAAGCAATGGAAGACAACGAAATACTGCCTTTTACGGTACTGAAAGAAAATGACGGCCAATCTAAAATTTCTAATCAGGGAAAATAGCAAGAATGAAGAAATGAAGACATTTTTAGAGAAACAGCTAGAAGAATTACTCACCACACCTATTCTAAAGGAAAATTAAAAGGATGTTTTAAAGCCAGAAGGAAAATGATCCCCAAATATAAGGACAAAGTTTCAGGAAAGATTAAAGAGCAATTAAAATGAGAAATATGCAGGTCAACATAAATATTGACTACATAAAACAATTATGTCTTGTGGAGTTTCAAATAATACATAGAAATAAAGTAAATGAAAGTAAAGATATTTAAGTGGGAAGGGCTTAAGTGGAGGTTTTTTTTTTTTCCCCACCCCCCCTTTCCCGAGTCAGCACCTTCAAGTGTTACCACTCCCCAAACGGTGCGCAATGCACTCATTGTGTAGGCATACCCCCATCCCCTCCCCCACCCCCCACCTCAGTCTGATGTCCAATTGGTGTCGTTCCCAGATTTGTATTTAGGTGATGATCAGGGAAACCAATTTTCTGGTGAGTACTTAAGTGGAGTTTTAAGTGCCCTAAGACCCTTACATCATCCAAGAAGAAGATAAAAACCCCATTTAGTATTAGACTTTGATAAGTTAAGTATCTTTTGATAATTGGGGTATCAGTAACTTTCAACCTTAGGGGGATTGTACTAGTCCATTCAATGAACAGGTTTAAGAGTTACAAAAGGGGATAAGAACGGACAGAAGAAAAAACAGAACAGGTGGAACAAATAGAAAGCAAGATATTTGTGATCTAAATCCATTATTACATTAAATGTAAATGGACTAATGCTGAAATGTTGACAAAGATTATCAGGCTTAATTTTAAAACAACCACCATATGCTGTTTACAGGAGAGACTTTTTAAAACATGAATTTAGAAATTTTGAAACAAAAAGGTGGAGAAATATATACCCAGTAAATAGTAACCATGAGGAAACTGGTATAAATATATTAATATTAAAATAAACTTTAGGGCATAGAACATTTTTAGAAATAAGAGGGTCAATTTAATTAGTGGTAATAATTCTAAATTTATATGTACTTCATGATATAATCTGAAAATATATAAAACAAACTTTGATAGAACCAGGAAAAGTAGGCAAATATGCAATCAGAGTATGATTTTAGCATGCTCCCTACTTAAGTAATTGATTTTTAAAAAAACCCTAGTATACAAAAATCAAGTTGTAGAAGATTTAAGTAGTGCAATTAGCAAACTTGGCCAAATGGATATATGTAGAACACTACTCTGAATAGCATAATTTTCAAACACAAATGGCACATACCCCAAAATGCTGGGCTATAAAAATAGTCTCATCAAACCTCAAAAGAATTCAAATGAAATATATTCTCTGACCACAATGCAATTAAGCTAAAAATAAATTACAAAAAGATAATTTATCATCTTCATATATTTGGGAATCAAATAGATTTCTAAATAACCCATCTGTCAAAAAAGAAATCACAAAGGAAATCTGAAATGTTTAGAACTAAGTAATAATGAAAATACTACGTATTGAAGCTAATGAAGGAAAAAAATCTGTGGGATGCAACTATACCTATGTTTAAAAATGTATATCTTTAAATAAACATGTTAGGAAAAAAGAAAGGTTGAAAATCAATTATTCAAGCAACCACTTTAAAATTTAAAGAACAGCAAATTAAACCCAAAATGTAAATAAAAGCCAAAATTACTGATATAGAACACAAATATATGATAAAGGGAATCAAGAAAGTCAAACGCTGGTTCTTTAGAGGAACGGAGAGGATCGATAGCCCCGTGACAGGGCTGACCAAGGGAGGAAGGAGAAAGGTGGGAGGGAGAGAGGAGAAGCCAATATCAGAAGGGAACATGGGTGAATCAGTCCAGATCATGTGGACTTTAAAAATATTTGAGAGAACATCATGAATACTAATAAACCTTAAATCTAGATGTAAATGATCCTAATTGCAGTGATGTCTTGACATACATATGTCAAAACTAATCAAATTGTACAGTTTACATATGTGCAGTTTTTACATATCGACTATGCCTCAATAAAGCTGTTTTCAGATTTTGGATAAAATGAACAAATTCCTCGGGGGTGGGGAGGGACTCTCCAAAACTGACATCAAAAGATCTTGAACGCTGGAATCATCCTACCTCTAGTGCACAAATTGAATCCATAGTTTAAAATCTCCCCACAAGGAAACTTATGGGCCCAGATGGCGTAACCAGTGAATACACACACACATTTCAGAGATAATACCAATCTCATACAAACTCTCCCAGAGAATAACTCCTCCAAATTTGTTTTATGAAACAAACACATCCTTAGATATTAAAAAGCTGCCAAGAATAGTATAAGAAATTGAAATTGCAGACCAGTCTTTATGAATATAGATGCAAACGGTCTAACCAAAATGTTAACAAATAGAAACCAGCAATAAAACAATGCATACAATACATCATGATCAAATTGGATTATTCCCAAATCAAGGTTATTCACATTGACAGAATAAAGGAAAAGTAAGTGATCTCAATAAATGCAGAAAGAACATTTGATAAAATTCAACAATCTTGGGTGACATAAGTGTTTAGCAAATTAGAAAAAAAGGAAATTGTCTTAATCTTATAATGATTATTTAAAAACCTACAGCAAACACATCATACTTAAAATATCAAAAGCTTTCATTCTCAGATCAGGAGCAAGAAAAGGATGTCTGTTATCACTATTTCTATTCAAAATGTTACTAGGTAATGCTATGCATGCCAAAGTATTTGGAGGGGAGTGCACTGGTACCTAAAATTACTTTGAAATACACCACAAAGGGTGGATTGATAAATGGATAGATATGGGAAAGCAAATATAGTAACTTGGTAAACTCTAGCATGGTAGGAGCTAGATGGTAGGTATACAAGAGTACACTGTAAAATTTTTTCAATTTTTCTGTATGTTGGGGGAAATTAGTACCTGAGGTCTTAATCTAGTATGACCAAGGTTTAAAAAAAATAGATTGGGTAGCAAGAAAATAAACTGTAATTATTTGCAAAGGACATAATGTAGATAATCTAAAAGAATCAGCCAATAAACTAGTAAAATTAGCAAGGTTTCTTGATGCGAAGTAATAGACCAAAAAAAAAAAAAAACTTGTATTTTTTATGCTAGCCATAAACAATAAAAAGTAAAATTTTAAAAGTGAACCATTTACAATAGCATTTTTACAAAACATTAAATACCCAAAGATCAAGCTAAAAATAAAAGTGAGTAAAAGTAAAGATTTAAATTAAGGGACCCTTCCAGGGCCATTAGATTCATGGATTGGAAGGCTCAGTATTATAGGTGCCCTCAGAATTGATCTATAGATCCAATGCAATCTCAGTCCAAATCTAGGTTTTTGGGGAGGAGTGGGGAAACTTGACAAATTTACTCTAAAATTTACATGGAAATGGAAAAAGACAAAAATGGCCCAGAAAATCTTGAAAAAGAACAAAACTCATGCATCATAGATCTACTCTAATTAGTACTGATACAAGGATAGACAAAATATATCAGTGGAGTAAAATGAAAATGTCCACATATATAGAGACAGTGGATTTGACAAAGGGACACTGCTGACAAAGGGACACTGCTGACAAAGGGACACTGAAAAAACGAAAGGATCGTTTTTTCCCATAAATGGTGCTGGCACCGTGTGGGGAATGAATCTCGACTCCTGCTTTACTCCACGTGCAAAATCAGTTCCTGGGGACTGTAAAGCTAAATGTGAAAAGTTAAACCAAAGTATTCCAGGAGAAAACTTAGGAGACTTCCTGTCGTTTGGGTAATTACTGTAAAGAAAAGATCTGATAGATCACAATCAAATTAGGGACTCCTGCTCAACAGAAGACGTCAGTAGGAGAGTGAGGAGGCGTGCCATGGGTGAAAGGAGGCATTTGTAACACACAGAACCACAAAGGGCTCAAATATATAATAACTAAGAACTCAATAAGATAAAAAATAAGAAAATTGGTAAAAGACATAGGCACTTCTCAAAAACTTTCCAGTTGGCCAATAACACATAAAAAAGTGTTCAAATCAAGGAAAATGCAAATTAACCCACAATGAGGTACCATTGCACACTCACTACAATGGCTAAATTAAAAAGGCCAAAAACATCGAGTGTCAGTGAGGTGTGGAGCAACAGGAAGTCTCCTGTGCTACGTGTAGGAATGTAAATTGATAGCCCTTTGCAAAACTGTTCAGCAATGTCTACCAAAGTGGCAGATACTCCTACCCTAAGACCAGCGCTGGGAGTACACCCAAGGGAAATGCACGGATGTGTGGTTCAGGACTGTTGGTAGTAGAATTATTCACAATACCTCAAAACTGGAAATGCCCCAATGATTATCAATAGCAGTGTATAAATAAATGGCAACATATGTATACAATGTAATACTATACAGCAATGAAAAATGAGTAACCAGCTGCATCCGGTTACATAGGTGAATCTCGCAAACACAAGATTGTGCAGAAGAGTAATACTGTGTGAGCTCATTTACATGGAGAAAACAAGGCCGAGAAAATCTGCAGCTTCGGAATGTGTGCTTAGATAGTAATTCCATGAAGGCCAAGGACGTGCCGAATACAAAAGCCAGGACCCTGGTTAATTTGGGGGAAACAGAGGGGCTCCGGATACGGGCCAAGTTCCACTTCTTCACGATCGACGTTCACATAGGTGTTTGCTTGGCAATGAACCAGGGCACTGTTCATTTTCATCTTGTGTATGTCTGTCTATTAGATTTTACAATTACAACTGTTAACACTAATCTATAAATAATTTAAATTTTAAACAGACTTAAAGAAGTGAACCTCAGAACACGTTGATAATTTCTCTTGAATGTTTCCTCACCCACTAAATTCTAGATTGGTCTTGCTGGAGGAACAGTATGATAAATCGTCCTAAAACGCTGAATAAAACATAAGATTTTGCCTTTGGGAGGTTGTGTTGGTTGTTTTTCTTTTTTTTTTTTTTTTTTTTTTTTTTGAGACAGAGTCTCACTCTGTTGCCCGGGCTAGAGTGAGTGCCGTGGCGTCAGCCTAGCTCACAGCAACCTCAAACTCCTGGGCTTAAGCGATCCTCCTGCCTCAGCCTCCCGAGTAGCTGGGACTACAGGCATGCGCCACCATGCCCGGCTAATTTTTTGTATATATATATTTTAGTTGTCCATATAATTTCTTTCTATTTTTAGTAGAGACGGGGTCTCACTCTTGCTCAGGCTGGTCTCGAACTCCTGACCTCGAGCGATCCACCCGCCTCGGCCTCCCAGAGTGCTAGGATTACAGGCGTGAGTCACCGCGCCCGGCCGGTTGTTTTTCTTAAATTATCGAGCTTTCCCCTTGGATATTCGTTACCGTGTAATGAACGTCTACTGACAGGTGCATGGGACCCAGTGGCGTCCCTTTGAAATGAAGGGCCAAACTGCCCCTGCCCACAGAAAGGCCACAAGACATCAGCAAGCCCTAAAGAACCAAGTCTCCACTCCCAGCCCAGTGCTGTCAGGGCTGGCACCTAGTGTGACCAGGGTGACCACTCTGGACCTAGCCTGGGGATACTGCATGGCATGAGAAGTGCCAGGGTGGACACTTAAACCTAAAGCTGTCACGGACACCCTGGGCTTGGAGGGACCAGCTTCTCCCTTCAGGACTCAGGGTGGCAGCGCCTCCTTCACCCTACTCTGGTGTAACTTGGGCAAGTTACCCTCCCCTTCAGTGTCTTCATTGTGAAACAGGACTCTTCTGTGAGACACTGTGTAATGGCTGTGACATCGTCATGACGTCACAGTTCACATTTTTCAGTTTTCTCACATGCATGTGCTCCTCTGGGCCCCACCCCCGCCTGTGACACAGGAAAGACAGGGCACTATGTGATACAGGACAAAAGGGCCGAGGGGGCCACACCGCAGGTATGAGAAGCTGACCTCGAACCCCAGAGTCCATCATGCTCCCATCCCCCACTGCTATCCTCACAGGCTTCGTTTTCACGGAACATTGAAGAACCCAGCTCCATGTGGATGCTGGGAACATGGATGGCTTGCTGGGAAACATTGCTATCGTGGGGGACAGAGTAGACCTCCTGTCCCCGAAGGGAGAGCCCAGGCAGAGCCGAGCCCCTGCTCTGCCCTCCAGGATCCTTCACTCCCTGGGGAAGATGAAGGAGATTAGCATGTGAGCCGTGGGCGCCATTCTGCCCAAGAAACTCGCAAAGGCATTTCAGGGGTGGGCGTGCGTCCATGGCCATCTTCCATGACTTCAGAGCCTATGTTCCGGTCCCACCTGCCAGCAATTAGAGCTCAGCTACCACAGTCTCCTGGGCCTCAGTTTCTACATCTTCCTCTACCAAGGTGGGGTGGAACCAATTCAGAGTCACTAAAAACAGACTGTTTGCTTCTACGGGCAGGGCTAGGGCTAGGGTTAGGTTAGGGTGCTCAACCAATGGAGGGATGTGGATGTCGACCTAAGCAGTGGTTCTCAAAGTGGGGTCCAGAGGCCCTGGGGGTCTCTAAGTCTCTTTCATCATCATCATCAGTCATTTGCTTTTTCACTTTCATTCTTTCATGAGTGTTTGGTGGAATTTTCCAGAAGCTGCATGGTTTGTGATATACTGCAACCGCTTGAGAGTGGAAATTGATATGAGAATCCAGCTGTCTTCTATTAAGGCGGACACTAGAGATTGCAAAAATACAAAACTATGCCGCTCTTCTCATAAATATTTTTTTATTTTGAAAGATAGTTGTTTCATAAAAGTGTTATTTATGTTAACATGCCATGGGTTTATTGTTGTTTTTAATGAGTTAATAAATATTATTAAATGTTTTGATTTAACTTTTAAATAAATATTGACATAAACAAAAGCTTTTAGGGATACTCAGTAATTTTTAAGAGTGCAAAGGTTTGCCAGTCCTGGAAACGTTGAGAACTGAGGATCTGAGGGACAGTTGCTGGAGGGATGGTTCTGGTCTCTGCCTTGCCCTGCTCAACCTTTTTATCGATGCTTTGGATGAAGATACAGAAAGAACGTTCCTCACATCTGTGAGTGGCATGAAATTGACAGGGCTGCTGGGTACATCAGACAGTAGAGAGGCCGCAGAGAGGCACAGGCTGCATTTCATGAGATGAGAGGTAGCAGGGTCCAGGCCCGGTGGCTCACACCTGTAATCCTAGCGCTCTGGGAGGCCGAAGCGGAAGGATTGCTTGAGCTCAGGAGTTTAAGACCAACCTGAGCAAGAATGAGACCCTGTCTCTACTAAAAATAGGAAAATTAGCCAGGTATCATGGCACACACCTGTAGTCCCAGCTACTCGGGAAACTGAGGCAGGAGACTCACTTGAGCCCAGGAGTATGAGATTGCAGTGAGCTATGATGATGCCACGGCACTCCAGCCTGGGTGATGGAGCGAGACCCTGTCTCAAAAAAAAAAAAAAAAAGTAGCAGGAATAACTGTGACATTCAATCCAACCCCTCTGGGTCCAGAAGTTTGGGTTTAGGAAAATGAATCTCAGTAGCTTCACACAGGACGATATTTAGGGGTTCCAGTTGTGTGTAGTGGCTGCCAAAAAAATGATGTCATTTATACTCATTACTAGATTTAGGGGCACCCAGGGCAAGGGCGGTTACCGTGCCCGTGACAAATCCAGCTTTGGTGTATCTACGTGCACATTTATTTTGCCTTCATTTTTGGAAGTGTTTTCACTGCTTATGGAAATCCAGGTTGGAGCCTTGCTCCACACAGGCTCAGCTCAGCCAGTGACTTTAGAGAAATGACTAGCAAAGTTGGGGGCTCCTTCATCTCTAGGACTTTTCCCTCCACTTCCAGCCACACTGAGCCCAGTAAGCTGGTGACTGCGTGGGCTCAGGTGAGCTGGAGGCGCCGTGGGGAAATGTGGGGATGAGGATTTTGCTTAGTGGCCCCTCCCTTCGTCTCTCCCACATCCATGCAGCCTTGTTCCCCCACAGAAAGCACCACACACCCTCCCCAAAGAACATAGGCCCAGAGACAGTCCCATCCTGTCGCTGCACCCAGCCGCATGCCTGGTTGTGGCGTCTCTTCCTAAGTACAGGAAGCAACCGTTCGACCGAGTATTTTCCCACTGCATAAAAAGAAACAGCCATAGCGGGAGGATCTCACCATCCACCACCCCACCACCTCCCCTAAGCCAGTGGTGCATGTTAGGTGATGGTATTTGCAGTAAGCATGTAAGCTACTCCAGCTAACTTAGGTAGGAAAGGATTTATTTCTGGACGTTAGGTAGCTACCCCATTCCGAGGTGAGCTGGGGGAAATGCCTAATTGCTCCAGGACTGACAGGCAGCTTGGCAGCTGCCCCACTCAGCACCCAGCACCCATCCACGCAGCTAGACAGTCACTACACTCTGTCCACAATGGCCCTAGAGGAACTAAGTGCCACCGCTTTGCTCTAAAGCCCATCCACCTGCTCTCCCCGTACCCCTATGCTCACTGCCGCCTTCCAAGGCTCAGCCAGGTGTCTCTGCTTGGAGAAAGCTGGGTTTCAGGCAGAACTCCAGCTTCAGAAGAGCCTAGAACTCAGCCTCTAGTGTCAGGAATGCCCAGTACAGGGGGGGAAGTGTGCTTCGCCAGCCGAACACTGGCATCTGTCAGTTTACCTTAGGCTGTTGTTTGAATCTTAATCGAGATGACATTTAAAGCAAGGAGACTGTAAATGCTCAGAGAGCAGGGACTTATGTCTGGTTTCTGCACGTCTGCGCCCCACACCTGTAACAGTGCCTGACTTCAAGAGAGATTTGTTGAAGAATGCCAGCAGCTAGCACAGTTTCTAGAAACGGCAAGCCCTCATGAAGTCATAGCTAGTATTAACTCACATGATCGGAAGCCCCAGCGCGGGCTAAGGCCCAGGCTCTGCCATCTGCAGTTCAACTCCCTCTGGCCGGGCCCCTCGCGGTCACAGGAGGGCTGCCACAGTTCCTGGCGTTGCATCAGGGCACGATCTCGTCCAAAGCACTGCTTGGGAGTGGGGCTCCTCCCCAGCGGCCCTCACATTCCCATGTCCCGCCTGCTCCCCACGCCTGTTCCTAAGCCATCAGGGCAAGGACAGGGTCCGCTGTCATGCAAACTCATCGGGATGTGGAACCGTTGGCCCAGCTGTGGGGAGGAGAGGGAATGGCCGAGTGTGAACCGGCTTTTGGGGAGAAGGACAGGGAAGGCGGGGTGGGCAGGTTTGATCGGGTGCGGAGGGGAAGGCCTGAGCCGGGTTATCAGTGGGCACCCCCATCCTGAGCTCTCCTGAGTCCCAGCTCTAGGACCCTACAGTTGGACGCAGGAGCCAAGGGACAGTCCCCAGGACAAGGGCGAGTGAGCCTGTGGGAGGCCAGGAGGCGAGGAGGATGGACGCGTCCACGACATCCACAGCCCTTCAGGGCCCTCCCCAGCCCCCCGACACACGCACACGAGCTGCGCGGCGAAAGGCGGCCTCTCCGTCTCCCAGAGTCCGCTTAATAGGAAACAGCGTCTGGTGGAACAAACAATTTATGGCAACCGGAGCCCTCAAACTGGAAACATCTGTCCTTGCCAAGGAACGACCTCCCAACCCAGCCAGCCCCGGCCTGGCTCCTGAGGGGCCCACCCGGCCTGGCCCTGGGGACTCAAGAACCTTCCAGGGATGACACAGTGGTGCCCCCCGCCTGGGAGGGGTCTCCAGGCTCCCAGCTCTGGGCCCCACACCCTCGTGGGCTCTCAGCCTTACCGTGGGGGCATTTAGGGCTGGCGGTCCCAAGGGAGCGCTGGGTCCTCTTTATTCACTCACCCCACTGGGGCCAGGGCTGGGCCTGTCTTCAGCCCCCAAGACCCCCATGCACCTCACTCCTCTGCTCACAGTCTGCCCCATCACCCTTCCCCCACCCCACCCCAGTGCCCTGAGGCCAGGCTGGGTACGTGCCCTTGCCCCGGGCCCAGGGCGTCCCTGTCAGGCCCCACCCAACTCCACTAGACCCTGACTCCTAGGGCAGCACCACGAGCCCCATCACCATGGTGGCATCTGCAAGGTCCCCAGGGAACATCTGGGGCAGGAGAAGTGACCAGACACACCCAGAACCAAGGAGGTACAGGCTGAGGCCTGGCCCCAGCCCAGGTCTGGGGCCACTGTGGGTTCCAAAGGACAGAAGCTGACACCCACACCCTCAGCTCCCTCAGGGCCACTGCTGCTGGGCAGAGAGCAGGGTGCTGCCCCAGGGGGGTGGCCTCAGAGCAGCCACCTGGCTACCTAGTGGGCACCTGCGTGCCCGGGCTGGTCGCCAGGCCTCTCTGAGCCTCAGTTGCCCTGTCTGTAGCTGGCCGCAGGGCTGCAGGAACACGAGATAAAAGATGTGAAGCGCCAGGGCAGCGGGGCCTGCAGAGATGGGAGGGGGCTTCCTGGTGGCAGCTGTCACCACAGGCTGCCAGGAACGTGGATCATTCACCTGAATGACAGCCTTGCAGAGGGGCTATGTGTTGAAGAGACGCAGGGACGAGGCAGGGGAGGGGAGCTCCTAGCCCCACGAGTGCCACCCAGAGCCTGGGCCTGCGGGGCCTCTTGGGAATGGGGAGAGAGAATAGAAGAAACGCTGCCCGGGGCCAGCGCAGAGCAGGTGTATGGCCACCTCTGAGGAGGACTCTCCCATCGACCCAGTTTAAATGCAGCCTCCTCCAGGAAGCCATTCTGGGCCAGCCCCAGCGTCCTACCTTCCTGGCCAAGGGCAGGGAAGACACAGAACCAGAGTCAGCAATGAGGGTCTGGCTCTTCTCTGTGCCTCGGTCTCCTGTCTGGAAAATGGGGACACTGTTCTGCCCTGCAGACCTCAGGCAGGCCACGGAGGCCAGAGGGCAGGTTTGCCCACCCTGAGGCCCGGAGGAGGCTGCCACTTGGCAGGGGGCTGTCGGAGAGGGATGTCAGAGGCTGGCAGCCAGGCTGTGTGGGGAGGCAGCTCAGGGACGGTTCCACCCAGCCCCTGGCTGCACTGGCACCTCGGCCATCACGGGACCCTCGCCCAGTCAAGCCCCACCCCAGAATGGCGCTGGCAGAACAGGGGGTGTCCAGGGTGGGGCAACACCCCTAACCAGCCACCCCCGCCAGAGAGCAGCAGGCCCCAGACCCAACCTCCCCCCTCAGTCTAGAGACCAGGAAACCAGATGTCGGCCGAGGCGGCCATTCCAAAACGCACACATCTTCAAAGCAGGGCGATTTTCCATGTCCTTTGGGCAATTTTAGAACAAGTTTGTAAAACTGGAATTTTAATGGATGACATATTCGTGCGTGTGTGTGTGCGTGTGTGTGTGTGTGTGTGTGCGCGCGCCTGCACATGGACGTGTGTGTCTGGGCACCTTTGGTGGCTGTTGCTGCTACAGCATCTTGGGAGGCGAGTGGGGTGGGGGTTGTTTCTTAAAGGACATCCAGGTCCACTCCCAGCTTCACCACAGGTGCAAAGGACCTTCAGGAACTGGGGAGGTGGCTGTGCTAGGAGCCAGTCAGCAAGGGGTGGGCAGCCCTGAGCCTCCCCGTCTGGGCTGCGGGTGAGAGGGCGGCTCTGAAGTCACCCTCCTCCTCGGCTCTCAGGGCCCCTTCTCCCGGCTCACCTTGGAGCAGGTGTATTCGTGTGCTGGGGCGGCCGGGACAGAGTCCTGCAAACTGGGCGGCTGGAACAACAGGCAATTCATTCTCGCACGGTTCTGCGGGTGGAGGTCCCCAATCTAGGTGTGGGCAGCGCTGGCTCCTTCTGAGGCCTCTCTCCTGAGCTTGCAGACGCCACCTCCTCTCTGCGTCCTCACATGGTCGCCTCTCCGTCTGTCTTGCCTGTGTCCCAATCTCCTCTTCCTTTAAGCACACCACTCGTATTGGATTAGAGCCCACCATAATGACCTCATTTTAACGTCGTTACCTCTTTAAAGCCCCCATCTCCAAATACAGTCCCATTCTGAGATCCTGGGGGTAGGGCTTCAATGTAGGAGTTTGGGGGAACACAATTCAGGCCACGATGCCAGACGCCATCCATGAGCTTGCCCTGCTTTGGTCTGACCTTCGACACCTTCATTTTTAACTACATCTCCTTGCTTCTCTCTGCCGTCAGGGGCCCCCGCCCGGCCCAGCACACACTCGCAGCCACACTCCCACGGGGACACGCACACCAGGACAGGAGGATCCGAAACTGTGGCTCTCCCTTCGCTGTCCCCATCAGCACGTGGCCCACCACCTCCACGGCACTCCCAGGGCCAGCTCGGAGCCTGCCCACCACGGTGCTCAGGCTGTGCCTGGGGAGCAGCAGGGGACAGGGATGGGGGGGGGTGGCTGCAGCGAGTCCGGGAGGAGAGATAGGGCCAGAGCGGAGAAGACACCGCACTAAGGATGTGTTCTGCCCCGGGGACAGGGATTTGGGGCCCTTCGTGTGGGAGATCCTGGAGGACACCACATTCTGGGGTCGTGGGCAGAAGGGGACCCCATGAGGGAAACTGAGGCACGGGCAGCAAGGGAGAGGGCCAGACCAGGAGGGAGGGAGGTGTCATGGAAGCCCAGGGCCAGGGTGTTATAAAGAAGTCCCCAGTGGTGGCCAGGAGGTAAAGAAAGTCCAGGCAGGAATGAGCCCCTGTTTCCGTGCCAGGGTGCGGGGGGGCAGATGGCAGTTGTTCCAACTGCACAGCAACCCCAAAACTTAGCAGCTTAAAACGACCATTTCATTACGCTCCCGGATTCTGTGCGCCAGAGGTCAGGCAGGGCACAGGGCACAGCCCGTCCCTGTCCATGGTGTCTGGCGAGACTCCAAAGCCGCGGCCAAAATGACCTGGAGCTGTCTTCCCTCCGCGCTGGCTGTCGTCTGAGCCCTCAGCGGGGGCCATCAGCTAGAACCCCTCCTACAGCCTGGGCTTCCTCACGGCATGGCCGCCCCAGGGTGGTTAGACTTGGACATGGTGGCTCAGGGTTCCAAGCAATGTCCCAGCAAACAAAGCAGAAGCTACATCCACAATTAGTTCTGGAAACTTAAAAGAGCAAAGTCAGTATAACAGAGGGGCGTTAAGAACATGGACCCTGGAGATAGACGACCAGGGTTCAAATCCCGGCTCTGGCACATACTGGCTGTGGGTCCTCGCAGGGCCTCAGTTTCCTTATCTGTAAAATGGACATAATCATTGACCTTCATTCAAAGCTGTCGTGAAGATTACGCCCGTGCTGTAATATGCATTCACAGCCCCTGCTGTGTGGGTATTTGTTGATGTGTTACCCAGAGGGGCGTTTTTAAGATGAGAGAGACTTGGGCATGTTTTCCGTAGGAGGGGAAGGGAGAGATTGCAGCCTCAGGAGCGGGTGGCTGGCACAAAACCTCCACGTGCAAGGTCACATTTCAGCTGCACCTCAAAGCCCAGATGGGGGAGGTTCAGCTCAGGGAGCTTGGCCGGAGCAAACTCAAGAGGTGGCTCCTCTCGGCCGAGCCCAGGGCCAGGCGGAGGGTCCTAGTCAGGGCTGTGATGATCACTTTGAGCTTTGAGAACATGGAGCAGGCCCAGGAAAGGCGTTTCAGGTCAGCTCTTCCATTCTACGCCCATCGCCCTGCCTCAATCACCCCTTATTCTGCTGTCGCCGTCGCTAAGCAGGGCCGAGGAAATGTGAACACGTCAGGACATAGATGTGAAATCACTCTCAAGAGGCTGTGTGAACCAAGCACGTGTGTGTGTACATGCGTGTGTGTGTGTGTGTGTGTGAGAGAGAGAGAGAGAGAGAGATCGGGGCCATCACATTGCCTGTGGCCAACCAGCACTTTAAGTCTGTGTGGAGGGCGCCCCCTGGAGTTAAGCAGTGCACAACCCATGCAGCCATACTTGGCTGCCCTGAGCACAGATTGTGGACTCTGCACACACCTGGCCTCTCATCTGCCAGGTAAACTCCCTTAGGCCAGGCCCAAACCCACCTCCCAGCCCCCCAACTCTGTCTGCCTGAGCTTCAGGCAGGGCCAGAACCAAGTAGGGGCTAAAGGCTTCCAACTGCCCGGCCCCTGGTCCGCCGCGACTCTCCTCTAGCCTCCTCGTGGCTTCATCTTTGTCCCTTTGGTGAGGCTGCTGCCTGGGCCAAGTGAGGGAGGCAGTGCCCTGGGGTCCTGACGTGTGCCTTCTGTAGACGCTGGGGTGCAGGGTGGCGTGACCTTGGCTCAGAGACGTTGGCAGGGCCCCGCCCCTCTTACCTGAGTCATAGAATTCTCCAGGGGCGGGCAGGGCTGCTGCCTGGAGCCAGGAGCGGTGAGGTCATGGGTCGAGTCCACCCCTGGCCTTGCCATCAGGCAGGGAAGGGTGTGTCCCCTCCCTGGGGCGTGGCAGCTGAGCTCATGTTTCCCCAGCAAGCGCCTTGACCTGGAGAGCTGAACGTTGAGCAGGTGGGAGCTTCCTTGTTGTGGCTGCATCTCCTTTTTGGGTGTCGAGTCCCCTCCGCCCTTCCCGCCCCTACTCTCCATAGAGAAGCCAGGTGTCTGGGGCCACGGCGGGAGGAGGGAGTGAGCCAGGGCACTTTGGGCTGCTCGGCTGCAGAACAGGTGACGGTGCCAGCCTTGGGGGGTTCTGCGCCGGGGTGTGGCTTGACGAAAGTCGCCGTGTAGCTGATTCACTGTACAGAGGGGTCACGCACCCGGGTGGGAGGAGCCGCAAGGGCTCACGCCAGCCGGGCCCCAGCTGCTGTGCCACGTGCCTCACCCATCTTGTATCATTCATCTCTGCTGCCCTCCACCCCGACCCAGAGATGGGCCAGCCATGGTTGACAGAGGGGAAACGGTGGCCTCAAGGGGTCGCTCTGGGCTCCGGTCACAGGGGAACCTCAGGGGCTCAACCCTGACACACACCCCCAGCCCCTTCCAAAGCCACGTGGCCACCTCTGTGAAGTGGGAGGATTTGGCTCCGGGTGACCAGATGGGAAGAAGGAGGCCACGGGAGCATGGAGGGATGAAGGGACAGTCTCAGACATGCTGAGTTCGTGGTGGGCGAGACTTAGGGCTGGACTCGGGAGAGGCCAGGGCTGGGGCTTCCCCTGTCAGCTGCCCAGAGGAAGCAGGACAACCCCCGAGCAGCTGGGCCCCAGAAGTCGTGGCGCTCGCAGAGCAGGTGCCCAGGACGGCCTCAGGGAGGCTATGGGAGCCGTGGGACTGCCACACCGAGCCTCAGCCAGCCAGTGCCGGGGACCCCAGCTTTGGGGCTGGGGTGACCTACAGTGCTGGGGAGGGTGGAAGGACACGGGTGTGGGGTGTGGAGGCAGGAGAGGGGACCTTGCATCCTCCTCCCCAAGGCCGCCACCCCAGGGGCTGGCTTCCCCAACTTGCACCCTGAGCACCAGTGCCTGAGTGGGCAGGAGTCTCTCCCACTTGGCCCCCCACCCCTGCCATGGCCTGGGCAGTGAGAGGCTGAACTGGACGGTGGCAGGGCACAAGGGACCCAGGGGGAGGTGCTGGCAGGTCCTCGGACACAGTACGTGCTGGCTGAGGTGCAGCTTCAGGGAGACTGTTCATATCCCTGCTTTGTCACTTTCCAGGGCAAGGATGTGACCTCCCTAAGATCAGGCAGGAGGTGGGATGTCTGCCGTCTCCACTGCTGTTGAAGGTTGTGTTGGAGGCTCTAGCCAGGGTGATTGGGCAAGAAAAGACATAAACGGTATCCAGATTGGAAAGGGAGAAATAAAACTATCTCTGTTTGCAGATGGCAAGATCTTATAGAGAGAATCCTAATGAATCCATCAAAAAAAAACTATTCGAACTAATCAAGTTCAGCAAGTTCACAGGATCAATATACAAAAATCAACTTTGTCTTCATACACTAGGAATAAGCAATCTGAAATGAAATTAAGAAAACAATTCCATATACAATAGCATAAAAAGGTAAAATAACAAATAAATGTACCGAAAGAAATGTAGGTCTTGTATTCTAAAAACTACAAAACATGGTTGAGGGAAATTTTAAGTTTCAAATAAATGGAAAGACATCCATGTTTGTGAATCAGAAGACATTAGACTTATTGTTAAGATGGAAATACTCCCAAAATTGATCTAGAGATTCAATATAATCCCCATCTCTCAAGGCTCTGAAATGTCTATTTCTGCAAAGCTGGGACAGTCCCTCTATTTGGGAGAGTTGGGGGTCTCACCTTGGTCATCCCTCAGGACCATCCACAGGACTACCTGCCTTAAGGCAGTAACTTAGTTTTAGAAGAAAAACCGAGATTCTGGGAACAGATGGGACTGGTATGAATCCCAGTGCTGTATGACATTGGGTGTGTTACTTAACCTCTCTGAGCTTCTTTTTCACAACTATAAGATGGAGGTTGATATCCCGTCTCACAGCATAGTGAAAAACAAGTAATATTTGTGAAGCGCCTCCCATATGGTCCAGCAACCAGGGTGCCCACCCGAGGTTAGTTTCCTGCACAAGTCTTCTCTCACCCCCACCACCCCCAGTGCTCCTGAGTCAGATGGGGGCATCAACCTCAGGATAAGCCCAGGCCTAGGGATGGGTTGGAACCCAGGGTGATTGCACTCTTGGGCGTTGCCCAATGGCCTGACCTCCTGCGGCAGAGCTGGGACCCACCGGGACCTCCCAGAGCCCTTGGGATGCTTGATCATTCGTTAAAGTCAAGGTCCTCGCCACCCCCCAACTTCAAAGCTCCATGAAGCAGTGGTTTGTGGGTGAGTGGCTGACACAGAGCCCTGGCTTCTGGGAGGTTTGTGGAGGGGCCTCAACAGCGTGGCTGGACCTGTGCCTGGGGCTTCCTGCGTTCACCCGCGGAGAGGGAGGGGCCTTCGGGAGCCCCGAGCGGGGAATAATCGGAATAGGTAACCTTGATTGAGGCTCAGTCTGTACCAAGCGCCCCCCTGGGCATGTAGAAGCTCATCTCGTCCTCATGACGCCCATGAGGTCAGCAGTGTCTTCACTCACAGTTTCACAGAGGTGGTAAGCACTGTCTTTAATCTCGTTACCGAGGAGGAAACTGAGGTGTGGAGAAGTAGCTCGCCTCGGCTGGTGCGGGCAGAGAGTGACTGAGCGGGGCCTTTAGTCTGGGCGGTCTGGCTCCGGAGCTCGTTGCCACTTCCTTATTGTTCCTCGAGGTCAGGAGGATGAGGCAGCCACCCTGAAAACAGCCACAGCTGCCGAGAACTGGATGCTGAGACCCACGTGGTCCTGGCCTGTGCGAGGGCTCAGAAGGCATGAAAGGCTCATAGAAGGTTCTGGGCCCTCGGGGTGAATTAGATTCTGGGGCTTCTGAGCATACATCTCACAGGGGCCCACCCCTTCTCCCCAAGCATGACCAGACCAGCTCCGGGACGTGGGACATCTGTGACTTCTGTGGGTCCCTGATGTCTGTGCCTTTTAAAAGCACACCAGGGGGCAAGTAGGGCCATGTCCCACCTCCATGACATCCCCCCCACCTCAGGGCCTGTGTGCACCCCGAGGAAAAGGCCCTCCCGGATTTGATTCCGAGCTTTGTCACTCACCAACTCTGTGTGACCCCGGGCAAAGTCACCTCAGCTCTGTGAGCCTCAATTTGCTCATCTATAAAACAGAGCTATAATCTCCTTCTCCGGGCTGATGCAAGAGTTGCTGATAACGTGTACAAAGAGCCTGCACGAATGGTTGGCCCAATAAATGCCGGAGGTTTTTATTAGCCTCTTAGAATGTAGGAACGCAGTGCGAGAAACTTCTGGAGGAGCCCGCCATGGGACGGAGGGAGTCACAGACGCGCAGGCATTCGGACTGGCCAGGATGGGGGCGTTGGAGATTCCCGTGCTCGGGAAAGGGAAGGGCATGCCCGGTGCCGGGACTAGGAGCAGCGAAAGCAGGGAGGTGGGAAGGTGCGAGAAGGCCAGCCAGCAGCTCTCTCTGGGCATCGTCGCAGTCAGTCTTCCCACTGACGCGCTTCCCAGACAAGACACTGACGCCTGAGGCATCGAACAGCCTGGGGAGGGCGAGAAGAGTTCCCACCTGCGGTTGCCCCCCAGCCTGCCTCCCCTAGGGTGAAGTGTGGACCCTGGGGTATGGGGGGGGGTTGCAGCACAGGGTGGGGGCCCGTGGAGCAGGGACCCCGAAGTCCAACCTTGCAAACACTAGACGACTGACCCACAGCAGATATGGGACCACCAGCCGAAGCCAAAGCACAGTGAGGGAACTGCGAGGGCGAGCAGGACCCAGGACGGGGACGACTGCAGAGCCAAGGTGGCGGCTGCTTCGAGGGGGAGGAGGCTGCGACCAGGCGGGAGGGGGCCCCTGGGGACGAGGGGTGGCTTCTGGGGTGCTGGAAATGTGGCCCCCTGCGTTTCCTTTATCATCATGTATTTAGCTGTGCGTTTGTCATTAGTGCACTTTTATCTGTGCCTATTTCATGATAAGAAAACTTTTTAAAAAGAGAAAACCAAAACCCCACAACAATAGGACCAGGAAAGGGAGCACAGCCACAGATAAAAGCTTGACTTTTGCATTGTTAGAAAATATCATCTACGTTGCTACACCAAAACAGCTGAACATCAGAATGATGAGGGTGCCTCTTTTGGAACTGCTGGAGGAAGAGACTCGAGAACGGGGAGGAGGGGTCTGATCAGCTCCTACGGACCCCGAGCCGGGGTGGCACTTTCACGTGGCTCACCACTGTGACCGCTGCGATTTTTGCATGTAATACTTAGTACTTTTATAATGGGGAACAATCTGACTGTTTAACAGAGAAAGGGTAGCTGTGGTTGTGGCTACGGAGCAGGGCTGGCCTGGACCTGGGGAGGCTGCCCCTCCACTGACCCATTTTCCAGAGGCGCCCTCCAGAGGCCAGGAGGGAAAGCCGGCATCTCCGCTGGGCTTGTGCTGTGGTTAGTCAGTCGATCTGCCTGCTGGAGCCCCAGCCCCACACCGTCGGAACAGGCTATTAGCATATCTGCCCTATCTGGGGTCCTGGGAGCCCTCGTTGCAAAGACAGGCCTTGCTGGGCTGGGGTGGAGGGGTCTGCCCTGCCGTTTCCTCTCCCAGCAGAATGGCTTCTGGGGAGAAGCACAGAGCAAATCTCTGCTCAGTGCTCCTGCTCACTTCCCTTCCTAGGGGTGCCTGGGCCAGCTGGTGGGCCGGGGAGTGCGTCTGCAGCCCTGGGGAAAGCTTGGAGGCTCATGACTGTAATCCTAGCACTTTGGGAGGACAAGGTGGGAAGGACACTTGAAGCCAGGAGTTGTAGACCAGCCTGGGCAACATAGTGAGACCCCCATCTCTAAAAGAAATTTTTTAAAATAAATAAATAAAAATAAAAATTCAAACAACAGGGGTGGATATACAGTAAAAGCTGAAAAACCCTCATTCCCCCCGCCACCCCTCCAGAGATCACTCCTCTTAGCAGTTTAGAGTGACTCCTCCCAGACTCCCCCGTATAGCAAAGCGTGTTTTATGCACGTGGACACTGCAACAAAATGCTTCCACTTCCTCTCCTTCAAAGTCAGCTCCTCAGCTTGAGGGTTGGGACCCTGTACGATCGGTCGTGCCCGGAACATCTCAGTTTATTCATGTGCTCATTCAACAAACATCCACCAAGCATCCTCCATAGAGAACCAGGCGACTCTAGTACTCCTGGAGCCTGCGTTCTGATGAGGGACACACCAAGCAAACTGAGATACTCTGGGAGGTCGGTAAGTGTTTGTTTCTCCCTTGAGTCGTCCCTGGAAGACTCTGGCTGTCCCCCAACTTTGCAAATCCTCCCCATCCCATAAGACCCAGCTCTTCCTAACTATCCCAGCCTCCCAGCCCACCAGGACCTCTCTCCTCTTCCAAACTTCTTCACTACTTTCTTCCCCCCCCACACTTTTTTTTTTTTAAGACACAAGGTCTCACTCTGTCACCCAGGCTGGAGTGTAGTGGTATGATCATAGCTCATTGCAGCTTCAAACTCCTGGGCTTAAGCGATCCTCCTGCTTCAGCCTCCCAAGTAGCTAAGACTACAGGTGTGTGCTAGCATACCAGGCTAACTTTTTTATTTTTGGTAGAGATGGGGTCTTGCTATATTGCCCAGGCTATTCTTGAACTCCTGGTCTCAATTAGTCTTCCTGCCTTGTCCTCCCAAAATGCTAGGATTACAGGTGTGAGCCACTGCACCTGGCCTGTCTTCACCACTTCCTAAGTCGTCCTGTGAGAGTGGTAAGCACCTGTGTGAAGCACCTACGATGTGCCACATTCTGTGCTACAATCAGTGTAAGGTCCATCGATTAAATGTCACAACCCTACAAAGTTGTTACGGCCGTTTTACCTATGAGGAAACTGAGGCACAGAGAACTAAAATGACTGGCTCAAGGTCATGCAGGATTGGAGCCCAGGTCAGCCTGACCTCTAAGCCCAGATGGTTCTGCAAACTCTGCCACCACATCAGGTCCTGTAGCTCCAAAGATAGCTACGCTGGCCGTCCCAGGGCAGCCCTGATCTCAGACCTCCTCCCAGCTTTGTTCTGAAAACGTGGCGTCCATCCCCTGAGCCTTGTGATCGCCGAGTAGTGTGGTTTAGGAAAAAGACGGCGTGTGGATTTTGTGGGTGCCCCCACTTTGCCATGTCATTAAGGGGAGAGGAAAGGTCTGTGCGTGGCAGAAATGCCAGCTTGAGTGAGGAGTGGGCGGGAGGAGGGGGCCGGCCCCTGGGCTCTGCCTGAACTGACGAATCTTCCCAGCGAGTTTTGACACGTCGTGCTCCGAGGAGGGTGTAATTATTTTCAGCGAGGGTTTCCTAACGTGTCATTAATGGATCGTTTCCTGCCCGCTGCAGAAGGCGGTTGCTGAGAGACTGGGTGAGGGGCACATTCTCTAAATGTACATGAGGACCCGGGGGAAGCTGGATGGTGGCCCGACTGCCACATCGGCCCACCGCGCTCCCCAGCCCCCTCCCCACCACCAGCAGACTCCGAGGAGCCAAGCGTTCTCTGCCCAGCACTCGAGAAATTCTGGAGCTTTCTTTGTGCTGTTATCCACGATGGACTGGGCCCAGCCCTCTGGGGCCTGGGTTGCCTTTTCTGTGCGTTTTTCCCGAAGTGGGTTTATCCACGCTGCAGCTTAAGGCTGTGTGTCGCCTCCTGCTTGGGGCTCCAGTGGCCTTTGGGGGGGGGATGGTAGAGGAGGTTTGGGAGTGACTGGCTGGTATCAGGGAAAGAGCAGAGGCATCAACATCAGAAAGACTCTAAACACCAACCCCTCTTGCTAGGCAACTTTTGGCAAAATGCTTAACCTCTCTGAGTCCAATAAAATGGACATGTTCATGGGGGTAGAGAGGAAAATAAATGGTGGTGACTAGAGGCTGGGAAGGGTGGGGGAGGGGCGTGGAAAGGGGTTGGTTAACACATACAGTTGGGTAGAAGGAATGAGTTCTAGTGTTCCATAGCACAGCAGGGTGACTATGGTTAACAATAATGTTTGGTATATTTCGAAGTAGCTAGAAGAGATTTGAAATGTTCTCAACACAAAGAAAGGATAAATATTTGAGGTGATGGATACCCCAATTACCCTGATTTGATCATTACATTGTATGCATGTATCAAGGTATCACATGTACCCATAAATATGTATAATTATTACATATTAATAAAAATGCAAAAGATCCAAAGATAAACTTATGCTGGAGTAAAATTTACTGGTGTAACAGTAAAAAATGTGAATTAAAAAGAAAAAAAGTGTGGACGGAAAAATCCAAACTCTGAAATATTTGAAAGAAGTTTATTCTGAGCCAAATTTGAGGACCATGACCCGGAACCATGCCCAAGAGGCGCTGAGCAAGTGGACTCGCTGTGGCTGGGTGACAGTTTGGTTTTATACCTTTCAGGGAGACAGGGGTTACAGGTAAAGTCATAAATCAATATGTGGGAATTACACATTGGTTTGGCCCAAAAAGATGGGACATCTCGAAGCGGAGGTGGGGGGTGGGGGGGAGGGCTTACAGCTTTAGGTGGGTTTGAATATTCTTTGGCTGACAATTGGCTGAGAGAGTTGGGCTTTCTCTAAAAGACCAGAAAGGAAATGCTTAATTTAAGATAAAGGTGCGAGCACTCTAGGAGGTCCAGACAGGAGAATTTCTCAAGTTAAGATGAGGATCTGCTGGGATGCTTGAGTTAAGATGGGGGCTTCCCATCTCTTAGGTGATGCTAATGCCATACCGGAATCAGGTCAGGAAGTGAACCGCACTATATTTGGTTAACAAAAACCTGCTTAGTGGGATTTTACCATTTGTGAGCCTGACTCATCTGGCCTCCTTAGGAAGGAATTTGAGCAAAAGGAAAAAATCAGAGTCCTCAAAAGGCAGTAAGAGTTATTTTTTTTAAAGAACAAGAATGGAGATGGTGCTGCAACCTTGCAGAGATTTTTGAAAGAATTAGAGCTAAGGTTTGAAAAAAGGTCAGAATAAAATGTGCTCAAGAAATGGTAGTTATTGCTCTTCGGGGTTATGTGGACTTTCTTTCATTCATTCAACAAACAGTTACTGCGGGTCTTCCCTGACCCAGGCCCCATTATAGTCACTCAGGATGCATCAGTGAGCACAGTGGTGAGACCCCTGCCCACCTGGAGCTGACGTTCTAGTGGGAGACGTTAGCCTTTCAGCAATAAACATCATGAATAAGTAGATTGTATGAAATGCTAGAAGGTAAGAAATGCCGTGGTGAAAGGTACAGTGAAAAGTTTAAATGGGATGGGAAAGGAAGGCCCTGTTGGGGAGGTGACATGTGAGCCAAGACTTGAAGGAGGAGGACAAGGAGCACATGGTCAGACACTGGATGAGGAGGACGGTGGGGACAAAGGCCAGGACAAAGGCCAGGGCGAGGACATCTCTGCAGTGTTTGCCATCAGCAAAGAGGCCTGTTTGGCTGCAATGAATAGATGGATGGGGTGAGGGTGCGGGTGCCAGACCAAGTAGGTCCTCACAGACCAACAGTTCTTGAACTTGAGCAAATATGGTCAGAATTGCCAGGAGGGCCCCACAAGCACAGGGTGCTGCTCCCTCACCCCCACCCAGAGTCTCCGATTCAGTGGGTCTGAGAATGCGCATTGCTAACAAGTTCCCAGGTGCAGATGCCGGTGGTCTGGGGAGCATCCTTTGAGAACTGCTGTAAAGACCATTATCAGATCTTTGGTTTTACTCCGAGTGAGATGGGTGGGAGCCCTGGGGGTTGAGGGTTTGGAGCAGAGGCTCAGCGATGTGGTTTGCATTTTACAAGGACGCTCTGGCTGCTCTGTTGACTGCAGGGGAACAAGGCTGCACACAGGAACATGAGTTGAGTTATCTGAAATTTTCAGATGAGATTACCGTGCTCATGGAGGTGGTAGATTCTGGCCGTATTTTGAAGGCAGAGGCAATGCGATTTCCTGGTGGATTGGACGTGTGGTATGAGAGAAAGAGACGGCTCAAGGATGGCTGCAAGGTTCTTGGCCTCAGTAATAGAAGGACAGAGTTGCCATGAACCCAGCTGGGGGACCCTCCGGGGACAGCAGTTTGGGGAGAAGCTCAGCAGTTTGGGCAGAAGCTTATCACGACCTTGAACGTGATAAGGTCGTTGGAGGAGGTGCACGTGGAGACGCCAGGGAAGCCGCTGGAAGTGTGAGCCTGGAGTTCAGGAGAGAGGTCTGGGCTGGGATGCATGTGGGTGTTGCCAGCAGACAGGTGGGACTGGATGAGACCAACGGAGTGAGGGAGCTGGGGAGAGAGTGGAGCCCGGGACTGAGCTCTGGTCATCTTAACTCAAGCGGGCAGGGAGACGGGGGAGGACGGGGAGGGGAGCAGGAAGACGGGGCAGGTTGAGGTTAGCACCCAGAAAAGCAGGAGTGTTGTGCCCGGAAATGAGCACAGTGAGTGGAGGAGGAGGGGCTGATCCCCAGTGACTGCTGCTGATAGACCAAGGTGAGGACTGAGAGGCGACCATGAGGTTCAGTAGCATGGGGGTCATTTGGGTTCCTGTCATTCCTCCAGGTTCCTACCTGACCCCGTCCTGCATACCTGCAGGAATCTGTAGAGCCCCAGCTCTGGGCCCGGCTCTGTCCCAGGCGCCCTTTTCCTGCCCTCGAGGCAGGTTTGGGGGTACCCTGGTGTGTGGAATGCACTTCCGCCACTGCAAGATGTTTCCGCAGAAATTCTTCATTCTCCTTCCCAAGGGCACGCTGGAGGAAGAGAAAGTATTGGTAGCTGGGGGCCCTGTAGCCCAGAGCGGCTCTGAAGGGGCTGGGTGGTGGGGTTAGGATCAGAATCTAGTTTTCCGACCCTTCCATGTGTCGAGGCTACTTGGAAGAAAGTCTCTGGGTAGTTGAAAGATGCGTGAGCAGTCTGCTTCTTTGTTTTTCTTTGGTTTTATATTTTTTTCATTAAATAAGCAATTAGGAATACATTTAAATTGTCAATAATTTAGATGATACAGAAACATATAGCATCAGGGAGGACATCCTCCTCCTGGAGTCACTCGTGTCAAAGGCTTGCCAAGTGCCCTCCTGTTGACATGTAGAAACGTACATGGCATTGCAGTGTCATCTGTTATATAAAAGGGTCTTACTGTGGGTGTGGATCTATAGTTTGCTTCTTATTCTTAATATGTCGTGAAGATCCTTTCTTGTCAGAACCAAAAATCTGTCGTGACGGAATCCCATGGCATGGTGTCATGATGGTGACAATGACAGGAATGGTGACCAGCGTCTGCAACGGTCCACCTGCCCCTCTGATCTACGGTCTACCTGGCAGTGCCAGGGAGGCTTCCAGCCCTCCCACTGCCTGTTGGCTTTGGCCATGGAGAGGCAGCCGGGAGATCAGAGGACAAAGGAGGAGGCGCAGCTCCTACCCCCTCTCCCCTCCCTCGCCCAGGCCTGGCCAGAGCTGTGTGCCCCGCAGCCCGCACGCCCTCCTACAGAAGCAGCCCTCTCCCTGCTCTCACCTCTCCCTCAGTAGCTATCCTTCTCTTGCTCCTTCATGCCCGGCAGGTGGTGCCTGGCCCCTCCTAACCTGCCCACACCTTTGCAAATAGCCCCCCACCCCTTGTCTCTCTTCTCGTGGGCTCCCTGCAGGACAGCACTCATGCAAACGCTGGTCCCGGGCACTGCTCCTCGTCCTCTGCGGGTGTGAGCTCATTCAGTCCTCACACCAGCCCCTGCGGCAGGAATGTCATCCCCACTTCACAGGTGAGGACACTGAAGCCAGCCAGGTTAAGCGCCTCAGTCTCACTCACGCTAACATAGTGTATTAGCTAGTCCCTGTGATGAAATTGTGTCCCATGCTTCCCACATGCCACCTGTGAAAGCTTGGCCCGAGGACGTTCTCTCACTCTCTCCCTGAAGGCCCAGTGCTCTGCCCAGGCAGGGCCCAGACAGTCCAGGAACCTCAGGTCATGGCAAAGGGACTGACCCAGGCTGGCCTTATTAGAGAGGTCAGAGCCCGAGGGTGCAAGGGAGAAACTCCAGGCTGGCCCTCGGATTTGGGGGCTCTGAGGACTGTGGACAACCCAGCCGTCATGCCCAGCTGCCCCCGCCCCAGCCCACACCCCATTCACTGGGCCAGTTTGGATAATCACGCGTGACACAGTCTTCTGGATTACAGGGAAAGGACCAAGCACTGTCCCCTCTCCCCGCCATCTCCACCTTCCCTGGTCCCTCATCCCAGGACCTCTCTTGTTTCTCAAGAGCTTCGTTTTTCCAGGGTCCTTTTCCATCAAAGACTAGTGACTAGGTCGTGGCACTTGCAAACTCCGGCGTGCCATTTCGCCGTGGGAAAGGGCAGGGACCCTTGCGCTGCATGGGAAGCCTGCCAAGGTACGGTATTAAGGGAGGAAAGGAAATCACAGAACAAGCTAAAGAAATGTCAGCAAAACAGATACCTGTGAACAGGGACGTGGGTACAGAGGTGTCTGCAAGTGCGAGGAAGGGCGGCCCGGCTGCCAGCCCTGGAAAAGGAAGAAGAGGACTCCCTGTGGCTGATCATTTTATAATCGACATTTAAAAATGGGCCAAAGAAATTTCTGTCTTGAAGTGGTGAGTTAGATGAAAGAAGGGTCATTATTCATTATTCCTGTTTTGTAGATGGGGAAACTGAGGCCCAGAGCAGCTGAGCGAGTTAGTGAACAGGGAAGGCTGGGCCCAGGACTCTGCGCCCCTTTCCAGAGCGCAGCTCAGGAACATGCCCGGGGCTCTGGCCACACCCCCTGGCCCCCCACCTTGAGTTTGACTATTGCATGAACAGTTACCAAGTGTGGACTAGGTCCCCGCCCAGGGCCTGGGTCCACCAGATAACCTGTGGCACCTGGCTCAGGGCTGTGGCATCTGGGTGTCTGGAGCCTGACAGGGCAGGGGAGTCACCCATTCCACAGACGTGGAAGCTGAGGCCCAGAGAGGTGAAGTGACCTACCGAGGTCTCAGACTCTGTCTGGAGCCTGTACCTTCGCATTTCCCCAAATCACTGCGATCGAAGCTGGCCCAATTGGCAGGGCCCAAAAGGCCTCAGAAAGGTGAAAGTTCAAAGAAGAAAGGACAGCAGGAGGGCCTGGGTGGGACCTAAGGTAGGTTCAGTTCTGACAATGGGACTTTAGGCAGGCTGAGGAACTGGGGTGGGGGGTGGCACAGGGCGAAGAAGGTTCCCAGTGGGCAGAGGCCTGTGGAGGGGCCGCAGGTGTCTGGCAGCTGTGTCACCCAGCCCTGCCCAAGAAGCCCTGTGTGCCCGAGGGGCTGCCCTGAGCTCCCTCCCCTCCCCACTCCAGTCTTGAGTGGTGGGCCAGGCTCCCAGGGGATTGCAAGGGGCCAGAGGCAGCCAAGAAGCCCCCAGCACTCTCCTCTAGGACCCAAGATCTAGAGCTGCACCCCCCCCCGCCCCCGACCCCCGCCGCCGCCGTCCCTCCCCATAGCCCTTCACCGTGGAGCTTGCTCCTCTGCATGGTGGGGGCTGGTGTGGCTCCATGCGAGTCCCGGGAACACCCTGGGAGTAGGACCCCGACAACCAGCACCTTTTAAAAAAATTTACTACAAATTTATAATTTTAGACTTGTTAGAATTAATTGCTAGATGTGATGCTGATTTGAGTTTTATCTCAATTTTGAGGTCTGCATTTGACTGCAGGCGGTGCAATGAATTGATTCTTTTCTCTCATTTATTGGCCAGCTCCATATTGTTCTTAAAAACTGACCAATGGGGCCAGGCTCAGTGGCTCACGCCTGTAATGCTAGCACTCTGGGGGGGCCGAGGCAGGAGGATCACTTGAGGTCAAGAGTTCGAGACCAGCCTGAGCAAGGGTGAGACCCCGTCTCTACTAAAAATAGAAAAATTAGCCGGGTGTGGTGGTGCACACCTGTTGTCCCAGCTACTCAGGAGGCTGAGGCAGGAGGATCGCTTGAGCCCAGGAGTTTGAGGTTGCTGTGAGCTAGGCTGACGCCACGGCACTCACTCTAGCCTGGGCAACAGAGTGAGACTTTGTCTCAAAAAAAAAAAAAAAAAAAAAAAAAGAATATCTAGTATACACATACAATGGATTATTTGGAATATTATTTAGCCTTAAAAAAGAAGGAAATCCTGTCACATGCTGTAACGTGGATGAACCCTGAGGACATGACGTGGAGTGAAATAAGTCAGTCACAGAAGGACAAATACTGAATGCTGCTGCTTGTGTGAGGTATCCAGAGAAGCCCAAGTCACGGAAACAGGAGCGTGGAGGCTGCCAGGGCCTGGGGAGGGGAGAAAGGGGCGTCTTGTTTAGTAGACACAGAGCTCTGTTCTGCAAGATGATGTTACACACCAGCGTGAATATAGTTAACCCTACCAAACTGCACACTCAAAAATGGTTATGAGGGTAAGTTTTATTTTATGTTTTTTTTACCACAATTAAAAAATAACTGACCAATGAACAAATTATAAAATCTTATTTTAGTGGCTAGCCGGTGTTTGTTTGTGAGCTTAGTGCTCTGTTTTTACCAATACACACACTGCCTTTATTGTACTTCCAAAGCCCTGCAACCAGCTCACCTCTATTCTCATCCCGCCCCAGCCCCAGGCCAGCCTCCAACGGCCTCTGGAGGCATCTGAACCTCTTCCCCCACACCCTAGAGGTGCCCTGTCCAGGGGTGCCTGGCCCTGGGCAAGGCACACAGTAGGCCCACAGCTGAGACCCAACGCTGGAGGAGGGTTGGCTCCTGGCAGGACAGGCAGCTCTGCTCAATCAGGAAAGGAATGTCAGAACCCAGAGGGTGCTCGGGGCCCCAGAGACGCTTGCCAAAAGGGAAAAGCTCAGCAGCTGGTCGGGGAGGGGAGGCTGGGCAGAAGTCCCTTGGCTCCCAACCCTGGCTGCACATTAGAATCTCACGGTTACATCAGAATCCGTGTTTTTTAAAGCACCCCAGGTGATTGGAGCATGGAGCCGAGATTGAGAACCGCTGCTCTAGAGACAGATGTGCTGTCCCCAGGGGGCCGAGGAGGGGCCTGGACGCCCTCCCAGCCTCCACGCCGGGGCCGGTGAGCCCAGCTCTCAGCCGCACCTGACCTTGGTCCAGAACTGGCAGGGCTGCACCAAGGGTCCCGCCTGGAATTCCAAGGCTGTCACATATCCCCTTCCCCCACCACACGGGAGCCAGGGCTGTTACATCATGTTCAGGGCCCTGAGTCACCGCGGATGTCTCCGGTGATGGCCGCAGAAAGGCAGGCACCCAGCAGGAGGGAGGAAGCCGTGAGCACAGCCAGGCTCCCACGTACCCTCTCGGAGCAGCCCCATAAAGAGGACCAAGCTATTTTAGTGGATTAAGATCAAATGTGGGGATCAGTTCCCCCAGCTACTTTTGACTCAGTGCTTTGGGCTATTTCTGTGAGGGCGCAGGCTGGTGACACCCAGCGTCACCAAGCACTCTGGGCCTGAAATTAAATGTGTCTGCCTGGAAGAAGGAGTGTGAATTCCTATAGGATAGATGGTTGCCTAGCAACGCAGTGTCAAGGCCAAAACATGGGCCAGGGCAGGATGGGCGCGGGAGACACTCAGGTTTGCAAAGTGCCAGCACAAGCCTGTGACAGTCTCAAGAGTCTCCGATACTCCAGGAGCTGATAGTTGCCCAGGACACCTGTGGGCCTTTGCCACACACGGAAGCGGATCGAGCGTACAGCTAAGAGCCCCACGCATGGGAAACACGTCATAGCCTGGGCCCCTGCCAGGACTTTGCACCTAATTTTGATCAGTACTTCTGTATTCTTCTTCGTAAGGAGACTCCCTGGCAAATTGGATAAGCTTCAGGGCCCCTGAAAACCTGGAGCAGCTTTTGACACCTTCCCACACCAAAAGAAAAAGTTCTACAGGTCAAATTCACAGACAGTAAACGCCACTGCAAGGTGGACCAAAGCTTTAGTCAAACACCCAGTTAAAATCAGTTCCTTAAAGCCCACCCAGCTCAGCCCATTTCTAAGATGGGGAAAGTAGGTTCTGGAAGGTGAGGCGCCTGTCGCCCCCTCCCCCAGGTGATCAGCAGAGCCTCCTGTCTGTCCGCAGGCGCCTTCCCTGCTCCCACCCCAGCCCCTGGGGCTGGTAAGAAGGAGGATTGACCTATGATTATTTTTGAAAATGTGCCTCAGAGGTGAAAGACGCAGAGTGCAAAGTGTCATTTTTATTATTCTTGTGATGTCATCACTTTGAAAAGCTTATCTATACACACATCTCCCCACCCCAACAACAAAGTCAGCTTCAAAAAGGAAAGCCCTGAAGCAAACTGTTTGTTTCATGAGTTGCTTAGCAAGGAGAGGCATCTGCTCTCCAGATTCTAAAACTGTAGGTGTCGTGGGCAGCAAAGGCTCCCAGGTCTCGCTGGCCCTGGCCTGCCCTTCTCGGGCCAGCCGGCCGCGGCAGTGTCTGCGGGGGAGGGGGCGGGGTGGTGCCCAGGAGGAGCAGACTGCAGCTAAGACAAGCCTCAGAGCCTCCTGTTCTCCAGCCCTGCCCTTGCCCCAGTGGCTTCCAGAATCCTCTGCCAGCCTCCTTGCCTTTGCCCACAAGTCCACTTCCTGAAGTGCCACCCCTCCCTCCTACCAACGCACCCATCCTCCGGGAAATGAGACCTAGAAAGGGTGGGAGAGCCGTCTAGGCCAGAGGCTTTTCAACCGCTGGGCCACGTGCTGCTGAGCGGCTCGGGCTCCCTGCTGTTTTTCTGCACCCCAGTGTTTTCTTTTTAAAAGCCACTGCCCTGGGTCCTGTTCCTGCGGGGATTGGCTGGACCAGTGGTGTTTAAAATGTGGCCCCTAGACCAGCAGCATCAGCCCCACCAGGGAACTTTTTAGACAAGCAAATTCTCAGGTCCCCCCCTCAGACACATCCTACATCTGAATGCTGTCGCTGGGGCCCAGCATTGCTAACACGCTCCCAGGTGATTCCAATGCACCGGCAGTTTGGGCACCTTTATGCTAGACCTTAAGCTCTGTGAAAGCGGGGATCCACCTGCTTTGTCTCTGCCGGTTGAGCCGAGCTCCTGGAAGAGAGTAGCTGCTTACTACACGTTGCTGAATGATGCTACTAAGTCGTGCTGGAGTTTGAACAGCTAGCAATAGGTTAGTGGGCCTCTCTGTGAACGCATGCACTGTATCAGGCCTTCCAGGGAAGTGGGTGGTGGAGGGCTGCAAACACCATGGAGGGGCGGTTTCTCTGGTTGCGGGGTTTGCTGGGATCACTGTCTGCCCGCGCTGTGCAGCGTTAAGGCAGATCAGAGAGTGGAGCTACATGCGTGCACTGTTACCACCTGCTCCATGTGGGTCCCCACCCTGTCTAGAGGGAATATGGGGACACTGCAGAGGCTCACAGCACAGGACCTGCACCCCTAAAAGGGTCAGAGTCTGACTGCAGAGGGCATGCGCGCTCCCACAAAGTGATCTGAAAGCACGCCTGCTTTCACGCTCCCTGGGGTTAACTGCAGAGCTGGAAGCACAATAGCTCTCCCCTGAAGATCCCCAAACCACCCACCGTCCCCAAGTCCAGCTACTGGCCACATTTTACACATAACATTCAGCACAGCTGTTCCCTCTGGGTTTGTCACAGCAGGGCTGTCCCTGAGTGTTCTACAGAGTCGTTACGGGGGCAGGGGGACAGTGAAGGGTTAGAGAGAAGGGAGAGAAGTGCCCTGGGAATGATTTCTACATAAATAACTTGCTATTTTAGATTCACTACTGGACTAAATGCCAAGTATCAATTAAACATTTTTTGAAGGAAAAAATAGATGTCGTTAGTCCCCGCTTCCTCCCTCTGTTGGCGTGTCTGCCCGGTGCCGTTGGCGAGGTTGCGCGTGGGTGCGAATGTCTGCGTGAGCCGGACACGCGCTGGACACACGGACACATCCATGTCCGGACGATGCAGGGCCCTTCGCAAACTGCGAAACCGCCTCACAAACCCAACCTCCGACATGACCGGGTTCAGCATTTTTACGGGAGGGGATGGCGAGGCACGTCCCCTCCACATGCCATCTCCCATGAGGACAGAAAAGAGCATCATACTTTATTTTATGACCAACAGGTCATTCGTCTATATCTGCTCTTGAAAGCCACTGAGGACATTTTGCCAATCACTAGGAGAAACTAAATAAACAGAACCAAACAGTGTCAGCTCTCTGCGGCTGAGTAATTATGAGGAATTCCTCTTTAAATAGAAGTTTAAGTAAATATAGAAAGCTCACTTTACAGAAGGCAGCTCGGGAAGAGATGGGGGCGTGGGGACATGGGCGACCCTTTCCAAGTCATGCAGGGGGTGGCGGAGGCTGGGAGAACCAGGGAGAACCAGGGCGGGGACGCTGCCGCCACCGTCGCCTTCTCCCCTGGAGGGCCAGGGAGCAGTGTGCGGCGCCGCTCTGTCCTCTTCTTGGCAGCTTTCAATTTCAGATGCTTCATTCATAAAACTGGCTCCTGTTCTGGGCCTGGGCTGAAACCCCGGCCCTTTCTGTCAGCCAGCTCGCCGGGGGTCTGCCCTGGTGGCCACTGTGCGAGCTCTGGGGGAAGGACGGGGTGTGGACAGCAGGTAGACCAGGGTCGGTCAGCTGCACACACCGCAAGAAGCCACTGGTGGTGCGTGGTGTGGGTTGGTGCTGGGTGAGCAGAAAGGCCAATGGTTGGTGGACAAGTGGAAGATGATTGTAGCGCTGGCAGGCGGCACAGGGCCCCCCACAAAAGTCTGACAAGTCTCCACCGATAATTCCCACCAGCGCAGGCTGCCCACCACACTGCATTAATGCAAGGGCTGTGTGAGGGTCTCTCTCCCCTCGACTGCGCATTCTGTGGTCCCCTGCAGGGCTGTGAATTCCCCGTGGTCGTGGCAATAGCAAGAGTCGTCACCTTGAAAGCCAAAGCAGAAGTTGTGCTCCACGCTGTCAAACACCAAGACGTGCTGCAAGTCACTGCCACACGCAGACTGAGAGCTTCCTGGAAGGCTTCCCAGGGGAGGTTTTGAGGAATGGATAGGAGTTTGCTGGAGAAAGGGGGACAGTCATTCTAGAGCAGGTGTGACATCTTAGAGGTGTTAACCCCAGCATGTTGGGAAACTCTAAGGAGACAAAAAAGCTGAAATTTGGGTGGAGGGGTGGAAAGAAGAGATGAGGGCAGAAGGGGTGAGGAAGAAGGGTCAACCTCCCTAAAAGAGGACTTTGTCCTAAGAGCAGTGGGGAGCCATGGGAGGTGTTAGGCAGAGAGGCAGCATATCCAGGCTGCCATGTTTCAAAATTCCCAACGGTTGCCATGAGGAGAAAGATTTGAAGGGCACAAGAAGGGGAACAGGATATTCTGTTGAGAGATGATTGCAGTGGTCTGGGTGACAGATGATGTGGCCCCAGGCTGGTGGAGGGAGGTGGAAAGGAGAGAGAGTGGAGACATGGGTGCTGGGATCAACTGGGGAGCTTAGAAGGGGGAGGGGGCAGGAAGGAGTCAAGGGCAAGTTTGGGGCAATTCTTTGGGTGAATCTGTCATTTCTGTGATGGGGAAAACCAGTGGGGTGTGGACACCGTCAGGTGTGTCTGTGGGACATCTTTCTGCTCACCCCGGGGAGAGGTGCAGGAAGCAGCCGGGTGCAGGGGTCTGGAATTCAGAAGGGCAGTCCAGGCTGGGGACATGATACAGGGCCTTGGGCACAGGTAGCATTTGACGCTGTGGTTTGGATAAAGTCACTGCTGGGAAATGTGGAGTGAGGACAGGGCTGAGGGCAGCTCCCAGAGGACCTACATTTGGGGCAAGTGGCAGGGGAGACTGAGGAGCTCATGGAGAGGAGAATCGGGGGAGCGAGTGGGTTGTTCTAGAAGACAAGGCAGGAGCCAGAGGAGGGGACTGTCCATGGCATGGACATCGCCCAGGGAGGGCCTGAAATGTGGTGGCAGTAAGGTGAGGCTGGAGGCCATAGTGAGGCCCGTTTAGGAGAGAAGAGGACACCCAGGCTGGCCTGGCTCGCAGAACTGGCCCCTTCCAGCCACTGCCAGGAACATGGTTGGCTGGATAGTGCCGGGTGGGGGACACCGTCCAGCCAGAGCTGGACATGGGGCGTGGGGACCAGGCCTATGACTCCCCTCCGTGTCTGACCTGAGCGGGGGGCTGCGGGGCAGGGGTGTGGTGAGCCTCCACTCCCACCTGAGCAGAAGCTGCCACTTTACTACGGGCCTGCCAGGTAAGGTGGCTGCCCCTCACCTGCAGGAGAGACCAGGAGTGTCTTCCTGGATAAGCAGGGGGAGGAGGAGCCCGCAGGTACTGGCAGCCAGAGGGAGGTGAGTTGGAGAAGGTGCCCTTGACCTGGAGACAGGTTAGGCCATAAGGCAGAGGTCTCAAGCCGGCTGCACCCCAGACCAATTAAATCTGAGTCTCTGCTGTGGGTCCTTCCTGGGCACCAACCAGTGCCTGTCAAAGCTCCCCAGGTGGTTCAGCCCCCCTAGGGCTGAAAGCTTCGGTCTATGGAGAGGAGAAGCCAGGTGTGGGGCTCTGTGAATGTTTTAGGTCCGAGCACAGCAGTGGTCTTGAAACAACAGAACCCCAAGTAGAGGGCGGACCAGAGGGGCAGAGGTGGCTGTGCAACAAGGCCGCCCTTCCCCTCTTGCCCTCAAGGCCCAGGGTGTTGCTCTCCTCCAGGAAGGGCTGTCCCAACCCCTCCCCCAGCCCAGTGTCATAGCCCACTGGGGCTCCTCCCTCCCTGTCACCGAGGAGGCCTCTAGGCAACACAGCGCTTCTAGGAAACCGCCCCATTGGGCTCCTGAGTGGCTGTGCCCAGGCGCTCTGTGCTGGCAAAGGTCACAGCACGTGGTCCGAAACCCGAAGTCCGTCTCCAGTGTCACAGAGGTGGAGGACCATCCGAGGCTCCTCGGCCTAAATCTGTCCTTGGGTTAGATCAGAGCTCAGAGAGAGGACAGCCCACTGGCGTCACTGAGTTCAGAGCCTGGACTTTTGCTCTGAGTGGGAGGTCTCGGCTTGGCAGGATTGGGTCTCTGGAGAAGGTGGCGGAGGGTTCGAGTCAGCCTTCCTTGGGGAGGCCAGAGGGACGCTCTTCTGCTGGGAATGAGGAATGCAGCGGTCCTGTCTGGAGACTGGATCAGAATCCTACTCAGCCTCAGGGCAGGGTGGCCCCAGCACCCCTCCCCGAGATGACTCGACCCTGGTGTGACCTGCTGAGCTCTCCCTGGCCTTGTTCATAACAGGTTCTGCAGAGATAGGCTACCCTAATCTCCTCGTGGAGTAGGAAATGAGAATGATGCAGGCAGGGCCAGCGGCTCACGCCTGTAATCCTAGCGCTCTGGCAGGCCGAGGAGGAAGGATCTCTTGAGCTCAGAAGTTCAAGACCAGCCTGAGCCCTGAGCAAGAGCAAGACCCTGTCTCTACTAAAAATAGAAAAAAATAGCTGGACATGGTGGCACGTGCCTGTAGTCCCAGCTACTCGAGAGGCTGAGGCAGGAGGATCACTTGAGCCCAGGAGTTTGAAGCTGCTGTGAGCTAGGCTGACGCCACTGCACTTTACCCGGGGAGACTGGGCGAGACTCTGTCTCAAAAAAAAAAAAAAAACAAACAGAATTATGCAGACCCAGAGGGGAGGTGACTTTCACAAGGTCACAGGGTGCCTGGTGGTCAGGTCGGTTGTAGAATCCAGGGCTCCTATGGAATTTGAATTGCACCACAATGAATCATTTAACAGTCAACAAACACTGACCGTGGACTGTGTGCCCTGCCCTCCCTCTTGGAAGCTCCTTGCGGGGAGGGACGTGTGTGCGGGCGCGGCCCTTTGCCACCTGGGAGCCAGCAGAGGGCTCGTGGAGACCCGTCTTGCAAACACCTGAAAAAGCCACGTGCCTCGAGGCAGCAGGTCTCTGCCAAGCCTCGTGGCTCAGACTGGACTTGGTGAGGGCACAGGTCGGACTTGGGTGGGCAGCGAGACAGGCAGAGGTGTGTGGGGGTTAGTGGAGGCAACCGCTATGGTCAGGCAGGGAGGTGGCCGGTCACAAGGCTGAACCCCACCAGGCCAGAGGGAGGGTCCAGCTGTTGAGATGTGGGTTGGATGGAGCCGGATTGTGGAGCCAGGAAGTAGGAAGGAGGCAGGAGGCTCTGCGGAGCAGTGCCAGGGATTCAGGAATCAAGTCACCTCTGAATGGGGGCTTCTCCCCACCCCTGTCCTGGCGCCCACTGGGGTCTTAAGCTCCCAGCCCTTGGAGGCCAGCTCCGCCCTCATCCTGGTTAAAGGAGGCTGGCGCTGGGTAAGAATTTGAGGCCAGGACCTTTGGGAAGTAGAAACCGCTAATCTTATCCACTGGGCTCTGAGGAATTTGGCAGGGCCAGGAGGAGGGGGCTCCAGGGACTGGGCTGGTGGCCCCAGGCTATCTCCCCCACCCTGGCTCAGGGGTCGCGCTCATTATTAATAGCCCCACCATAAACCCGGGTGATAAGACAGCTCCTCCTCCCACAACACAGACAGTCCTTCGAGTTCAGGACAAGGAGACAGATGAACAAACTGCCAGGCCCAGCACGGCTGGGTTTTGTCCATGGAACCCGTCTTTGGATGGATGCCGCAGCCTGTGTCCCAAGAGGTCTCCCATTTGTGGGTCTGCCTAAGCTGTCCCTCTCTCCGGAGAGGCCGTCCCTCTCCCTGCCAGCTGAAAGCTAACCCAGTCCTGCCAGCCAGTTCCAATAATGTTCCTCTGGTGCCCGCAGTCTGAGTCCCACCCCACGCAGGGGCAGGGGTGGTGGCCTCACCACCCATTTGGGTGGTGGTCTCATGCTTGCCCCTGGTGTCTCCTGTCTCCAGTTTGCAAGAGCCCAGGAGAGTAAGAGCCAGGTACTCCCCTCTGGGACCCCAAAACACTGATCTTCTTGGAGCTATTTTATTTATTTGCATTGTTTGTTGAGCGAGTAAGTGAATGAGGGGATCACAGACCAAATGGGCTGGGGTATCACCGGCCATGGCACCTCCGTGCGTTGGATGGGGGCCTGGTATCCTTTGTGGGCTGCAGGGTGGCAGTGGATAAAATGCCCCTCCGAAGGTGTTCCTGGGCTGGATCCATCGCCACGCGCAGTCCCTGAGGAGTCCCAGAGGGGCTATGAGAAGCCCCCTCAGGATACTGTGACCTGGGCTGGGCCAGGCCACAGCCTCGGGGTGCAACCCGTTTTCAGGGTCAGCTCAGCAGCCCCAAGGCACTCAGCAGCCTACATCCCAGGGCCCCAAGGGAGCACCCAGCGCCCCATCAGGGGAGCCCGGTCTGCCCGACCCTGACCTCGGCCCTGCCTGACAAGGCCTGTCAGCTCCGGGAGGGAGGCTGCATTCACTGGGCCGAGGTCCCGAGCCTCGGGCCTGGCAATGACCCTGCTGCCCGCCCTCGGGGCCTTGAGGCCTGGCAGGCTGCAGGGAGGCCAGGCCTTCTGGGGGTGCAGCAGATATAAAGCCGGCTTGGGGATGGCAGGGCGCTCCGGAGACCGACGCCAGCCACAGGTCCAGAGGGGCCGGGATGGGCGTGTTGGGCTTTTCAGAAAAACATGATTCTCTTCCTCAGTACGAGCAAATTTTGGAAAACTTTTAAACAAGGAAACCACGTGGGGAGGGTGGAAAGAGGGGAAAGAAGAGGAGGGCAGGAGAGGGCAACTTTTTTTTCCCTGAGAACACTTATTTCTCTCTGAGTAGCCAAGCAAGTCCTAATCCCAGCAGTTTTGGGGCCAGATTCAATAAAAACTCTGTCTGCTGAGGCCTGAGCAAAGCCACAGAAAATAAATACTTCGTGGCTTGTCCGGTCTCCTGCCGCCTGGAGCCCGAGGGCCGTTCTATTGACTCTGGGCCCAGTGGGATATGGACCAAGGGTGGAATTCTCTCCCTGGCCAATCAACTTCCTCTCCCTAGTTAGGACCATTTAAAAATCATAAGTAGAGTTTCCGGTGTGGAGGGGGAAAAACAGAAGAGAGCATATTTGGTTGAAGGAAGAAAAAAAGGACTGCAGAAAGGCCAATTTATTTTCAATCAGAGCCAGAAGCTGTTGGATTGTCTTGTTTGTGAAAAATAACATTTGGGGTTAGAACCTTCCCTGAGCTCTCACACTTCCAGCTCACATCTTCTTCACCGAATTCCAGTCTCTGCGGCAGGAAAGCCGCGTCCTCCTGGAGGCGGGGTGCTGGGGGCTGGGTCTTCCAGGTGTTAAGGAGCCCAAGCCGGCCCTGCTGGAGGACGGCTGGGAAACCAGTAGAGAAATGCTCAGGGCCAGAAACAAGCAGTGGGAAGCTGAGCTGAGCCGACTTTCACCGACAGGGAATCTGGGGGCGGGAGGGGAAGGTACAGGATTTGGTGCTGTGGGCTTTTCCTGAAACCCAGGAGGAAAAAAAGGGTAAGGTAGCCCCCGAGGAGTGGCTGGGTGGCCCAACAGAAACAGGAGGCTGGCAGGAGAGCACAGTAACCCCCACCGGGGTCTAGGAACTGAAAATCCCAAACTTTTTACAGGGTTACAGGTCAAAGTGTTTGCACAGCCATCTTGGGTGTGAACAGTCCTAACCCCAAGGTGGGTCTCAGGAATGTGACCTGTTTCCCCTTCCTATTCATTGTCCAGACCCTCTCTCTCTCTAGAGGAGGCTGCTACACTCCAGCGGGTGTGTGTGTGTTGGGGGAGGGGGTTCGTGTTTCTTCCCCTCTCCCACCGGGTGTCCAGGAAGAAAACAGTGGTGGGTTCTTGTCTTCCGAGGGAAGAACCAAGCACCAGGCTGCCGGGCTCTGGGCTGTGTTCTGCTTGGAGTGGCCACTGACTCAGTCTACAAACTCTCTTTGCACAGTGCTCTCTCCGTCCCCGGGCATGACATTCCACCCTCAGAGAGTCACTCTGTTAAGTTCAACACTGTCCACCCCTCACCGAGATCTTATTTTAAAATGCAGATAGTCTTGAGAGGGCTGATTCTAGAATGTGCCTAACTGACCTCCTCAGGGAGTTGGAGGATGGGAGCGTCCTCCTGGCCCGACTCTCACGGGGTCGGGGTTCGCTGTTCACCTTTCTGGGAGAGCCAGCTGTTCCCTAAAGCTCTCCCCAGTGGCCTCCGAGTCAGGCTTGGTGGCTCCTTGTACAGAAGGAGAATCACAAAGCCCTTGCTTTGGAGAGGAAAAAAAGAAGAAAAGGAGGAGTAGAAGGTGCTGCAGGCAGTCTTAGGTCTGGTCCCCACTTTCCCAAACAGGGTAGTCATGGGTGATTTAAAATAAGTGTCTGGGGGTAAGGACTTAACCTCTTTAGTAACTGTATTTACAGTGAGCAGTGACGTGTCAACTAGTCCAAAATCCACGTATCTAAAATACTCCCACAGGACCACGATTTAAATAGAAAAGACTTTTGAGCAGCCAAAATAGATGTCAAAAACCCCTGCTCTCAAACATAAGCTCTTTGTTTATTGTTGAGCCTCTAGCGTAAGCCTTTGAACTCATGCTTTACGCACAGTTGTAACTGTCTGTGTGGGAGTATTTGGTACACGGATGGGGTGGAAGGGGCTCACCTTCATGGTGCTCTGAAGTCATGGGGTGTCAAAGCCCGAGGAAATAACAGGATTCACGTCGGGGCCCCAAGTCACCAAGGAAGCATTCACCTCTGCTCAGGGGAATATGTAATAGATTCAAGAAAGATTTATATTCAAAACTGAATGCAACTCTCTTAAAGGGACAAACACTCCTGTATTGGCATACCAGGTTTCTCTTGCCGCTGAGCTGGGGGTGGAGATTTTACTGCACACAGCTCTGCATCCAGCAGGTTCCTCGGGTCTCCCGAACCCCTCCTGGAGGTGAGAAGAGACCCGGGCCCTGTGGGGTGAGCCCGCATCAGTGACCTACACAGACCAGTGACCCATCATTGCCCCTTCATTCTCCTACCTCAGTCCCTGGGCCCTTCTTTTCTCTATATTGTCCCTTCCCATCTTCTCTCTACTCCTTCCCAGTTCTCCTCTCCCGTCTACCCGCGCCCCCCCACCTGCTGTCGTCCAATGGATCTGTCTGCAATGATGGAAATGCTCTATGTCTGTGCTGACCAACCCAGGGGCAACCAGCCACATGTGGCCGCTGAGCACTTGAAATGCGGCTAGGGCAACTGAGGAACTTGATCTTTAATTTTCATTCACTTTAAGTAGCCACACGTGGCCAGGGACTACAGCTTCTGGACAGCACAGCGACTCTGGAGGGGCTCTATGGGGACCTCTCAGGCTGCACAGAGAAGCTGCTCACTGCCCTGTTGGCCTAGACTACCATAGGCATTCACTGTACATGCAACAGTTATTAAGCACCTACTGTGTCCCAGGCAGAAAAAGATTATCTTGTGAAATACTCTGGGGAGCTCTCAGTCCCTTCCTTGATTTTCCTTCCTTTCATCAGCAAATCCTGGTTACCTCCTAAGTGCTCAGTGCTGTGTGGCAATGGTCCTCAAACTCCAGTGAGAACGAGAATCACTTTAGACACTTGTTAGAAATGCAGAACCCCCGTCCCCACCCATGAGATCACCAGGATGTGGGCCCAGCGTCGGAGGCTGCCACAAGGAATACAGAACCAATGGCAGGTGCTTTTCTACCAAAAGCTTATAATTTAGAAGGTGCAATTAAAAAGAAAAGGCCAGTAAATAGCTTTTCATGAGCAGCTATTCCCCAAGAACTCTCTGCACATATCCCAGAGAGAACTAAAACCATTAGCCTTTTTACGGTGACATCTTTAGGGAATTCCTTCGGCAGCTGTTTTTCCTGCCACGGAGGCCAATAGCAGAGTGGTTAAGAACCAGGGCTGCAGGGATAGATCTGGCCTCAAGTCCCGCCTGTGCGACCTTGACAGGGCTGTTCCCTATCTGTCAAAGGGAGATAATCTCCCTGGCTTCCCTGCCACAGCAGCTCATTGTGAGTAAATCACAGAGAGATCAGGACAAGCTTCAGGGAGCTGAGAACTCTGAGGTTCTCAGGGTCCTCAGGGCCAGGAGGGGCTCTGACCTGCAAGAAGGGGTGAGAAAGGGGAGTCCCCAAAACAAAGGGCATTTAGGCCTTTCAAGTCTTCACTCTGGGAAACTTTCAGCTTGAAAAACATCGTTCTAATTTTATTCCAGTTCAACTGGAATGCACTTAGAAAACGTGTAGATTTGGTTCCAATTCAAACTGGTTCATTGGGTACTTCTTGGGTTAAAAAAGGGGACTTAAGGCATCAGTAAAAAATAATATCTGAGTTCAGGGTTGAACATTTCAGATGGAAAGTTTTGATACCTTGGTTTAGTTCACGTACCTGTTGCTCAAATCAACTCAACAAGCATTTACTTAGCACCTAGTTTGCTCCAAGAATAAACCAGGTGTGAGACAGAAAACTCTGCTCAGCTGGGGAAGGAGACAACTAAACCACCATAATTCCTGTAACTAAACAAGCCAAACCCAGAAAACCTCAAGAGGAAGCAAGGTGTTCTGGGTGAGGCTGGCCAACAGAGACAAAATGGAGAGGTGACGTGTGAGCTCCGTACTGAGCAGGGAGGGATGGGGGTTCCCAGGCAGGAGGTGTTGGGCATCAGGTATGCTGTGACACGCACACAGGCACAGAAGGGAAGGGGACAGTCTGGCCTGTGGGTGGCCCACGGTTTGGACAGGTGCTGGGGGGAGACCAGAAGGACTCCACGCTCAGCCTCTGCAGTCACCACTCTGTCCCCATCCCAAAGAGACGACCAGGTACAGTGTGGGTGCTACATCAGTAGGATAAATCTCCAGGTGGAAAGAACCACATTTGTATTCACTTGTGTATTTGTTTGATTACTTTATTGAAATGTAATTCACATGCCATTCAATTGTATAATTGAATGGTCCTCCAGCCCTGAGCAATCACTAATCTACTTTCTATCTGTGTAGCTTTCCCTATTCTAGACGTTACATAAATGGAATCTTACAGTATGTAGCTTTTTGCATCTGGCTTCTTTCACTTAGCATGTTTTCATCCATGTTGGGGTCCATCCAGGTTGTAATATGCATCCGCATGTCACTCCTTTTTTTGGCTGAATAATATTTCACTGTGTGGATATACCACATTCTGTTTATCCATTCATCTGTGGATGGGCATTTGGGTGGTTACCACCTATTGGCTATTATGAATAATGCTGCTGTGAACATTTGTGTACAAGTTTCTGTATAAGTTATTACTGTTATGACTCCCATGTTACAGATGAGGATGTGTTTTCATTTCTCCTAGGTATAAACCTAGGAGTGGAAGCACTGGGTCATGGGGTAACTCTGTTTAACTCTGCAAGGAATGGCCAGACTGTTTTGTATTTATATATTTACTTTGAGGAAAAGGAAATGAATGAGAAGATAGCAATAATAATGAAGGTCTGATTGAAGCCAAAGGGAGGCTGTGTTCAGGGAAGGGAGAGGTTAGGACAGCAATCAGATCATTACATCTTCCCAGGGACAGTGCCAACTGGGAGGAGACGGGCACGGGGCCAGCACCTCCGGCCACCCACCTATTGACCGAAGACAGCTCCCTGTTACGGCCCCACCCCTCCACAAACCAAGGCCCAGGTTGGCTGTGAGTCTCCGCGGAGCTCAGCAAACACATCTCCGCCCCAGTCTGGCATCTCAGAGACTGTTAAAGATTTCAAGGTCTGGAGGGACACGAAGAGACATATCCAAGGTCATATTCATCCTGGCCCATCTGGTGAGCCCCCACTACGTCCCAGGGACTGCTCAGCATGTCCATACAGTCTGTATACGTAGTGCTAGCTTCCCCAAGGTCGAACAGTTCAGAGATGAGGCTGAGACTTGAAGGCAGTCTGTCTGGCTCCAGCACCCACCTCACCATGTCACCTCAACTGTGCTCTTGCAAGGACTATGTTGAAATTCTCATTTCACAGACAAGGACACTACGGCTGAGTCTGACACCCTTTCCCAAGGCTGGGACTCAAGCCCAGTCTCTGGTTAACACCAAGGCCTCCCTTTACGGTGAGAGGGGAAGAACTCAGCATGCGGTGAGTCACAGCCCTTAGAGGGTCAGGCGTGGGCCTTTACTTACTGCCACCGCTTCCAGGAAGCTCTCCTGACTGCTCCTCCAGTCGTGGTTACAGGACCCCTTCTGCCTCCCAGCACCAAGCACTCTCACCCGCTGGTACCCTCTTCATCTTACATAGGGGAGAACTCAGACTCGCATTGAGAGACCTCCTCCAAGTCTCCTGACTTCTGACACCCGAATGGCCCAGTCAACTTTATTGAGGTATAATCTACAAACAATAAAATGCACCATTTTAAGTTTAGTGTTTGATGAGTTTTGACAAGTGTACACACACATCCGCATACCACTTCCGTCAAGATATGGGACATTTCCATCAACCCCCCAAAATTCCCTTGACCCCATCCCAGTCACCGCCCCCACCCCACCAATGCTTCTGGTGGACTAAGGATTAGATTCCCCCTTTCTAGGGTTTTACATAAATGGGATCACACCCTACGTATTCTTTTGTGTCTGGCTTTTCGCTCAGCATAATGCATGTGAGGTCTACCCACCATTTTGTGTGTCAGCAGTTTGATCCTTTTACTGCTGCCTGAGGACAGAACCCCTGAGCAGTGGCTTCAATGTGTCTCCTTCAACAGCTGGGCCCCCCAGGAACCGGCCCTGTCTTCTGCTCAGCTGCATCTGCGTGCTAACCGCACAGGCCCGACCCACGGTAAGTGCTCAAGTTTGTTGCAAGCAAATTCATTAAACAGGCACTATTTGTGAAAACGCAAATTGCCAAACGGAGGTGGTGAGTCATTTCATTGCTTTTCAAGCAGCTCCAGCAGAGTGGAGACGAAAGGGTGAAATTTAAATATGATGAAGTGGAAAGGAGGGTTTAAAATAAAGAGCTTAAACCGACTTGGGAATAGTCCCTGTGTTCAATTATCCAGCATAGCTCGGCCTTCCCCGCCCCCACCAGGATAATTAAAAGCTGGATGCCTCGGTCCCTTCCCTGGGGAGGCGGCGGTGCTCGGCGTGTGAATGGGCTCTCAGGAATGAATAACGACACAGTGGCCTCACTGTTCGGCGGCCGGGGAAACTGAGGCCAGAGGGCGGGAGGGAGGCCGCCGGGTGACTGGAGGCTGGGTCACTGCATGAGTCAACGGCGCAGACAGGCAAGATTGCTGTCATTAAGGTTTACAGGTCCGCCGCCGCCACCGCGGCTGTGCGGCCTGCGCCCCGCCCGGCCCGAGTCCCCGCGCCCCGCTCGGGCCACCACGCCTCGGCGCCTGGCGGGGGCGCCCCCTCTCCCCCAAGCTGCGCCCAGAGCGCAGCCGCTGGAGCTCGGCCGCCGCGGGGGCTCTGGGGAGGGGGCTCGACACCGCCGCGGCCCCGCCCCGCGCCCCTCCTCCGCCAGCTCCCCGGGGCCCGCCCGCCGGCAGCGCGGAGCTTCGGGCCAAGCCGGGCGGCTGGAACCTGAGCCCGGGGTGGCCCCCGCCCCCGCCCCGGCCTCTACCTGCACCACCCGCGCGGCGCCCCGGGAGGCGGCGCGGGCGCTCGGAGCGCGGCGCCGGGCAGACTGCGCACGGCCGGGCCCACGTCTCCACCCGGCGCCGCCGCTGCGCGCGCGCTCCCGCCGTCCCGCCCCCTCCCCGGCGGGCGCGCGCGCCCCCACCCTTTGGTCCCGGGCGCGCGCCGAGCGAGCCCGCCCCCTCCCTCGGCCTCGCGTCGCCACGGCCGCCGCCACCACCCGGCTGAGTCACGGACCGCGCACACCCGGCGTCTGACTCCGCACGGGCAGCTCGGGCCTGGACCCCCGCGGCCCGGAAAGGGGCGGAAGCCCGACTTCCCCACCCCTGCCTGGGAAGTCCCTTGCAGCTATGACAGAGGAACTGCGAGCATTCCCCACCCCCCGTAGGTCGGATTCCCACCCCCAGCCCCGAAGTTCTCGGGGAGAACCCCCTCCGCAGCCTGGGTGGCTTCGCCTCCTCTGAACCCCCTGTGGATAATGTTTCCCTTCCTTCCCCCCCCCCTCCTCTCCCGGCCGCCCAGTCTCCTAGCCGGCCCCCCGCCAGCCCCGGGCAATGGCGGGATCCTGTGTCCCCATCCCTGGGCCCCTCCCCCCGCTGCCCCCGAGCGGGACGTGGGGGGGGGAGGGGAGAGTTTGAGGGTGGTGGCGAGTAGGCCGCGCTGTGCCCGCCACCCTGTGCCCGGCGGGTGGGGGCCGCGAGGACGGCGGGGTCACCCGGGCGGAGCCCGCGCCCTGTCCAGCCTGCGGGGGTGTATGGGGGTGTGGACCGCTGGACTGGAATACGTCCTTAAAAATAATCTCGCTGTATGGAGAAGAACACTGGAACCTTTAAGTTCCCCATCCCCTCGCTTGATTCGGGCTCGGCTTAGCCCTGAGTGTAACTCCAAACATACTTATTAAGAAGCTGTTGCTTTATTTTGATTCGTTTACATAAATTTTCCACATTGGGGGGGGGGATGGTGGTGGGCTTGTGGAATCCCTAAAATAACTTTTAATGGAGCGAAGCCTTCCATTATGGGAAGCGCCTAGACGCACAGAGGCGTCTGGAGGCCTAGGTTGCCGTCACAGCCCTGCCACCAACTGGCTGAGCGACTGGGGCACAGCGCTGCCCTCCCCGCCAGCATCGGGAGGCCTCCCCCACCCCGAGAGGAGCGACTGGACTAGCTGTCCTCGGATTAAGAGACTGGCTGGGTTTCCCTTTCTTCAAAAGCTCTGATGCTATAGAGACGCAAAATGGAGGTGAGATTAAAAATAAGGAAGATGAAAGCAGTTTTCTTTCATCTGTGAATGGTGTGCTTTCTGCCTAACTCCAGTTATATTTATCCCTCAGACAAGGTCAAGGCAACCTTCACGGTCTGGCCAGGTTCATTAATTATAGAGTGTGCTATCACCATGAGGTGACCTCCCCTGAGAACTTGATTTGTCACCTCACTTGGGAACCTTCAGGCCTTCGTGAGATCCTACCCCAAAGGGACTGAGAGGGGACTTTTGGTAGAGGGAGAGAAGAATGAAGGTGAACAGGTGATGTCAACTTGATGAGTCACATTTTGGGGAGCCATACTGGGTTTATGGTCCTGTCCCAGGGAGGCCCTGCTGGCCCCACCACCATGGCTCCCAGGGGCTGAGTAATGTGCACACCCCGGGCAGTGCAGCCTCGAGACTTAACTGCCTGGTCCTGTGCTCTGGTACCTGTCTGGCTCCTTTCCCCCCTCTGCTCTGCCAGGGGCCGGAGGTGAGTGGGACGGATCCCACAGTGATTCTGCTTCAAAAAACAAACGTCAGGGTCCTCTTCCCCTGCCCCCAGCTGCAAGATGTATTAGCATTTCTGTGATGGGCGAGGAGAGGCAGCTGCGGGGGAGAGAAGGAAGGGGTTTAATTTAAGATGATGGAATGGTGGGAAGAATGAAAGAAGGCAATTAGTGCTCAACTTTGAAAGAGGGCAGGGGAACAATTACTTTAAAAGGTTTTAATTGGTCCTGTTCTGAAGAACTCACTCCTCCTTTGCTAAAACCCCAGGCCAGCTCAGACCTGCATTTCTGGATTGCCCAAGTGCCTCCCTGTTTTTCCCCTTTGAACAGTAACTCTCGGAGTGAATGTCTCCATTGCCCTCTCTTTGGAGCCTTCTCACTTTTGGTACATGGCTGTACCTGTACGTGTGCGTGTGTGTGTGTACCTACCTGGCTACTTACCTATCTTTATATAGCAGTTTTCCAGGCTGGCAGGTCAGAGGACTTGCAGGACGAGGGCCTCTCTGAATTATTCCCCAGCTCCTCGGACTGACTCACTTGGGGCGGGTCTACATAGCAATCTAAGTGAAGTTAGGGAGGAAAGTGGCTTCAAGCAAACTGAAAACCCCTTGGGAGAAGGGACCACAGGCATGAAGGGAAGGACCCAGCTATGTTAACTATGGAAACAACCCAAAATCTCATCTCAGGGGGAACCCCCACAAAACACCGAACTAGATTGAAAGTTGTTAGCAAATGACTGGCTTGCGCCAGATAATTAGGCTGGGCTATTCCACCCCCCACGGGGACCACTTGCATCTCAATGGGAAAAGATGGGTCAAAACCGGCCAGTCTACTCTTTGAACAAATGGCTGATTCTAGGGCTGGGGCAGGAAACATTCAGAGGAGCCCCGAGCATCTTGTAGGGCCAGGAAGTGCTCAAAGATCAAACGGATGAGAATATGTCAAAGGGACACAGGAAGCAACCTGGAAGAGCTCCTGGGAGCCAAAGCTGGAACAATTCGAACAAAAATAAATAACGTCGTATTGGATTTAAATCCAACATATAAAATACCCATGAATGAATCCACGCTGATACAAAGAAATGATTGAATAAATAAATCAATGGAGGAGCACAATCTCCCACACAGAGGATTCCAAAGAATTTATGTAGATATTCTGCCCTGAAGGAAGTGCAGTTTACTTCCTCCTCCCTTGTGGGTGGGCTGCACCTAGTGACTTGCATCTGAAGCTTGTGACCTGGAAAGGGGTGGTGGGAGAGAGTGACTTTTCAGTGGAGAAACCTGGCAAACACCACCTCAGCCAGCACTCAAGGTCAACATCATCAGTGCTGTCACAGTGGATAAATTGATAGCATGCACCTCCGACATGATGGGATGAGAGTGGCACTTCGCCTCTGTGGACTTCCTCCCCCAAACCCATAACCCCGGTCTAACCACGAGAAGAATGTCAGACAAACTCAGCTGAGGGACGTTCTACAAAATACCTGACCAGCACTTCTCAAACTGTCAAGGTCATTGAAAACAAGGAAAATCTGAGAAACTGTCACAGCCCAGAGGAGCCTAAGCAGACAAGAGGATTAAGTGCAATGTGGAATCCCAAATGGGTTCTGAAAGAGAAAAAGGGTGTTAGGGATAAATGAGCTGAACTGGAATAATATATGGAATTTAGTTAATAGTGGTATTCCAACGTTAGTTTCTGGGTTGTGACAAACTTTACCAGGGAAATTGAATATGGAATAATATAGGAACTGTTTTGCAACTTTCCTGTACACCTAAAACTAGTCTAAAAGAAAAAGTTAAAAAAAAAAAAAAAATCTGGTCTTGCTTGGGCCTTAGAATCACAGGATTTAGGTGTTCTAAGAAGAGGAAGGTCTAGCAATGGTGCTCAAGGGACCCTGAGAGAGAAACTGCTGAGATTGAGTTGGCAAGTTGATCAGGCAGAGGAAAATCATTTGGTTCTTAAATCACTTCATGGTCCACTCTAGTATGACTTTAAAGCAGCTCACAGTTGCCCAAACCCAAAACAGCTCCATCCTGAAATTCCTCTCTGTGTAAACTTAAATTTTTAGTTGCTTAAAAAGAAAGTGCATTAAAAAATGTGGAGATGCCATTCATATAAAACTCAAAAGCAGGCACAAGTAATCTCAGGTGTGAGGAGAGTTAGAATCGTGGTCACTCTTGTTGGGAGTGACTGGGAGGACAGGGAGAGAGATTCTAGGTGCTGGTGCTGTCCGGCTTTTTGACCTGGGAGCTGGTTATCTGGGTGTATTCAGTTTGTGAAATTCAGCAAGCTGTATTATGATCCATGCACTTTTCTATAAGTTTGTATGTCAATAAAAAAGTTTATAAATCATATAAAATAGTTGATTTCAAGCATTAAACTTTAGAGCTGGGGGAAACCAACACCCCTCTCTCCTCTCCCTGGAGGCAATGAAATTTAGAGAGTTCAAATGGTTTGCCTAAGTGCACGAAGCAGGTGCAGCAGACCACCAAGAGCCCTAGAGTCCCCCTCTCTGCCCAACTGGGGCTTTCCCACTGGACCACTCTGTGGAACAGTAAACCCCCCGTTAACCAGCCTACAGGTCTGGGCACAGGCACTTCTTTGGGGAGGGAACAGCAAGGAAGGGCAGTACCAGCACCAATCTAGTGACCTTCAACCAAACTTTTATTCATCTGTGCCTCAGTTTACCTGCTGTTACAGAGGATCTCCAATTACTGTACTATGTCAGTAGGTCAGCCAAAAATGTTGCCCTGTCACTAAGTTAGACTTGTCTTGGTCTATCTGGTTCCTCAGATTCCACCGTGGAGTTTTGTGTATGGAGAGTGGGGACATGGGGAAATGCCAGTGACTAGTTCTGTAATGGTGACAAGGGAAGAGAGGCTGAACCAAAGCCGGAAGGTGGCTCTGTCTCATACTCCGACCTCCAAGGGCCTTTCAGAGATTCAGAGGGATGTGTGGTCCAGCCAAGAGGACCCTACGACCCAGAGGGACAAAGCAAGTTTCCCAGCGTCCTGCAGATAATGGGCTGCCTGCAGTTTTGTCCTCTAACAGTCCAAACTGGACGAGCTGCCACTGGGGACCATGAGTTTTGTTTCCTTAAGTAAAGTTGTTTTTTTTTTTTTTCCACAATTTCTTTTTATTAAAACACAACAACCAGAGTTTGTATTTCTAGCACCAAAAATGCAACTGAGAGTTATTACATTGTGAAAGAACACCTATCAGGACATATTTTAAAAATAATTTTAATATTTAATTTTTGTAGCTGATTTAAGTAACCTGGGAACTCTTGTTTTGCCATTGCTGGGGGTAGATTAGATTGCCAGTGACTTCTCCACAGGTCTGGGGATGGGTGGGGTTGAGTCTGGCTGAGGGAAGAGGAATGAGGGATACGGCCAACTTGCCCCACACCCAGAAAACCCCATGGAGATTTCTGGAGGAGTTTCTCTCCTGAGGAATGATGCCATGAAACTCACAAACCAGTGCTCTGAGAACTGGGTTCAACTTTAAGGGTGTCTTTTTTTATTTTAACTTATTGTTTAAAGCTTTTTATTATTACTTTTTAGAGCATTGTAAATTCTCTTGCAGTTGTGAGAAACACTGCAGAGAGATCCTGGGGACCCCAGGTTCCCCAATATCATCTTGCATTAAGGTCATCTAACCAAATCCTCTTCTTGTAGGGATGTGAAAGCTGAAGGTCTGTGGTGGCCAAGTGACTTTCCCAGGGTCACATCTGGCAGGGTCTGGACCTCTCTCTGGCCTCCCGTGGCTTCATCTACATGGTGCTTCATTTCTGTCCCCCAAGACGTCTGCGATGAGGTCAGTTTGACAGGTAGACGTATCCACCTCCTTTTTCCCCCCCAGTGGTACAACAACAAAGGTTCATTTTCCACCCGTGCTCTGTGTCCATCGTGGGTTGGCTGGAGGGCTCTGCTCTGGCCATCCCGGCTGAGGGAGGTCCCATCTCTGCGTGGGCCTGACTGCCAAAGGCAGGCGAAAGGAGCAAGGTGGTGGTGGGCCGGCTCTGCCACTCACATTTCGTTGGCCAAAGCAAGTCACACAGCTACCGTGACTCCAAGCGGGTGGCAACGTGCATTTCTACCTATCGCCTAGGAATGGAACCTGAATATTAGTTGAACATCACTAATGAACACCCCAGTAGCTCTCCGTCTGTCAGGAGAGATAGGACCTTTGGAGTCAGTCACTGGCAAGCTTCTTCCTTTGTATGATTAGAGTGCTTGTTTCTGATTTCAGCTTTTCTCTCGTACGACCTTCTTTTTGGCAGGCTCGCAGGGCAGATGGGCATCAGTCAGCGGCCCTACAGCCTTATCTCCCCGGGAACGGAGGGGATCTGAGGCGGTATCCCTGCATCCCCAAGCCAGTGAGCTCTGGAAGCTCCTCTTGGAAAAGTTAATATTATCTGAGACTGTATTAAGAAAAGCACAAAGGAGATGATGGTTCTCATATATTATGGTGTAGATTGGGCTCTTTTCATCCTTCCATTTCTCCCTTCCTTCCTTCCTCTTTCCCTCTTTCCTTCCTCCTTCCTTCCCTCCCTTTCCTCACTCATGGCTAGAACATCCCAGATCCAAATACGACAATCTGGGTGCCAACTTTTAACAGAAATGTTGACCAATTAAGGGTTCAACATTAAGGATGACCATGATGGCAGGGGATCTAGGAATCCTGTCCCGGGACGATCACCTACCAGAACAGTACATGTCTAGTCTGTAGGAGAGAAGGTGAAGGAGGATGTAGGAAGAGTTTTCAAGAAGGGCTGGCAGGTGGAGGTAGATTACGTGTTACGTAACTGCTGAAGGCAGGAGCTGCATCAATAGGTGGAAGTTATCCACAGGCAAATTTCAGCTCCATTTGGAGTCTGCCTTTTAACTAGAAAGTCCAGCAGGGGAAGAATAGGTTTCCTTGAAAGCAGAGAATTCACAGTCCCTGGAAAAGTCTTCAAACAGGCTGAATGACCTCTCTTATTGATTATTTCTAATGTTCTTCCCAACTGTGTCCACAATTCCTGAGGAAAGAGACCTTTCAGCATCTCTTATTTCAGGATCTAAAATTTCATCTTTAACTCTAAATGAAGTCCTCTACCTCCTAGCATAAGAGTGGGTCTTTTCCATGTACAGGTCAATTTCATTAATAATAATAATATTAATGATTGTTTTTACAGCTAACACTGATAGAGCACTACTATGTGTTAGGTACTTTTCTAAGGGCTTTATATATTTTGATAAAATTACTAATTAATTCTCAGAATAATCCACAATGAAGGTGCTTTATCCTCCCATTTTATAGATGTGAATATTGAGGCACAGCACTAGTAAGGGGCAGGGCCAAGATTTGAATCTAGGTAGTCTGGCTCCGAAGTTTGTGCTTCCAACCACTGCCTCTCTTGACACCCCTTTTGATGGTACCCAGTGGGGTTTAGTGATGTATCCAAGGTCACAGGGCTAGTTGAATGGTGGTACTTGGTCTGGATGGAACCTAGTCTCTTGGCTACTTTACTCCAATATGGTCAGAGCCGAAGACTTTTATCACTTGTGACCCACACATCCAATAAGGGTCCTGGAAAATATCACATTAAATGAGATGACTAAGCCACGAGGACCGGATCACACACCCCAGATCTTCCAGCAAGTTGAGGACAGAGCTATGATAATCCAAAGGCTTTTCTGACAGGCAAGACACTCGGCTCTGTCCATTTCCCAGGATATGAAACATTTTCCTACTTCTTCTTTATCTACACAAGTCGTACGGATCATTCAGGACCCAGTTCTTGGCCACGACACGTCCTGAGATCTGCCGTGCTAAACTCTGACAGTGTGTAGTTTCTGTACACACTTGTCCCTGGACTTGCCCTCTCATCTAACCTCTACGAGCAAATTCATGGGGGTTTAGACCATGCAAAGCTTTGAGTATTTTGTGTAGGCTAAATTTATTCATCTTTTAAGGTTTCTGGGTTGAGAGAAGTTTCCCTACTCTGACATTTTAAAAGAATTTCCTCTGTGTTCTTTAATATTTTTATGGCTTTAGTTTTTCCATTTAAATCTAGATCTATCTGGAATTTCCTTTGCGATATGGATGAAGTGGATAACCACTTTTCTTTTCTCCCAGGTCCGAACCAGGGCCACTCATTGCATATCCAGTTTTTCCAACTGATTTGAAACACTATCTTTATATAAAACTAACGTCCATATATATTTGAAGCCATTCCGAGTATGTTCTCTGACCACTGTAAAATGCAGATACAAAAAGATAGTTAGAAAAACCTCCCAAATGTCTGGAAGCTAAGCAACACACTAGACAACTCATGGGCCAGACAGAATATTTTGAATTGAATGATAATGAAAATATAAAATACCAAAGTTTGCGGGCTACAGCTAAAGTTATACTGAAAGAGAAATGTACAATCTTATGTATCTATTGTAAAAGAAGAAATGCTGAAAATCAATGACATAAATATTTTTGATTAGTTAGGAAAATGAAGCATATTAAGCCCAAAGAAAGAAGAAAGGAACAGAAATGAATAAAATAGGAAATAGACACAGAAAATTATCAAAGCAGTAAGTCAGTTCTTTGAAAAAAGCCATGCATATTTAAACCAATGTCTAGCCTCTCCATTTTGCTGCATGGATCTCTTTATGCATGTGTCAATTAGAGACTATTTTAGTTCCTTTATAGGGTCTTTTAATATTTCGTTGGCCTAGTCTCTGTTCATAACTTTTATTTTTCAAATTCTACCTAGCATTTATCTTTCATCTAAATTTTAGGCTTAATCTTTCAGCCCCACCAACCCCTTGCTTAAATTCTATGGGCATTTCTATTGGGATCAAGTTAAATTATACATTAATTTGAGGAGGGTTAACATCTTTATAACATTGATTCTTCCTATCCAAGAACATAGTATTTGACTCTTCTTTAAAATCTGGAAGTTTTCTTCATATAGATCATGCACATTTTTGGAATGTTTTCCCTAAGTATTTTATCTTTTTGGTTGCCATTGAAAATGGGAACTTCTCTTCAATTAGAGTTATCAGTTGGTCAACTACTTCTTCTTCTTCTTCTTCTTCTTCTTTTCTTCTTCTTCTTCTTCTTTCTTCTTCTTTTCTTCTTCTTTTCGTCTTCTTTTTTTTTTTTTTTTGAGACAGAGTGAGACTCTGTTGCCCGGGCTAGAGTGCCATAGCGTCAGCCTAGCTCACAGCAACCTCAAACTCCTGGGCTCGAGAAATCCTGCTTCAGCCTCCCAAGTAGCTGGAACTACAGGCATGTGCCACCATGCCCGGCTAATTTTTTCTATATATATATTTTAGCTGTCCATATAATTTCTATTTTTTTAGTAGAGACGGGGGTCTTACTCTTGCTCAGGCTGGTCTCAAACTCCTGAGCTCAAACCACCCACCCGCCTCGGCATGAGCCACCGCGCCCGGCCAGTTGGTCAACTTCTAATGCCTCTATTTAACATGTAATGAAGATTGTGTGTTGGACATTTTGACTAAACCCATATGAATCATACTTGTCAACCACATCCTCTTTAAATGTGAAATACACATCAGACCTTATGTTTCTTTAGTACTTCTGACATGTAATCTTTATGCAACTGCTGTATATATCCCAAAGTTTCAACAAAACTGCTGCAGAGGCCCCAAAGCAGTATAAAGTAGTTTAGGCCACAGTCACCTAATCACAAATATTTATCACGAGCGTTCACGTTGTGCCCCGGGTGCTTCGCAGACAACCAGCGTACACCATAGATCTGATTCATCCTCAGGAGAGCTGATTGGAAGCATGTGCCGTGGAGCCCTGCCTGGGTGCTAACCACTTCCTGAACACAGTCAGATCCAGCTGGGATCAGGAGACACTTTCGCAAGCTTGACAGCCTTTTTAAAATTGATTTACCTTTTTTTTCCGGTATAAAGGTAATTAATACATGCTCATCATAGAACATTAGGATACAGATGAAAAAGAACATAAAAATGCATCACAATCCCTACCATCCAGAAATAACCACTGGTTTGTTTTCTTCTGATCGTTATTTCTTACAGATATACCAGTATGTATGTGTCCAAAATCAAGATCGCTCTGGACAGGTGGTTTTGAATTCTGCTTATCACGAGTATTTTGCCATGTCATTATATAGTCTTCAAAAGCAAGCTTTTTAATGGTTGCATGGTGTTCCTAACACAGATATCTTCCCCCCCACCCCCGTTTCATCCATGTTGAGAACCTAACACAGATATTCTATCATCTATTTACTCATTCCACTATTATTTTGCCCTGGGTTGTTTGTTCACAGTTTTTCCAAAATAAGACTTAAATTAACCCCCATATACAAACATATTTGCCTGCTTCATAATCCTTTGATTAAGTCTTTTGAGTGGATTACCGGGTTGAAGATTAGGAACATTTGTTTAAATTGTGGTAAAATGTATATGACATAAAATTTACCATTTTGGCCATTTAAAAATGTATAGTTTAGGAGCATTAAGTTCATTCACATTGTGGAGCAACCGTCACCACTTTCCATCTCTAAAACTCTTTCACCTTCCAAAATTGAAACTCTATATCCGTTAAACGATAACTCCCCAGCCCCCTCTCTGCCCAGCCTCCAGGAACCTCTATTCTACTTTTTGTTCTATGAATTTGACTACCTCATATAAGTGGAATAATACAGTATTTGTCCTTTTGTGACTGGCTTATTACACTTAGCATAATGTCTTCCAGGTTCAGCCATGTTGGAGCAGGTGTCAGAATTTCTTTCTTTTTTAAGGTGGAATAATATTCCCTTGTATGTATATGCCACATTTTGTTTATCCGCAGGGACATTATTACAGCTCTCCATACAAATTCTTTACTGCCATCCAGACAGATCACATCAATTTACATGTCCACCAATATTGTGTGAAATTAAAATTCTGAAGTTTGTGCACCTAACTCTGTCCTCGTGGTAACTCCTAGTCTAATGTATTCATATCGCTCGTGCATAGAGTTTCTGCATTTGCAGATACGCAGCACCAAGTTATTGCAAAGGGGCCCCACCCAAAAGGACTCCTCTCCCTCCTGATGTGTGTGTACACGTGGGTGTGTGCGTATATAACACACATATACACGCATATAATTGAAAATGAGCGTATTTAATATGTAGCAAAGGGTACAGGAGCTTGTCTGCGGTTTGGATCAGAACTTCAGAATCTACACTCATGCCACAACTAGCAGTTTTCAGATTTTGACTTTCCAGGATCCCATTCTTTTAAACCTGATTCCATTTTTGTGCCTACCAAGAAAGACACCAAAGATTTTATTGGGGAGGAAACATCTGGCATTCTTATTAAACTTTTCAAAGGGCATCACTTACATGATCTCACTTGGTTTCTACAACATTCCCAGCCCCAGGAGGCAGGAATAGTAATATTGTCAATCACATTTGTATAGACACAGGCTCAGAGAAGTGACCTTACCTGCTGGAGCTTGAGTCTGTGACTCAGGACTCGAGCTCCTGCCCCTGGGCCCTGCGTAGGGCCTCTGTCCTCCAGCAAACTCCCAACTCTCTCGGCTGCTGGAGTGTGTTGCTCCTTTACTCGGAGTGTCGACGTTTCTGGGTTGTCCAGGAATGTTCATTCTTGGAGAGGAAGGGGAATAGATATTTTAGCCACATACAACACGCTGCGCCTGCCAGACACCTAATAGGGACACTCAATAAATATTAATTAAAGAATGCAGCCACGTTGGCTTACATGCTGGCCAGATCCTTTAAAGTGTCAAGAATATTCCATGAGAGATTGAGTGTTGGGTTGAAAGGCTGTGTAGAGGCAGAGAGGATAGAAAAGTCCTGGAATAATGGATCGCATTCTCTTGGAAGATGAAAATACACTCCCCCCAGGGGTCCCCTATCTGTCACTGTCACCAGGAAAGAAGGAGGAAGGGAACACACATTTGTTGAGTATTTTCTGGGACCTGGATTTTTCTAGCTGGGGTGGGATTTACTCCACTCCTTCTCTGCTTCTACATCTCCCAGGCCAGTGCAGGACACTGGGGGACAGCTGTCTGGGGTTAAGGACCAGTGTGATTCCTGGCATGAGTGCATGTGTGCGTGCGTGGGAGAAATGTAACGTGCATGCCCTCCCTCTCCTGATCACAGATCATCCCCGCACCCCACGCCAACCCCAGGCCCTCACTCTACTGAATGTTTTCCAAAGCTCTTCGGCCTTGTACTTTGAGTGCGGCCTTTTATTAAAATGATTTGTTCTATAAAATTTGGATTCTGTTAAGGGGCCACACTTGGGGGTCTGGAGGGCCACATGTGGCCTTGAGGCTGCAGATTGCCACCCCCCCCCCCCCAGCCCTTCATTCATTCACAGAGCACCTACTCTGTGGAAACATCAGGCCTGCCAGAGGGAGCAGGATTGTTTCTTTTGTTTCTTTTTAGCTCTACATTTGCTGGGTTATCTTTTAGATCTGTGGGCCAACTGTGCATTATGTAGACAAATGTAGCAATAAGTAGGCAGAGGGATAGGTGAGTTCTGGACCGGAAGGTGCCACTAGCCAGCTTGCAGAATTCTCAGTCTCTCAGGGTCTCATTTGTCGCCCCATCTTCATAGAACCCCAGATGAGAGAATGCTCCGAGACCCTCAGGAGCAGGAAAGGAAGAGGGGAGAGAGGGAAGGAGGGAACCGAGTGGGAGAGTTTTAATCAAGTCCTCTCGACTTTTTGGGCATCTTATTCCTCACTGGCATATTTGGAGTCCTCCAGGGTCTCCCTCGACTCTGAAATTCTATCTTGGGCTTTAAACAGCTTTGAATTGAAGGATCCCTCCATTCAATAGCTAACATTTAGTTTTGCTAAGTAGATCCATAAATAAAACACCACCGCTTACCACCATCATTTCATAAAAGATAGGACACGTTAATTCCTAAAACTAGGAAAGACATCATCTCTGAATAAATGACTTATTCCTTCATTATCGGTCATTTACGTGGCAAACACTGGTCGAGTGCCACTCTAAGCTAGTCACAGAGCTTGACGTACTGGTCCCTGCCCTCCGGGAGTTTACAGTTGGAGGATGGGGGAGGGACAGATGTTAATCAAGGAATCAATCCAAATTAGATGTAAGATTTCAAGGGCTGTAAATGCTGCAAAAGGCAGCTGCACCTGGCACTCTGAGGGTGCATAATCATGGGGGGTGTGACCTAATCTTGGGAGCCTGGAGGAGGCTTAGGAGAGGAGAGAGGAGCATTTCAGGCTGGGACCCTGGGACGGAAGGAAGAATACTGAGCTGACCAGGGAGGGAGGGCGAGAGACCAACGCCTGGCAGCAGAGGGGCACTGCATGGATTCAAGTGAGGCAAGAATAGAAGTGAGGAAAACAAGGAGGCCAAGGTGTGGCTCCGTCCCAGAGAGAGATGCAGGGAGCTGGCACTCTGGGTGGCCGTGGTGGGTGGGCCTGCATAAATGCAGACGGGTTGAGAGGCACTTTGAAGGTAACATTGACAGGATTAGGGGACTGATTTGCATAAGGGGCGAGGGAGAGGTTTGCTGTCCTTGGTTTCTGGCTGGAGGGGGGTGAGCTTTCTGCAGGATGGAGCTCTGCAGGAGAAGCCTGGCTGGGAGGAAGATGGCCTGTTTAGGACATGATGGGCCTAGAGTGCCTTTGAGATGTCAGCTAGGCAGGGGGATGTGTGGGACTGGAGTTCTAGGCGGAGGCCTGCTTTTTAACTTGCGTCACTTTCCATGCCTTTGGCTGGAATGGTGGCTGCCTCAGAGAGGAATGGGTGGCTGGCAGCCCAGGCAAAAGGAAGCTCTTTCTTCCTACCCTTCTGTTTCTTTGGGTCTCTTTGTTTGTTTTTTTAGAGACAGGGTCTCACTCTGTCACCCAGGCTGGGGTGTAGTGGCATGATCATAGCTCACTGCAGCCTGAAACTCCTATGCTCAGCCACCCCAATAGTTAGGACACGGTAGGAGGTGCACACCACCATGCCTCACTAATTTTTTTTTTTAATTCAGTAAAGATGAGGTTTCACTATGTTGCCCAGGGTGGTCTTGAACTCCTGGCCTCAAGTGATCCTGCCACCTTAGCCTTCCAAGATTTTGGGATTATAGGCTGAGTTACGAAGCCTGGCCTGTATTCTTTGAATTGTGTACCATTATGCAAGTATTACCTATTCAAAAATCAATAAGATATAAAAAGCAAACTAAAAACACCAAATAGTCTAGGTTTTGGAAAAATAAACTACAGTGTACAAACTTGACCATGGACGACAGGTTCTGGTGTCTGGAGTGGAGCTGGGGAATCTCCAGGCTATGTAACCTTTACAATCTCTGCTAGTCCGAGCTTACTTGCCTCCCTTTCTCCCAATCTTTCTCTTATTGGTCTACCACACTCTGGCAATGCTGAATAACATCATATTCCACCACCTTGAAAACCTGCAAAGTAAACGTCTGTGGAGCGGAGAAGGGACGGAGACTGAGCTGGGCAGTGCAGAATCCTGCCCACTGGGTACCTCCTTCCCCATAAGGATGAACCCTCTTCCCACCCTTTTGCTTGTCATAATTACCAGGGGAGATATTTCTAGGAAACAGGAAAATATTTATGACTCATTGTAATACTGTAAACACTTTTCTCGTTTTCTCACTTTCCTTCTTTTATTCTGACAGGGAAAAAGATTTTCCCAAGTTCGTTGGCTTTTACACTCAGATGCTGGGTTTACCTCTTTGACAGAGTTCTTGTAAAACCCCACACGAACAAAATCCTGGCCGCTAGAAAAAGTGGCGTCCTTCTTCATTACCCTATCACTTGGACAATTATCTCCTCTAAAACTCCATTTCCTAGGCATGGAAGATTAGGCAAAATTAGCTCATTGGGCAGCTCAGACCTCAGAATCCATGATAATAATGCTAATTAGCATCTGTATACCACTTGGTTTACATAATACTTGGGTTCTCAGGGTGTGAAGGCCCCCTCCCTGCAACCCCATGGTGAGGACTTTGTTCTTTGAGCCTCACATTCAGTCTGGCATACACAAGACATTGCTAATTCAGTGTTAGCAATGAGGAAGGTAGACAGACTCAGGAAATGGACTTTCCTTAGGCCTTGAGGCTAGCAATGGCAGAAAAGTGTGAACCCCCAAACTGGGCTGAGGGTCTTTTCTGCTCTCCTAGGTCCTCACCAGAAGAAATGCCCCGGTCATCACTCATGGGGCTGGGCTCCTCTGGTGGGTCCCAGGATGTGCCAGGGGCAGCATGTGCGGTCATCTATGACCGGTTTGCTCTTGTAATAATTCCCCGCTACAGACAAAACATCCTTCACCCCTCTGCAGCCTGCCAGTTCTGATTCACCATTACCAGAATGTCTCATGTCTCATCCTAACCAGCACTTACTAGGCAGAACTCAGCACCAAAGTCACCCTTTAATGACTTTTGGCAGGGGAATGGGAAAGATAAAAATAGAAAGGAAAAAAAATCAGAAAACAGAAAAGGTTAATTTGGTAGCCCAATATGACCAAGAACTTGGAGTCCATTTGAGTGTGGCTTGAGGTTGGCCTGAAGCACCTGCCTGCAGCATGGACAGTGAGACCTAACACCAGGGCTCATCGGCTGCATCTGGGTTACGCCCACAACTTATTTCCTTGCTTTGCTGTCTTTAAAATTAATTTTTTAGTGCCTATAGGAATCGGCCAAACTGTATGGCAAATAATATTTTTTTGTTGTCGGCATTTGAGAGCATTATCTAAGTACCCCTATTACTGAGACATCACAGGCCAACTTCACTGCAGGCACTTCCCTTCCCCTTGTACTGAAACTGGCATCATTTCCTGACATGAACCAGTTTGACACAAGTGAGGCCTGCTGTTGATTTGGGGAGATCGCAGAGATTTCCCCAGTTATTTGAGGACAAACTTCCCTGTAACTGTAGATGATCTAGCGTTGCTCCTACAATTTCTTTCTACAAAGAAAACTTTCTAATGACGGAGATATTCTCCCAGACCACCCATCTCAGGGACCTCACTTCCATCACTGACTTCCTGCAGCTTAGGAGCATTTAGAGATAAAGTTATATTCTTAAGTGATAAGCATGGCTTGGGTTTTGAAGAGTTAGCTCAAAGCAAATGAAACGTCTTTCCTTTCTTTTATGTTTTTCCTTTTTAATAGGACCATCAGTACCAGAAGCAGCTCTGCCTGGCTAGTCCACTGAGCCAATCTAGTCTAAATTATTTCTTCCTTTGGGAAACCTTTTGAAGCCCCTTCCAGACAGAATACGTATCTTGACTTTCTGTTTTCCTGAGCTGGCGCCTCGGTTCTTGCTGCTAGGGTAGCACTGATCACATTTTGTGAGAGTTTGTTGTTTTCCTATTTCTAGCCCTCTCCTAGACTGTGCACTTCTTGAGGGCAGAGGCTGTTTAATATTCACATTAATATCCCTCAGATGTCTCTCCTGGTGCCTGGCACCACATCAGCTCTGAATCAGTGCCGGCTAAATGAACTGAGGATCATGTGAATACATTTCTGTTCCAAAAAGCAAAGCTCTCATTTTCTCAGGTTGGGCAGGCTCCTTCCTGTGCCTCTGTCGCCGCGACACCAGTATTTACTAGGCTGTCTGTCCTGGGTTAGGACTTGCACCTGACTGATATCTGGAATGACTTTTGATTAGGACTGGCGTGTTTCCTCGCTGACTCCTGCCAGGGTCATGATGAGACAGCCTCCACCCTAGTCGTCTGGGATGAGACATCGGCCTCTGTTGTCACCGGCCTTCCTGTAGTAACTGCCCCACAGAGAGAGAAGCTGTCTACAGCATAACTCCACGTGGGACCCCACCAACAGGGACATCAGAACAGTGAATTGCAGGAAATGAGAAAAGCAAATTTTAAATCTGTTTATTTTAGAATAAGTAACACTGTCACATGGTTCAGAATTCAAAAGGTACAAAAAGTCATATACAATGAAATTCCCCTCCCAGCTCTGTTTTTCAGCTCTCCACTGCCCCCTCCTTGGAGGAAACTACATCTATATGTGACTCTGTATTGGAATGTCTCTGTGGTCCTCACTCCTTATTTTTCTAGGTGTTTCTCTTGTCTCCTCCAAACAACATTCATGTCATCCTGCCCCCACCTCAACTCTGAGTGCCTAGTTGAGGGCTCTGAATAGGCACCTTGCAAATGCTACGGGTCAGCTCACGGCATGTCTATACTACGAGACTATTTGATGAGTCAGGGCTTATAGCATCTTTATTTGATAGTGAATTAGATGCATTTTCATTCACTTATGTTCTTGTTATTCCGAGATAAGCCAAGAAAAGTACTCATTGTCCCACGGGCCTTACTTGTGCTATCTTCCTTTCATAAACCATCGCTTCCACTTGTACCGTCGCCCGTGAAGCATGGTTTAGGACTCACTCACACATTTTTCAGGAGATGACTGTGCAAGAAATGTTGACATTTTCCAATAATGTTCTGGCCTCTTCAATTGTTTCTCCTTTTGGCTTGTGCAAGAAAAAAGTCTTCATCCCTGCCTCACCCCTGCCGTGGCCCCCACCAACACACCCATGCGTGCTTTGGGGCCTCTCTCTCTGCCCTTCTCTTCCAGGAAGCACTGAACAGGAGCAAAGAACTGAAAGGCAGAATCCTGTCTTCCCTAGACGGGAGTTTTGAGGTGCTGAGACAGTTTTGCAGATGTTCCCTGTTCTGCCCTTCTGTATGTCAGGCCCTTCTGACAGCCGCCTCTCACCTTGGCAGGTACGGAGGAGGATTCACCTGGCTTCTCCCACCACTTCCTGCGCGCTGTGCTGCTCGCCTTCCTCCTTCGTTCTGGGCTTCCCCAGCAGCTCAGAGACCACAGGCCTCGGCTTCCTCCCGCCCCGGCAGTCAGTCAAGCCCCCACAGTCCTCTGGGCGTCAAGGGCCAGTGATTAAGGACCCATGTCTTTAGCTGACTCCATCCTTGTTTGTCATAACTCTGCTGCGAGTTATTTTGGTCTTTGTGACTGGTGGCTGCACCATGATTAGGGTTTGATTACTATCACCAAAGCGACTAAAAGATGAAAATAGAAGCCACAACAGGAAATAAACAACTGCAAATGAGATATTTTATTCCATATTCCCTTGCCAGCAAATGATTAGAATCAAACTCATTCACAATAGTTTGGTGAACTCCTAAACCTTTCTTTTTTTTTAAGGGTCAGAAGAGTCTGAAACGGTGTGCTTGTCGGTCTCGCTTGGGCCCGCGGAAGGAAAAGAAAGGAACTCCCTTTGTAGGCATACCAGCCAGCCAGGAGTTCCTCCACCACCCGGCTTCTGGCTGGGCTTCTTTCTTGGAAAGGAAAGGAGTAAGAAAGTGATGGGCGCGGCTGACTGTCAGGAAGGTTGGGATGTTAACTGATTCAGGGGATGCCAGAGAGCTATAAAGCAGCACCGATCGGTGGAGCTACTCCTCAGCATCCCCCCACCTTCTGCCTAGGGTAGCAAAATGGAGGAGGGGAGCCCTGTAGGGAGGGCAAGATAGGGGTGACGCCTGAATGAAAACACCTACAATTACACGATATGGGAACATATCTCTGCAAGTATATGCATGTTCCACCCAGAGAAGCTGTGACATCAGAGTCAACTCCTGAAACACACTCAGCCTACCTGCCCCGAGTGTGCTCTGGCCTCTCATTACAGTGTTAGCACCATTGGCCAGATTTCTAAGAGATTCTTCATTTAGCCAAGACGCCTAATTAGAATGATGATATTTGCTTTCTCTGTATATTTAAGTTCTTCCTGTCACTATGTAAGCTGGCCTGGCCACTCTCAAAAAGTGAAGATCTTCTAGCAAGACTCAGAACAGAGAGAGGGAATGGGACCCAGAGGGCAGGAAGCTTGTCCAGAAAGCCTTATAAACCCTGCGGAGCGCTCCCCTAACAGGAGGATCACTATTAATTAGCACAAGTTGTTTAACCAGGGAGTGGCAAAGCCCCAGCCTGGAATCAGGTTTTCTGACCTCTAGTCTGGGACTCTTTCTGAGTATATTATACATTCCCCAGGCCCCTCAAAATCTCATTTGCCTCTTCTGTCTTTCCCTGCCTGTGGGGATGGGATCACCCCTTTTCCATTCCCTCCCGGGCTTTCTTGGCTGTTGTCTTTGCAGATTGCTTCTTTAGGATGTTTGACACACACACACACACACGCACACACACACACACACACACACGCGCGCGTGCGCAGTTTTGGTGCCCTTTTCAATAAGCAATGTTTTAATTTATAACAAAATCACGTTTGTACAATTGCAGCCTGTGTGGCCTTACTGTTCAGAATGCCAGCTTCCCCCCTGTTCTACAGGGTTCTGCATAGCTTGGCATCCCACTGTCCTCAGGACCTCCAGGACAGGTGCTCATGTAACCAGTGTTGCTGGTCTCCTCTCCCAGTAATATCACCAAAGGTACTCTTGGTGGGGTGGGAGAGTGGATCAAATGCCCCTCCAAGTTCTACCGAATTCTAAGTGTTGACTACTAAATATTCAGTAAGCATCTGCAATTGTATGTTAAAAACCTTTTAAATTGTTGGAGGGGAGAGAGCTTGAGCTCTAAAGGCAGCTAAAACACATGCCTGTCTTTTCCTTTTAAGAACATATAATTTAGCTAGGGGGATGAAAATAGTACATTTCACCTTTTCTAAAGATTCTTTAAAATCCTCAGTGAGTTTCATTGCTGTCCTGATCTTACAATTCTAAATGACTTCTTAAAAAAAATCGTATTTCACTATTAGGTGGTTAGATCACCATGCCACCATGACTAGTGGCCTAGTCAATATTGATGTGTATATATTTAAATCATTACGTTTCTCAGTACCATGGGTTTTCACACTGTAACCGCGTTCAGGTCTTCTGCCCGACCAGTGCCTTGCTCATTTCCATGTGGTAACCTGCCACCTGGGTATGGTTCTCCGGAACCTGGAGTAAAGATATAAACTCTCTGACCCTAAGCACCTTGAAAAGCTACAAGGCCCAGAAGAGCGCAGAAATAGGCCCCGCATGCAAATAAATGCCCCAGGCAGGTCTGCTCGCTGGGTAACCTTCCCGCGCCGGGAGGCAGGGTGGCGGGTGGCAGAGGTCTTCCGGGCCGGGAAGGAAACCTGCCGGCGGCGCGCAGGCGAGCCCCCACCCTCACTCCCCCCCTTCTCCCGCCAGGATGCTGCCCCTCGCAGCTCGTCGGCCGGCCAAATGCATTCCAGAGCTATGCACAAGACACACTTCTCCAGGCAGTCCTAGAAACCGGAGCCCGGAGCGGAGAGGGCGGGAGGGAGCGCGCGGCCGCCGCTGAGGTCATATTCGCGCCGCCTCCCCGCCCTCGGCGGCCCGGCTGTTCCCTCCAGCGCACACTTCCCAGGGCCTCGGTCCAGTCCGGTGTAAATGTCTTTTAAAGCGGAGACAGCGCTCTCCTCCCCTTTCCCTCGGGCGCAGCCAAGGGATCTGCCGCCAGGGCCTTTAAAACAAAACGAATGAATGAAGCGCTGGGGCGAGCGCGCGCGGGATGGCCACTGCCGCGGAGCTCCGCCGGGTCTAAATCGGGCCACTGACCCGCTAGTTCAGCTCCCAAACTCGGCGGCCAAGCCCGCTCCGTGCTCCCGGCTCTCCCCATTTCTCCACTGCTCCAGCCGGGTCTCAGTCGACTCCGGGAGCTTCCCTGCTCCCCACCTTTCTCCCCAACAATGGTACCCCCTCTGCAGACTTGGGAGGGGGTGGCGGTGGCTGTGGGGGGGCGGAGAAATAGCTTTTAGAAACCCGATCTGTTGTTTGCGAAACACAATCGCTTTTTTTTTTTTTTAAAGCGACAGGGTGTCTAGACGGCCACGTGACGAGGCCGGAGCCGGGCGCGCCACTGCGCAGTGGAACCAGCCGAGCAGAGGGCCGGGTTCGGGGGGTGGGGGGGCGGGGAGGAGGCGGCGGCGGCGGCGGCGGCGGCGGCTGGGGGCGGGGGAGGAAGGGGGAGGGAAGGGGGCGGGAGCGGGAGGCCTTGCGGGAGGCGGCGAGCCCAGGGCACACTCGCTTGCTGCTCGGCGCACGGAGGAGCCTGTCCCCAAGCCGCGCCAGCCGAGCCAGCCGGGCTCCGTGCTCGGTCCGCTCGCCGCGCGGGAGAGAGCTGCCGAGACAGAGCCAGCCTGCCGGCGCCGAGCCGCCGAGCGCCCGGCCCCGGAGCCCTTGAGTGCGGCGCGGCTAGCCCCTGGCGGCGGCAGAAGGACCGGAGCGCCAGGAGAGGGCGGACGGGGGACAAGGAGGCTTCCAGGCGCGACGAGGAGAGTCTCGGAGGAGGAGGCGGCGAGAGGACACCGGGGCCTTCTGCCGCCGCAGCAGGGTCAGGGCGAGCAGCCCATGCGGGGAGCCCCGGCGGCCAGCTGCGGCCAGGGGAAGGGGCACCCGCGGCCCCCGCACTAGCCAGCAGCTTGTGCCCAGGGGGGCGAGAACGCGCGACCCGCCAGGGGCCCGCCGCCGCCGCCGCCGCCGCCGCGCCGCCCTCCCCCGCGCTGACAGCCCCGCTGGGCGCAGCCGTCGCCGCAGCATCTTCTGCCCCTGCGCCCCCGCCAGCCCCGAGGAAGTCCCCGCCGAGGACCTGGGCCCCCGGGAGCAGAGGAGGGAAGACCAGAGACTCCCCTAAACCACCCAGATGCGCAGGATTGAAGCAGTCTAGCCAAAGCTTTTTGTGGATTAAAAAAATATACGATTTTTGGGGGGGCAGAAGAAAAGGAGAGAAAGACCAGCGGGGCTCTGCAAGGAAAAAAAGGGGATGTAACTCGTGGATACGTTTTTCCACCCCTCAAACATCTTGTTCTACTTTGTAAACATTTTCTTTTTTTAAACCCCAGCTCCAGCCGGACGCCCCCAGACCTCCAAGGTTTGAGGAGGTGGTGTTTTTCATTTGGGGCTTTGCATATTTGGTTCTTAGGTTTTGAGAGAGCCTCCTTACTTCGCCAGACATCTCATGCGGGGTGAAGTCCACTCAGCCCCCTCCCCCGAGTCTTCGTGTGCACGGAATTCGAGGAGATCCGGTTACTAAGGATATAGAGGAAAAAAATAAATCGCGTGCCTGCTTTTTTTTTTTAATTGCCTGCTTTTCCCCACCCCCAAATTAAGTTGCTTAGCAAGGGGGAAAGAGGCTTTTTCCTCCCTCCAGCAGCCCAGCCGAACGCCTTTCATTTTTTGCCCCCGCGGATCTTCCATGTAGGAAGCCGAGGCTGGCGAGCCCGACATTCGGGAGCCACTGCGGGGGGGCCTCTTTTTGGGGAGGCGCCGACGGGGGCAGGCTCGCCCGTCCCCAGGGAAGCGGCGGCCGCGTTCCTCCGGGGCGCGCCGGGGCCCGAGAGCCGCGCAGGGCGCGGGCCGCGCGGGGTGGGGCAGCCGGAGCGCAGGCCCCCGAGCCCCGGCGGGCGCCCCCGGGCCCCCGCGCGCGCCCCGGCCTCCGGGAGACTGGCGCATGCCACGGAGCGCCCCTCGGGCCGCCGCCGCTTCTGCCCGGGCTCCTGCTGCTGCTGCTGTCGCCTGCGCCTGCTGCCCCAACTCGGCGCCCGACTTCTTCATGGTGTGCGGAGGTCATGTTCGCTCCTTAGCCGGCAAACGACTTTTCTCCTCGCCTCCTCGCCCCGCATGTTCAGGACCAAACGATCTGCGCTCGTCCGGCGTCTCTGGAGGAGCCGTGCGCCCGGCGGCGAGGACGAGGAGGAGGGCGCGGGGGGAGGTGGAGGAGGCGAGCTGCGGGGTGAGGGGGCGACGGACGGCCGGGCGCATGGGGCCGGTGGCGGCGGCGCGGGCAGGGCTGGCTGCTGCCTGGGCAAGGCGGTCCGAGGTGCCAAAGGTCACCACCATCCCCATCCCCCAGCCGCGGGCGCCGGCGCGGTCGGGGGCGCCGAGGCGGATCTGAAGGCGCTCACGCACTCGGTGCTCAAGAAACTGAAGGAGCGGCAGCTGGAGCTGCTGCTCCAGGCCGTGGAGTCCCGCGGCGGTACGCGCACCGCATGCCTCCTGCTGCCCGGCCGCCTGGACTGCAGGCTGGGCCCGGGGGCGCCCGCCAGCGCGCAGCCCGCGCAGCCGCCCTCGTCCTACTCGCTCCCCCTCCTGCTGTGCAAAGTGTTCAGGTGGCCGGATCTCAGGCATTCCTCGGAAGTCAAGAGGCTGTGTTGCTGTGAATCTTACGGGAAGATCAACCCGGAGCTGGTGTGCTGCAACCCCCATCACCTTAGCCGACTCTGCGAACTAGGTAAGAAGTTGCTCTGTGCTCATGCCCCCCACCACCACCACGGCGCGCAAGCACTGGAAGAAAAGCCCCCTCGGGCTGTGTGTGTGCTGCCTCCTCTCCAGGGGAGTGCACATCCCCTCCTGGGAGGAGACCTGGGGGACGAAAGTAGAGAAGGGACAAGGGGAAACTCTAAGGGCATTCCCTGGGGGTTCCCTTCCAGGCTTTTCCTGCTCTGTTGCCCGAGGGGGTCTATGGGCACTGCTCCTGCACACACTGTGCAGACGTGCGGTTAAAAATTAGACGCCTTTATTTCCGGATCTGCACGGGGGTGCAGAGAGGTGGGGGTCACGCCTCCCCCGCACCCGGAAAGGCGTTGAGGTGTGTGGCCGAGTTGGATTCGGTCCAAGCCCGCCAAGGGAGGCTGGGAGAATGGAGCTATAAAGACTGGAAAGTCTCCGCTCCTTTAGTAAATAAGGGAGTCACGTCGAACCCAAGTGGCTCAGATGCTGCCCTGGCCTCGCGGCTTTGGAGTCTTGGGGCAGAGAGGGTCAGGATGGCAGGCCGAACTGGGTATCTGCTCTCAGTTCTGCCAGCCCCAGGGTGAAAAGGAACAAACCACCAGGAGAAGCTGGGTGCCCCTATTTTTTCTCTTTCTTCCGCACAGAGAAGCACAGACCTGTCTATAGAATGTCTGGGCCCCAGCCGTTGTCCCTTACTGCACTGGGGCCTGGGCTTCTCGGCTGGGACCCCGAGTCTCCTTCCTTTTTATCCTCTCAAGCTTCCTCGATTCCTTCCCTTTTCTCTACTTCTACGTGCACGGGGTCGGGGGGTGCACTCCGGGCGCGTCCCCCGAGTTCACCAGCACTCTTGGGGCGCGTCTCCCGGGTGGGCTTGGAAGGGGGCGCCCGGTGTCCCCCGCGCGGCGGGGGCGGGAGCGAATTGCACCCTTGCGGGGCGGGCGCGGGAGAGGAGGCGGGGTGGTGGGAGCGGGGTCTGGAGCTCAGGGACTGGAAGGGGACCCCCGCCCCGTGAACTGTGAAGTGCGCGGCCCCGGCCGAGCCGGTGGTTTCCAGCGCGGCCCGCCGAGCGAGGCGGCAGCGGCCGCAGACGTGGAGGAGCTGAGCGCCGAGGCTGGCGCCAGGCGGCCTCTTTTGTTTATCTGACAGCTAAATATCAAGGCAATCACCGCCTCGCGGCCCTGCCTCCAGCCCCCACAGCTAAGACAAACAGTTGGGCTAAAAGAATGCCTCTGTTATCATAAGTTTCTATCTCTCTTTCTCATGGCTGGGCCTTTATTTTCTCTTACTTTTTTAATTTCAGAGTCTCCCCCCCCTCCTTACTCCAGATACCCGATGGATTTTCTCAAACCAACTGGTGAGTAGATGATTTTAAAAATATCCTTCTTATCTTAAGATAGAAACGGAGCCTTTAGAACCCGGGTTTTTATGTCTAGGCAGCGGCCTGGGGAGGTGCTAGGCTTGCTTCAAGTTGGTTGTAGGTTTCCTCTACTGGAAGTTTGGTGAATTTTTCTGTTGTTGTGGCTGGATTTTTTTTTTTTTTTTTTCTAAGACGTTTCCTAGATAGGCTTTACATTTTGTTCCTTTTTCATGTGTTTGCACTCTGTGACCGAAGTTGGCTCAGCTGTGACACGTGGAGGCTTTAGTCTTGGGAGCCAAATAGGACAGGTTGATGGGAAAATTCGGAGACTTTGTAAGTGCCAGAAGAATCAGTGGGAAGAATGGAAAGGATGATCAGACGGCCAGGAAGGCAGTTTAAAAAGGTGCAGAGACGTTGGTTTGGAGTAGACACCAGAACATTCGAGAAGTATAGACAACAAGTAAAAGGAGAGTGGGTTCTCCCTGCCCCGGTCACCTACAAGTCAGCCGTCTCTTGGAGTTTTCTCAGAATCCTTGGTAGGGGCCATAAAAGTTTTGAGCATAGCTCTGCCTGCCTGTTGCTTTGTCACTGGCTGGCATGGGGCCAGGGCAGAAGCCCATTGGAGACTGGCACCAGCCTTGTTGCAGTTGTCTGCATTCAGCTTCTGGCCGGTAGCACAGGGGCCCATCCTCTGGACCCAACAGTGCCAGGGGACAGGGTCAGCAAAACAAACCTGGGGATGACAAAGGGACAAGTCCTTCCTATAGTGGGAGATCTATTTGCTAAAAGCACAAACTCTCACGTTGATTTTTGTGCCTGTATACTGATGCCTGAAAAAAATGTCACGCTTGTGACAGTTGTATTTTGCCAAAGCTCTGGGAGAAGAAAAAGTGAAGAGTTGGGCACCATTTAGCTCCTGGAATTATCCAGGTCCTTCCGCCGCATGAGTTTTGGCTGTTGGGCCTTTCCCCCCACTAATTAAAAGTTTTGCTGGGGCGTTGTCATAAATTAAATACTTTAATGAACGTGTAACCGAAGCCCATACTCTGCAGCCAGCCCTCCTGGGACTCCACCAGCTCCCTCAAGTTGGGAAGGCGTTCCTGCTTGCCTGGTGCCCGGCTAATAAGTGGCCTGCAAAGCATGTGATATTTTGCTTTCGATTTACAAAACACCAGATAAATGGTCATTAATGAAGAGATAACCAGCTCTCTGTATTTATAACAAACGTTAACTGGAATCACCAAGCCCTGTTTTTCCCAAAGAATGTAACTTGACTGGGTTTGTGACTTAAAGAATCGAGAATTCTTTCATGAGGTTAGTTCTCCAAGGGGCCACCTCTGCCCTGTTTTGTTTTGTCTTTCATATTCTTCAAATTTAGAGGTTTCCCTGAAAAGAGAGAACGGTGACCTTGGCCCCAGAGGTAAAGACTGTCAGGGGTAAATATTCCTGGAAACCTCCAAAACCATAGAAAAGAAGGGCCACGTTTCCTGGGGTTTCCTGCAAAGATACTGGGATAAATCTCCTAAGCAGTCATTCTGCCGGCCCTCATTTTCAGTGAGTGGAGTGATATATTTGTTCATTAGCAAGTGTTGACACTAGGTAGCAAAATGTGTGTAAACAGAGAAGCCACAAAGACAGGAATGTGCCATTTCCAAGGGGGAGAAACGTTCTCCAGATCAGCCAATAGGAAGTGATTAACCTGCCAATCGGAAACTCAAACAGCTGGTTACTCACCCAAAACGTTTTGTTTAAAACAGAACACAAAAAGGAACGAATAAAGGCGCCGTTGTGTAAGAACATGGGAGCTGTAGCAGCCGAAGAAGCCCCCATGAGGGGAATTGTCCCGACACGTTGGAGGGCAGCCAGGTCTGGGCCGGAGGGGCCGGGACAGGTCTGGGGCTGGTTGTGGCCAGAGGTGTTGAGGTCAGACATACACATGGGACGCTGCCCTGGGTCTCCCCACCTTGTCCAGGGGAGAATGTTTGGCCTGGGAATTTAGATCTGCTGCATACATTCTTATGTTTCTAAGCCCTAAGCTGAATTCTTGGTCTTGGGTTACTAGGTAGAACAGGCATAAGGTTTTACCGTTGGCAGTTGTTAAAATCTTAAGCAGTTACACGACTAAGGGAATCCCTCCTGTGAAGTGTATGGGATGGAGCTGGGGCCTGGTACCCCTGCAGCCTTTGGAGGAACTTGAGGGCTGAAAGCTGGGAGCTCCATCTGGCTGTGGTTCAAGCCACTCCACGGCAGCCTCTGGGAGGGCCTGGACTTTGTACACCTGGGAACTGTGTGGTCCTGAACCAGCAGAGTCATCTGAAAAGGAACGTTCACTTGACTGAACCTAGGGGCAAGGTGGTTGTGACTTGTGGCTTTCAGAAGTGAGAAGACGCCCTCCTCCCCCTCCCACGAGGAGTAAGAATTTGCTGTTTGAAACTAGATCTCAGTTTGTGGAGTGGGGACGCTGGTGGGGTAGCTGTGTGGGCTGTGCTTCCCGTGTCCTCTCTGTCTGACGGTTTGAAAGGTTTGAAGAATGGCTGGGCTGGGGTAGGGGCGTTGCTGGGTGAGCTCTTCGTGCTTGGGCTGGGCAACCCCGGGGGCCAGTGCCCACCGGCAGATCCCACCTCCACAGCCTAGATAGGAAGTCTGGCATGTTGACGTGAGACCTAGCCCTGCCGTTGCCTTTTAACTCTGGTCCCCCTTGACTTTTCCAGGCTTCTTTTTAAGTCCAGATGATGGAAGAGTTGGATTAGATCATTCATGCATTCATTCGTTCATTGGTTCATTCATTCATTCTATGGATGTGATGATGTGCTTGCCTAAAAATTCGAGGATTCCAAGGCAGTGCAGTGTTCTTCTGTAAGCAGGGTCCCTTTGAGTTCTGGGTCAGATGAACTACCTGAGGCAGAGCTGGGACACTTGGGTATATTAGTGGTGGTAGGTGTGGGGTCGGGGGACACCCCAGGCTTGGACTTTTCACAGACTCTGTTGGAGGAGCTGGGAGAAAGGAGTGAGTCTTTTTCTCCCACAGAACTTAGCACTTACTGAGTGCTTGGTACTATTTAGTGTTGGATGAGAGCCAGAAATGGCCTAGAGCTTCTGACTGTCAGTCAGCCTGAGCTTTGGGGAGCAGGAGACGTAGGCAGAGGTGAGCCCGTGACTTTAGAAATCTGCCTTTGCGCAGCTTTTCTGTGGCAGAGGGATGGAGGGATGGCCCGTTTGACCTTGCAAGCCAGGCAGTAGCTGGAGGCCAGTCTGGATGCAGGAGCCTGTCTCAGCCTGGACACTGCCAGGGAGGAGGGGTGGGACTCCACGGCCTGCCTTGGGGAGCAAGAGCCACGGGATGGGTGCTGGACTCGGGTATAGCCCAGCTCACTGGGTGGCCCCTTGAGCTAGTCAATGACGCCTCAGTTTACCTGGGTGCATGTCAAACAGGTATACTTTGCTACTTCACAGAGGTGGTAGGGAGGCCTAATTAATGTTTGTAAAACCCTCCTGAGATCAAAGGCACTGCAGAAGGGCAGAGCACCATTTCATAAAAACGCTTGTGGTTGCCAGTGTGTTAGCTGACTTACCTTTGATCTGAGACAGGCTGACACCCTGAATGTGGTCCCAGCTCTGCTCTGAGATGCCAGGCTTTTCCTTTGAAACACACCTTGCCTCTGGGATTCTGCCAGCCAAAGCTGGGGGGAGTGGCCGTGGATAAGTCATCACGTTTAATGTGGGGGTGTCTTCCGTTTGGGGGGGTGGGTGGAGGAGAGGGTTGGGAAGGCTGTCTCTAGAAAATGGTGAAGGCCATCAAAGTAGTTTAGAAAGTGCAGGGTATACACCATTTAACAAGTAACTCCATTTCCTGCCTCCCCCTATTGTTTTCCATTTGATTAAGTGTATCCTGTAAAACTGTATATTCCTGTTAGGAATTATACTTTACCCTGATAAAGTGAGATTACACACACAGCCTTCTCTCTCTTCCCTGCCTGTCGCCGCCACTCCTCCCCCTCTTGCCCCCTGTTTACAAGAGATCTTGAATAGTTATTCTTCTAGCCTGGAGAATATGAGAGAGGGAGGGACCCTGGACTAGAGAAGCTCAGCGTTAAAGGAGGCTGACAGCAGCAACCCAGAGATGATTTGGGGCTCTGATTAGTGTAGGCACCTAAAGAACTCTCATGGGCCGCTTGCCTCTGGGCTGCTTTTTGGTTTGGATTCCTCTTCGCCAGCATGGCCAAGTGGTTCCAGTTGGAAGCTGGTAGTGCACACCCTGGGGACATGGTCCTAGTGGCCAGGGACGGGAGGACTGGCACCTGCATGATCCAAGCTGCTGTGTTTGCTGTGGAGCGGGGAAGGACCTTTCCTGAGCCAGGCTTTCTACAAGGACCTCAGGAAGTTTGGCATTGGCAATGGTGCATGAGAAGCTTACAGGGTCTTTTGTACTTGTGTTTCATGGGACTAATTAGTTGTGGTTCATGGACATTATTTTTTGTTTTAATTGCTTGGAGGGCAGTTGTAGAGTCCATTTCTCAGCTGGGATTGTCATTATCCTCATTAACATTGAGGTCACTGTGCTGAGTGCCTAGGGTGACAGAGACATTGAAGAGAAACTTACAGTCTACTTAAGGCAGATGGAATCTGAAGGTAAAGGATCGGTAAAGACAGCAAAAGGAAACTCCAAGGACTGGGTGCCAGAAAGAGTTTATAGGAACTGAGGCCAGGGAGCCTTGCAGGTCTGGGGTTGCCCAGGAAGGTTTCCAGAGATGAGGGGTTTGGACTAGCCTGAGAGAGGTGGAACATTTCCCCTCCGGCTCAGAGCCTTGCTGAGAATGTTCTCTGTCTTGATCTGGTGGTGGTTACACAGGAGTGTACATGAGTAAAATTCATTAAGTCTGCTGGAGATTTTGTATACTTTGCTATACTTAAGTTATTCCTCAATTAGAAAGAAAAAAAGAAACCTTCAGCCCAACACCAATCTTGAGAAAGTTCTCAAGAACTAGGGAGAATCTGTCTTAAAAAAGATGAGAGCAAGACCCCGCCTGTGGGTGTGGCACAGAGAGGACACAGGACCCAAGCAAGGGGCTTTCGCCCTTGATGGGGGAAGACAGAGCCACCAGGGTTGAGAAAGTCCAACCCGAACCTTCTTTGACCTTGGCAACTACCTGGTTTCCTCAATGGAAGACTTGTAATACAAGAGAAATTCCAGCCTGTCTGATCGAGCCTGACTTGCCTAATGATTAACTGGCCTCCCGGAGCCCAGACGGGTGACAAGGTGCTGTGGTCTGTCTTATGATGGGCAGTGAAGCCTGAGCAGACCATTAATAATCAGCATCGCGGCCGCGAGTCAGCCTTTTGGAATGTGTGGTTAGTCTTTCATGCTGTTGAGGATGTGCTTAAAGATGAATCTCGGTGTTTTTATTTGTGTATTTATTTCTTTCTCCCCCCTTTTCGAATCCACAGCAGACTGTCCAGATGCTGTGCCTTCCTCCGCTGAAACAGGGGGAACAAATTATCTGGCCCCTGGGGGGCTTTCAGGTAAGATGCCTTCTCTTACTTTCCCGGCAGTCCCAAGATTTCTTGAAATGACTGGGGACCAGAGGAATGGGGATGGCCTCCTGCCACCCAGCTGCTCTGGACATCATTCTTATTTTTATGTGCCTTAACGTGGGTACATCCATGATGACACTGTGGTGCCTGTCAGCTCCTCATCCTGTCGTCCTGCAGTCCTTACACCCTCATGACACTGGGTCTGTCGCATGGGTGGGAAATGGGAGCCGGCTGGGGACTGGTTTTGTGCGTGAAGAGTTATTTTTAAGCAACTCCGGGCTCAGCTTGGTGACATTGGTGTCGTTAACTTGCACATTTAAGCTCTATTTTACTCCTGTCCTTTGTGCATGGGGTGCCTTGAAAGGGATGGATGCATCTTCAGGGAACTTGCTGGAGACAGATCCCAAAGCATAGGTTGTGATTGCAGAGTAGGTCTGGAAGCTTCCCAGTCCAGCTCAGCGCAGGATTCTGCAGCGTGTGTCTGGGGACGGGAGCACTGCAGACAGCGGGTGCTGTGCCTGTTCCCCAGCAGGGCAGGTTTCCCAGGGCCCGCGGGCAGGCCTGAGGGCCTGGAGTGCCAGTGCTGGAGGATCTCGGGACTGGCAGAGGTGCATCGGGTAGCCAAAGCATCAGTGTCCCTGAGGACGTGAGAAGAGGGTGACACTTAGAGAAACTCATTGGCAATGTACGTGGGACACATTTCATTTTTTTCTAAAGACATCCCATTTCTACCTGTTTTTCCCACCCACCATGTCATCACTGGGTTTTTGAAGAACTAGCTGAAGCAAGAGGGAAAGCAACCTGGGAAAAAAGGGAGAAATACCCACAGAGTTTTGGGCTTCTGGCATTTCTGGCCTTTGGGACATTGGCATAGGATCACAGTGTAGCAGCTCTAGTGGGAGCTGTCACAATTGTCGTGTACCCTCTTTGTGGGGTGACCTCTTTGACTACTTGGTCAAGTGCTGCTCAGGTGCGGTTCATTCTGGATGGTTCCTCTCTAGGCTGGCCTCTCCAGGAATGGAGCTTGCTGAGAATGTCTTTAGGGAGACCTTTGTTTGTTTTTATTTCAGTGCAGTATATACTCTGGCTGTTATCTGAGACAGAGGGTATTGTTTACTCAAAGCTTCTAATGAGAACCGAGCAGGAAAAAGAGGACCCAGAGAGAGGAGGGGGCTTCGGGCAGGAGGGTGGGCGTGGAGGGAAGAGGCAGCAGTGTGTGAGCTGCATCTTTCCGCTTTCTAAGGCCGGGAGAAAGAAGGCGGCGGAGAGGCAGGGGTCTAAGCAAAATAACACGCTCAGGATGTTGTTAGATGGTTTTATTTTTTAAACCCTGAATGTGCAGGGAGGAGCCCTGGCCCCTCCGAACCACATGAAATAAGCAAGGGAAGTGGTAGCTTTTCAAAGGGGCTTTTCAGAAGGTTTGTCTTATTGATAACATCTTGTCTGTCTCTGCTGGAGGAAATGACGACACCAGCTGAGATGCCAGCCTGAGCGCCCGGCCCTGCAGTGTGACAGCGCAGCCTTCCTGAGGCTGGTGGGTTTTCTCCCCAGAGCTCCTCCAGTCCTAGAAAGAAACTGGGAGTAAAACAATCATTAACTGCCTCCCCCCAGGTAATTGCAGCCGCTTACATTACCGAGGAGGCCCGCAGTGTCGCCGGAGGGATGGCGTGGTCTGACAAAACTGCAGAAAGAAAGACGAGGGGGCCTCCACATGAAAGAGTGTTTGTTTTGAATTTTAGCTCTTGATTTACTAATTCCCAAGGCTTCAAAGTTTGAGCTCTTTCTTCTTTCCGTCCGGAGTTGGAGCAATGTATTAATAATGTACCGTGCGGAGATGTTCTAGAAACTGCCTTTTGGGTTGATGTCACTGGTTTGGGGTGTCTGCAGGGAAGAGAAAACTTAGGGCTGTACTCTTTTGTAGTGAGAGTCCTTCCAAAAGGTGATTTTATTGGCCCCACTCCAGGGCAGAGGGTTTTGTAAATGGAGAAAGCGCAAACCTCCTTCTTCTTGAGAAGTTGATGGGGCCGTGGGGGGTGGCCTGGGTGTGTCTGCCTTGCTAAAGGATGAGGCCATTCGGGGTGCGGGGGCTGCATGAGGCAGAGCCCCTTGCGGGGAGGGATTGGCATAGGATGCTCGTGGAGGCATGCCTGTTTTGTGGGGTGGGGGCAGCCGGGCATCAAGGTGGGGAGCAGTGAAAATGCCCACAAGGGATTTCTCCCTCCTCCCCCTTGAAATCACCTCTCTGAGTCTCTTTCACAGGCCCTGTGTGCTGTTTTCCTTCCTGTCCTGCCCTGGCTGAGAGCGGGCTTAATGAATGGGGCTCAGTTTAGGGTGGGAGGAAGGTCGGCAGCGGGAGCCAGGGCTTGATTCTCTTGGCAAGGGAAGAAGGGAAAGAAAAAACAGCCAAATGTGAAAATGTGGTGGCTTGGAGGTGGGGGTGGGGGTGTGCTCAAAGGCCCGCCCCCTCCTGAAATGCAGGGGTGACTCCAAGGCTGGCCCTTCCCTTTCCTGCACCAAGGAAGGGGCTGCAAGTTGGAATTCCAGCATTGCAGCTTTGTTGGGGGATGGGGGGGGACACAACAGACCTGGTCCTTTGGGACTTGCAGTGAAACACACTCCACCCCTGCAAGTTTCCTCGGTCTGGGAAAACGGGACATTTTTAGAAGGCAGTGACTTTGTTCCAGGAGATTGTACTTTCATTTCTGACAGCTGGCTCTCCCAGACAGATGGATTGCTAGGTTCAGGCTTGTGCGTGTATGTGTGTGCGCGCGCGGGGGTGTTGCTGCAGACATACAGATAGACAATCCCGTGCGCAGACACCTGAGAGCACGCAGATGCCCACAGGTGGGCTCTGGGTTGGGCCGGGGTCCCTCTCACAGGGGCTGGTTGACATCAGGGTAGCCTCTCCAAGACACTATGGACTTGGGGGGTGGAGTGGTGGATTGGTTCTGAATTGTGATTTGGCAGCCTAAGTTCAGCTCTTGGGGTATGCTTGTCTTTTGAAAGGCATGCTACTCCAGAACAGGCCCTTGCTGCTGCTTGGACACGAATGTGTCACAGCTCAGAAAGATCCACCTTGGAGAGGTCCGACATGGCTGGAGAGCCTATAGGCTCAGCTCCGTGGTGAAAGTGGAAAGGATTTTCTCCCAGGGACTTTCCCTGTATCCCTGGTAATGCAAAGCATGTGTTAGGAGCTGTCATCTTTGCAGCCTCCATCTGGAGTTTTTGGGGGCTTTCAGTTCACCTTCCTGCTGTCCTGCTTTGGGTGGGCTGAAGGAGGAGCACCTCCCTTGTGAGTTCTAGGCTGTTTAGCTGCAGACTCATCTTCTAGCCTCCTCCTTTATGTATTAATGTCTCGCGTTGGCTGGGCCTCAGCCATGCGGACCTCCCCAGTTAGGGCAGGGCTTGGAAGCCAGCAACCACTCACAGTTATTTAAACTTCAAAAGAGGTGCTCCCAGGGATTTCAAGGAGGGAGGCGGGAGGTAGTGGAGACAGAAGTGTTCACGTGTCTTGGGAAACTCCATCTCTTGGCTGCGCAAAGTCATGCTTTATTGGAGAGACACGACACCATCCCTCTAACCCTCAAGGGTGGCCACCTCCTTTGCTAAGGTCTTAAGATTCACGTGAGTCCAGGGGATAGGAGCGTCCTTGAGTCAGCGTCCACTCCAAGAATGTTTCTCCTCTATTATCCCTACTGGCATCTGTCTTAGCCTCAGAGGAGAGCCTTCAAAAATACCTATATAATCTGAAAATGCGGCCCTGGCTCATTCCACAATCAACTGGGCTCAAACCAAGGAGCTTAGGAAAGATTGCTCCATACTGTTTTAAGGAAAGTTATTCAGCTGCATGTGAACAATTATTTATTGTATGGCTTGGAATTGTGATAGCGAACTGGGAACCTGGGCCTGGGAACCTGGGCCTGGGTGCCTGTTGCTGTGCTTCTCATGTCTCCTCCCCCTGCCTGGGAACAAGCAGCTTATGGTTTCACTGAGGTCTCTGATGCCTTTGTGGGGTGGTGGGGAGGGAGGATTGAGCTCACAGCCTCCCTGGCCTTTCATGCAAGCTGTTGTGAGCATGGGCTGGAGCGGGGGGGGGGGAGTCAGACAGACAGGCACACCTGACCGTGAGTGTGCTCCTTCCTCCAGGCCACTGTGAGAAATGACAGTCTGGAACTCAAGGGACACCTCTGCATCTCCTTTAACACCAGCCAGGAGAATGACTCAGGGCTAGGGCGGGCTCACCTGGTGCACATCCACACCCTGGTGAAGACCAGTCCTGGACCGGCCTCTTCGACAGTGCCTGAGGTCACGCACTCACCCCTGGAGAAGGGCTTACTGATAAAACCCCTTTTGTCTTGAAAAGAATGAGGCAGTTAGGCAGGGGTTAAATACAGGGTGACAGCATTTAAAGTCTCTGGAGCAAATTTGGGCTGCTCTGCCGGCCAGACTAGATGGGCTGTGCCTCATGCATCCTGTCCCCAGGCAGAACTGGGCTGACCACGGTCTGGGTGGTGGAGCTTTTGGCTACAGTCTAGCACATTGATCCCCCTACCCTAACTTGAGTCTTTCTTAGTAAAGCCTTGCTGTAGCCGGATAGACTTCTAGACCTGTGGGACCTCCGCGGCAGGTGCAGAGCCAGTGGGACAGCAAGAAGGGAGGAAATGCCAAAGGATTCATGATCAAGTTTGGCTTCCTTTGCTTCTTTATTATTGCTGTTACTGTTCCATAATATTGTTCCTTGCAGAGTTACAATGGCCAGACCCGTCTTTGTTCCCTGCAGACTAGGCCTTGAACCTGGAGCAGCACCTTCAAAGCAGGTGCCTTCACCTGGCATAAGAACAAAAAGGTGTAGGATGCTGGTTCCTAGACTTGCTTATATATTGAATCCCTTGGGATTGAGCCTCTTTTCAAATGAGATTTTTGCTTAATAGTAGAAATATTTGAGGGAAAACTTTTTCTCTATGCACCTTCCTCTGTTTTGCTTTGCTGTTGTGAATGGCATTATAAAAGTGACCCGTGGGACCAGGTTTCCTTTTGGGGTGATGAAAATGTTCTGGAACCAGATAGTGGTGACAGTCGCACAGTTTTGTGAATGTACTCAGTGTCACCGGTGGGTGACATGTTTTATGCTAGGTACATTTTACCACGGTTTTTTAAAAAGTGGCTCGTGGTAGATATTAAATACATGGTATATGGGGATAACTAATCAAGGACAAGGATTGTGGAGAATAGAATCGGAGAGACTTCTGTTAGGTGCTTGGGACCTGCTGATGCTAGACACTTGTTTCCCTAAGCTGCCCTGAGGTCTGCTGGGGTCTGGGGCCGGGAGCGGGGCTAGGAGCCTGTCTCTCTGACATGTGTTACCTGAACAGGCAGGCACATCTCCTTGTGGATCTTTCGACATTCCCTTTTCCACCTGGGTTGCAGAAGTGAGAGGCAGGTCATTTTCCAAGGCGCATCCTTGTGCCAGGGGAGGTGGGTGTGCTTGTTCCCACTGTGCTGTGTCCTCCTGGCCTGCCCAGTGCAGTGGCTGTGAGCCAGGGAGGTGCAAGGGCTGGCCCCCAAAGCCGGGTGATTCTAGACCTTTCCTGGGCCGCTGGAGTCCCTGGTCCGTGCGACATCCGCGCTGAGGTTCTAGGGCTGCAGAGACAGCGAGTGACTGGCCCGGGCACCCTCCTTTGTGAAAGGATACTGTAAGCACAGCCACTGGGAGGTCACCACTGGCCCTACCATCTCTCTCGCCCGGTATTGAATGGCCAGCTCTGGGGCTGGCCGCCTGCCTACTGTCACACAGAGGCTTCCTCTCGGGCTATTTTCAGCGGGAAGATATTATTAACTGCTGAGGCACAGTTCTCAATTTAGTGGTTAACACACCAAGAAAGCAACATTCACTTGATCGCGGCCACTCTGCCCAAACACGTTGGCTCCTCTGGGGGACTGGGCTGCCCTCAGCCCCTCTGCGTCTCCCCGTGGGGTCACCTTGGGGATCTGGGCCACTAGCTCAGCGCCTGCAGAAGCTGCCCTTGTAGATTCTCAATATCTGCTATAGGAAGAACCAGGCTCTTTCTGAAGCCAGCTCTTAAAGGTGTAGAAAATGATGGCATTTATATTCTAAGATGGGACTATTTTGTGGTAGGGATGGGCACTGGCTGGGAAAAGGAACTTTCGATGCAGTTTGGGACAGTTATTTAAAACAGGGTGATAACTTTCACCTTGTACGTTAACAGGAAATATTGGGACAAGACAGGAAATTGCATCATCCCTTTTTTGAGAAGAACTCCAGAAAAAAGTTTTGCGTGAAAGGTAGTGGCCGAGAAACAGCTAGCCTGTTTTTTCTTTTTCCTTTTTTTTTTTTTCCCGTTTTCTTCATTTCCACTCCCACGAGAACTTTTAGGCCCTTTTCTTTAAGAAAGAGGCTGTTTGTGAACTTTATGTTATTTTTATTGTTTAAAAAAATATTTTACCAGCAGGGTCACCTTCAGTTGAAATGTTAACTGCAGCCTTATTTCCCAGTTTACTAAAGAATCTTTCATGACTTTTTCAGCTTCCTTCCCCAAATGGTGGGGCCAAGCAGCTCTTGGCTGGAAGCTAATTTTGGTTTGGCTGCGTAGTCCTTAACACTGCGCCCCACCCAGTGTCATTAGCTCAGTTTTAACTTGCAAAAAAAAAAAAGATTGTATTTTTTTGGTAGGGGGTAGGCAGGAATTACTCATGCCCCTGGCCTTTTCACCCCTGCTGTCGCCCTCCCCTAGCACAGGTGCCTGGCGTTTGGCAGCTTGAAACTCACAGCTGCCTTTGTTTTCAAGCCACTCTGTCTCCCTCCACCCCACCAGGAGTTCCTTAATTTCCCTGAGACCATCTCTGGGGTGCTGGTGAGGAGTGGAGAGGAAACGGCCGCAGAGCTCCCCTGGCCCAGCCCTGTCCGGTGACCGTGCCGTGCCTCAGGGGAAGGGGTAGCGTGGCCCACCCTTACCCAGCAGCAGCTCCCAGAAAGGGGGCTTGCCACAGCCCCTCAGTGGGGTGGAGAAGAAGGTCCACTTCCCCTTACTCATCTCTGGGCTTCCAAACCCCTCTTTGGCGATGTCATTGTTCTAATGACACAGGACACCGGACGGTGCCCAGACCCGTGCTGCCAAGGAGCCATCTTCAGGGTGAAGACCAGAAAGAAAGAGACCTGTGTGTGGCTGGCGTGCTCTCCACCCCGCACCCCCCCCCACCACCTTTTTCCCTTAGCGTGCTTTGTTTTGTTTTCATAACACAACAAGGGCCCTGGGGTGTGTAAAAGCATTGTTGAACACTCGGTGAGGGTAACTTGTCCAAACAGAGCAGGACGCCAGAGCAGAATGCTGTGGGCAGGTGGTGTGCCCACAGAGGTTGGCGGGCCGGCGCCTGCCTTGGAAACACCTCTCGGCGGCATCCAGCCCAGGCACCTAGCCCGGGACAGGGGCTTCTCCCGTCCCACCTCCGTAGGGAGTGCAGAAGAGGGCTTGGAAGGCATGCTCCCCCCTCGGGTGTGAAGCTGGGTGGGCCAGCTGCTTTGGAAGAAGCCAGTGTGTCCCTGCAGCTCGTTCATTTAGTACATACAAGTATTAAGCTCCTACTGTGTGCCAGGCTCTGTGCTGCATGGAGGAGCAGTTCTTGGGCCTTGATGGAATGAAGATCGGCAGATGGGGCAGCGGTGAGGGGCAGTGGGTTTGAACAGGGGTTGCCCGCATCTGGAGGCAGGCAGGAGAAGCTTCTACAGGACAGAAGGAGCCAGGTCCCTGCATGGGGAGGTGGTGTGTGACCTGGAGGAGCTTTGGTTGTGTGGTCTGTTGGGAGTTGAGATAAAGCAAGGCTTGTGGATAAACAGAGGTCAGTCTCCCAGGTTCTGGTTCCACCCTCTCCCCCCCCACCCCCCTGTTGATGGAAAGATAACAGCAGTAAGAACAGATCTGTGGTTATAATCCACACTGCAGACCCTGGTAGTACCTGGGGGCGTAATGCTGAGTAGAGGTGACCAACCCAGGCCAGGCTCCACAGCGAAGGGGTGGGGAAGCATCTGGAATGACAGTATCTAATGTCTTGACAGCCAGAGGGGGAGCTGGGGTGTTTTATTTTTAAAGTCCAGGAGTTTCACTTTCCCTTTGTAACTGCCATGGGCTTGGTTCTCAGGAAGACTGTCTGGGGGAATGAAACTCTTGCATTTTAATTTTAAATCTGAAGGTCAAGCCCATTTCTGAGCCCCCCTGGCCCGCCTGGGGTTCTAAGATGCAATTACCAGGGTGTTTCATTTTCATGCTCATCCTGCCCTGTCTGTTCCCCCGGGGCTAACTGATGGCTCCCAGCCCCGTGGAGTTCACTAATTTAATTACTCTCTTGCTCCTCTGAGGAGCCCCACCAGGAAGAGAGGGCCAGGAGAGCTGGTTTTGCTTGGGGTTTGATCCCCGGGGCCCGGAGGGAAGAACTGATCTCAACTCCAACTTCATCCTGCCAAGTTGGGAGTTTCTGCCTCTCAGCCAGGAGACGACACAGATAACCAGGACTGATGGTGGCTCCTGTGTTTGCTCATTTCTGTGTCACCTTTTTACTTTTCGATCTGGGACCATTGCTCAGTAGGAACAAAAACAATAAGACACCAAGATGTGACTTGTTGGCAGCCTCGCCCAGTGGCTCACGGGGACTAAATGGTGGTCCCCAGGGCCTTTTCTGACATCTCTTGAGTCCCCTGCTTCCAGTCACCTAGGCCAAGGGAGGGTCACCGCGCTCAGCCAGCACCGTCCCTCCCTCGCTGATCAGTAACCAAGAGGGAAAAGCAAAAGGCTGAGCTCTCAGTGTGGTCTGGGTGCGTGGTACAGCTCCTAAAAATAGATGGGCCTGTCTCCAGCTCAGTGGGGCAAGATGGACGCCCACTGGGGGGCATTTCCTGGGGAACAGCCTTGGAGTGTGGGGCCTGCAAAGATTGAACACCTCCCCACCCCAGGGTTTGCAGGATGCCACATGACACTGGGAGGGCAAGCATCCTTCGGGCTTCTGTCCCTGGAGCTGGCCTGTCCCTCGGCTGAGGGTGGGGTCTCAGCCACCAGCTCATGGCCTTGCAGGAGCCGCCATTTTTGAATTCTGGGCCTCAGTTTTCTCATCTGTAAACTAAGGGCTTGGACTTGGCCGCCAAGTCCCTTCTGTGGTCTGTGATCTTTGGTTCTTGGATTTGAGGGGGAGTGGGAATGAGGTCCCTATTGCTGAGGTGGTGAGGGTATGGGGTAGCCAATGGCCTCTTCTGTTCTAAAGTAAAATGATTATAGTTCTTCATGTTGCATGCCTTGCAGACTCTTCTAAGAATCAGTGAAAGCCGAGGACTCTTTCCCCAGAAAAATGCCTATAAATATACATCTACCACAATTTGTATGCATTTCCAGGGGCCTGTAGCCTCGTTGAAGCCCACCTCACCTGTGGAATCCCCAGTTCAGAAACCTTGTACTCAGGAGGGCAGGTTTATGGGGGCAGGCAGCAGAGCATTAAGAGACTGGAGCCTTCTTTTTCTTTTCTTTTCTCTATTCTCTTTTTTCTTTTCTTTTTTATTGTGGTAAAATAAGCATAGCATAAAGTTCACCGTATTACTAATTTTTAAGTGTGCAGTTCTGTGGCATTAAGCACATGCATATCGTTGTGCTATTATCACCACCATCCCTCTCCAGAAGTTCTTCATCTTCCCAAACTGAGATTCTGCCCCATTAAACACTAACTTCCCCCTTCCTGCTCCCCTGGCCACCACTGTTCTACTCTCTGCCTATAAATTTGGCTACTCCAGGTACTTCATGCAAGTGGACTCCTGCAGTATTTGCCCTTTTGTGACTGGCTTATTTCACTTAGCAGAATGTCCCCAAGGTTCATCCATGTTGTAGCAGGCATCAGAATTTCCTTCCTTTTTAAGGCTGAATAATATTCCATTGTGTGGCTATCCCACATTTTGTCGATTCATTCATCACTCCACGCACATTTGGGTTGCTGCTGTCTTTTTGGCTATTGTGATTCATGCTGCTGTGAACATGGGTGTACAGATTCTCTCTTGGAGTCTTTGCTTTCCATTCTTCAGGGTATATACCCAGAAGTGGAATTGCTGGATCATATGGTAATTCTGTGTTTAATTTTCTGAGGCACTGCCAACAGGAGGGCCTTCTGGGCTTGTGTGTCTGCACAGACTGATCACGTGGGCGGGGGAGCTCTACCCACTTGGAGTGGGTTTGAGTGAGTCCCAGGGTAGGGGGAGTGAGAGAAGAGTGGGAGGGGACAGAGTCTGTCCCTGTGCCGTGGGGGTAGCACGGGGGTGCTGCGGTAATGCCAGGCAGATTGGAGCCCAGGTCTGTGCAAGGCCTGGAATACTCTGAAATGTGGGGCACATAGTGTGGAACCGCCGGACGTATGTGTTGGACTCCGTTGGACTCCGGGGCCTTGTGACCACAGCCCTGGGGAGGGGAGGGGAGAGCGGCAGAGGGAGGGCGGGCTCAGGTCTAGGAGGTCCTGGGTGCTTTGGGGGTGAAAGGGCTGGGATGGCTGAACAGTGAGTGTGTGTCCAAGCGGGAGAGATTAGATTACGGAGGCAGACAGAAGTAATGATTAACTTTTCCAGTCTGCACACTGTCTCCAGGCTGGCGTACTGTTGTTTTTCCCTGTGAGTACAGTGCGGCCCTGGCCTGGCCAGGCCCTGGTATTGGGTTGTAAAGCGAGAGATGGAATGAGGGCTGGGAGTGCACAGGGAGGGGAGCCAGGGAGGGAGCTCGCTGCGGAGGAGGGAGGCTTTTCCATCAGATCCCGCGTTGGAATTTATTGGCCAGAATGCAGTAAATGTTCAAAATGCCATCCCATCCAACAGTTTTCATAATTGTCATGGAACAAGGGGAGCTGGGGGAGGGGAGGCATGAAAAGGACTTTTGTTTCTCACTGGATTTTTCCACGTCTTCGGACAGTTTTCCTACCCTCTAGAAAACCTGGAGTTGAGTCGGACCTGCAGGGGACGGGGTGGGGCGGGGCCGGGCCTGCCTTGGGTCCTGTGATACCTTTCAGGGATTGAGGGTCCTTATAGCCTGGGGCTTTATTAAAACGAGGCCCACAGCAAACACGGCTCGATTTCTTGCACACATAGAGCCCCCAGACCTGGAAAAGTACTTCTGGGGTTTTTGTCCTTTTGGAAAATTGGCTTATGCTGCATCTGTTTGTATTAAGATTTTTATCAAGCTTTAATATGTAGCCAACATACTTACAAATGGTCAATAAAAAGAAGAGAAAGAGGGACCTTTTGGTGGCTTATGAGAAGGTTCTTTTGTTGGAGAGTGTGTGTGAGAGAGGGGGAGAGGGAGAGGGAGAATCAGTGTTTGGTACTGGGTCCCCAGTTGGGGATCCAGATACTGAATTTGGGGGTCTCCAGCCTTTCAAGTCAGCAGGCGGGCAGGTGGGTGACTCAGATGTCCCTCTGGGACACCGATGGGTTTTCTGTTGCACGGTTGTCCCACCTCTTGCCGTGTCTCCCTGGGGGTGGCCAGGGTCATTCCTAGAGAGAAGGCGGGTGAGCAGATAATACCGTGCAGGTCTGGGCGCTCCGTGTGTGCAAGTCTGTGAACCCCCTTTCAGAAGACAGCTGCTGAGTTGTTTGGGGGGTAACACTGGGAACTTGGTTGGTGCATCGTGGAGGCGAAGAGCCTGGAAATTAAACCTGAGAAATAATTAGGCTGGATGCACACTAAACAACAGGCAGAGAGGCCCATTTACTGTAAATATTATGAATGGAGTTGGCTGGGTTGGGAGTCCCCACCCTTCCTCTGGGCAGAGCTGGCCTCCTCAGAGGGCAGTGCCCGCAGGCAGCCGGGTACATGCTATAATTTGCATGGCTGAGCGCTGGGGCACAGGAAGCCGCGTCAGCCCGGCTGGCGAGACAGACAGGAGCTTTTGATTTGTGTAGCTTCCCCCCCCACAGCCCCCGCCGCCCTGCGCTACCCTCGGTTACACTCTCTGATGGCAAAATACTGCTCTTAGAGGGACCCCCGGGCTGGGGGCTTCAGACTTGGACGTTTGGGGGGGCTTTGGGAGGTGGGGTGGACCAGTTTGGGGAGCAGGTGAGTACATTTTAGCTCTAGCAATTGACCGGTCCTCATAATTTGTCTGTAAGGACACAGGCACTAGGCAGTGTTCTAGACCAGCAGGGTCTGCAGCCATGTAAGCTTGGGGGGGTGTGGGAGGGTGGTGGTGGGGAGAAACTTGAGTGCACATTAAAGTAAGGTGGTGATGAGATCCTCTCTTAGGGACTCAACCTCTTCCTGATGGTGATGAATAATAAGACAGAAAGTTTGTAACTCTTTGAAATTAAAAAAAGAAGAAGTTGGTTTGGGGGTGGACACAGCAAAACCTGACTCAAACCTCCTTTCCTTTTTGATTTTGTTTTGTTTTGTTTTATTGTTGCAAATTAAATGCAAAAATGTGCCCTGATCCTCAAAGTGGTTTTCTTACTCTCTGGAAAGTAGTAAAAATAAATGGAACCGGCGTTGTTTCATACTGACCGGGCATGTCTGCGAATCACAGAGACCAGCCGGCCTGGAAGGGGGCCCGTGGGGCTGTTTTCCCTGGTCCCCCTCTCGTTATTTATGGACAGGTCAAACTGAGACTTCGAGAGGGGGAGCCATTTGGCCAAGATCACAGAACAACTTGCTGACGAAGACGCCGTTTTGCTGCTCACTTCTTGCTGCGAGGGAGCGAGGCCCCGTCCTCAGCTCTGAAAGCAGGGACAGCATTTCCGAAGTGTGTTCGGAAGGTCACTGGGTTTTCCCTCGAGGCTTTAGAGGGGGCCACTGGGGACTGGTGGCTTTAGAGGCTGGGGATGGCTCTAACTCACACCGGGCAGTATTCTGGGCTTGAATCGCAGCTCTGCTCTTGGGCAAGTGACTTTTCCTCTTTAAGACAGAATAGTACGCAACCTCAGAGGGTTGGCATGAGCCACTTAGAACAGGGCCTGTGTATGATAAATGCTTATTAAGTGTAGACATTGACCCCAAACTGTTCTCCCGCAGGGGTGGGGGGTGGAGGCCAAGGGGAAGACTGGTGGGCGTTTTCTGAGCAGTTGGAGAAGCCAGGAGTAGAACCTAAGAGATGGGACCCACGTGTGTGCAGCACTCTCCCTGAGCCGGCCCCCAGCCTCGATTACTTCAGCATCAAATCGTCACAGCAACCTTAAGAGGCTGGCATTGGGAGACCCTGATTTGGGGATGAGCTGACGTCACCTGCTAAAGTGACATGGCAGTGGGTGCCTGGCTCCATAGCTGGTCAGCTCACCTCTGGGCTAGGCATGGCTGGAAGCCCCTGAGAGGCTGGGCCTGGGGACCTGAGAGAGCACCCTGGCCTTTGGAAAGACCCTGGGGCACCCCCTGCCCAGCCACCTCACCTCAATGGAGATGTTGCAAAGCTTGGGGAAAAAATCCAACTTTCTCGGTTCGACCAGAATTCATTCTCCGATCCGTTGGGGGAAGGAGCATGGGCTGGTGGGGCATGGGCCCCTCTAAACCCCAGAGCTGTCTGTACTTCCTTGCGAACCTGGGGCACCCTGGGGTCCTATTTCCGGGTCTGGGTGAGGTTGTAAGTGTGGCAGACTAGAGCCGACCCCGGAACTCAAAGTGACTCAAACAGTGCAGCAAGTTTTACATGTTGGCTTTATTTTTTTTTTGGTATTTGCCTCTTGACAGCAAGAGACCAGTGAGGGTCCTCACTGATTTTCATGGTTTGGGTGAAAGCGGAGGGGACGAATTGGCACTGGGCCCCCTTATCTCGGTCCTTGTCCCTGAAGTAGCCGATCGATTTCAGAACAGGGTGGGGAGCAGGGCCCGGTGCTGTTAACCTTTGAGATGTCTGATGCAGAGGAAGGACGGGATGAAGCAACCGTCGGTCGCGCCTGGGTCCTGAGGAGGGAGGACCCTGGACCTGCCAAGGGCGGGCACGGCGTGGTGATGTTTGCGTTCCGGGGTTGCCGGGTGCAGGCCTTCTGTGTCCACATCTCCACCCTGCGTTTGGCCCTGACCAGCGTGGAGAGCCTGCGGGAGGAAGGCTCCCTTCCTCCCGACTTCTCCGTCCTCAGCCTTCTGCTCTGCTGGACCCACCGGGCAGGGGACTCACAGGCCGGTGGCACCATTGGCCTTTGCCAGAGACATGTCCCTTTCTAATCCCAGTGCCTGCCAGGGATGAGAGTGGGCTGAGACCCTCCTCCCCCATCTTTCACTCCAGCCCCCTGGTGCCCTGACAGTCGGGCACATTCCGTGGACGCAGCTGCTGTGGCTCTGTCTATACTGGCTTCGTTTCCCAAGCTTGTCCCTGTCCTGCAAGGTTCTAGTCTTGGGGACCCCCTCCCCACCAGCACGTCCTCTGTGTGTGTGGACACGTGCATGCCCATGTTCTCAGCATCCAGTGGCTGTTTCAGCTTCACAAGCTGGAGATGGGAAATGGTACCACTGAGGCACTGAACTTGTCTTTTCCTCCCTCCACCCATTTTTCTCCTTCCTCACCCCCTTCCTCCTTCAAATTAAAAATTTTAAATGAGGAAAATTCCTTGCTAACCTAAAATGTGGCCTTGAGGTCTGGTCAGCCTGTGCCATTGAGACCCGGGGTGTGAGATTCATTCATGAGCCTCTGGTCTCCTAGAAGGGTCTGTTCATTCATGCCCAGGGTAATTAAATAACTCTTTGTAGGAGGCAGGGAGCTCCTTGCTAAGTGGTCTTCCCCAGTGCAAGTGCAAACACAGGCAGAAATCCTCTCCCTTCTCAACACCCTCCCCCTTTCCCTTTAAAGGGAAGATTTTATGCTTTAAGGGAAATGGGGAAGGGGAGGGGGGAAAAACACCTTAAAGGAATTTTAGGCAGATTCAGCATTTTTCTGGTATTGCTCCAAAAATTCCCTACACTGTAATAAAAAGAAAAAATTGTGAGCAGGCATCTGATTAGTGAGCTTTTTACAACACAGCTTTTCTTTTGGATGCTTTAAAATGAACACATACAGTTTTAAAACAAGCCCCTGTACAGTTTTCAGGGGTGGGGGAGAAGTCGAAAGTACTAGAAAAGGTTATGAAGCCTTGAGGGAAATTAACAAGGGACCGAGAGCTTTGCCTTTGGAGGTCAAGTGTCCACGGCAATGATAAGAAGCCAACGTGGCCAGAGTCGGGCTCCCCAGACGCCTCCTTGGTCCTCGCAGTGACTGAGGCCTCTCGGCCCCTCACCACGTGCCCGGGAAGCCCCCAGGAGCAAAGCGTCCACACAGACCTTTGTGGGGAGACTTGTGGGCTGTGGGCCCAGTTCACGGAACTGTGTTTCTCTGAAGATGATGCTGAATGTTTCCCAGAAATGAGCCCAAATGGCGGGGAATTGAGGTCAAAGCGGGGCATCTCTGTACTGGCAATGTGGGACGTTACGCTGGGTCCCCTGAAGGTGTGACGTAAACACTGGGGTGTGTGTGACAGCGGCTTCACCGCTGCTGCACGGGTTTTCTGGAGAGCGCGTTTTTGTGCTCGGAAATAGCCCAGGCAGGAGCGAGGGGAGTGGAGCTGCCCTGTGGGGGGTGCTGGCGCAGCAGGGGCCAGAGGAGCAGGCAGGGGTCTTCCTAAGTGGACTTCAAGGGGCCCTGTTCACACACAGGGACACCCACACACCGTGGCTTTTTCCAGGGTTGTCTGGCACCAAATTGCCGGGAGATCTATAGGCTGCACAGATGAGAGGGAAGCCCACCTGGTGCTCCCCCCCACTCAGGCCCGGCCCCCACCCAGCGTCCTCTGTCCCAGGCAAGGCCCCCTCCCCTTGCCAGGCCTGGCAGGGAGGTGGGGGCAACTCGATCCCAGTCCCCGACCCCACCCGCACCCTCTCCTCCTCCCTGCACGCGGGTGCCAGGTTTCAGAGGGGCCGGGCTGCATGAAACAAAGCATTGTGAGGCTCCGCCGAGGGTCTCCTGAGCCTCCCTCCCGCCCTCCCAGCGAGTCTCCCTTTCCAGGCCCGGTTTGCTGTCCTGGGTTGAGAGCTTCTTATATTTCAAAACACCCTCCTCGCCCCAAAAAGGGCAGATGCCTTGTGCCTCCGGAAGAGGGCTTTCTCCTTCTCAGCAAACTTGCCCACGAGAGCGTCCTTCCTCCCGCGGATGTCTTTGGTGTGTAGCCTTCAGAGCTGAACTCCGCAGCAGGAAAGTTCAAAGATTGCCAGCACTCACGAGTTTATTAGCAGTTGATGGATACTTTGCAGAAACAAGTTAATGCCTGATGAGTCACCTTCTGCTCGGAGCCCTCGTCCTGCTCTTGTTTTCCATATGTTCCAGTGTGTGTGCACAAACACACACTCGGACAACACACGCATATACACATACTGACATCATGGACACACGCTGGACTTTATAGATGGGGGGGCGGTTTTCTGGTGTTGACTTTCAATGAGGGACAGGAATGAGCCCTCAGCTTCCCCATCTTGTGTAGATGTCTGGGCAGGCATTTGGGAAGGCCAGTCGGGGTGTCTGTAGGGAACAGCGCTCAGGGGGTGTGTTCGTGGCTGCCTCGGCAGGTCGCGGTGTGCACATTTGTACGGACTTATTCACGGGCACCTCCATCCAAGGCGGGCTGCTGCTTAGGAAAAAAGCGAGTGCGCTGACTGCTTCCCAGGTCCTGACACGCCTGTGGAAGGTGGAATGAGTTGGCGTGCTGGGCTGCACTCGTTAGCCCGCTGGGGACAGCTGGACACTGGGGCCCCCCCGAGTCCCCCGCCCCCCCTGGACGGTGCAGCCCATCCTTATCGACTCTCGGAGCCCAGGTGCTCCAAAGCCACAAAGGCCAAACCGAAATACTTCTCACACTCGCCCCACCTTCATGCCCCCAGCCCCCCCAGAGTGAGAAGCTGGGGCCGCAGAGACGGAGAGGGAGGCCTCTGGCTGATCTGGGGCTCTTCCCCCCTGCTTCTTGCCCTCGCCTTTCCCCGTTTTTGTTAACAAATACAAGACTTCCGGTCTCCACCCTGCCGCCACAAACCACAGCGTTCCTGCAGTCTGGCTGGGCTGGGGAGATTTATGGTCCCAGTCTGAGGCCTGCCCACTGGCTCCAGCTTAAGGAGGAGTCGGAATGCCAGCTGCCAGGGCTCCCTTTTCCTCCATGGGATCCCCCTGTTTAGGAAAATCACCTTACTAGAGTCACCCCGATGATGTCCCAGGCTGTCTGCAGGAAGAGCCACCGTGTAGGAAAGTGGGGAGGGGTGTGCAGGGGAGGGGGAGGGCAGGGCGCTGTGCAGGCTCCAGATGCTTCTGCGGAAGGAGGGGAGAGAGGGGCCACTCCTGGGGTTGGGGCTGCCGGCAGAGAAGGGGAACGGAGCGTCCAGGATGGTCATGTCCATTCTAGACACATAATCTTCTGTCTGGGCTGCAGGGAGCTTTGTTAAGGTAGTCTGGGCTAATACCGATCTGCGTGTTGGGATTTGGCATTTGGACATGAATTCACCCTTTGTGTACAGAGCTGCTGCTGACACACAGAGTTGTTTTTCTATTAGGAAGATAGATGTTTTTGTCCCAAACCACCCTCCTTTTGATTTTTACCACATAGAGGTCCCTTATGACCAAGGCACTAATTTGAGAGCTGGATGACAAGCACCCAGGGACTGTTGAGTAGGTGGTCCTGGAGTCCGGACACCAGGGTGTGTCCTTACCGGGTACCTGAACAACAAGCTTTCTGGGTCCTGGCTTTCTCATCAGGATGTCAGGGAGCTGGAGGGGTGGTTCCATCCAGTGGAAAGATCCAGGCCACTGCGGAGGCCTTTTCTAGCCCTAAAACCGAGAGCAGCCAAGTTACTAAGGGTCCCCTGGTGCTCTGCAGGGGTGGGTCTTCTTTGGCCAGGTGGGCACAGGTGCTGGCATAGTGGATACCTGACAGGATGGAAGGTGCATCCCCTGCTTCCAGAAAGGCAGGGCTCTGCTCTCACTGGGTCAAGATTTCCAGGCCCCCGTAGAAGGACTGTGGAGCCTGCAGCAAGTCCAGGAACCGTCACCGCCGTCCTGCACTGAGAGACGAGCCTGGTTATGGGTGTGTGTTTTGGAGTCAGATGCGCTACCGTTGCACCACGAGCTCCCTGGGGGTGTGTGTTTTGATTCCAGGAATCCCCCTTCCATCGCCTCCAACCGTGTCCGCCATTTTGTTTTCCAGATTCCCAACTTCTTCTGGAGCCTGGGGATCGGTCACACTGGTGCGTGGTGGCATACTGGGAGGAGAAGACGAGAGTGGGGAGGCTCTACTGTGTCCAGGAGCCCTCCCTGGATATCTTCTATGATCTACCTCAGGGGAATGGCTTTTGCCTTGGACAGCTCAATTCGGACAACAAGAGTCAGCTGGTGCAGAAAGTGCGGAGCAAGATCGGCTGTGGCATCCAGCTGACGCGGGAGGTGGACGGGGTGTGGGTGTACAACCGCAGCAGTTACCCCATCTTCATCAAGTCCGCCACACTGGACAACCCGGACTCCAGGACGCTGTTGGTACACAAGGTGTTCCCCGGTTTCTCCATCAAGGCTTTCGACTACGAGAAGGCGTACAGCCTGCAGCGGCCCAACGACCACGAGTTCATGCAGCAGCCGTGGACTGGCTTCACCGTGCAGATCAGCTTCGTGAAAGGCTGGGGCCAGTGCTACACCCGCCAGTTCATCAGCAGCTGCCCGTGCTGGCTGGAGGTCATCTTCAACAGCCGGTAGCCGCGTGGGGAGAGGACAGAGCGTGAGCCGAGCAGGCCACCGTTCAAACTACTTTGCTGCTAATATTTTCCTCCTGAGTGCTTGCTTTTCATGCAAACTCTTTGGTCGTTTTTTTTGTTGTTTTGTTTTTTCTTCTCGTTGTTCTTGTTTGTGTTCCGTTTTGTTTTGTTCTTTGAGAAATAGCTTATGAAATGAATTGTTGGGGTTTTTTTGCGGGGGGGCGGGGATAGGCGTGGTTGGGAGGACACCCCATAGGAAAAGGAGAAACAAAAAAATCAGAGCCGCACCAAACACAATGTGTGAATGGGAGCAGTCCCTGAACTTTCGGGTCATCATTTCACTTGTCAGGAGTGTGTGTGTGAGTGAGTGTGCACGGCTGTGTGTGTGCGCACGCGTGTGCATGAACGACAGATGGGACAAACGATGAACTCTTTGTGTTTCTTACGGATGTCCCCAGCTGGGAGGTTTGTGGTCCCACGCTGTGTCCTCTCTTGCCCTTTGGACATGCTCAGTGGGGCAGAGGCAGTACCTGGGCAAGCCGGCGACGGGGGTCCCAGCAGCTGCCAGAAACACGGCTCTGCCCCCAGCCTGGGGAAGCCCCCGCCCGCCGCTCCCCCTCCCAGGACACGGGCCTATCCACAGGCTTCTGAGAAGCAAGCCTGCTAGCAGCTGAACCAGAACCAATTGTTCTCATCCTTGTCTTACGCCCCTCCTGCCACCCCCCGCCATCGTAGCGTCTTTCTGTTTTGGCCATCTGCTCCTGGATCTCTCTGAGATGGGCTTCCCGAGGGCTGCCGGGGCAGCCCGGGCACAGTATTGCTCACCCAGTGTCCTTGCAGGTCCTCAGCCTCTCCCCCGCCCCGGTTACATCAGGTTTTTCCCGTACTTAGAAAACCAGCTCAGCACTTTCCCCCCTCCCAGCCTGCGTGTTGAGCTCTGCCGTCAGACCAGCAGCGGGGGCACCTCTGGGAGGGACATGCTTTGCAGTCCCCTCCTCTCCAAGAAGGATTTGGTCTGTCATAACCCAAGGTACCATCCTAGGCTGACACCTAACTCTTCTTTCATTTCTTCTACAACTCATACACTCGTATGATACTTAGACACTGTTCTTAGCTCAATGAGCATGTTTAGACTTTAACATAAGCTATTTTTCTAACTACAAAGGTTTAAATGAACAAGAGAAGCATTCTCATTGGAAATTTAGCATTGTAGTACTTTGAGAGAGAAAGGACTCCTGAAAAAAAAAACCTGAGATTTATTAAAGAAAAAAATGTATTTTATGTTATATATAAATATATTATTACTTGTAAATATAAAGACGTTTTATAAGCATCATTATTTATGTATTGTGCAATGTGTATAAACAAGAAAAATAAAGAAAAGATGCACTTTGCTTTAATATAAATGCAAATAACAAAATGCCAAATTAAAAAAGATAAACACAAGATTGGTGTTTTTTTCTATGGGTGTTATCACCTAGCTGAATGTTTTTCTAAAGGAGTTTATGTTCCATTAAACGATTTTTAAAATGTATACTTGATTCCATGTTGTCCTCCAGCTCCTTTTCATTATGTGGCTTGGAGGGGAGTGGGAGGAGTGTTCCCAACCCAGTGCTTGGTTGGGGAGGAGGGGGACACAGGCCACCAAAGGGGGACACACAGTACAGCCCTGGTCTTCAGGCAGCTGCTCTTTGTGAGTCCTAGAAAGGCCGTAGCTACCCAGACACCCCCCTCTTGTCAGGCTGTTACCTAGGGTAGCTGGCCAGGTGTCCTGCATTTGCAGTGGGGAGCAACCTACAGGAGCCCTGAGCATGATACTTCAAAGCTTGTAGAATTGAGGAAAGGGAATTTCATCTAGGGTGATTGTGATTGGGAAGGAAGTTGGATTCGGGGACAGATGGGAAAGTATAGCCCCATCTGGTTCTTGCTAACTCCTCGATTGGCATTAAATCCTGAACCCACTGCACCTCTCCCAGAAGGTGACTGACAGACTGGATTCCAGGAGAGGATCCCAGAGGGCTGAGGCCCTGGAGGGGTGATGGGGGTGGGGGTTGAGTGTCAGAGGTAGTTGGAGGGACAAAGCCACCCCCTGGTCCCTCCCAAGAACTGTACGGGCCACTCTGAGAGCAAATAGACCGGAGAGGTCACGGAATCCAAGTCCTACTCTGCAGCCTCCTTCCCTGTCGCTGGAATTCTGCAGTGACAGTTCACTAGTGCCCTTCCCAGGTGGCACTTGCTGTCAACGAGCCTCTTCAGTGCTGCCCTTGCATCATCAACCTGGGGTTTCTGTGGATTGATCTGAACCATATTTTAGATTGAGGGAATCTTGCACAAGAAATGGGCCCAACTTGGGCACCAAAGGACTGTGTAGGTGTCTATGTCAGGGGGTCTTCAACTTTAGGGGCTCCTTTTGAAGGAGGTGGCTAAGATTTTGGATATCACAACCCTGTACAATTTCAGAAAAAACTTTTTGGAGGGCCAGCATAGGACTGCCAACTTTTTATTTTTGCCAAATGACACACAGCACTACAGCCTACTGGCAACACCATTTCATTAAAGGGAATGATGATACAACTGTGTAGCAAGAAATATTAATACGTGTTGATTTATGCTCCAGAGCATTAATGCCAAGTGGTCCTCTGGGACAGCTTGTTCACATGAAGTGATGGGGAGCTCACTACTTCTCTAAGCAGCTTTTCGCTTTTTATCAGTTGAAATGAAACCCGCCTCCATTTAGTCTGGTTCTGTAACCCAGAATAAGTGTAAAATCCCATCTCTGGAAAACACCCAAGGAGGGTTCTAATTAACTCCAGGGTGGTAGTGGCGGAGGAGGGGTGGGGAGGGGAGGTGTTACATTAGGGAGCTGTCAAAGTCATTTTACTTTGTTCTAGCTTGCATTGGCATGCCAGGAAGCTCTTTAAGAATAATAATAGCTACCATTTACTGAATGCTTCCTTAGGTGCCAGGCACGATGTCTAGGCATTTGAGGGAATTAGCATTTAATCCTCACTAGGACCCTGTGCAAAAATGGAGGCCTTGAGAGGTTAAATGACTTGCCCAAGGTCACCAAGGGAGGAAGAGGTTAGAGAGATCAGGATCTCACTCTAGGTTGAGTGGTTCTCACTCCTTGGTCCATGCCCAGTAGAGATGTTGATGTGATAGAATCCTGTGTGGGCCACCATGCTTCCCCCCAGCCCTGCTGCTTAAGCAAGGGGGTTTGGATTTGGAGGCAAAAGCTGTGGCCTCTGGCAGAAGGAGGCTGGCATTGGGGTGGGGGTGTGGATTCCAGCGGGTGGCCGGCTCTGGGTGAGCGGGGAAACAGGAACGCTTAGGAGAAGTCTGGCATCTGCTGGTAGCTGACAGTCCCCTCTGCTTGCCAGAGAGCCCGTCACCCACAGCCACCACTTGAGCACCTGCAATGTGCCCAGGCCTGCGCTGCGGGTGGCATGGAGGCCACACACACCCAGACTGTGCCTTCGAGTGACACTGGAGGACAAGATGCCCACACTGAGATGGCCAGTATGGTGAGCACTCAGGACGAGGCCTCGGTGCTTGCAGAGGAGGTGGGACTTTCAGCCTAGGTGGCATTTACAGTGGGGGGTGGGGGAGAAGGTGCCCCATTGGAAGAAGGTTTTCCTGCCTCCTGCTTCTCCTGTTTCCTTCCTCTCTCAGTTCACCCCTCAAACGTCAGGGTGTCCTATCGAATTCTATCTTGGACTGTCTTCTCAGGCCACGTCCTCTCCCTGGGCAGTAGCATCACTCTGGTGGCCTCATCTCTCCTCCCCGTGGATGCCTCAGTGGCTCCAACCAGAAACCTGGATGGTCCCATCTCCCTTGCCCCCGTCCCTCAGCACGTAATAAAAAACCAAATCCCATCCACCCTGCCTCAGTCAATCAATAATAACAAAATGCAAGTCTCTCTCACGTAGGTTCTTTTTCTCTACCCTCACTGGTATGACTTGGTTCAGGGCCTCCTGGCCTGTCTTGAGTCTTCCTCCCTCTAGTTCGGGTGGCCCTTCAGCAGCCACCCCTGCCAGCCTCCTCCTGCGCCCTGACCCTGCACACACACAGACTGTTTGTTCCAGGCACGCAGGGCGACGCGCAGTGCCGCAGACACGCCTTGCTTATACTCCCATGGCAAGTGCTGTCCAGCCACCTCAATTGGCTGTCTCCTCCTTATAGCAGGATGCAACACTGGCCACACCTCCTCCAGGAAGCCTCCCTGCTTTTAAAAATTTCTCCCCTACAGTGAGATCAGTGGTGTAGGATTCTGTTTCTCCTACTGTACCATAAAGTCTTGGGACTCTGAGGTCTTAGCTGGAGCCTCAATTAGGACCCACTGCCCTAACAATTCCTGGCATGGTGCGCAGACAGGGCTTGTTCCATTGGTGAGTGAGGGAGAGGCAGATTTGTGGGCTTAGCTTGAGCTGAGAATAATAATAATAACAAATAATAACAGAGCCAACATTGACTGTGCTCTGACTCTGTGCTAGGAAGTTCCAATCACTTTACATTGAGATTATCCCATATAATCCTTACAACCACCCCACAACCAGATACCATTATTATCGCCCCATGCTACAGAGGAGAAACAGGCTCAAAGGATTGCCCACGGTCAGCGACAGAGCCAGATTTCATCACCTCTGTGCTATCTAATCTCTCTGGGCAGGCCTGGGTCCAGGGGTGACTGGGTCGGGTATATGTTTTTTCTAAAACAAGCTCTGGTTTGGAAGGACCAAGCTGATCTGACTGCTGAGCAATAGAAACAACACCTGACATGTGTACGTGTCTGTGCGCACCAAGGGCCTGCCCCGGGTCATGCCACCCGTGTCCCACGCTGCAGAGCATGTGGTCAGCCTTCCCTGCCTAGGGCCATGTGCCCAGGACCACCCCCACACAGCCTCTGGCAGAGGCTGGATTTGCACCCAAGACTTTAGCAAATGGCGACTTCCTGATGGGTCCTTTAAGCCCCAACACTCAGCCTGCAGAGGACCTTTTTGTCAGTCTGTGTGTTCTCGGGGCACTCTCAGTGTGCTCTCCCGATTGTCACTGAGGGTGTGGGGGGCAGGTGGGAGGGGGGCCCGATGAGCTCAGAACCAGGGATGTGGTTCACAGTCATGGGCTTGGGAATCAGATAGTCCTGGGTTTGAGCACTCACTTGGGCAAGTGACAACCTTTCTGAACCTCAGTTTCTGAAATATAAAGTGGGCATCATACCTGCCTTACGGGGCCAAGATGGGGATTAGTGAGAAAAATACATGCGTAGAGCTGGCCATATGACAATGAGATTGAACCACGTGGGATTGCACACACCTGACCATGTTGACCTGCAACAATGGCACTTTCATATAGCTCTTTTTCCTTTGGAGACAGAGTCTCACTCTGTCACTCCTGTTAGAGTGCAGTGGCATCATGATAGCTCACAGCAACCTCAAACTCCTGGGCTCAAGTGATCCTCCTGCCTCAGTCTCCCAAGTAGCTGGGACTATAGGCGCTCGCCACCATGCCTGGGTAATTTTTCTATTTTTGTAGAGATGGGGCCTCACTCTTGCTCAGGCTGGTCTTGAACTCCTGGTCTCAAGCGATCCTCCTGCCTGGGCCTCCCAAAGTGCTAGGACTATAGGTGTGAGCCCCCATGCCAGCCTAATATCATATAGTTTTATCAAGGGTCCCCAACATTTTCCCCCAGAGCTGCAGGCAAGATGATGGTGCGCCCTGGGCGGTGTGTCGTGCAGCAAGTGGGGCTGAGAAAGGGCAGTCAAGCCAGTCCACGGACAGCGGGAGGTGGCCAATAGTGGGGCAACCCCTTCTTGCTCAGAATGCCAGCAAACTGCTGAGCCCACGCTAGGGCGGGAAGCAAAGGGCGGCAGCAGCCAGGCTGGAGGGCTGGGGTGCCCTGGCCTTGAGACGAGGGCGTGTGGGCCCAGATCGCTGCCTTCTCCGTGGAGCCGGGAGCAGCCTGCACAGTCCCCGGTTTCCTGGCGGCTCCCGAGCAGGAGGCCCGAACTGCCAGCTCAGCAGTTTTCCCCCAGCCAGAAGCGCCCCTCTCTCTTTCTGAAAGTAATGATTTTCTAAAAATGGATTCCCTCCCCTCCCCCAGCTGCAATTAATCTACTGAACACAAAGTGGCCGCTGGAGGAGGCCCCTGGTGAGTTGAGACCAGTGCAAGGGCTTTGATTAATTCAGAGATGATTTACTGGCTGGGCTGGGCGTGAGGGTCTGGGCAGGGACGCATTGCCCAGGTGGGGGCCAGGCTGGCCCACGGTGGGGTCCGTTTAGCGGCTGCTGGAGCCACAGAGACCTAGGAGGGCTGGGAGCCTACACCTGCCTTCCTGGGAATTTGAGAGGCAGGGTCTGAGACCCCAGGTCCAGGGTCCTGCCAGGGACGTGTGTGCCCAGGGCCAGGGGAAGCTGACGTCAATCCTGGGGCATCTTCCTGGAGCTGCCATTTCAGTAGAAGCTTCACTTGAGAGAAAGAATACAATTGTTTCTATCGTAAGACAAACCCATGGATCTGATGAGGTAGAAAGCAAACTTGACCTGAACTGTTGAGGAAAAACAAGACACTTCAAGGACGTGTTGTGGCTCCTGGTGATGCGTTAAGTGGCGACCCCAGGCCCCGGGCAGTTTCTCTTTTGCTGTGGGCACTTTGGCGGAAAAGTATGAGATCGAACCTCTCCATTGGATTTACCGGGGGACCGCAGAAGCCCTGCAGGTGGAAACAGTGCAGATGTTAGGCTGCACCGAACCCTAAAGCAAATAGAGGTATTTCATAGACAGCCGTAATAAATTAGCTCTGAACAGTGCAGCGAGCCCGTTCACGCTTTCTCCTACTGATTCTTCATGGGAACTCTGACTATCCCCATTTTAGAAGAAATTGAGGCTTGAAGAGGTCTGTGACTTACTGGAGTCACCCAGCCGAGAGGTGGCCCAGCCGCAGCTGGCGGCACTCCTCAAGTCTAACCCGGGGCTTGAACCCGCTCATGACAACTCCCTTGCCTGTTTCTCACCTCTTATGTGGCATTTGAAGCCCCCCTCAGCCCACTCCTCAAACCACCTGTCTTTTTTTTTTTTTTTTTTTTTTTTGAGACAGAGTCTCACTCTGTTGCCCAGGCTAGAGTGCCATGGCGTCAGCCTAGCTCACAGCAGCCTCAAACTCCTGGGCTCAAGTGATCCTCCTGCCTCAGCCTCCCGAGTAGCTGGGACCACAGGCATGTGCCACCATGCCCAGCTGATTTTTCTATATATATATTTTTTAGCTGTCCATATAATTTCTTTCTATTTTTAGTAGACACGGGGGTCTCGCTCTTGCTCAGGCTGGTCTTGAACTCCTGAGCTCAAACAATCCGCCCGCCTTGGCCTCCCCGGGTGCTAGGATTACAGGCATGAGCCACCGCGCCCGGCCGAACCACCTGTCTTCACAGCAGCGAGCTATAGTTCCAGCCCAGCCAGTGCCCTCTGGGCTTCCTCACTTCCAAGGAGAAGCTCTGGCTCAGCCGGATGCACGGGCTGGAACCAGACAGCCTGCCCGGCTCCTCTCTCCTCCTCCCCTGCGTGCTCTTCCCTCACACCACTGTTTGGCAGCGGGTCTATTCTACTATCTGCACGTTTGACATTTTATTATAGATCTGTTTGTTGGTTTGGCTATTGTCAGAGTCCCCTAGTAGAGCATAAGCTCTGTGACAGCAGGGGCTTCAATCAGGTCACTGCCATCACCCCCGTATCTAGCACAGTGCCCACCTCGTAGAAGGTACGTGACAAATACTCCTTGGACAAATCAATGTTGAATGACTACTTAACGTTCCAACTAAAATATATAAATTCAGGTTCCAGGCGAATTCCTTTCTCCCCAGGAAAAGTGGATGTGTACTTACTTTATAAAACTTGTGAAAATAAAAAGTACATTCTTGTATTTTTCTTTTTCTCCCAAAAGCTGAATGTAAAACTCTACCTTTTGGGGGGGCGGGGCGGGTAACATTGACACGAGCACCACAGTCATAATAACAACCATCAACATTTACCTAGGGCTAAGTCCCTGCCGGGGACTCTCTGCAAGGTGCATTGTGTTGTCTTTAAGGTAAATGCAGTCATTAGCCCGTCTTACAGGTGAAGGTTGTGAGGCCCAATGAGGCATTCACAGGGAGAGAGGGCTAGAGCTGCAGCCCAGCTCTGCCTAACTGCACGGCCCTTGCTCTGAGCCCTCAGCCCCCAGGGGAGGATGGAGATGCCAGGAGCCTTGAAAGGGTAGTTTTCCCCATGTCTGTTCTTCGAGGGTGAGATATATGCTAAGGCTCAGGTCCCACTGAGGCAGCTCAAGACTCTGGGGGTTTCTCTGCCCGGAGACTTGCTCTTCGGCCAGGCTGTCCTGTCCCGTCCGGGGCTGTAATCTTCACTGCGTATGGGCGTCGTGTCCTCAGCACCAAATCTTCTAATGACACACTGCAGGCAGGGAAATTACAGTGCCCAGGAGACTTGTCCCAGAGGCCCTGCCCAGGGTAATTCCAGAGCAGGAGCGAATGCCGGGAAATAACAAGAAAGACGGAGTCGGGCTGCCAGACTTAGGTAATGGAATGGTGAGGGATGGGGTTGGTGGGTGGAGGATGGAGGGTTTTATTGCATTTATACAGGTTTTCTCTTGAATTTTAAAAATACTGAAAAACACATTATCAACGTAAAAATTATTCCTAAGCTCATCCTTTAAAATTATGCTCTCCAACCCCACTCTCCACAGGTGATCACTATGGAGACCTTGGTACACCCCCTTTCTGAAGTTGGCCTCTGCTTCTGCATAAGCACGTCCATGGTTTTCATGGAGTCATGTTCTAGATATTGCCTGCAACCTGCCATGTCCCTTAATGACACATCACAGACATTTCTGGAGATCATTCATTTTCACGGCTGTCTAGCAGTGGAGCTGAATTTAAATGCAAATATTCATTTAAAAGATATACCACCTAGTACTGAGTGGCAGCGCAAGTGTGGAGCAACTGGAACTCTCCGGTGCTGAAGGTCAGGGTGGAAACTGTTGTAACCATTTTTAGAAAACTGTTTGGCAGTATCTACCAAAGCTAACGACAGTCATACCTGCATCAGAAATGCATACTTCACTTGACCAGCCTTAAAAAAAAATGCACACATATATTTGCTAAAAGACATGTACAAGAATATTCATAGCAGCACTATTCGTAATAGCCCAAAACTGGAAAGAACTCCAATGTTGTCTCAATGAATTTGGTTCCACTGGGGACCCTGAACACTGAATCCAGCACCTTAAGATCCACCTGCCCAAATGTCAAGGCGTCTTCTATCCATTCCCCTCTGCTCCTCCGCATGTGTTTTTCTCTTTCCCTGAACTGGAAATGTGTGGGTAGCAAATCATTTTTGCTCCCTACCACTGCCTCAACGTAGGCACTCCTGGCCTCTGGCCAAAATAATTCAGAGGCCTGCTGGCCATCCTCTCAGGACTCATGCTTGTCCCTGCTGGTCCACACCCCTGGTTATGGCAGAGGGCATTTTATAACACCCAGCTCTGAGTTACTTTGTTTGAAAAAGCTATGCACTTTCACCTTTTCATACCTTTGCACAGGCCCTTTGGCATGGAATGCATATCCCCTCTCTATCTGATGAAATCTGTCTCTTCTTTCCGTGTCCAGCTCAAATATCTATTCCTTCAAGAAGGCTGCTAGTCTCTCCTGTTGGAATAAATCATATCCTACAGCACTGTATAAGACACTTTTTTCTAATCCCACCCTTGTCTGCCATGGGAAAGAAAAGAGAGGAGTCAAGTAACCCAGGCCAGATCCCGTCACCAACTAGCTGAGCCACAGGCCACCTTATCTCAGCTCCTCCATCTGCATACTCCTCCTGGAGGAGAACTTGACTTTGCTCAACACCTATTATGTGCCATGCCCTAGGCTAAGAAGTTGACTTACATAATGCTATTACACCCTGAGCTCCAAAGCCCTTTCAGCAACACACTTCTGTATGTGTGTTCATTTTGCTAGTCTGGGCAGAGAAGGGGATGAACAAGGATTTGGAGGCGGGGAATGCATTCAAGAGAACATGTGTTTTTGTGGATTTGCATACTGTCATCTGGGGTCTCTACCTGGTGTTTGGGGTGTTTTCCTTACTTGAGTCTTGTTGAGAGGGTAAAGAGCAAGAAAACTGCTTTCCTAGGTTCTCCAGCCGCCAAGGGTAGGCACGTGGCCTAGGGTTGGTCAATCAGATGTCTCCACTCTGGTCTTGGAATCAGGATCTGGGAGCAGACAAACAGGGAGGTAGGAGACTCATTCTAGTGGCGGGCAGTGGCCACATCCTGTTTCTCTGGGGACAGCAGGAACCACGGGGCCAACAGCAAAGTCCAGTGTTTGGTGTCTAGTGCTGATGTCAGTGGGGAGAGGAGTCATCTGGGGCTCCGTGGCAAGGCCAGTGTGGTTCTCAAGATGCCAGCACTGTGGTGTGGTTTTGGCAGCCATTCCTGCTCTGGAGAAGTTCTCTGGCCCGATGTGGATTCTACCCAGGATCCATCCCCTCATGACTTTTCTTTTGTGCTTAACTCAGCCAGAATAATTTTCTGCATTTTGCAACTAGGAAGACTGACCATGGATAGAGGCTCAGGGGAGCACAGGGGCACGGTTGGCTGCAAAGCCATTCCCACTAGGCCAGGAGGGCTGGAAATCTCTGTGCCTCCCGAAAGTGTTGATGACTGTGGTGTCTGTCCTCCCTGCCCAGGTGGGTCACTCAGGCCCTAAGCAGGCAGAGACCACTCAGCAGGGGCAGAGTTGTAAAGTTATAGAAGCCCCTGCGAGTGCTCCAGGAGGATCCCGATTCAAAATAGAAATGTCCTAGGCAGTGTCCCTCCATCAAGAGAGCCATGCAGCTTGAAAAAGCAGGGCAGTGATCAGAGCAGCAGGGCTAGGGTCCCATGGACAGGAGGCCTGGGCTCTTAACCTTGCTGCAGTTAATGCGCTGTGTGGCTTAAGACAAGTCACTCCTTTTTCTCTGGGCTGCAGTGTCTTCACCAGGAGGCCCAGGGTGTGGGCAGAAAAACTAGGGGACACATTCCAGTCCTAGAGCTTCCTGTACAGCACCCAGAGCCCCAGGGGCCTTCTCTCCCACCTGCCCCTGGGCCATCCCCGGATGTCCATGGCCTCCCCGACAGCAGCTCCTTGCCCTACTCACAGCGGGCACTCAGAAAGTGTGTGTTATGGGACCAGGGAACGGCTGGCTTTGTTAGGGGGTGCAGGGTGGGTGGCTGCGGTCCTGGGACATACTTAATGATCTTTTCCTGGGAACTCAAGATCTGCCTTTCCTTGGTCTCTATGGAGCAGGAGAGGAGAGAGGGGGAAGGAGAGCAGGGAAGAGGAGCGGCTGGCTGGGCAGTGGCCCTGAGGCAGCCTCGCAGGCACTTTCTGGGAAGCCGCCCCCGGAACTTAGCCCCATGAAGGCGAAGGCCAAGGAGGCCCCAGTCTCCAGCCCGTTTCCCTTGAACTGGAGCCAGGCGGTCCTCACGCATTACTCACTGGCGGGGCGGCCCTGGCCTGGGGCCAAGGCAAACAGGCCTCCAGCCTGCCTGGGGGCTGGTCGGGCCAGGACAGGGAGGGGAGGGAGGCACCGTTCTGCATCCCGCCTGCCCCTCCTGCCAGCCCAGCCCAGCCTGTCGGAGGAGGGGTTGGGCTTCAGCCCAGTCTCCGCCAGGGGCTGCCTGAAGTCCCAGTAGAGCTGGCACAGCCTTCTTCTGCCAGTGCCCCTAGTAAGCACTTCCCCTGGGTCCTCCTTCCCCACAAGGGAGAGGCCACAAACCTACCCACGTGGCCAGTGCAGTGGCTTCACCCAGGGCCTGCCACTGACCAGCCTTGGACAGCAAGTGGGGAGGGAGCACCCGCTCCTCCCAAGCTCCAGGTCTGCATCACAGGAGCATCTATCCAGAAGGACTGGTGATGATGGTATAGGATGTCCATTGATACTGTGAATTAGAAGGAGTGCAAGAAAAGGACAGACTGCATGGGCTAGGAAGACTTCCTGGAGGAGGTGGGGCCTGGCAGGGCCGTGAAAGATGATTTGGACAGCCTTGGTGGAGGAAGAAAGGAGGGGCTCTGTAGTGGGTGCATTTCTCAGGATGTGATGAGCCTGAAGATGAGGGTGTGTGTAGGGGCCAAGGTAGGAGGGGGAAGATAGGTGAGGAGGATGAGGCCAGGTACTGGGTCTGGACAGGCTCAGCCTTTGTCCAGAACCTCTCTGTCCACCCATGCACCCACCATCTACCCACCTACCCATCCATCTACCTATCCACCCACCCATCCATCCATCTATCCATTGATCTATCCATCCACCTACCCATCCATCTACCTATCCACCCACCTATCCATCCATCTATCCATCCATCTACACATCCACACACCCATCCATCTACCCACCCATCCATCCATCTATTTACCCATCCATCCATCCATTCTTCCATCCATCCATTCTTCCATCCAACCATCTATCCAACCTCCCATTTTCATCCATTTACTCATCTACACACTCATCCACTCATCCATCCAAACTTCAAATATCTATTGAGCACCCACAATGAGCCAAGCCCCATACTAGATATTCTCACTGACCCTTATGCATACAGACCTGGCTCATACATAGTAGGCTCAGTAAATGTTTGTTTAAATATACGGAGAAGTGGTGATCAGAAGAGTTCTGTCTCTGCCCTTGAGGAGATTATTGTCTTGTGGAACAAAAACTATCAAGTTACCAATTGTGTTACTTGCTATGAAGGAAAAGACCAGGATGCCAGGAGAAATAAGGAGGAGGTAAAAACTACGGGCTCTTACACACAGTTTTTACACACAGCTGTGTGATCCTGGGCAAGTAACTTGACCTGTCCATGCCTCAGTTTCTGCATCTATAAAATGAGAATAATGATAGTGCCTACCTTATAGGGTTGTCCATTAATTTTTTGCAATTATCAAAATCAGAAAATTTTACTGAACACAACTTTCTAATCCACAGTCTATATTTAGTTTCAATTGTCCTAATAATGTCTTTTTCTTAACAGCTTTTTAAAGATATAGTTCACATACCATACAATTTTCCCACTTAAAGTATACAATTCAAAGGTTTTTAGTATGTTCATAAATATGTGTAATCATCACCACTGTCAACTTTAGAACATTTTCACCACCCCCAAAAGAAATCCTGTATGTTGTAGCTGTCATGCACTTTCTTCCCACACCCTCTCCCCGACACCAGCCCTAGGCAACCACTAATATGCTTTCCAACTCTGTAGACTGCCCTGTTCTAGATATTTCATACAAATGGAATCCTATAATATGTGACTTTTGTGGCTGCCTTCTTTCACTTAACATAATGTTTTCAGGGTTCACCCATGTTCTAGAGTATATCAATACTTCTTTCCTCTTTTGTTTTTACTTTAAAAAATAGTTTTAGGTTTTTTTTTTTTTTTTTTTTGAGACAGAGTCTCACTCTGTTGCCCAGGCTAGAGTGAGTGCCGTGGCGTCAGCCTAGCTCACAGCAACCTCAAACTCCTGAGCTCAAGCGATCCTCCTGTCTCAGCCTCCCGAGTAGCTGGGACTACAGGCATGCACCACCATGCCCGGCTAATTTTTTCTATATATATTTTTAGCTGTCCATATAATTTCTTTCTATTTTTAGTAGAGATGGGGTCTCGCTCTTGCTCAGGCTGGTCTCGAACTCCTGAGCTCAAACGATCCGCCCACCTCGGCCTCCCAGAGTGCTAGGATTACAGGCGTGAGCCACCACGCCCGGCCAGTTTTAGGTTTTTTTTAAAGAACAATTTCAGGTAGCAAAATTGAGTGGAGAGTACAAAGAGTTCCCATATACCACTTCGTCTCCTCGACAGCCTTTCCAATCATCAACATCCCACTTCAGTGTGGTACATTTGCTACAATCAGTGAACCAACATTGATACACAATTATCAACCAAACTTCATAGTTTACACTAGGGTTCATTCATTTTGGTTGAATAAATAAATACTCCATTGTATGGATGTACCACATTGTGTTTATTCATTTGTCAGTTGACAGGCATTTGGGTCGTTTCCACCTTTTGTCTATCATGAATGCTGCTATAAACATTTGTGTATAAGTTTCTGTATGACCATATGTTTTCATTTCTTTTGGGCATATACCTAGGAGAGGAATTGCCGGGTCATATAACTCTATGTTTAATCTTTTGAGGAATTGCCAGACTATTGTCCAATGTGGCTGCACCATTTTATATTCCCACTAGCAGTGTATATGAGTTCTGATTTCTCTACATCCTCTCCAACACTTGCTATTACCTAACTTTTTGAGTCTAACCATCCTGGTGGATGTAAAGTAGTATCTCATTGTAGTTCTGATTTGCGTTTTCCTAATGACTAATGTTGAGCACTTCTTTATGTGATTGTTAGCCGTTTATGTATCTTCTTTGGAGAAATGTCTATTCATCTCCTTTGCCAATTTTTAATTGGGTTATTTGTCTTTTATTATTGAGTTGTAAGAGTTCTTATATATTCTGAATATAAGTCCCTTCTCAGATACATAATTTGAAAATATTTTGTCCCATTCTGTGAGTTGTCTTTTTACTTTCTTAATGGTGTCTTTTGAAGCACGAAAGTTTTGAATCCGATGATGCCCAATATATATATTTTTTTCTTTGTTGCTCATGCTTTTGGTATTGTATCTAAGAATCCTCTGTCAAATCCAAGGTCATGAACATTTATCTCTATGTTTCTTCTAAGAGTTTTGTAGTTTTAACTCTTACATTTAGATCTTTGATCCATTTTGAGTTAATTTTGTTTTTTTTTTTTTTTTTTTTTTTTGTTGAGACAGAGTCTCACTTTGTTGCCCAGGCTAGAGTGAGTGCCGTGGCGTCAGCTTAGCTCACAGCAACCTCAAACTCCTGGGCTCAAGTGATCCTACTGCCTCAGCCTCCCGAGTAGCTGGGACTACAGGCATGCGCCACTATGCCCGGCTAATTTTTTCTATATAGATTTTTAGGTGTCCATATAATGTCTTTCTATTTTTAGTAGAGACGGGGTCTCGCTCAGGATGGTCTCGAACTCCTGACCTTGAGCAATCCACCCGCCTCGGCCTCCCAGAGTGCTAGGATTACAGGCGTGAGCCACCGCGCCCGGCCTTGAGTTAATTTTGATATGTGGTGTGAGGTAGGGGTCCAAATTTATTCTTTTGCATGTGAAAGCCAGTCGTCCCAGCACTATCTGTTGAAAAGACTATTCTTTCCCCATTGAATGGTCTTGGCACCCTTCTTAAAAATCAGTTGACTATAGATGTATAGGCTTATTTCTTAACTCTTAATTCTATTCCATTGATCTATATGTCTATCCTCGTACCAGTACCACAGTGTCTCTTTATTATTGCTGTGTAGTAAGTTTTGAAATTGGGAAGTGTGAGTCTTCCTACTTTGTTCTTCTTTTTCAGGATTGTTTCAGTTATTCTTGGTCCCTTGCAATTCCCCTCGAATTTTAGAATCAGCTTGTCAATTTCTACAATGAAGTTGGCTGGGATTCTGGTAGGAACTGCATTGAATCAGCAGGTCAGTTTGGGAAACATTGCCATCTTAACAATATTAAGTCTCTCAACCATGAACAAAGGATATTTTCCCAAGTTTTTAGATCTTCAATTTCTTCCAATGTTTGTAGTTTTCAGAGTATAAGTTTCACATGACTTTTGTTAAATTTCTTTCTAAGTAGGTCATTCTTTTTGATGCTATTGCAAATGGGATTGTTTTCTTAATTCCAATTATTTTTTAAACAATTGTTTATTGTGCCCAGCACTGTTAAAGGTGCTGGGCTTATAACAATGAACATGTTGTGAGGAAGAATGCAATAATATATGTAAAGTATGATCATGTACTCTTTACTGTTGCTCTTCCTGTCTCTCCCCCTTCCTTTACACATGTCATAAGAAGGTGTCCTGCAGGAGCAGGAGGGAGCTCTTTAACTCTGAGAAGACTTGAACTTTGACGATGTCCCTCTAAGCAGCTAGACGGCTGACCACTTACAAGGGAAGCACAGCTAGGTGACTATGAGGCCAGGGCAAGATTCCAGGAAGGCTGAGGGAGCTGCTCCTGGGAAACAGGCATCCTTGAGGGACCAGGGAGGGGCGGAATTGAGGAGCCAGAAGAGGCCCTGTGCCTCCTGCTAAGGGGTTCTTGCAGGGAGCAGCCTTGCTCCCTGCCCCAGGCTTGGTCACCTCCTCTATGGGCTGTCATCTTTCATCTGTGTCTTCTCAACTTTGCATCCCTTTGAGGGGCTCTTCTCGGTTTTGTCCTCTGCCTCCTTCTGCCATCCTTCCCCACCCCTCACCCCCCATGCCTCTCTGGCAGATGCTGATGGTCAGCAGCGTCTCTAGGGACTCTGAATTGTGCAAGACCCTGCCATCAGATTGTGTGGGGAGAAGCAGGCTGCCTTCCTCCCTGCCACCTCTCCCCACAAGCAATGGGCCAGCAGGTGGGAGATTTCTCCCTGCACCATCTGGCTCTGTCCTGGGTCTGGTTCCAGCCTGGACCCCCTCACCCTGGCCACAAGTGGGAGAGTGGCCTTAGTCCTGGCATCTCCCTCCCTTTGCACAGGGCCTCTTCCTCCTCCCCACTGTCTGGGAGGCCCTAGCAGGTTCCCCATTTCAATGGCAGCTTCCTCTCTGGCCCAGACCCCATGGCGCCTCAGGGCAGCCGGATGGCCCCAAGCCTCACATCTGTCCACAAGCCACCCCCAACCTCGTCTATACTAGAAACTCTGTGTCTACTGCCCTCATGTCATTGGTCAATCCACAGGGGACTCACTAAGGCCAAATGTGTGTTCAGGGCCCTGGGCCTGGTGGGGCAGGGATGCAGGAGGAGGTGTGGCCCCTGCCCCGGCACCTTTCCACCCTCCACACAGAGCCTTGCACACGAGAATGACGGGCACCACACATGGGGCTGTGCCCAGTTCGGAGAAGGGAGGTCAGCTTGGACGGCAAGGCTGGAGCAAGCTTGGGGTAGGACATCCAGGTCTTCAGGGGTGGTGGAGTGTGGCTAAGAACTCAGGGACTCTCTCCTGGGCCTGAGGGAGCCTCTCCTCCCTCTGATGGGAGCTGCCTTCAGTGCTGAGGGTAGGCCAACAGCTCCCTTGACGAAGGGGGTCCTGGCCACAGGGATGCGGTCAGACTGCCACACGGTGAGGCCAAAGAGTGCAGTGGCCAGACTGCTTGGGTTAAAATTACCTGCTGACTGTGTGACCTTGGAAAAGTCACTTAACTTCTCTGGGCCTCAGTTTTGTCAGTGGAAAGATGGGATGGTGACCTTACCTTAGACTCTAAGTCTTGGAGCAGGGGTTTTAGCCTTGACAATATTGACATTTAGGGCCGGATGATTCTTTGCTGTGGGGCTGTCCTGTGTATTGTAGGATGTTTAGCAGCATCCACGGCCTCTGCTTATTAGATCCCAGTAGCAACTCCTGGTCCCCTAGTTGTGACAACCAAAATGTCTCTAGACATTACCAAGTGTCCCCGGGGGCAAAATTGACCCTGATTGAGAACCAGTAGCTTAGAGGGTTATGTAGGACTTAAATGAATTAATATTTGCAATGCACTTAGAACAGCACCTGACCCGGAGGAAATACTCGGTCATCCTTACTATTATTATTAGCAGGTGACAGAGGCAAAAACAAGACAAAAAAATGACAGAGACAGAAGAACGTGTCTAATATTCTCGGTGACTGGAGAGTAGAGTCTGGGAGGAAGAGGAAGAAAGACTGTGTTTTTAAAACTTCCATCACTGGCTTGACGGTCTGTTAACCATCATGTGGGTCTGGACTCCCCAGTGCTGGGGCCCCTGAAGACACATAGGGAGGGGACACCCAGCCACGCCTGTCTCCCGGGGGCTTAATCTTTACTTAAAAAAAAGCTTATCCACTTTACTTGTCAAGGGTTCCAAGGACAGAGCAATCAGCTAAAGCCAGGGCCAGCTGGCCAGGCATTTGTTCCCTGGGCCACTCGTGCATTTGTGCCACGCTCATCAAGTGCCTGCTACGTGCCAGACCCTGCACTGGGTGCGTCATAAAAAGGTGGAAGTTTGAGCAGCGATTTAAAAGCTGGCCAAGCCGCAGATAGAAAGGAGGAGAAGGGATCGTGTTGACATGGGAGCTGGGGGTTGGCAGCGTATGAGGTGGGGGAAGTGGAACTCATCCGACAAAGGCCCGAGGAAGCCTGGTGTGGTTGGAGGGGTGGATTGGGATCAGCTGGTGCAAGGCCTTGAGTGTCAGCTGAGAGACAGACTAGGGCCTCGCAGGCCTCCCTGGGAAGGGGCCCTGGGGTGGGCCCTTCAAGCAGGGCTTGGGCTTGGGGTTCTGCTCCTGCCTCGTAGTCCCCTGGCAGGTCCAAACAGAGGGATTGTGCAGGCTGGGCCCTGCCCTGACTCATCTCCTGCCTCTGGGGGATGTTCACCTCAGTCTCTCTAGCTGAGAAATGGGCCCGTCTACCCGCCTCCCAGGGCCATCCACCTGGGCATAATTAGACGGTGCCTCCCATTGCTTTGAACTCTGCGGCTGTCAGACAGCTCAGCCGGAAGAACAACCTGGCGGCCCCTCCGCTAACAGAGCAAACACCAGGCCTGACCTTCAGACACTCGGTAACTAGGAGCCCCGGGGCAGGGCCAGGGGCCCAGAGGGGCGGGGCAGGACCGGGCAGCAGGAAGCCAGGCCTGTGTGGACACCTCCTCGCCTCCATCTTGGCCACTTGCCTCCTCTGGGGCTCTGCTCTCTTGCCCGGGGCGCTGGGTGGGCAGCCAGCCTGGGCGGGGCCGCACCCACAGGGTTGTTAAAGCCACCCAGGTCAGGTTTGGCGGTGGAGAATGAGCCCACCAAGTCACTGTCTTGTGAAGGAGCCAGGGTCAGCCTGCAGGGGCGTGTCTGGCCTGCCACGAAGCAGGGACGCACGGGGAGGCTGGCCTGAGGTTGGCCCGAGGTTGTCCGGCTCTCAGGAGTCCTGTCTGCAGAGTCACACTGTAATCCCACGGGCGCGGGCACCCCTTTGGCTTCAAAGGGCATTTGGAAAACATGAACTGGGCTCCTGAACCCTATCTGCCCCTTGGCCCGGGGCCCAGGAAGCCGTGGAGAGGGTGGAGGGCCGGGTGGAGCCCTGTGGGAGGCTGAAGCAAGGGCCAGAATTCCAGACCAGTGCACAGGAGCGTCTGGGGCCCTGAGCATGGGGATGTCTGTCACCTGCCACTGTGTCACCCTGAGCAGGTTCCCCTCTTGAGCTCCTGTTTCCAGTTGGGGCCAGTGGGAATCACAAGGCCTGCCCTCCCCCACTTCAGGGAGGTTACGTGGATCCAGTGAGATCACAAAGATAAAAAGAATAGAAGACAGTTCAGAACACACGTAAGTGGTTGTTACTGTCGCTGTTGTTATTGTTATTAAATAGCTTCTCACCATGAGGGCAGGTTCTCAGCCCTACCTGGCAGCCCTGAGGGTGCCGGGCTGTCCCTCTTTGGGAGCATTTGGGCACCCAGAGCCTCCCGTGCCCAGCCTGGTCCTCCAGCACCGCCCCCTGGGGGTGGAGGAGGGAGGGGAGAGGGGCCTGTCTGTGGGGGCTGCCTCTGGGCACTGCTGGTGTCACGTGGGGACACACACACTCCCAGATTTATACACATGCTCACACCCAGACAGCAAACACACACAGTACACGAGTGAGCACTCGCACACAGATCCTAATCAACACACGCACACACGCGCACCCGCCGTCATCATCGCCTTCCCTCAGGAGGACACCAGGCAGACGAGGGTACTGAAAGATATCATTACCTGGGTGCTCGCTGTTACTGTGATCGCCCTTAGAGAAGTCTCCACTCGGCAGAAAACATCAAACAGTGGCCAGCAGCTTCAGATAGCAGAGGTGACAGGCCCTTTGGGGCCCTTTCCAGTGCAGACCTGCCTCCTCGATTGCAAAAATGACTTATTATTAATCTGCAGTTGAAACTGTAATTATCCATCACTGCGTCAACAAGCTGGGACACGGCGAGGGCTGGCAGTGCCGCCTGGAAATGTGTTCTTACTCTCCACCGTGACCACGCTGGCACCTTCCCCAGCATGTATGCACAGAGGGGGCCGCACACGCCCCTGCCGGGTCAGGGCCCACCTCCCACGGGCCGCCGAGCTCCACGGGCGTGCACACATGGTTCTGTGGCTCTCTCTCGAGAGTCTGGCCAGGTGAGGTGTGGTCCAGGCGTGCTCCCCAGGTGAGAGCAGCCCTCAGAGAGCCCCGGGGAGCTCTAGGGCCCCAGCCTATGGGTCCAGCGGTCTCCAGCATCAGGGTGTGATTCAGGGAGCCAGGGCACACCAGCAGGGCCCGCGGCTGTGCCTTTCTGAGCGGCCGTTGTCCCAGCATGCCCTCCGTGGTGGGCCCTTCCTCAGCACCCTGCACAGACACGGTGCCGGGGTCCTTCCGACCCCGTCCCTGCCTCTGGTGGGCCTGGAGGTGTGGCTGGCCCAGGGCCCACTGTCGTGCTGAGTTTACCTACTGACGACCAACCTTTATCGGCCACTTATTCTGCACCGGGTGTGGTGCAAAATACTTTATATTAGTGATTGCATTTAATTTTTAAAACCTTTTAACTCCAAAATGAAGTAAAATGTGTGGGTACACGAGGTTGAGAGGTCTGGGTCTGGGAGGTGTCCCTTGGTGCCCAAAGACCGCTTCTTTGCCACCTAGTGTGGCCTAGTTTGGGCAACTAAGGAAATGACAACCCCAACTGGCCCAGAGGGAAACCGTCTCTGTGTGTGTGTGTGTGTGTGTGTGTGTGTGTGTGTGTGTCTGTCTGCACCCGCAAATGTGGGCGTGATTTCAAGAGACAGCAGAGATGGAAGGTCTTGGAGCCAGCTGGCAGCCAGCTGGGACGAGAACCGGCTCCTGACCTCCACCCAGGGATCCTCTGTGCGCCAGACTGGGAGGCTCACAGGCCCACAGCTGGCCACGGTGGAGACAGCTTTAGTGGGCTGGTCAAAGAACTCGGTCCTTTCAGGTCTCATCGGGAGGGTGACCACAGACTCTGGCCACATTCAGCCACCTCTCGCTGCCGTCCCGGGTCACAGGGAGGAGCATGGGTAGGAGGACTGTATTTGAGGCAAAGGGCAGTGACTATATGTGAGGGAGGGCTTTGCAGTGAGATGTCACCTGGGTTCAAGTCCTGCCTGGCTCAACCACATTCTAACCAAGTGCTCTCAGGCCGAGTGAATTTTCTGAACCTTTGTTCCTTCATCTCTGAAAAATGGGGAGAGTAAGGCCTGCCTTATAGGGTTACCAGTGGGGTAAGGTGAAAACACAGTAGGAAATACTGCAACAGTTCCTGAGCCCCTGTGAGGACAGGGACACTGGCCTGGACTGTCCCTAGGCCACTCCTATGCAGCCTCAGAACCGCTGCAGCACATGCCAGATGCTTAAGGGCCAGGTGGTCTTAGGTCTGGACACCGAGTGTCTCAGCAATGTGACACACCCCCACCCCCACCCAAGGCCACTGTTCCCTACTCCACGCCCCACAAATATCTCAGCCACCTGCCAGTCCTGGGCCATCCCGTTCCCTGGTGTTTGACTTGAGGCTTAATGTAGTCTCTGCCTATTAGGGCCTGGGCCTTGTGCCACAAAACGCCCCCTCCTTTGTTGGTTTGCTCATTCATTCATTCATTCATTCACTTAGCTGGCAGTGACTGGCGGACACAGGGGAGACTGAGACAAGGCAGGGCCCCAGCCAGCCATCTGGGAGCAGGAACTGATGGCCGGGTAGAGAGGGAAGCTGGCAGGGAAGGCTGCCTGGGATCCCGCAGGGATAAGAAGTGGCCAAGGAAAAGGGACAGGCGGGAGGGCCTTCACCGGGCTTAACTGCTCCTGCGTTCACACTGCCGGAGCAGCGCGGAGCCAGCAAGAAGGAACCAGCGGGGCTGGGTGGATGCTTCGCGGGGAACGCAGCCCTCTCTGGGAGGGCGTCGTTACTCTGGGAGCACCAAGGAGGGTCCAAGAATGACACCACTGTGGCTGTGTGAGGCTCACATTTCCCGGGTGGTACAGGATGGGCAGTGGTCCAGGTGGTCAGGGAAATAGGCATGAGAGGGCTGGTGGGCATTGCAGGCTGGGGGTGCCATCTGGGACTGTTTCCAGGCGGGCCCCACGGGGTGGTGGGGAGCAGGGAGGGTGCCCCGCCCTGGCAGGGCTGCGTGGTGGGCAGGCGGATAGGTGGGCAGATGGAGAGTGGGGCGGCTGTGCTGATGGATGGGCCCGGCCTGCCACGCCTGGGAACTGAGGCGGCGATGCGTCCCACCAGCCCAAGGGAGCCAGGGGGTCAGATGGCGGCCCCTCCCTCAGGAGGCCCAGCCCCAGCTGGAGCAGGAGGCAGAGCCGGCCGAGCCAGGCCGTTCTCAGGCCAGGCAGGCTGCAGGAGGGGCTGCCAGCTGCCTGCTGATGCTGCCTCCCACCCTGCCAGCCAGATCTTAGGCTGGGATGGGGCTTGGAATGCCGGCACACTCATCGGCCTGGAAATCCACCCTCAACTCCCTGCCAGGCCGCCCAAACCAAACCCCCAGCTTCTGTTTACAGGGGTAGGGTGCTTGTGGACCTCAGCCCTTGTGCCCAGAGAGAAGGGACTTGCCCAAGGTCACACAGCCAGGGCAAGGCGGAAGGGAGACTGTTAACTTTTCTTCTGGTCTGGCCTCCCCGAGAAACACAACTTCTGGAAGTGCACATGGCTCATGGCCATGGCCTTGGGAGAGGAGACCGGCCCGTTTGTGCCTGGCTAGCCCATGGGTCAGGGGACCCAGGCTGGGGGGAAGAGTGAGGGGTACAGGTGGGTACCCCAGGACCTTGGGGATGGAGCAGAGGCCCTCCTGTGTGAACAGCAGGTCCATGGGGTTGGTTGTTGCTATGGTTTGAATTTTTTTGTCGCCTCCAAAACTCATGTGTTATTAATGCTGCTATAAAAAGGGCCTGTGGGAGTGGGCTCCCTGTCACTCCCGCTCCTCTGCCACGTGAGGGCACGGTGCTCCTGCCTACCAGGGGATGCCTGGTGCAAGGCGCCCTCTTGGAAACAGAGGGCCCTGACCCGCTGGCGCCTTGATCTTGGACTGCCAGGCTCCAGCACTGTGAGAGGATAAACTTCTGTTCTTTGTAAGTGACCCAGGCTCAGGTGTTCTGTCCCAGCAGCACGACATGGACCAAGACAGCTGTGAACCCGAGTCCCCTCAGAACACGGAACAGAGGGTGCGAACACGCAGATCCCGTGCCACACCCGCTCAGCATCCCTACACGCAGCGCCGTGGGCCGAAACATGCCCGAGTGTGCTCAGCTGGGCTCCTGGCCCTGGGCTGGGTGCTGGGGCTGCCGGAGTAACAGCTGCACCTCTGCCCTGCGGCCGGGGCCTAGCCCAGAGCCAGGCACCCGGGGATGCACAGGTTGAGGCCAAAACGAAACATCTCAGGAGAACAGGGCGAAGGCGGGGACTCCCATCCGACTGGGAAGGTCAAGGATGACCCTTTCTATGAGCATTCCCTCTGTGCCGGCCACAGCACACTCCTGCAAGGTGGGTGCCGTTTCACAGACGAGGTAATAGGCCCGGAGAGGAGAAGCTGGTGTGCAGGGCCGGGAAGGGGCGCCCACCAGTCTCCCTTTGACAGGGGTCTCCCAGCAGGAGGTGGGCGGCAGGAGACTGGGGTTCGGAGTGTTTGGTGCAAACTTACTAGTAGCTTTGTGACTTTGGGCAAAACACTTCCCCCTTCTGGGCTTCAGTTTCCTCTTCTGGACGGTGGGAACAATAGCATTGTCTCCTCCTCCCAGGAGTGTCCCAGGGCCTACGAGGTGACAGATGTGGAAACTAACCAAAAAGCATGAAGTGCAATCCCTGTGGCCCAAGCCTGCTGCTCCCCATGGGAGGAGGGAGGACTGCCCAGGCCCCTTCTGCCCCAGGAGCACCTCACATGGACCCTGGCCCTATTGGCATGGGACGGGGATGGGAGAGGCAGGGTTCCCACTGCATCCTGAAAGTGGGCTTCTCTGACCAGAAGCCCAGACCCTGTCCCAATCAGGCAAGATTGGACATTTAGAGACGTGGGGCCTGTCTCCCCAGGCCCGGTGCCCTCGGGTGGGCAGGTCGAGTCCCTGAGGCTGATGCCCCCTGCCTGGAGATGCTGCTGGTTGTTGGGTCAGGTGCCCAGGCCTCAGTTTGCCTTCCAGCCCCGCACACCTGCTCTGAGGTCACGCGTGTACGGAGAGCACACTGGAATGCTCCCACGGGCTCAGGAGGCAGCAGCAGGCAGGTGATGAGCTTAATTAATAGAATCAGGGCACAGACATGGTCTCTCCCTGCCTCCACCGCAGCAGGCTGTGCCCAAGTGCTGGCTTGGCATTCCGGGGACTTGCCCATCAGTGCGGGGACTTCTGTGTGCTCAGGGAGGAAGAAGCCCTCCCAGGAATGCAACGCTGAGCAGGGCTGAGAGCTTTAAACCACTGAGATGCCTTCCTGGTCAGGGGGATTCCAGGGAGGGCAAGAGGGCTGTGTAGCCGAAAGCCGGGAAGGCTTCCCGGAGGAGGCAGCTGCCACTCTGGGGGATGCTCTGATGAGCAACGGGAAGGAGGGGTAGAAAGGAAGGAGGAGAAGAAATGGGGGAAAATGGGAGGGAGGTCTGTGTGTCCCTCTGCCAGCCAGGTATCTTCCCCTAGTTGAGAACCCTGGAGTCAGCCTCAAGTGTAGGGGCTACCCAAGCACTCATTCCCCAGATGGGCCCTGCTGGTGGCTGTCACCAGCAGTGACACGCTCCTCACCTCGTCCCTTGGAGGCGGGTGTGTTGCTGCCAAGGAAATGCAGGCGTGGACAGGCGGTGGCCCCACCGCACGAGGAGGGTGGTCAGGGCTGGATGACCAGCTGCAGGGCAGAGCTGACTGGGGGGCCCAGCGGCTGCACCCTGAAATCCATCTGTGTGTCCCACAGGCTGATCCCAGCCCACAGGCTGCTGTCCAACCTGGTGGGAACACTGAGGCAGGCTTGTTGCTGCGGGGCACAGGACTCCTGGTGGCCTTGCCAAGCCTTCCCTAAATGTCATGGTGGTCTAGAACATGTCCACATGGCCTTTCCTCCCTCTGCCTGTCCCTCTTGGGTCCAATTTGCACCCTGATCCAAGGGATGGCCCAGACGTCACCTCTCCTTCCCCATTCTCTCTCACCTAGGTGGTTCCCCTAATGAAATGCTGTGATCGTGTCTGGGGAGGGGGCACGAGAGGACCCTGACTATCACGCACGGCTCTCTGCTGAGCAACTCCTCAGCTCTGTCATCCAGGCTCTTGGGCCCCGCATGCCGAGCCCTGGCTGGCCCCCAAATCAGGACTGAGCAAACCTGGGGGTGTTTGGGTCAGGAGAAGCTTGTGCCAGACACAGGAGCGACCAGCATTCCCTGGGCTGTCCTCCCGCTGGGGGTCCTGCCCTCCCTGCCTATCCCCTCTCCCTTAAGTCATCCTGTCTTCTGCTCTCCCGGGGAGGGTGGCAGCAGGTGAGGAAGGAGGGGAGGTGCCAGGGCCCGGAGGCATCTTCCCAGGCACATCCTGGGAGGCTGGGAGTTGCCATGGCACCCCTGGACCTCTTCAGCCTCCTTGACCAAGCCCAGCTACTTCTCCCCATAAAAGCTAAATTTACTCCTTTAACAAGTCCAGCACTGCGTTAAAACACAATGGAATGCTTGGGAAGGGGGAACATCCCGTCATGCAGGGCCAGAGAGTCAGGACAGCCATGTACAGCCTCCTGGGGGCCAGCAGCGCCTCCTGGAGAGACGGGGAGAAGGCCCCCCACACGTCTCCTCCTCCTGGGAGGTGGGGCAGAAGCCGCCGCTGTGGGCAGGAGGCCGGGGTCCCACGCCCTGGGCGAGCTCCCTGCGTCTGCTGCAGGACGAAGCTCCTCTCTGATCTGGGGGGCCTCCAAGGACTGAGGCTGGACTCCATGGTGCTGGGTTCACCTGCGGCGCTGCCCTGAGGACTCTGCTCTCCCTGACACCCTCCTGGTGGAGGCCGGTTTTCTGTCCTCCCTGCTCTGCGTCTATCGGAACCAGCCGGTGGGTAGGTGCCATGTTTGTACCCACTGCCGTCTCTCCTCCAGCCTGTCTCCGGAACCCCAGCTCTTTCTGAAGCTCACCCCTGACTAGGCCACGCTTTCTCTTTGCCTCCTTCTTACTGTCATCTGCTGAGTGCCTGGTCACTCTCCTATATTCCTTGGGATGCTGGCTCTGTCACCAGCATCTTGGGACTTTCCCTTTGGTGCCGATCGTCCAGTCTCAGTTCTTTTACTGCCTCAGCCCGGCCATCTCGTCCTTGCCAGACAGTCCCAGGGCCACACCCTGCGTGTGTCACCACCAGAAACTGCACCCCTCTGAAGCCTGCCCTCCAGCCTCTCTCCCTCTCTGACAACCCCTCCCTCCTAGGTCTCTAACGCTCGCCGCGGACTCTCTCCCCACTCACCATCGCTGGCTCCCTGCTCCCTCTCTGCTGTTTGTTTGGAGAATCCCAACCTTAGTTGAACTCAGCTAAGGCCCAAGAGCTGAACTTTGCTAGAGAAACTCCTGATCGTGTGCGAAATCACAAACCTCCCGGGGGACTCCTCGCTGCCTGGTGGGCCTGTCGTGCGTGGTGGGAGATCGGCTGTCCCTTGAGACTTCATACTCTCTCCAAACCTCCCGTTCCCTGGCCACTCGCAGTTGGCTGTCAGGCCTCATACGTCCGCAAGGACAAGGCAGCGGAATTTCCTTCTCCTGCCTCCACACCCTCAAACCTTCCTGAAGTTTCTATCTTTCCACCATCCACGCGGCAGCCTGCTGACATCATCCCCCCTCTTGAGCCCTTCCTGGCACTTATCACAAGATGTGAGTGGCTTAGTTGGTTTTTTACGTGTTTATTATCACTGGAAAGTTGCATCACTGCACCAAATAGGCACCTAATACCTGCTCAACGTATAAATGAGTATGTGTTAGGGACAGTTAGCTTTATTGGCTACTATTTTAAAATAACAAAATTAATATGATGTGCACTCTATACAAACACATTGGACAATGGAACAGTATAGAGAAAGAAAAGGCCGACATTAACCATAATTCTATCACTCACTAATAACTACTGTCAACATTTTGATATGTATACAGTCTAAGTTTTCCACATATACATTTATTTCTTCACAAAATGGTACTTGAATAGATATAGACCATGACTTCATAATTGGTGATGAACATTTTCCTACATCTTTAAATATTCTTCTAAATCTTTTAAATAATTGCACAGTGTTCTATTGTATGGATGACATTAATTTACTTAACCACGTCCCTCATGGTGGACATTTTTATTATTTCCCTATTTTTTATTTTCACTCTGTAGTCAATATCCTTATATAGAAATATACATATATACATTGTTTTTCCTGTGGCTGAATTCCTAAGTGGACTTGTGGGTTAAAGAGTATGCATATTTTAAGGCTTTTGATTTATGTTGTTAAATCACAAGAGACAATTTGCTTTGGAAACCGAATCAACACAAACACGATCTCCTACTTTGCCAAACACAACAAACCTTCTTTTGAAGCTCTGGAAGGCCCCTCCCTCAGACATACTCGTGGCCAGCGCCATGTTTTCTAGGGAGTCACTCTGATTAGGTAAGCATTGCCCCTCCCTGCACCCCTCCTTCTGAAAGCAAACGTGCCTTTGAGGACTTACTGGGTGTAAATGAATCTATCGCACGGTTTCCTCAGATAGGGTGGGGAGCTGGAAGTTGGTTTTCCTTTTACTGAGTTGGGGTGAGGGACCTAAAAGCATAAGAGTCACTTCCATGGAGTCACAGCTCCTGTGCTGGAGAGACAAACAAAAAGGAAACAGCTCCTGGTGGCCTACACCCAGCCATTTGCCCCTCTGTCACTTATGAAGTGCTCACTGGCGCCATGCACATACATGACCTCCTTCAATCCCCGTGACAGCACTGCACTATTTTTATAGATGACAAAACAGCCTCAGAGAGGTTATATGATTTGAGACAAAGTCTACACATTAGCAAGAGACAGAGGAGTAGGATTTAAATCAAGGGAGTGGGCTCCAAAGCCCATTCTCTCCCCAAGTCTGATATACCATAGAGTCTCATCAAATTCACACTTAATGCATGAGACTTCCCAGTTCCCTATTTTTTATGTAATAAAAATGCCATAAGTAAAATTTATATACACACTGTTCATTACATATTGTTCATTACCCCACACATTATGCACACATGCAAACACCACACTATAGAGTGTCGTATATACAAAACCATGTATACTGCAATTTACACACAGTAAATTCAGGGACATAATAAATTCAGGGAGTAAATTTAAGGATTTAAAAATGTGATTATCTTTTTATTCCCTGATTTTATTTTCTAACAAATTTTCTCATTGTGCTTCAATGCTTGATATTTTATATTGCTCTGTTTTCCAATTCGCTTATCCTCTCTTAGCTACATCTAATCTGCTGTTAAACCCATCTGTTGCATTGTTAATTATGATGTTTGTTGTATTTTTTTTCTAGAATCCCCATTTGATAACTTTAAAAATTTTTCTAGTCTCCTTTAAATTCTTTACTGTTCCTACTTTTTTGGAACGTATTAATCACAATAATTCTAAAGTCTGTTATTTTAAATGCCAATATCTTGATTCTCTGTGGGTCTGTTGCTGTTATCTTTTTCTCCCCCCACCTCTTGGTTTCAGTCATATGGTCTTATCTCCTGGTACGCCTGGTAAATTTTATGGACTGCCAGACAGTGTATATGGAAAAACTGTAGAGATAATTTGAGGCTCTGAATAATCCAGAGAGGATTTGCTCTTGCTTCTGGTAGGGAGATAGAGTAAAGGCAGCTCACTTTAATCCAATTTGGAATTCAGTTTGTTTGAAGCTGAGTTTCAATCTTTGTGAAGGCTGATCTATTTCTGATTTGCTCTTCAAGCCTTTTTTTTTTTTAAACAAACCCCCCTCCTTTCCTTGGAGATGCTTGAATTCTTTCCCTCTTCCTTTTTTCCCCAATTCCATGTGATTGTAAAAACCTCAGTCTTCACTTTATGCTCAACTTCATTCTCAACTTCATAGCTACTGCTTAGGAGGAAAATTGGGCCAAATATTGAGCTCATCTTCCTAGATTTCTCTTGTAGATTTCCAGGATCATAGCCACTAGAAAAGCCTTCAAAAAAAAAATTTAAATGTATTTTGTCCTTTTTCTTTTTTCAGTTGCTCTTGGTGGGAAAGTTGGTGTGATATATAAGCTAGTCCACTGTAGCCAGAAGTAGAAACCTGCAAAGATCTTAGAGCCCACCCCTGTTGAGATGCAATTCCAGTCCATTGCTTCAACTTGACCATCAAAGGGGTCAGCCTCGGCCTTGTGTGGGGTCTCCTCCTACCCTGTGCACCTGCTTGCCCCCATGTGGGGCTTGACTGTTGCCTAACGATGTTCATGGCCAGGATGCTGCATCTAGCCCGGCTACCCTTCCAGCCTAAGTGTCCAGGCTGGTCAGGATGGTAGTGGTCTGGCTTCTGCAAAGCTTCTGCCACCATAGGGAGGCCAGAGCCTGCTCCCCTCTGCTGACCATTGTCACTCACAAGCCGTGCCTTCTATAGACTGAGTCCCCTTGTGCCAGGCCCAGGGCTCAGTGCTAAGTATAAGTTGTCTTATTCCTCCCTCACAGAAGCACTAGCAAATAGTTATCTTCATTTTACAGATGAGGAAACCAAAGCCCTAGGGGTTTAGTCAGAACCCCTGCCCACCTCTAAAAGTACATCTGTATTTATACGTTTGCTTGTTAATTTTCTTGCCCATCCTAGACTGTAAGCAAAACGAGGGCAGAGAACACATCCATATGTCTATTGTGTGTCCTCATTGTATGCCCATGCCTGGCACAAAGTCTGTAGACAAGGGCAAACATTGCATGAATAAACAAAGCCTCAGGTCCCACAGTTGTGTACGGCGGGGGCCAGACTCCAGGTTCTTCCCGAGGGTCCTGCACGCTTCCCACTCGTGTCACAGCCAGGTGGGGAACGCACTCATTCATCAGAGAGTTAGCTATCTGGCACATTCTCTATGTTGAGATTCTATCTGAGTCCCCTGCTGGCAGGGGGACAATTTTGGCAATAGCAGGCTGTCCTGGCTCTGTTGCCCTTAATCAGCATCTGGGGACCCATGTGGAACTAAGGAATAGACTCAAAAGGCATCTGAAATTAGAGTAAAAATCTGCAAGTGTGTGGTTGTTTTTCTAGAAAAAGGATCCATGGTATTCCTCAGATCCTTAGAAAGGTGTGGGACCCCCAAAAAGACCTGGGCATAGGGATTGGTTTTCTTGTCTGTTGCCCAACATTGTGTCCCTTGCCAGGGAGGGGCTTCCTGCGGCCACTGCAGATTGCGGGGTCGGGGGGATGGTAGAGAAGCGGCCGGGGCATGAAGGGGGACCGTCTTTCCCAGCCGGGATGCTCCAACAGCCCTCAAGGTTGGGGGTGGGTGTCGTCCACCAAAGGACTGTGCATAATGGAGGTCTGGCCCTCTCAGGGCAGCCGCTGACAAGAAAGCCGTCCCACCGGCTGAACGGCATATTTGTGTGGCTTCTGGCTCTGAGGCAGCCGCCAGGTGAGGCAGGGGTGGCGGGGGTGGGTGTGTGGGAACTCCCAGGCCTGTCACCGCTTTGAAGTGAAGACCCGAGTCCCTGATGGAGTGGGGACAGGAAGGCGCCACAGGTCCCTCAATGGAGACAGGGCCTCTGGGGCCCCGTCTCCCTGCCCAGGCCAGCCTGGGTCTCCCCAGCCTGGGGACCAGGGAGACTCTTATTCAGCCTGGTCAATGTGTCCACCTCCAGGAACACTCCCTTAGAGTTCTCCCGCCCACGTGCTCTCTCTCACACGCAAAATCCTCTCTCACGCACACTCATTTCTCTTTCTCACGCACACACCCTCACACCCATTCGTGCCCGTGCTCGAGGCTCCTGCAGACCCGGAGTCTGACCTTGGCCTCCGTGTCCACCTCAGGGTCCGTGAGGTGACCCGGTGGCTTCCTGGCTCATCCTTTCTCAGTATTGTTCCCCGCTGGTCAGCCCTGACAAGGTCACTTCCTACACAGAGCACAGCAGACCTTGCTGGCCACATCCACCCCGCTGCACCGCGAGCCGGAGTCCTGCCCCCGCCCTGTCCCCTGGCCCAGGCTGGCCCTGAGCCCCGCTTCTGACAGGGAGTCAGGGTCTGGGCCTCCCTGCCCCCCAGTTCAGCAAGTCTCTCACTCAGAGCTTTGAGCAGTTTAAGGAGGAGGAACCGTTTAAGAAAAGGCAAGAAAACCAAATGATAACCGATGTCCAGGTGTGACACTCAGCGCCTGTCCTCCATCCCCCAGGCCAGACCCTGCCCCCACCCACAGTGGCTCCCAGGGGAGGGGAGGACAGGAGAGGGAGGACTGTGTTCCTGAAGGTCCCGGCCAGGGCAGTCTCTGAGACTCTCATGTCCCTGGTGCGGAGGTTTCCCTGCTACGGCTGGGCTCAGGGAGGGACATTGCTGGACACTAGGACTTTGGCCTTTGGGAGGGTCCTGACGTGCCACTCTCGCTGCTGCCAAGGTTGTCCCAACAGTGTGGCTGGGTCATGGGTGAAGGTGGCCTAAGACAGAGTGATAACAAAAATATTTAGCCCCTGAGCTGAAACAGGGCCCCCCCAGGCCCCCTGCTGTGCCCAGCTTTAACCCTTGAGTTACTAGACACGGGCAGCGGTGGTGACATTGGGATGGGGGGTACAGGGGCACAGGGAGTGGGACAGTGGCTATTTAGCAAGTGCTCCTGAAGAATTTCCAGAGCTCAATAACAGATACCGCAAGGTTGGCAACATACAGACAGTGTTGGCTGCCTGGAGCCCAGGTGAGCTTTGGGGCACCCTGGGGGGCTAATGGTGAAGACGAGGAGCCCTGGGGGTGGCGCTGGTGGCAGAACCCCAAGAGAATAAGGCCAGCATTTGCTGTTCCTGTAGTTCCCACTGGGTGCTGGACCTGCGGGGTGGCTTACACATACCAGCTCTCGGGATATTTTAAACAGCGCTGTTGAGGTGTATTTAAAGGGTATGATATGGTAGGTTTGGACACACGTACATATAACAGTAGTGAGAGCATCATTGCTGTGAAGATAATGAACAGTTCCCTCCCTGCCCCCCCAGTTTCCTCAGAACCTTTGTGGTTTCTCCTTCCTGAGCCTCCCTGCTGACCTCGGGCCAGCACTGATCCGCCTTCTGTCATTACAGGGTGGTGTTCATTTTCTGGAGTTGTTTGTAGAGGTGGCTCATTTAATATTTGCAAGGTCGCTCTGAAGTGAATACTGCTTTTCTTGTCATCATCCCCCTTGTAAAGATGAGAAAACAAAGGCTCAGAGAGGTTAAGTGACTTGCCTGCCGTTGCACCGCACGGCCGGTGAGGGGTGGAGCCCAGGGCATGTGGCTTCGGGGTCCAGCCCCCCGACCACTGGGCCACACTGCCCCTCATGTAGATGGAGGGGCCCGAGCACAGGAGGGCCTCAAAGTCTCTCTGCTGCTGTCCCCTTTCTGAGGGGCCAGAGGGAAGCAAGGAGGGTTTTGGGAGAGGGATCAGAAAACCCCTCTGCCGAGGGCAGCGTGGGTGTCACAGCCAGGCTGGCCTTGGCTGCCGGGAGCTGTGGGCAGTGGACAATGAATGGCACCATGGCCCAATCCAGATCTTAGCAAGGACTGTGGAGACTGTTCCCACTGCAGGAAGGGGGCCTGCGAGGGCTGCTGTCTCCCGCAATCCACGTCTGTCCCCAGAGGCCCCTTTGGTCTGAAGAGGCTTTCTGTCCTGATGTGGAGAAAAACCTCGGGGACCACTCTCCCGCCGCAGCCTTGCCTGGGGCAGGATTGGGGGGTGAGGCCAAGCCGGAGGTGGAGCTGGGACTTCAGAGATCCCTCTAGGTCCCCCTGGCTGGGCCACCGGTGCCTGGGCAGACCTTGATCGCTGGACCAAGACACTGTGGTTACCTGGAGCAGTTGGCAGGGCTGGGCACGCGGCACGCTGTCCTCACGGACGCCAGGGCACCTGCTGGACTCCAAAATGCTTTCCAAACGCCTCTTTCAGGGCACAGCTTGGATGAGCAAAAGAGGTCAAGAGCTTGGAGCTCTTTGGGGGCCTTGCAAGGAGGGGCCTTCTGGAGGGGACTGACTTGGAGCAAGCCTTTGCGAAGGAGTCCTTAGGGCGCGTGACCACGTGGCTGCTGAGGCTTTGGCCAGCACGGCATGGAGCTGCCTTCTCACCGGCTGCTCTGCGAGGATCACGACAGTACCCAGTGAAAACCAAAGCGGTAAATACCTCCGAGAGGGCAGGAATGATTACAGCTTTGCATCCAGCCGTCCCTCTGCTGCAGGGTGGGGACTGGATGATAAATAACATGCAAAGACTGTAAATCACTCCCAGACCTAATTGATGCAACAAGAGATTGACGCAGCTCCCTGGCCTGGGAGGTGTCTGCGTCTGGGGGTCATCGCAAGGGACAGTGCTGGGACTCCCGAGGCTATTCTGTGCAGGAGCAGGGGAAGCCCTCACCTGGGAGTTCCGGCCCTGGGTTCCAGCCCCAGCTCTGCCAACCACTCGCTGTGCTGCCCTGGGCCAGTTGCTCTCCCACTCTGGGCTCCTTTTTCTTCAGCTGTGGAATGGTAGGCTCCAATATTCTACAGTTCCAAGCCTCCACTTCCCCACCCCTGTTCCTCAAGATTCCTGGGCTTCCTGGACCCTTTTAGGAAGGGGTCAGCCCCATCCAGGCTCCTAGGAGGGCCCAGGCCTGGGGAGGGAGCGGGTGATTAGGGTCCTGCCAGGGCCCCTGCCTGGCCAGTGACAGGAAGGCGGCAGATCACGGTACAGGGAGCGATTTTACTGGAAAGATGAAAGGAAATTGCATCTTTAATAATTCACCGGCCGGTTTGGAGGGAGGCAGGTTGGCGGGGCTGCGGAGCCGCCGGGCGATCCCAGCCTGTGTTCCTGGAAATCCGCTGGCTCCAGAGCCTGCCCGAGAGACCCAGGGCCCTCCATCTCCTCCTGGCCGAGGGACAGCGGGAGCCGACAGAGTCTAGACCAGGGTGAGAGGTTAAAACACAGCCATCCCGGGAACCCGCTAAATTGATATCCCCAGCAAAAAGGGAGCCGAAATAATCGATACGGCAGCAGCCAGGAAAGCGGCCAAGCTCGGGCCGGCCTGGCGGAGTCGCTGCGGAAAGGGAGGGCTCTCGCTCTGGCCAGCCCCGTGCGGCTGCGCGAGCAGACTGGGGGGTCTCTGCTGGGGCCCACCCAGAACGGGAAGAGGCCTGTGGGCAGGCGGGGGCCACCGACGCTGGGCAGCCTGTCCCGCTGGTGGGGTGGGTGCAGGGGTCACGCTGCCTGGTGTCCTCAGCCGATCCTGGTCTCTGTCACGCGGAATGCCTTCAACTGAGTTACACTGGAGTGCCAGGATCACCTCTGCTCGGGAGCCTGGAGCGCCAGAAAAAGGAAAAGAAGGAAGTGGCTGATGGGAAGAACGGCCCAGGGCACAGGTGGAAGGTGTCAAAGACAAAGAGTCCTCAGATGTTGGTTTGACCCCCCGGCCCAGCCCCTGCAGCAAATCACTCCAGGGTTGCAGCCCTTCCCTGTGAAGGGGACCTCAAAGGATGCAAGACCCTTTGCTCCTGGAAAGAGCTTTGCATTTGTAGGTTGTCATTACTATTAGGGCTTTTTCTCAAGGGCTGCAGGATCGTGGTTGACTCACTGGTAACTGCCAAGCTTTCCGGGGTGGGAGAGCCCAGGTGTAAACCCGAGTGGGAGGGGTGCATCGCAGGGAGGCAGGATTCGGGGTTGAGATATCTGCGGGCCCAGGGGGCTCAGGCAGAACAACTACTGATCTCCTTCTCTCCCACCCTCCTTCCTTCCTCCTTCTCTCTCCTGATAATTAGCAAAGACAACTCAAGAATCATGGAGAACACGCCCATCCTTCTTTTACAGATGGGGAAACTGAGGCCCAAAGAGGAAACACTTCCACGGGCACCTAGCTGGGTAGTGTGGAACCAGGGCTAGAATTCTGATCTGCTGACTCTGAATCCAGTGCTCTTTGCTCGAGTTTCAGGAACCTGTGGTTTCTGAGTCCAGGTGCCTGTGCCAGTGGTCTTGCGATTCACCCGACTCACTGTCTGATCTCCACCCACCCAGCCCTCTGAGGCTCAGCTTTCCTCCCTGGAAAACTAGGAAAAGTCGCACCCCATCGGTGTCACAGGGCCATCAGGGAGCGCCTATCGGCTCACATAACTTTAATTCTAGGTCAGCAAAACCTTTCTTAATCTGGTGGATCCAACACTTTTGGAAGTCATCGGGTATCAGCAAGTAGGCAAAAATGATTTCTGAGCAGATGAAAGGGTAGTTGAAAACATCCATTCATTCAGCAACGCTGGTGCTCTTTGCTTACAAAAATATCCCTCAGGCCCTCGTTCAAGGCCTATTCACTCTTACTTGACAAATAGTTCTGACAAGTTTGGTGGTCTAGTTTCTCAGGCCACAACAGGTACACTGAGGGTAGTGAGAACGTTATGATGACACAGGAGGCAGAAAAACTGTAAAATGCAGATCTAGTAATTAAAAAAAGCAAAGCAGACGGGATATACCTTGATAATCCCTGAGGCTAACCCTGTATTACAGTCCAGTCTACTAATTAGTGCTGTCGGAAGGACCCTGAGTCATCAAGAAAGGGCAAAATATACAATGCCCTCTGAGAAATCAGGTATGTGTAGAATCCCCTGTAGAAAGATTTCTACCAAAAATTAGAAAAAAAAAAGTGTTGCTGTTTAAAGAGATAAGTCGTGGCTACAAAAAAATGAACGTGTGACATCTCATTCTGGGCGACGCCAGGCACCTGGGATGGGGAGAGCTGGCCCCGTGTGAAGACCAGGCCCCACAGAACGCAGGTTAGTTCTCTTCCCTCGTCAAGGTGCCTCCCACCTGCGTAATTAACTGGTTTTCCTGCCCTTTCTCACTGTTTCTCTCCCCTTTAATCCATTCTGCATGCTGCAGGAAGAGTCCTTAATTTTGGCTCTTCTGATAAGGAGCCTCTGACTTCATCGCCTGTGCCCGGGTAGCGCTGGCTTGCCCTGTCTGCACACCCTGAGGCTGACCGAGTGTGCTGGGTCAGCCGCCATCGGGCCACGCCAGGAAACTGGGTCCCCAGGCCACTGCCCCGCTGAGCAGCCCCCTTCCCACGGATTAATGACCCCATCACCAGAACGTGCGGCTCTGTGTGGTCACCCACAGCATCTCACGGTGTCCCTTCTTTATGTGGCCTGCCTTCCCCGCCACCCTGCACTGCCTGGCTCCTCACTGCCACAGCTTCGGCCTGAACGTGTCTGGGGGCCGCTCCCCTGGGAGGTGGCTCCTCCGCTGTGGGCAGCTCTGGTTGCTGTGTGACCCCCACCTGTCCTCCCGGGGTGCTCCCTCTGAGCCAGTCGTTCCTGACCAGGCACCTTGCGCTGCCTGGATCCTGTGACCCCCTTGGGAACATTTCTTCGCCCGATTCCTCCTTTCAGTCTGTCCAGGTCACATGATAAAGGTTTGTCACTCTGCCTCTCTGAGCCTGTTTCCCTGTCTTTACGATGGGGTCAAAAGTATCTGTCATCTGGCAAGGCTGCTGTGAGGATTGTGTATTTGAAAACTATAAAGCCCCATTCAAACATACGGGCTGGTTCTGCAAGCCTCAGTTTCCCCAGGTGTAAAATGGGTGTAAGAATTGTATTTCATTCCTTCACAGGGCTCTGGGAAGACTGCAGCCAGATGTTGATGTGAAAGGGCTGGGGAAGAGGGACAGTGCGGTGGGACGTTTCACACTCGCCCGGGGCCGGAGTGTCTTTAGCGCGGCAAACACACACGCTCAGCTCGTGCCAGGCTAGGGCCGAAGTAGCCGCTGCGTCTGCTCCCAGAGTGGGCCAACTACCTCCTTGGAAGTCTGTATCGAGAGCTCCTCTTTTGCCCCTCCTCCCCACCCTGGGTCACGCTGAGATCAGGTGGGCAGCAGGGAAAAGTGGGACTCCTGGCTCAGGTGACACCCACGTAGGGCTAATGTACCCATGAGGCGTAGTCCTTGGGTGCTGCTATGGACTGAATGTTTGCTTTCCCCCAAATTCCTATGTCGAGATCCTAATCCCCAACATGATGGTGTTAGGAGATAGGACCTTTGGGAGGTGGGTAGGTCAAGAGGGTGGAACCCTCACGAATGGGGTTAGTGCCCTCGTAAGAGAGACCCCAGAGAACTCTCTCACCCCCTTTCTGCCATGTGAGGATATAAGAAGTCAGCAGTCTGCAGGCCGGAAGAGGGCCTTCACCGGACCCGGGCCATGCTGGCATCCTGCCCTCGGACCCCTCGCCTCCGGAGCCACGAGAGATAGACACCTGCTGTTTACCAGCCCTCCAGCCTGTGGCACGTGTTACAGCTGCCCGCGTGGACTAAGGTACGTAATGTTTTTTAGGGACTCACAAAATGTTTTAATTTCTTTTAAAATCAGAATTTAAAAATGAACTTCTAGGTTGAAAATCATGTTTTAATAAATAATGTTTGTCTTTATACCAACGTGGTCATAAATGACAATCTTTATCATTTTTTTTTTTTTATGGATGAAGGGGGCCAATGAAGGCAAAAGTGCCCAGCGCCCATGAAAGTTGTGACACAGCCCGGAGTCCGCAGTGTGTATTCTGCCCCACACTCCAGCAACTTGCTGGCGCCCCTGCCCCTGTTGCAAACGCGCCGGCCAGCCTCGTTTCAGCCCAGATGGCCTCCGCTGGCCTGAGGACACATTGCATATTATGATGGGCCCTTTTGTGTAACAGCACCAAACTTTGCAACATCGCTCCTACTCCTGCCCACCCCACCGAAATCCTTGACTCGAGGTATTTCCTCATGGCCCTAGTTCCCACAGCTGCGGAGGGAAGACTGCGTAGCCTGCCCACCCCGCCAGTCCCAGGAGGCGCCGGCGGCTCCTTCTGTCTGGCTGGGGTGACTGGCGTCCTGGGCTGGTGCTCTGCAGTGGGAAGATCGAGAGCCGCAGAGGGACTCGCTTGCTCTCTGGGCTCCCCCGGCCCTGGCTCTTCTGCTGACCGGCCTTGGGCTCATCCGTAAGACGGGAATCAGAGACACCTGTCTGCTTACTTCAGTGGACCAACAGAGACAGGGTAGGGAAGCCACTGGGGAGTTTCTGGAAGGAGAGACACCATGAACACTGGAGGCATAACCACTTCTTTTCCCTCCAACTGCTCAGTCCCTTCTTTTTCTGCTGTTTGCCTTGGCACTTAAAAGGCCACACGTTGTGGGGGGGTGCATGTGTTCTACCTTAGTCGTCCACAATAGTCTCCACCTGCCCCATAGACCCAGCACAAATGTAACCTATTCTCACAACAGAAGAAACTTAAGAGCAGAGCTGGTGGTGAAATGTGGCATTAAAACATTTATTATTTGGATGATGTGTTTCTTAGTATCCAGTAACAAAGAACCTTCTGGAAGCAGGACTGAATCACCCAGAAAAATCCCCTGTCCCCTTTTGGGGAAGAGTTTGGTAAGACTCCCCTTCCCCACCCTCTCCTCTACCTTCAAACACCTTTAATTTTGCCTCCGATTTCTGCTCCTACTCCTTTGTACTTTTGCAAAAATATTTGGCTTGACAAGTATCTCAATGGTTTAACTAACACCAGCTCCCTCTACTCGGTCTGTGAACTTCCGGCTGTCCCTTTGCAGTGTCATGGTGGGGGTGTGACTCAGTAAGGGACAATGCCCTCCCCAGACTCCTGTGCCGCCGTCCTGGCCAGGCCGGGGGAACGTGATGCTCTGGGGTGGACACTCTGGTCGCCGCCCTGAGGAGCTGAAGGACTGGCAAGTTCCAGCCAGAGAGAATCCCCAAGGAGGAGCTGTTACCAGAGACAGTGTCCCCAGTGCCTTGCCATGGGAGGGATTGTGCAAAACAAGGGACATGTCATCACAGGAAAATAAATCACTGGGCCCTTTGGGGTCCCTCCAATGAAAGACTCATTTGACCAACCAGGATTGGACAGTCTTGCTGTTGACTTTTGGAAGCTGCTAGGCCCAAGTCTCAGCCCTCTTGTAATGAGTCATTTCCAAATGCCACAGTGACATCTCCGGGGAAAGGGTAGGTTTGGGGGGTGGTTAAACCAAACCTTTAGTGCGAAAGCCATTTTCTCTAGGCCTGGCCTAGTTCTACCACCTTGGATAGGTTGGTTCTCAGATTTGGGGAGCACAAACCTCCTTCACCCACGTCCTCCTGGACCAGCTCCTTCACAACCTTCCTCCTGCCCGACGCTGCCCTGCTGCCCCGGCAGCCAAAGCTGGGCAATCTTCTTATTTGCTCGCCTCCTGGGCAGGGGCTCCTCGAGGGCCCAGCCAGCACCCGCTGAGGCACAAAAGCCCGTGGGAAAGATTTCCTTTGCTGAACACACAGAGAACACGGATTCAGGGCATTTTTGGTTTTCGGTGTTGTTTATTTTTTTAAACCCACTTGCAGTTTGGGCTCAGCTGGAAAGCAGGACATACCGACGGAGGGAAGGTGGGTGCGCGAGCAGGATTCCGCCGCAGCTCTGGCGGGAAGCCCCAGGCCCCTGCTCCAGGGAGGCAGGTCCTGTCGTGCAGCTCCTTGCTGGCGCAGGGGCAGCGACCAGCCCTTCTGTGCAAGTGTCCTGAGCACAGGGAAGTCGTCTTCTCTCTGATCCTCGTCCTCAAAGGCCCTGCCAGAGGTTTCCCAACGGAGTGCTCAGCAGCGGAGGGACGCGACTCCCTGGGCAGGCCCCGAGAGGCTGTCAGACAAGGAGCTCGGCCGGAGTCTGATGCCAGATAACAGACTGGGGCTCGGCTGCTCGGAGGCCGCGTCTGGGGCGGCCCCCGCCCCGCCAGCTGCCCAGGCCTGATCAGTGGTACAGTTCCCACACCCCACCCACCCCATCCCTCGGAGAAATTAAAATAAAATAAAATAAAAATTAGAATAAATAGCGACTCGGCCAACATGTACATTTACACGACGGACAGGACGATCCCCAAACCATAAAGGTTTACAGACTGGTTAAGGAAGGACAAGCAGACGACACTGGGCGTGAGGGCGCACGCTCCCCACGGGGGACGTGGGGCTCCCGGCCTCGTCCAGGGGAAGTCGGGAGCCTCCCTGGGGCTGCGGCCCCAGAGCTCAGGCAAAGCCACCAGGCCGTGGGGAGCAGGGTTGCGGCAAGCCGGCCGCCTCAGAGGAAAACAATGACTAACTCATCCTGACAGGCAGGGGGGAGAGACCGGGACAGGATCAACATCAGATGGCTGGACTGAGCCTCCTCCATGCGCCAAGCACCGCGGGCGAGTGGGGAGAACAACACGAGCCTCAGAAATGCAATATCCAGTTCTGCCTCCCAGCAAATACATTCAGAGGTCAGCGTGGATACGGCCGTCCTCACTCAGCACAGGGCAGGGCACACACTTCTGCCCCCCAGTTCCCGTCTGAGTGGTCTCCCCTGGGAAGCTGCCTCAGGGTCTCAAATTTTAGGCTTTACTGTTGTTTCTGGACAAAAAAAAAAAAAAAAATTTTTTTTTCAGCGTTTTCCTTCCATGTCTGAAAAAAGGAGCAGCAACCTGCATTTAGAAAACAGCTCAAAGTGTTATTCGGATTGGCCAGGAAGCGCTTTCAAGCGATGGAACAAACTAGGCAAACCGTAAGTCTGGAGCCACCGTGACACGACACGTAATTAAAAATATATTTATATATGTGTACATATTTATATCTCACTTCTTCACACGCCTAACAGCCAGGGAAGGCGGCCCCGGGGCAAGACCACCGAGGAGGGCGTGAGGAGGAAGGGGCGTCAGGCCTTGGGTGCCCACAGCCCCGTCTCGGCTTCTGGGGGGCGCGAGCCCCTCCGCACAGTGTTTGGGAGCTCCCTTCCTGAGGCTGGTGCTCGGGGCCCACGGCAGCGCCGAGGAGCCCCCGCTTCCAGGTGCCTCTCCTCGCCCGGGCCCTGCCTCGCTTGCAGCGGATGCTCGCACGGCCGCACACCCTCGCTGGAGGGCAGCGGGGCTCGCCAAGCGCAGGTGCGGCTCGCTGAGGGCGGCGAGCCCGGCGGGCCTGCCTGACTGCACGAGACCATGACCCCTGCTGCCCTCTCTGCGCACCCCAACGCCAGCCCCTCTCCCCTCAAGGCCTCTTGCTGGGCCTCTGGTGTCCCTGGGCCCCGGGCGGGGCCTACGTGGGCCCGAGGACGAAAGGCAGGAAGCAGAAGCTTGAGCAATTAAGAGTGAAGAAAGGCGTGGGGGAGAAGTGGGCCGAGCGGGGGCCGGGGCCAGCACGGGCTCCTTGGCAGAGGCCACAGACCTGTTCCAGGTAAACCTGCTCCCCCACCCTGTCCCCAACAGGCTCTTTTGGGGGACTGGCCCAGGCTCTAACACTGGGGCCAGACCTGGGGGAACTGAGGAAGCCCCTCCCCACCCACCTGCTCTCTTAGAACCAGTAAGGAGAGACCCTCCCCGCCACCTCCTCCCCCAGCCGGTCTGACTATGCCAGGAGGGGCTCCATCGTGACCCAGGGCATGACCAGCCCCAACAAAGGAGCAAAGAAGGAAGTGGCTGGCCTCTGGCATTTTGGGGGACTCATCAAAGGGTGTGCTCCAGACCCCGGAGATGGAGCTGTGTGGACGCCTGTTACGATCTGAAGCCAGCCCCTTCACAGCGCTGCCCCGGGTCCTGCTCTCCAGCCCCCACAAAAGGGGCTGCTCCCCAGGACCGGGGCCTTTCAAGAAACCCCAGCCTGGAAAGCTCCATCTGGCAGCCCCACCGGGCCAGCCACCTGACTGTCCCTGTCATGACCCAATGGATTCGGCCCTTTCCCAACCACCGTGGGAGGCCTGGGCTTCTGCACCCTGCCTGGGCTGAGGCTTAGGGGCAGTGACAGGGCATCAGCTAAACCTCGAGGTCCCGGACAGCCAGGCAGCTCCCACCCCACCCTGCTCCCCAGCAAGACCTGAGAGTGGAGTGGGAAACACCACCTAGCATTTTGGTTTTAATTCGCCAGCTTTTGGGCCCTGTTCACCACAAGGCCCGAGGGGCCAGGACGGGGTTTACTGTGGTCCCAGTGGTGAGGAACACAGGATTCCAGCCGGGACCCCTGCCGGGGCAGAAGTTTCCAATTACCCTAATTGGCTACTGGCAAGCTGTCTGTGGCTAGAATCCTTCCAGAGGGGGCCGGGTTTGATCTCCCACTAATCCGGGGGTCCTCGCGGTGCTGACTGTGTGATCACATCGCGGGCATTTTCACTGAGAGAGGAGACTTCAAAGCGACCGACTTTTGAAAAATAAAACACAGTAAACAAAAGAGTGCAAGTAGAACTGCAAACTCCATCTCCCCCGCTGCCCCCGACGCCCTGGGCCCGAGGCTGGGGGCTGCGGGGAGGAGGCGGGAGGGTGGAGCGTGAAGGTTGGAGAAAAGCTCAGCCACGGCTGACAAAGGCCGTCCCTTGCGGGGGGCGGCTGGTGGGGACCCTGCCTGCCTTTGTCCTCCCGGACATCTGCTACACGTCGCCTGCTGCCAGTTGGCGACTGCGGCTGACAGCGTGAGGGAACAATGCGCGCCCGTCTCCGACCCAGTTTTCCAGCCTTCTGAGGTCCTTTCTGACCCAAGCGGTGTCCGGCTGAGAGGAGTCAGAGATGAAATCCCTCGCACAAAGCTCTGCGGGGACGGGTCCAGGGGGAGACGGGAGTGGGGAGGGGAGGGCCGGGGCCACCAGGAAAAGAAACATGCTTCCCTTATTGGTGTGAGCTGCCGCATGCTCGGGCTGGGGGGCTCGTGCGGGGGCTCCTCTCAGGGATTCCATCCCTTCCCCGTCTGGCTCCAGACTGGCCACTGACGCTGCCTGCCTTGCTCCCATTTCTTCCACCAGCCAGGGCCACCCCTGTCCTCCCGCCTGTCCATCTGGCCCCGCGAACCAGGGCCCCAGCTGCCCGTGGGCCGCCTGCCAGGCCCCCTGGCTGTCAGGCTGTCAGTTTCTGGATGGTTCTGTTGTAGTACTGCGTGATGGGGGGCGTCAGAGGGTTCCAGCTGTTGGCGTGGAGCTCGATGACCTCCAGGAGCAGTGACCGGGTCAGCATTGACTCTGAGGGGCACAGCATCTTGTCCCGGGCGCTGGCCAGGAGCTCTGTCATCATCTCGGGCAGCTGCTCCTCCAGCAGCCGGCCTGTGCTCTGCAGCTGCAAGTACAGAGGTGGGGTTAGGACAGGACTTGGCCCCGCAAAGGCCCCCTGACCTCCTTGGTTAGGTGGGCTGGGGGCAAGCACAGGAAATAGCTGGCTTGTCTCAGGGACATGCAGGCCCAGGCCTCCGTGCTGTGGCAGGAAAGAAGACAGGGGGCTGCAGGTGGGCACAGCCAAGTGTGGGATCCCACATTAACAAGCGATTTGCCGGCAGGAATCAGAGGGATCAGAACATCACCTGCTGCCCAGGGCTGAAGGGGCCCTCCCCAAGAATGTGCCTCTTGTCCCTTTCACCCAAGAGCCTCCCTCCTACAGGCAGCCTTCCCTGATTACACTCACACCCCCCAACAGCGCCCTGATCTGCTCCCACTGGTGATCAGGTGGCACTGTGCTCATTTCACTTGTTAGGGCGTCTCTCTGGGGATGAGCTTAGTCATTGTTACCTGCAGGTGTCCGTGTGGAACTTGAGAGCAGGGACAATGGCTCCTATTTCTTTCTCTCTCTCTCTCTCTCTCTCTCTCTCTCTCTCCCGCCTTCTCTCCTGCCCCCAATCCCACCTCACCAGGCCCCAGAACTGACCTCTGCCCACGCCTATGACACAATGGGGCAGAGAAACATGAACCGGGGAGAAGGCCAGCCAGAGGTCCTGCCCTGCAGAGACCCTGATCCTCTTGAAAAGCCCAGCTGGGCAGGATCCCCCCCTTCCTGGATCGGCACACCCCCAGGCAGCAGCCCCCGGGGGCTCTCCATACACTCGCAATCCCCACCTCTGCCCCACCCCAGCCTTGTCCTACCCATTTTTCTAGGCTCTACAGTCTTCACAAAGCCTTCCTCGAGCTCCTGAGTGCCCCCTGACCTCTGTCCTCTGACCTTTCAGGGCTGTGTGCTCTGTGCCCACACTTATTTTACGCACTGCACATCCACTCTGTGTGTGTGTGTGTGTGTGTGTGTGTGCGCGCGATCTACCCTTACCCAGACTGGAAGCTGTCCGAGGGCTGCTTTCTCCTGCTTTCCCCCAGTCCTAAGCCCCTTGTAGGGGGCCCAGCTGGATCCCAGCAAATGAATAGAGGGATGAGAGGGACGGTCCCACAGACCCAAGGCTGCCATTGGGCTCCCAGCGCTTCTGACTTCCAGGCTCCCTGGGTGAGGCCGTTGTGGCCGGGCCTGAGAGGTGTGCTCGTGACAGCCCTGACAGGTGAGGCCCTCGTGCGGGAAGCCCCGCTCCCGCCTGCACCCCAGGCTGTGTGCAGAGGGCAAAGATCTGCCCCAGGGACTGGGCCAAAGCCAGCCTCTAAAAGGAAGATCCCAGAGGAAGTTTCCATGAGCAGTGGCTGCACCTTGGGGACAGGAGTGGCACCTCCTGAGGGGGCTGCTGTGGGGTGGGCAGTGCCAGCACAGAGGGGACAGGGGGTTGTGTGGAGTCTCCTAAGTCATTTGTGTGGCATGCCTGATCCAGGAAGCAGGTGGCCTGAGGGGGCAGAGGGAAAGTGGGCAGTCCCAGCCCTCTGTTGGTCCCTCTAGAGAACCAGTTCTCTCTCCCTCCAGCCAGTGGTGGGCTGCTCTGCTCCCAGCATTTACTCTGGTTTAGGGTGGACAGTTCTGGATGCAGAAGTTCATGCCCACTCCTGGAGCCATCTGCCACCAGCCTTGCCCGAAAAAGCTTTCCCTTGGCCTTGCCGATGCCTCCAGCGACCCCTGCACCCCATGACTGCCAAGGCAGGAGGGACGCACCGGGTCTGAGGTCAGGACGTCTAAGCCCCACGGCTTACCTCCATGGAGCAGCAAAGGACAGCATCTTCCTTCACATCCTGAGATTGCAAGAGCTGTGGGAGAGAGCGGCAGAGAACACCATGAGGGTGACGGGCCAGCGGCAGGCCCTCGTGCCCCGCTCCAGCCCCTGCCCCCTGCCCTCTTCCCTCCAGCCCCAGCCCCGATGCAGCTTGTAACAAACACCTCTGAGGGTCGGGCCCGAGCGAGATGCCCGGAAAAGTAAGAGAAAGAAAGCTGCACCCAGCAGCCGCGATTTCTCTGACGGGCTTTGAGAGCCGTAAGACAGTGCACTCAGGCGGGGTGGAGCCCTGGGCCAGGTCTGGACGCCGTGACTAGAGGACATCGCAGAGACAGGCTGCAGTGCTGTTAAGAATTGGGCAGCTAAAATCCTTAGGGAAGTGAAATCAGCCTCAAGGTGTCCGACGGGTGACTCCCCTGTGTGTGAGGAGGCCCAGCCGTGGGCTCCGGCGCCCCTGGGCCTGGCCGTAGGAGGGTGTCCAGTAATCAAAGCACTCTTCTCCACTGGCCGCGTGCTGTGGACTTTCCAAACCACGGCCGGATGGACTTGCCCAGAGGCTGGAGCTGTCGCTAACCAGGGCCATGGCCCAGTGCTTGGGTTGGCCATGCCCAGATCTAGGCTGCCTGGCTCACTCTCTCAATCTCTCTCTCTCTCTTTTTTTTTTTTTTTGAGACAGGCTCTCACTCGGTTGCCCTGCCTAGACTGCAGTGGCATCATCATAGTTCACTATAACCTCAAATTCCTGGGCTCAAGCCATCCTCCTGCCTCAGCCTCCCAAAGTGGCTGGAACTACCGACGTGCACCACCACACCCGGCTAAGTTTTCTATTTTTTGTAGAGATGAGATCTCTCTGTGTTGTGCAATCTGGTCTTGAACCCCTGGCCTCAAAGCGATCCTCCTGCCTCAGTCTCCCAAAGTGCTAGGATGATAGCGCACGACTCTCTTTTAAATACAGATATAATTTCCATGACATAAAATCCACCATTTGAAAGTATATAAGTTAGTGATTTTTAGGACATTCCCAGAATTGTGCAGCCGTCACCGCTATTTAATTCCTGAGCATTTTCATTGCCCTCCCAAACAAACACATCCCCACTGGCAGTCACTCCTCACTCCCTCCTCCCCGCTGCTCCTGGCAGCCCCCACTCTCCTTTCTGTCTCCGTGGATCTGCCCACGCTGGACGCCTCCTATACACGGAATCATACAGGATGTGGGACTGGCTTCTTTTATTTAACAGTGTTTGCAGGGTTCACTCATGTTGCAGCGTGCACCAGTCCTTCATGCCTTTTTATGGCTGAATAATATTTCATTGTGTTGGGCACATCCCATTGGTTTATCCATTCACCGGTTGATGGCGTCTGTGCTATGCCCACTTTCTGGCTATTATGAACAACGCTGCTGTGAACATTCACGGACCAGTTTGTACGTGAAATTCTCTTGGGTAGATGCCTAGGAATAGAATGGCTGGGTCATGTGATAGCTCTATGTTTAGCTCTTTGAGTAACTTCAGGCCTGTTTTCCACGGTGGCTGCACCATTTTACGTTCTCATCAGCCATGCATGGGGGTTCTGGTTCCTCACCAATGCCTGGCACGTCCCAGTTTTCTGATTTACTCTCTCGAGCCCCCAGCAGCACTGGGGTGCTCCCCACCACCTGCCTGAGACTCGCTCTGGGCACCCAGTTCTTCCCAAACTCCACTGGTCACTCCTCCCACGGTCCCCTCTGCCGCTTCTCCGCCTAGTCCCTAACACAGGTGTTCCCGATATTCTGTTCCCCAAATACTTATCCTCAGGCGTCTGCTCTCTCGACACCAGCCCATCCTGCCATGTTGACCACCCAGCTGTCAGGGGACGCCACATACAGCTCGTCTGCAGGGAGCCCCCCATATTTGCTGAGCTTCTCTCTCTGGACGACACCCCGGCTTTACCGCCTGTGCCTCAAAGCGGCTCACTGTTCCCTCCAGCTCAAAACCACCGTCATGTTCCTTTTCCCTCATCGCCCACAACCAAGGAGGTAGCAGAGTCTGCTAGTTTCCCTCTGAAATGTCTCCAGAGCACGTCAGCCCCCCTTTCCTGGTCTCTGGCCTCACTCGAAGGCGAGGCCTGTTGCCTCCCTCGTGGGGGACTGCCTGGCGTCCTGACACCGCCCAATCCCACTTCCTGCCCCAGTCCTTGCACACCTGGCCAGCGTCATCTCCCCACCACCCCACGCCACACCCTGCTCAGGGCACGTTGGCCACAGAGGCGACTGTCACAAGGAAAACCCAACAGCTACACTGAGCCACACGGTTCCAGGTGAGGCCACAGTTCACTCCCAACCCACGACTCGAGGAGCCCAATAACACCTGATTGAATTCACGTGAAGGCGATTTGCTGTTTTTATGGAGAAACATTTTGGGACATTTCATCCACAGGAATTTTTGAGCTATGTTTAGTACATACTCAGTAAATACGGAGTGGAATGTGGAACGAATGAAAACGCACTACATACTACGTAAAACACAAGAACCACCTTCCCACAATTTCCACGACCTCGAAGCCAGTGTGGACCAATCAGGCTAGAGACTCAGTCTATCTGCCCTCGACCTAGCCCTGCCACCCCACGCCAGACGTCAGAGCTCCTGGGTCACACTGTAAGAGAGGCTGAGGTGGCCTTTGAGAAAAGCAGCACAGATCTACCAAAAAAAAAAAAAAAAAAAGACAAAATATTGGGGGCTCATCCACTTCACAAATTCACAGCTATTTGCTGAGCACCTGCTCAGGCCAGCACGTTCCCTGCAGGCAGCAAAGCAGACCGAGTCCTGCTCCGGGGGCTGGAGAGGCGACAATAAACCAATAAATGTTTGTATCAGATGGTGATAGGCGCTGTGCTAAGCAAAGTGACCGATATGTTAATTAGCTTGATTGAATCACTCCACTTGTATACACATATCAAAACGTCCTGTTGTACCCCATAAATGTATATAATTATGATTTATCAATAAAAAATAATGTTAATGATCTTTTTTTTTTTAAAGTGGCCTCGAGTAAGAGTGTCAGGGGTACTGGCTTAGTGGTGAGGGAGGTCAGGGCGCCAGGCCAGTGACGCCCGGTTAGGGTGGCCCTGGCAGAAGGCTCAGACAGGGGGTGGGGGGCAGATGGAGGGGCTTGGCCCATGGAGGAGGCCGGTGTCAGGATGAGGAGCACACAGAGAGTCTCAGGAAATGAGGCCAGGGAGGCGGCGGGGCCAGGGCCCCTCGGCCTTGCAGGCCAGGACAAGATTCGGAGTTTTCCTCTGAGCAACATGAGCACCATGGCAGGGCTCTGAGCGGAGGCAGGACAGGGCCTGGTTTGTGTTTTAAGTGGACCATTTTCCCTGCTGTGGGAGGGAAGGGCGGACGCTGAGGGACTGCAGACAGCGAGAGGAGTCAAGTCTGGACATATTTGCCTCTGGAGTGGATGGGGAGAGACAGAGAGAGAGACAGAGAGAGGGAGAGAGGGAGGTGTGTGTGTCAGGAGCCACGGGTTTCCGTGACTTCCCCTTTGCCCGGGATACAGGCCCAGACTCCGTAGCTGGTGTTTGGGCTCCAAGTGACCTTTCTATCTCAACCCCCCACACTCTCCATCCTTCAAGGCTGGGTCACTTCCCAGCTGCTCCCCGGCACCTTCCTGATCACCCCGGCCCCCTGCCCTCCCTGCCCCTCCCTCCCAGGGCACTCCCTGGCCCCGTGCACGCTGCACAAATGAAAAGCTGAGTTCCAGTGTGACCTGTCGGCTTCCTGAAGGCAGGGGCAGCGCCACACTCATCTCCGCTGCCCTTTAACACAGGTGCGGCCCCTGGCAACAGCCGGGCCTCACTAAGTGTTGGTGGATAGGATTTATGCGTTGTTTTCTGCATTTGTAAATGAAAGGGCAGAGGGTGAGAAGAGTGTGTAAGAGGGAAGCATTTTGAAGGCGATCGTCCTTGTCCACTGACCGAGAGCTGGAGCCAGAGTTTGACCTGGGCACGGCACAGTCAAGAAGGAGAGGTGAAATCACACACGACCAACGCAGGGGCCGTCCACATTGTGGGCTCGAAATCCAAACTCTGCTCATCCTTATTTCTTCCCTTCTCCTGTCCTGCTGCAACTGTCCACCCCGCCTAGGCTCCCACCTAGCAGGAGCCACGGCATTCACTTCTGGAGGCTGAGGACACAGGGCAGTCTTCACGACATGCCAAATGGGCACGCAGGACATCGGGGCCACAGGAGCCCAGAGGGCAGGTCAGGGGGGCTCTACTGGCCAGAGACACGCTAAGAGACCATAGCGTCCCCTCACCCTGTGCAGGGCTCTGCCCAAACATCCCCTCGTCCCTGCCTGCCTGCCTGGTGACAGATCACTCCCCACGCCCCTCCTGGCTCACTTCTCTCTCCAGCCCCTGACTTAGTATCTGCTTGTTTGCCTCCTGTCTCTCTCCCTGTCTTTGTGACTGCAGGACCTGGTGACTCCCCTTCCTGTCCCTTGGGCCGCTGCCCCTGCCCCCTCCCCGGCCAGGGCAGGGCGCTCAGGCAGAGCTGGGGCTGGGTTCTCAACCCCAGGGCCTCTCCTCCACCTTATCTTTCTCCTGGTTGTTTGGGAAAGTCTGCCTTAAGCCAAAAATCACATCGTGTGCGATAGGCTCTCTTGCAAATGACCTGCTGGGTTTTCTCAAGGAAGTCAGGGAGGGCTGGGAGTTTCTCATCTTACTTTTCCCTCCCAGTTGCTGGACCGCAGAGAGCACAGGAAGGAACGAGGTGGCTGCATGCAGACCAGGCCCCGTCCTCCCTTGCACGCCGGCTTGGCCTCCCATTGCCCGCTTTTGAGAGTGGACTCTCAGGCCCTTAGACTGAAGGGACCACAGAGGGCGGCCCCGTCAACCTCCCTCTGACACGAGGGAGCTTTGCTGGCCAGGGGCACCCGGCTGGGAAGTCACCACCTGCTGCCCTCCGTGTGTCACAGGGGCTGGCCTGCCTCCCCCAGGAGCCCTTGACACAACTCCATGGGCTTCCTCCCTGGGACCCCAGTGCCCCTTCCGGAACCCCCCTCCCAGGCTCACCATGCCTCTGCGTGACCAGTGGCCTCCCAGGAATCCTTACGGGACCTGCCTTTGTGGCCATGATCCCAAGGGCAGAACCTTCCACCTTTCTGTCTTGGCCCAGACTCACCCATGCTGTGTTCCATTTCTTCAGGGCTCTGGTTTCCTAAGGGACAGCTAGTGTTTGGATACACAAACCCCTGCTGAAATGTTGAGGGGCCGACTAGCTCCCTCATTTACGGGTGCTCTATTTGGGATCTCCGGGAGGCCATTGCTTTCTTCAACTCAAAGACAGGTCTTAAAAACTACCGGCAACCCGGACAGATACTGGTATACTCACGTTCACAGCAGCATTACTGACAACAGCCGAGAGGAGGAACAGCCCAAATGTCCCCGACCAATGCGTGGACAAACAGGTGGTATAACATAGACACACAGTGGAATGTCGTTCAGCCTCAGCACAAATCCAGACACACGCTGCCACATGGACCCACCCTGAAGACAGTGTGCTAAGTGAAATAAGCCAGACACACAAGGACAAATCCTGCACGATTCCACTTATATGAGGTCCCCAGAGTGGTCAAATCCATAGAGACAGGAAGTAGAAGGGTGGGTGCCAGGCGCTGGGGGAGGGGGAGTGGGGAGTTAGTGTCTAATGGGGACAGGGTTTCAGCAGGGGACGATGACAAATTCTGGAGATGGATGGTGTGATAATAGCACAACAGTGTGAATGAACGTAATGCCACAGAAGTGCACACTTAGAAATGGTTAAAATGGTAAATTTTAGGTCCTGTGTATTTCACCACAATAAAAAAAATGGTTTAAAAAAAGGCAGTGGCAGAGCAGGTACCATTTGTGGGGCAGGACTGTCCCTCGCCCCTGCTGCCACTCGCTGGGAGAAGAGCCATGCCAACAGGGGAGGCCAGGCCGCCCACCGGGGGTCTGAGGCCCGGGGGGGGGGGGGAGGAGCAGCCCACTCTCATCAAAGTCCCTGGCACAGGAGGGAGGTGAGCGGGCCGGGGCAGGCAAGCCACCGGCGCCCTCGAACAGTGAAATGTGTTTCTTGGACGAGAATCCAAGGCAATTGTGCGAGCCCACACAGTGTTTGTTCGGAAGCTAATGCATTCCTGTCCTATTGTCTCTGCCGGAGACTTGTTGTGGGCACACCCATCATATCCTCCCTCGGGGAGAAGCCAGGGTGCTCAAGTCGGGCTGTGGGAGGCCCGGCAGCAGCCAGGGAGAAAGGTGGCCTGGTGGGAGTCGCCCGGAGTCCCCAGGGGAACGGTCGTAGGCGCAGGCACGCTGTGCCAGGCGTGCCCAGGATGCAGCCAGGCTGGTAGCTTGGGATGCCACCCGCAGGGAGGGAGAGAGGGTGCTGATGGAAGAATCCATGGGGCCGCCTCCCCGTGCGGGCAGGAATGAGAGCTGGAGGTCACAACATCCTGCCTTACTAGCGAGGGGTGAAGCGTCCACCCCAGGCAGGCTGGCCAGCCCTTCCTGAGCACCTTCGATCACCCCCAGCACAGCCTCCGACCTTGGTTGAACAAACCCTGGCTGCTTAATGCAGCTCTGCTGAGCCCAGCCCCTGCCTCCTCCTGCAGCCTCCTGCCTTTGCTGTGGTGGGAGGTGGGCCAGAGAGCAGCGACCAGGGAGCTGAAGGGGAAGTTCACGGAGGCTGGGTTTGGTTGGCCAGGCCGACAGCCGGGCCAGGGCTGCGGGAGGACAAGCTGAGGGAGTGGAAGGAGCCACAGTCCAGAGGACAGGGCACAAGGAAGAGCAGAGAGTGGGAGGTGAGGGCTGCGGTGGCCGAGGAAGCCACAGAGATCGGCACAAATGCTGGCAGCGGAGAGAAAGGGGGCAGGGAGAAGAAGGGGGCAGAGGCAGAGGAGACAGCGCTGGCACGTGGCACGGGTCTAGAACGACGGCCACCTGCATCTCAGGAGTGCCCTCAGGGCCACCCGCCCTGCGCCTCTGCTGGACCTGGCCCTGCACCCACAGCCAAGTCTAGAGGGTAGCACATGAACTGATGCTCATGATAACCACCTGGAGTCATCAAGAAGAGGGTCAATTATGTCTGGGTCCCTTTTCAAGGCGGCAGGGAAGTAGATAATCTACCGGGGAAAGGCTGTCATCAAAAATGTGCAGCCGGCTTGGAGTCAGAAGATTTGTTGCTTGCTAAGAGTAACCCCCGGCGCGTCACTCAATCACTCCGTGCCTCGGTTCCTTACCTGGGAACGGGCATAATATATGCTTAGGATTGTTTTGAGAGTCAATGGAGATAATGTAGGCGAAAGAGCTTTGAAAAGTGCAAACCTTGATTCAAATGTAGGGTGTTATTATTGTTATTACATTTATATCTTTAGAAACATATATCTTCCCTGATGATCTCAACACGCTTTGTATGAACCATCCCATTTACCCTCATGGCACTCTTGTGGAGACAGGGAAAGGCCACGGGCATTATCATTGCTCCTTAAGAGAGAGGGAGGCTAAGGCTCCGTAGTTACGTGGCTTGCACAGCCAGACAGACGTCGAGTCTGCATACAACTAGACGGTGCTCGAGAGTCCTAGGTCAGCATTCTCATCCTCAGAGAATGATTTTAATGTCTCCCAGATTAGCCAATCCTTATTTTGCTAGTTGGTGCTCATAATTCTTAATTCTGTTGACTGGCGACAATAGTCAACCTGGGCCTTCACAAAATTGAGTTGATTTTACCTGTCCTTTGTCTGCGTTGGCCACCACCTATCCTATCCACCCATCCACCCAACCATCCATCCATCTATCCACCCATCCATCCATCCATCTGTCCACTCACCCACCCACCCATCCATCCACCCACCCACCCATCCACCCACTTACCCATCCACCCACCCATCCATCTATCCACTCACCTATCTACCCATCATCCCATCCATCCATCCTTCCATCCATTCATCCATCCTTTCATCCATTTATTCACCTACTCATCATCCATCCACCCATCCATCCATCCATCCATCCTTTCATCCATGTATCTGCTCACCTACTCATCCATCCATGCATCCATCTACCCACCCTTTCCACAACATTTATGGAATACCTACTGTGTACTGAACATTGTGTAAGTACAGGGATAACAAGAGGAATAAGACTTATAACTTACAGGGTAGTAGGGGGAAATCAAGAGACTTTTGCTAGGTATATGGTGTTGGAGCATGGGATGGCATGGTGGTGGAGAACACTCCAGGCATATGGCATAAGGAGAATGTACCAAAGCAAAAAATGTGAACTCGCAGAGTGGTGAACAACAAGTATTTCAAGATGCCCAAAATATATGATGATAAAGAAACCAAGGGCCACATTCTGAAGGGCTCTAGATGCCATGCTACTGAGTTGGATTTTATCCCAAGGGACTGGAGAGCCAGTGAAAGGTTGTAAACTGGAGAGTAGTAAGAGAATATTTGCATTTTAGAAAGATCCTTTCTGGCAGAGCGTGGAGAATAAATGGGAGCTGGGAGGGTGGTGTGGGACTGGAGGCAGGGAGACCGGTGAGGAGGGTGCTGTGTGACACGAGGCACAAGGAGAGGAGTATGTTTGAGAGGCAGACTATGTTCAGGGGCAGAAGTGGGGTGAGGAACAGAACAATGCAGAGGACACACAGCCCCGGGCTTGGGGCTTGGTCACTGGATAAAGGATGATGCCATCAATGATACTGGAAAGGCGGGAGAAGGTTTTGGGGAAAGTGAATTTTGAGTCAGTGTCAGAAATGTTGAGTCCATGGGCCTTGGGGCTGGTCAGGGAAGGTGACTAATGGGAGAAAGGTTATCTGGCAGCATCAGAGCCACGGGTTAGTGAGTCAAGGCCACAGTGTGAGCGAGGTGACCTGGAGAAGACATGGCGTGAGATGAGAAGAGGGCAAGGGCTCCCAGCCTGCACACAGCAACGTCTACGGTGGGAGAGAGGGAGAGGAGCCCCCAAAGGAGGAAGAGAAGGTCGGTCAGTGAGTTAAGCAGAGCAGGAGGAAGTGGCGTCATGGAAGCCAAGAGCGTTCCAAGAAGTACAAGGTCAATGGTGTCAAATGCTCAGAGAGGTCAAGTAAGATGAACAATGACTAAGGTCACCTGGATCTGGTGATTAGAAGCGTGGGGGCGACCTTTGCCAGAGGACTTCACTGCTGCGTAGGGGCAGTGGGGGTCTGGGGTGCAGACAGAGAGGGTACCTTATTTCTTTCTTTTTGAGGGGGGTGTTCTGTTCTTTCTTCTCTCTCTTTCCCTTCCTCCCTCCCTCCTTCTTTCTCTCTTTCTTCTTTCTTTCTTTCATTTTGTACTTGCCTACAGAAGAGGAGGGTAGGATGCTAAGAGAAAGAGACTGGCACGGTGTCACATGCAACGGTCTGGGAGTCTGGTACGGTGAAGTAGAAGAGCCCCGAGCCTGTTTAAAGGTGGAGGTGAGCGGGCAGAGCACAGAGAGAGGCATGATAGAGGGGAGGGAGGATCAAGTGCATAATCTGCCTTAATAAGAGCAGTGGCATGGGCCTCTGGAGTGAGAGGAAGGGCCAGGGTGGCCGTGGGTATCAGGACAGGTGCAGATGCTCACGCTGCCCTTACTCAGTGCTGTTTTACGTTCATTACTGCATTGCAGACACCTTTAGGAGAGGAGAAGATGCCCCAAATTCCACTTTTCCATGAGTCTAACATGGAGCCCTGGTACGGTGGCTATGGTCAGATGTCAGGAAATTCATGGTTCTGACCTGGCCTTCAGCGCAAGCTTGTGCCCCGTGGTCTGGCCACCAGCCCCCCTAACTAAGGCGGGCAGGCACCTAATTGCGGATGAGGCACCCAGAGGGAACAATTAGCCTCCTTCTTGCCGAGCTTGCGAACCGCCTGTACAAAGTGGCGACAGACAGTCGATGTCACATGGGGGATGCTTCACACTCAGCTGGCCCCAGGGCTGGGTCACATGGGGGATGCTTCACACTCAGCTGGCCCCAGGGCTGGAAGCGCAATCTAGGGCTCAGAGCAGACACTGAGTCCCCCTACAGACATCAGAGCCAGAGGCAAGGGCCACAGCTCCAGCAGCTCATTTTGGGGGCCAAGCCCTGACCAGTGACCTGGACAGGAGGGGAGTTCTGTTCACAGTCCCCGCAGCCAGGACTTCCCGGGAGCCTGGGTTGGGTTCGAGACTCCAGGGAAGTCGGCTGTGTCTGCAGCCAATGCCTCCCAGCTTCCCTTTAGGGCCCTTCCCAGCCCTTCTAGAAGATCCTTCTCTGCTCGCTGCCCCAGCATCCAAGATCCCTCCTAAAGGGTGAACAGGAAATGCCTGAGGCAGCTCTGAGGTTTCAACTTCCAAGAAGCGGGTGTCCTGAGGGTGCGTCGCCTGGCTGACATTTTTTGAGTGTTTGCTCTAGGTGCTTTGTGTACATTTTAAAATCCATGCAATCCCTATGCCAGATTATCTGAGTTAGACACCACTGTGAGCCTCCTCACGTACAGCTGCAGAAACTGAGGTACAGAGAGGGAAATGCCTCCCCAGGAGCACGCGAGCCAGTGGAGAATGGGTTAACTGCTGCCCCCGCCCCCGGCAAGTCCAGACAAACAGGCTGGTGGGGAGGGGCTGGCCACAGGGAGGTGACCCCGCATCCTGGGCTGCCCGGAATGGTTCCCATTTTCACCTGTCGTCCCAACGTAATTAGCAAAAGTGCCCTTCAAAGTGCCTCTCAAAGCCGCCCTGATTCAGATGCACGTTTTATGGTCACCTAGACTGGGGGTTGGGAGCCTTTCCCAGGCACCCCCATCACCCACAGGTTGACGGGCCTCAGGCCATTCGCGCAGTGGGGCCAGGGCTCCTGCCCAGCTCTGAGGACTGGGCAGGTGCGGTGGGGAGGAGGACTCCAAAGGCCACCAAGTGTCCCTAGCCCTAGTGAGGAGTGGTTATCATTGCAGGAGATCAGGACACCTGAGCCACAGTCCACACCTGGGCCACAGGCCTCACCGGAGCCTGCGAGGGCCCCTCGCTCACCAAGGACCACACGGAGCAGCGTGGAATGACGGTAACTGGGCGCACTGCGAGCTGTTTCCTGCTGCAGTGGCAGCGGCGGAGCCCTGGGGGAGCCGCTGGAGCAGAGACGGGGGTTGGGGGGTGTGGGGGGTGTGGGGGGGAGCGGTTCCTCTCCAGCCTCCCTGCTGGGCAGCCCAGCTAGGAGTGCCGGGCCCAGGGGGCAGGCCTGGACCTTGGTGCCCCTCATGCCCTCTCTGAAGGAAGGACTGCATTGTGTCTGACTCAGCACAAAACAGCTCCCTGCGACAGGGGAGGATTGGGGCTGGCTGGGGTCAGGCCTGGGGCTCTGGGCCGGTGGGCAGGCTCCCCTCACAAGGCTCAGTCTCTGAGCTCACAGGCCTGTCCCGGCATCCCCCAGGCTGGGACCCTGGGCAGGCCCAGGAGAAGGGCAGGGCTGGGGTGAGTGCCTCCGGCTGCCGCGGGCCCCCTGTCCCTGGCCCCTGCCCCAGCCCCTGCCTCCCACCCTGCACCTCCGCCCACCTGAGGCCTGAACTTGACCTTGCTGGCTTTGGGGGGAGGGTGTGATAACCGTCTCAGTGGAGGGAACTTGCTGCCTGCAAAGGCATTTTCCGGCTCTCTAAAGTAAACAATCAAACAGGAAATTAATCGAGAAACCCACATCAACGGGAAGGTTCAGGTTGTGATTTTCACAGCCCCAGAGCCAGGAAATTCGAAGTTACAGTTCCCATAGCAACTTGCCTGTAGAATCAGCGAGTGCTGGGCTGGAACAAGACCTCCAGGGGTCGGCAAGCCCCCACCTCCAGGCAGCGTCACCCAGCAGCAAGTCTGAATGTCTCAGGGCAGACGGGCTCTTGCGAGGTACAGCACGGATCGGGGAGAGTTGAAGGCTGGGGCTCTCCTTTCGGTGCTGACAAGGGTGGGCAATCGGTGGACCTCTCAGGGATTCAGCTGCCCCCATTCTATATTCCCACATTCCCACTATTGTCCCCCCAGTCCCACATCCTATGAGATGGGAATGACACTCGGCCAGGCCTCCTACGTCACAGACTGCACAAGGCATGCTTCTTATTCACGCTGTGCTTGCTCCACGCAGTCACATGACGGCCTCGTCCCATCTCTGTCCCATTCTGATTGTTCCTGAATCTTGTGCTTGGCCTTTGGCCTATCCTCTGCTTGTCGCTCCTCCGAGAAACATCTCAATTGACTGACAGGTCCCGGAGCTTCCAAAGCAACCACCAAGGCGGCTCCATTTCTTGGATATCCTCTCTCCCCTGCCCTCCCACCCCTTTGCAGGACCAAATATATAACATTATAATATTAACTCAATGCACTTAGTGCCCCTCTGACGGATAACCAGCTAGATTTAATGAAACCGGAGGCAAACCCGCCACCTTCAAATAGGTAGGGGCTGTGCAGGTTGGGTGGGGTTTTCTTTTGTGTGTGTGATCAGTGAGGAGTCCCTGCCTGGCAGGAAAGGAGATAAGGGCGTTGGAGCTCAACTCTAGGAGGAAACAGTCTGGAATCCTTCCCTGAGAGCCACCCTGCCCTCCCACCCGAGAGGGCCATAGGACTGCTAGCTGGCCCCGTCAGCCGGCCGGGACCCCTGGATAACACCAGCTGAGGTGACAGCGAGAGCTTCCCGGGCACCGGGCCTGTGGCAGAGGGTGCCTGTCTGCCCGCCCACCGCCAGCCTGGCCCTCGAGCCAGCGCCTTCAATTGAGCAAAGCGGTGGCAAGAGCGAAGTGGCGCCTGCTGGAAAGAGACAGAGCGTCTCCGTGATTTCCTAACAGGCCTAGCTGCATGCCAGGGCGCACGGGCCAGCTCACTGGCCTCGCTTACGAAACAGTCCTTTCCTCCTCTGGGTAGGCTTCCCTGGGGGTGGCCAATCCACTGTCCAGCCACCCAATTCCCTGGAGGCATCCAACTGAGCCCAGGCCACAAGGGGACTGCCCACGGCAGAGAGGCTGAGTTCTCTGCAGTCTCAGAGGGACTTGGGGAGGTCACGGTCACTGAGGGCCATCCACCAGCTCCAGAGGAAGGGCCTCCCTGTGCCCAGAGTCCAGGGGTGGCTCCAGTTCATGGGTACCCTGCATGACCACTGACTGGGCACAAGATCGTCTGCAGGGCTGCCCCAACCCACCTTCTCCCAGCCTGGGCAGAAGCTTCTTAGGAGGTTCTTCATGGTGTGCGTATGTCACCCAGGTGTCCCTTTTCAATGCAGGGGGTTGTTACCAATCTCAGACTTTACAGGGTGTGTGGGTTGGGGGAGGGGTAAGTAGCTGGCAAGGGGTGCTGAGGACTTAGAGAAGGGACGCACTGGCTCGTTCCTCTGCCACCAAGCTTGGGATTCTGAAGAAACCTTTGCTTAAACCATGTCCTTTTCCGCATGGTAACCTTGGCGTGCTGTATTTACGAAGAATAAACACCTGCAGTAGCCTGCGGAGGTGCCAGTCTTCCAGGGGTCGGGGGTGGGGGTGGAGCTTGCGGCCACATCGCAGAAGCTGGGCTGGAGGTCTGGCCTTCGCGGGAGGGAGCTCAGCTGGTTCCGCAGTGGGTTTCGGTGTAAGGCGGTAGCCAAGGACCAACTGGGCAGGGACAGCTGGGCCTGGGACAATTAAGCTCTGTTAATGTGCAGAGAATAATAGGGCTGTGCTAAAGGCATAATTAGCATTGTACTCGGAGGAGCAGCCACCCAATAGAGGGCCAGACAGGCCTGGGCTGAGAGAAGGGCCTGGGGCTGCCTGGGAATGTCAGAGGGACAGACTCTTTGCCAAGTCTAAGAGACTTGGAGATAAGAGAATTTAATTGGCACCTGGAAGTTTGTTTGGCTTTAGCGCCTTACCCTTAGTAGAATATACATTTTAATAATGAGGCAATTTTTCTAAATGGAGATGATCTTTTTGGATGAATGAGCCTGCGAGTCAGTATTTTGTACCATCCGTGTGCTCTGACTGTGTTCAACTGGCCAGGCTGCGAGGGGGTAAGAGCTTAGCCTGGCACCCAGGCCGCGCCCCGGGCAGGCCCACTCCAGGCCCTGCAGCCCCTCTCTCCGCTTCACAGACCTCGGATCCAGCCGAGCACATCTGTTCACAGGTCTAAGGACGCACGGGGTCCTTGTCTGCCTCCAGCTTCTGCTCGTCATTCTCTGCTGGGCACGCCTTTTCCCACGTTGGCTCCACTTACCTGATCCCGCAAGACCAACCGAGAGACCCTCCCGGAAGAAGCCTTCCCTGACCTCCCTCCCTAACCTCTGTGGCTGGAAGGCTCGCTGCTCACAGCCCAGGGCAGCCATTTGGTTCTACCTAGTTCCAAGTCAAGTAAAGCATCCACCAAGAGGAGTTCTTAGGCCGGGCGCGGTGGCTCACGCCTGTAATCCTAGCACTCTGGGAGGCCGAGGCGGGTGGATTGCTCAAGGTCAGGAGTTCGAGACCAGCCTGAGCGAGACCCCGTCTCTACTAAAAATAGAAAGACATTATATGGACACCTAAAAATCTATATAGAAAAAAAATTAGCCGGGCATAGTGGCGCATGCCTGTAGTCCCAGCTACTCAGGAGGCTGAGGCAGTAGGATCGCTTAAGCCCAGGAGTTTGAGGTTGCTGTGAGCTAAGCTGACGCCACGGCACTCACTCTAGCCTGGGCAACAAAGTGAGACTCTGTCTCAACAAAAAAAAAAAAAAAAAAAAAAAAAAAAAAAAAGAGGAGTTCTTTCCACATAGCTCATGAGACCTTGTGTCCAGCGGTCCTCTCAGAGCACCTGAGGGCCGGGTTAGAGAGGAAGCATGGCTTGCTGCAGGCTGGGGTGAAGCCACCCGGAAGGGCCTCTGTTCCCTGGGACGTAGTAGCCCCTCTGTGCGTGACATAGAGGCTGGGAGCATGGCAAGTTCTGCCCCCAACTTCTCCACAGAGTCTGACACGGTAGTGACAACTTTTCATTCATTCATTCATTCATGCCAGCCATGCAACACGGAGGCACGAATCTGGCCTTGTAGATTACCAGTCTAGCAGGGAAGACGGATGTTGCATAAGTGGATCGGTGTTTGGAACCGACGCTAAAAATTGAGACTGCCTGGATTCCTACTAGTCACGCTGTGCAGCGCAGAGGTAACCTCACCGTGTCTCAGTTTCCTCATCTGTAAAGTGGGGCTAGACATACTACCACCCTCCAAGGGTAGTTGCAAGGATTAAACAAGATGTTGAGAGCACCCTGGACTTCCACCCACGAGACAGCAGTACCCCTTCCCCAGGAGTCACAACCAAAAATGTCCCCAGACATTGCCAAATGCCCCCGTTGAGAAGCATGGGTCTGGGTCAGGGGTTGGAAACCTATAGCTCACCAACCAAATCTCTCTTGCAGCCTGCTTTTTGTACAGGCCAGGGAACTAAGCATGGTTTTTACATTTTTAAATGGTTGAAAAATATTCCAAAGAACAATGTTTGGTGACGTGTAAAAATTACACGAGACTCAAATTTCAGTGTCCATAAATACAGTTTCGTTGGAACCTAGTCACTGTCACTGCTTTACGTATCATCCACGACTGCTTTTTGGCCACAACAGTAGATTTTGTAATATGGCAGTCTTGACAGTCTTGTCGTTGGCTTGGTGGGGCAGAGGCCAACCCAGAGAGACAGCATGTGGGGAGATTAGCTTTTGAAAATCCTGGCTCTAAAGGGAAGAGAGAAATGGGGTGGTTCCCACAGGGGAATGAAGGGAGGTTTCCCCTTCAGACGAGTTTGCTGCAAATGTATGTGCTGTGGGAGAGAGACCAGGGACCCCAGGAGGGGAGCCATGGGTCAGAGAGAGGGAGGAAACAGGTGGCACTGGCATCGGGGTGGCCGAGTGGGGCCACCACCCTGGTAGACAGGCTCCCCCAAAATAGGCAGGGACCAAGGCAGGCCCATTGTGGTGGTGAAGTGGCCGAGACAGCCCGTGGGCTGGTAAGATAATTAAAGAAAGCTCACTTAGAGAGCAGTCTGGGTTAAGAAGAAAGATACTTAAATCTGGCCTTAGGATTATTTTTAAATCTTACTATATTATTTGCATTTATATATACATTACTCTTTCTTCAAGCTGTGTGCTAACTTCATTGCAAATTTATATTAAAAATATCCCCAAGGATTTATATCATCTTTTGAGAAAATTTTTCATGGAAGTGTAACACATGCAAAACCACACCCAAATTCTAAATATTTGGATGAATTTTCACAAAGGAAACACCCTCATGTCACCGACTCCCTGGTCAAGAAACTGACCCTTAGTGGTACCTCCCCTCCCCCAAGTCCTCTTGTGCCCCTTCCTTGTGGTATCCCTTGGGGTCCCCACCATCCTGCTTAACACCAGAGCCTAATTTTTCGCATTTTGAAACTCCCAGGTGTTTGAATCTGAAGCAAACACGCTGACGCTGCAGGGTGGTTCCCCTCGAGGCCCTTTGCTCGCCTGGTGGCAGCTCTGAGAGCCCCACCTGTTCTAGGGTGCTCCACTCTGGGGTTCCCTTCACAGGGCACATCTGATTCCGGGGCTCGGTGGGGCAGGCATGCTAGCCACAGTCTTCAGGGCTGAGGAGGTGGAGTCCTGATCTGAACGAGACGATCTCCCATGTGCCCAAGGCCACACATCGGGCTCAGGGAGCTGATTCCCAAATCCAGGAATCTGTCTCAAAAGTTTGGTGCTCTCCTATGCATTGTGTCCATAGATATGTGACCTTTAACTTTCTCGGGAACATGGATCCCTTTGAGGATCTGATGGCAACTCCGGCACCCCTCCCAGAAAAATGCACATCTACCCAGGTTCACAGACATCCGGGTACAATTCCAGGGGGTTCCCAGACCCCGAAGGCCACCCAAGGGCCCCAGACACATGAGCCTTACACACCCAGCCTAAATCATGAATGCAAAAGTGTCAGGAGTGTGGGACAGTGACTGCCTCCCTGAGGTCATCAGTGCAGCTGTGGTCTCACGAGTTGCCAGGGTGATCGCACAGCTTTTTTCTGTGGCTTTTCGGGCTGAGGCTGGGTAGCCCCATGGTTAAGGCATAATGTTAGGGTGGCCCATTTTATTGATGGAAACTGAGGCTCAAAGAGCTTGAGGAACTTGCCTCCAGCCCTAGCTGGACCCAAGAACGTGGGATTTGAAATTATGTAAGTCCGACGTCCAAGCCCTTGTTCTTTCCACCCTCCCTGCTCACGGAGGGGCTTTCAGCTTCCCCGGAGCTAGCAGGGAGTCTCCCTAAAGCGCACGTTGGGTGGTCAGGAGGGAGCCGGCTGGCGGCAGGAGGATGCCTCAGCACATGCCATCTCCACTCGTGGGAAATGACTCATTGGAGCCCTGCCACTCTGGGGCTGCAAGGGACAAATGCACATTTCCTGTGTCTTGGCCAGAGCCTCGGGCAGTGTGAGCTGGCAGGGCAGATTGCTGAAGGCAGCTAGAGATAGAAAACCACCCAGCTCTGCATCCTGGGATGAAGGTGTCTCTCCCTGGGTTCACAGCACAGAGGTATGTCACCTCTAGGCCTCAGTTTTGTCATCTGTGAAATGGGGGTGGAGGTCAGACTGGATCAGCCATAGTCATGTGGGGTCCTCCTAATGACAGTATCAGCATCATCTGGGAAAGTGCCAGTTCTTTACAACAGCGATTCTCAAACTTTAATGTGCATCAAAATCACCTGGTGTGGGGAGGGCATGTCCCAGCTGAGAACCACAGATCTAGATCAGGGTCACGAACTGCAGCCCACCGGCCAAATCTGGCCATAGCCTGCTTTTTATGGCCTGTGTGGGCTAAGAATAGTTCATATACGTTTTTGAATAGTTGGAAAAAAGAAATCAAAAGAAGAATATTTTGTGACACAAATTATATGAAATTCAAATTTCAGTGTCCCTAAATAAGGGTTTGCTGGCACGCACCGACTCCCATTCATTTACATACTGTCTACGCTGCTCTTCCGGGAGGAAGGCAGAGTGGAGCCGGTTTGCTCTCATGGCTTCGTGCCGCTGCTCACACACTACACGTTGCAGGGATGTGGTTAAACTCCGTTTTGCCTCTTGGCCTGCAAAGCCTGAAATATTTACTATTGGCCCTTTATGGAAGTTTGCTGACCCTAATCTACAGAGAGAAGGAAAGGGGAGGGGAGGAAGGGAGGGGTTCATGCAAGAACTGGGATCCCTTCTGGGGGAAAAAATGAGCTGTCAGGAGCTCTTGGGCTCCAAGGGAGTCCTGCTCTGCACTTGGGATCCTTTCCACAACTGCTCCCAGGGAGATCTCGAAAGCCTTTGCCCAATAAAGATCTTCCTTCTTGCCTATATGAAAACCTGACATTCTTTTATACTTCTAGATCAGCGGCTCTTAACTGGGAAACCCCTGCCCAGAGACAGGCCTCAGGGTTCTCCGCAAGCTTTAATGCATGTGGGTGTTTTCTAGGGAGAGGATTCTTTTTTTTCTTTTTTGAGACAGAGTCTCACTCTGTTGCTCAGGCTAGAGTGCTGTGGCGTCAGCCTAGCTCACAGCAACCTCAAACTCCTGGGCTCAGGCAATCCTTCTGCCTCAGCGTCCCGAGTAGCTGGGACTACAGGCATGCGCTACCATGCCCGGATAATTTTTTGTATATATTTTAGTTGTTTGGCTAATTTCTTTCTATTTTTAGTAGAGATGGGAGTCTCGCTCTTGCTCAGGCTGGTCTCGAACTCCTGAGCTCAAATGATCCACCTGCCTTGGCCTCCCAGAGTGCTGGGATTACAGGCGTGAGCCACTGCACCCGGCCGGCAGAGGATTCTTGGTGGGCTAGTGACCCCCCTACCCCTCCCAAGACTGAGCACATTTTTTTTTTCCTTTGGGGCACACATTTTTCTCTTCCCACTGTCCTTCCAAAATGTGAGAGTCCCTGGAAGGGGAACACTGCACATATACCTCCCTTCTACCTGGGAAAGGGGAGGTGATCTGATGGCACTGGACAGCCTTAGGAGGGTCCACGGATTCTGAGGAGGGGCGGGGTATGGAGTAGGGGGAAGGCCCTGGAAAGAAGAAATCGTGATCCAGGAAAAGTTCCCCTGACCCCTCCCACTCCATAACCCACTTCTTCCCATCCGAAAGAGGCAGCCAAGGCTTGCAGCCCGGGGGCCACCCTCCCCAGGGGGCACCTCTACTCCCGCCTGCAGCCTTAGCCAAGCAAGTCTCAACTCTGGCCCTGGGATTCCAGGTATTTTCCCAGCCAGCCGCACCTCATCTAATTGCTTTCCAGTCAGCTAATCCTTGGCCCACGCCCTCCGCTGCAGCCAGGCAAGCCACCTCGGTGCGGCCAGCAGACGCTTCCGAGATTCCCCGTGGCCCGCGTCCAAGCCTGGGGCAGCCTCTCGACTCCCCTAGCCCAAACCACATCCTCTTTGCGCTTCCCCACACCTCAGACTCTCCTCTGACTACCATTTCCAAACCAAGCAGAACTCGGTCCAGTCCAGGCCGAAAGCGGCAGTCAGATTCGTTCCCTGCCACCCCGGCTTGCCACTGCCCAACTATCGGGGAAGAACAATTAGCAAAAAGTGGAGTCGTCCCTACTGTTCAATTCCCAGAGCTAATTGTTTTAAGCAGGGCTTCGGCCTTAATTAAAGGATAATTAGTTACTGAATGTGTGTTTGCATTTCCACAAGTGTGTTTGCATTTCCTAAGTCTGGCTTTGAACCCTGGGAAACCAGATTCAGCAAATACTTTTATGTTTCAGTACCTCTGAGTAAGGGAGAAGGTCTTAATTGCAGACATGGTAGTCCTGTGTGATGAAAAGGGCCACGAAAGAATGAGCTAATGGTGTTTTCCAGGCACACTCAGCCACGACCTCTGTCCAGCCATTGTGGGGAGGAGCTGGCAGCTGCCCAGCCCTGCCTGGTGCTGCCCCTCCTGTGGATTCTGCTCTTGTCTCCCTCCTGCAGTTGGCCACCCCTGCCGTGGCCCTTCATTCCCCTGTCCGTGCTTTTCTTCTTTCTTTCCTTTTCTCCCCCTTCCTTCATCCTGAGGTCAGAGGGACTGCTTCTGCAGACCCTGCCGGGTGCCCCAGCCCCAACCCACGCTGGCACCCCGGCTGCAAGCCCGAGGTTTCGGCTCTCACGCTGCCCCCGCACCCCCTCTGCTGCTGGGTGCTCAGAGAGGTGGTGAACAAATACTTTTGAGACTTAGGGGAATCCAGAACTGTTCCAAAAGCCTGAGAACTCCAGAAGCTAGTCTCTAGACCTGCCCTGTCCAGTCTTACAACCACCGGCTGCACAAGCCTAGCCCGAATGGAGAGGTGCTTTCCATGTAAAATACACACTGGATTTCAAAGACTCAATACAAGAATAAAATGAAGAAGAATATTAAAAAAGAAAAAAAACCCCTCATTGATATTTTGTAATATTGATTACAGGTCGAAATGATAATTACTCGGACATAGTGAATGACATAAAATTAATTTCACCTGTTCCTTTTTCATTTTTTAAAATGTGGCTACTAGGAAATTTACAATCACATACGTGGCTCACGCTATGTTGCTACTGGACATGTTGCCCTGTAGCCGAGATTCTGCCGTAACTGCCAAAGGATAAGAGGCTTCCGTTGTCCTCAGTGTCTGTGACAATGGGTGGTTCGCTCCCACCCACGCCATGCACCCACTGCTGTGCTCCCTGTACTTCCTCCTACTCCCTGTGCTCCTTGTGGGAGAGGCGAGAGGGGGCCCTGTGGCTCCCCACCCTCTCCAGGTGCAGCTGGGGGCCGGCACTGCATAAAGCAGGTGCTTGCTAAAGCAGCCCCTGCAGTGACCCCTTCCCCTGGGGCTCTTGGTCCAGGGAGCTTTGCCGGACGCCCACCCTGACTTCTGATAACTGTGGCACTCAGGATTCTGACTTTGGACAGACTAATTAAATCTCACATGACGCTTGGCGGACTGAAGCTGAGACTGGACCACTAAGCCAGAGCCGAGTGTGGGGACAGAGTAGAGGCAGCTTCACCAGCTGAGAGCACTTGGGGCACCAGTTCACTCATATTGTGCCTGCAAATTGCTTCTTTTGAGTTTGATTTTGGGAGAGTGTTTCTCCTCCCTCTCCTGCTCCGATCTCATCTCCAGGGACCACAGCCAGCCAGCCCCACCCTGCCCACTCACCTTGCCTCTTCTAGGATTCTGGATTTATCTCCTCTGAGAAATCGTCCCAGATTAATTCTAGAAGGGCTGCCTATCGTCTCTTGCTTTGCTCAGTCTAGACACTCTATTTCCTTCGTTCATTCAACAGGTATGTATTGGGCACCTATATGTTCCAGGCATAGAGATGCACCTGTGAACAGACACACGGCCTGCCTTTAGAGAGCTGCCTTGCTATTTGGGAGGCAGAAAACAAGAAGATTAACAAAGAAAACTCTAAGGAAAAGCCAGGTACTGGTGGAGCTACAAAGAGAGGGCAAGCAGGCTGGGGACAGTGACAGGAGTGGCAGACTGGGGGGAGGTGGGTGTGGTCAGGGAGGGTCTCTCCGAGGAACTGACATCTGAGCAGAGACCTGGAAGGACCCCTAGTCGAAGGGCATTCTCCCAGAAGGCACAGCAAGTGCACAGCCCCTGAGGCTTGTTTTACTGTGTTCCTTCACGGTTTTCTCATTAGAGAATTTTTTCATTTTATACAACATGAATATGCTGCTGACCCATCCCTTTGTTTCATGTCTTTGCTTCTCAGGGGCCACGTGTCAAAAGACAGTGCACTACAGGGAAAGGAGGAAATCAATTTGTAACCAGCAAATCTAAGTTAGATGCATTTACCCCCGAGGGCCAGAGAGAGGAGGCTGCCTGAGTTTGCCTGTCTCCGAAATCCGCCTTCTTCCCCCGGCTGCAAGGCCTGGAGGTTCCTTCTCGCCCCCTGTGACCTACGGATCAGTGCTGGCCACGGTGGGGACGGAGCCACTGAGAAGGAGCTGGGCTCTAGCTCGGTCTTGCGGTGGACAGAAAAGCGGAGAAAAGGTGGTTCCTAACTGTGTCTTGCCTGTCACCCCAGGTGCCTCCTAGACGCCATCCGTATGTGAAGATGGAGCAGCAGCACGCGGAGTGTCATCAACTGCTAATTTGAACTGTCAGTGCTGAGCGCTGAGCAGGTTGAAGAAAGATCAGCGTGGGGCACAGAGGGTGGCGTGTGCCGTACGCACCCGCAGCTCTTAGCGCACGGCAGTTTGTCCCTCCCCGCCCCAGTGGACAGCAGCTCTTCAAGGGTGGGACCCCGGCATACTCATGCCCAGGCCCCGGAGCTGGCCCAGCACTTGGCCCCTCGACTTCTGGATGGGGGTACCTGAGCTGCAGCATGGAGGCTGGGCACGGCGGGCAAACCTTGGGGAGGCCCTGGGAAGGGGGCACTGTGGGGTCAGGCCAGGAGCCACCAGGGTCGCTTACATCCTCCCACAAATGGGACACAGGCAAGCTTTATTTTTTAACTTCTAGGTTATTCTGAAGTTACGGATGGCCATTTTTTATACCCACAGCACCTGGTTTATGATCTCCTAAATATTAACATATAGGTCACGCTCCTTCCCTCCCAGCCGATCCCTCCATCTGACCTGCACTAGGAAAGGGCCCCAGTGTGGCTCCCTGGTGTTCCCAAGTTCACTGCCACTAGTGGTGGGGGGTGCGTGTGTGAGAAGGACGGCATCCTAGCGTGGGTATTTAGCCCTAAAGGATTTAAAATCTAGACGGCTGCATGTGTGTATGTATATCTTGTACACACAACTCCAGCTAGATACAATTCTATCTTCCACAGACCTGTCCATTCAACAGCTTAGAAAGCATCTGCACCTCCCACCCTCCCCCAGGCCTTCAGCTCCTGCCCGTCCTCGCCTGCCTGCAGATAGCAGGGGCCTCTTGAAGTTCAGACATTAATTACCGAGTTAGAATATTTTTCAAAATTACAAGGCATGGCCCCAGGAGATAAGAGGAAGGAGGAGGAGCACACTGGGGAGGGGTTGGGGCATAGCGGGGAGGGCGAGCTGCCCGGGGCTGCAAGGGTGGGGCTGGAGGCCCCTCTCTGTCCCCACCTGCCAGGCCAGTGCCCCCTGCAGGGAGCATGGAGACCAGGACAGAGATTCACAGCTTGCTCTGGGCCGGCTGTGGGGGTGTCCCTGGGGAGGGCAAGGGCTGCAGACTGCCATGCAGGACTTTCCTTGTTGGTCCTAAGCAGAAAGGCTTGGACAACTCCACCCCTTACCTCCCTCCCCGAGGCCTTACAGTAGAATTCCTGCTAGAAATTGGCTATGTGAGTTTAAATTGTTTTCAATGAAGGGCAAAGTCCATAATTTCATATTCAATAATTCTGTAATTAGCAAGATGGATGGGAAGGACCTGGAAGGACGGGGTTCACTGGGGCTTGGCAATTCCATGGAACTTTTAAGAAAATGCCAAATAGCTGATGTTTATTAAGAAAAACTGCTCCCACCTACACACACTTTATAAGGCTAATTTTCCGGGGAGCCACATGCGTTCTGGATCTCTGTATCTCAGAGAAAACACCCGAAGCTTGCACCCACACCGCCTTCCAATAGAGAACTAAAGAGATGTCCGCCCCGAAGCCATGTTGAGATGGGTTTGGAAATCTCTTGAGTTTTAAGGCTGTTTAAAAACGGTTCTGGCTTGGAGAGCGGTTTCCCTTTGGAAACTAGTGTCTGGTGGAAGCTGGTATTTTTATAACTGCAGGCTCTCTGTCAGATCCTGCGTTACCATGGTTGCCGCGGGGAACACTGGCTTCACGCTTCACATTTCAGTTCGCAGAGTCTGGCTAAGGGAGCAGGAGAGTCGGAGGGTGGGGGTTGGGAGGGGGTCGGGAGCGGTGCTGGGGGCGGTGGGAGACTCCCCTGTTCTCTTGAGGAGGTCACAGATGCCCACAGCCTCCGATGGGGCCACCTCAGTGTGTTTGTGGGTGTGGGTTTGGGGCCCGGGGGTCTAAGCAGGTTGTCATCACACCACTGAGTGGCTTCGCTGTGTGAGCAGAGCAGAAGAGGCGGACGAAGGCTCTGAGGGGACAGAACTGGTGGGGAGTTATTTCAGCAGAGGTTACAGGAATGGTCCCTTAAGCTGGGGTATTCATAGCAGCAGCTGCTGGCCCTGCAGGGACTCTGATGCTAAGCCAGTGCCCAGGGGCTGGGTACCTGCCCTGGGAAGGCTACATTCTCGGAGGAACATTCCAGGCGGGGTCTGTGCCTAAGATTAGGGCTGGAATAAACTGTTCATGGAGAAAGGCTCTCCTGCTTTTCAAGCTTCATTCCAGCCCTTCACTTCCTGCTAAGTCTTTGTTTGACTGTTGCAGTGAGAACAAAGTTAAAGATGAGTAGGAGCTGGGGGGCTGCTCTCTGCGAGGATGCCCCTCGGAAGCAGACTTCCCACCTCCCCTCCTGGTCCACCGTCCGGGCCCCCACCTTCCCTCTCCCCACCCCCTCACTTGGAGCACTGCACTTTCCACAGTGCACCGAGGCACCCGTGGGTTCCTCTGGCCAGGGACTGCTCCAGATTTAGCTGACTTTGTTACCTCAGCACATTTCTAACCAGAAATGTGTCCAGGAGACTTTTCAGTCCAATAAGGAAGTAGCATTTTTCTCATTGTTTGTGGAATGAATACATAAATTCTTCTCTATGCCTTCCATGGTGTTGCTTTCTGGCATAAAAACTTTCAGAGGTTCTTGGTGTCATCACCTTGCATCGACCAGGATGCCCCCAATGGGAGCCAGAGGTGGCCTGTGGCTCACCCATCAGGCCCTCTCTTTACCACGCTGGCATTGACCACGCTCATTCTGGCCCCCACGCAGTGGCTCGAATGCTTCTTCCTGAAGGCTTGCCCCCTCACCCCAGTGCCCATCCATAGTCCACTTTCCCTTAAGCCCCAGCTCCCCTCCCTTTTGTCCCCAGTGGCAGCCCACTCCCCCCTCCACCCCTTTCCCTGCACGTCCAGCATCATAAGTGTTCACCACTGCTTAATTTCTGTGGATGTGGTTGCCAGGTGGATCGCAAGCCCTTTGCAGAAGGATCGCAATGTATACTTCCTCCTTCTAGCACTACTAGGAAACTGCAGTTTAGTAAGAAAGTAGCATCGTCTCAGACCCAATCACTGCTTATCGAATGAGCACAGAATCCTGAGCAAAATGCAGCCAGGGGTACATGACAGATGAGACCCAGCCTGCCCCCAGGTAGCAATGAAAGATGTGAATGATTTAAAAGCAACCAAGAAGAGATCACAAGGCATTAATACAACCGCCTGGCAAAGGACATGTTTGGAGAGCAGACGTTGACGGCCCTGTGTGGACATTAGTTCTACAGGATGTCACAAGAAGAGCAAATCCAGGCAGGGTGGGGAGGAGGCGGGAAGTGCGCCTGGCCTTGCAGGTGGGTGAGAGGCAGGCAGGACGATTGCGAGGCCCTATGGAAACACACATGGAGCCACTTGGCTGGAAAGGGGGATTGTGTTTGCTTATTGAGGGGCTCAGATGCCCAGGTAGGAGAATGGACCTTACTTTCTGGCCTGTGCTGCGATACTCCTCTTGAGCAATGCCTGGAACACCGTTTGTGTTCAACGGCAATACACACAGGACAGTCCACCCAGAAGCTGTCATACGTCACTTGCTTTACGTGAGCATCTCCCTTACTCTAAGCCTTAAAACAAACCCACAGGGTGAGTATTAGTCCCATTATTCCCTGCTACAGATAAGAAAACTGAGGTTTGGAAAGATGGAAGAATTAAGTTAAAACCCCACAGCTGGGATTCAAACTGAAGTCTGTCTGGCTCCTAAGGCTCTGCCCCTCCCACACGTTTTTTGGCTTGTCAGTGGACGCTCATTCAATGTACCTAAGATGTTACTTAACCTTGGCTGCACATTAGAATCATCTGGAGAGCTTATATCCGCCCCGCAACCCCATCCCAAGTAAGTTTGATTTAATTGGTTGAAGGAGGGGTCTGAGAATTTGTAATTTTGTAAAAGCATCCTGAGCTGTAGGGTTGAGGACAATTTCCCGTGGATCCAGCCAGCAAATCTCTGGTCCCCATCAGAGTCCATCGCTACCCTAGATGCAGCCTAGCTCGGCCGCTTCTGGCCCAAGTGGGCCCTGCCCTGGCCCCAGCCGGGCAGCCGAATGCAGCCCCGTCCCCTGCTCTGGGGAAGGGAGGCATGGTCCCCCTGGAAAGGTGCCTCTGAAGAATGTTCCGCTTGACTCTCTCAGCCCTGTGAAATAGCAGAGGCTCTCCACCCATACCCGCTTCATCTCAGCCTTTTCCGAGGTCAGATTTCCCCCGGAGCCAAAACAATGTGAGCAATTGAATGCACACTCACGCAAAAAGTTAAAAAAGTGGCTCTCTCATTGTTGCACGGAGCAAATTCATTTCCTGAGAAGCCTGCCTGGCTGGCCTCTGTGTTCTCCTCCCCAGCCTGTGCCTGCCCGCCTCCTCCAGGAGCCCAGCCAGTTGCGTCCCTTGGGGGTGCCCCTTGGAGACACCCCACAGAGGCACCTCTGGAAAGGGCAGGGAGAGGTGGATGGTATTTCTGGGGCCCGGAAGAGGGGAGTAGAGCAAGGGAGCCAGCCAGGGAGAGGCTGGTGGGGGTCAGAAGGTGGGCGGGGAGGGTGAGAGATTCCTGGCAGAAAGCCCTTCCCCTCCCCGCTTCATTCCACCTCTGACCTCTGGCTACGGCTGCTGGACTCTGGAGAGGGCGGGAGGATGGGAGTTAAGGTAGAGATGGGCTGGGGGGACTGGAGGGACAGAGGGAAGGTGGGATGTTCCGTGCAGGGGGAAAAGATGGGAGGAAGTGGAGAGAAAGAGGCACACAGATTTGTTGAAAATTCCCCTGCCAGAGGAATTTTCAGCAAAGCTCTTAAAGTAAGGGGCCCAGAGAGAGGCATTCAGTGATAACCCAAGGAAGCCTGGCAAAGCCACCACTGGTTCACAGAGGTGACGGAGGAGGTGGAGAGCATTATAGGGTCAGGAAACAAGGGTGCTGGACAAGCCAGACCCGCAGCTAGGCAGGTCGGCTCAGAGACGCCAGCTGACATGGGGAGATGACACCTTAGCTCAGGCCACAAACAATAATCATGCCCCTACTGTGTGTGGAATCCACACAGTCACAGTCTGACTGAGGACCTGGGCAGGAGAAAGGGGTCCTTAGTTAGGACACTATTAAAAATATTTCTTATGTTTCTTTCACCCATGTGTTATAATGTTCAGTGTACAAGTCTTTTACTTTAGTTAAGTTTATTCCTAAGTATTTTATTCTTTTTGATGCTATTATAAATGGGATTGTTTTCCTAATTGCCTTTTCAGATAGTCCATTATTAGTGTACAGAAATGCAACTGCCTGTTTTTGCACATTGATTTTGTATCCTGCAAATGTGTTGAATTTATTAGTTCCAACAGTTTTATTGTGGAGTCTTTAGGGTTTAGATCATGTCATCTACAAACAGAGACAATTTTATGTTTTCCTTTCCTATTTGGATGCTTTGTATTTCTTTTTCTTGCTTAACTGCTCTGGCTAGGACTTTCAGAACTACGTTGAATAGAAATGGTGAGAGTGAGCATCCTTGTTTTGTTCCTGATTTTAGATGGAAGGATTTAATATTGTGAAAATGTCCACATTACTCAAAAGCGATCTCCAGAGTCAGTGCAATCATTATCAAAATCTCGATGGCATTCTTTTTACAGAAATATAAAAAACAATTCTAAAATTCATACAGAACCACAAAAGAGCCCAAATAGCCAAAGCAATCTTGAGCAAAGAATAAATCTAGCACTTATACTTCCTGATTTCAAAATATATCACAAAGGTACAGTAATCAAAACAGTATGGTACTAGCATGAAAACAGACATATAGACCAGTGGAACAGAACAGAGATCCCAGAAATAAATCTATGCATTCATTTATGGTCAACTGATCTTTGATAAGGGTACCAAGAACACACAGTGGGGAAAAGACAGTCTCTTCAATAAATGGTGTTGGGAAGACTAGATAGCCACATGTAAAAGAATGAAATTAGATCCTATTATACCACAAATAAAAATCAACTCAAAATGGATTAAAGACTTAAATGGAAGACCTGAAACCGTAAAAGTGCTAGAAGAAAACAGGGAAAAAGCTTCTTAACTTTGGTCTGAGCAGTGATTTTTTTTGGATATGGCCCCAAAAGCACAGGCAACAAAAGCAAAAATAGACAAGTGGGATTGCATCAAACTATATAAAAAGCTTCTACACAGCCCAAGGAAACAATTAACAGAGTGAGAGACAATCTTTGCAATAGCAGAAAATATTTGCAAACCATACATCTGATAAAGAATTAATATCCAAAATTTAAATTTAAGGATCTCCTATAACCCAATAGCAAAAAAACTAACAACCCAATTAAAAAATAGGCTAAAGATTTGAATAGACCTTTCTCCAAAGAAGACATATAAAATGGCCAGCATGTATATGAAAAGATGCTCACTGTCACTAATCAGCAGGGAAATGCAAATTAAAACTGCCATGAGATATTACTTCACACCTGTTAGGATGGCTATCATAAAAAAAAGACAACAATTGTTGGTGAGGATGTGGAGAAATTGGAACGCTTGTACACTGTTGGTGGAAATGCAAAATGGTGCATCTGCTGTGGAAAACAGTATGGAGGTTCTTTAGAAAATTAAAAATAGAACTACCATATGATCTAGCAGTCTCACTCTGGGTATTTATCCAAAAGAACTGAAATCAGGATCTTGAAGAGATATCAGCACTCCCATGTTCAAGGCAGTGCTATTCACAATAAGCCGAGATGTGGAAACAACTCGAATGTCCATCAACAGAGGAATGGATAAAAAAATGGGTGGGGCTGAAGAGAGGTTGGTTAATGGGTACAAACATATCGTTAGATGGAATACGTTCTAATGTCTGACAGCAGAGTAGGGTGACTATAGTTAACAACAATGCATCGTATATTTCAGAATAACTAGAAGAGCTCCCAACACATAGAAATGATAATTACTCAAGGTGATGGATATATTAGATACCCTGGCTTGATCATTACACATTCTATGCATATGACAAAACATCACATGTACCCCATAAATATGTACAAATATTATGTATCAATAAAATTTTTTAAGTAGTCTATACATACAATGGAATACTATTCAGCCTCAAAAAAGAATGAAACTGCAATAGACAACAACATGGATGAACTTTGAGGACGTTATATAATACTAAGTGAAATAAGCTAGTCACAGAAAACCAAATACTGTATAATTCCATTTATGAGAGGTATCTAAAATAGTCAAACTCAAAGGAGCAAAGAATAGAATAGTGGTTGCCATAGGCTGGGGAGTGGGAAAGATGAGAGTTGCTAATCAGTGAGTGAAACTTCAGTCATGCAAGATGAATAAGTTCTAGATATCTGTTGTCCAACACTATGCGTGAAGATAACAATACTGTACTGCACACTTAAAAATCTGTTAAGACAGTAGATCTCATGTTAAGTGTTCTTAGCATAACAAAATTAAAAACAAATATTGAAAACCATAAAAACCTACAAAAGAGCTGGGTTAGCAAACATGAGCTGTGAGCAGGAGGACAGGGAGACTTATGCGGCTACAGAGGATCAATGACACTCTGCAGTCATTTTGAAAAGCCATCTTGGTAGAAACTATTCAATCTTAAACCATGAAAGGGCTCATTGCAAATTAGTCTTCTCCATTGCTGGAAGAAGGCTCTCTGGATTGGCATGTTAGTTACGGCAAAAATGAAATCAATTCCACAAAGATCCACTGGGCTCCCACCACGTGGCAGGTGCTGGTTCAGGACCAAGAATGCGAACAGAGTAGCCCTTGCTTTGCTTGCAAGGCGGTGAAACGGGGCGGTTAGGGACAGGCACCCTGTGGTCAGATCTGGATTCTAATACTGACTCTGCCACTCGATGGCTGTGTGGCCCTGAGCAAGTTGTCCGACCTCTCTGTTCTCCTCTGGAAAATGGGGATGATAATCTTCAGAGTGTTATGTGAGTTAAAAGAGAAAAGCATGTATAAAGTGCTTTGGATCGTGCCTCCCGCGGAATGAGATGTGCTGCCATCATTACCGAATACGCTATCAGGCTGGAGGGCACCTTCCGGGCCCCAGGACGGAGCTGTCCGTGCACCGGGCTGTGGATCGGGGTGAGGGGGCTCTACAGAAAAGGTGACTTTGGGCTGGGCTGCGGAAGTGTCGGGGCAGGGAAGATGGAGACGTAGAGATGACGCCAAGGTTTCAAGCTTGAGCAACCCGGAGAGTGGCTGCCTTGACCAGGTCAGGGTGTGAAGGGAAACGTCCGTGGACTCTCAGGGAGCTGGGGTGTCCTCCAGACTGACGGGGCCCAGGGGCTGAGCACGTGATGGATCTTAAAGGGGCACAGGGGCCGAGTGAGCCCTGGGCCCGGGAACTAAGGGGGCCTCTGTGAGCACGAGCACCCCAGACGGGGGCCGGGTTGTGAGGACTTTTTATCTTTCCCTTGGGTTTGTTCTAAGTGAGACTCTTCACACTGACATGGTTTTTGTTTTGACTTGCGACAAGGAAGAGGAGCAGGGAGCCATGGGGGTGCAGAGACGGTGGGTGGCGTGGGTGGCCGGGACTGAGAGGAAAGCATTGGGCAGGTTCTAGGGCTGCAGATGGGCTGCAGGGTGGCAGCAGGCTGGGGCTGGGCCCACGTGAGCACTGGGCTGAGCAGGAGGGCTTTGGGGTGTGGCTCTGGCCACATCTTGCTGCAGGGGTCTAGGCACGACCTGGCACGGGGTAGTCGGCAGCTGGAAATGTGGGCCTGGGGTGGTTCTGGGAGTTGGGAGGGTCCCAGGGCAGGGTGGGTGCTGTGGATTTGGAGTCAGCTATCTGCCTGGCCCCGGGGAAGGAGCCTAAGCTTTTCCAGCATGCAAGGAGGCTGCAGCAGTGCCTTTGGCTCTAGAAACTTCTATGAGCCAGCTCAACCTGCTTTAGGGATAGAGGCCAGGCCAGGGCATGAGCGTGTATGTGATAAGGCAGGGGAGGCAGCTCTGACCCTAAGAATTCAGAGGTCCCCAGGGAGCTGGGAAAGGCAACAGGCTCTCCACAGGGACTGATAAGACCCCTAGGTCACCCCTTTCTGCCCTCATCTTTTCTTAAGGCCCCATTTTAGGGAAGCTCAGTTCTCTACTGGAAACAGCCCGAGACCAGGAGCTCAGGAGCTCCAGGCCAGCATGCACCAGCCATGTGTCCCTGGGCAGGGCACTCAGCCCATGTGCACCTTTAAGACTGGCATGTGCTCAGTCCCTAGGCCCCATTAGCCTGGGACAACCAGCTCTCTGAGAGCTGCTGTGCCCTGGAATGGTGCCCTGGACATTTCCTTCCATACTCTGACCTAGCTGCCCCCAGTGCACGTAGCTCTCTCCCCCCTTGCCATCCTTGCTACACCCTCGCAGAGAAAGCAGCACGAGCCCCCTTTGCAGGTGAGGAAAGCACAGCTCAGAGCAGGTAAACTCTCCCTGCAGATGGCACAGCTAAAAACCCACAGCGCCAGGATATGAACCCAGCCAGCAGCCTGGCCCCAGGGATGATGCGCTAGCTTGGTACATGGGGCTTCGGTTTCTTCTTTTTCACAATGGTAAAAGCCATAGATGATTTATTTACTCTTCAAGTTGACCATGAGCACAGGATGGATCTGTGTTTGTCAGTCCCGAAAAGTTTAATGCATCAAACGAGTATGCATTAGGAGTGGCTCTTTGTTTCTTGTCTGCGCAGACCTCCTGGCACCTTCCGGATCTCCCACTGGAAAGTCTGCACTACCCCAGGCGGTGTTAGAAGTGTCCCAGCAGCCAGGGCCAGCGCTCAGCCCCAGCCCTGCCTCCTGCTTGGAGGAGCAGGTGACAGCAACACCAGGAGGTGTCCAGATCGGGCGGAGTGAACGTGTTGGGGCAATTCAGGTCACTGCCCTAGAACAGCGCGGCTCCCGGTCTGAGGTGGGTTGTCAGGGCCCAGGGCAATGCAGGCAAGGATGGAAGGGCCCCAGGAGGCCATCTGGGCCAGCTCCCTGCCTCCAAGTCATCCCAAAGTGGCGCAAAAGGCAAAGCCTGCAGCCCTCTTGGTGCTGCATTCTGAGCTCAAGACCCTTTGAGGGTGACATGAAGTCGGGAGAGGCCATTGTCTGAATCTGCAAAACAAGTCTGAATGCAAGCGCATTTGTTGCGAAACATGGTCGGCTACGTGGAGTGGCCGAGGCTTACCGGTTTACAAAAGCACCCAGGAGAGGCCCGTGTGCTCTGGCTCGTCTGGAATGAGCACGCTATTGTTCTATAAATGGATGCTTCAAAAACACTTACAAATACACTCCCTTCCTTCTCTTAAATTGCTCTATTACCGTCTTTCTTTCAAAAACACAAAAATGTCCCTTCCCCCCACACCTCCCCTTTACCTAACAAGTTCCCTTTCTCCGCTGCCATTCACGGAGAAGCTTCTCGCAAGACTTGTCCACAGTCGTGTCCTCACCTCCGCTGACACCCAGGGCCTGGGACCTTATTGCCAAACCCAGGGCCCTTCCCTGTCCTGGTCCTTTGGTTCTCCAGAGGCTGTTCCTCCCTATATCCTGGTCCCCGCTATGTCCAGAGGCCTGCCGAGGGCGGAGGGGACGGCGCATGTGATGTGTGGGGCCACTGGGACGGTTCCTGTGTGCTTTTCTGAAGCCTTCTCTGCCACCTCACCCTCCTCGTCCATCCCCTCTGCTGGCTCCACCTGCTCCTCCACCTGCACCCTCTTCCTGGGTGATCCCATCTGGTCCCCGGCCTCGAGCACCAGGTGCACATCCACAGTTCACATGACCCGCAGATCCCTACCTCCAGTGTGACCTCTTCCAGATCTTCAGACCCTCCTACCAGGCCAAACTTGGGACAGCTCCCCGGGGACAGCTGACAGGTGACCCAACCACAACATACTGGAAAACACTCCTGGTTTCCAGGCCCACTCTATTTTTCTTCCAGCATCTGCCATCCCAGAAAACAGTGTCACCAGGCTGGAGAACAGAGGGCCCACGCCACCTCCCCGCTTCCCTGCATCTCAAGCCCTGTTGGTTCTAACTCAAACACACAACGAGAACTCAAACACGGCTCTCCCTCCTCACTGTCATGGCTGTACTCCAAGCCACCAGCCCTGCACTGGACGACACCAACAGCCCCGCCCTGGGCTCCCAGCTTTCACCTTTGCCCCCTTTCAGTTCTATTCCCCCAGAGCAGCCAGAGGGACCTCAGAAAGTGTGTGACAGTATCTGGTAGGGCAAGTACCCCACTGAGCTTTTGCTTCTCAAAAGATTTTTGGTTCTTCTTCTTTATTTTTTTGAGATTCAATGGTAAACCAATCCAATCCAGAGACGCATTCATTGCAATAATACGTCCCGTAGGCCTCCTGTCTGCAGCCGGCGTTCCAGGTTAGGAATTACTAGGTCTGAGTTAATAATACTTGCCTTGGGGGGCTGTTTCCCTTTACATACGCTCAACGGATAAAGACCTGACTTTACCAAAGGCTCGATCCCTTCGTGAGTGACACAACCCTGCCGGCTTTGCCCACGTGTGCGAGACGAGTTTCGATTCGCGCCACCCTGGTGGCAGCGCTCTGGCCCCGCGCGTCGCTTACCTCCCTGAGGCAGGTGTAGATGGGGCACACGAGCACGCGGAAGGGCTCGCCCGTGCTGCTGCGCATGGTGCCGAAGACCTCGCACAGGAAGGTGATGAAGCCCAGCCAGCGCTCCACGTCCTGCTGCTGCAGCTCCTCACGCACCGTGAAGTCCTTCTGCGGAGGCAAAGAGACTGCGTCAGCCCAGCGCCTGGTGGCTCAGGGTGGGCCCCGGCGGCCGCAGGCAAAGCCCATGTCTTCAGTGAGGGTGGGGTGGGTGACGCATGCACTCGCTTGTGGGCAGGACCACCCTGACCTTCGGCCACAGCACCTCTACTTCGGGTGTTCCCAGGTGCGGGGTGCAGCTTCCCCTCCTCCGCCACAGCCCAGACCTGCTGCAGGTCACCCTCCTTCATGGACCCCCATGGTCAGGTGGGGGATGAGATGGAAGGGGAAACGTCACTCTCCCAAGACTCAGCACTTTCCTCATTCAACTCCCTGTGGCTAAACCATCTCCCCTTGCGACCCCCAAACCATGCCCTCTGCATCCGGGAGGGCAGCCGAACACTGCCTGCCACCTACGGTCAGCAATGGGCAAGTGAGGCCCCTCCCGGCTAGCGCCCGACACAGCTGCCACCTGCAAGGGGCCTAGAGGACAGTAGGAATATCAGAGGTATTCATTCATTCACACATTCATTCTTCCTCCTTAAAGATACTCTTGCCGCACTGTGTGCCCGGCACTGCCCTGGGAGCGACATGAGACATGTTCAGTCGTAGCTAGGACACAAGAGGGAAGGTATGAACAGCCATCAGAGGGTTCTAGTGAGGGGACTTGGGAGCTCAGAGGTGGCAGTTATTCTCAGCTGGGAATTAGGGCCTGGAAAGAGGCCAGGATTCCGACATGGGAACGTGGGGGGCGTTTCAGGTGGACAGAATGACAACAAAACGCAGGCGCAGGGAGGATGACATGGGTGTTTGGCACAGAGGGATGTACAGCCCAGCCAGGCCCCAGCATTGGTGGGGTGGGGAAGACAAACAGGGGACAGGGCTGGGACAGAAGCCCTGGCTGGAGTATGGAATGGCTGCAACCAGCCAAATAGTTGGGTCCCCTGGGATGGTCGCTAGGGAAGGTTTTGGGGGTGGGGCATGGGGTCATGAAATGCCACAGTCTTACCTGTGTTTTTAAGAAAGGTTAATGTGGCAGAGGTGTGGAGACCAGGCAGGATGGAATAAAAACCTGAACTCTCTGGCACTTGAAAGATAAGAATCCGTGATAGGTTAAATGATGTTCAGAAATATATTTCCCTTGCCCCTTGTCTTTGGGTTTGGCCATGTGCCTTGCTTTAGCCAACAGAACGAGGCAGAGGTGACAGGGTGCCAGTTCTGATCTGAGGCCTTAAGTATTTACGCTCACTCTTATGCTTCTTCCACTGTCATGAGAAGACCCTCTCTGGCCTGGCCTGATGGTCCCAGAGGAAGGACGACAGACAAGTGGAACAGGCCCCACCCAAGTCTAGCCTAGATTAGGTGACCCCTAACCAACCTGCACGCACATCATCTAAATGCATGCTTACTGCCTCGTGACACTGAGATTTCTGTGGTTGCTTGTTAAGCAGCAATAGCTGACTGATACAGGATTGATACAAGACACAATGTCAAGGTACATAGCACTTGCTAAGGGGTGAGTTGTAAGGGGGTGGGTGGAAAGGGAGACTGCAAGATGACACCAAGATTCTGGGTCTGGGTGACTGTGCCACCAAAATAAATAGAACATGGGAAGACAGGTCGCAGAGTGTGACCCAGGCCACTCCTACCATCTAACACCCCTCCCTGCTGCGGACTGTGCTGAGCATTCTTGATGCCAGAGGCTCAGCACCTGCAGAGACGGAAGCCCTCAGAGATGAGTCAGTTAACACCTGTCCCCTCCGTGTGATGGAGGTGCTGTCTAGGTGGGGGGAGGGTGGCCTTGGTCTCCTTAGGCAGCACATCAGGGGACTGGCCAAGATTTCCAAGAGAAGCCACTCGAGTTCCAGCTTTTGATGAGCTTAGGCCACAGCTTATAGCAATCTGAGTTTCATCAATTACAAAAGTAAAGTACGTACATGCGTGTGTGTGCACGAGTGTGTGCTTATATCAACATCTATATGTAAAACAACAGCGCAGCAGCTGCTATCTGTGAGCCGGACACGGAGCCAGGTGCCTTCACTGCGATATCTCCTTTAATCACCACAACGATCCCACAAGGCAGGTCTTGCTATTGCCCCATTTCACAGATGGTGACTCTGAAATAGAGAAGTTGCACGACTTGCCCATGACCTCGTGGCAATGGCAGAGCTGGGCTGAACCTCGGTCTGTCTGATAAGGAGACCAGGCTTATTTTTTTCCCCTCCTTTTTATCGCGTTTTTAAAAAAATTAATTTTATTGTGTATATTTAAGGTGTACCGCATGATGTTATGGGATACATAGAGAGAGTAAAAAGGTTACTATAGTGAAACAAAGTACATATCCATCATCTCACATAGTTGCCCATTTTTTGTTTGTTTGTTTTTGTGGCAAGAACAGCTCTTCGGGTGTTTTTAAATTGGAAAGTAGTACATCAGAGCCCAGGCTCTTAGTCGCTCTCCAAGTCTCCACTTTCCACAAAGCCGATTGCCCAGACTGCCCCTTGGAAGTGCACCCCTGCCTGCGACCCCTCAGGCCTCCTGCCCCCACCCCTGCCCACTGCAGCGTCTGCCTGCGCCGCTGCGGAGCCCTGTTGTGTGTCTCCCACCCTGGAGTCTGCGCTGGGGCAGGGCCGGCCAGGGACCCCACCGTAGTAGACACAAAGATGCGTTTGTATTTTCGCCCTAGTCCCAAGCCTGGAGAAGGCAGCTTCCACAGGGGGCGCCCCAGGAATCCCGGTTATCTGCGAATGAGTGAATGACCTGCCAGCCCCCCCAGAGCCTGCGAAGGGCCCCGGACTGTTGGCCTTAAAGTTGTGAACCTTTTGGTGGTTCCATTCTCATTAATCTGATTATTCCATTTTAGGCTTATGTAATCTGGACAAGGGCAGGGATTACCATTCTCCTTTTACAATGGGGAAACTGAGGCACAAGAGATCAAAAGATTTGAGTAAGGTCACACAGTACTAGAACTTGAACGAGAACCTAAGCCCCTTCTCTGCCTGGGCTAAAGGTTCTCAGCTTGGGTTTTACACTGGAGTTGCCTGGAGGAATTCTGAAGATATCGATGCTTGGACTCCACCGCAGAGAGTCTTGTGTAATTGGCCAGGGTGGGCTTGGGACACTGGTCATTTTTGATAGCTCCCCAGGTGATTCCAATGTGCAACCGTGGCTGAGAACCACAGCTCTCGGCCTTTATAAAATGCCAACTTGAGTGTTAAAATAGTGCCCCTCTATCAACGCCCAATATGTCCTTACCCCATCTCCTATAAAAATACCCATCCATGAAGGCACACACAGAAGGACAAAGTCCCGCAGCAACACTGAGGAGGAGGATAACAGTGCACGGCAGACTCTTCACCAGACTCGGGAGGTAACACCATTCACGAAAGCACTGTCACCAGTAAACTCTGATTGTCCAGGGCAGCTTGGCCTCTTGACCCAGAAGACCAAAAGCAGGGTAGTTTGAGGCTTCAGTCCTTTCCCCTGTCTGCCTCTGGCTGGCTGACCAAGAGCTTGTCAGTGCTAGCAAAGCCCTGTGCCGTGTCCTCAGGCAGCTCCATCAGCACTGGCTTCCTCCAGGCCTTGGAGACCCAGGTCCCTGCTGGGGCATAGGAGACCGGGTGGTATGCTGTGTCCTTTGAGGAGCGGTGCTCTCAGGCCTAGCCCTCTGGGGCAGGAAAGGGCTCAGGGGCAGTAGGCACCAGGGACTGAAGCTTTAAAAATTGATTGCATCTGATCAAAGGACTGTAGCTTGACTCAGTTTCCTCCTGATAATCCGTGACATCGAGGGAGGATTCTGTTCTGGGCTAGCACAGCTCACTAGGAGAATGAACATCTGCTAAGTATCGGCAATTGGATTTGAGATGAGCACATTACGCCACCCACCAGCTTCGGGTCTGAGAGGGACACTCTACTTTGGCAGACACCGAGCAGTTCCAAGGAAGAGCCACACAGCTAACACGAAGACCCTACAGAGCCTTCCTCGTTCAGGAGTGAGGAGAAAAGCACTATGGACCCTCACGGCATTATAGGGGAGCATTATCTTATTATGATACATATACATTTTTTTGGAGAGCATTATCTTGAAGACTTAATGGAAATGCATACCTCTGAAAATGTTAACTACAATAAACCAAAAATAAATAAAATTAAAAACCCAAGCACAAAACCTGCGGGCTTGTATGTCTGTAAGAAGAAGGACAATATGCATTCTGTAAGGTGACAAGGCATTCAAAAGAAGGGATTGTGATTAGCTAAATAAAAAACCCTCAGGCTGAAATGCAGGTGAGACAGGAGCCGGGATTAGGGGAGAATGATGGAAACTAGAAATCCCACAGCAAAGCGAAAATGAACCGTAGGCAACAAAGGACAGAACGGACGCTGCAGAAACAGGAATCCGGAAGACAGACTTGGAAAACACCTGGAAAGCTGAATACAAAGATAAATAGGTGAAAAGAAGAAAGAAGAAAAATGAAAGAGAATACACAGGGGGCATCTCATCTAGGAATTATCAAAGTTTTCAAAAAGGACATCAAAATACATGGAACAAAGAGACCAGGGTGAAAATTTTTCTGAAAACAAACAAACAAATAATAAACAAAGAGAGTTGACTTTTCAGGTAAAAGCTGTCCGCAGTGTTCCAGCCCCTCATTTATACCTAGTAGAAGAATTTTCTTTTTTAATTAAAAAAAAATCTAAAAACAGCCATGAAGGAACAAAAAAACGAGGTTTCTTACAAAGAGACAGAAATCTGGTTATTCTTCTATTTCTATATTGGGTGTTAAAATTCAGAGACATGGTGGCAACATCTTCATGGGTTTGAGGGGACAAGAACACACCTACCTACCAGTGAAAGCAAGAGAAAGGCGTCTCACATAACCAAGTGTTGAAAACAAATCGCTCCCACAAGCTTCTCTTAAAAAAATTAAACGTTGCAGCTGCTATGAAAAGTAGTATGGCGATTCTTAAAAAAATTAAAAATAGGATTGTCATATGATCCAGCAATTCCACTTCTGGTTATGTATCCAAAAGAACTGAAAGCAGGATTTCAACAGGTGTGAGATATTTACACGCTCATGTTCATAGTTGCTTTACTGACAATACCCAAGAGGTGAGAGCACCCCAAGTGTCTATCCACAGATGAATGGATAAACAAAATGTGGTGTATACACACAATGGAATATTATTCAGCCTTTAAAAAGGAAGGAAATTCTGACACATGTTACAACATGAATGAATCCTGAGACATCATGCTAAGTGAAATAAACAAAAGAACAAATACTGTATGATTTCACTTACATAGGTATTTAAAGTAGTCAAACTCATAGAAACAGAAAGTAGAATGGTGGTTGTCAGGGGCTGGGGAGAGGGGCACATGGGGAATTGTTTAATAGGTAGAGAGTGTCAGTCTTGCAAGATGAAAAAGTTTTGGAGATTGGCTGTACAGCAATGTGACTATACACTATTGGGCTGTATAATTAGAAATGGTTGAAATAGTAAGTTTTATGTTATAGTTTTTTTAATAATAAAATTAATAAAAAAATTAAAAACTTTCTCGAATGCATGTTCCAGCCAACACAATTTATGACTCAACTCTGAGGAAGTCATGGTTTAGAAGAAACAGAAGGGAAAACTGAAAGTATTAATGAAACCAGGTGGATGTATAAAGTTAAGTCAAAATAAGTAATTATAATTTTGGTTATAAGATTGAATCAAAAGCCAGAAATAATCCTTAGAAGAGATTTAATTTTTAAATGTAATTTAAATAATAACTTCATAGCAGTAGTGATTTAATAATCCAAAATTAAATTACTAAAGACAGATAAATACTGGTGGGAAGGGGACAGAAGATTGTAAAACACACAAAGTTTCCTAATTTAGATCATTAAGATTCTTAGGTTATTGCTTCTGTCTTAAGTTTAGTAATCAGAGAAATAAAAGTTAAAGTATACCTTTAAAAATGCTAACAGTGAACACTAGTAACCACTAACAGAACTGAAAGCAGGATATATAAAATGAATGGATGAGTAAAAATAACAGTGGGCAAATGAAAATAAAATTAAAGTGGTAGTAAGATCAAAGTATTTTTTAAGATAACAATCACTAAATATAATTATAAGGTTTTTTATATAAATAAAAATATAATCTGTAATAAATAGATAACACAAATTGCTATCTATTTTCTAGCAAATATTCAAAATATATCAAAAACTATTGAAGCTACGTGCAGTGGCTGATGCCTGTAATCCTAGCACTCTGGGAGGCCAAGGTGGGAGGATCACTTGAGGTCAGGAGTTCAAAACCAGCCTGAGCAAGAATGAGACCCTGTCTCTACTAAAAATAGAAAAATTAGCTGGGCATGGTGGCTCACACCTGTGGTCCCAGCTACTCAGGAGGCTGAGGCAGGATGATCACTTGAACCCAAGAGTTTGAGGTTGCTGTGAGCTAGGCTGACACCATGGCACTCTAACCCGGGCAACAGAGCGAGACGCTGTCTCAAAAAAGAGTGAGACACCGTCTCTACCAAAAATAGAAAAATTAGCCAGACGTGGTGGCATGCACCGGTAGTCCCAGCTACTCGGGAGGCTGAGGCAGGAGGATCGCTTGAGTCCAGGAGTTTGAGGCTGCTGTGAGCTAGGCTGACACCACGGCACTCTAGCCCAGGCAACAGAGCAAGACTCTGTCTCAAAAAGAAAAAAAAAAAAAGAAAAGAAGAAAAAACAAGCAATTGAAACATAAGAAGAAAAAAAAAAGAAAGAATTGTATTAGGAAATGAAACCACTAACTTTCAATGACTGATTAAATAAATAAAAAATGAATTACTTAGATGATTTAAGTAATATAATTGATAAGACTAAATTGAAACAAGCATCATAGTAAGCTATGATCCCACTATAAATTTCAACACATAGACATTATACAGATTACATACTGGGATTAAGAATTAATTTTAAAAAATCCAATTACTTGGATATTTAAAAGGTATTCTCCTAAAGAAAAATGGAATAAATATTTAATCAAATAAACAATGCTTGTAATAAATCATCTGGGAAATAAACAGCTATAAAAACTTGTGAGATGTGGTCAAAGCTATAAGCAGAGGTCAATTTATAGTCTTAACTATTTTGGCCATTAAAAGAAGGAAGAAAATATATCATCTAAACCCGTGTTGTTCAATATGGTAGCCACTAGCTGTATGTGACTACTGAGTGCTTGAAATGTGGCTATCCTGACTGATACGGGCTGTAAGTGTAAAACAGACACTAGTTTTCAAAGACTTAATATGAAAACAAGAGATAAAATGTCTCATATTTCAAAATAGCAATCACATGTGAAATTTTGGATATAGTGGGTTAAGTAAAACATACTATTAAATTTAAAATTACATACAGAGATGACATTATACTTCTTCTATAGGACATTAGTCTAAAGATTTAACTCAAAAAATGAGAAGACCGGCCGGGCGCGATGGCTCACGCCTGTAATCCTAGCACTCTGGGAGGCTGAGGCGGGTGGATCCCTAGAGGTCAGGAGTTCGAGACCAGCCTGAGCAAGAGTGAGACTCCGTCTCTACTAAAAAATAGAAAGAAATTATCTGACCAACTAAAAATATATATAGAAAAAATTAGCCAGGCATGGTGGCGCATGCCTGTAGTCCCAGCTACTCAGGAGGCTGAGGCAGTGGGATCGCTTAAGCCCAGGAGTTTGAGGTTGCTGTGAGCTAGGCTGACGCCACGGCACTCACTCTAGCCCGGGTAACAGAGTGAGACTCTGTCTCGGAAAAAAAAAAAAAAAATATGAGAAAACCAACAACTAAGGAAATAAAGGAAAGGACATGATATAGTTTGGATATCTGGCCCCTCCAAATTGCATTTGATCCCCAGTGCTAGAGGTGGGGCCTGGTGGGAGGTGTTTTGGTCATGAGGGCGGATCCCCCATGATTGGCTTGGTGCCCTCCCCATGATGATGAGTGAGTTTTCGCTTTATTAGTTCAGGAGAGCGCTGGTTGCCTAAAGGAGCCTGGCACTGCATCCTCCCTCTCTTGCTCCTTCTCTTGCTAGGTGACAGGTCTGCTCCCCTTTCGACTTTCGCCTTGCCTGGAAGCTCCCTGAATCCCTCACAGAGGCAGATGCTGGCACAACCTGCTGGTCTGCAGAACCGTGAGCCAAATAAACCTCTTTTCTTTATAAATTACTCAGCCTCAGGTATTTCCTTTATAGCATTGCAAAATGGACTAACACAGGATATAATCCAGATAAAGCCAAAAAATTAATTAGTTAGGAAGTAGAGAAAGGAAATTATATACAAAAATCAAGAAAGAAGACATAGAAATAAAATTAGATATGGAAACAGATATGGAGTAGATAAAAAAAGCATAATAAAAAATTGCAACACAGATGATGATTTTGAAAAGTGATGAGATGGATTTTTTTTTTTTACTAAAAAAAGAAATAAAAAGCCAGAATAGCCTAAAAATCATAAAATAAAATGAAAAGTTTGGAAGAAATTACCTTTATAAGGAGGTCTCTAAACTTACGACTTTTATGGGTAAGTTCATTCAAACTTTCAAAAAATTAGGCAATCGCTTTTCTTTGGAAACTGACCCAGAACACAGAAAAGGAGAAGCTTTTCAACCAGTTCCCTATAACCAAAATCTCATAATGATAGTAAGTTACAAATAAGGAAGTCTACAGGCTAATCTCTCTAATGGGAATAAATGTGACAGTTCTAAATGAAATACTAACAATTAGATCCATTATAACCAAGTAGATTTTTATCCCAACAAGGCATGAATGATTTAGTATCAGGAAATCTATAAATGTAATATATTACATCAACAGGCCTGATTAAAAAAAAAGCAGCAACACTCATGACCCTTGGAAGGGAAGAGATAAAATGATTTGATTATATATATGGAAAACCTAAGAAAACTTTCTAATAAAGATTAGAATTAACAAAAGAGTTTAGTAACTAATAAAAGTATTTAGATACAAAACATATAAAACCCAATAGCTTTCTTTTATGACAAGATTAACCAGTGAGATATTCTAATGCATAAAAACTCATTTATTAAAGCAATAAAAATACTTAGGTGACATAATTAAGAGATATGCAAGATGTCTATGAAGAAAATTGCAAAACTAAACTGAAAGACTTAAGAGAACATCTTGAACAAGAGAAGAGACACATAGTCCTTAACGGGAAGATAGCATTGTAAAGATGATAATTCTTGCTGAAATAATTCACAGGTCTAACACCAATCTGTACTCTGTAGCCCAACATGAACCTTTTTGAGGAAAGGGGAATGGAGATTTGAAAAAAAAAAAAGGGATCCTAAAAGTAATTTGAAAAAAATAACAGGGGTTATAGTTAAAATCAAAACAAAACAAAATTGGAAGCAGTTATATTACTTTCAACCTGTCCTAAAGCTTCAATAAGTAAGAGACTGTGGAACTGACCTAAGAATGGAGAGCTAGATCAGACAGTCTAGAAATGAATTCGGCATCCGAAAGGGTTTATCACACGATCCCGGGAGGAATACAAATCAGTAGCAAAGGAAGCATTATTCACTCACGCAACAGTGTAGAGACAGCTGTCTAAGTATCAGGAGGAAAATCATTAACAGTCTCACTCCACACTGGGCCCTAAAATGAATTACAGATGGACTAAAGAGGTAAATATTTTAAAACAAACAAACAAACAAACAAACAAAAGACAAACTAAAAACTTAAAGAAAATTAAATTGAGTATTTATCAAATTTCTGGATGGAGAAGGGCTTTCTTCATTAAAACAATGGAAGAATGCATCAAAATATTATAAAGATACTTAAAAGGCAATTGACATGCTGCAAAAATATGTATAATAAGTGTGACAAATGGTAACGGTCTTAATATACAGTATCTCATGTTTGTAATAAAAGTAATAAATCTCTCATGAACAAATGGAGAAAGTGCATTAAAAGGTAAATCACATGTCAAAATATAAATTGCTAATAAATACGTGAAAACAAATTAATTCAATATCAGTAGCAATTAAATGAATGAAAATACCTTTTTTCCACCTATATTAGCAAAGCTTAAAATAAAATGGTAATTGTCTATGCTGGTAAGGATGTAGTGAGATAGACACTTTTATACATGGGCAGTGTACACTGGTACCACTTTTCTGAAAAACCTTAAAATAAGTCTTAAAAATGTTCTTATTATTTGATCTGGTAATTGCACTTCTGGGTAATTATCCTAAGGACATAATTAAAAATAACAGAAGAAATAAGCTTAATGCACATAAAAATTCAACAACCGAAATATCCAACAATAGGGGAAGGATTAAGTAAATGATGATTCATGCATCCATTAAAAATTATGTTTATGGAAAGTTTATAATAGCATGGGAAAAATGCTTATATAATACTAAGTGAAAAAAGCAAAACCAAAATTGCATGTACCATATAATCTCATCCACGAATAAATTTTTTTATAAAGGAAAACGATGAGAAATATTCCAAGTGTTTAAAGCGTCATTGTTTCTCAATAGTAGAACTATGGCTGACCTTTATTTTTTACTTTTTATTATTTTCTGAATTTTTTTCTCCCTAATTATCTGCGAACATTTATTTTTTAAAATCAGAAAAACAGTTATTTAAAAAGCAACCGGCAGATTGTGACCCTTCTGGCTTTTTCCATTAGGACAGTGGGGGATCTGCGGCTCGCAGGGATCCTCGTAAGAAGGGTGAGGAACTGGGGTGTGAACATGCCCGGCCCAGAGGCCACCAAAAGCCAGCCTATGTGTCTCCTCTTGACACGTGTTGCAGGTTGCCAGCTTTTCCTCTGGAACAAGGAGCCCCTTTCTGCCAACCGAAACTAGCCGTTCCCTGAGTCTGTACTTCTCCCAAGCTCAGCCTCCTGCATCCAAAAGCAGCAAGGGGCCTCAGATTGGTGGCAGCCATTTCAAAGTCTGGTCTTTGGCTCTAGGTTCTCCTCGGACTGGCAGGCTCCCTCCCAGCAACCCCTACTGCCTTTCCCCAAACTTTAAGGCTACCATTTAAGCCCCGTTTCCTGCCTAAAACTATTTATTGACGTACTGCTATTTCCTGCACCGGCCACATCAATAAGCCCTGAAAGCCATTCAGTGTCTCAGGTTTCTCAAGGCATTCTGGGAAATTCTTCCCACTCGGGATAACCACATGAACTCTGGCGTGGTGGAGCCCTGTGGCCAAGCCAAAAACAGCTGTGTACAGGCAGAGGGGAAAACACAGCCCCCGCCCCGCCCCAGCGGCGGGCGGCCACAGCAGGGAGATGCTGCTGCTCAGAGAGGGAGGGCTCAGGGCACAAGGACCACAGTGTATTTTTACACTTCCTGAGGCCGATGGGCAGCCCCCGCAAGTCCCTGCAAACTCACCATCATTTCGTCCTCCCCTTTTTTAAAACAAATGACCGAGGGAAATTTGCCCATCCAAACCCTACATCCCCGGTGACTCTGGTTTGTTTCTGTCCAGAGAGGTGGCTGCTGTTGCCATCTCCCCAGCGGGGAGGAGAAAGTGCACTTTTATTTACTGCTAGCAGGAAGTTGCTTTTTCCTTGAGAAGTTGGGAGTGTGGGAAGGACGGGCAGTGGGGAGCTGGGGGCAGCCCAGCAGCGACCAGTGGATCCCAGTCATTCTTCTCCCGGGCAATTGGTTTGGGGACTTAAAAAAAAAAAAAAGTATTTGACAGAATTCTTTATATTGGACAGAGGAAAATAATTTTCAAATAAAAGGTGCTGTATTTTTTTGTTGGGCTCAAACTTTCCCTCTTCTGGGTTTCTGCTCCAATGTCACCTCCCCAGGGAGGCCTCCCTGACTGCCCCTCTACATAGCAGGCCCCGGGGCCCCTCATTCTGACCCTGCCCTATTTTCCTCCTAGCCCTTATCACCTAAGAAGTAAAACTGTCCCTGTTTGCAAATGACAGGATCCTATATGTAGAAAACCCTAAAGATTCCATTAAAAATATAAGGACTAATAAATAAATTCAACAAATTTATAGGATACAAAATCAGCAGCATTTCTTTACACCAACAATGAAATATCTGCAAAGGAAATCAAGAAACAATTCCATTTACAACAGCATCGGAAAAAAAAAGTACTTAGGAATAAATTTAACCAAGGAAGTGAACCAATCTGCACACTGAAAATAGCCCTTATCACCTAAGATTAGGTCCTTTGTTTGCTGCTGCCCTGACCCTTCAGTAGGAAGAGTCTCAGGAGACAGGGAGCTTGTCTTTCTCAGCCATCATCATGGCCCTAGAATGGGACCCGGCCCATCGCAGGGGTTGAATGGGCATGTGTGGACTGGATGGATAAATACTCCAAGGTAAGTGGTCAGACAGCTCTTCTCTAACAGGACAACCTGCCCAAAGGGCACAGGCTGTTGCCATTCCTTTTCAAATCTAACACTTAAGAGTGGAAAGTTGTGTTTGCCTGATTCATCTTTTCTTATATTTGTGGCTGACAGTACACTCCCCAGATACTTTCTTCCCATCTTCCCTGGGCCAGCCCTGGTCCCTGCTCCAGGCCGTCTCATAACATTGGTTTCACTTTTGCGGTTAACATTTTTTTTTGCCATAGGGTGATGTTTTTTGGCTTATCTGGGACTTTCTCCCCCTTCTTGGGGCTGCTTTAAGGAAGGCCATGCCATTCGGCCAAGCTAACCCTTTAGTGGTGTGGTGGGGTCGCCTGTGATCTCAGGGTAGTTCCTCCCCAGCCAGACTGTTCCCCTCAGGGCTGCTTGCTGAGGACATATCCCAAGGGTTGCTCCTCAGTTCCCCCCACCAATAACGCCGCGTCACTCCTCTGTCCCTGTCACCCAGCACAGGGCCTGCTGCCTGCCGCCAGTGGCTGGGAACTGGCCCAGGGTAGTTCCTGGAAGGCTCCTGCCCCGCCCCAGTCATTATTTGGGAGGAGCCAGGACAAGAGCCTCCACCTTGAAGAGGGTGATGCAGTCCCTTCTTGGCACCTGTTTGCATCAGGCGTGAGGCAGAGGGAGGGGACTTCCCAAGCCCAGGGCTGGTCAGGAGTGTGGATCCTGGAGACACTATGACATATCAGGTCATTCATTCCTGGCCTTAGAGAACCCTGAATGTTCCATTTCTTTTCACTTCCTGGGACTTTTGGGCCCCATGAAACACCTTAGGATCCTTATGAAAAAGGATTCAGGGATGTTAAGCCACCTCGAGTTGGTTTCCGTGACTGGGACCAGAAAGAACTGATGGGTGCAACAACAGGCTCTTCCTATGTGACGGGACGATGGATTCCTGGGCGCTGGGCGGGAGGACAGGGATGGGGCCCGGGAGCCGGGGATGGGGACTGCGGAGGGCAGAGCTGGAGAGGAGGGTGGACTGCGGCCGGGTGGGCGGTGCCTCCAGCAGAGCACAGAGTCAGCAGAGGACGAGAAGGGGAGAAAGGGTAATTTGGCCGGCAGCCCACGGGCCCTGCCCCTCACACACCCACTCAGGGCAGCGTCGTGGAAGGTCTTGGCATCAGTCTGACCGGGTCAGGCAGACTCCTTGGCTTAAATGAATAACATGTGCAACGTATCTGGCGCAGAGTAGGTGTTTAACAAGTGGCAGAGAGACCTCCTGGAAGTTGGATCCTGAGTCACTCCATCCACCAAAGCCTGCCCCGGACCTGGCCGCCCCCTCCTCTGGCAGGCTCCGTGGGTAGCCCCAGCCAAGGGGCGCGCCTGCTGGGCTGCACTCGTGGCTGGCCATCACGCCACATCCTGGCCACAGCTGCCAGTCTTGGCTCAGTCCTGCGGGGCCCTGAGGCCTGGCCCCAGGGACTCAGCCATACCCTGACTCTGCAGCAGCAAGAACCTGGACTCTGGCAATATTCTCCTGCAGCTGCCCATCTCCTCTGGAAGGAGAAGGTGCCCTAGGGCAGCGGTCCCCAACTGTTTGGGCACCAGGGACTGGTTTCATGGAAGACAGTTTTCCCATGGACCGGGGTGGGGATGGGAGATGGTTGGGGATGATTCGTTGGTGATGCAAGCGATGGGGAGCAGCGCTAACCGCCGCTCACCTCCTGCTGTGCGGCCTGGTTCCTAACAGGCCACAGACTGATACTGGTCCGTGGCCCAGGGGGTTGGGACGGCAGCCCTAGAGGACCCTGAGGGCATGGGCTGCAGCCTCCACCCCGGGACGGGTTGCTTGCCTTGGGTTCTGATGCTAGGTGGGCCTGAACCATTCCCTGGGCTTGGGCATGTTCCTTCTCACGCAGGCTCGGACCTTTTACCCGAGTAGCCCTGACCTCCCTGCCCCACAACCCAGACGCCCACTGCATGATGCCCAAGTCCTGGTCACTCTACTGCTTCACTCTGCTCTGTCCCCAGACACTTAGGATTCTCAGTTGCCGTGCCAGAAACCCTCTCGGATTAGCTGAAGCACATGGGGCCTGTGCTGGCTCCCAAGGCCACATCTCTCATAAAGGCTCATGAGCCAAAGGGCAGACAGGACCCCCTCTCTACCAGTGTCCAACTCTCAAATCTCAGAGAAGGATCTGGACTGGCCCTGCCTAGCACATGCCTGTTTCTCAGACCAATCACTGTGGATGTGGGGATGGGGCTCCCGGATTGGCCAGACCCAGGTCATGTGGCCGTTCTGTGGCTGGGACGGGTGGGCTCAGTGACAGATCCCTCGACCACACACAGAAACAATAGCTGCCCACTGCAAACACAGACTCTGCCTGGGACCACGAGGCGACCGTCACAGGTGCCTGAAACTCTCCCGAGCACCACGTCAAATGCTCCACGTGCTGACGGTGACTGCTGCCCTTTCTGTCCCACCCAAAAGAATGAAGAGAGAGTGACATTATAAGTACGATCTTGCATCAGCTCTAATCGGCAGACATGAAAACCCTGCCCCGCATGCCAGTCTTTTCACCATTGTTAATAAATATGACTGGAGATGTTCTCTGAGACGACGGTTCCTGGCTCTGTGGCTGGGGATGTTCTCTCCCTGGCACTTGGCTCCAGGCCAAGGGCACACGCTGTGGCTAGGAACTGCCATCGGCCACTTCCAGCTGAATCTAGATCATTCTGGAGACATTTTCGAAGCTTCCCAGGCTGTGAGCACCTAGCATATTTCTGTCCGCAAAATGAGGTCAGGTAGGCTCAGCTCTGCTGATCTGTGGGACGGGACGGGGGGGGGGGGGGGGGGCGGGGGTGGCGCTGGGTGCAGTGGAGAGAAGCTGAGAAGTCAGGCTGATGGAGTGGGAATTCTGTCTCACACTTCCGCAGGCGCGAAGCCTTATTCTCAGGCAAGGGAGCCAGCACCTGCTGTGGCCGTGGCCTTGAAAAGCCCTCAGAAGAAGCTGGAAGTTTTTCTTTCAGACTGAGCAGGGAGAGGGGGCTGGATTGTCTGACAGATGAGGAACACCAGGGGGATGAGTAGGGATTCCTCAAGCCAGGTGTCACTGGACTCAGCCACAGGGAAGACGGAGGGACCCCACGCCAGGTCAAGGGGCGTCGGGGGGCTGAAGTGCACAGCCTGAGGGCAACCTAGGAATCAGACCCTTGGTAGACAGTGCCCGTGCTGGCACCCTGGTCTCATCTGCTGCCTGCCTGATCTCCACGTACTAATAGCGGTCCTGCCTCACTTTATATAGCACTGTCCCTTTCCAAGCCCTCCCCACAGCTTCCCTGGCTCTGCCCACACCCTATGTCGCTGCAGGACGAGGCTCATTGGTTCGACCACCTTCTGAGGTTGACAGGGCTTGAACCCAGGTCTCCACTTCTGCACCTGGTGGCATGTTTGAATACGCCCTCATGCAGACACCTGAGACACAGCCGTAGCTGCCCGCCTCTGCCCTGCAGACTTGGGACTCCTCCCTGCCTGGCTGCCACCCTGCCTGGGAGAGTGGCCGGGGCTGGGAGGCGGGTGTTCACCAGGGCCCGCCCCAGCACAGGGAATCTTATCCATCGCGCAGAGCGCTCTGTGGGGACGAGGGGGTCGTGCTCATCTGTGCCCCTGTTCGTAAAATGTAGAGAGACCATTCAACCTGCACCTGGGTGACAGTGACAAAACAGATGTAAAAACCCTCCCTAAACAGACAAGGGTTACTACGCCCACATTCTGCAATGTGAGAAACTGAAGTATACAGTGGACGAATGTCCTGTCTGGGGTTTCCTGTGTGAGGGACCAGGAACTGGGGACAGAACCCAGCGTACCCAGAGTTTTGGAGCTCCCTAAAGTTTGCTCCCAGAGGTTCTGCCTGGCCTGGGTCCCCAGGCCCAGGTGGAAATGCCGTCTGGGATTCTGCCGCTTTGGACCAGGCCCACAGACCGTGCTCTGGAAACAACTGGAAACTGAAGAAATGACTTTCGAAATCCTCCTTTCAACGAGCAGCCCAATTATTTCTGAAATTGTCCGGAAGACTGGCGTTAAAAATAGATGATTACGCAGGTGTTATTAAACTATTTATAGAATTTGAGAAAACCCCCTGAAATGTTCACAGAAAAATCTGCCTATAATGGGGGTTCCTGAGTGACTCAGTCTGAAGCCCAAGCCACCCGCAACTTTGAACTTTGCCACAGATGAGACCTTTAAAAATCACATTAACATTTACGGGGCATCATCCCTCAAGAAAGCTGTAACGGGGTGCACACATCTTTTATCAAGCCATATCCCAAAATGTTTACTGACGACAGTCAAGCCACAGCCACGGGTGGGGCACACGGAGGAACAGCTGGGGTGGGGGAGGCAGGACAGAGGAGGAGGAGGTCACGAAGTCCCAAGTCCGGTGGGCTGGGGGAAGGCCAACATTTGCATGTGTGAGATGGGGATCCTGGCTTGTGCTCTGCCTCTGGAAACCATACGGGGATACAGACCTGGAAGCCATCGTCTTGCCTGTCATTTTATGCAAAGACAGGGATGGAAGCTGTTTGGGTCAGGCTCTGACCAACCTCTCTAATGCAACATGCTGTTCTGTTTGGTTCTGCCCAAATGGACGTGGTGATGTCTGTTCTGTGCAGCGCTGCAGGGGTGGGGGCAGCCCTGAAGGAATTGCCTTCCCCATGAGCCGTGAGCTCCCCTCTGAAGACCGAATGGGCTCCTTGTGTTGTTCCCAAGGAGCCTCAGGCCACCTGTGGGGATGGGTGAGGGGCGGTTGAGCGGGCAGACTTGGAGCTCCCAGATTCCCGGCAGACAGCCTCTGCGGGGTCTGTTTCACGGGTTGAGGATGTGCCTGAGATAGACTCTGGAAAAAATAGCTCTGCTGCTAGAAATGTATGAAAACCACTGGTACGTCAAGGCATGTGCAAGCGGCTTGAACACCAGACCAGCCTGGAGTGAGGCTCCCTGACCTGACTCCCACCCAGCCCTCGGACCTGGGCAAGCCCCGGACCTACCACCACCTCACATTCTCCATCTAGGAAAGGGTGACGGGGCTAAACACAGTGACAATGAAAACACCTGGCCAGGGCAGACATTCAACAAATGTCTGTCCCCTCCTGCTTCCCTGGCCTTCCCAAGTCAGAGTCCAAGGACATGGGCAAGGGGTGGGGTGGTCATTCATGCCAAGTATGATGGGATAGTCTGGCTGGCCTCCCTCTCCTTGGCCAGTGCGTGCTGGGCGGCAAGAGGGAAGGTGTCTCTGCACAGAGGAGGGAGAATGGCAGGTAGTTATTGACGGCAGGGGACTGAGGGTGGGAGAAGAAATGGGCTGGCCAGACGTGGGGCTAACATTCTGGCTAGTGTTAGTTTTGCATGCATATTTTATTTCCTTGGCTAGACTGCAAGCCTCGTGGGTATCTTACCCCTATTTGCCTCTCTCAAGTATCTGGCGGAGAGTAGAGCTGGGTATAAAACAGCAGCTTGGGGACTCTTGTTGACTTGATATGAGTGGAGGCCTTCAAGATACTTCGATATCTGGTATGCTAACTGAGAAATGCTGGTAGAGTTGGGGAAGAAAAACCCATCTTGTCTCCATGCATGCCAAGATGGCCCACCTTCACCCGCCTGAGCTTCTCTAACCAGAGTCGGGGACCCGCTTCCTCTGGCTGCTGAAAACCTGGCTCACGTGCATATCCTCAGTCTCAGCCTACTTGTCTTCTCCTCCCAGAGGCCTCCTGCATTCTCTAAGTACACCCTCTACTTGGGACTGTCCGTCACTGTGTCTTGTTTGCTCTTCTGCATAGCACACGTCACAATGGGAAATGACACACTTGTTGGTTTATGTACTCAGTGTCTGCCTCTCCCACGTGGGCTGCAGGTTCCAAGAGGGCAGAGGAACTGCGTCTATTTTAGTCACCAATATACGTCTAGCATCTAGGACATCACAAGCCCTCGGTATGTTTCATTGAGTGAACTCAATAAATGAATGGGGGATTTTTTTTAAAGCAATGACAATCCCAGGGAGGAAATATTGTTGGGGCACAGAGTGAGGCGGGCTCCTGGCCCCTGCACTAGTGAGTAAGGTACCTGCTAGGTCTGAGCTTGGTCACAGAAGGCATGAAAACAAGATGACTCTGGCTTTGGGCTGTAACAGAAGTTCCTTAGGAATAGGGTAGCTGCTAAGATGGGAAGTTCATTCTGTTCTTACTTGGGTGTCCACTCATATTAAGGTGGGTGGAAGAAAGAACTCAATTCTCACCAACATGGGACCCACCATGGCCCAAAAGAGAAGGGGGAGTGCTGAGATTGGAAAGGGGCATATTATCCTGTTAGGACATGCCCTCATGGAAAGGCCAGAAGACCCACCACGTGGGGGCTATGTGACCTTGGGCAAGTTATTCCCCTCACTGGGCCTCAGCTGGGTCATCCACAGAATGGGGCAGATTATACTTGTCCTTCAAGCCCGTAAGTTGTTGTGAAGACTGAACGAGACAATAGATATAAAATCACCTTGTGAACTGTGTGTGCTCTATAGAACTGGGTGGTTCTACTTTATGGCCAGAGACTACACCTTGCTTATCAGCCCCTTGAAATCCGGCTTGGTCCCCGCCTTGCACATGTAGACGGCTCAGCAGAACGTTCTGAACGGATCCGCGTGACCCGAGGCTGCTGGCTGGCACCGTTCACTTTCTCCACTCACAGCCCTGCTGACCCAGCCACCTCCCAGCAAGTCACGCGCTGGGTGGCAGCGAGAGGAGGCTCCATCTGCCTCAGGATTAGAGCAGCCTTGTCTCATCTTGGCACTGCTGACATCTGGGGCTGGCTCATTCTTTCTGTGGCATGCTGTCGCGTGCACTTGGACTTCTACCCACCACGGCCAGAGGAAGCCCCTACCTCGCCCCCAGCTCTGGAAACCCAAAATAAAATATCTCCAGATGTTGCTAAATATCTGCTGAGAGTAAAACCACCCCCAGTTGAGAACCACCACCTACAGGAACAAGCTTGCACGTTGCCCCCACCCAAGGGACGCCTTCTTGGACACAGCAAGACTGAGAGGCACTTGCAAATGTCAGGAAGTGTCAGGAAGCACATCCAGGGAGGGCGCTATAATGTGAGGCCTGTGCAGGGTGCCCCTGAAACCGCCTTTAGAAACCTTCCGGGGGCTGCATGGGACACAAACCGGCAGCCGAGCAGCTACTTCATGGGACCCAGTTTTGTGCTAACCTGACACATACCTAGCAGCGAGTATAGATAACCTGCCCCCTGCATTTAATCCACAGACTGTGACCATGTTCCCCTTGTGGACGACAGACACAGAATTGGGGTTTGTAAAAAAGTATGAGCCCTTATAGGTGGTGAACCCCAAACTGAGGAGGACAAAAGCAAGCCTGGGCTCTGGAGCTGGCAGCTGTGCCCTTAGCTTGTGATGCCAGCACCATGAGCAAATTCTCCTCCATCAGGCTGACTGTATTTTTAAATGTGAACAGCTTAGCATGCTTAATACTACTTATATAGGGGGTGCCTTGGACAACAGATAATTCAACTGTGTGAACTAGGTGACGCTAACGAATACCTCCCACGCCAGTGTCCCCAGATAAAAATAGTGCCAGCTCCCTCGCAGGTCTGCGGAAGGAGAGGACAGGAAGCTGGAGGTAGCCGGTTGTGTCTGGCACCTTCGTGCCTGCCTGCCCCTGGTGGTGCGGGCTCTGCTGCAGGCAGAGGAAGTGCTACCCTGGTGACAAGGGATGCTCTGGCTGTGGTCAGAGGAGTGGAGAGGCCTAGTGTAGTCTCTTCTTTCCACCTTCCACTGGCTGTGCCCACCACAAAGGGCTCTGCTTCCTCTGCAAACAACCAAGGTGCGTGCAGAGAGCAGCATGTGAGCTCGGGCAAGCCACTTGGCCTTGCTTTGCCTCATCTGCAGAATGGGTTATAAGACATGCCCCGATACTTTGCACCGGCCATGAGAGGTCTAAATGCCTGAGGTGGTCTCACAGGGGAGAGGCTGCTGCAGCTCTACAAGTGCAGGCCTCAGTAGAGTGACCCAAGGGACACCCAGAAGTGACCCTTGTGCCTCGGAGCATCCCCTACCCTAGAATGTGGGATACTGCCTGAGGTCACCCCATTGACACCACACCGTTAGAACAAGTCTCTGTTTCCCCAAGAAATCCCCAGTCAAACCACAGGATAAAACAGTCAGTACAAATCACGCTGGCCCAGTTCAACAGATCGGAAACTTGCCCTTCTATGAGACACTCGGGACTTGAGACAAGGGGGGTTGGAAGAGAGGAAAACTAGAGTAGTTTACACAGCACTATGGGAAATCGTCTATGGGGTGGCTGATCACGGAGGCCTTGGAGTCCAGGAGGATTTTGACAAGGACATCAGAGACCTGGGGTCAGGGAAGACCCCTGGTACAGACTGCTGATGTGGCCTTTTTGCTCTGGGCTGGGCATGTCTGATTCCAGCTGTTGGAGAAAAGGCTTGAGCCGCGTAAAGGATGGTCCTAAGGAAACGTAGGTCTCCAACCCAGACTTGTCACACGGTGCGACAACCTGAGGGGTTTAAGGTAGGCGTGCACTTGTAACGATTCCAGAAGTTATGGGTATGTTAAAGAGGCAAGTCTGTCCTAAGCCCTTCTCCCCTGGTCGGCCTTGGGGTGGCTGTGGGGTCTGAGTGTGTTTCCAGGTGGGGACACATGGGCACAGGGTGCCAGCAGAGGTGCAGATGGCCGCGTCCTTATAATAATGTCCACGTTGACAAGCTGCCCTCTGCACTAACCACCTCCAGCTTGGCCCTTCCTCCTGCGCACAGACCCTCGCTGATCCAAAAACATGCAGAATGGTGCAAACCATGGCCAATTTCAAAACTGGGCTTTCAGGCGTTGTTTCCCTTCTCTGGCCTGAGCTTGCAGTTCCAGTGACTTTGGCATGTGAAAGGTGGCACTTGGTTGAGTGCTTGGATGCCAGGCGGCTTGGCTCTCCCAAGGCATGGACAGCTAGGGCTCTTGTGGGGGAAAAAAAAATCCCATTTTCCATGAACACTAAACTGACACAATGAGAGAGGGTTTCTCCGAATGGTCTGAAATTCTTCCCTGCACAGAACTTTTAGTCATCAGTCATCAGGGGACAGAAAAGAAAGGAAGCATACCCAAGTGTTGAACTTGATTCTAGGCACCCAGAGGGAAGAAGTCTAGTTACATTTTCCAGGTTAATAAGTTTCTAAGGAAAACAGGACCTCCCGTCTGAAAGAGCCCAGGATACAGGTATCTCCGTGCAAGCCATTTTAAGAACCCAAAATAAAACTAAGAAGTGATTCCTCCTACAACGGGCACCTTCACTATACGAAGAATTCACTGTGGGCTTCCTTCAAGACCCCTGGAAAGATGAGAAGGTCAAGTACAGGCTCGCATCTGTGGTAGCCCACGAGCAGGCTCATTTTTCAAAAACTGTGAGTGACTGTAATCCCAGGAAACTGTCACCTTGGAGACGAAATCAGGTTGGGGAAGAAGTGAAGGCCACCAGCAGGGTGCAGGGGACTCTGGAGGGACCTAGGAGGATGATCGTGCTCATGTGGGCTCTTGGGACAGAGGAGTGCTCTGTGAGCCTCTCTCCAGCAACTAAGTGGTGGTTTGCTACTCTGTCCTTCAAGGAAAGGGTGACCTTGCCAGCTGAAGATCAAAACACCTGGCCAGGAGTAATGCCACCTGCTTCCGAAACATGGCTTATTCCTAAGGCAAAGCTTCGATCTATTAACAAAGGAAGTGAAGGCGAAACTAACCACTTGGGATGCCCATGTTCTGTCTTGGCTCCCCAAACAGGACTCTAGCCAGATAATTTGGCATTTACAACCATCCCTGCACCCATCCCTCCATCCTCCACTCCTCGCTCCCTCCTCCCCTCTCTCCTTCCGCCCACAGATGTCCGAGGGCCTATTCTCCGGCAGGTGCTGACCCTAATGCAATACACACAAAGGGCCTGGGGGAAGGAACGTCCTAAGCTGCATCCTGAGATCTGCTGCACAATCAAGAAAACCTACAGAGTTCTGACAAAGTCAGGTCTGACAGGCAGCTCCAGAGGGCATCGGCTTCAATCCCACCTGCTTTCAATCATCCTAGGTGGCTTGTAAAGCTGTCCTATTTTTAAAGCTATTCTGGGAAGAACGTCCCCAAACTTCCCTCCGCTTCCAAGTTCTCCCTCAACCCACCACCTCGAGCAATTGGCTTCTGAAAGGTCGATCCCCACCCCCCCAGCCAGAGCCAGCCGTCTGTGGGAGCACCAGCCAGAGCCTGTCCCCTTCTGGCCCCAAGACCCTTCCCCCGCTGTGGGGACACCTTCTGGGGAGCCTGGGTTTGCTGGGTGGGAGTTTAGCCAAGGGCCTTAGCCCTTGAGCCTCAGGGGGCCCTTAGGTCTGGCTCTCCCCCGCCCCATCTTTCCGCCACTGCTGTGCTGAATGCTCACTGATTCCTTGCCCAGTGTGACCTCACACTGCTTAAGGGCTCATCCCTGCCTTCCAGCTTTGAACCTGGCTGGGAGGAATAAATCTGTGGAAGGAGCAGCAAAACCGTGAGTGATATTGTCAGTGTATCTCTAGGAGGAAGGGGCAGGGAGCAAGAACTGAGCTGGGGCTGCACTGGGCTAAATGAGGTAGGACGGCCCTGTGGCATGTTCTTGGGGGCCGAAAGCCACCCTTGGGGCTGCTAGTCAGCAGGGCCGAAGGATCCCGAGGTGGTACAGGTCCCCCCCCGCCCCCCCCCCAGAGACAGGGATAGGGATGAAATCTTCTGCAGATTCATGACCAGCCTGAGCAAGAGCAAGACCCCGACTCTACCAAAAACAGAAAAAATTAGCCAGGGGTTGTGGTGTGCACCTATAGTCCCAGCTACCAGGGAGACTGAGGCAGGAGGATCGCTTGAGCCCAGGTGTTTCAGGTTGCAGTGAGCTGTGATGATGTCACTGCACTCTACCCAGGGCAACAGAGCAAGACTTTGTTTAAAAAGAAAAAAATAAAAAAGGAAAAAGAAATCTCCTGCAGAGCAGGTGAGAAGGTGAGAAGGTGACAGGTGCACAGGGGATCCTAACTCAATTTAGCTCCAGTTTTGGTGTCCCACTGCCGGTACCGTGTGGGTATGGACAGCTAGGAGACAGTCGGGATATTTTTTTTTTTTTTTTTTTGAGACAGAGTCTTGCTCTGTTGCCTGGGCTAGAGTGCTGTGGCGTTAGCCTAGCTCACAGCAACCTCAAACTCCTGGGATCAAGCGATCCTCCTGCCTCAGCCTCCCGAGTAGCTGGGACTACGGGCATGCGCCACCATGCCCGGCTAATTTTTTCTATATATTTTTAGTTGTCTGGCTAATTTCTTTCATTTTTAGTAGAGACAGGGTCTCGCTCTTGCTCAGGCTGGTCTTCAATCCTGACCTCAAGTGATCCTCCCGCACTACTCCATTTGCCTGCTCGGGCATTTGTATGGCAACCTCAGGGAAGTATCTGGGAGCAGTTTTAGAGAAAAGTAGATAGATGATGATGAACTTCAGTTGGGCTAATTATTAAAAAGAAAGAAGGGAAGGGAGCACATAAGCTGCACCCTGGAGCTGGTGGCCACCCGGCACAGCATCCCCGCCAAGGGACTCTGTTTATTGAGTGATTGTCATGGAGGCAGAAAACATTTTGTCAGAAATACAGAGCACAAAACCCAGTGGGTGCTAACTACTTAATCCTACTGGCACCGCGCTGCAGAAGCCAGAGCTGTAGACGGCTGCGGGGAAAGGTCTGAGTTATATAAAGCCGCAGGGAGCAAAGATAGCCCGAGGCGCCTTGCCTCTCCTCTGTCTGTTTTCCGGAAGCTGAAATTTAAGCCTCACCAAGGAATGAAATGATACAATGATACCATTTTCCCATGAAATGTCAAGGGGTTTAGAGGTGATGGGGCTGCAGCCTGCCCCTCCCCGTTTCTCCATGGCAGGAACCTCTTTATTTACAAGGATAATTAACTGCCTTCCCTGTGCTACCCTGCGTGGCTTCGGGGGAGGGCTTGGAGGCTGCAGCCTCTCTCCTGCAGCTGGCCTGCTGTGACACAGGTGAAGTCAGAGCACTGGTCACTGGCCACTCATTCAGAACTCTGGACAACTGGACATACAACTTCTGCTCCAAAGCACATGGCCTTTGTACCATGCGCTTGTCCCCTGGAGACCGCATCCAGTCTCATGGTTTCAAATGCCACCTGATGGCTCCCAGAGGTTCATTTCAATCCAGACCACCCCTCTGAATGCCGACTCCAAATGCCTGGTCAACATGACCACTTCCGATTATGCATGTGCAACGTGACGTGCCCACTAGTGAACTCTGGTCCACCCTCCAAAGCCTGATCCTCCCGCATCATCATCCCCATCCCAGTGAGTGGTGACCCCTCCTCCAGTTGCCCAGGTCCCCAGTCTTGAGTCATCCTTGACTACAACACTCTCTTGCACCTACATCCAGCCCTTTAGCAGATCCTCTCGGCTCTTCCTTCAAAGTAGATCCAGACTCTCCTCTGTCTCTTCACCCTCATCACGTTCCCACCGCCCCTCACTTAGACTCTCCCTAAAGCTCGTTCCCTTCCCTGAACACTTTCAGACTACTCTCAACCCAGCAGCCTGAGTGAGCCTATTAAAACCCAAGTCAGATCTTGCCTTCCCTGCCCAAAACCCTCTGACACATCCCAGCCCTCGCAGAGCTAATGCACATGCTCGTGAGCCCGCAGGTCTCTGCACCGCACTGACCCGGCACGCTCAGCTCCCCACGTCCACACCCTGCCCCAGCCCTGGCCTTCTTGCTGTCCCTACATGGGACAGGCATGCTCCTGCCTCAGGGCCTTTGCACTAAATATTCACAGAGCGTTGCATGAACAAAGTTGCCTGAAATTTAGCTTGAGAGATGGAAACAGACCCAAGAATGAGACTAAGAATGCCAGGTAGCAAAGGCTGAGTGCCCAGTGAGGGCACAGACAGACACAGCTGCTGGGGTGCTCAGGGAAGGCTCCAGAGACACAGGATTCCCGGGGAATCTGGGAAGAGGGATGAGATACACACAGGTCCGCTGCCCCAGGGAAGACTCTCAGTGGGAGCACGGAGGAGGAGGACAGCTAAAGCGAGGGCGGGAGGCTGCCCAACCCTGGGACGTGGTGTTCTCCCCTCTTTTCTCTGTGTCTCTGGTGGCCCTGTGTCCCTGCCTGTCTGTCCAGAGCTTGCCTCTCTCTTAAAGAAGGAAGAAAATGACAAAAGAAGAAAACGAAGTAAAACCACAAAGATGATTTGAAAGCGCATGGGTCTCAGGAGCTCCAGCCCCTTGGCCCTGCTCGGGCTCTGTCCTGCTGCAGGGCCTTGGGCCGATCACAGGCCTCCACCTCCCCATCTGTCCAGAGCGTGGCTCTCACGGTCTGGCCGGCGGGGCCGGAGGCCCGTGGCGCTATCTGTGGGTAGCGCCTGCTCGGCCTGGTGTTGGGCTCGGGCCATTGTGCAGCACCTCCCCTTCCTCCCCGAGGTCTGCTCATGACCTCAGAGATGGAGACGTGACATTCCTAGGAGATCTCTTCCGGGAGCCAAGACTCTCCTGGGCAGCTGGTGTGAGAAGGTGGCAGGCGTGGGGGCCACGGGGAGCAGGGATTGGAGGAGGCTGGCCGGACGAGGGTCTCGGGCCCTGCAGAAGGGGAAGGTGTATTCAGAAATACCAGCAGGTGGGCCAGTTCACAGGAGCCACCAGGAGGACGTGTTTCCCCACACGACGCGGCCTATGACGCGCCTCTCTGATTTCCAGGGTGGCGACTAGAGGCGCCCTGGCTCCAGCCGGGCGGGGTCTGAAGTGGGAACTTCAGAGTCGGACTTGGCCGCATTCCTCTGAAATCCCCGGCCTCTGAGAATGAAAGCTGCCGGTCACGTCCTCCCTTCGTCTGCTCCGGGAGAGACCTGGCCTCGAGCCCCTGGCGGCGGAGGCAGCCCCTCCGGCTCCCCGCGCTTTCCTAGCCTTTCAGGAAACGTCTCCAGGCCTGGTGGGGTACGTGCGTCCAGAGGGTGGGGAGGGGGCTGCTGAGCTGGGCCCAGGCCAAAGGGCTCCGTGGGGCGTCCTGTTGGACTTGGCAGCCTGCCCCTCGGTGACTCACGCCTGCTGGTCGTCCCCTGCCCACAGCACCCCCCTCGAACTCGGTGCTCCAGAAACAGCCTTCTCCCAAGGCCCAAGCGGCACCTCTGCAGATCCCTGCCTCGGATCTTCGTCCACACTCCCTGTCTGCTGGACACTTCCTCTGTATTTAACCTTCGGCCAAGTGACCCTGGGCAAGCTACTTCCTCAGTCTGGGACTCACAAAAGGAGGGGGCCGGACTCGCAGAGCCTGAAGCCCTCAGCTGGAGCCCTGCACCCTTTGGGGAGGGCGGTTCCTCCTTCTAGCCTGTCCTCCAAAGGACGTGGGGTCTTGGGGACAGAAACACTGTCCTCATTCTAGTTCTACGTGTGAACCGTGTCTAGCTCTGGTTTATTCTGCACAGTCTCCTGCCCACCTGGCTGAAGGCCTCTAGTCCTCTGACCCCTGTCCCAGTCACACCACCCTCAGCAGACACTGTCTTCTGTGTGCGTGCCTTACTTTCCCCACTAGACTAGGAGTCCTAACTCAGCCCAAGCAACAAGACCAATCTTGGCCTTCCCTTGGTGGCCTGCACCTTGTCAGCAGATGAGCTCCTTTCATCCGCACAGCAGCCCAACCGCAGTGGCACCGTGTTCATCTCATTTGACAGAAGAGACACCTGGGCGTAGAGAGGGAAGAAGTGCTCTGCCCAAGGTCATGGGCTGGCACTGAGGCCAGGGGCAAGGCTCTAGCATCTGCACTCGTAACCACAATCCTGGACACGGCGTGTGGGCTCTCACCACGCTGTCTGGTCTTCCCAGTGGAGCCTAAAGCGTCCCGAGAGCAAAAACCAGCCCTTGAGTTATGCTGCCAACATTTTTCTTTGTCAAGACTCCTTTGGCTATTCTAGGTCCCTCGAGTTTCCATACTCGTTTTAGAATCAGCTTGCCAATTTCTGCCAAAAGCCTGCTGGCATTTCGACTGAGACAGTGTTGAATCCAGAGATCAATCTGGGAAGAACTGATATCTTAACAATGCTGTGTCTTCCAGCCCATGCTCATGGCATGTCCCTGATCAATACTTGATTATAGGTCCCCAGAGCTTCAGACAGGGCCAGACCTACAGTATTGGTGCAAACCTAACGAATCGAATTGAAATGCTAATTCCTTCTGCTATTATCCCAAGCCAAGTCCGATTCAGCCACTGCCAGCATCGTGAGTGCTTACTGAGGACCAGCGCTGCACTCAGCCCTCACACACATCATCTCATTTAATCCCCGCAGCAAGCCTTCGAGCCTTAGTATCACTTTCCCCACTTTCCCAGTGAGGAAACTGAGGCTTGGACAAGCAAGAAACCCATCCAAGGTCACATGACTAGTCCATGACAGAGCTGGGATTTGAACCCAGGCCTGCTATTGCCCACCACATTGTAGGAAAATAAAAATCAGCTGATATATCCCCAAGCCCAAAGAAAATGACCTGGGGCATCTCCACGGTGCGGGACTCCCTGCTAAGGAAGCAACAGTGCAGTGGCTTGAGTGGCCGTGCTGGGAGGGGATGAGGTCTGTGGCCCAGGACGCGGCTGTGGGTGCTGAGGGGCAGGCTGCACAAACCTACTGTCTGCCACGTCCCCCAGTCCCTGCTCACATCCTCCTGGATCTGCCCTGGGGTCTCCCCAGGCCTGAAAGGCTTGCTGTGGGGGGAGGGTGGGAATGGGACACTGTTGGCCGTCAGGGCTCACTGTGAAGTCATCGTGTTTTCCTAGCAGCCACGTCCACTGTTGGCCTGCACCCCCAGTGGGAGTTCACACCCACCCTGCACATTTTTCCCGTAGTGACCTCTGCAAGGGTAGCCCGAGTGTCACTGTGATGGTGAGGGGGTCTGTGTTCTGTCTTATTGCAGTCACGCCTCCACCTCGCCCCGACTTTGGAATCTTATCTACAAAGGCCATGGCCGCACCTCCTGGCCGTCCACACTGCTCCCCTGACCTCCCCCGGCTCCATGGGCCCTTCTTGGCAATGCAGCCACCACAGGGCTGCTGTGTGGCCAGGCAGGGGTCAAGTGCTCCAGGTGGCCTTGGAGTCGCTAATCGGAATGGCAAGCCATCCTTCGGACGAGAAGCAGACTGCGCAGGCAGAGAGACGCACGCTGTCTGGGAGATGGAATGCGTGACAAGGCAGCATGGTCACACGCACACACGTGCACGCACACACACGCACGTCCTGCCCTTTCTTGCTTCTCAGGAGGGAGCAGACTCGGTCAGGAGAGGACATCTGGGAGACCGAGAGCTGGGGCTTGTGTCCTTTATTACAATGCTTGATTTGGGGGCAACTGTGTTGAAGGCCCCCAGAACAGAGGCAGCTGGGGCCCAGAGTTGGGCTGCCTGGGTGTAAAACCAGCACACGGACAGACCATTACTTGAGGAAAGCTTTTGGTGCTTTTACTCTCCTGAGATAGGGTCCCCTCCCTCCCTCCTTCCCTCTCTCCCCTCCCCTCCTCCCTCTCTCTCCCTCCTTTTGATACTTAACATGAGAGCCAACGTGGCCACAGCCGTTCTGGCTGGGCCCCTCCTCTGCCCATCCCTTGCAAATAGCAAGGACTGGGGGCGGATCTCAGTCCTCTGTCTGCTACCAGTGCCCCTCACAGCTGCTCCCGGAGCCAGTGAAAGGCACTGCTGCTGTCCTGACCCCGGCCCACCCCTACCTCAAGGATCTGGAGGCCCCAAACAAAGTCCCAGCCCAAGGCCCCCTCCCAGGCTGCCAGCTGAGCCATATGGACGGCCGTGGGCCCCAGCAGGGCACAGGCCGAGCCACAGGCTGAGCGAAGGGAGATTTACAGCTGTGCTGGGGGCGAGGGGCCAGGGGTCACCCAGCCCACCCCCGCTCCACACAGAAGGCTCTCCTAGAGTCAGCAGTCGACTGGGGGAAAGGGTGGCAATGAGCATGGTGGGAGAGGAGGAAGGACCCGTGGTTCAGGTTGGGGTGAGGCCAGGAAGGGAGAACGGCTGGACTCGGGGTCCTTCCTCTCCCTTCGGAGTTCCAGGTGTGGACCCTGCACCCCAGGAGTTCTGATCTTCTAGCTCAGAGCAGGTAAGGCCAAAGGGGACACACTGACTTAAAATGGTCCCCTCTCACTGACTGGTGCCCCCGTCCTGTGGAGTTTCTGCTCAGCGCTCGGCATGGAGCTGCACAGTGACAGTAGTAATTGTTAGCGCCTGGGATTTGCTGAGGGTCAGTACGTGCCAGGCATTGCTTTCAGTCCTTACACGCACTGTCTCATTTAACACTCCCAAGAACCCTACCATCATCCCGTCACGCAGATGATGAAACTGACACACAGAAACATCAGGTCACTTGGCCAAAGTCACACAGCTCGTAAGTGGCGGTGCTGGGATTTGAACCTGCACAGGAATGCAGCCCCTGAGTCCTGGCCTTTGACCCCACTCACTGCTGGGCTCAGATGCTGAAAGGATCTACGGAATGAGGCTCAGCTTCAAGCAGAGCCAGGTGGCGCCCCAATCCCAGTACTGGGGGGCAGTTCTGCAGGCAGACAGCCCCAAGGCTTGCAGCCCCCTCCCAAACACCAGCAATGGGCAGCCTGCTCTGCCGGCCACTCCCCAACCTCCCACCAGTCCTCTCTGACCTCCACGGCTCACTCTTGCTGGGTGGGGTCTGCATGGTGTATCCAGCCCCACAAAGGAGGGAGAGTCATGGGCTTGGGGACAAGGGACAAGGGATCTCGGACAAGTTATTCAAACTCTCAGCCTCAGCTTCTTCATCCCCCAAACCCAGCAGGGGTTGATGAACCTACATGAAAGTCCTGAGCCAAATGCCTGGGTAGTGGCTCTCAACTACGGCTGCGTGTCGGACTCACCTGGGAAGCTTTAAGCAACGCTGATGCATGGGTCCCACCCCTGAGATGGCAGCTCAACCTGCCTGGGGGTGGCCTGCGCATTGGCCTTTCCAAAGCTCCCCAGGTACCGCCAAGGTGCACAGTAGAAATTTGGTAAATGGCAGCTGTTGATGATGATGACAGCAAGGTCGGAGCTAGTTCATGGCAAAGCCAAGGTCACAGCCCGGTTTTCACTCCTAAGCAGTCTCTTAAGAATCCCTACGTCCCTTCCCCTGGGTTTGGTCTCTGGGAATTCTCACTTTGGAAAGGCTTTTGCCCTCCTAGACGGTCTCGTGGCTGGGCCTGGCTCCTCCGCCCATTTCAGAGGGAACTGCAAATTGTCTTCAGGGGGGGCAGGTTTCTGTGGATGCTGACTGCGAGGGCAGTTGTGCTCCCCCAGGCTGCGATGCAAGGAGCCCCCCAGGAGTGCAGGCCGGCGACAGTGGGGGCTTCAGGATGCATCAGACCGTCTAGACTACTCTGTGAGCGAGTATCCCAAGTCGGGTTCTGTTTCTGCAAGTTATTCTTCTCATTTTGTAGTCACTTGTAGCAACCACAGACTTTAGGTTTCGGACCTGTAAGAGTCACTTGTCTACGTGGCTCCTTCTGCCTTCCTGAGGGCTTTTTTCCATAAAAGAAAGAGAAGGAAGGAGGGTGGGAAAGAAGAGAGGAAGAAAGGAAGGCGGGAGAGAAGGGAGAAGGAAAAAAAGAAGGAAAGGCAGGAAGGAGGTAGGACGGAAGAAGGGATGGAAAGAAAGAAGAAACCTGACATTCGCACGTGCAGCAAGGAGCTCGGGGCCAAGGGCTGGCCTCTCCGGGGTCTGTTTTTCAGCAGTGATGGGGACGGTGTCGGATCGGAGGTGGCCATTCCTGCGAGTGTGGATGGCAGTGGGCTTTCCCCGAGTCGTTCACGTGGACTTGTGCACACACACAGGTGTTCGCTCTGCCCACGGCCCGCTGCTCACGGTGCTGACCCAGGCTAAATGCCCTGCAGGCACCCAAGCTGGAAACTACCCAAGTCCCTCTCTGCGGCTTCGCACATTCACCCGGTCACTCGGAGTCGACCACTCAGACCACTCTGGGAGCATCCCTGACCCTTAGGTCCCACTGCCACCGTCTGAGTTGAGGCTCCTCACACCCTTCCTGCTCCTGCCGGAGGCTCCCAGTAGGACACCCCCAACAGGACACCCTGCTCCCCAGTCCTCATGCAGCCCCTGTCTGCCTGCTGCAGAGAGAGACATCACCTTGCTCCTTGTGCACCTTCAACAGTGTCCCTGAGAGCAAAGGGTATGATCTCCGCACTTGGTAGGGCAAACAGTGCCCCTCCCTGGTCCTCCCCTCCCCCTCCCCCTTCCAACTCTGCCCCCCCCCAGCCCCGGATACCTCACTCCAGTAACAACCCCCCTTTTTTTTGCACATGATTTTTCCCTGCTTCCTGCCTCTGTTCAGGCTCGTGGCTTAGCCTGGAAAATGCTCTCCTGCACACTTCGTCATCTCCTGCCCCAGTCCAGCCACTGGGACTTAGGTCTTCATCCTTTGCTCTGAGAGATGTCCCCAGGTAGTTCTTCCACTCTAGAGTCTCAGAGTGGTCTGGGTGTGCCTCTGTGATATCACTTGGCATGCTGGCTTGTAGCTACTGGGCTGTCTGTCTGCACCCCACCCCCCAAATCAGATTTGGAGGTCCCCGGTGGTGGGAGAGGGTCTTTTTCACTTTTCCACCAGGACCTTGCCTGGCAGGTAGGAGGCGCTCAGCTGATAAATGAATGAGTCTTGGAGTGGAAAAGGCCGTCCCCACCAGAGTGCACACGGGGCAATGTAAGGCTCAGAGAGGATGCGTGAGAGGGGCGGGGACAGGGACAGGTGGCCCATGAGGCTGACAGCGTATGCGTGGGCGGGGTTGTGTAAGGCTGGAGGGAAGGAGTGCTGACTGGGGCCTCCGAGGCTCGGTGGACTGGGGTCAGCGGGCAGTGGTCAGCCCGTGCAGTTTCTCTGGGTTTCCCCAGGCCTGCGGGGACGGCGGCAGCCTGTGGCAGGCGGCGAGGACACTGAATTCCCAGCCACGTGGGAGGAAGCGTCTCCAGCTGCGAGGACAGAGTGGGCGGGGAGAGGTGGAAATCCCAGCTGTGAGGCTGCAAGGCACTGTCAGGAGGGGGCAGCCAGTCCCGGGTGCCCTGGCTCCTGGGCTGCACCCCCCCACTCGTCAGTTCCTTCATCTCTGTGCCCCCGGTGCCAGGACAGCCTGGTGCCAGGTGAACTGTGCTGTTCTAGAACCGGAGTCCTGGGCTCTAGGATTTCTTGGACTGGTAAAATTTGGGAGTTGCCAATATTTTATTTTGTTAAGGATGTTTTTTTTAAAAAAAGGTTTCATCCATCATATTATAAAAGAAAGGACAATTTAATCCCAAGATAGTAGGAAGGATGCAAGTAATGGCCAGCCCTTCCCAGAAGGGGCGGTTGGCAACTGTTCAGGTCACTCCATACATAAGCCGTGCTGGTGCAGCCTGCAGTGTAGACAGCTGCAGTGCGTGGACTGGCACCTGGGAACCCCTCAGCCAAGGCCCTGCCAGCTGGTCCGGATGTGTGGTGGCGTGTATGGGACCCCACGTCTAACAGCCCTCGGCCTTCCCCAGAGAGGAGAGGAGGGAGAGTGCACGGAACCACTCACGAACGGCTAGGACCAGGACAGGTACACGTTAATTGAGGAAAAAGGAGGAAAACATTTGTAATCTGGGCTGTGCTGGGAAGGCAGGCCTGGGCAGGGGTGAAGGGTCTACCAGGCAAAACTCCTCACTCCCCACCCCTGCCCCTGCTGGCTCTGGTCCTCCAAGTCTGGTGGCCTGGTGGCCAGTCGGGGGGTGGGCAGCAGCTGCCCCGGGCCGCAGGCGCCGGGCATTCCTCTCCTAAGCTCCACACGCGTCCCCGGCCCTGTTTATAAGGCACGGGGAGCCAAGGAGTCTGTGTGGCCCCGCCAACTCAGCCCCGAGGCCAGAGGAGGAACCCAAGCCGGAGGTCAGGCTGAGCCACCCCCCATGCCAGCCCCAGGACCTGCCGACCTGCAGTGTCCCGGAGACCCAGGCACCTGACCTGTGGCCCTCTGGGTGCCCTGAGGGCCTGGGGTCTGGGCCAAGGAAGGGAAAGCTGAGAGAGTGGGGAGGGGGGCTCGGGGGGCAAGGGGTGGGGGGTGTTCATGCCCCCTGGGCACTGCACGCTTTAAATAGCTCAGCTTCTCTATGCCTCGCAGTCCTGTCACCTCTGCCAGCGCCCGCCTGAGTTTCCACATCAGAGAGGGCTGATTTCCAGGTCAGCGTGGGGAGGGGGGGCGCACGGGCTGACCTGGCTTCCTGCGGCCACAGAGGCTTCGGAGAGGAAAGCGAAGTGCTGCCCCGTCCCCCTGTAGTCAGCTGGCTGTATCCTCCGGGCCAGGCAAGGGCCTTGGAGCAGGATGCATGAGGGGCTTCGTGTGGCTTCCCTTGTCTCCCTGGAGAAGTCCATGCCCGACCTGGGCCACCTCCTGCTGGAGTCAGCAAACCTGCGACCACACACCCGCACCCAGACAGAGCCTCTGGCGGGCTTGGCCCTCCCTTCCTGCCCCGGGTCGGGGTTACTGCCCGGCTGGGCCCATGAGCTACCCCTGCCTCCGTGGGAACCTCCTGTGGCCCTAAGTCTTGGTCCCGCCCCACCACTCAGCGCCACGTTCCCATACCCAGGCCTTTCCCCCGCAGCCCCGGCAGAGACATAGCAGTTTGACAGCACTTTACAGCTGTACATTTCTGTGGCACTTTACAGTTTACAAATTATTTTCACGTCCCCATTTCATAAGATCTTTCCAACCACCCTGTGCACTATGCAGGACAGATATAAATAATCCCCATTTTACAGCCAACAAGATTGAGACAGCCAGAAATATTAGGGGAAGTATCCAAGTTCATATGTCAAATTAGTGGCACAATCAAGACCGAAACGCAGGCCTTTTACTGCGCTCAGAATGCTTCCTCTCCCCGCGCCCCCTCCCTTTCTCCTCTCTGACAAAGGCGGGAGGGGGGAGGCCGACACAAGACGAGGGGGAGGAGAGGGCAGGGCCATGTGTCTTCTCTCCCAGGCCCTGAACCCTGCTGCTGGCTCCATAGGTCACTTTCACAACCCAGAACAAAAATCTCACTAGATATGGCCTCAGACCGCCCGGCTCCAGCCACCCTCGCCGGCAGACGCACACAGACACACAGAGAACGGGCTGTTATCTCTCCTCTCCAGCCTGCTTCCTCCACTTCTCACACAGCAGATTTCTTCCAGCCTGGCTGCCTCCCCTGGTCACCACCCACGGCCGCTGGCCCCTGGGGGCCCGCCAAGTCCCCCGCACCCTCTTTGCCCTAGACTGTGACGCCGAGTCCCTGCTAATCAGACAGTCGCCTCTGCCCTCCCAGCCGCCACCCCCAGAGTTCCCTGGAAATGTCCCTTCTGCAGGCCCGGCCCCCGCTGCGACGCACGGCTTTGCACACACAGCTGACTTGTGTTTGCAGGGACAGACAGGGGCTGGCGCTGGGGCCGGAGCCAGGCGGCACTGGGAGGGCAGAGCAGAGGGGGAACAACACAAAGTCCAGAGAACAAACTTTTGCAAGCGAACCCTCTGGGGTCATTTGGGAGCCTGACGACAGCAGGGGGTTGGGGGCGGGGCCTTGAAAAGCCAGAAGCCCCATGAAGGCAGGGATGGGGGTCTTCACCTTCCGTGGCTCCTCCAGCAAACATATTGGCCAGAGGGTCTTTTGTGATGTGAGCGCAGGGAAAGCTGTGCCAGCCAGGAGGGGGCAGGATGACAGGAGGGTGAGGAACAGATGGGGCTTTTGAGCCTATCTGCACTTCCGCCCCTCCTCAAGCCCGACCCAGGCCTTTGCCTCCCCTAGGTACACAGAGGGTGCTCAATAAATGCTTGTTAGGCTGAGCTGGCCTCTGGCCATCCTGCTTCTGTGGGGCCGTTCTTCCAACTGGCTCCCGGGCAGGCCGCCCTCCTGTGCAGACTGGCAGGGAAGGCAGCGCGGGGAGCCGGCTGCGATAGCCAACATACCAGACATGTGTCTTGAATTGTCCCCACGCAAAGCTTCTCCTTTATAAGGCAGAGGAGCCAGTGTCCGTGGTGCCCGCCACGTTTGCAGGGGGAGGACATCCACCTCCCAAGGCAGCAGAGGTGCGTGTGCAACGCTGGATTAAGTGTCCCTCGCCCTCCCACAGCCCCCGTCCGACCTCTTCAGTTCTGAGCCCAACTCTGAACTGAATCCACGGCTGCTGGAATGTACAGGGATCGTGACAAGTCAAGTCGTACGGGGGGAGTTTTAAAAAAAAAAGGCACAGCAGCAGCGGCAAAGAAAGCTTTTTATAAGGTGGCTCTTTCTCTGGGTGTCACTCTGGGCTGAGTGCTGGGGAAACCGTAGAAGGGCGGCTTTGGGGTTGAGCAACCCCAGGCTGCCTGGGCTCACACCCCAGGGTCCTCACACCCCAGGGTCCTCACACCCCAGGGTCCTCACTTTGTACTACTTTAGGGCGTTAGAAACGACACGGCATGCGGGCTCTCCCTCACGTGTTCTTTCTCTCTCTCAGGCCTGGTGACCAGGGAGGAAAGGACCCGTTAAAGGTGCCACCACCCTTCCCCTGGCCTAGACGGAGGTGCTGGTGCAGCCTCATCCAAGACACGATCTGTTCCTCGGGGCTCCTGTCCCTGCAGCCTGTCACAGGAGGCCACCTGCCGCCTGACCACCAGGACTGCATACTCAGGGGCGCTTACAGACGCCCAACACCAGGGCACCGGCAGACCCACAGACAAGCACCCACCCTAACCCAGGGCTGCAGCCTCCAGCCCCTGGGGCCAAGTGGGAGCAAAACAAACCAAACTGAGTTTCTTTCTCTTTGCATTCATGAATCACGAGGGCGATGGGCTGGAAACCAGCCGGGCGGGAAGGAAGGACACGGAGGAGAAGCCGAGGTTGGCCTAGGAGGACAAAGAGCCATCCTGCTGTCTGTCTGCAGCTTGGCGGAGCAGGGAAGCAGCAGATCCGAGCCCCCTGCTGAGCGCCGGCCTGGAAGCTGCCTCCAAATTCTTTTGGTCATAAGATGACAGTGGGCAGAGCACACGGCCACTGTCTGTCTGCGGGGAGGAGGCTCTGAACAACACTGCCGTCTAAACTCCGGCCTCTTATCTCGCTTCCCTGCCACCTGTCGTTGGCCTTATACCTGCGTCCCCCCCCCACCCCCGCCCGCCACGCTCACTTCTGGCCAACCAAGGCACTCGGGCAGCAGCTCGTTCTGAGCAGGTGGGGCGTGGGGCACCAGGGACTTGGCTCTAGTTCTGCCTCTGTCACTGGCCAGCACTGCGACTTTACGTGTTTCCTAAGCTCTCTGGGATTTTCTCTCCCCGTGTGTAAAATGGGACTGTTAAAACCCACCTCACAAAAGTCTAATGGGTCCCCAGGGTCCCCAGTGTCTACACACAGCTGGCATCCAATAAGTGCCTGCAGGGTGCCCGCCCACCTGCAAGGGAAGAGTGAACGGTCCTTCCGGCCAGACCCCTGACGGGAACCCCAGGCGCGCATGACGCTGTCCACGTTGTTCTTACACTGCCACGGGCATCCCACCGTTCACGCCTCAGCCACCCAGTCAGGCAGGTATCATCTGTTAGCCCCATTTCACAGATGGGGAAATGAGGCCCAGAGAGGCCACATGATTTGTTCTAGGCCACAGAGCTAGGAGTACCTGAGTTAACTCAAACTGGGGCTGTCCAGATCCTGTCCTCTGTCTTGAGCATCACTGTCAGACCAAGCAAAAAGAAACAGACTGTCCCTCTGGGCCCTCCAAGGACCAGCACTAGCTGCTGGGCTGAAGTGTCCCTACACGGCGGTAGTCAGAATGCTCCCATGAGGTTTGGGGGTTCAGGGAGCACTGCAAACCCCAGATGCCAGCCTCCTGGCCACGCACACCGTCCCCGCCCTGGTGGCTGGCATTTCAGTCAGGTGTGGCCCTCAGCGCGGACCCTTGCCTCCCTCTCAGCCTGCCTGGGGACCCCCACCCCTGCCCACTCTCTGTCTCACAGTCCCACCATGGGTGACAGGAGATGCCGTCTTGGCTCAGGGGTAGAAATTAGAAACAGGGTGCCCAGGGCCTGCCACAAACTGTCCCTTCTCCCAGGGGACCCAAAGCCTGAAGAGCTACCCACCCAGGTTCCCCTCGTACAAACCCCAGCTGAGAGTCCCATCAACGAAGACAGATCAGGAATCTTTTTCTACCGAAAGGGAGAGCCCACGGCTTGCCCCGGCGCAAGCTCTGGGGGATTAAACCTGCTCTAAGTTAGCTCAGGACTGATGCTCTCTCCCCCTCCCCTGAGCTACCTGGGGCTCCTGCTCCCCAACCGACAAAAATGTGCCCTTTGAACGTGACCGTCTCTGAATGAACAGCTAAAATAAGTGAGTAATACAAGAGAGTCGGCCCCTTTTCCTCCTGGCTGCCGCGAGTTCATTAGAAGACGGGCTGAGAACTGCCCTCCTGACCCCAGCTCCCAGGACGCGCACAGACACCTTTTTCAGAATTTTAAGGCCTTGTGGTCTGTCTGCCTTCTACTTTAGGAACATCCTAACAAGGGTGGCTGCTGAAAACTCCCAGGAAGAATCCTACCAGAAGGTTCCATAAACCGTACAGCAACGACTCCAGGCACCCCAGGTGTGGGACCACCAAGTTGGTGGTGTGGAAACAGAGTGACCCCCGCTCCCCACTGCTGGGGAGCTGAGGCATGCCAGTTCTGGGGTCCAGGAATGTGTAGCGGGGGGAGTGCTTGCTAGGGCTGCCCTGGGGGCACACGAGGGCCTGGGGGCCTGAGGGGAGAGGGCACAGACGAGGCAGCTGCCCCCACCCCACCAAAGCCCCACTGCCCCATCACGGGGCTGTTAAAGCTGGACAAGGCTGCGGCCCAGTCCCACTGCCCCTCGGCCTGCTCTTGACCTCAGCTGCAGCCCCTCCTGTCCACTCCCACTGCAGTGAGAGAGGCCTGCTGACAGCCAGGGCTCTCCCCACAACCTCTTCCTGCTGTCTGAGAAGGAAAATAAACAGCACTAGACAAACCAATACATTTTAAAAAGGCAGCCTCAGCTGAGCTTGTTAAACCTCCTTCGTTATAAGTGCAGCTGGGTTCCCTGGGCACAGAGAGAGGCATCTCTGGGCAGGCACCGCCCCTGGGGAACCCAGGACCTATACTCCATCCTTCTAAGCTGCTTGGGACCTCTGTGGCCTCCAGGAGCCTCGGCTGCCCTGGGCTTACACTGGGAATAGGCACCTGCTCTGGAGCTCTGGATGGGACCTTTGCTGGGGGTCTGGGTTCTAGTCTAACCCCCAGCCTGGGGTTTCGAGACTCAGGGCTGGGGCCCCAGATGGGCTAGAAATTGCACACAGGAGGTGGCTTGCTGGCAGAATCACCATGATATGGCTGAAAGTGTCTCTGTGGGACTCCCCCCAGGATGCCAAGATGCTGGGAGTGGCTGCTGGCAGACAGGGCTGGCCTTGTGCACTGGCGCCCCCTGCAGGCAGCTCTGCCCTACCCCCAGCGGGGCTGACTCCAGAGCACACACAAGCCAACCAGGCTCCGGACCGGAGGGTGGGCGGGAGCCTGGAGAGGAGCGTGGGGAGGAGCGGGCCAGGACTGCAGACCCAGCCAGGTGGGGGTATCAGGGATGGGATCTGGTCTTCACTGTCAACCCACCGACCAGTCAGTCAGCAACGGGCATTTAATAGGCACCCTCTGTATGCCTAGCTCGTCCGCTCTGGAATACCAAAGAGCTGGAAGGGATCTCTGAAATCACTTCTTCTAAGCCCTGTATTTCTTGGGCAAGGAAGCTACCCCATGGTGGAAGGCCTGGCCCGAGGTCGCCCAGCTAGAGAAAGGCAGGGCTGGGGCTCGAACCCGGGTCTCCTGCAGCCCAGGGTGCTTCCTCCTACCTGAACCTTTACATCCTCAGCTTCTGGTTTCCCTGCTCTGATAAACACCCACCAGGCTGCGGCCTGAGCAGCCCCCCCTTCTCTTCCCACCCCCAGCGTGTTCCAGGCTCTTCCCAGTCCTGGCCCTCCAAGTAAGCTTTGCAAGCCCCAGGCACCCGAGGGGTTGTGGGAGGTGGACAGAGGGTGCTGCTGAAGGCCTGGTGCCCAGCTGGGGGGACAGGACCCCATAGACCACCTCACCCAGTGCCCTCGTTTTCCTCCTGGGGATGCTGAGGCTGGGGGTGGGTGGGGGTGGGGCAGACAAGGGCTGGCTTCAGACTTCCTGTCTCCTGCTCTACCCTGGGGAGGAGGGAGAGGCCAGAAAACATGTCCAGGGAGGAGGGGAAGGGGCTTCTGCAGGGGAGGAGGTAAACGCAGAAACAGTTGCTTTGTGGACCGCTCTGCTCAGGGTCCCTGCAGGGCTGAGGGCTGCGGCATGGGGGGCACGGATCTCTGTGCAGGGGTGAGCAGTGGGCACCCGCCCGCACACAGCCCTTGGGAGCAGCTGGCTGGCAAAGAGGGCCTGCAGGGGGCTCATGCGGTGGGCACCTGGAGCCCTGCCCTCTCCTACAGGGCCGTGACCTCACCAGAGAGGGGCAGCAGGGGGTCTCCTGGCCTTGGGTGCCAGGCCCTGGTGCCATACCACCTGCCTCAGGGAAACCCTGGGGTTCGGAGTCCCCGGCAGGCTGGCCTGGGTCCCAGATGTGGTGGCCCTCCCTGCCTCCTGCCCAAGACTGCCTGAGGCCCAAGGTTGGCAGGAAACTCACGACGCTTGAAGTAGGAGTTTTAGTTTTGGATGAAAATATGGTCTTGGCCAGAAATTGCGAGACGCAGGCGCCAGCAAGATGAACAGGCCAGTGTGGTTACCATGACCTGGGGTCACGGCCTGGCTGGGCGGCCTCAGCCTTGGGCTTGCTGACCGCCACCCTTGGCCAGGCTGGCGGTGCCCCTCCGCACCACCCTCACCCCACAGGCTCCTCCCACCTACAAGTCCTGGGGTTTTCTTCTGTCCACCCAAATCCTGCCTCTTTCTTCATGCCACCTCCTCCAGGAAGCCTTCCCCAACCTGCCCCGCTTACGGGGCTTGCCCTGTCCTCTGATGTTCCTAAGCTGCCCTTGGGTCGGGCTGGCCTTGCCCCTCCAGCAGCCTCTATATACCTGGTAGGGGCCAGCGCCCCTGTTTCACTGGGGTTTAACAGCGCTGAGCCCAAAGCACCCAGCAGGGCCTCAGCACCAGCCCGGGGGCCCTTGGAGAGCTTTCCTGTGGCCGGATCCCAGGGCCATCCACAGTGCAGCATCCCAACCCCAAGTCCCAGTGCGCCTGGGGGGCCTTGGGCTTGCGGAAGAAGCTCTATGTGGGCATCTCAGGCTGCTTTCCCTGCGTGGAGCCTCTCCTGGGAGCTGTCAGTGAATGGCATTCATCAAGGGGGAGGAAAAACACGCTACTGTGAAATCCAGAGGTTCCTCCTGGAGTGGGAGTCTTAAAGGGGGCACAGACAAAATGACAGGAATTTCAGTGGATTTTAACTATGACGATGCTGGTGGAGTGAGCAGGTGTAGGAGGTGGGTATCATGACCCCATTTAACGGAAGAGTAAGTGGAGGGCTGCCAGACGGCGGGATCTACCCAGAGTCGCCCAGAGTGGTGTCAGCACCAGGGCCAGAGCTAGGTGGCTGGCTCCTGGCTGCTTCAGCTACTTCTTATGCCACAAGGTAATAAGCCATTGAAAGGAAGTGTCTGTGGCAGAGAAGTCACTTCCAGGTGACTCTGCTTCTAACCCCGCTTTAGAAGTATTACTCCTCTCATCAGATTTTTAATTTTTACCACCCAGAGTAGTGCAAAGACTGTTGTCTAAAGGGGTCCAACGTATGGCTCCAGCTGAATGCACTTGTTGGTTATAGATATTTGTGAGCTTCAGCTGGAGCCTGGCCATCTCCACATACCGCCTAAGCTACCCCTCCTTTGGTATCGCCCTTGCTCCGAGGACAAGCTGGGAGGTGGGGTCACAACATGGTGGCCCTCTGGCCCTCTCTGCTTAATGGGTCTGGGAGGGAGTGATCTGGGTGTGCACAGACTTCTCCGGAACACACTCGGTGCCATGCTGGGCACTGTCAAGGCTGGGACGATTGGGAGGCAAGGGGTTCCCCAGGAAGGAGGGCTCGGTGGCCATCCCAGGAGGGGACTGCTCCTGGCTGAGCATGCCTGTCCCATGCAAAGTGGCCTGAAGCTTCTCTCACTCTGTGAACCGGGATCTGTTCTGGGAATCTGGAAGGGCCACCCAAGGATTAAGTGAAGGTGGTTCCCTGCAGGTTGCTCCTTGCTCCCCCCAAGACTCAGAGCTCTGGGCCCTGGGACTGCCTGAAGGACTCACATGTGAGCTCTAGGCATGGGCGGCAAGGGACGGAGACTCTGGAGGTGTGCGGGGAGCCCTGACTCTAAACTCTGGGTTTCAAGGGCAGATCTGTGCTGGGTCAGCACAATGCAGATTCCCTGTGCCGATCGCTCTGCTTCCTGGCCAAGTGTCACCACCTGTCCTGGAGAGAGGTGCCCCAAACAGGGGAAGTCCAGAGGTGAGACGAAACCAGCAGCCGGGCACAGCGTGGGTGTGGATTGCTCGCATGATGCCAGTCAGCAGTGGAGTAACTGAGGCACGGCTGACCACCCCTCGCCCAGGGTCCCCCTTCCTTGCACTGCACCCTGCACCCCGGGACGCCCGCTGTGCCCTGACCTCGGGGTGTGTTCTCTTGACACAGGGATAGCCATGGCCACCTAAACCCCTGGTTCTCTAAGGTAAGACATCTCTAAGTGTAAGATCCTATGACCCACATACATGTCTTCCTAAAACACAGCCTCGAACAAGCTCCCTGGGCCTCGGCCTCTCATCTACAGCACGAGGGGATTGGACTGGGTAATCTACAGACCTTTCCTTCCGCTCTGCACTGGCCCTGAGTTTTAATTAATCCTGGAATTCTACAGCTCAAGAGCCAACAGTGTCTCTCTGGGCCCCACTTTATAAAGCCCAAACCCTTTTGCCTCTCAGGTCCCTAGTTGCTCCATCCTATAGACTTCTTTTAACTCTCAGCCGGATTCCAGCAAGGCAGCAACCTCTCTGTCCCTCACTTGTGTCATTTCTTTGAGTCTTGGTTCATTCTATTTCCCCCATCAAAAACACCCTTCCGGAAAAGTCTGGCAGTTCCTCAAAAAGTTAAGCATAAAATTTCCATGTGATCCAGCCATTCTACTTTAGGTATATACCCCAGTGGCTTGGAAGCAGGGTCTCCAACAGATATGTACATGCTCATGCTCATAGCAGCGTTATGCACAGTAGCCAAAGGTGGAAGCAACCCACGTGTCCATCGATGAATGAAGGATAAACGAAGTACGGTATATGCATAAAATGAAATATTATCCAGCCACGAAAAAGAAGGAAATTGTGACACATGTTATCCCATGAATGAACCTTAAAACCATGATGCTAAGCGAAATAAGCTGGACACAAAAAGGAAAATATCGTATGATTCCCCTTGCTGCTATCCGTAGAGTGGCCACGTTCATGGAGACAGAAGGCGAGTGGAGGTCGTGGGAGGTGGAGGGATAGGGAGTTATCTGTGGTGCGTACAGGGCTTCTGTTCGGGATGATGAGGGGGTCTGGTGGGGACAGTCATGCTGGGTGCCCAGCATTGTGGGTGTGCTTCATGCTGCTGAGCTATGTACTTAAAAATGGTTAAAATGGTACGTTTTATATTTTTACTGCAATAAAAAAAAATGCCCAAAAAGAAAAGAAAAAGAAAACAACAACAAACTGTCCCCTCTCTCTCCTCCGTGGCCACCCCCTCCTGCTGGGACCAGCTTCCTCCTGGCTCCACCGCCCAGGGAAGGCCTCTGAGCTCCTCAAGCATTTTTAGGAAACACCCCAGTCTCCTTGTGGCCTGGCACAGGCTGGCTCCAGAGGAGGACCTCGGATAACTCAACACTATTTTCTTCCTTAGCAAGAGTGGCCCTCTGCGGTCCCCTTCCTGCCGGGGGGCCGCCGCTCCCCCTCGGTGGTGGCTGGGAGCCTCCCTGGGGAGCCAGGGGCAGGGTGGTGGGCAGTTACATAACCCGCAGGGAGATTTTTTCCATCGGCCCGCGCGGTGCCAGCTTTCCAGCGGCAGCCGCGGCAGGTAGAGGCGCCCTGTCTGGGCCGGCCGTGCCGGGCAGGGCCGAGATGCTGCGATCTGGAGCCGCTTAGCATAGCTCGGATTCCCCGCGGCGGCTGGGGGCCGCCACTCGCTGAGCTGCGGGAAGGATCTGCTGTCTCCTGCCTGCCCGGCTCCGGGGCGGGAGGAGGAGGAGGTGCCGCGGGTGAGCTGCCAGCCAGCCAGGGGTGACCCTCTGGGGCTCGGGACACCCGAGCCGGCCTTCTCCGATAACCCACTTATCTGCGCGGCCTGCTGCGGCGTGGCAGCCTCAGACAGGGAAGCGCCCAGCCAAGTTCTATCAGGGGATTTAGCAGGGAAAATGAAGCCGGGGTGGGGGTGAGGGTGTGCAGGGAAGAGGACACGGTCTGGCAAGGGACACGGGGGATGGTGAAACAATTCCTGACCTGGGTAAAGCTCCCCTGGCCCAGAAACGAGAGGGAGCAGAACCCCGTGCCATTCCCTTTTGTGCCTGCCCACCTAACACGCTTGCCTCCCCGTGGACAGAAGCTGCTGGGACCCGCCAGTGGATGCTTGCTGGATAACTACCGTGTGCTGGTACGGTGGTGGGACACAAAGGTGACACAGGCACATTGTTTGCCCCCATGACATCTAGGGACACAAGCCTCAGATGAGAAAAGCTTAAATACGAGTCTGGAAGACTCAATGAAGGGGACACATAGTAGATGTTAAAGGGTCAGGGGAAGGCAAGGTCCCTGGGCTGGGAGATCAGGGAAGGCTTCCTGGAGGAGGCAGATTTGACTAGGAGGAAAGAAGCACCTGCCAATCCCTGGGTCCACCCCCAGCAAGTCTACAGGCACCCATTGCCTGCCGTCACTGCTCCAACTCGGAGCACAGGAGGGGGAAATGGAAATGCTGCCACAAGACCAAGGCAAAGGGCGGCCTCCAGGAATCTATGTCGTGAGGCCGAGACATAAAGTTAGAAGGGCTCCTTGTACCAGGGCAGGGCACCCCTATGGATGGAGCGGCAACTACAGGCTCGGCTCAGAGCTGGGGTCCGTGTGCACATCAACCCATTCAATCTCTGCCACAACCCAATTGTTCTTTACAACGGTGGTCCCCAACCCCGGGGCCGTGGCCCCGTACCAGTCCGTGGCCTGTTGGGAAAACAGGGCCTCGCATCACCACCTGAGCTCCACCTCCCTGGGCCACCGTGCACCCCCCATCTCCCCTGTCCTCCCCACATCGTCTGTGGAAAAACTGTCTTCCATGAAACAGTCCCTGGTACCAAAAAGGTTGGGGACTGCTGCTTTGCAGGGCAGAAGCTGGAGTGCAAAGATGGATTAAGCGCTCCTGATCGGTGTCCAGGTAGCAGTCGATGCTACCACATGGGTTCTCAGGGCCTCAGCTTCGCTGCCTCAGGGCAAGAAATCCTGCCTAGAGAAATGAGGTTCACGAAAGTGACCCACGCCTGCTTGTTCCGGATGGCCTGGCTGACCCGGTGCAGGCAGCTGCAGGCCCGTGTGGCCTTACCCTTTGCCTCCCTCCTGAGCCACCCCTGCTCCTAACGAGGCAGCGCAGTGGCCACTTTTCATCCAAGGCCCCCTCGGCCTCTGGACACCTTGATTCTCTGTGAAGGCTGCAGTCAACTGCCTGTGAGACCCACAAAAGTCCCTGCCGTGCACAGAAGGCCACTCTGGGCTTTCTCAAGAGTGGGGCGCTCTGTGGTTCTGGAGAAATCAGCAGTAGCCCAGAGGTGGGAGGTCGGGCACTTGGCTTTGCGGGAAAGCTCCCTGGTCTCTGGGGGCCCAGGGAAGTGGTTCGTTTTGCAGCGCCCAAGGCCCACCTGCCGGTATGACACCTGGCAGGCTGCTGTCCTGGGCTCCTTCCAGCACTGGCTGAGGGTCATTTTCTTTCCTCTATTTATTTCAGATTCAAAAATCAAAATGCTGTTTTACATTCAAGTCACTGGCTGCTTCTGTCCCACTGAGCATCCCCAAGTTGCAGAGGGAACCTCAGACTTTGCACTTTTGGAAGCCACTTTGTTCCCCCTACCCCCATACTGAGCAGTCAGGGAGATCTGGACTTTGAGCTATCCCCGCTGGGTCCTTGAATAAAACGCTCAGGATGTGGCTGGCACCCCCCACCGGCACACAGTGGGATAAGAACAGAGGGGTAGGCAAATGGACTGAGACGACACATATGCAGAATCTACCACAGTGTGTGGTACACAGCAGGTGCTCAATAAGTCTTTGTTGAGCAGAATAAAGATTGAAGAAAAGCAGATAAAATTCACCAAAGCAAGTACAGACAAATCTGGCAATGAGACACACGGCTCCGACCCACTGTGGCTGTGGCAAGGGGGGTTAAGAGCATGGGTAGGAGCCAGGCATCAGCTCTCCCCATCGGGGGAGCCCAGGGCGCCCGTGGACTCTGGTGCAGAGGTCCAAGCTCCTGTGATACTTGGTCTCCTGTGTCGTGAGGCAAGTCTGTTGGGGACTGCAGGTGCCTACCCTCAGGGAAATGCGTGTGCTGGCTCTGCGTGTCCCTCGCAGGGCACAGCCTTCAGCGTGGCACAGATGACACCCTGGGGTGCTCAGATGCCAGCCACTTTTTAGAAAAGCAGACCTTCGGTGGGCCTGAGACACCCTCCACAATCTGCACGTGGGGAAAGCGGCTTGCACTGCCCTCCGGCCCTTGGCGTTAGCCCCTTCTGATTTCTAGCAACCCGTGGAGGGGAGCTGGGTGGATATGGCCCAGGGCTTTTGCGCAGGCTTTGGAATGCACAGAACAATGTGCTTCTATCCCTGGGTATGCCCAGCTTGGGCCAACACTGAAATTAGTTTACATGCCTGGAGTGCACACTGGCTCAGCGGTGGGTGTGCAGAAGTGAGGGAGGGGGTCTGGGAACAGAAGAGGGAGAGGTGCAAGGAGGAGATCTAAACTGGGATGGCGGCTTCTGTGGTCCACACGGACAAGGACAAAGGGACAGTCCAGGTATTTCCCCAGGTACCCTCGGCCCTCGGGGGCCCAGGAAGCTCAGAGACTCAGCAACCACTGGAAATGCAGTGGGATTACTCCACAGGGGGGATTCTGAAATCCCCGCTGATAACTTCATGATTTTCCCAAGCTCCTGACCCCCAGCGCGTATTTGGGGAGTGGCGTGGGGCCAGCCCCAGGCAGCCCCATGACGTTGAGTGAGCCTTGTAGCCACTTTCTTCATCTACACACTTGAGGAATTATCCCTGACCTGGAACCTACTTCCATTTCACATACAGGAAAATGCTCAGAAGAATTCAAAAGGCCCTCATGTGCTGGGAGCATTGGTACCCAAGACTGACGGCTCCATCCATCCCTTCCATAGGCATTTACTGAGCATCTACTATGTACAGGTAATGATGCCAGGAGCTGGGCACAGGTGATAACTCAGCCAGGATTCCTACCCTGGAGGAGTTTATAACTTAGAGCCGGTTAGAACCCCAAGAATCAACATTAGTCTCTCTCCTCTCTTCCTCTGGAAAAGACAAGGGTTAGGAATCCCAAACTTCTGATAAGGAGGGATGACTTAATTTTCTGGAAACCTTGAGAGAACCCCGAGAGAAGGCTTTCCCTTCAGGAACAGAGATAGAGGAATGGCCCGATTCCCCTTCCCAAGCCCACAAATGTGGGACCAGGAGAGGGGGTAGGGGGCTGGGACAGACAGGGTGTAGAGTGGGGGAGACACGCACATCCCAGGTAAGGTGAAGGTAAGGTACATCTTCAGGGTTTGTCCACACTTGTGAGGTTTACTGATAGGTGCAGCTCGACCAGAAAACCTCCAGTGCCCCTTGTGAGCTAAAATCATCCCCCAAGACCCCACAGAGTCACCACTTGATCAAGTTTCTACATTTCAAAAGCCCCAAACACGTGCTTAACGAGCACCCAGCCAGAAACTCAGAAGAGTTTATCTGTTCTCTAGCTTGAGGTCAGCTTTTTAAGAGGCTGTCTTCTAGAAGGTGCTAGAGAAGAGCGATTTATTTTGAAATCTGGTCCCATGCCAGGTTCTGATTTCGTGTTGTCTTTTTACAATAGCCCTGCTGTGTTTACGACTTGGTTGAGACGAGGGTGTTTTTTTTTTTTTTTTTCAAAAAAAGGTATTGCATCCTTCTGTTAGATGTGTTGTTGGTAACAGTTGCTAGGGAGAGCTGGGCTCAGTTACAGACACACTGATGCCCGCTCTAATAATACTTTGCTCTGCATAGCTCGGATGCAGACACCTCTCGGCTAAACCGGGCACACACATTTCAACAGAGGAGGGCTTGAACTTGTACTACCCAAGCCTGTCTCAGCAAAGGAGCACTCCCTGAGCCCACGTGGAAGTCCTGGGCAGTGACAGGGCAGTGCTGGGCGGAGGGGGCTCAGGCCTCCATTCCTGTCATTCCAAAGGTCCCATAAAAAGAGGCACACTCATTCTTCACTTCTCTGTGAAACTGGAGCCCCCCCTCCTCCCCGTTACGGCACCACCACAATCCCCTGATGAGGATCAAGGGAGACTTTTGGTTACTTCTGGAACCCAGGGGCCCGGGCGGCTCACATTCTCGTGGAGTCGGAAACAATCAATGCGCATCGTGCAGTTACTGGGAGCCTCGGTGGGAAGGGCGGGTGAGGCAGGCTGAGCAGCGAAGCCGGTCCCCTCCCCAGCGTTGCAGGAGGGCCAGCCCCTGGCATGGCCTGGCAGCGTGGGGTGATAGCTGTTCAAGGCCAAGAAAAGGGGAAAGGAAACGGGGAAAGGAGTCCAGGACAGAGAGAAATGGGGCCGGCAGGAAGAGAAAAAGCGGTTCCCGCCTCCTCAGGGAGCCGTCTCAGGATGACAGTGAGGGGAACTGAGGCTGGAGGAGCTGAAGGAATGGTCTCCGCAGTTAGGTCTCCTGCCTCAGTGCTCTCCCACCGGCTTGGGCTCCGAGTCCTGCACGTCGTTCCGCACGGAGCCCAGCACCTGACAGGTATCTCCTGACTGGCTCACACACGACAGGCAGAGCCAGATGGCTCAACGATGGACAATCGTGGCGTCTCTGGGGTGTCTCCTGAACGGTGGTGGTCAAGCCTGGCTGCAGAGGAGTTCTTAAAGGATGCCAGGCGCTGTTCCTGGAGACGCTAATTCAACTGATTGGAGGCAGGGCCCCCGTGCCCGCACGTGTTAGAAGCCCTCCATGCGATCCCAGTGTCCAGCTAGGCTGAGAACCACTGACCTAAGGAAGGCCCAGTGTCTGAAATGCAATATTCCCCTGCTGGGTCCCCTCTGCTGACAATCACACCGGTAACAGACTGTGCCTCAGTTTGCCCACCTGTGAAACAGACTCATCACCTACAAACTGTCAATCACCCAATACCTTGGACCCTGGACCAGCAATACCGGGGGGCTTGTTAGAAACGCAGAATCTCAGGCCCCATCCCAGACCTACTGCATCCGAATCTGCATTTAAAGAAAACCCAATGTGATTCCTATGCACATTCAAGTTGGAGAACCAGTGATCTAGCGAACACTACATGCTTTGCAGGTTTAAGAAAGGTCTGATTAGCCGGGCACAGTAGGAAGCTACCACTTGGGAGGCTGAGGCAGGAGGACTGTTTGAGCCCAGGAGTGTGAGGCTGCAGTGAGCTATGATAATGCCACTGCACCTTAGCATGGCTGACAGAGGGAGACCCTGTCTCAAAAAAATAAAAATAAAAGCAAAAAATTAAAAAAAAATCTGTTTAATAAATAGATCTATAGCTTATTTACAAGGATGCTGATAAGAAAAGGGCCACATCTAAGGCAAAAAAGAGTTAGTTTGGATGTAAAAATTGAATACCGTTTTTGAGCTGTGGGATAGGTGATGGGGTCCACTGAGACCCCAGGGTCTCTGGTACTGTCATGCTCATGAGGGCATCTCTTCTGGGTTCCTTGAGATGGTGATGTTGAGTCTGGCTGGGGAGGGTTAAAGGACCTTTGGCCTTCCCCCAACCCCTACTTCCCGATACATGGGGGCTGCACCCTAGCTTGGCAGGCAGGTTGCAGACCTCTGCTGCAGAGTGTTAACCACATCAGAGGTTGCCTCTCTCCCTTCTATGCCAACGGCTCCCATCATCGAAGCCCAGGCAGCAAGAGCAGCCAGCCGGAGAGGGCAATGTCCAAAGACAGCTGCTGGGAGCCGTGCTCGTGGGGCTCTTCACATGCTGGCCCCTTTGCTGCCAGCATCACTAAGCTGGGCCTTAGGACTTGTGTGTGGAGGTTGCAGCCAAACCCGACCACACGAGGGGCATCTCAGAGGCCGCCGAGCCGGGGCCTGAAGTGGATGGAGCTGAGCGTGGCCTTCGGGGAGAGAGGGGAGGGGGAGGCGAAGGCTCTGCAGGCCGGGCCAGGACCGCGGGCCGGGAAAGGGACACAAGCACACTGGGCCAGGAGATGAAGGCGAGTGAGAAAGGACAGCCCTGCAGGCGTTAGGAGGGACAGCGGGGTTTACTGCGCTGTGCCTGCTGCTTCCTTCTCTTGTACCTCTTGCGTTTGGGTGGCGAATGGCCATGAATTATGCTGCTCGGCAAGCCCTGCTCCACCCCACACCCCCTTGGCTTCAGAGAGGAGCAGCAGGGCCTGAGAAAGCCCAGACACGGCGTTGGTGTCCTCTGGGCCTTGCAGTTACGGGGCCGTCAGGGATTCGGGGCAGCTTCGCACCAGCGCAGACATGCTTTGACCGGCTGCCCAGGAGGCCTGAGTACCCACATCCAGCCCTTGGTTATACCCTTCAAGGGGGTCCCTGCTTGTCTCACACAAAAGCCAGAGCTGCAGCTAGTGAAGAGGGGTGACTGGTGGCCTATGGGGACATTTAGATTTCTAAATGCCTGACCCACAAATGCTCCACCCAGGCAAATGGTCGGCGTCTGACACCTGGGGAGTGGGGATGAGCTGTTCTAGAGCCTCAGAATGTGAGCTCTGCCTGCCCCTGGGGGTTCCCCTCTTGCCCTGGACTGCAGCTGTCCTCAGGCCCATGGCCTGGGAGAAGGGAGAGGGGAGGCTTCCAGTGCCTTCCTCTTCACACATCCGTTTCTCCACGATGGCCGAGGGCCCTCCAAGTACCAGGCACCGTGCAGACTCTGGGATGCAGAGACGACGCCCCGTCCTAGAGCCCAGGGTGGGTGGGCAATAGCAGCACGCGCCCGACTTTGTCACTGTGTGTTCATGCCGTCATTGGTTGAAGTTCTGATCCTTCCTCCCTGCAAACCTCTTCAGGACAAAGGTGTGTCATTTATTGACCATTGGATCCTTAGCCCTGAGGCTGGTGCCTGGCACACACAGACACGCAGTAAATACTAGCAGGGTGACTGAATGTTTGTGGCTACAGGCGACAGGTGCTGGGACAGGGGACGGCTGGGTGCTTCCTGGAAAGTGGGGCCCCAGCGCCACCTGAGGCATGAGTGTGATTCACTCTGGAAGGGGGGTGGACGTTCAGGGTGGGGTCGGAAGTAAATTCTGGACAGGAGGAGAGTCCGTTTACCCAGGGTGCAGCAGGAGAGGAGGTTCAGCCTCGCTGGAGGGTGGTGGTGGGGGAGGGGGTACAGGATGTGGGGGTGCCAGTTCTCATCTGCCCCAAAGACAAGGGGCACCTGTAGAGTTGGGTCTCCTGAGCTGGCCCCCAAGCCTCTAACACTCATGACAGACCTATCATTGAGCCACAACACGGGGTAAGCAGGTTTGTGACGTCTAGGAGGACCCAGGACTGTTGCGTGCCAGTGGCAAGGCCTGGGCAGAGTGGGAAAGGCAGATTGTCATGGGGGGGTCACTCGTGCCCGTCTCCGAGGGCCCAGCTCATCTCCAGCAGCGCAGATCAGAGGTTGTACCGAAGAGCCAGTGTGTGCGAGTCCCAAGCAGGTGCTCAGAGACCAAGCTCCGACGGACGGCTGCATCGGGTCTAGAACCCCTGTTTCCCAGCTGTCAATGTAGGGCCTACCCCTACCCCCGTGTTTGCCAAACTGTGTCTCTCAGAGCACCAATCCCACAAGAAGTTCCTAGCTGAGGAATGCAACGAGGGCTTCGCTGAGTTAAACGCAGCCAGACAGGGTCCCTCCTCGCTGCCTGTGCAGAGCCTGTGCTAACTCTGAGGCTGACGGAGAGGCGAGTGCAGGGGCCACAGAGCCCGCTCTGGGGCTGAGCGTTTCCCGAGACTGATGCTCCACTGGACACTGGGAAGGCTGCTCTCACGGCTGGCTGGAGGAAATGCCTGACGGGGGTGGGCCCTGCGGCCAGCCGCCCTCCCCGCCGCCCTGTGTGTCTGTCTGCCCTGGGTCTGGCTGGGTCACTCGGAGCTGGCAGCCACTGTCTAGAACTCTTGCCCCATCCTGGCCCTTCTCTGAAAAACAAAACTCAAAGCCAACGCCATAGGCTGATCCTGTCCCTGACTCGCCTGTGCCGGGTGGTCGGTGGCAGACACACTTCTCCCTGCCCGTCACTCTCTACACTCTCCCAGGACATTCCGGCCCGCGAGGAACATGCCCGATGTGCAAATCCCTCAGGTAATGCGGGAATTCGTCACCAGGGGAGCGCGGGCGATCCAGGAATGGGAACCCGATCAGGGCCTGGAGCAGGAGAGAAGCAGCCTGGGCGGGCCAGGGAGAGCTCATGTTGCAGCGGGCCAGACACACGGGGAAGAGGAGAGGGTGGGCGGGACGGAGCCCTGCGCCCCGGCAGCGACTTCCCCAGCTTTCAGGGAAGAGATGGCAGACCAGGAACCAAGGGTGAGACAAGGGGACCGTGCCCTCGTTTACACCTGCTGTCTGGGCACAGTGAGGAACGGAGCCCTGTTCGCTCGCAGAAGTCTTGCAGTTTGGATGCTCTATGACATGGTCACCACAGCCAAGACAGACCTGCAGCTGTAATTCTACTTTCATAACTTCCCAGCCACTGTTTTACCTTGCCTGGCCTGGCAACTCGATTCGTACTTCAACAAGTCTCTAAAGTACCAAGGAGGAGGAGAGATGGCTTTCCCCCAGCCACGACTTCCAGGGTGGTCCCAGGGCCCAGTGTGGCACCAGGCTATGCCCCCCGCTATCTCTCCCTGATGCCACCAGTTCACCCGCTACCGCCCACGACAGAAGAGCAGGTACTCGCGAGATGAAATGGTGCCGGGCTCGGTCTGAGTGCACACACCCACACCCACTACACACCCATGCCCATAAAAACACCGCGGGATGCTGGTCTCCATGGGGAAGCAATGAGCAGGGGTGGGGTTACGCTCTCTGGGGGTGAAGGGCTATTAAGTGGGAAAGACAAGCTTGCATTGCCACGCTTCCCCTCTGCCTAGGAGCCCCAGTGTCTGGGCAGACAGACTGTCCCTTTCCAGCTCCTGCGTGGCTTTGCTCACACCCGTCTCGGTACCAGCTACCACCAGCTGCACAGCTGCAGACGTACGAGGGCGTGGTCCTGGGGGGAGGAAGAGAGACGGCCACAGCAAGTTCGTGTCTGCCCAGACAGAGAGAGGTCAAAGCACAGGCCAGGCTCAGACTAAGAGCTGGGCCTCTTATCATGAAAATAGAAAGAGGGAAAGGCTGGTTCAACACAAAGCACCTATAAAATTATATTGGTGCATCGTTACCATGGAGCACGCACACAAACACACACAAGTCTGGCCACTCGCCCCTGCCCTTCCACTGCCTTTCTGTTTTCTATAATTACTCGGGCGAGGGGGAAACTCGGGGAAAGTTCAACTGTGGTTCGAACTTGCAGCCTCCTCGCTACTAATAACCCCCAGACGGACGCAGAGGGGCAGGGGCGCGGGGGCAGCTGTCGTGTCCCGTTACCTGGAGCATGTTGAGGAGCAGGCTCCGGAACTTGGTGCCCTCCACCATGAAGAGCGCCATCTTGTCGCACAGCTTGGCGGCGGTGAAGGCGAAGCTGCGGTCAGACACGGCCTTCTGGTAGATGGTCCGCACGATCTCTCCCAGCATCTCCTCCGAGTTGGTGGAGTTCTGCGCCTCCTCCATGAAGGTGGTGAGCTTGGCGTCCACGTCGCTGCTGTTGTTCCGCATGCTGTTCAGGATCTCCATCAGCTTGTCCATCTTGTTCTGCTGAGGGCTGGTCGTCTCCACCGCCACGTCCTCCTGGGGTTGTGGGAGACAAACGGGTGTGCCTGAGGGACGCCCAGGTTTCCGCAGGGGCAGCCTGGTGGATGGAGGGCTGCCACCTCCAGAAAGCGGAACCAGCCCTACCTTCTTGGGCCTGAGGTCTGGTCCCTCTGGGAATGCTAACCGCCACCCAAAGACCCCTTATGCCCTGAAGCTCTTTGTTGACTTTTTTCTTGGCATCAGCGACATTCTAGCTCCTATCCAGGGTTCTCATATACACTAGCTTTTTTTGTCTATTGTTCCATCAAATGTCTCAATCAGGAAGTCTTATTTAATATTTCATCTTGTATAAGCCCCATTAAATCAAGACATCAAATAAGAAATTGGGCCAAAAAAGAAAACGCGGGTAGGAAGGCCAGGTCAGGAAGGTGGGTAGGATCCAAAATGCCTGCAGTGGGGGTTAGAAGTGGCCCAGGGAGCAGCCACCTTGCCCTCCACATCCTCAGCTCTGAATGCCCACGGCTGGTCACATTCTCTGGGCACAGGGCTCCATGTGGACACGGCCCTGGCTTTGCATCCTACGGAGACGGTGCCGGCCTTCTACACACAACTCCTACACACCAAGGAGTCCACCAATGTGCCGCTAAAATGGCTGGTGCTTCTAGGAGGGAAATTTCAGATAAAAAGCCCTTATGAGGTTTCGCTGCAACTGGGACCAGACCAGGGGCTGAAGGAAGAAGAAAATGGCATCTGACTGTCAAAAGTGTTTACTCAAACAGAGCAGAGTGGTGGTCAAGAATGTGATTGACTTAACTGCTGGGATGTGAGGTCCGGGTGGAGGGGCAGGATCATAAGATGAGATCATAAAGTCCTAAGATGAGACCCACACTTGCCCTTCTGTTCTCAACAGTAGGTGCCCTGGCCTAGAAGGCACAGGGCAAGGTTCTATCTCCTGCTCTCTGTTGCTTGCCATGTGGCTTTGGGCAAGTGGTTTCACTCGCTAGGCCTCAGTGTCCTCAGGGGTAACACGGTGAGGACGAAAGGTTCATAGTGGGGTTGAGTTCCAAGGGCAACCGGTCTCTCACTTGAGACCTGAGAGTTGAATCTGGGGTGTCCTTCTCCGTCTTCTCCTCGAGCCCCTCAAAGCCATCTACGTCCTCAAGGAACGCTCGTCTGGGTCTCTGAGTTGGGTCCAGAAGACACAGCTCCCCAGCCCCATGGACATCTAAGGCTTTATCCGTTCCTTGAAAGGTAGAGGGAAGTGTTACTCTCCTTGATGAAAACCTCGTGTGGGCTGGACTAGTGGCTCCCCTGTCCCCAGGGTTCAACTTTCTTTAGGGTAAGTGGGAAGAGTGACCCAGCCTGAGACTAAGCCCATGTCCTTCTGGTCCAGGAGTCTAGGAGGCCTCACCTGAGGGGAGTCCTTAAAACTGATCAGTGGGTGCTATAGATCCACCCTCTCTGTTCCATCTCCCCCATGCCCCTCCCAACCATCTGGGCCCCAGGGTAGGAACAGTTGTTTGCATATAGACCCTTGCAAAAGACAAGGCTCTTCGCACATTATCTCATTTATTCTTCACAGTCTCTTTGCAAGGTGGGTAGTATAACACCCATTTTACAGATGAGTAAACTGTGGCTCAGAGAGGTTAGGTGACTTGCCCAAGGTTGCCCAGCCAAAGGCAAAGTGAGGACTGAGTCTGGCTGGCTGCTCTCTGCCGCACTGCAGTTGCATTTAGCAGAGCTCTAGGGAACGTGATAAATGGTCCTTCTCCCTGGTTGCGCCATAACAACCTGTCCTGGAAGCTCTTCAGGCAGGGACCACACACTGGCCCTCACTTGGGAAGTTCTCCCCAGTGCCTACCTTTGGGACATAAGGAAATAGTGAGACTTCCCTCTAGGATCCCACAGCCGCTTGTCCCTGAGGGGATGTGGAGCAGAGGAGGGGACCCTGGGGGAAGCAGAAGGAACTCAGGAGGACATAGAGGACACTAGGAGCAGCATCTCATGTCCAGAGTTGATCCAGGAAGAGGGCTGCCCTGCCTCATCCTGCCTGAGTGTGGACCTTGGGCCTGACCCCTGGGGCAAAAGGCTGGGGAGGATGGGGGAGAGGGAGGATGGGGGAGTAGAGGGAGGATGGGGGAGAGGGAGGATGGAGGAAACGCCCAGGACCTCAAGCTCTGCGGAGGTCCCAGAGGAAGACCCCACAGGCTCTGCCTAAGTCGGCCTTTCTTGGGATGGTTCCTCTCCAAGGTGACCTTACCTGTGCCTTCGGCAGGCAGCAAGGGTGTGCTGCTGGGATGAGCACACGGACTTAATGCTGTAAGTAACACATCCCCGTCCCTGCCCTGGAGGCTTGGGCATCTCCTCCTGACGCTGTGACCAGGCACTGGAGACCAGGCCAGGACGAGGGTGAGGCAACAGGCTCCCGGGGACCTCCAGGAGGCCTCGCCCTGTGGGTCCTGCCGGCACAGGTCAGCACGGAGGGTGCCGAGTGGAGCCTCCTTACCGTTTGCACCCTAGAGCGCTCGCTGGCCACAGAGAGATGCAACCAGCCTGCACCCACTCCGCCCAGCTCACCTCGGCTCCCCACGCTGGCAGGGCCCCCGCCTGCATGGCACTCACCTCGTGGAGAAGCATCAGTCCCTCTTACTCCATAAGCCCCAGGTTTCCCCAAATGCCCTTTAGCGTGAACAGGGCGGTATCTGACCCGGGCACCAAGTGCCCGCCCTGGGCCTCTTGGGGGGCCAGGAGGTGAGGAGCCAGAGTAGCTGGAGGGCCCACGTGGCTGGCCCTCTGGTGGCCTAGTAGCACCCAAGGCAGTAGTGTCCCCGTGCGGTGGGTCCCCACAGCCAGCAAAGACCTGCTTCCCTCCACATGGCTCCCCAGACCCTCAAACCCCTGAGGCTCTGCCCTGCGCCCACCTACCAATGTGCCTACCTCTCACTGTCCTCCCTGGTGCAAGAGAAAAACAAAACTTCAATTACCGGTACCTTTTCTTTTAGCCTTCGCCGCAGTCTGTCTTTGGAAGACTGGAGCAGGGTAATTTTGGGCCGCTCCCCGATGCGCTCGGGAAGAATACTGTCTTTACGCTTTGTCTCGGCCTCCGGCCCTCCCGGCGGCTGCGGGGGCAGCCTCTCAGAAGCTGCCAGGGCCAGGGAGTCAGGGCTGCGGGGGGGCTCGAGGCCGCTGTGCCCGGTGTCCCCCGTGGTGTCCTCAAGTTTTGGGCTCTCGATGGTCACAATCTCTTTGGCATTGCGGTGGGTGCCTGTCTCCCCCTTGTCGCCTGGTGGGTGCTTCATGTTGCCGTGGTGCCAGCGCCGGTTCTGGCTGTAGCCGTGGTGGGTGGGCCTCCCCGAGGGGTGCGGTGCTGAGCCCCCCTGGTAGGATTTCTGGTGGTCCCTGTTGTGTTTGGCGCTGCCCGGCTGATGGTCACCATGCTGCTGGGGCTTGTTCCCTCCTGGAGGTCTTTGCTGCCGTCTGCAAATGGAACGGGAAAGACAGAGGGAGGGACCACTGAGTGGGCCGGCCAGGTGCCTGCATCTGGACACTGGAACCGGAAGTCACCGCCTTGTCCCTTCATTCATTCTTCCAACAAACACTTCCTGAGCACTTCCTATGTGCCAGGCTCTGTGACAGGGGCCGGGGCTATGGCAGAGAACAGCCAGTCAGGTCCCTGCTTTGCAGAGGATTTAAGTCAATCCTTCACTTAAAATCAGTGCTTTATTCACTTAGCAGAATATGCACAAATGCATGCATGTGGAACAAAACTAAAAAGATCCAATAGAGTACACAGTGAACCCTCCTGCCTCGGGCCCCGCCACCAGTTACGTGCTCTGGAAGCACCTGTTCCCAGATTGTGAATCTTCTAGGCATATCCTATGCATGTACAAGCAAGGAACGTACACAGACCTGCCTCCCATAATCACCATCTCATTAATGACTTTGCACCAGAGTGCTTTTTGAAAAATGATATCACTTTTCAAACAATTTTTTTGATACATTGACATTGTTCTCCCCAAACCCACTAAATAAATGTACTATAAGAAGTTGTTATAGGCCAAATTGTGTCCCTCTCACCCTTCCCCCAAATTCATATGTTGAGGCCCCAATACTCAGTCCTTCAGAATGTGACCATATTTGGAAACAGGGCCCTTAAAAAGGTGATTAAGTTAAAATGAGGCTGTTGGGGTCAGCTCCAAACTAATCTAACTGGTGTCCTCATAGCATCAGGGATGCCAGGCACAGAGAGGAAAGACCATGTGAGGACACAGCAAGAAGGCGGCCGTCTGCAAGCCAACGAGAGAGGCCTCAGAAGAAACCAACCCTGCAGACACCTTGATCTTGGACTCCGAGGTTCCAGAATTGAGAGAAAATAAATGTCTGTTGTTTAAGCCACCCAGTCATCTGTACTTTGTTGCGGCAGGACTAGCAAAGCAATACGGAGGGGATATTTAACACGACGATTTTGGGTCAAGACAGGTTCACCAATTTACTTGACAACACTTTCTAGGCAGAGAACAGCATATGGAACAAAGTGAGTTGTGCACCATGGGGTGGACCCCAAATGTTTTGATTTGAGGACGGAAGGCAAGTGAAGGGGTGGCGAGGGGCATTCTCACGACCCTTCAGGCTGGCACAAGGGCTGCTTCCTGCCCCTCAAAGCACCCTTGTGTTCAATCTCCATCTCACCCTCAGCGTGTTGCCCATGTCACAACTTCACCGGGAGTGCAGCTGAACACCAACATAACCGTGAGCCCCTCAAAGGTTGCAAAGTGGTGAAGAAAATCTGCAGAACGAAGATGTTACCTTCTAAAGAATGAGCCCCACACCTCCTCCGTGACCTGTCTTGGGTACTATAGATCTTCCTTGCATTGCATTTTATGAACAAACGGTATTTCTTTACTTTCAAATTATTGCTTATTACTTATATAAACTCAATTTCAATGTTCACTGGATACATTTTTATTTGTGAAAATTTGGGGGTATCTCAGGTTGAGATTAAACATATTATTTTCTCATTAAAATTAATGAAAACATTTTTTTCATTGAAAAGCTGTCACTGAAAAGCTTAGTCGCAGAGCTTTCAGGGGGAACTAAAATAGCTAAGTGAGGGACAGATGCAAGAGTCTTCTTTTTGTTTCCATGTAACACACTGTATATTAGGAACAGAAATGAGTATAATCTTTGTGAAGGGGAATTTGACAATTTGTTTCAAAAGCCTCTAACACATGCAAACCATTGGACCTTGCAATTCTACTTGTGGCAATGTGTCCCAAGGAAATAATCAAAGATGTGCAAAAGGATTTAGGCACAAGGATGTTCATCAGAGCAAAAACTGAATGTGGAATAATTAAGGATACGGCAAAAATACTCACGCTTGTTGGTGGAAGTATGGTGTCGTTTTTAAGGCAAGTATTTATATGCACGGGAAAATCTGGAAGGATGCACACCAAAATGCTAATAGTGGTTATCTCTGGAAGATGGGATGTGGATTTTTCTTTTCTATCTTCTAAATGAACATGATTTTATTTTCTTCATTAGACTTTTCATTGTCAGGCAATTATAGATTCACATGAGTTCTCAGGAATAATACAGAGAGATCCCTTGTACTTTTTAGCCTCACGGTAACATCGTGCAAAACTATACAGTACAATATCACAACCAGGATATCGACATTGATGTGGTCAAGATACAGAACATTCCCATCACCACAAAGGTGCCCCTGTCGCTCTTTCACAGCCACACCCCTTCCCTCCTGCGCCCAGCCCCTCAGTCTCTGGCAAGCACCCATCTGTTTTTCATTTATAATTCTGTCATTTCAGAGTGTTGCATAAATGCAGTCGTCCAATATGGAACCCATTGCGACTGGCTTTTTTCACTTAGTATAGTTCCCTGGAGATTCATCTAGATTGTCGCTTGTGTCAAGAGTTCGTTCCTGTTCATTGCTGAGTTGTATTCCGAGCTATGGATGTGCACAGCATGCTGAACCCCCCGCCCCCCACTGAAGGGCGGCCGGGCTGCTTCCCGTTTGGGGCTATGATGAGTAAAGCTGCTAGGAACACTTGTGGACAGGCTTCTGTGTGAACGTGAGTTTTCATTTCCCTGGCATAAATGCCCGGGAGTACCACCGCTGGACGGTATGGTGGTTGTATTTTTAGTTTTCAAAGAAATTCTCACACTGTTTTCCAGAGAGGCTATACCACTCTACCTTCCTGCCAGCAACGCAGGGAAACTTTTAGCCATGATTTCTTTGAGTGATTTTTTCAGCCCCACCCTTCTTCTCCTCTCCTTTTGGGACTCTGATGGCACGCGTGTCAGATTTTCAGTTACAGTCCCACGGGTCCCTGAGGCTCAGGTCATTCTCCCCACGGGGGGCTGGGGCACCTCCTCGCAGTCTAGGCCCCTCCCCGGGGTTCACTGGAGTGGGGGATGGGGGTGGGGCCGCAGCCTTCTGGGGTTTTGGCTGGAGTAGAGCAGTCATTATCTACGGTTTCCTGTCTTGCTAGGCTGCCCCACCCTGGTCCTTTGGCTAGAGCTAGCAGGCTTCTGCTGGGGCTCCCTTAGTCCACCCGTGCCTCGCGGCGTTTCTGGGTTTCCAGTTTCTTTAGCTCCAAGTCTGGGACAAACGAGCCAAAAAGAAAACTCAAGGAACTCACCACGGGGCCAGTCTTCAGCCAAGGTCCCCAGCCTGTCTGCTTCTTCCCACCTTTCAGAGTCTTGTGTTTGTTTTTCTATATCATGTCCAAGGTTTTTCGCTATCTGTACTTATTTTAATAATTTAAGAGTCATTACAAAAATATCCCTAAAGGTCTGGTACACCGAACTGAATCCTGCCGCCCGGGAGTGCCCTCCTCGGGGGCCTGCGTGGGATTTCTCACCCTCGTTGTCCAGGTTCGCTCTCGTGGGCTCTGAAGCACATTCCTGGTCAAGGGCAATGCTGCCCTGACACCCCCATCACAACGCCCCCCCCCCCCCCCGCCCCGGCTCCCCGCACCGACTGGCACACCATAAACACTCACTTTCACTCTCCATTGCATGAAAGCAGGGCAGGGACCATCAGCACCAGCGCCTGGTGGGGAGTCGGGCCCCCCAACCCGGCAAAGTGGGGCCCTTGAGTGGGCTTCCTCCAGCGATTCGCTCCCCACCTGGCCGGAGGGCCCAGACCTAAACCCAGACACCTTGGTCAGGTCAGAAGGCCGTGGCCCTCGCTCTGAGGAGTATAAACCAACCACGCTGGGAAAGCACAGAAGAAACTCTACGGCCCATGTACAACTTCCTAGGGTGCCACACGCCTGTGACCTGTGAATTCTCCTTCCTTTAAGTTTTCAGTTACTTTCAACTAATTTCTCCTTCCATTCTCTTTGTTCTTTGAATGTGAGTTATTTTTACACCGAGAGAGGAAGCTTGGAAATTCCCTGGAAGATAATGATTGATTCTCACAACTTTTGTCATCCTTATTTAGAACTTTTGTGGCGCCTACAGCTATGGCCCAAGAAATGCCCCCAGAGGATGGTTGACCAAGCCCTTCTCAACATCCGTCTCAAAACTATCTGGTTTCCCACTCGCCATGCCACGGATTTCCCTCTCTCTGCCCAGCGCCCCTGCCCCAAAAAAGAACACAACTGTCCACCTAGAGGAGGAAGGAGGTAATTTCTGCATGGCTGGTGGGTGGTCAAGGGCTCCAGAAAGGAATCAGCTGGGTCTTGCAAGAGCTTCTGCTGTTCGTTCCTGGAAGTTCGGGGAGACCAGGAATTCCATGTCTTCCTGGTTCAGAAGACCTTGCAGCGGTCACCAAGATTGCTTCGCCCTGCCTGGCATCTGTGGCTGTTGTCAGACTCGCTCCTGCGGGGTGGAGGCTCCTTTGCACATGCGCGGGACCATCCATAGGAGGGAGGGGAAACCAGGGAGTCCACCCCACGTGCGCCCTCCTAGCTGGGCAGGTAACACTAATGAGTTCAAAAGAAGGAGGTTTTGACAGGAAGCTAAACGGCAGAACAGGTCACCTGGGTGGGCCCTGGGAGGGCAGGGAAGAGCCCAGAAACCATGGGAAACAGAGGCACAAGGCCTCGCCCTCTCTTCTCCCTTTACCTCCTCCCTGCACAAGGTCCTGCTTAGTTCTCGGAGCAAGTGATTGCTGGGACTAGCCTCTGCGTGCAGGCAGGTCAAAAACCTTCCTTCCCATTCTACAGGTAAGCCAAGGCTCTCGGGAGGGAGTGTGCCAACCCGGTCAATTCACCGCGGCACCTGGTGGCCACCGCTTGTCTGTGTCTTACCCTCTTTGAGATCCAGCCTCCTCAGGAGAGAAGGGCTGCACCACGCCGAGACCTCTGCGGTGGCAACCACACGAGGCCCACGTCCTTGGCCAGGGGAGCAGCGGAGAGGGCTGCTGGAACCACGGGCACAGACTTGGAACGGGGCCTCGTTCCCCAACAATGGAGACCCAGGCTTCCCCGCTCCGGCCATTCACAAATACTTGTCAGCAGCGGTTGGCCGCACTGGCCAAGACCAGCTCCTCGCTCTTCTGCGTTTGCTGGCGCTGAGTTTCATCGATACCTTCATCCAGGGGCCAGCTGGCTGCTCACCACGAAACCTGTGGGTTCGGGTTTGGCCGGGCCGGGGAGGAGCCGCTTCTGCTCCCTGCAGCCGGGCAAGGAGGCTGCACTGAGTCCCGGACACACGGATGTGTGGATCCCGGTTCGGGAGATGACTAGACACCCGGTTCCGCAGCACTTCGAGCAAAAGGGGCAAAATCCATCTCTCTGCCTGTTTATCGTGGGCTCTAATCCTCTCTCTGGGGAAGTCTCTCGGGTGAGGGGCGACGGCTTAGGAGATACGATTAATATTCCATTTGTGCTACTGGCAACACCTGCTGTTAGGGAAATAATGCTTGCTTTTTTTTTTTTTTTGAGAATGGAAATTGTCAGTTTATGCCTTTTCTATCATTCATTTAGTTTATTCTTTCTCCTTTGGGTTCTGAAATCAGATGTCTTGTTTCACTCTAAGATTGCGCTTTTTTAGACGCACAAAAAAGTTCTTGGAACACCACAGCTGCATTTTGGGAGGTGGGTGTAGGGAGAAGAACTTCAAATTTTGTTTTAAAAAATGGTTTCAACAGCAGGCCCACTGGAGACAAGCGTCTCTCTGTTCGTGTTTTATTTCATAATCGTTCCCAACTCGATATTCCGAGGGCCACGGACTTATTATGGTTCTCTCGATGTCGGACACTTTACCACATAATTTGTAGGTCTGCTTAAAAATTTCTGAAAGCAAAATTCCTAGGGCAAGTGGTTTGAAAACTATGCACAGGCTCATATTTCTTGCCTTCAGGAAAAGTGATGACTGTTTATTTCTAGCGTGGGCACCTCCATTCCTGCCCACCTACACACGCCCTGAGCGGCGTCCCGCCTTGCCTGGCCCAGCCACGGGGACAAGGCCAGGGTTGGGGGGAGACTTAGAGGCACAGGCACGAGGGGCTTATCGGCAGCTCAGCTTAGCGTTGGCATGTGGGGCCTGGAAACAAAAACTGTCATGCATGCCTGCCCCAGCTTGCAGGATGGTGGGGACGCTTAAAAAGGAAAAGTATAGGGGAGATTTTCCTCCCTCTCCAGGGAACCAACCAAGGGCAAATGTGGCTTTGGCTTAGCAACACCCAGGGTCAAAGGTCACAGTGGCTTGTCTTAACAGAGCATCTACTATGCTCTCGGGACGGCTCAGAAGATGGAAGTTCATCGACTGTTCTGCAGGACCCTCCTGGCCAGATCTGTCTAGAAGACCATGCAGCCTGCTCAGAGCCCGGCTTGCCACTCATGGTTGCGTGGCCTGGGTGATTTCACCTCTCTCTGTCTCTGTTCCCAGAGGTGCTATCTCCCCCACCCCCCGGGGCAGCTGGGAGGACTACATGAGTGACAGAATGACAGATGAGGAAATCAAGGTTCAGAGAGGTTGCTTTGTTTCCCTAGGGTTACCCAGCCAATTTGTGGCAAAGCCTCCATTGGAATTCAGATCTGAATTTCTGCTATGTTGTATTGTCTAAAATGCTATATGATTGGATTTAACAATCATCTGAGATCTTAGTGTCCTTTGGAGAACCAGAGGCATCACTACAAAGCTTAGGCAACTGACTCACCCTGTAGTTGCCAGGGTCATCTTTTCATCACGGTGGAAACAGCAGTGCTCTGAGCCGGGCCCACCCCGCACCGTGTTCTCCTAACAGCCCCGCCAGGAGACGGCTGGCCTGGTGTGCGTCAGGAACGCTCCTGCTGCCCCGGAGGTCAGCTGAGCTGCAGACTCTGCCACTGCTGTAGGGCCAATGGCTCTCTTTTCACTCAGGGTTGGGTAAGAAATAATTCAAGACTGAGGTCTCTGCCAGCCAAGGCAAAAGTGCATGTAAGAGGTTTGGTATTTCACTGCATGGATCGAAAGCTTTAGAAGCCAGATGTTTACCTGGCTAAAAAGGGACGCTCTGGAATGGAAATGAAAGGGTCTCACCGGTACCTCTGTGCCCTGCAGGCGGCAAACAGACTTTCTCACCAACTGCAGAACGAATGAATGAACCATGGTGGGAAAGACTGATCCATTTAAAATTATTAATTAACACGTTCTGAGATTCTGCTCTGCCTGGGGGTTAATCAGAGATGTCAATGGGCTCACCCAAGGCCACACAGCTCCAGGAACACTCTGAGGGAAGCTGGAGGGGTGTGTGTGTGACAAAAGCTGTTCGGCCATCCCCAGAGAGTTTCTCAGTAAGCCCCTAACCCCTGAGATCTGTGCAGGAGCCTCCCCCAGCTCCCAGGGCCCTGCCCTAACCTTCTGGACTCCTGATGCCATCACAGCCTGGATCTCCCCACACCACACCCCGTCTCTGCCACGAGACCGGCCCATGTCTTCCTCTCATCTGCCCTCAAAAGCATCCACTTCCTTTAGGTGAGGCAGAGCCTTCTGTACACCTCCCTCGGGGTCTGGCGAGGGGCTGCGGCCCCCATGGGGCTTGGGGTCCATTTGGAGAGACAGACACTCACCCACCAGTTACAGAATCAGGGATCTAGCTGCAACTAGGAAAGAGAGTCGTGAAGGGAAGGAAGCAGGGAGTGGCACAGGCCCGTGTCCTACGCTGGGGGGCCTGGATTCAGGACCGGCCCACGATGTGTGGAACCCAGTGCAAAATGAAAACGTGGCCCCTTGTTCACAAACTAAAGAGAATTTCGGGACAGCCACATCAGAGCATTAAACCAAGCGCAGGCCCTGTACATGTGCACAGTCTGCACACCCAAGAAGCTGGCTGTGCCCAGAGGGCTTCCCGAGGCAACGGGACTCGAACTGAGATCACAAGGATGCAAGGGGACAGTAATAAAAATAGCTACCATGCAGGAACACTGACAGTGTGCCAGGCAGGCTTTCATTGACTGCTACTATTGTTTACTCCATCTTACAGAGAGGTCAGTAAGGCACAGGAAGGGTGAGTAACTTGCCTGAGGACACACAGCTTGCAAGAGCCAGAGCGTGGGTTGGAACTTAGTATTTGGCCCCAGAATGTGTGCCCTCCACGACCACACTGAGGATCCTTAGGGCCCAGGGCAGCCTGCACACCACTGCTGGGCCACTGAGACCCAAACCCAGAGCACCCCAGCCCTTGGCCCCAGTCAGCGGGGGCAGGGACTGTGGGCCGTCCTGTGGCTGCTCGGGGCACGGACGCAGGGCTGGGTAAGCAAAGCAGGGGGGGAAGGCTGAGCCGGAGCCCGCTGGGAATGGGGAGGCCGGGGCCGGCGGGAGGGCAGAGCCTGGGAGGGGTCTGGGCGGGAGCTTTGGAAACGCAGCCAGCCAGCCTTGGCTCCGCCAAGTCTGGGGAAACCCACAGAAGCCACGTGTGGCCCTTGGGTTTCCATCTGTGCTGGGAACAATCCTCTCCCCACCACAGTCTGCCGTCCTTGTGGCTGGGGCCCGTGGGGCAGGGCGGGGGGGGTTGAGTTTTGGGGTGACCCCTCTGGCTTCACTGCTGCACCGTGGGGGCGGGGGCAGAGCTGCCGACTCCTGCCACCTTCCTCTATCTCGGGGCAGCACAGAGGCGGAGGGAGGATGGCTTTCTTAGGGATACACAATAGATGGGGTTCTGAGCCTCACTCGACTGCTCAGGCATTTCTGAGGCTTCCTCTCACCCCCGCTGCAAACCCAGGGCCCGCCTTGCGCGGCCCCCATTTACAGGGCAGCTCTGGCAAAGCAGGTGACTCCCTGCGTCTCGGCATCCCCACCTGCAGAATGGGAACACCGGTCCCCACTCCAGGTGTTGCTCAGGGTGGCTTCCCACCTACCGGGCTCCCGCCTGGATCACAAGGCCCGGGAAAGCCTGCGGGGAACAAAGGCACATTATAACTATGAGGTATTATTTTTGTTCCAGGGTGAATCAGGCATTCCAAGAATCCTCGGCCTCAAAAGTTCTGAGGCAGCGTGATGTCATGGGAAGAGCACGCGGCTGCCCTGGGGAGCCGCAGGCTCCGCGTGAACCTGGTGGAGTGCTTCCAGGGGAAGGCCTCGCCCTTCCGCTCGCCGGCCAAGGCCCGCGGTCTCCAAGGTCCGGTCTGTGGACCCTCACTGCAGCCTGCTGGCGGCTCCAGGCATGCCCCGAGCTACGTGGTAGTTTGCAGTAGTTTCAAATATGAACTTTGGAGCCAGACCCCAGAGTTCAAATCCTGACCCTGCACTTCTGGCTGTGCAACTTTGGGCAAGTTCCTTAACAGCTCTGGGCCTTACCTTCTTCATCTATAAAATGGGGACAAATAGAAAACCCATCTCATAGGGTTCTTGTGAGTTTGTAATTCACCAAAGCCGATCCTGGGACTTGTGAAAAGAGCCGCCTTCTCCCTGACTTTGTTCATCAACAGGGCCAATCGCAGCGGACGAAGGCAAGCTGGCAAAGACCTCTGCAGCAAGCCAACTCCTCTTCCCCCAGACTGTCTGAATTCAGTGTCTCACTTCGAGGCCTGAGCGTGAAATCAAATAGTGACCCCAGAACTCCAAAGTAGCAGGAGCTACTAGGGTGAGAAACACGTCCCGCAGCCTGTGCGCGCTGGCCCTCCCCCACCCCCCCAGCTCCCCCACCCCTGTGCACCTCCAAAAGCCTCCTGCTGGGGTCTCCCAAGTTTCCTGGCCAGCAGCCCCTTGGGCAGCATGTTGAGGCATGGAGATGGGGCGCTGGTCGGCAACCCGGCCCACAGTGGCTCCCTCCTCTGCTGCAGTTCACTCTTAGTTCACTTAAAACCACATTCGAGCCAATGAGTAAATGCAAACAGAGTGACAGAATTAGAATATTGCCTCTCAGCCTGGCCTCTCTCCTGAAATCTGGGTAAAAGTACACACCACCTTTAGCGTCTTCTGTTGCAACCCTCAAATCAGATCGAGCTCTGGTGTATCTGTTGAGAGAAGGGGCGAAGATAGCTATAAAGCAGTGCTATGAACAGTTCTTGACCTCAGGGGTCTTTGAGTCTGGTGGCAGGTTTTCAATGCTACTCAAAGAAACATAACAGCATGAGGCAAGAAGTGGATTCTGATGAGTTCTGAGGGTGAGGTCAGGGAGGGCTTCCTGGAGGAGGTGGGGTAATGGAAGGACCTGCAGAACAGGGAGGAATACTTCAGAGAGGGAGAAGAGCAGAGGTACCTGCAGTGGTTAGAGGTGGGATGGAGACAGAGAAGTGGTGAAAGGAGGAGAGTCACCCTAATTTCTGCAGAGGAACTGCAGGTCTACTGTGGGTCAGGGACCAGGGGGCTGGACCAGGCAGTGTTTCTGACCCAGGTCTTCAAACTCTCCATAACAGGAGGAAAAAGACCTTGGCCACACTGAGTTCTCTGTCCTCTCTCCACCATGCTGTGTGGCCATGACCATCACCTTGCCATGCTCTGACCTAAAGCCCCTGCTGAAAATGCTCTGCTCTCACCTAATTCCTGACTCCTCTTTGCAAGCCTGGCCCTCCTATCTGTCTACCGGGCAAGAGGGAGACAGGTCGGGCAGCCAAACAGCTCCCCATCTGCTTGTCCCAGGCCCTGATCTCCCATCGACCAAGACCGTCGCCACACATTCCCACTGCACTCAATCAGTGTGTACTGTTTGGAGGGAAGAAAGCCAGGAAGAGGGCTTTAGAAGTCCCCAGGACTTTATCAGATAAGCAAGCTGTGTCCCTGGGGTCCCAAACACGAGGGCACAGAATGGCATAGGAGGGGCAGGTTTCAGAGGGAGGGTCTGCAGCCTAGGGCGTCTCCCAGGGCAGGCAGGTGTCAAGGTTGTTCCCGGGGGCCGAGTTGAGAGGGCTGACCACAGGGCTGCTGTAAACCTTGCCCACACCACCCCCTCTGCCTTGGGCCAGCCCCAGGAGGGGTCCCCAGGCCTTCCCGGCTAGCCCTGGGGGCTCTGGGAAAGGCTCCCGGGAGAAGTAAAGACGCCCCCCGAGGGGAAGGAGAAGAGCGGGTGGGCTCCGTGGCCCGCAGAGCTTCCAGGCTCTGGGGGAAACGCCGCCGGCCACTGCCACCTCACGCCATTAGCCATCACATCCCAGCCGCCCTCCCGGGACAGCCTCCTCCCCTCACAACTTCATTACTGACAGGTTCGCTTGTCCCTGAAGGGCCATTTTTCCACCCTGGGAAGGAGAGGAAATGTGAAATGGAGTTAGCTGGAATAGGGCCTCCCATGGGCCACATTTCGCAGCGAGGGCTGGTGGAACTGACGAGTCTGTGGCCAGATGTCGCGGCGGAGGGGCAGTCATCGGAGCCTCACGCGCAGCAGAACCCGACCCCAGCCCAGCCATCTCGGGCCACGGCTTCTCAGCAGATGGTTTCTTGGGCCAGAACCTTCCAAAACACAAGGGGGCTTGCAGCACGGTGCCGATAACCTTCACAGTAAACACCCACCCGGCCAGTAGTCAGTGTGTGCATTCTGGAACATTCAGATGGGTGGTGGGGACCTGCTCTGCCCAGCTCCCAAATGCTGGGGTCCTGAGAATTAGAGCAGCGAGTTAAAAGGCAACCAAAGACTCCCTTATGACGAAAGCCAACTAGTAAATTTAGAAAGAACGATGCATTAGAAAATCATTTGGCAACCATCATAATATTAATAATAATTGTTTCAAGCAAAAACCATCAATGGAGACGAGTGGGTGAAAGTTTGAGGAAAAACAGAATATTGGCATCATTTCAAGATATCTCCCCACAAGATATTTCTTAATTACAAAGGGAAAACTTGTAACTTACCAGTGGAGAAACTTGGCAGATGCCACCGTAACCAGGTAATCAGAGTTAACATCCCCAGTCATGGGATTAAAGGACAGCGCGTACCTTCTGATATGACCCACTAAGGACAGACCACCACCGAGGTGCACATAACCTGAGTCTAATCATGAGGAAATACCGCAGCAACTCAAATCCAGTGACCTTCTACAGACATCACTAGTCATTCTTTAAAAAAAAAAAAAAAAAAAAGTCATAAAATACAGAGACTTGAGAACTGCCCCAGGTTGAGACACACTAAAAAGAGACATGACAATCGAATGCATCCCAGGACCTAGGATTGATCACTGGAGAAATATGAGTAAGGTCTGTAAGATTAGATTATAGTATTGTATTAATATCTATGCTAGTTTCCTGCTTTTGAGAACTGTATTGTGCTTATGAAAAAAAAAAAGTCTTTGTTTTAAAGAAACACACTATGAAAGTATTTAGCAGTAAAAGGGCATCATTTCAGCAATTTAGTCTCAGACGGGTCAGGAAAAATTGTGTACGAGCGAGACAGAAGGATAAAGTGTTACTATTTGAGCAATCTGGGTGAAGGGTATACAGGAATTCTTCGTACTATTCTCGCAACTTTTCTGTGAGCCCGAAGTTTTGTCAGAATCAAAAGTTTTTAGAAATGAGTAGGATTTGGTTAAAAGGGAAGAAGTGGAGAGGCCATTCTAGAAGAAATGCCAGACTCAACAAAGGATTGGCAGCAATTTTTCTTAAGTCAATTTCTTATGCACCAGGCAAACCAAATAAAATTGACCCAAGAGGGTCCAGCTACATCTAGCAGGATGTAAAACTGTGGAGACCCCTCACCGTAGGGGCGGCATGGCCCGTGCTGAACACAGAGCTCACTCACTGTGTCCTCGGGACCTACAGAGTCCTTAAAGGACCTCTAGTGTCTGGGCAGAGCGTGACGGGCAGCCAAGCTCTTCTGCATCCCGAGGGACACCAGCAGCCACCGTAAGTCAGCTGGCCCCTCTGAATAACACTTGCAGAGCGAAATTTCCCAAAGCAAGACCCTGTTCTCCAGGTGGGCTCATCAGGAGACCTCACTCCTCAACGGGAAGGGGAAAGGATGCATTTTTATTATTCTGACTTTTACCCTTGTGGAAACTGAGGCAGTTTCGTGGGCTGCCTCCACTGAGCCGTGCTCAACTCTTTGAGACTCAAGAATTCCCCTCACAGTAACATGTTATCTTGCAAACATCCTTAGCAATTTCAAAAATATTTTGTTATTTTTGGTAGTAAAAGTTATTTTATGTCGAATACAGTTTTTAGGTTGATATGTGATTGGGATGTGAATGACATTTAATATGATCTTTAATAACATCATGAATAAAGGCAACCTTTAACCTTCCCCCGATTATCAAGTGATACATTCCTCTGCATTTATTGTAAATGAGTTATGAAAGCAAAAGTATGATTGTCTACAAAGAAATTTCAAAATGACATAGTACCATTGCATTGTGGCTTTGGCGCCAGACACACACTAAACTGTAGGCTAAAGTTTGACTATATAAGGCATAGAAAGAAACAAAAAGCAAAAACGGATTTTGCTGCCCACTCTTTGGATTCTCGAATTTTATGTTTTGTTTCTTTTTGCTTAAAGAAAAGTCAACTGGTTTGTTTTTGTAATAGTCTTGCTTTGTTTCTAAATGATGAGACCCGGAGTTTTCAGGAAGCGCTTGCTATCACTTCTGCCCCAGGAGCATGACACGAGCGAGGGCGGCCTTGACCCCCTGTGAACACAGTCAGAGGGACGCTGGGTTCTGTCTGCCTTGTGAAGCCCCCCAGGCTCCAGGACGTGTCACCCAAGGACTCTGACCGGATCAATGGACTCGCGGGTCCAGGCAGAGCACTCTGAGGCACATGTACACAATTATTACCACTTATATTTTGCTCATGAACCAGCCTTTTAATATCGGCATTCTTTAATGCTTCTTGCCTTTACCCAACTGTCCATTATGGGCAAAAATTAAATATTTGACTAAGAATGAAAATAATTTAAAACCGTGTAATGGTCAAAACCACTGAAGTGGCTCGCGGGCTGTGGAGGGATACACTGGCCGAGGGGCTGGGTCCTGGGTGTGCCTCTCTGATCTCCGTTAGGCCCTGACGCTCGCTCCCGCGGCAGGGACTGGCCCTGTGCTGTTCTAAAGGTGAGAAGACAGCCCCGCTTACGGGGTGAGAGCCAGTCAGACTCTGGAGCTAGTCAGACCTGGGTCCAAATCAGGGCCGGGTCACTTCCTAGCCAGTGCCCCTGGGCAAGGCTCATATAGTCCATGCCTCAGTTTCCCCATTTATGAAATGGGGGAATAATGACGATAAAACCTATTGCATAAGGTTCTGAGGGTTAAATGAGCTGTCCCTTGGCCCAGTGCCTGGCACAGAGCAAGGGCTCACTGAGTAGCTCCTGCTGCCACTGCTGTCACTGTGCCGTCACTCGTGTGTGTAAACCCAGGAGGCCCGAATGCAGAAGGTGCCTCCTCTGGCATCCCCAGGGCGCCTGTGCCGAGCTCTGTGTCTTCCAGGTGACCTCGGGTCTGCAGCTCCTATGGGGGTGTTCACAAGGGTTTGGAGGCTTCTGCTCGCCCTTCAGGGAGTCCCACGGACACTGCTATGACCTGCTTTGCTCCCTCCCTCCTCCCTGCGAGCATCCTGGCCATTCCCCTGGAACTCCCTCCCCACTTGTCTTTCCCTCTACGAATCTCCCCTTGGGTCTCAGGAAGCTCAAGTTCCACCTTGTTTCGAAAACGATCCTGGTCACCCCAGCCCATGAGCAATGCCCTGTCTGTCCCCAGGGCCTTAGCTTGGCGTTGACAGTAAATGTCCCCGTGTTTATGGCCCGTGGTTCATCCCTGGAGGCAGGCAGGGACCACGTCCTGTTCTTCTGCCTCTGTCTGGGTTCCTTCAGTCAATACTAGGCTCGACTAGAAATGAACGTTTAGGTTCTTGCTGGGGGGCGGGAGCCCTGGGAAGTGGTTCCTAAGCTGGGGGAAAGGGGGGCATTTCAGAGGCCCGGGAGTCAGGACTCAGGGGCCCCTGGTCCCAGCAGCCCAGCAGCACTCTTGGCCCTCTGTTCCCCAGGAGGAGCACTGTGTGTCCCTTCCTGTGCTGAATACGGCGTGAGAGGAGGTGAGGGGGAGGCAAGGAGAGCGTGCTGGGGGGGCCTCTCAGGACAGCCCTAAGAGCCTGCTTCTTCTGGGTGGGAAACTGAGGCAGGCCTCTAACTACGGCCTTGCTCAGCAGGGGAGGTGACATGGCTGATGGACCAGTGGGCCAGTGCTGGCAGAGGCCTGGGATAGGGCAGGACCCAGCAGGTCCTTTAGGCCCACTGAGTACCCACTGCCTGGCCACGTGCACCACAGTAGAGGGAGGGGCAGAGTACTAGAGAGGATGCTGGCCGGAGAGGTGGTTCCACTCCAACCTGCGGCCACCAGCTGTGTGACACTGGGTTAAATGAAAACACTTCTCTAAGCCCCCCCATTCTCTTTTCTAATGAACACAACCACCACCACCAGGATAATGAGTGACACTTGTATGGGACTTCCCATGTCCAAGGCACTGCTCTAAGAACACAAACTAACTTATTCAATCATCACAACTCTAGCGGGCGGCCAGTGACATTATTATCCTCATTTGACAGCTGATGAAACAGGCATAGAGAGGTTAAGTAACTTACCCCAGGTCGCACAGTGAGAAAGTAGGATGCTAGAGAGGGCCCATGCTCATAACCATGATGCTGTATTTCTGGCTTGGGGTGGGGCTAGAGAAATATTACAAATACCACATTGGAATCTTTCTACAACCCATCAGTCATCGTTTAATGGTCTGGCTTGGGCTGCTCCAGCCTTCCAATGACTTGACCATGGGGAGGAGAGGTCTGGGGAGCTGGAGCCCACTCCTTCTGAGCTTCTCTGCTCCCTGGGGACACGAAGGAGCAAACAGGGAGGTGACAGTCAAACCAGGCCAAAGCAAGCTCTGTGTAGCTAACCATGGCCTGACCAGTGGATACAGAACACTTCTTGCTCCTGGTCCTCCAGGCATGGACATGTCACAAGTATATGGGAATATCATTCTGGCCCCCTAGGGTGGAGCTGGGCCTTGCAGTCTCGGGGAGGGGGGATTTCTGGAGGGAGGATGGTAGAGCAGGGAAGGCCCGGGCGAGGTCACAGAGTAGGGAGTGGTCCGGCTGACTGAGACACCAGGTGCACGGCCAGAGATGGTGGGATGGCAGGAAGAGACTCTAGAAAGGAAGGTTGGGCCAGGTCTTGGAGGACTCCGATGCCAATGGTAGGAGAAGGGTAGGAATCTTGGTTCTGGCTAAGGGAAGCCATCTCTGAGCTTGGAAGCTGGATGGTCAGAGCTGGGCTTCGGGGACAGGCAGGCCAGGAAGTGGCTGGGTCACTGGTTGCTGAGAGAGGTCCCAAGGGGCTGAGCTGAGAGAGGAGGAGGGGAACTGTCTGAGCAAGGACCCTGGAGCAGCCTGCCTGAATCCAGGCCCTGCTCTGCCCCTGACTTGCTGGGTGAGTTACATTAACCTCTCTCTGCCTCAGTTTCTTCACCTGTAAAATGTGGGTACAGTAGTTCCTACCGGAAAGGGTGGCTGTATTGACAATATGCATTGATACCTGTAGAGCCCTCCAAACACAGGACACACTGTAAGAATTTATCAAATGCAATGGGCAGGCCGGGCGGACCCCAGGGCACAGGAGCAGGTAATCAGGGCCACCGCAGATGGCCAGGGAGACATGCGGGAAGGGGAGAGCAGGGGGAGTCGAGGGGTCAATAGTCCACCTACCAGCACAGCTCCCTCCCAAATTCCTTATCCGAGGATTAACTAAAGGCGCTTGCGAGCTTTGAAACCACAACTCTGGTGCCCCCACGGGCCTCTCAGCTTCCCGCGGCCTCCAAGGCTGCCCTTCGCAACGCCAACCGTCCAGGGAGGGCACAACACCCTCAGCTCGGCTCCTCGGTGTCCACTGCCACCCACGTCTGGCAGTGATGACTTTGTCTCTTTAAAGGTGAAGCGGCTGAGAACGGACAGCACGGTGAGTCCACAGACCAAAGAGTGAGGAAGCGCAGAGCCAGGGCCAGAGCAGTGTCACCTGTGGCCTGTCCCACGACATTTTGGCAGGGCCCATCAAGCAGGCCAGGATGAGTGGGTGTGCACACCTGGTGTCTGGCTCGGGGGTTAGGCTTGTCCCCCAAAACACCCCAGTTTCCCTCAATAACCCCTCCTGGCCTGTGCTACCTCTGCCCTATAGCTCCCTCCGCTCCAGTCTGAGCCGGAGGAAACGTGTCTCTCTCACTGGTGTTGGGGACTATGAAGAGTGATCAATACTACCCTGGTGATGACACTCACAGAACCTCAATGTCACAGACCCCAGGAGGTGGGGGGCAGGGGGCAGGAGTGTCAAGGTGGGGCCGCAGGGAGCCGCAACTTGAGCAGATGCAGTGCGGGGCGCTCACGGTGCCCGAGCGAGTGCAACAGCAAGTGGCTGGCCGCTGGTCAGACGGCAGAGGGGCGGCTGCTCCCCCAGGGATGAAGGGGCCAGGCTCAGGCTACCCGGACAGAAGGCTCCTTATGCTCTGCCTGCCTGAGGCTGGATCAATGAGAACTTCCTAGGAGGGCCCTCTGGAGCCTGGGGGCTTGCTGGCCATGGTGGGGGCAGGTCCAGAAAGTTTCTGACCCACAAGGGTTATTTTTATTCTTTCTTCAACTGTGAAAATTTCCAACCTGGAGCCACCTATTCTATATGTTTTTCCTTCTCCCTCCGTGGCCCTCACCACAACTCACACACTCAAAGGCGAGAGGCCAGGAAGTAAGTATGCCCAGAAGGAAACCATCAGAGCGGGACAGAGCAGGACTCCGGGTCATCCCAAAGTGGCGGCCTGGGTGGAGCTCTCCGCTAAGCCGTGCATCACACATTCCCGTGCAAAGTCCTCTCCCAGCTTCCATCCACGGCTCTGGCTTCCGCCTGGCGCGGCTGGAGGAAGCAGGGCCCCCAAACCCCAGGGACATTGCGGTATCTGCTGAGTGGCCCCAGAGCACGCCGAGTGCAGGAGGCAGCTTGCTTCCGAGCCCGGAGAGGCACAGGCACTCGCCCAAGCCCTTCACCTTCCTCGTCCCAGACATGAAATATATAATCACCGGGCTTATTAACCACAGCCCCATGGGGCTGTGCGGCAAGGAATGTGGGAGAGGAACCCACTCTCCGCACTGACCGGGTCTTAACTCAGTGTATCTTGGAACAAAGAAGAGGAGGTCTGAGCGCTCCCACCCAGAGGCAGCTTGGTAATTGCAGGTTTTCATAACCCTCCGGGAAGGAACAGTCGCTGCTATGGAGAAGCCAGGGAAAATGCTTCGTGGCAACCATTCCCAGGAACAAGGCCATCCTAACCACCAGACCACCCTGGTGTGCCCTTCCCAACTCCTCCGCTTCCCATGACATGCGGGATCACCACCAGCCTAGCCCTCCCCCGAAGGCCATCCCTCCTGCCCTCCGCAAACATTTATGGAGTGTTTACTACTTCTGCCCCGGATTGATGGCCGGAGCTCCCAGGGAGGACTGCAGATGGAATGGGAGCACCTAGCCCTTCTCACCAGACCTAAGCACCTGTAGGTAGAAGTGTCTCTAATCTTGATCGTAACCTACTTTTATTGGGGAAACTTAATCACCAGCAAGAATCCTACGGGCTCCAGTTTACAGGGTAGGAATTGGGCTCTCGGAGTCAAGACAAAAATCCAAGGCTCCCCTGGACACTGGAAGACACAGAATCTATTCAGGTGCCCAGTCCTCCCCTCCTCCCCACCGCCCACTCTGAGCTTCCAGTCTTATCTCCTTTTCTCCTGGATTAATGTGCCACGTGCCATATGCCACATGCCATGTGCCTTCCAGTGCTGTGTCAGGGCACCTGCTATCCCTGCAGTGATGTGCTCCTGGACCTGCTGCGGGCACACCTGCATGCCAGGCATCCGCAGACGCAGCCACAGCTCGGCACCTGGGCCTAACTCTCTACTGGCTGTGCCGGCCCTCCACACACAGCCCGCCTCCCTGCCCGGCCCGCTCTCCTCGGCAGCGTCCTCTGCAGTCAGGCCAGCCCTGTCCACTGTCTATAACCATCAGCAGGTCCCGCCTCCAGACCTCTGCCTCTGCTCAGCCGAATACCAGGAGCGTTCCTCCCTGCCCTCTGCCTGGCCCCACTGAAGACACAGACCAGGTGCCACCCACCCCACGAAGGCTACGTGGCTACTCTAAACCCCAGAAACCTTTCCTTTCTCTAAAGTCCCAGGGCCTTATGGCCTGCATTGTACTATCTCTCTCTCTCTCTCTCTCTCTCACATACACACACATGCACACACACACACAAAGTGGACACACATGCACACACAAATATACACATAAGCACAGATGCACAGACACACATCAACACACAACACATGCGTAGACACAAGTACACACTGCACACATGCATAAATGCACACACGCATGCACATAGGTGCATATAAACACACATACATATGCATATACACCACGGACATATACACAAAGCAACATGTTATTAAGTATGAATTGTACAGTATATCTTAATTTCCTCTCTCCGACTGGACAGGAAGCTTCTTGAATGCCTGGACCAGACCTAGGCCTGTGACAAGCACTCACAGAGCCTCCCTTCCTGACCAAAGCCACCCCCTCCGGCCCCTACTTCCCTATCTGCACAGGGGCTGGTGCAGGGCCTGCTCCCGCCGCCCTGGGGTCATGAGGCGGGGACAGTGACACTGCCAAGTGCTCAGCCTCCGGGAGAAATCTTCCCTTTCTCTCCCACGATGCTGCCCTGATGATGAACAGGAGCAAACCAATCCTGATGAATCCTTGGATTCAGATAGTTTTCATGCAGCTAATCCGACATCATCTCGACCACAGCCATGCTGGAGGGGCCCTGACCTATTTCCAGTGGGCAGTCATCGCCAGAAGAAGGCACAGCCCTGAGGGTCTCCCCACTCCCTGTCCTAGAGGAAGCCGGCCGGGCCTGGAATCCTCTTTCCCAGCCAGCCTGGCCCCCTCCCTTCCGGACGTCCCCGTGCTGGCTGTGAGCCGGGGCTCGCAGGGCAGGCCGAGCAGAGTTAGCAGAACCCAACCTCCCTAATGGCTTTGCCAGTTGGCTCTGCTAGGGAGTAGTCCAGCTCTGTCTCCAAATGCCCCTTTTATTGGATCCCAAATTGCCACCCACCTCCACCAGAATGCAGACGCCTCAGCACACTAAGGACTTGCAGGATGGGAAGCGAGGTCTTTACTGTGGACGCTCAGCTCTGTGACAGCCATGAGACTCGGAGCGGGGAGGGGTTAGTTAGCGTCCCCAGGGCTGGGCTGCCAGGGGGGCAGCCCCTAGCTGGGAGCAGCACCCTGGGGCGGGCTGGGGGCCTGCTGGGCCAGCAGGGCTGGGAGGGTCCCAAGGCACAGCCCAAAGCTGACTTCCTGGCAAGCTGACTTCCTTCGCAGTGCTGCTCAACTCTGCTTTTATCAAACAAAAAATCTTAGGGGGACTGAGAATTTCCTTCCTTTACCTCAACTGTCCTAATTGCTCTGTGGTGGAATGCGCCAGCTCAGCCCTGGACACCTCCTAAATACCCACCCAGAATCAATACCCCGTCCCTGGCAGTCAGGGCTGACACTCTGTGTCCCTGTTACTTACTGTTCTCCAACCACAGATGTTCTCTGGGACTTGGGTCTGGCTCCATCAGAGAACATCTCTCTCTCTCTCTCTCTCTCTCTCTCTCTCTCATTCCTCTCCTGACCCCCCACAGTGGGCTCCCCAAGGAGGGCAGCGGCCGGGGAAGAGCTCAGCTAGTTCCACTTCAGCAGCTCAGGCAGTGGCTGGGATCTGCAGGATCAACGCACGTGGGAGGCCGAGACCCCGAGAGCAGGCAGGCCTGAGGCACCAGCTTTGGGGACCGAGCTTGATCTGCACTTCACTGCCACCTCCCCCACTTCCCTCTCAGCCCCTCTTGTCCTCTGTCCCTTATCTATAATCCACAAACTTGATCAAGTCATCACAGACGTATCCCCTGTGCCTTGGGGTAACACCTCCCCCAGGGCAGCTACACTTTGGAGGGGACCACAGAGAATGTGGATTTTTAACCCAAACAGGCACACACGAGTGATGAAGTTCAGGCAACAAGGCCCCTCCTGCCTCTCAAGATAACGTTCCTTCTTGTTCTTCTTCTTCTGATGATGGTGTAGATCAAATGTCTATGGAGAGTACACCGTGGCCTCCAGTGAGGGCACAAATGAATAAAACCCTGAGACCTGCTCACACCAGTGGGTGCCTCTTCCTGCATGCACACCAGACGGGGACCCTGGCCGGAGCCAGGCAGCCCAGTCCCTCCATGGCACATCTGGGGACGGGTGGAGGGTGCACAAGAACAGAGCCACGCTGGCTGGGCCATCTTGCCTGGAGGACGGCAATGCTGCGGTCCTAAAGAACTCGAGGAGGGAAGACTATGTCTGGAAGGAGCTGGGGAAGGACAGGCGCCAAGAGCAAGGAAGAGACCTCTTATACCTGAGGATGCTTTGGGCTTCAGGCTGTGGACTTAGAGATCGGCCCCCACTGAAGGGGGTGGCTTTGCAGCAGCTCCTCCGGGGGAAGCTGGGGGCAGTGGCTGCCTTGTGGCAGACTCCAGAGAGTTCCATGCGGGGCAGCGTCTGGGCTGGCTAGCCCTGTCGCCGAGGCGAGACCTGCCTCCTGCCTGGGCACTGCCCTGCTGGCCTCCCGCCCCTCCCCCTTCTCCAGGGAAGGCAGGGAAACATGCCTTCTATTTTTCCTATAACCTTCCCATTCTGTTGCTGCCGCTTAGGCATCACTGGCCATTTCCAGGTACCCCAAATCCTGCGATCTCCCATGGCAGCACCTGGCAAGGCCTTCTGCAGCCTCCACATCAAAATGTCCCCCAGGGAACCTGAGCTCTGCTCAGACAGGCCTGGCTCTGCCTCAAAGGGCTCGTGAGCACAGCGGACAGGTGACTTCACACTGCCGCACCTGGGTCTCCTCAGCTGTCAGGTGGGAATGGAAATTTCATTCTCTGTGGGGTTGCTGGAGCATCTGTGATAATCCAGATCAGGGATGGCCAGCCAAAGCCAGCCACCACCTGTTTATGTAAATAAAGTTTTATTGGAACACAGCACTTTCATCCATTTATGTGTTGTCTGCGGCTGCTTCTGTGCTACCATGGCAGAGCTGAGTAGTTAGGACAGAGACCCCATCCCCGCAGAGCCTAACAGATTCTGCCTGGTCCTTTGCAGAAAAGCTAGCTGATCCTTAACCCAGACAGAATGCTCCATAAAGGGTAGCTCCAATAATTACTATTGTAGTAAGTCAGAACAAAGTCACTGTGGTAGGGGCAGTTGGGGTTTTGGCCCCAACCTGGTTAAAACTAAGGAGGTCTTCTTTGATTGCTATATATGGTTAGTTTCCACATAAGGTTTTGTTTGAAGAAACATCACCCGTCCACACACCCCTTCCCTTACCACAAACCAACCAGGCCCTTATGTCCCTGAGCTGAGCTGGGTGGACACTGGGAACACACTGCAGGCGACACGGTTTGTGCACAGACCTCTCCAGGCATGAGAGGGTTAATGGAGCTCTGTTCGAGTGGAGAGAGCAGGGGATATGGTCACAGAGGCGATGGTGGGTGTGGGTGGGAGGACGGGGACCTCTCCCTTCTTCGGAAACTCCCTGTTCCAAAAGATTTGTCCTGGATCCATCGCCCACAATTACAGCTCTGTACTCAACCCTCAGTGCCGCCCATCAGGCCAGGGGGAGGCTGCACAGCTCTCAGGGGTCCTGGTGGCCCACAGAGTGGGCCTGGAGCTTCTGAGTGAAGGCACCGCGGGAGGTGGCCCTCGTGGGCTTTGGATCCCAGCAGGGTGTGCGCACTCCCAGCTGCAGCTCAAGAGCAGTGACCCTTTCCTGGGCACCCCTTCTCTTGCTCAGCGTATCCTTCCCATCCTCAGGAATTCTCTCCCTCCTCAGAGCCCCCCCCAGACTATTCTCCACTCTTCTCTCCTCCCGTAACCGCCCTGCGCCTGGCTCTCTAGGCCAGCACAGTGTCTGCAGAGCTGGGCCATCTGATGGAACTTCTGCTATGATGGAAATGTCCTACAGTATCCACTGCGGTGGCCACTCGCCACATGCGCCCAGTCTTGAAACGTGGCAAGCCTGACGGGAGCCCTGAAACAGTAACTTCATTTAATGTTAATGAGCATAGATCACACAGGTGGCAGGTGGCAACTTTACGAGGCGGCATGGCTGTAGACAAAGGGGGCCATCCCTGCTCATTCCAGCAACTCCACTGGGAGACAGCCTGGGTACTCCTCCCAGGATGCCCTCGAAATGTGCTCCACCATCTTTCATCACACCCCCCAAACACTCCCAGTCCTGAGGGACTCTCTCCTCTACCAGAACCCTGAACTCCTATGATATCTGGTCTTCTATCCTAGGCAGGATCACCCTCTCCAGACAGGCAGACAGCTCCAGACCACCACCGATCCTCCAGTGGGTGGAAAAGAAGTGCGTGCCCCCTGCACAGGGCCCATGTCCCAGAACCCTGTGGATGTCCTGGTGTCTGCGACCAGCCTCAGCTCTGCAAGGCCTTGAGAACATCATGTAGCCTCTCTGAGACTCACCTACCCCACTCTTCTAATGGGGACACTAGCACTTGTCCTACCTGCCCCCGGGGCCCACTGCGGGGACGCTATGAGAAAGGCTGGGTAAGATATCTTTATTTGTGTTATTAATACTTGTGCTTTTTTCCCTACCTACCCAAGGAAGCCCTCCCTGTCTGTGTCTGACAGATTCAAGTATTTCAATATGCTTCCAATTAAAGCCCAACCTTTCATAATCATTGAGATTATAGAGTTTAAGGGAAAATAATTATATGTGTGAGTGTGAGTCTGTGTGTGGGGATGTGGGGGGTAGATGTGTATCTCAGAAAGTTCCCTTCTCCTGGAACTACCTGCTGGACCCTCTGGGAGACAGGTATGTTCCAAAGCTCAGGCAACAGCATCCTCTGCCTTCCAACCTTCCCCAGGGAGGAAATATTCTAACTCATGCTCCACTGGGAAGAAGGCCATGGATGGGGGGGCGGATGTACAGAGGAGAGGACAGGGTAAGGAGGGGATTCTTGGAAAGGTGTGATGTTGAACCAGAACACAAAAATCCTCAACCCATTCAAAGCTATTGGTAGGTTTCACCAAGCGTGGAGTGCTACTTAACCATAAAAAACAGTGGTGAACTAGCACCTCTTGTATTGTCCAGGTTGGAGCTGTAGCCCATTCTTGGAAGTGAAGTATCACAAGAATGGAAAAACAAGCACCACATGTACTCACCATCAAATTGGTACTAACTGATCAACACTTAGGTGCACACATGGAAGTAACACTCATTGGGTGCCAGGCAGGTGGGAGGGGGTGGAGGGGACGGGTGAATTCGTAACTGATGGGTGTGGAGCGCACTGTCTGGGGGATGGGCACGCTTGTAGCTCTGGCTTGGGTGATGCAAAGGCAATATATGGAACCAAAATGTTTGTACCCCCATAATATTCTGAAATTAAAAAAAATAAATAAAAATAAAGGGGGAGGGGAGCAATGAATGATCCAGGAACTCAAAACAGATAATGGCAGCTCCAATGGTCCCCACCCCTGGCATTTACACCCCTGTGCAGTTCCGTCCCACACTGTCCCACGGTTAGTCTGTGTGGCCAACAGAACATGGTGGAAGGGACGGTACACCCCTTTTGAGATTAGGATACAAAAGCCCCAGCAGCCTCTCTCTCTCTCTCTCTCTCTCTACCACGCTCTCTGTCAAGAGCACCCTACAGAGAGGCCCACATTGCATGGAAGCAAAGCTTCCAGCCAGCAACCAGTGAGGAATCACGGCCTGCCAGCAACCACGTCAGCCAGCTTGGAAGTGGCTCTTCCCGTCCTGTCTGAATCAAGTCTCCCGTGACTGCAACCCTGGCCAACCCCCTGACTGCAATCTGACGGGAGACCCCGAGCCAGGACTGCCCAGCTAAATCGCCTCAGGGTTCCTGACCCTCAAGACACTGCATGAGATGATACATGCTTGTTGTTTTAAGCCGCTACATTTTGGGCTACCCAGCAAGAGATCACCCATACAATTTTTGGTACTTGGAAGTGGGATGGCTCTAAAACTGTAAAATGTGGGATGGCTTCGGAACTGGGCAGGGGCCAGGAGGGTTTTGAGGTGAGTGTTAGTGAGAACCTAAGCGCCCTGCAGAGACCATTGGTAGCAATGTGGACTTTGAGGAGCCTGCTAGTGAGGGCTTTAAGGGAAGTGAGAAGCGTGTTATTGGGAACTGGAGGAGGGGGATTCTTGTTCCTTAGCAGCAGGATGTTTAGCAACATTGTGTCCTATAGTTATGTGAGAAATAGCGAATGTACCTAATGACTCCCACCATCTAGCTAAGAGATCTCTTAGCTGAGTGCTGAGTGCTCAGCTGAGCTTAGCCTGAGTGCTGTAGGGGCTGCCTGCTTTTTTCTTGCTGGGTGTAGTAAAATATGACAAGAGAGGGGGACAAGTTAAAAGAGGGACTGTTAAAATGAAGAAACCAGGACTTGCTACGTTTTGAAGATTCCCAGACTTTCCAGATGGCAAATGCTGCTAAGTGAGGGCATGACTTCTGAGCAAAGATCAAATCCAAGCACTCTCAGGAAAGCACGGGCCAAAGATGAGGCTGAGGGTGTGGCTTTAAACTCCTTGTCGAGATCTTAGCGAGATCAAAGCGGTGCCTCAGAGTGTTATCCAGTCGGAGAAAGAGCTCTGTAAAGATTTGGAGGGATTTTAAAGATCTTCGCAATCAAACCACAGAGCTTCTAAGGAGCTCAAGGGCACTGTCCCCCAGCTGAAGCCCAAAGCAGAGAAGGGATGGTCTTGGAGAGAGGTGTGGGTGGGCTTTTATTTAGTGGAACAGATTCAGCAGGATTCACAGAAGACCCATAAAGTTTTTTGAAGAATCATATCAGTGGAAACATTGACAACCGGGGCTGGAAGGGACGCGGACTGGACCAAATGAAAAGAAACTGTTGGACCGTCCATGTGCTACCAGCAGGAAGCTCGCTGTGAAACGGATCAGCCGCAAACACATGACACCTTCCATAGAAAAGAAAGGATGACTCAGAGGCAGAACCAAGAGCCCAGAGGATTCACCGGGCCAATGACTTGACTGGAATTTCATGAGAGACCCTGAAGGCAGAGGGAGGAGACCAGAGCCACACAGAGCAACTCCTGGGCAGGAATAGGACCGACTTCTCATCAAGGAACTTCCAACATTGGCCTGGCGGCTCCAGCATGGCTGTGGACCAATGATTTCTATGTGTTTCGAGTTTTGCCCCTTCTTGAGTAAGTGTGTCTGGGGCAGCTACCCTACGCCAGTCCCACAGTTGTATGTGTGTGTGTCAGTGGGGGCGTGGGGAGAGGAGTGAACTTGCCCCCTTAAACCACAGGCCTACAGGTCAAGCAGGAACTGCACCCCAAGAGCCCCCTCTGCATCCCAGCATGGTCTAGAGGAAGAGGTTCTGGACACAAATGAGACACGGGAGGCTGAGTGTACTCTGTACGTAGGAGGGATGTGAATCACTGGAGGCAAGAGCGGGGCTGTGACAGCCTCCAAGACAGTCCCCAGTGAGCCTCACCTCCTGGAATTCACACCCTCGTACAGTCCCCACCCACGTCGTACCAAGGTTAGTCTGTGTGACCAACAGGATATGGCAGAAGTGATGGTGTGGCTCTTCCAAGATTAGGTTGTTAAAAAGCACTGCAGCTTCCAGCTTGGCGTCTGTCTGTCTGCCTGACTGGCTGTCTGTCTCTCTTTTGGATCATCCTCTGGGACAAGTGAGCTGCTATGTCATGAGCAGCCCCATGAAGAGGCACAACCTATGACCTACAGCTAGTGAGGAACTCAGACCTGCCAACAACCTTGTGGGTGAGCTCGGAAGCAGTTCTCCAACTACTCCAGCCTTCTCCTGCCCCGTGCAGCAGCCTGCGTCCCCAGCCGACAGCTTGACCACAATCTCAAGAGAGACCCTGAGCCAGAACTACCCTGTTGGGCTGCTCCTGGAATCCTGGCCCATGGAAACTGTGCAAGATAATAAATAATTGTTTTAAGGTCTGAGTTTTGGAGTAATTTGTTATGCAGCAATAGCTAACCAGTACGAATGTGCAGACCAAGTTCCAGTTCCAGCAAACCATCATTGGAAATGACTGGCAGAGTCCCTAAAGCAATCACAAACACACACATATATATATACACACACACACTCACAAAACTGTAAACACAAATGTGTATAATTCAAACACAAATAAAGGCAGTAAGTTCTCATGTTTGCATAGCCTTTGGCATTTTACCTGCTTTCTGAGCATTGTTTGAACTGCAGAACACTCTTACATGGTAGATGTCCTATGTCTCAGGTGGGAAACATGCCTCAGAGAGGTGAGGGGATGCCTGGAAGCTATACATGTAGTAACAGGACTCAGACCGAGTCCAGACAACTCAGCACATTCAAGGGGCCACCGACACATTTGCTAGAAGGTGGGCTCTGCAGTGGCTCGTGTTCTGTGACTCCCAGGTGATGAAGGTAGAGGCAACTCGGGTGTTTGCCTCGACTGGGATGTTGTGGGCTTTTAGGAGCTAAAAATCCTGCCTTCAAAAAACATGACCCACCCCCCACCCCGCCCCACTGGCCAAACCACACATGGGAGCTTCTCAGTGTGCCAGAAACTAGATTATTCTCTTAACTCTCAGTAGTCATGGAAGGCTCGATTGAAAATGCAAAGTGACCTGCCCTGGGTTACCCATGCTAAGGCCTGATTAACCGCTGACACCCTACTACACAAGATGGGATGCAGGAGCAGTAAATGTGGGGCACAGGGAGCTGCTTGAGAGGACAGGGTGGTGGGAGCTCATCCTCATCCTCACCAAAAGGTGGGCGAGGAGGCAGAGATGGTTTTCCTCAATGGCTCAGACAACATATGCTGGGGCTTGGCCAGGCAAGTGTGCGGAGACTCCCCTGCTGTCCTAGGAGGGGCAGTGGGACAGGAATTGGGACAGCCTTTGTGAGCACCGCTCCACTCCTGACCGAGCATGCTCAACCCTCCACATCACCAGGGCAAAGTCAGGATCCTGCCCCGGCGCCCACCCAGCCTCTGCGCCACGGCTGCAGCTCTCGGCTCAAAGGTGCCAGGCGTCCTGCTCAGGGTGAACGGGCTGAGCCATCTGCTCCCGGACACGCAGAGCCAACCTGGAACACGTGTTTGCCGGCCACACAGGCCACCAGATCAAACCTGCACACGGTCCCATATCACGTGTTCTTCTTTCTAAACACATTTCCCACCTTTGTTGCAAGTCCACACACGTCTCTTCCCAAGTTCAGTATCAGCCCCGGCAAGCCATAAGCCTGAAATTAGATCCTTTGTCCACCAAATCCTCCCCTTGAAGCTGAAAGAGACAGTTCAAAGTCGACTCGAGGGCAGTCGCACTCCTGCGGGAGGGAGGGGTGTTGGTGCCGACAATGCTGGAGGTGACTCGGGATCCGGGGGCTCCCCATCCCAGACAAGGGATGAGTGTCCCGAACACTGAATCCCTCAGCAGCTGCACCTGCTCCAGGTAGGCCAGGGTGCTCACGTGGGGCAGGGAAAGCTCTCTCAGTCTGCGCCAGGCCTGACCTGCCCCAGCAGCTGTAGGGAAGGTCAGCGAGAGCAAGAGTCGGGTGACACGGGCCTGAGGCACAGGGGCTGGCCAGCGTAGGGACAGGAGTAGCCGGGGCTGTTCAAGGAACCCAGAGAAGACTGGGGTCTGGAGAAGACAGTGAGCAAGGACAGCGTGGGGAGAGGAGGTGGGGACAGGGGCCGAGGGCAGGTGGCACAGGCTGTGTCCGCAGGGAGCACCGGGGTCAGGGAGGGGCACTGGGAGGGGTTCTGAAGGCCTGTTTGAAAGGCCAGAAGCTGCCTAGTGATTCCTCCCCACGACTTGCAGGTGAGTGTGAGTGTCCACCTACACGGTGGGCCTGCAGAGCCTGCCACTGGTCTGGGCCTGTCTCCTGCTGGTGCCTGAGCTGTCCGTGTCTCTGTCTGTCTCTCCAGGCGTATCTGGAGAGCACGGGCAGCTCCGCCCAGCCCCCAGGTAGCAGGGCATTGAGGGCGTTCCCGCAGGTGCTCAGGGAGCTGAGAATGTGGCACAGGCTGCCACTCCGGAGATGACCACGCTGGGCACCCAGAGGACACCTTCATCTTAATTTCTCCCCCACCAAGGGCCAAGTACGGACATCACCTCTGGGGACCTGAGGGCCATCTTCTTGAGTCATTTTAGTTCTGTTTGCTGGTGTCTTGCCTAATTGAGCCCCTGCATCACTTCTGGAAACAAGGACTTCCCAAAATACTCCAAACCATAATAGAGGCCACCTCGGCTTCCCCCAAACACACACATTGGAATAAATGGCTAAAATTAAATTACTGGGAAGACTCAGAAATAACTCTCGGAGCTCAGGGTAAACGCTGACCCAGGCAGGAAGGCTCCTTGGTGTTTTTAAAACCTGTGCCCCCATCACTGCCGGGGAACCCTGGGGAGTGGAAGACACCCCCGTGCCCTGGGCTTGTCCTCCTGAGACGGGGGGAGCCGACAGCTGGAGGGAGCCCACCCCCAGCCACACGGCCCTCCCCTGAGAGCTGCCCACCACTCTGGAACTCACGCCACCCTCCCTCTGGGTGCCTACCGGGTGGGGTCCCCGTAACCTGGGAGATCCCTGGTCTGTTTCAAGGACTTCCTAAATATGTCTACTCATGAATCATCTGGACAGGGGAAGGACAGGGCAGGACTGACCTAGTGCAGGCGCAGAGAAGGCAGGAGGGTGGGCAGCCCGGTCTAGGGGTCCCATCTGAAATCTCACCATTCATTTCATTCACTCCTTTGAATGATGCCGTAGCCCTCCCCCAGCCCATTTGGAAATGGGAGCCCCCTCACCCAAAGAGGACTATACTGTCTTTAAAACTCCAAGTGCATGAGTTAATCAGGTGGGTGGTTGGGTGGTATACGGAGAAGGGAGGAGGGTGGGCAGAGGGGAGGTGAGTACGTGGAGGAGAGACAGCAGAGAAGTCTCCCAGCAGAGAGTCAGTTAGGAGCACAAGCGCCAAAGCCAGACCACTTGGGTTGCTTCAGTTCTCTGGGCAAGTTACTTTCCTCATCTGTAAAATGGAAATCAAAACAGTATCTCCTTCCTAGGGTTGTTAGCGAGATCGTATGAGCTAATATTCGTAAAAGGCTCAGGACAGCGCCCTGGACACAGCGAGTGCTCTGAAAGTGCTTGTGAAATCAGAGAGTGACTTCCAGGCTTGGCGGAGGATGGCCTAGGCTGGCCTGCGGGCCCAGCACAAAGACCCTCTGCACCAGCGGGGTGCACAGCTGCTACAGCTATGCGTAAGGTGGTCCCATGCAGCGTCTGATCTCCGGAGGGCAGAGGGCCAGGAGTATGGGGGCCCTGCCCAGCACGGCTGGGAGCCAGCACGCAGACCTGGACCAGATCCAGGGGAGGAAAGATGTGCCTAGGAGCAGCAGACACAACCTGCCTTTCTGGAGCTTTCTGGACAGAGCACACGGACTGGGCTGAAGATACAGGGGACACTGGTTATGTGTACTGAACGCTCTGGCCAGCCTCTACAGTACCGCTCAGTTCTGTCTACCCATCCCACGGTTAAGGGATGGAATATTCCTGGGAAGTCTTCAGCCTTGCACTCTTTCCAATACACTTCAGAGTTGGAATCAGAACCCCATTTTATAGCTGAGAAAACTGTAGGCCCCTGAAGTGTAAGGGGATTGCTCTGGGCCAGACCACAAGGATAAAACCGAGCTTGCCTAACTCCTGGCCCAGCGTCCTTGCCTTCCCTGCACACTGCTGAGGGTGGAGGGGTCCCAGGAGCGAATGTCAGGAAGGAGAGGGGACACACGGTTTCTGAGGACAGACCCAGAGCCAGGCACAGGATCAGGACTCCACTAGTATCTGCCGTCACATGTCATCTAATGGCATCCCTGTGGGCTGCACATCATGTCCTTGGGGACGGTAAGAAAAATGGCTGGTCTGGGGTCCTTATGTTCTCAAGAGCCCCTGGCTGATGACAGATGAGCTGGTCTTGAAGCCACATGAGCCTGGCCCAGGGTCTGGGCTGCCCACTGTCCACATTGCCCCCAGGGAGGGCTGGACCCACTTGGTGCCACAGGCCAGGTCACTTGAGGCTCCCCCAGTGAGGGACAAGGGGTTGGGAGTTAGTGTTTGTGAGATCTCCGGGGAGGCGCAACTAAACCACCTTGGGTGGCTGGTTCCTGGGGTGTCCCTTCTCTATCCCATCCAGGCACAGACCCTGTAGAGATGGCATTTGTCTCCCCAGGGCCAGTGTCCTAGTTGGCACTCCAGGCCACTAGCGTGTGCCCGCTACCTCCTTTTCAGTTACCTTGCTTGCCTGGGTCTGCCTTCTTTGCTATTTAGGGCTAAGGGGTCTGACTGCATTCTAACAGCTGGGGAAAGGGGGACGAGTGTGACCAAGGAAGAGCAGCACTCAGCTTTTCCGTGGTGGGCACAGAACTGGGAGATGCCCACTGCCTGGTGGGCAGAGCCAGCACCCAGGGGCTCTGCCAAAATGAACTACAGGCCACCTCTTGTGCCCATTTGGCCCCCACATGGACACGGGTCCCGATGAGAGAGGGACCCCAGGGCCTCACATTCCCATGAAGTGTGACATGTGATGCCGAGAGGAAGTCCTGAGCTGGGAGACCCAGGGAAGTTACCTCCCTCACAGGCAAGCCATGCCAGCCTCGATGGGGACCCACTCTGCAGCTCGTTCTGCCCAGGGCGAGGCGGCTGCATTGTACAAAGCCTGGGGTCTTCTCTGGGTACATCGGGGGCTTCACTCACTTCCATCAAACATGGCCCTGGACATCTGGCTTGAAGAAATGAGCTGCTCTTCTTTCCGAGAGAGAGAGAGAGAGAGAGAGAGAGAGAGAGAGGCTGCTTGGGGGTGTGCATGAGGGAGGAGGAGAAGGATCCTAAAAATAATTCCTATCTGACTCATTTTGCTTAGAATTTGACAGGGCTGCCTGCCAGGTGGGGGTTTGCCTGTCCCATTTTCTTATCTATCTTTAGCAGGGACTTAATGAGGGCAATTTCCTTGCTGGGATAGAAAGACAAACCGTGGGCAATGTGAGCACGGATCTGTCTCGCGGTCCCCGGGTTCCTGATGACAGGGTGGCAATGACAGTCACTGCAGGGCTGAGCCATCTGTGGGGCTTCAGCGATGGTGTCATCCCAGGATGGTGCAAATGACGCAGTGGCCTGCTCAGTGAAACCAGGCAGGACGACAACCACGAGAGGAAGTGTTTCCCCCCACCCCCGACCCCGTCTCACCCCCCAAATCCGCTACCGCCACCACGCGAGCAAGATCAATCATTCGGGTCCAAAATCGTGTTGCTGATAACATATTCCTTTACCTTCAGCATCTCTCTACCCTGTTTTAAACAGTAAGCACAGTCGGTTTTCGTTATTTACAATAGTTATGTTCTATAATGTTGCCACAAACACTGAATTAGCGAGCACTGATTCCTACGGGACATACAGGGTTGGGTTCCTGTGAGCCTCTGGTCACAACATTGTCACCCAGGGATCAATACATAAGCTGGTTTTATGTGTGTTTCTGGAAAGGCTAATTTTAAATAAGACTCCTTATTTAATATACACTGTTGATTTGTTAACACTGAGCTCACAGCAACGGCATCCAACCCAGGCCTGAATGAAGCTTATCTAACACGCATTTTCTCTACAAGGCACATTAACAGCCTCCTCGCACTTGGGAATAGCAGAGAGCACTTCAGCACTATTCTTGGGGGCCATTTTGAACAGCAAATTCACCTAAAAAAGTACAAAAAATGTGAAAGACACGGCACTAAGTAGATCATGAAAAGGATACTTGTTTACAACCTGAGAGCTGAAACGAGAAAGCAGAGTGTCACCTGGTCGGACCTCAGCTGGGATCCTGCAGGTCGGCAACTCAGATTTTTTACTGCTCTGCCCTGTGCATGTCGACGAATGGCCACAAAAACACGAGTATTGACTCTGGTGTTACAAATAACTTTAGCAAGTAGACGAATTTGCAAACACGGAATCCACGAGCAATGCAGACCGACTGTACTTCCCAAAAGGCCAACATAACAACTCGTGGGAATGAGCTGGTGGACAGATGCAGGACTCTCCCGGTCAGTTCCTGATGGCCAAGATCTGGGGACTTAGTCACCTCTGTGGGTGAAGCTCCATGACTGGTGGAGTGATCTGAGGTGCCAAAGGGAACAGCAAGCTCTGGACAGCAGCTGTGACTTAAGGACAAGGGTTTCAGAAGACAATAGGTGTCCCCTAGGGCCCTCTCCATGAGCCCAGATGTGCAAAGGAGGGGTAAGGTACGTCCCAGGATGGAATGAGGGGCTTCACATAACCAGGGATGACCATCAAAGCCTGGGGTCGTCAGAGCAGAGTCAAGCAGTGGGGCCTAAGAATATCAATGACAACTCTAAAATTATATTTTCGTATTTAGAGTGAGAAGGCAGAGTGAAGTGTGAGGCCGCTGATGGGGCAGATGATGTAGAATTAAGAGGTCGCTACAAGAAAGCAGACCTGGCCAACTTCAAGTTTGCCTTCCGCGAGAGAACACATGCTGGCTCGGAAAAGGCAGACTCAGCTGGAGCATCTGTAGGACGCCCAGGGCCTGGGAGGAGGTCACAGGAGGGTAACGGTGCTCTTGCCTGAGAGATGGGGCGGTATTGGTCAGGGTAAGAGAAATCTTTACATGAGGTCATCAACGGTCCCTGACCATGTCTGAGCAATCCTGGAGAACGGGTGGAATGGCTAATGTTATGTGTCAACTTGACTGGGCTAAGGGATGCCCAGAGAGCTGGTGAACCATCATTCCTGGGTGTGTCTGTGAGGATGCTTTGAATCAGTAAACCAAGCAAAGATTGCTCTCACCAACGCGGGTGGGCGCCACCCAATCTGTGGAGGGCCTGAATCGAACATAATAAGCAGGGAAGGGCGAAGTCACTCTCTCTTCTTGAGCTGGGACATTCATCTTATCCTGCCCTTGAACATCTCCTACTGCCACACGCAGCATGTTGACTGTCACACGGGCTCTCGGCCTTGGCGCTTGGAACGGACCACCCCGCCGGCTTTCCAGGCTCTCCCGCTTGCCGCAGGGGGCAGCCTGTGGGGCTTCTTGGTCTCCTGGGAACCAATTCCCATAATAAATCTCTCTCTTCCCCTCTCAATCAATATGTCCTATTAGTTCTGTTTCTCTGGAAATCCCTGAATAATACAACAAAAGTGCTGGAGACTGTAGCTAGGCATATGTAATCTAATCTTCAAAAATTATTATAGAAAAATATAGATAACATCTCTTCCAAAGAGATTCCCTAACAGATGGTTTAGAAGAAAAGAGGTGATCGCTAAGAGCTAGCACAGGTTCACACAGACCCAGTGCTGCCAGACCAATTCCATGTCCTTTTCCGAAAGTTACTAGCCTGATACATTTAGGGAACCCTACAAATACCAAGATTGAAGAGGTATGTCAAGGGGCTTGCCATATCACCTCATCCTGGGACCTGCCCTATTCATTGAAAAAAAATTTTTTAATTGAGATATAATTCATATACCACAAAATTCACCCCTTTAAAGTATATAATTCAGTGATTTTTAATCTATTCACAAAGTTGCACAGCCATCACCACTAATTCCAAATGTCCTGTTTGTTTTTATCAGTGACTTAGATGATGTCACAGAGAGCTTGTGAACTCAAATCTGACGGCTGACACTGAGGGTTTGGGTACACGTCGGCAGGGGAAGAAAGGGAGGGACAAGATTCTTAATTGGTTCTACAATTAGAGGACACCAAGGCCACAGTCACAGTCGATTGTAGGGCAGAGACAGCAAGCGCTGCTGTGGGCTGTGACCACCCTGCAGTGTCCTGCGTGCAGCCCAACCTGCACCCCAGGGTTACAGCTTGCTCCCCTGCCTCTCGCCCTGCGGAGCCATGTGACGCCAGTTGGGATGGCCAAGGTATTGTTTTCTTCTTCCTTTCAATCTGCATTGCACATGGAGTAAATTAATCGTTCCTAGACCTCACTCAATGAAACAAATTAATTTAGAGAAGGCTCTCCCGTCTCCCTGGCCGCATGGGCATGTGCGATGGACCGCTAACGCCTCCATTAGCCGCAGGGTCCGTGGAGACCGCTACCAGTCTGGGCCCGGGTCCTCAGGAGCCTGCCTCTCTATCTAGTTTGGCTGGGGGTCGTGGCCGTGCTGAGCTCTGGCCTCTGGCTCTGTTTCTAGGAGCCACGTGGGGGACTCCTGGCAGGTGGGGAATCTCTGGCTCCAACGCCTGCCTGCGCAGCTGTGGGGTTCATGCTCCCCTCGTCCCGACACCCCCCATCTCCCTTCCAAATCCTCCTGGTGTCTTGCTGGTAGTTCCATCCCCGCCTCCTCCAGGAAGCATTCCAGAACCATCTCTCAGGATGGCTCCTTTCTCCGAGCCTCCTCCCTATTAACACGTGGATGCTGCACCACCGTGCTCAATGTTCTGGTGGATTCTGGAGCGAGAGTGCCATTGTGCAAGCTACACCTCAGGCCCTTGAGAGCAGGGGCCACCCCTGTGCTTTTGGTGCTCTCTGTAGCACAGAGGAAAGCTCAATTCGTCCTGGCAGGAGAGTTAAACAGTGCTTCCCTGTAGTGTTCGTCAGGACATACTGCCCAGATGCCCCTTCTGGAACGAAGGACTCTCTACCCACCGCTGGAAGTACCGTGCAGACAGCCTCAGCCACCAGCACCCCAGGAAAACCACCCTGGCTGACGAGCACTGCCCAGCCCAGGGTCACACCCCTAGTCCGGGCAAACTCTACCTGATGACCAATGGGCATGAGGGGAGGAAGAGCCGCCCCTCCATTCCATCTTGGGATAGCTCTAAAAAGTCACCCCAACTTCAGAACCGCCTAGGATCAGACCTCTCCAAGATGCACTGCAGGTCACCTGCTCTCTGCTGGGTCCTGCTGCTCCTCCTCCTGACCAGGGTGTGGAGCCCAAGGGCATTCCTTAAATAGCCCCTGCCTGCTTTTTAAGCATCCCCATCCCGAAGTCTGCTTCCTAGGGGACGCTGACCACAATAGCCATTCATTGCTTCGGTGTATTCCTCTCCCAAAATGGAGCCAGGGTGGGGTGGGGGGGGCAGCAGAGAACCACGCCCCCAGGTGAGGGACCTCACTCAGGTAAACTCAGGCAGTGGGCCAGGGCGCTTCAGCCCTCTAGGGACCTCGCTCTTCTGCCCGGCATGCTGGGAGGGTACAAACCTCAACGGACCCCCTTCCAAGCAACAGCCCTCCAACTTGTGTGGGGACCGGGCATCTAAAGGCGTGCTGCTCTTTGAGGAACGCATGGAATACTCGTTTAGTACATTTATATCACAAAATGAACAATTTTGTCTGAAATCAGCAAACTGTCTTCTACTAGCTTCCAAAAATAAACAAGTGGTTACCAGTTGTTCAAATTTCAAGAACACTCTTGAGAAAACGTTTGAACTGTCCATGAGCTTAATTTTTTTCTGAAAAACAGAAAAAGGACATCCACAACTTCCCCGAAGCAGCCCCTGGAGTGTAGGGGCAGAGCGGGCAGATGCCTGCTCTGGGGGGCCCCTCCTTCCCTGCCCAGACTCGGGGAGGCCCTGACAGTGGGGCCAGGGCTTTAAGGGCTGATCCGGGAGAAGGAACAATTGATCCTGGCGCCCTGCCCCTGGAGGGAATGCAGAGCAAGGCTTTCTGGGGTCACAAGCAAACCTGGAATGCTGCCTGGATCATGGGACAAAGCCCAGCCTCACTGCACACACCTGCACTCCACACTCACCTGGAAAGGTTTCCTGAGCACCTCGGATCCCCGCCCACCTGTAGGTGGCACTGACTATTTCTAGGTGCTTTACAAGAATCATTAATAGCTCATTTAAGCCTCCCAATTAGTGGACCCATTTCACAGAAGAGAAAATAGAGCTTTCAAGACATGAAGTAATTTGCCCAGATCACAGAGCTGGTGAGCAGAGGCGGTGGGATTCCCATCCAGCCCCTAACTCCCAGGTATATGCCTTCACTGCTGCATTATTCAGCTTGCTAATAGCCTTAGATTTGAACAAGTGGAAAGTAAAAGCAGTAGGGCACACAACCCGCACCGCGCCCCCTCCCCCCCCCGGCCCCCGACTGTCCAGCTGGAACTGGGATAGGACGCACACCTCCAGAAGACCAGGATTCTAGGCCCCCCTTTGCAAATCCCTGCTCCAGGCTGTGGGAAGTCACACAAGCCCACTTCAGCTACACGCCTAGGCTGCACGGAGTCTGCAGCTATCGGAAACCGACTCCAGGCACTGGGCAGGAGATGGAAGGCCACATATTCCTGCGGGCACCAAGGAGAGCCACAGAGACACCATGGGGTTCCAACTGGCCACTTCCCTTCACATGATAGGGGAGGGGAGAGGCATGACACAGATTCCGGCTGTGCCCATCGGCCACCAAACCTGATTCTGGTGCCCTCCTCCTTTGACACCTGGTGTGCCCGGGGAATGCAAGGGCCTCTTGGTGTGGTTTAAACCCAAATATTAGGAAGGTTAACCTGCCGTACAAAAGTGTCAACAACCAAGGTCAAACATGAAGGTTTGGCACTTAGCAAAGCCACTACTATCAGTCATCAGCTGGGAGGGTTAGGGGTAAACCTGATAACATTCCTGCAGCCGCTCTTTGAATTTCAGAATCACCTGGTTTCCCAAGAAGGACTCAGGAGGCTCCTGCTTTCAGACAATGTGGTCCTTAACCGAAACAGCTGCCTGCTCTTCTCTCGAAAGTCCCCATCCCCTGGGGATTCCAGGACAGCTCCAGGCTATGGTGAGTGATGGGTGGTGCTGTGTCCACGATACAGGACGAAGGGTGCAGCACCCTGACCAGCACACGCTGCTCACTCAGTTCCCATCTGCTGCCCTGAGCTGCAGTCCGGGCCCCCGCGGGTCAAGATGTTCTCTCCTTGAGTCCATCTTCGGTCCAGCTGAAAACTCTTCTACCCTTTTAGCTGATTTCCTCCAGCTTGGGCCCCTGTGGAGGTGGAGGCAGCTGCCCCTCCTATCAGTCTTCCATATGTTCCTTCCCTCTGGCCTCCTGTTCCCTGGCCGCAGCCCTCCAGCTCTCCTCACAGGACATACTTTCCACCCTTTTAATCATCTTTATTGCCTTTTGTTGGAGCCGGGCCCGGTCCACGGCCTCTGTGAGGTGTGCTGACCTAACCCGGGCATTTGCTAGCACGAGTGCGGCCCAGCGGAAGTCCGGCTTCCCAGTCCTTGTGTGCTGTGCTCCTCTTCCCACATTCCTGGGCCAGGCTGCTGCTTTCCGGAGGCCTGCCACTGTGCCACCGTCCAGGGGACTCCAGCTGAGCGAGAAAACCTGGCCCAGAAACGGACATGTGGGCTGGCCTGGACGCCGGGCAGCAGCCTGCCGCTGCCTGGGCCTGGAGAAGCAGGTCAGAGGGTGACTTCTCATTGGGAACCTTGGGGACTTCCACACCTCTGAGACACACGCTCTGGGCCCTCCCTGCCATCAAGGATCACAGGGCCATGGGAGGGAGGACATAAAGCCTCTGCTTTCCCTGACACCTCCCCAGGCCCCTGTGAACCCCATTTCTCCTTGAGGGGTGCTCCCTACTTCTTCCCTCCACCGGGAACCCAGAAGCCAGGAGGTAGCCTCTGTGAGGCTGCACAGCAAAGAGGCAGCACACACAGCACAATTAACCACACTCTGGTCAGGGCAGGACGAGGGCTTGGTCCAACTCTCCCTGCTCAGTTTTCCCTTTTCACGACTGGTGGTTCTGATTTCTCAGCCAGGCTGCCTTCCTCCCAGCTAGGTGTACATTTACTGTCCTCTGTGACTGGTGCCAGACCCACTAAATCCACCAGCGGATGACAAGGCATTCTGGGTGCCCAATCCTACACCAAGCCCGAGAGCTGTGGCCACCACCTGCCAATGCTTGTCCCGAGCCTGCACCCAGAGGTAGGATCAGGGGCAGAGGTCAGCCCCAGAGCCCACCCACCATGAAAGCAGGAGCGCCCAGTGCCCCGAGGAAGGGATGCAGCTGGCTGTTCCTTGGCTCTACGAGAACATTCTCTGTTCACTAATGGTACGACCATGAGCCACCACCTTTATCTAAGAGTAAATTCCCTATAGAGGAATGAACACCTCATTTTAATTCCTTAGGCATAAACCTTTTTGTTCTTTCTTTTTTTGTATTTCCATCCAGAAATAATTTATGCACATTCAAGCAAAAAAAAAAAAAAAAAAAAAAACAGGCTCTAACTCCCCCTTTTGCACAAATGGCCACACACAACAAACATTGTTCTGCACCTGAATTTTTGCACTTAAAATACATCTTGAAGACCTTTCCTTGTAAGAAAGCCTTTTTGACAATAAATGCACACATTCCCGGGATGCCCAATCTCGGTTGCTTGTTCCCACCCAGGGCTGCTTCACTACATCTTTCCTGGCCCCTTGCTGTCCCCCAGGACTCTGGGCCCAAGAGAGATCCTGGTCTCTGCCTTAGTTTAACTGGATTCCTTTAGGCATTTGGGAGCAGCAGCGTGGGCCATTGCTGATCTGTGTGTCGCTTGAGACAGCAGAGCCGGCACGCACCAGGGACAACTCCAGGGACAATGATGGGAGGAGGAAAGACAGATACCCTTTAACTTGTGAGCTCCGGGAGCCTCCTGGAGGCCATGTCTCAAAACACGCAGCCAGCGAGGTCCTATTCCTAGGGACTGACATTATTGCTCCTAGATCAGTGGGGAGCGCATTTCTCCTCCTGAACTGCAGAGCCTGGGTCCTGCCCCCCCAGGAAGAGGCAGTGGTGACAGTGGGCCCTCAGCTGGACTCCAGAAGGAATCCAATCCCTGGAACGACGAGAGAAGCGGAGCCGCCTCGCCCACGTGGGAATCCCAACCAGTAACCAACAGCATCAGGCTGCCAATCTCAGCCCATAGGCATTAGCTGGTGACCAGGCAAAGCCAAACGCAGGCCAGACCTGAGGTAGCTCCACACAGCCGACGCAGGCAAAAAACCCCAAAGCCGGAGTGTCTCCTACCTTCGATCATTTCTCCTTCTCCGGAACAGCTTCTTGGTGTGCGCAATCTCCACTTCGTGGGGCATCGGGTGGTAGCCCTGTGTGGTGGGGGGAGGAAGGGGGAGCATTAGTGACTGCAGAAAGCGAGCACAGCACCTCTGGGACCACATCAGCTACAGCAGCATCTAAACCAGAGAGAAACCAAGAGTTTGGGGAGACTAGCCTCTGACCACACAATCCAGACTGAAAAATGGAAAATACTAGAGTTAGTGAATTTCCCACCAGGTCGATGATGCCGGAACTACAGAATCAAAGGACAGTGGGGACAAAGGGCACCTTGAAATTCATAGTATCCAAGCCCTTGGATTATAGATGCGTACACTCTGGTCCAGAGGTGAATGAGCCACAGAGCTGGGGCCAGGGCTGCTGCCCTAGGACAAGTCACTTCGTTCCCTAACAGAACGGGAATGTTAACACCTTCTGCTCTGGGCTGTAGAGAGGACCAAGGGGGGTAAATTCTGCAAACCCTGAGCCCTGCGCAGAGGAAACGTGTCTCCTAATCTTAGTCCAGGCTCCCCCTGTACAAATTTTACCAAATCCTCTTCTCTTACTCTGCCTAGGAAGTATTTAGGAAAAATGTGCAAACAGCTAAATGCCTTTTTCAACTGTAAAGGAGGGATGAGGAAAGTTCTAAGGATGGTCTTTTGTGTATTTTCATCATGACAACAACTATTTATACATTTATATCAAGGTTGGGGAGAGACCCTCCATGTATAACATGGGCTGGTCACATAAAAAACGCCAGGCCCCGGGGCAGAATTCCTTGCAGAAGCTGGGCTGACAGCCAGCTCTGTTCTTACCGCCCCACGGCAACAGAAAAGTGTGTTCTGGTGGGACAGGGCAGAGAGCACTGCCATTCCACGATGGGCAGCCCAGGGAGCAGCGGGGGATACCTAGGCCTGGGGGTCTGGGGTGGGGTGGGGCCTGGCTTGGGTCTGGGATACCTGAGACAGGCCTGATGCAGAGCCCATGCCACCATCCACGCCACCTGCAGGGACCTGGGCATGCACAGGATGAGACAGGAGCCACAGAGCCCAGTCTGCTGGAGAGTGGTCAGCAAGAGTCCATCTGGCCCAGACCCCTATTTACCAGGCAGGGAGACCGAGGCCCAGAGAGGCCAGACAGTGAATATTCATGGGCTAGCAGCCCTGACCCCCTGTGGTGGGGCAAACGCAGCCCTCTAGATTTGGGCTCCCAGTGGAGGGTCCCACTGTTCTGCCTTCACAGAGCTCAGCCCGCAACCGTGTGTGTGGGGGGGGCGGGGGGGATGCAGTGGACATTGGCTGTGCTGGGACTGGCCAGTTCGGCGGAGCTTCCCAGAGGGGCAGAGGGAGGGAGGACACAGGGACCTTGGCAATATGGCCACTTGGCCTGGATGCCTACTGAGCCAGGGAGGGAATGACACATTTCAAAATACATTTTAACGACAGTCCTTCCCTCCTACCCCTATCTCTCTTGCCTCCAGCCATCTAGCCAAAAAGCATGAATGAATTCCGGGCTCCAGGCAGCCACAATGGGCTTCTGGAGCCTTAGGATGTTCTTTGTTAAATGATTTTCTCAAAGGATATTATTTGTTTTCTTTAATACAAAACACAAACAAGGAGAAACACCAGGTCTTCCCCTCTCGTTTCCCCTCTCCCACCCGGACTGAGCTCTGGGCCGGCCCCTCCCCGCCCTCCCAGCCTCTCCAGGTCACTCAGGAACACGCTGGGTGCGCCCCAAGTAGACAATGGACAGGAAGCCGAGGCTCCCTCCCGAGCAGGCGGCCTGTGTCGGGATCTCAGCTCCAAGGCTGGGCAGAGGGCGCTGCCCCAGCACCTGGCATAACACGGGCCCAGGAGGTGCCAGCCTCCTCCATCCCAGTCTCACATCCTGGCCTCCTTCCCCAGTCATGGGCAGTGGCAATGAGAGCGTGGGGTCCTAAGCCTTCCCCAGGACTCCCTGTGGCCGGATGGGGCATACAGGCTGCTCAGGGCTTCTCATGCAGCCACTGCTATGTCCCCTGTGTCCACCATCCATCCTAGAACAACACCTATATATATATACACACACACACACACATATACATATGGAGAGAGAGAGGGAGGGCGGGGGGCGAGAGAGAGACGGAGGAGAGGGAATGTGTAAACATTGTCACAGTGGTTAGAAGCGAATGTTCAGATCTTGATGGCTATATGACTTTGCGTACATTGCCTAACCTCTATGTGCCTATGGAAATAATAATAGCATCAGCCTCCTAGAACTCGTGTGAGGGTTAAATGAGTTCATGAGCATGCAAAGAACATAGAATAATGCCTGGTACATCATGAGCCTTAATAAATATCTCGGTGTCATCGCCATTGTTGTCATCATCATCATCATCATCATCTTTCCCATGATCCTGACACCCTGACCAGGGCTGACCGCGCCAGGAGAAACACGGCAGCCCAGACACCTGTGCTCATGGAGCCTCCCCGTGTTGGTAAGTCCAGCAGGGGGCGGTGTGCAGGGAAGGAGGGCATGGGAAGCCCAGGCCAGGGAAGGAAGAAGGAATTCGCGCAGCGCCTGGTGCCCCAGGCCGGTGTGCTAGGGGAGGGCGGAGGAGTTCTGTTTTGTGTTTTCTTTGGCCAGAGGCTGGCAGACTCTACCAGGAGGCCAGACATCAGCTGAACAAAGTGACAAAGGTAACAGAACAAACTCCTGCACCCTCGGAGGGCCTCCCTCTCCAGGAATAATCCAGGCAAAGGCCACAGAGGACTGGCCCCACCCAAGTGGTCACTGTGGACCCCAGCCCCAATGTGGCATCTTGGTGAATAAATGAAGGAACTTTGCTTCCTTCCCTGGGACACTTTACATAGAACTTTCCAGCACCAGGAACCTCCTCCTGCATAAAATGGGGTGCGCTGTGTTTACACAAGCTTCACTTGGAGGCCTCTCTTCAATCAGCCGCCTTGTTTCTCAAACTCAGGGGAGTGCTGGGTACCAAGAGACACAGATCACTCCAGGTGCTGCCCGCACCCCCCCAAAACAAGGGCATTTGGTGTTAACAGGGGCCAATGTGAGGCCAGCAGAAGGAGAAAGAAGGAGAAAGGCTGTGCTGAGCCACACAGCTGCCACCAGCCATGCAGCTGGCCCATGTGAGCAGAGGACCGTTAATGTCATTGGCGAGAAGTGAGACAGTACGTGAGTGGTCACAGAAGCCTTGTTCTTAACAGCCAAAAAAGTAGAAACAACCCAATGCCCATCAGCTGATGACCAGATAAACTGTGATAGATCCACACAATGGAATATTACATGGACACAAAGGAAGGAAGCGCTGATCCACGCTACAACATGGATGAACCTCAAAACCGTCATGCTCAGGGAGGAAGCCAGTCACCAAGGACTACATATATGATTCCATTTTTTACAAACTATCCAGAATAGGCCAATCTGCAGAGATGGAAAGTAGACTAGAGGCTGCCAGGGGTTGGGAAGAGGGAGAATGAAGAGTGATTGCGAATGGACACTGGGTTTGGGGGCTGACAAAAATATTCTGGAATTAGACAGTAGTGATGGTTGCACCACCTTTGTGAACATACTAAAAAACACTGAGTTGTACACTGTAAAAGGGTGAATTTATGGTAGTGAATTTTATGTCAATAAAAAAGGGTAAAGATATCGGGGGCCAGTGTATTCCAGGTAGAGAGAAGAGCATGTGTTAGGAAGAAGAAAAAAAGGAGAATGAGAAGGATAAAGAGGAACAGGAGGAGGAAAAAGAGAAGAAGGAGGGGAGGAGGGTGAGAGAGAGGAGGAGGGGGAGGAGGGAGAGAGGAGAAGGGGGAGGAGGAGATCGTGCATCACAGTGAAAAGTGCCCCCTCACTCATTTAATCTTGAGGAAACAGCTGCCCGAACACATCGCCCGTAAGATAGGGCTAGGAAGGGTGGCACGTCCTAGCTGAGGGGCGCCCAGTGACAGGAATGACTAATAAGGGATCTGGAAAAGAGCCTGACCTGGTGGTCCGGGTGGCCTGGCCAGGGAGACGCTATGCTGGCTTTGGACCACAGATCCCTTCTTGCTTTTTAAGCTAGGATATGTCCCTTGAGTGGAGAATGGGAAATTTATCCTTTAAGAGCATATAGCATGGCCTTTGTTTTAATTATTTGCCAAAAAAATGCTTCTGCTCTGTGCTCCGAAAGATCTGCCTGTGGCCGTCAGTCCAGGTACAAGGCCCCCACCCGCCCCACGAGAGGACAGCCTTGGCGCTCCCAGCTGGTTTGTGAGTTTGGTCAATCTGAGCCCGGGTGCCTCTGGAACACCACCCTGGAGCACCACCCTGGAGCACCACCTGCCTGCTCCCGTGACGTCTTGCACAAGAACCGTTCCCCCTTGCGCTCTGAGACCTGGCTGCAGTTCCCCCCGTCTAACGTCTGACCATTTGCGATAACTAAATGGGCCCGGGAGACAAGTAGATTATATAACCAAGCCTCTCCGGGGAGGGAGGGAAGATAATACTCCTTCCACATGCAGAGTACACGTGAAACACACACGCACATGCACGCTCTGGTCCTGCAGGTCAGTGCTGGTTTAAGACGCAACACGGAGGGGCAGCATCCGTTACTACTCTGGTTGCAAAAATACGTTATGTAAAATCAGCCCGTTCTGGGGCAGGCTGAGGCTGCTATCTCACAACCTGGCATAGAAGGTGTTTCTGAGGGATTAAGGCAGGCCCAGCAGAGCTCTGGCTCCGGAACATTAGCCCCAGACAGTTAATAATCCCAGGCTGGGAGTGCCAGGGCCTTGTCCAGGGATGACGACTATGAAAAATAAATCTTGGGTCTGGGGGTGAGGGTGGGAGGAGGGCGGGCACAGCAAACACGCTGAGCAGACAGTGTGCGTGCCTGGTGGCTCTCAGACCAGCTGACACTGTGTTAAGAGTGACATGCCTCCCCTGGGCCACAAACTCCCACCTGCCCACCCATCCTTCCGTGCATCTACCCATCCTGAACGTGTTGCTTCAGGTACTGTGGACAGAGTACTGGAAAAAAATAGGCAAGACGCTTGTTCCTATAGAGCACACATTCTAGTAAAAGAAGAGAGACAAATAAATAAGTACATGATATGATAAATGATAATGTTTTGCTATGGAAGAGAAGGAGGCAGGGGCGGGCAGAATCATGTCCCTGAAAAGAGGAGGTGGTCAGGGAAGACCAGTGATGCCGCTGTCATAGGCCCAGTGGGGACATGTGCTTGGCATCTGGGTGGAGGCAGAGGCCCCGAGCTCCCAGGGCCAGCACTCCTGACCACAGTGTCTGGCTTGTTCCATCTGTAGAGTCCTCTTCACCCCTTGCAGTAGGTAGAATTGTGGTGGAGTCCTATCCCTGGGTCCCGGTGAAAGGTGAATATATTTGGAAATAGGGTTTTTCCAGATATAATCAAGTTAGGATGAAGTCATATGGGATTAGGAGGGGCCCTAACTCCAATGACTGGTGTCCTTACAAGACGGACATGTAGATGCAGAGAAATAGGAGACACAGAGGGATGAAGCCGTGTGAAGATAGACGCAGTGTTTGGGGTAACGCAGATAGTAGCCCAGGAACGCAAGTGCTGCTGGCAGCCACCAGCAGCTGAGCAGAGCTTCCGGAAGGAGCAGGGCCCTGCCAACACCTTGACTGTTCCAGCCTCTAGGACTGCGAGCTGATAAATGTCTGTTGCTTTAAGTGCCCGTTCGTGGTGACTTGTGATGGCAGCCCCAGGGCACACCTTACACTGCAGTCCCCAGTTGCAGGTCTGCAGCACTGGGATTGTCCAACTGCTCCCACCCCCTCTTTCCACATCACCTGCTGCTCCTCCCTTGTGGTCCCTGGGGACCCTGTCTGCCACAGGGTGGCCCTGTGTCCGTCTGATACCCCCTGTGAGCAAGTGGGTAGGGCTGTGCCCGCGGACGTCCACGTTACCCCTGACCCCGCAGAACGTTCCTCCCTGGAGACCACAGCGGAGCCACCAGCTGCCCAGCACAGCCGCTTCCTTCCGGGGCCGAAGAAGGCTCTTGCGTCCACTGTGGCCTGCCAGGCGAGTGGCCAGCACGCACGTGGGGCCCGTCTTTAAGCACGACTCACCGGGGCCGGGATGCGCCCGCCCCGAGAGGCCTTGCCTCCCTCCCAAGCTTCCCCCTCCCTCGGCCAAGTGTCCCCCAGGTGGTGTGGTGGGCTGGAGTGTGCCCCCCAAATTCTTATGTTAAAAAGTCCTAACCCGCAGCACCCCTGAAGGACCTGACTGGGAAAGAGGGCTGCCGCAGACGGGATTAGTTAAGAGGACATGACGGAGTGGGGACACCCTAATCCAGTATGACTGGTGTCCTTCTGGAAGAAGAAGGCCACGTGGAGGTTGGAGTGATGCTACCACAAGCCAGGGAGGAGAGGAACATCCTTCCCTGGCACCTTCAGAGGGAGTGTGGCCCTGCGGACACCTTGATTTCAGACCTCTGGTTTTCGGAACTGCGAGACAAGAAGTCTCTGTCCTTCTGAGTCACCCAGTTCATGCTCCTTTGTTATGGCGGCGGCAGGAAACTAACACAGGTAGAAGGTGGGCAGAATCACCCAGGCTGACAATGGGTGATTTTTCTGAGTAGATCTCCTATGCCAAAACAGAGATTTGAATGTGTGTATGTTAAGTGCTCGCCAGGTAATTCCACTATATTAACAACTGATTTTTATAGAAGAGGAACAGAAGGCCAGAAAGGTCAAAGAAGTGGCCCAAGGCTGCCCAGCCAGTTAGCAGCAAGCCTGTGTCTTCCGTTGCTAAGGCTTATGCTCCCAGTTGTGACGTCACACGGCCTGCGGTACCAGGGCAGAGATGTGGAGGCCGAACCCCTGGGAGAATCAGAGCTGTCCCTCGCCCTGGCTTACACCCAGGGGCCCACGTGCACCCTGGGGCCCTAGACGTGAGGGGCATGGCCGAGAGCAAGTCCCTCCCTGTGCTGGAGAGGCAGCCCTAGTCTTGCACTCGGGGACAGGCAGTCCCTCCCAGTGGCCACTGTGCCTCCCCTGAGGCCCGGAAGATGCAGAGCTGGCACTGGTTCAGAGGCTACCCGGGTCTGCGCTGCATGTCCTGGCTGTGACCCCAGAGATGACTCTGGCCAAGGCCCCATCCGCAGGCCTCCCCGTTCGCCTCACCTCCTCTCACCACAGGGTGGTGTTGCTGGCCATCGGGCCCACCCTGCCCCTCACCCCACAGGCCAGTGGGGTGGGGGTCCCCTGGCTGCTGCTGTGCCTGCTCCCCTTTCAGTCTGCCTCGATGACATTTAGAGGCACCCCCAGAGCCCAATCCCACGGCTTGCAGCTTTGTGGAACCCACTTAACCTTCAAGGAAGATCTTCCTGATAGTCTCGTGATCTCTGACCTCTGACTCCTGACCCCTGACCGTGGACCTGGGTCTGACAGAAACCATCCAAGCCTGACTAGCTCATAGGTCTGTTATCTCTCTCCCCCCGCACACCAGCTCTTTGTAAAAGAAGAAAGCATTACACAGCTCCAAGAGCGCCTTCCTCCCGCTGTGCTAAGGATCCCCCCGACTGCAGAAGGCCTAGAACAGCAGCACTAAAGGCCTCTATTAGGAAGCAGCACGGCCATGCAATGCTGGGGTGGGACAGGAGGCTGGGGGTCCCACCCGGGCCGAGGATGCCGTGGGAGGTCTCAAGCAGGGAGACACCCACGTTAGGCTCCTGGCCACGTACGCCCTGCAGCGCCAACCCTGTTCTGTGCCAACTGACACACCTGTCTGCTCCCACGGTGCCTGGATTGTGACTTTCTGCCCTGGCCCCTTGGGAACCACAGTCCCTCTCCTCTTCTTCACGAGCTTGCGTATTGACACCGCCAGACTCCAGTCACTCCCAAGAGTGCTTATTAAATACACAGAAACTAACAGCTTCCTTCCCTCCAGAACATTCCAGATGACCAGGCGTGGAGGGCCTCGGGCGCAGTCTGGCACAGCCAAGTTCTGCCATGCCTGCCGGGCAAACCCAGGGGCAGGAGTGCCACGGAAGCCCAGCAGGCCTCCAGGCCAAGTCCAGGCCCTGCCAGCTCAGGACTCCGCAGACTCCCACCACCTCCAGCCCCCCCGTGCGGAGACATCCCAAGGGGCAAACAATACAAAGGAACCGCAGCACTTGGCAACTTAAAAGGCCATAAAAATCCCAAGTACAGCTCCTGTGACAATCAGCTCGTCTTAATAGCAGAGGCTTCCTCCTGCCGGGGGTCATGCGTCTCATGTTTTTTTCTAAGAAGTCCTCCTACCAAGGTCTCCCTCCACGCGGGCAGGACGTGCAGGTCACATCCGAGCAGAAATAAACAGGTAATGTTTCTCCAATTCCTAGAATCTCTAGGCGGCACAGCTACTCAGAGAAGGTGACCTGTTTCAGAAAGAAAGGTTGGGCAGGCCTATCCATGTTTACATTGGTGGTTTTCTAACTTTTCTTTTATTATTTTTGATCAGGAGAGACCCTTTTAAAAATGATACCTTAGCTGTAGTCCCAACATGAAATCACAGGAACCTAAAACTCCCCTATTCTGAAAAGCTCTGCTCTCTATGCTATACTGAATGCCGGCTCCACAGGGAGCTGAATGTCTTTTCTAGAACAGGAGCTGAGCTGAGGAACTGTGGACAGGTTTTCGTGGAGTCCGTGACCCCTGGAAAGGCACAGGGACACTTTGCACGTGGCACCCACCCTATGTTCAGAAGGTCTGTGCCTGCACAGCTCTGTGGGGCACAGAAGTGCGCGGGACCTCCTTGGATGCTCTAAGGCGATAACCCCTTCTTCCCCTTTGTCCTTCCAGGTGGGTGTCCTCCTGTCACAGCCCAAAGAGCTCTGACTAATAAACTACACACGCCCTTCAGGTGACCTGGGTTCCGGCTGTAGCTAAGACCGCCCAACCCTGGGCAATCTTCTCTGCATATCTCACGCGGCACTTTCCTCGCTTTTATGTAAAATGAGGATGAAAATATTTGCCCTTCCTACCTCCTTTGACATAGCTCTTAAGTCTTTCTTTGATTTCATGAGCCAATGAATTCTCCTTTTATGTTTGAAATATTTTGAGTTGGGTTTCTGTCGCTTGCAACCAAAAAGTCCTAAATGATTCAACACAGTAGGTGTTTCTGTGGCTGATCTCATTATGACCATGGAAAGCAAACATGACCCCTCCCTTACCTCCCCCCACCGGTAGCCACGTCAGGGAGAATCCACCGGCCATTGTCAAATACAAATGGCATTTACTTGTTAATTTCCAAATGAACAGAAAAAAACAGGTGAAGGCATTGATGTGAAGGACAGGGACTATGAAGCAACAGAAAAAGTCAGAAGATTGTTTCTATATTATATGGGGTAAAATATAAAGGAAAGTTAGCAAAGTGTCTCCCTGCTTTTTCAACTCGAATTGTCAGTCTTCCGTAGTGCAAGCAGGCGGTACCATGAAGGGAGCTTGCGTATCTGTGTGTGGGGCGTGGGGGGCTGACGGATGACTGTGACTCTCTCTGTGTCAAAGGCCAGATGGGACCAAGAGTCCAGAGCAGTTCACGGTGGGTTCATGACGGTGTCCATGCTGCTCGCTGACACAGGACAGTCATAAGAGAATGAAGCTGGGGCCAACAGATGCTGTCCAGTCCCCGGCTGATGGACACCTGGCCAGGGTCCTGGAAGTATGTCTGAACTAAGAAAAGGCAATGCCTTGGAGCTGCTGCAGACCAGCGGCAGGAAGAGGCCCAAGAAATGTGAGAGGCACGAGTGGCCACAGGAAACGACAGTTGCTGTTCTGTAGCCCCAGAAAAACCACCTGGGCAAGATGAGACACACATGGCCCTGACTGAATGGTGTGTCCGAGACAGAGATAGACCCGGATCCTTGAGAACTCCCGAAAGCAAGCTGGAGGGAAGAAGCAGCAATACTTTGTGCTCCGGCCCCCCAGGGGAACTCACAACCTCTGCGAGGCCGGCACACTTGGGAAGGTGTCATGTACCTGGGGAGGTTCAGAGACCGTCCTAGGAACAGAAGGAACACCCGATGTCAGAAGAGGAGCGATGATTCAGCAAACACTTAGAGGAGGCCCACTGCGTCCCGTGAGCACACTATGCGTCACAGACACAGACAAATGAGACTCTGCCTCTGTCTCAGGGAAGGCCACAGGCCCCTGGGGAGAACAGACACGCACACAGGATTTTACTTTTACAGACTGAGGGACGTCACAGTGCCAGGACACCCAAGGCACAAGGGACCACGGAGGAAGAAATGCCTGGGGCCACCCTCTGAAGTGAACAGAAGGCTCTGAAGTTGGCAGCGTAAAGCAGACGTGGCCCGTGGAAGTCACCAGGAGCTTCAGGGGCTGTTCTGCTCCTCCTGAGTGTGACCCGGTGCAGCTCATCACACAGGCTAGCAGAGTCAGGGGCGTGCAGGGCGAGGGCATCTGCAGGCCATGGGGAAGAGCCCCTGCCCAGAGCACCCCACCAGCACGCTGAGAGTCTGAGGTGTACCCCACTGCAGAGGGGGAAATGCCCCCAGGCCTCACATGAACGAGCAGGGCAATCACTCGCCCATTCCCTGCCCCGGTGGGTCAGAGCTGGCTGGTCAGAGGCAGCGCCCAGGAGCTCCAGGACCCGTGTCCCGGTGTCCACGGAGCCAGCGTCGAGCGTGTGCACACACAGGGGTGCGAGCTGGGCACCTGCAGCAGCGCAGAGCTGGGCTGCCCAGGACCAGGGCAGCACGAGGCCCAAGAAATGTGACAGGACATTTCCATTAAATGCCGTCACTGCCACTTACAGTGGGAACTTGGAGAGAAGCCTACCTTATTTTTGCTTCTGTTTTCCTCATCTAGAAAGTGGTGGTAATGAAGAAAGTCTACCTATTTCAGAGGGTTCTTACGAAGATTTAATGAGATTATTGGACATATACGGCACTTTGATTCCAGCCCAAGAACACCCCACTGCACATGGGTGTCCCCCGACCTGAGGCTTATTAAGTGTTTCCATTCATGGCCCTCATGAGCCTGCTAGGAAACAGCGGCCCAAACTCTCCAAAACATCCTAGAATGTGGCCACACCTGTGTCAACCAACCAGCTACTCCCTGAGCTCCTGGGCCATGTCCAGAACATTTCAGGGGACCAAGTGAGGTTCACTGCAAACTCACCTTCCTCTGCAGGGACCGTCACCTCCTGTCCCCAGCCCCACCCTGGGCACTTTCGGATCCCTCCCCTCAACTCGTCACAGGGGTCCCAGCAAAGTGGGATGCAAGAGCAGAGGAAGCTGCAAGGAGGTTGGAAGAGAAATGGAAGGGCCTGTCCCCTAGAGGGACAAGCCTGTCTGTGGACCTACTCAAGAGCAGAGCATCGTCCAGGGGCCCTGACAACCAAGGCCACGGCCGCATCCTCGGGAGGGAGCCGCTCCTGCCCACAGCGATGGTGAGCGAGACGCAGAGTCAAAGCAGCCTGGCTGGGGCCACGGGGCACCGGGCAGCTCGAGGTCATCCACGGAGCTGAGCTGCACCGCAGACAAGGAGGGCGGGGAGAAGGCCTCTCTTCTCAGGCTTGACTGAGAGCCTGCAGGAGCAAGCTCAGCACTGGTGCTGGAGGGACAAGACGGCCGAAATGTGGTCCCTCTCCACGGAGCCAAACGTGCTTTCATTCCTTCAGGCAACACACCTCTGCTGGGGCGTACAAGGTGCTGGGAGCTGTCCTGGCTGCTGAGGACACAGCAGCGAATCGGGCCACAGTCAAGGGATTCCACTTGACTAGGGGGAGAAGATAGTCTGTAGGATGCAACTAAACAGACAAAGAGCATTTAAACAGACAAGTGTGCTAAAAAAACAGGAAAAGGTGAAGGTGATAATGCTTTAGATTAGGGGATTAGGAAGGGCCTCTCTAAGAAAGTGACATTTGAGCCAAACAAGGATGACCAGGTTGAACAGGTGAAGAAAGATTCCAGGCTGAGACCAAAAAACTACACAGGATATTCCTATTCTGTTTATTCTTCGATATGCAAAGTGTTGAGTTCTTTAATTTAAATAAGGTGGTAGGCCTGGATTAGTAGTTCCCAACATCTCAAATCGGTAAAATTTTAAATGAGGAAATTGTTACCTTTTATTCTGCCTAAGGACACACCATCTACCATCACGATCACTCCATAAAGGACATAACTTTAAAACAACACATATATGGATTCGCTTAAGCTCTCTGAGAAACTCACTAGCCCATCTCATAGAACGCCCTTTAACTAGAGAGTCTCAGTCAAGTGCTTGTCTGACGTGCTCAAGTTCACCTACATGTACTTGGAAAGAAATAACATTTAAATATGGGGCTTATGGACTCTTTATAACAGAGTATACATTATACAACCTCTGTACCGTGGGTTTATCAGACGTAACCCTATTGTAAGTCGAGGAGCTCCTTAGGATTTACGGTGGGGTTCTGGTTTCTATTGAATGCACATTGCTTTTGCACCACTGTAAAGTTGAAAAATCCTAAGTTGAGTCATCATGAGTTAGGGACCATCTGCTGGGTCACCAGCCCTCAGTACATTTTCGACTTACAGTATTTCTGACTTACGACGGGTTTGTCGGGAACAGCCCCATTGTAGGTCAAGGGGCATCCGTATAACGTTGCACAGAGTAAGTATCCAAACCAAGAATTCTGAACTTCATGGGCAATTTAAGGGGTATTCAAGAGTAATTTTGACTAAAGTGATCATTTTCACTTGAATCTAATGTGCAGGCAAAATGAGAATTCACTGTTTTCTCATTTTGCTACAGACCAGTGGCAGCTTCCTTACCTGGTTGGCCTGAATCATGGAGCCCAGCAGCAATCGCTACCTCTCCAGTGTGAAAGTCAAACACTCGTCTGTCCAAATATTTTACCTTCTTGAAAATGGCATTTAATCAGGTCATAACCAGTTTTGGGTTTGAAGTGTCCATAGGGGACTTTTTGGTCATTTGCTCATGGAACCTCCTGTCCCCTGCCCCTGCCCTATCTTTTCTTGGGCCGCTGACACAAATATAATACAATGAGTTTAGTGATCAAAGGGTGGCCACTCATCGACCGATAACCACACAGCCCTCAGCCATCAGCAGCTCCTGACACTGAAGTTGTGTCCCCAGGACATAGGAAAACAAGTCCTGTGCGAGCCACTGGGCCCTGCCAGCTCGGCCTGCAGACAGGGTGTCCCCCAGGACAGATGCCAGGTGGGCAACCTGCAGCTGAATCACCCAGCTGCCCAACAGAATGGGCCAGAAATGCCACATTTAGTCATTCTCCTTTCATGCACTTGGTGTTCCCTTCACCCACAATTTTTTTTTTTTTTTAATTTTTTATGCTGGCTACGTTTTCTGCAGAGTTGAGCTTCAGGAGTACAGAGTTACCCTGCAAGGCCCCACAGCTCCTGGCTCTGGGCACACCCCCGTGCTTGACTGGGAAGGTCAAAGTGCATGAACAAGCTCAAGGGATCACATCTGGGCTGCCAGGCTGCAGGGCTGGGGTGACCAGCTCGAGCGAGGGCCAGGGTTAATGGCATGATCTGTATTCCCAGCTGCATCACAGCCTTTCCAGCAGGGGAAGGGATTCGAGCTGATGAGGAGGAGGCGATTCTTTGGGTTCCCACTGCCCTCCTCACATGTCATATCTCAGGAGCAGCACACCCAGAGGAAAAGCTTCAGTCTCTGTCCCCACCCTGCTCTGGCCTCCAGAACCACGTTAAACTTCTATTTACGGCAACGCAGCAGAAGGAGCACTGGGCAGGGAGCCAGGAGACCTGGTTCCTGCCCTGGGGTTTGGAGTTAGACTGGAGAACCACTGGCCCCTGGTCTCTAAGGACCGTCCACACCTACCTGTCCCCGTGTGCCTGCCACCCCATCCCTGAACACACATTCCCCCCTCCAAGCTTTACCTTTGGCCTGGAACATCTTTCCACCTCTGTTCATCCCTGAAATCCTGTCCAGCCTCTGCCATTGGCACAAGTGCCTCTGCCCTGCTAAGCTGACCCTGATTCCCATGAGAATTAATCTATTTGTCACACAGCACATTGGACAAACTTCTTAGCACTCCATCCTGCTGTCCAAATAGTCTAGATAGTTGCTTACATGTTTGCCGCCCCAGCCAACCTACAAGCTTTCAGGAGCTCAGGGGCCGTTTTTCCTTCACTTTGGTGTAGCACAGAGCCTTGATACTGCAGGCTGCTGTAACTGCTTGTGGCATGAAAAGTTAAGATGACTGACTGCCCTGGATGGGCCAGAGTTGGGTCATTTCCATTCTATCCACTGTGGGCCAAGAGTACTCACAGGTGACCCAGGGGCCAGGGGTCTGTGGCCTTCAACCTGGCAATATCTCTTGCTCTGCAAGAAGCCAGGATCCTCGATGCTCTCATCAGCCCTCACCCTCTAGCCCAGAGGCTGAGTGCGCAGCAACTGCGAGCTCTCCTTCAGTTAAACAGACGATGACGGAGACCGGGCTGCCCCAGCACTCGGTCAGACTGTAAGCTCTGTGAGGACCAGAGTGGCCATTCACATGTGAACAGTGACAACGGCACCACGAATGCTTGATGTCCATTGCTCAACTCCACAGGCCCCCTTGTTTGCCACAAGTGTCTCCCTCTTGCAGAGCCAGTTCCGTGTGCAAGGCAGCAGGGACATCTGGCTGGGCACCAGTACTGCTCGTGTCTCCTCTCGGAGCCCCCATTTCCTCTGCTTTCAAATGCAGAGACTAATACCTACTTTCATGGTGAGGACTGAATGAGGTGCTGGAAACCAAAGGTGATGACGCGTAGGAACCCACCTGGCCAGCTCTGGAATATGTATTTGCTGAACCCAAATGCAGAGATGGTCAAGGCCAAACCAGCCCACAAAGAGAAGGGTCCAAGTGTACCTGAGGTCCACAGAGCTGAGGCCAGACAGGCTGTGTGTGTGTGTGTGTGTGTGTGTGTGTAGGGGGGTGTCAGTACCCACAAGGACGGGCCACACAAGTACAGAGGTCGGGATGGTGAGACCAGGAGTTCCACTCTGGCAGGGGAGAAGGATGGATGGGCAGCAGGGTCCATATACACAGGCCAGCTCAAACTGTGCCCAGGAGTCAGGAACCAACCGGGGCCCCCACTCAATGCCCACTACTGGGCCATGGTCATTGATTCTAGAATACAGGCTCCCTGCCCTGGAGTTGTGCTCTTTACTGGTAGGAAAAGGCTGAGGGTGAAGGTGAATCCTGGATCACAGCAAGGACCACAGCCTAGGCAAAGGCCAGGGGACTCTAGGGACTCCACAGGGCCCTACCTTCCCCGTCAGAGCCCTAAGCTTCACCTCCAGATCACATGTCATCTGGGGCAGATACTCAACAAACACTTTCCAGGTGACCGGCCAGACTGAGCGCTGGGGAAGAAGTGAAGAGAGACCAGTTGTCGGAGACAGCTTGGACACTGGGGTCAAACCTGCTTTGCTACACTCCTTGGCTGTTTCCAACAAGTTCTACTGTCTCCTTCCTTGGCCACTGCAGGGTGGCAAGAAGATGAAGAAAAAGGAGACAGCCAGGTGAGGCTAGTGCATCCTTGGGCCAAGTTGCACGTGGAGGAGCCGGCCCAACAGTGAGGGGAAGCCAGGCTGCAAACTCCTTCCTTCCCCGCCATCCTGCTCGGTAATCTGCTCCCTTCTACAGCCTGAGCAATGCCGTTTCCCCTGAAGGTACTCAGAACATCTCCTCACCATAGAAGGAACTAAGTGATGTCTGCGTGGATTATGAGCTATCAAAATGGTAATGACTGTGTCTATCACTTATTGAGGCAGGCACTGAGTTAAGAGATTTCATATATTAACTAATTTAAACCTTACAACAGCCCTGATAGACAGGTACTATTATTATCCATCCTCTACAGAGGAGGAGGAGGACTGGATAGATTAAACAGCAGGTCTAAAGAAATGCAGCAAGTGAGCAATGTCACTGGGTGTTGACAAAGAATTCTTGAACGCCAAAGCCTGTTCCCGAGAGACCCTAGAAAGACATAATGCCGTGCTCATAAGAGCGTCAGTTAGGAGACCCAGCAAGTACCCACACAGACTGTGGGGGGTCCTACTTCTCTGGCAGTAGCCCCCAGGTTCCATCACAATGACTTTGCAGATCAACATCACACAGCAGGTACTCAACAGACGCTGGTTGAGGGAATGAGAAAATGAATGAATGACGAACACAGTTTTAAACACGCTATGAAAAGCGTCAGCCCCACTTGTAGTGGGCACCCACTCTGTAAACCACAACAGTGTCGAAAGCATAAATTCGCAGGGTTGCTATAACCGAGCTATGCTGCGGCACTTCGTTTCTTCCCTCCTTCCAAACGAAGGCACTAACAGCCGTGCCGCAGAGCTAAATGTTAATGTGTTCAGCGCCACGGGAAAATAATGGAGCTCCCTGACAAGGGTGCTGTCAAAAATTAAAAGGCATATGGAACTTTTAGAAATTAAAAAGTATAAGGTCTTCGGGAGGTTTCCAATTAGGAAGAACGATAAGAAATTAGTAGACAGAGATGAGCTCCTAATGAGCTGCTTGCATGCAGAAAATAGTCCTGTATGCAACTGTGTTTTAACTGTACTAGGAAGTTACAAGTCTTGTTTCAAATATTTTGGTAAATTAGATAATTGCCTCCATCTTATTAATTTTTTAAGTGACTCCAGATACTTTAAGGACACTGGTCGTACCTTTCTTTCTGACTCCAGTGAAATATACCATTTCAGAAATTCAATTATTTGTTCCATTTTCAGAAAACAGAGCTGACTTTCTGTCATGTGGGTGCGGGCCATTTAGGATTCTCTGCCACATAAAATGGTCTTTATGGGTTGCCTTAAACTGGGCGGCCATTGGTTTTGCTGGCAGGCCCACTGAGCAGTAGTGGCCCTGATGACATAGTTGGTATCTCTTTCCCTCCATGTCTCCATGGCAGACATGCTTTGATCTACTTTCAGAAGCACAGTGGAAGCTCAAGAAGGAACGGAGGAGAACACAAGAGCCTGGACTTGACATATGGAAGCTCAGCCTCCAGGCGCGTCTTGGTCACTCTCCGCCCCTGGGGCCTCTCTTGGCTGTGACCAAGTACAGCTCTCATTCCCTCCCTCCTCTCTCTGTCTCCACAGCCTCCGCTTCCTGCAGCTCCCCTCACCTGGATCCACCTCCGCTGGGCAGGAAGGGTGTCCACTCCTAGCCCAGTCTGCCCAACCTCTTAGGTCTATCAGGTTTGGATGTGGGGCCTCCCAGCCCACAGAGAAGAAAGTAACATCTGTATGGCCCCCTGGGGCCACCCAAGGAGGCTGTGTGGGACCAGAGGGCAGCGGCAGCTGGTGCTCTGCTGTAAGGGCAACTAAAACATTAAAAAGAATCCTAATAGTGGTTAAAAAAAATTCCCAGCATATGTGTCAATGCATAAACCACAGCTGGGGAGTCTATGCAATCCACCCTCCGGAGCAGGGGTCAGCAAACGTTTCCTGTAAAGGGCCAAATACTGGATATTTTAGACTTTGCAAGCCACAAGGTTTCTGGCACAACTGCTCAACTCTGCCATTGTATAGCATAAACAGCCATAGAAGGGTGGGTATGTTCCAATAAAGCTTTATTTATAAAAACTGGTGGAGGGCCGGATTTGGCCCATAGAACAGCTGGCAGAGCCCTGCTCTAGAGACTTGCTGGGAGGCCAAGTGCATTTTGCAGTGGTGCGTCTTCCTGTCCGGGCCCTTCCCCCCCACTCAGTGGGGGTTGCTTGCATTGGACAGGTGGCCGGTATCCTCACACTCTCTCCCCTGCTGCTTTCATGGAAGGACCTGCCAGACTCAATCCCCCTGGGATGAGGATAAATGGATTATATTTACATTTAAATCAATCAAAACCCGAGTTCAGGGGCTTTTAGCCCTGGCTGTTCACTGATAGCCCCTGGGGGCCTTTAAAACATCCCGATGGCCAGTCCCACTCCAGAGACTCTGATGCACTTGGTCAGGGTGCAGGCCAGGCATGAGAGATGTTAAAAGCTCCCCAGGTGAGACTAAAGGGTGGTCAAGTTGAGAACCACTCCCTTAGACCAAAAGGAAAAAAAAAACAAAACTGAGTAGTAGTGTTTTGGCAATAAGCAAGCCAGGGAGGCAGGTTTTTTTTTTTTTTTTTTTTCCCCTGGTGGGTGGGGAAGGGCAGAAACATGTCCAGAACCCTTGAAACCATGCCACACAGGACAGCCTTGGCCACCCTCTGCCGAGGCTGGCACTGTGTAGATTTCACCATGCTCTGGCTAGATCCAAGAATACACCTCATCTTTATTTCCCCCTTGACATCTACTATGGCTCCCTACTGGCAATACCTGTTCTATTAACACTGGTTAATCATCAGAAAAGCACCTAAGGGCCTAATATTCAATCAGTTGGTCAATCAATCAATCTGCAAATAAAAAGTTGACCAGCTGCTGCCAATCCTTAGCGAGGACTGTAATCTACCAAAGGAGACAAGGGGAGCCCAGATGAAATGAATGATGGGCCTAGCCACGTTCACTATACGCAGTAAGGCAGTGGTTCCCACACTTTACTGCCCATTATAATCAATCACCTGGGGAGATTTTAAAACTCCCAATGCCTGGGTCATGGTCCATGCTAATAAAATTAGAATGTAATAGGGTGGAAGACTGGCATTGGTCTTGTTTAACCCCCCTCCCCCCCAACATGATTCCAATGTGTGGAAATTTGGGAACCACCATCGCAGGTTCTGCTACTCAAAGTGTGGTCCACGGACTAGCAGCATCAGCACCACCTGGGAGCCAGTTACAGACGCAGACGCAGGCCATCCCCAGGCCTACTGAATCAGAATCTGCATGTTTACCAGATCTGCAAGCTGTCTATGCGCACGTTAAAGTCTGAGAAGTGATGAGGTAGGGTACCATGGATGTTCTGAGAATGGAAGATTCTAGAATGTCCCAGCAGAGTAGCCAGGGAACACTACTTACAACAGGGAGGAAAGGGGAGATGCTGAGGGATGGGGGAGTTAGAGGCAGGGAGGTGGCAGGGAGGGCAGTTAAGGGAAGGTCCAGAGGCAAGAAGGAAACTGGTCTTCATGTGTTGTGAGCCAGAAACAGGAGCAAGGAGTCTATGAGGACTTTTTACAAAAGTAAAAATTTAAATCACATGTGGTCACACGATTAACAAACAAGCTGAAGTTTCTGAAAAGGATAAAATGACAGAAAAATAGGGTTGTCCTGGAAAATGTGGGGCGACAATTAGGAGGAGGTGGAGGGTAAGAATAGACGGGGGAGTGAAGAAAGATTCCAGGGATCAGACTTTGTCTCATGGCCAGTGGAGAGCTGTGTGTCGCCACTGGAGTCCGGGAGGGACACGATGACAGAGGGGAGAGGGCGAAGGTGTGTGGACAATTGCTTCGAGGAGACAGACTAGCAAGACAAACAGCAGGGGGTCTTCCTGTGACCCAGGCCTGGGGACACGTGCATCTGTGGCAAGGTGGAGGAAAAAGCATCAAGAAAGACCTTTCAGGAGGGGACTGATGATATACGGTGTGGGTGGCAAAGAGTCACCGAGCATCCATAGGTCTCAAGTCTGGGACACTGGGCTCTATAACCGATGAGAAGGAAATCTAGAATCTCAAGCGTAGTTACAATAAACTCTTCTGCTAATGACCCCTAAAAAGTTATCCATGGGAAAACAGAAAGGCCTTTAGTGAACGTGGCCCCCGAAGGGAAGGAGAGAGGAAAAACCAAGCTGTACACAAGCCCTGGGATTGTCTTCAGCCCTCCTGGGCCACAAACACTCAGAGCGGCCCTTGAGCACAATCCCTTTGTTTGCAGACCCCTGGAAGTCAAGTTGATTCCCAGTTGAGTTGGAAACGCCGGGAGACTTTTCCCATATAGCAGTAGACTGAAACAATAACAGCAGAATGGACGTTACCACAATTGTTTCCACTGAAGTTATTTTGGGGGATTTAGGAAGATTGTCTATTCCAAGACATTTCCTTCACCCGATTCCTTTTATAAAAATGCAGAGAGAAGCAGCCAGTGTCGCCACTGATACGCCAGGCCTGCTCACAAGCACGTGCGCAGTGCTCCACGGTGAGGGGCGTCCCAAGGGCCCCGGAGCCGCCATGTGCAATACATGCTTACTGCTGCCCCCATAGGAGCCCTTGGATTTGACTGGTACCTAACAGTTTTCAGAACACTTTCTCAGTTAGCATCTTGTTTGATTCTCAGGGCAGCCCTCTGGGGTGGTGGCTTGCAGGGGGTAGACTTTATTTTCCCCATCCTACACATGAGGAAACAGAGAAGTAAAGGCACTTGCCTGGAAGGCACAGGGCAACCTCCTGTGTCCTGGCTCCCAGAGTCTGCCCTTTGGTCTGGTGCATGCTTGGGGTGTGCCAGGGCCGCTGTGTGTTCCCTCACTGTTCCTGGTCTACTTACTGCAGCCAACGTCTGTGCCAGGTGAAGACGGGGGCCTGGCTCTTCCATATTCAGGGCCCCACAACTACTCCAGTGTGCTGTGATGGGGGGTGCAAGAGGGGGAAACATGGGAGCCAAGGCTGGGAAGAGAAGTAAGGGCTGGCTTGGGGCAGCTGTGCATGACAGGCGCTTGGTCCTACGTGTGGCGGGAGGCAAGGACAGGCCTGTGCAAATCAGTCAACTTAGCTAGACTTGTGCACTCGGCAGACTATGCTGGAGGTCGCACGGAGGATGGGTTTAGGGACTCCATCAAAACCAAACAGAGGGCAGACTGGTTAGGAGGAGATCACAACAGCCCACAGACAAGGAGGGCTAACGTAGGAGCTAGGGAAGCCGCAGAGGTGGAAGGAGGGGAGTCCATAAATATTTAAGGATAAACTGACAGGTTTTGGTAAAGGATGAGGTGGGGGGAGGGGAAGACAGAGCATCCCCTGTGAGAAATACGACGGCAAACAAGGCTCGGTCCCTGCTCTGGGGAACCCTACATTCTTATATGACCAGGAGGGAGGGGAAAAAAAAAAGAGTATTCCACAACATGGGTGTGATTTATTTCAGGAAGACAGAGGCCATTGCACTAATGTTTTATAAGTTTGGATCCAGTCCTGGCTAACCCCTTATTTTTCTTACAGAAAGGGGAAGTGGAACAAATCCTGAATACTTTAGGGCAGAGGGTCTCGGCCCTGGCTGTGCGTTAGATTTGCCCAGGGAGCTTTAAGAGTGACCCGTGTCCAGGACTCATGGCCCAGAGATTCTGACTCAATTGTCTGCACTAGGGCAAAGGTGCGGGCATTTTGGTAAGAGCCTCCCACGAGTTCTTAAAATCGTCTTCCCAGCTCTGCAGACAGCGCTGCAGTTTCACACCACGCTCACGGCAGGAGCGAAAGGAGAGGTTCTTCTTGGTCACTAACTTTCGATTCTTTGAATCACCCTGAGGTTTGGGGTTGTCTCTTCTTGAGGCACAGAGAGGCCCCCCAATGGCCTGGCAAGCTTCCCCCCGGGCTCCTGGCTCCTCACCCTCGGGCTCGGCCAGTCAGGTGTGCTCCTCCAGGGCACGGCCAGCTCCCGGTGCTGCTGCTCTTTGGGGTGTCCTCAGATGACCTCCGTGAAGGGGGGTGGTGGGTTTCCTTGACCACACCACACGCCAGCCTGCTGGAACAATGTCCCTCTTCTTGCCGCCAGGAAGAGCCACATAAAGGAACATCTTCTCTTTTCTTGCCAAGCAAATATTTCTGCTTTGACCTGGAGGGTACGCTTTGAAGCAAAATAAAAATGCAGAGGGCACGGAGCCGCTCTAGAGGTCACAGGAACTAGAATGAGCTGTTCCCAACATTTGTAACCTGTTTGGAAAATGCCTTCACAGGTTCTGGGGGTTTATTTCGTGGGTATGTGTGTGCGTGTGCGTGTGCGTGTGTGTGTGTGTGTTGGGAGGGGCTGAAGAGGGACAACAGCCCCTCCAGTGGGCAGCCCGTGACCCGCCTTGGCTGGGCTGGGTGGGATTTCCAGGCCATGACTATGAAGATGCTGTCCCAGGCTGTCTGCTTCTTATAGCCAACTCTGTTGAGGGTCTTTGCATAAATTCCTTAAAGTGAGTCACATACTACTGATTTGCATATTATTAATAAATATGATATGTTTCCCTAAAAGGAATCTATCTGCTGAGCAGATGACACTGGCCAAAACAAGTGGGGTGATCCGCTAGGGTCAGTGCTCTGAAGAACTTTGGGAATCTGGCAGCTCCTTTTCTTCTCTGCAAATCACCTTTTCATTTAGCCCCTCCTGGACGCAGGGATTTCTCTCTCCTGTGTATGGTGACCTCACGACAGCCTCAGAATTCAGCCCATCTCCCCTGGAAGTGGGAGCGCAGAAGCCCTGTGCTCAGAGCAGGGGCTCTAGTGTTGCAAAGTAAAGGAGTCGTACGGGACAGTCTTGAAGGTTCCACTCTATGACCTCATGACTCTTTCCTCCCAAAGAAACAGATAGGGACCTGCCTTCTTGGCTGCTAGACACTACCCTCCCAGGGAGGGTTCTCTTTAGCTGGAAATGTTCTAAACTCACAGTCCGGCCTCCTAGAGAATGAATCAGCGACCTAGGTATTCGACTCAAGCTTGTGCACGTGAAGTCTGCGTAAGTGAAGAACAGGCTGCTGCTCACACAACCCTGAGAGTTGGCCCTCACCTCTGCTGTCGTAGCTTTGAATCGTTTTCATGACAATTTGAGGCAGAGGCACCTCTTTTGAATTTGCACAAAGCCATCATGTTGGCTAGTGGCGGGGCTGGTCCATGGGCTAAACACTTTCACAAAAGCCTTCTTCGGGGACCAAAAAGGGACTCACAGGCCTAACAGCACAGCATGGAGAACAGAGACCAACGAGAGGACGCGGCACAACTGGAACACGGGGCATTCAGATGATGTGGCAGAAAATGCCTCCTCCGTGGTGTTTTTGAAGGCCCCGGCGATTTCCACATCTTTCTGGATGGCCCTTCATGTCTCTGTGCCCCGGACGTGGCAGGACAGAGGCACAGGCCCCGCGAGCCCCCCGGCCTGGGGGTCAGGGCTGCCGTTAGCCGCGTATGTGGCCTTGCTGTCCTGGTCCGCGCGGAGGGAAGTGTGCAGAGACAGAGAGGCAGCTCTGATTGTCATTGTCATTTCCTTTCCTTTTTTCCTCTTTTTTTTTTTTTTCTAATTTCCTTTCTACAGAACATTTTATGTGCAGACACTTTAGTGATGAAGTCTTTTCAAAGACACCTACTTGATGCAGATCCCTAGGAGATTCTAGAATAAATTATTAAACAGATGTCCCGTGAGCCTTACACAAGGACCAATCATTCAGATTCGTATAAAAGAAATGGCACGATCTCTGGGAAGAGCAGCAACCTAGGGCCCAGGGCCCCAGATCTGCGGCTGCGTGAGCTGTGTAGGTTTGGTTGCCTTGTTCAGATGATGCGCTAAGGAGGTTTCGAGTGTTGACTGGGTGGTCTTCACGCACAGCGGGACATTTCATCTCTTTGCCCCGTCACCCAGCGCTGGCCGCTCCTTACTCCAGGCACCAGGGCCAGGCAGCTACGTCTCCAGGGTCCTCCCCGGCTGGTCCAGGTGCCCATCCTTGGTGCCCCCTACTCCTGAGCCTGCCCCTCTCTGCCCTTCTCCCCTCCACCAGCCCCATCCCAGGTACACCCCAGCTTTATCCTCCACATCAGGGCCCGAGGTGACAACACGTCAGGAGGACGGATCCTGGTCAGAGATCAGCTGGAAACAGAGCCCTTCCAGGCCGAGAGGATGTGCCCAGAGTCCTTGCCCTTCAGGGCTTTGTGTTCCCAAGACTAGGAGCAGCTGACAGAGCTGTGCACAGACTGGCCCCCATCAGCCACGCTCAGCTCTCCGTTGCCCCCTAATCACTAGGCACAAAGTGCTATGCTGGACACACTGCCCTGCCTGCCCTAAAGGGCACGCCGCTTATTTAGACATTTCCAGAAATGAGCAGGAACTCCCAAGCAAGGAGATTACAGCTTCCAGAAGTTCCACACAAGTGGTTTTCAGGAACTGCAGAATGTGTGGATTGTTGAAATGTGAATTGGCAAAAGGCAGGGACAGCTTGTACTTTATAGGAGGCCTCCCGGGGCCGGCCAACTACCGGGGATGGGGCGGGGGTCACGGCTCTCGGTAACACCGCAGGGGAAAGGCGCAGGCGGCCACCGGGAAGGCGAGGCCAGCCAAGACCCAGTGCCCTGCAAGGTTTCAGGGGCAGTTTTAACAGGCTGCTTTGTTCATCCTCGCACGGAGGCGGCTCACACATTCGCAACTATTCTCCGGTCCTGTGATTTACTGACGCCAGCCGTGTGCCCAGAGCTGTCTCAGACGAGGTGCCAGACAAGAGCCCCACTCTCAGGGGCCTGGGGACTTGCTGAGGAAGAGTCTTTCCCACCGGAAAGGGTCAAGTACAAAGCTAGGCAGGGTGTGGCTGGAATCCTGAGCGGGAGGACAATAGAGCCTTATCCGTGGGTCTCACAGCACTTTTGCCCTGGCCACTCTCGTGCGGGGTCCGGATCTCTGCAAGGTCTGAAGCCAAGCAGAGATTTTCCCAGGGCCCTCAGACAGATGGGAGCTCTCACTCTGCTCATGCGCACGTCTCCTGGTGGTAAAGCTGGCGGGGGGCGGGTGTCCCCTCCTAGAGCTCTTTGAACAACAACAAAGAAAAGAACCTATTTATTGGCTTTCAGGTCTATCCTGCTGCTCCCTTTATACTCCAGCCCCAATGACAACACGTCCAGGCCTTCAGCCACATGCCAGTCCTCCTGCCCGGACTCCGAGGACAGATCACTTTATCCCCAACTCCCCACACGACAGCATCCACTCCCACTGCTCCTCCTGACAAGCACGCCGAGCTCAGACTCACGACACTCTTCCCATTTCCCTACTTACTTACATCCAGCCAAATTAGACTTCTGACTTGACAGGGTTGACCCCGTGCATTTATTTCAACTCCCCCCTCTCCCATGAATAAAAAAAGTTGTAAACCCACAAAAGCACAGAGATCAAGAAAAGAGATTTCAACAAACTCTGGGACGACAGAAAGTGAATGGGAGAAGTGGGGACAGGTGCAACTGAGTTGTCGGTAGAGAGGAATACTGATGAGAAACGCACTGACGGAGCCTGCAAACCTCCCGAGCTCAGAGCTTGGAGGGCTCAAGTGCCAGTGAAGGCAGGGTTCAGGTTCCGGGCGGAAACAACAGAACCAGACTGAAGTCTGACTGTGAGACTCCCCGCGTCCCCTTCCCCACCCGACACAGCCACGCAACCACCCTTCACTCCCTGACCCCCGGCAAAAGGTTCGAGGTTCATTTCTGGGGAAGCTGAATAAGATAAGCTCGATTTAGGGACCCAGGTACTCAGGGAGATGGAGAGGGGAGGGTCAAAAGCACAGGAGAACTCAGCAGCAACGAGCACACCTAGGGTCTGATCTTGGTCTCTAAGAACCATTCATTAAAAAAGTACCAGGAATCCTCGAATAATGGTGGATTCCAGGGCTGGGGCAGAGAAAGTACCAGATAAACCCAGAACAACTTTTTGTGCCAGAAAGTTGGGAAGTACTCAAAGAATAATGAGGATACTATAGCAATACACAGAAGCCTGTTTGAAGGGACTCCTTTTGGGACAATTTGAGCATCAAAAGAAATAACAATAGTAATGGATTATAACCCTTAAAAATCTATGAGCCAACCCATAGATAGATAAAAGATAAAAAGAGGAGAAGGGAAAGATCTTTATATTAGAAAGCCAACTAATAAATGTAGATGAAATTTTTTAAAGTCACCATTTGCTGACCAGCATGATGTTATTTCAGGCAAGAATAATCCATGAATGCTAAAACTTGAGGGTAAAAGTATTATCAGAAACAGTGTCTTTACATAGTCTCAACTATCTCCTTGCAAGGCATTTATTAATTACAAAGGGAAAGATAGTAACTTTCTAGTGGTGAGGCCTAGAAACAAACTACTAACTTCACCAGACGGTCAATGCCACAACATCCAATCAGCGGGCCTGTCCACAGGATGCCCCGAGAAGGACTCAGCACCCCTTCTGCAGTTTTCCTTTCCAAAGTGCTTAAATTTAATCATGAAGAAACATCGAACAAACCCACATGGACGGACATCCTACAAAATAACTGGCCTGTTCAAAATGTCCAAGTCATAAAAGACAAAGAAAGAATGAGGAGACAAAAAGATGTGACTAAAAAAGTGTGATCTTGTACTGGGTTCTAACCAGAAAAAAAAAAAAAAAACCCACAAAAACTGTTTCTTTAGCTATAAAACACATTAGCAGGACAACTGGCAAAATTTAAGGAAGGCACAGATATCAATAATATGAGAGTACACTATTAATGTTACTTTCCTGATTTTGATAATTAAACGGTGTGCATGGAAGAAAACGTCCCTGTTGTCAGGAAAACAAGCTGACGTATTTGTGGGTAAAGTGGCGCCGGGTCTGCAACTTCAAGTTGCAGCCATTAAGAAAAAAATAAGAAAATCAGAGTGAGAGCATGACGAAGCAGGTATGGTGACATGTTAACACTTGGGGACACCTGGGGAAGGGCAGACAGGAATTCTTTGTGGGTTTTTTACAACTTTTCTATAAGTCTGAATTTTTCAAAATAAAGAGAAAAGGAAAGTCAGATTCAGGACTGAAGTAACAATCTCACTAAAAATTTAACTAAAATCTGCCATATCGAGAGGAGGTCTAAAAGAACAAAATTCTTATCTACCATAATAAGAAAGTCAGCAGATACCTAAAGTTGAGACATTTAAAAAGAACAGGATGAGCACATTATGCTGGATATTAGAAATATTAGATATCAGATACCTGTATTAGAAATACGGTAATACCACCAGAAAAAAAATTGTGGAAAAAAGTGAAAGTCTATAGTTGCTCTGAGAAATGGAACTGGTAGCTAAGGAAGAATGGGGCCAAACGCTGCTATTTTCTGTTATAGGCCTTTCAGTATTATTTAATTTTTATAAACTATGCATATCGTTTTGGAGAAAATGGGTAGATGGATGTAAGTCTTTGGGGCCCCCTCCCCATGGAGGAACGAAGTCTCCCAGCCCAACCCTTCCTTTCCCACCTCTGAGTCCGGCCTGCGCCCACAGCACCACATCCTACCAACGCGTTGGAGATAACCGTGGTTCTACTGGAGACAGAATGTATGTGGTGGAAGTGGCTGTTGAGGTCATTTGCTCCCACATAGTCACTTCAGTGGCGAGGCCACCAAGCCACTGCCTGACACTTTAGCACCTCAATGTAGTGGACCCCAGGTCTGTGTCACAGCGGCCACCCAACATGGAACCTGGGGCTGACAGTCCTGGGCCTCACAGAGCAACTGGGCCCAGAATCCTCAGAGCTGGTGGCCCACAGTGGCACCACTCTGGTCACAGCAGGGGATGGGGCTGCCACTTACCTTTCCCTGGATCCCAGCCAAGCCGGCCAGACCTCTGGGAACCAAAAGAGACATACTCCAGGAAACCAGCAGCAAAAAGCGACATTAAATTCCCCATTGGCAATGAGAAAACTCCTGGGGTTCGTAACCCTGGGGAGTGAGCAGGGCCCAGATCACTCATGGCAGAACTTCCTCCTGAACCCTCAGAGGCTGGAGCCAAAAGGGAAACCGAGGGTCTTTGGAATAATGCTTTAATGATCGAACGGGTCTTTCCTCCAGAGTGCCCCAGGAGGGCGGGCGGAGGGTGGCAGAGCCTGCACTTCCATTTCACGGTGGCAGGGAACAACTGCCTGTCCCTGGGCCCTCTGCTTGAAAGTTTAGACCCCTGACCCTCGGAGCGAAAGGCCAGACTCATTTTCTGGACACAACCATTGTCTTTAGCATTTCCAGGGTCTGTTTAGCTAGCTCTGCCTCCGCACGGCTGTTGTTATTTATGGTCTATGTAATATCCACTTTATAGACAGAAGTTTGCGTTGCTGTTTCATTCCCAGGTCAGCTCCCTCCTGGCACCAAGTGGGCCTCAGGGTCATCGCCTGCCACTGGTAGAGGCTCTGAGTTTGAGAACAAACGCCCTTCACCATTAGCCTCCGCCCAACACACCGAGAGGGCTCATCTGCCACACACACAAAGTGCTGTGGCAGGAGGGGTGTCCACAGTGTTTAGCCCGGGGCTTTACTCCACCTGCGTGGGCTGCCCCCACACCTCCACCCCAGGTGGTGGCATCACTGGGGACTCTGCTGGGGTTTCTACCTTGGACTGGCACGAAGGGGGTGAGTCTCCCAGGAGCCCTAATCCTTGGTGGCTCGCCCAGGGCTGTGGGAGCCAGGGGTCCTCTGGGGCGTGGAGTCTGGGGGACCATGTTGTTCCCAAACCACCCAACTCTTTGCAAATCCATGTCCTGGGTTGTCAAATAGTCCACAATTCTCTGTCTTTCATGTGAGCAAAATGATGGTATAAAACAACCAACCAAAAATCTCAGCAGTAAATAGAAAGGGATAGGGAAAGGTGATATCAATGGGTTATTAGTTATGTAGAAGTAATTAAAAGCCAGTTGCGGTCGGATGTGTTGGTTCAAGCCTGTAATCTCAGCACTTTGGGAGGCTGAGGCTAGAGGATTGCTTGAGGCCAGGAGTTTGAGACCAGCCTGGCAACATAGCAAGACCCAATCTCCAAAAAAAAAAAAAAAAAAAATTTTTTTTTAAATTAGCCAGATGTAGTTGTGCATACCTGTCGTCCCAGCTACTCGGGAGGCTGAGGCAGGAGTCTCACTTGAGCCCAGGAGTCTGAGGTTGCAGTGAGCTATGACGGTGCCACTGCACTCCAGCCTGGGCAACAGAGCCAGACTCTGTCTCTAACGAAACCCCCCCCAAAACCTCAGTTGCCTGCAATTAGGTTGGAAATGCACATCAGAATCACCTGAAGGGCTTGTTAAGCCACAGATCGCTGGGCCCCCTCCCTGAGTTTCTGGTCCACTGGAGTGAAGTGGGTCCCAAGAATCTGCATTTCTAGCAAGTTCCCAGGTGATACTACTGCTGCTGATCTGGGGGTCACACTTTGAGAACCCGTCCTAAGAGCTGCAAAGGTGAGTAAGATTTATGCATCCAGCAACCAGGATCCGATGTGTGTTGCGGGGAGGCAGGTACGTGCGGGAAGGACATGCACACATGCCAGTGATGTGGACAGGCAGCCCCGCTCTGCACATATATTAAGTGCTGGAGGAGCCCAGGACTGTGGGGCATGGGAAAAGTACATTATCAGGGAGGGCTTCACAGAGGAGGTGACGAATGAACAAAGTCTTTGAAAAAAAGGTGTGCAGCAGGCGGGCAGGCCAAGTGGAAAGGACACTCTGTCGCCTACACTGGAGTGCAGTGGCGTCATCGTAACTCACTGCTGGATCAAGGGCCTGTTAATTAGTCACCAAGGCTAGAGCACAGACAGACTGGGAGTCCCAGGAGAGAAGCCTGGAAGGCCAGCGCGCTGGGATAAAGGAAAGTCCAGGGTTTTCCATAGGCCCTGGGCATCAGGGAAGCATTTTAAGCAGGGCAATGAGAAGTTTGGTAAATCCTTCACCTTTCTGGCTTTCTGTTTCCTTGTCTGTGTAACAGGGCAGTGGGCAGTTCTGGGTCTTCTCCAGCCATGGCTGGCTAGGAGTCACTGGGGGTGAGGGACAGAGTGCAAAGCACAGGGACCCGAAGGCCAGTCACAGACACTTGGCCTATTTGGCCATCTGCTGCCCAGAACCCTGGCCCAGCCTGGGAAGCGGAGGCAAGCGGCTGGAGGTGTCGCACACATTGCTAATCTCTCCTGGGCCCGACCCCCCCACACCGGCGGCTGTGCAGAGCCGAGCGGCCTGGGATTGTGCGGCGGCTCACAATGGAAGGAAGAGGGTGTAGGAGGGAGGTCCCTGGGCTGACCCTGGTATTGTTCTTGGGCCAGAAGAAAGCTTCCTCCTGCCCGGCCGATGCAATGCTAGAAAAACGCCGTCCAGCCAGCGAGAGTCAGCGCGTCCTGGGGGGGCCGCCTGCCGGGGGCCAGCCTGGGAGCCGGGGCCCATTCACAAATGCCTGCTGGAGAGCACGTAGCCCTGGGCCCCATCCCCCGCCGCTGCCAGTGACAGAAGCTGGGGTAAACGAAAATAACCCGGCGTCTCCGCCCCCAAACTCCCCGCTGCCAGGAAGGAGAACGCGACCAGAAACGGCACACTGGCTAATAAAGGAATAATGGATGCTTCACACCCCTGGCAACACCTTCCTCTTCCCCCAGCCTCCGCGGCTCGTCCACCGGCGTGGGACGGAGCAGGGAACGTGCGGCCCCGCGTGCAACCTTGTTCAACTAGGGCTGGCCCGAGTCACCAGGGGCATCACCAAATCGGCCGGGGAGGGGGCAGGATTAAACCAGCCCCTGGAAACTGCTGTAGGACAGGGACCGTGAGGCTGTGGCCATGTGACCCTGACCATCCCGGGCCTGCTCTCAGCACTGGGCACCGGCAAGCTGCCGCCTCCTCTTCCCAAGCCCGAGCTCGCTCCCCTCGCAGGGCCGGGCCGGGCTGGGCAGCTCTTCGTCCCTGCGAGATGGCCTTGGAAGAGGCTGTCCTCAGTCTGGCCTCATTTGAGCTTTCTGTCCCCCAAGCACCTTTGTCCCATGCTGGCCTCAAGCCCTCTGGCAGGCAGCAAGGGGTTCTGGGTACAGTCTGGCCCAAAGTAGGGCACGGACCTCTCCTCTGGAGGCAAGTCCTATTCTCTTAGGGACCCTGGCCTATCCCTAAAAAAGTAATAAAGCTTCTTCCCTGGACACTGGAGGGAGACCCTAGGACCTCCCTGTGAGTCTCCAGGACGAGGGCAAGGATTGGTCAGCCCTAGCCCCGGCTTCCTGAGTCCTCCTGCCACCGAGCATTTCCCTGCTAAGAACATTCTGCTGAGTCCCCATCTGGTCAAGTCCCAAGACCTCCACGGCCTCCACCAACATCTCTTGCTGCTCATAGAAATGGCTCTTGAGGACTCCTGGACTCCCCTATTCTCAGCAGCATCCTTTCCCTCCGAACCCCTGCTTGCTGCCTTCCCCATCCCTCAATGCCATACTTCTCTTTCTCCCTGCAGATCCACCTCCTGGCCACCCCCAAGGCCCAGGTCAAGGTCTACCTCCTCCAGGAAGCACACACACACACACACACACACACACACACGGAGAGGCACAAAAACCTGGAAAGCCCCGAAACTGGCCTAGATCAAGCCCCCAGGGAGCCAAGATACCTCTGACTTCTGCATGGAGGAGGTAAAATTTGAACAGGGCTATGAAAGAGGGGGAAGATTTGGGCAAGGAAGAGGGAGCGACACACAAGGAGAGAGGAACGGGGTGAATGGAGACAGCCTTCTCTGTCTAAAGGCGACGGCAGGTAGGCAGTCAGTCTTCAGGTCTTGGGCTCAGAGGAGCTGGGGGAACCCAGTGGAATCTCTGTGCCCCACTCCCACCCCCAAAACACCCACAGAAGGAACTGTTGGGCTGCTCCCAAGCACAGCTCTATGTCGGCTTCCAGTTGCCACTCGGCCACAGCACTCTGCAGAGTGTTTTTCAAGTTTACAAATGACTGTCACTGCACAGCCTGGTTTCTACTACTATTTGACTCTTAGCACAGCCTTGCAATGTTGATCAGGGACAGCATCCCCACTTTACAGCTGAAGAGATGAAAGCTGGAAGACAATTATTTTGGATGAATGACCCAGTGTTCCGTGTGTGACGCTGAAGGGCTCTCGGATGACTAAAGCGCATGAATTTCAGGATTTTTGCCACCTGTTTTAACTCTTGGGGTCTTTCTCTGTTTATATGCTAGATCAGTGTTTGGCAAATGTGTTCCGTAAAGGGCCAGAGAGTAAGTATTTTAGGCTTTGCAGGCGATGGGCTCCACGTGGCGACTATTCCACTCTGCAGATGCAGCGAGCAAATGAATGGGCGCGGCTGTGTTCTGATAAAGCTGCATTTGCAAAACAGGCAGGAGGGCTGGTCTTGGTCCGTGGACCGAAGTCTGCCAATCCCCTGTCTAAGATCCTAGCGGTGTTCTGAATCATTGAGGTTGTCTCACAGTAGAGTCCGACTTTCCTGGACCCCCTGGGGCCGGCGCCACCCAGCCCAGAAAGCGCTTGCTGCCTCTGACCCTGGCTCCCCGCGCTCAGCCCCTCGGGGAGGTGGACAGGGGAAGCCCCGTGTGGGAACCCCGGCCCAGCTCGGCCTGTCACCTCTTCCTGATGAACTTCCCTGGTTTTCACCAACAAAAGTCTTCACCCCCCAAATAATCATTTCTTTAAAGAAGACTCACAAAGAACAAAAATAAAAATAGGCTCGCCTCAAGGAGCACGTTGCCATTCCCAGCAGACCCTGCTACCTGGCGGCCTCAGACAGGAAACCAGGGACTGAAGAACTTCTGGTCTCCCGTATTGTATGGGCGCCTATTTTTGTCCCCAGGGAGGAAGCACTGGGGGTGGGAGGTGGCCGGAGGGGCAGAGGGGCTCCCTAGGTGAGCGCCCTCCGCGAGGGCTGACGCGGCTCTTGGGTCAGCGGGGATGGGGGAGGCCCCTGTAAACCTGTCTGATTTAAAAAGGAGTAAAAATCGTATTTCTTCCTCCTGCCAAGCTGTCAGCAGGGGCTTTTCTCTTTCTTTCTTTCTTTCTTTCTTTCCCTTCCCCTTTCCATTTCTATTGCCCTCGGCAGCAGAGAGGAAAAAAAAGACATCCACTTTCTTGTTCTTGCTTAATAAGGAAATGACATTCACCCCTAACTTGCCGTACGTGACTGCTGTCGCCTAGAATTAGAAAATGGTTTTCCCGCCCCTCTTCCTCCTCACGGTCGCTCCTCACAAAGGGGTGTCGGAGGGGTCAGGCTGCCTGAATCTTAATCCTGCTATAGACTGCGATTTGGGGCAAGGCATTTGGTCTCATTTCTCCGACCTGAAAAATAATAATAGAATAAACACTTCACATGGCAGTTAGGAGAAATCAGAGATGGCATGTGCAGGAATGTCGCTTGGACAGCGCCCAGGTCGTATTGGCCGCTGGGATGCAGGCCCAAGTTTTGGGCTGGGGCACTGGGTGTGCGTCCCTCTGGGACAGGAGCGAGTCGGAGCCCACATTGTCATTCCATCGGTATCTGATGAGTCCCTGGATGTGCCCAAGGGGCACATCCAGGGTGCTACAGAGGGAGGGCACAGACACACAGTAAAGCGTATGGTGGTGGCCGAGGATCAGGTGGGGAGGGGATGGGAGCTCGAGGACGGGACGCAGTGTTCAAGAGGCCTTACTGAGAAGGTGGCACCTGACCAAAGACATCGAGTCTGTGAACTGAGGCCAGTAACAGTATGCACACCGTGGCACAGTGACAGGGTAAGACAAGAAAGAGCAAGCACCTTCACAGTCCCCGGAACCCGGAAAGCACTCTGTGGATGTTCGCTGGTGTGACTGTTGGTGCGTTACGTTCACTGTTGGATTCTCACTAAGGGGACATTGAGAGGACCATGTCCCCATCCATGGGAGGGGTGCCCGGCCCCTGTGTTTTAACTCAGTCCATCATGGCTAAGACAGCGCCTGGTCCACGGAGAGGTGCCGGTCAGTACTGGTGGCCGGAATGAACAAAGTCAGGCCACATCTCCCATGGGACCATGAGGAGGCAAGAAGCAGCACTCGGGGAAGGGGACAGGGCCTGGGGGTGCGAGGCGGGGCTCGGTCCTCACTCCACTATGTTCCTGATGTCAGAATATTTCAATGATCCTTATGCCTGTGGGTCAGCATATCCCGGAAGTTTCCAGAAGACTTGGCAACAGAGCTGACACAGCTCTAGGGAAGATAGTCACTCCTTGTCAACTGGAAGCGGGAACCCGCTACAGCCCTGGGTCTGCGGCTTCACCCCAGCGCCGGGCGGCCCTGCCCAGCCCGCGACTGAGCAGCAACAGCGCCGCCTGCTGGAGGAGCGAGGCGGTTCCTGCATCTGCGCCACTTTGACTCCTCTGAGCACTGGAGTGGGGAAGACCTCGGTATCACTTTGAGGGCCAGTGACTTTCAGTTTGAAAGCTCATTTGTCCCTCAGGGTTCTCTGGGGAGGTATGTTTTTTTTTGGGTGGGGAGGGGTTAAGTCTCACTCTGTCCTTGTCTGGGCCAAGCCGAGGAACCAGGTGTTCAACCCAAGTCCCCTGCCCCTTCCATCAGCTGTCCCCTGTCCTTGCTCTGGGGCCAGTGTGAAGACCTGCTTGGACACTCGCTCATGAGGCCAGAAGGGCACTTTCCTTTCCCCGGGGTTTCAGGGACCCTCAGTGGGGAGCGCTCTGGGCACATCCGAGAGGCCAGGAAGCCCACTTGCCCTAGCCATGCCGGCTTCACGGGGTGGGCTACAAATCGTGTACCCCACACAGGTCAGCAACGAGGGTCGCAGGGGCCGACCGTTGCAAGTCAGAGTGAGCTAGTGACCACCTGCCACGGCACAGAATCCGGTCTCGGAACTGCCCAGCAGAAGAAAGGCAAGAAAAGTCAGTCGGGCTGTGTAGTTCTAGCAGACGTAACATTTGTCTGATGGAAAATGTGAGGCAAATGATCAAAGTATGTCCTTACAGAAAGCCTTGGGCAAGACGCTGGATAACTGCATAATGCAACAAACAACGTCTTTCACCTGGGGTCTCGTCTAGGACACAGAAGCACCCAGGGCAGTGGGTGGCATGGGGGGGGGGGCGTTCCTCAGGGCCCTGAGGCCCCTGTCCCCTGGGAGCAGGAGGGAATCCACGGGTCACCTGGGGACCACCTAGAGAGCAGAGGGATGACGCCCCCGTTAGACGTCTTTCGAATGCTGGTCGTGCGGAGGGGGCCGTGGTGCGTGTGGGGAGAGGCCGAGTCACAGACACTGAAGAGAAACTGCTCAAGTCACACCTCGGGGAGAAGGAGCCTGGGGGTGGGGGGCTGTCTCAGACCAGGGCTGACGCCAAGACCTATTCAGACTCCAGCCCCCTGCCTGGACGTTGAACTCGGTCAAGTGTAACTCGGCTTGGATTAGGGAGCTCCGTCCTTCCCCCTTAGCATGGCCCGCCCGCCCACCCTTCCAAGGGCAGAAGCCGCCACTTGTCACTCCCCCAACCCCGCACCAGTGAGTGTCTCCCCTGCAGGTCCAGGTGATGCCATCTGGTGGGGGGAATGGGACCTGCACCCCGACTCCCGGGAAGGCACCCCCCTATCTGCCCCCGCTCCCTCCTGGAAGTCGCTGTTCCCAGGGATCCACAGGGAAGGGAGGGTTCTGGAACGGCAGCCTTTGCACAGCAGGGATGTTCTGGCCACAGAGGTGCTTCCCTACTCCTCAGTGTGGCCGGCTCCCCCACCTCCTCATCCTCTCCCTTGTTGTGAGGAGGAAGGGCCTTGGCGTTGGCTGGGGTCATTTTCAGGACAAGCTGCACGCTGAGCGCCGACAGGAAGGCGGGGTCGGGGAAGACACCTCTGGCTGCTGGCGCTGGGGACCAGGGGACTACAGCAAAGCCCCACGAGCCTGCAGAGCGGTGCGCTGGTGCCCTCTAGTGGGAGCACACCGCGGTGCAGCCATGTGTCCTGGCCCAGCCTCAACACCAGGGTCCTTCTCAGAGCAGGACTACAACTGGCCTGCCCATGTCACCGCAGACACCGCAGGCCAGCCAAACCCCCTCCACTCATGGAGCTTCACAACAAAGGTGCCAAACGTGCAGGCGGGACACCAGCCCGTGGATGGCATTGGGGTTCCCCTAGAATTCCAGTCTGCGCCCAAGTGAGTGGGTCTCAGCGTCTGCCCTACCCTCTGGCTTCACTACTCAGAGCCGTGACTAAACCCTGAACCCATGTCCCTGTGCTCAGAGCCTGCTGCTGCCCTTCCTGAGCAGAGCTCCTGGGGAGCAATGCCAGCCTCCACTCACCCGAGACGGCCGTGTTTGTGGGCGCCGTGAAACCTGGCTGCAGGCTACCCACCGCCCAGGCACACCCGCTCCTCTCCCTGCAGCCACCACTGCAGGAGACAGACCTCGGGACAGTCAACATCACCAACACCAGCCCTTACGACCTCACTAAATGCCCGCTGTGCGTGCAGAACCATTCCTGGCAGTGGGGGCGAGCCCTGGACGTGGACACCTACTGCCTGCCCTGCTGCCCCAAGTCCTTGGCCCAGCGGTGGGGGACCTTGAGGTTAGCACTGCAGTGAGACTCGCCCCCTGGATTCATTGCCCACTGTGGAAATACAGCCAGGCTTTGTCTGGAGAAGTTGGCCAGCCACCAAGGTGTCAGCATCTGACCCCCAACTGAGGCACCTCCTCCTGGGACCACTGTGGCATGTGCCCCACGTGTGACTCCTACTGAGAGATAAGCTAGGACTCCTGGGAACTCTACAATAGGCACTAAGTCTGGGGGCCACTGAGGCCCTCTGCTTTGTCCTCAGCCACTCATTCAAGTCTCAGACTGCAGCGACTGCAGCAGCCCTGGGGAGCAAGGTGGGGTGCGCAGGGAGAGGACCCAGACTTCACCCTACAGGGACTCTGACCTGGGCAAGGCGCCAGTGTTTGCTCAGGCATTTACAGTGTCACTGTTGCAGGACGGTAATCCGTGTGCACGTCTCATTTCCTCTACTAGACTGTGCCTCTCCTAGGGAACTGTATCTTAGGCCATTCTTTCTCTCCTAAAGGCTAGAGCTAAGCCCTGGCCCATGAAGATGAGTTAAATGAGCAAGCTGGGGAAGAAGACTCGGCAGAGGCATGTGCTGCTCACTGAACAGCTGGGTGCTCACACCCGCCAGCCCTTTGCAGCCTGGTGGAGCCATATGACTAGTTCTGTCCAATGGGCTATGAGTAAAAGTGGCACTTCTGGGTCAAAGCATTTAAGACCCAGAGTATGACCCTCCAGCTCTCTCTGCCCCTGCCAGGGCCACCCAGATGCCATGGGTTGAGATGGCAGGGCCACAGAATGGAATCCAGTGAACCCTTGAGTCCCCAAGGAGCTGCCCTGGAGACAGCTGGGCCCTCAGTAGAATTTCAGGAAGCTAGAAATAAATTTCTGTGCATTAAGCCAGAGATTTGGGGGGTTTGTTTAATATCATGTTATGGTCTATACAATCCTAATATAGGAAATGATGCAAAAATCTTGTTTTTTGCAAAAAAAAAAAAAAAAAAAAAAAAGAGTGTTCCAGATATCACACCACCAAGAGCAAACCCAGGTTCATGTTGAAGTTCTCCTAGGAAATGGTGGGAGAAACTCACAGGCAGAGGGACGGACTAATGTCAAGACAGACAAAAGTCCTTTCTTGGATGCCCTAGACAGTGACAACAAAGCACCTAGAAGGGGCATTCTTCATTATAATCCAGCCAAGAACGCTGGTGCTGGGGTTAAGAAGATGACTGCAACATGACCCCAGCCCTCAGGCAGCCCAGAGTCAAGGAAGGGGGTCTGGCAGTTAAACAGCGGGTGCAATGTGACAGGAGCCCCACCACAGGGGTGGGGCCGGGGCTCTGGGGAGCCTGGCAGGTGGACTCCCAGACTCCGCCCTGTGCATCTGAGAGGGCAGCCCAGGGGAGGTGTCCTGAGCCAGCCAAGGAGTGCATCAGGCAGAGAAAGGGTGAGCTGGATTCTGGGCAGAGGGAACCAACTGCCCGTGAGAAAGCAAGGAGAGGGCAGGAACAGGGCAGATCTGGGAAGTGGCTCGGCGGGACCACAGCCTGGCATGGGGAGCCCGGGACCGAGGCCAGGCAGGTGGGCCAGGTCACGTCACAAAACCTTGTGTCTGCTGAGCCATCTGAACAGGGCCAGAGGGGCCAGAGATGGGGGCCTGGGCCTCTGGGGGCTGGGGAGATGCTGGGGAGATGGAGCTGGTAGGATCTGTATGCCTCTCTTCTTCTGGGGCAGGGGGGAAGTAGAGGGAAGGTGGGCGGTGGGCTTCAGGGCAACCTCCCTTCATCCCCCTCTTTCCTACTGGCCTCCGAGTGGGGAAGGCAGGCGAGCCCTGAGGCTCATCTCTGCACAGGCCCAAGCCTGCCATGGGAGGGCTGGAGGGGCCCAGGCTTGGGGTGGGCTTTCTCTTCCACTCGGTGGTCTTCAATTGGCTGCATAGTGTCCCCTAGGTGAACCTGGAAGTGGGAGGTGTATTTGGGTCACCATGACTGCCCCTCCCCAGTGACTGACATTCAGTGGTTTAGGCCAGGAACCCTAAATATCCTGCATTGCATGGGATACCCCGAAAAGGTGGTCAAGCCTTGAGCATTATCAGCTAAGACTTCAGGTTTTCAACCTTGCTGCTAATTGGAATTTCCTATAATGCTTTAAAAATGTGGATTGCTGGGTATGATTCACCAGGTGTGGTCACCAGCCTCCAGGTGTTCACACCTCTGTGCAGGCTGTCCCCATACTGTACCAGGGCAGGTCTGTGCAACCAACATATTAGCATGTGGCAGAGTGATGCTATGTCCTTCTAAGATCAGGTGGTGAAAGATTGTGACTTCTGTGTTGGATTCATTCTCTCTCTCTCATCACTCGCTTTGGGGAGAGCCAGCAGATACGTTCTGAGAACACATAAGTAGTCTCCTTCCCTCAGCCATGTGAGCAGCCACCACGGGAGGGGTCCTCCAGCCCAGGCACCCCTTCTGATGGCTGCCTCCCTGCTGCCTGGCCACCAGCTCGACCTCCAGTGCTCCAAAGAGAAGCTACACCAGGGCCACCAGCTGAGCTGCTCCCAGAAAGCGTGCGCGATAATGTATGTCTGTTGCTTCAAGCTGCTCAGTTTTGAGCAATTTGTGAATTTATTACAGATGACCAACACAGAGAGTCCAGGGTGAGACCCAGACAGCTGTAGATGTCAAAGGTCCCCAGGCAGTTCCGATGTGCAGCCAAGGCCCAGCACAGGGCCTGAGGGACTTGTCTGTCGATAATTTTCCAAAATGTGTATCATGAAAATGTGTGTGTGTATGTCTGTGTGTACTGTGGGGGGGGGTTATGTATGCATGGTGTGTGTGTACGTGTGGAGTGTGTGTGGTGTGTGTGGTATGCATGGTATGTGTGGTGTATGTGAGTTTGGTGTGCGTGGTGCATGTATTTGCATGTATACATATGTCATGTGTGGTGTGTGTGTATGTTTGTGTGCAAATATCTAAGTCCTTCCACGTGTGCCTCCGAGCTGAAAACAGAGAGCAGGGTGCAGACCTCCAGCACCAGCAGCCTTTAGAGCTGAGCCTCACACGCGGGCCCTGCAGAGCCGAGAAAGCTCGCTGATTTACCTTCCTTGATGAAACAGAGAAAACCCAAGCATCGCTAGATCACGATACCTCAGAGGACCTTGGTCTGACGATTATCACAATTTGTTTGGCAGTGAATCATTTCTCCAGATGAAACCATTCATAGCATCCTGACTCAGAGACACCAGCTGAGCAGTTCTGGGAGCTGCGCAGGTGCCCTGGAGCTTGCTCATTCAGCCTCCTCACCCCCCAGAGTACCCTGAGGCACCTCTGGGAACCCCGAGGGCTTCATAGTTTGCAAACCTCTGATCTAGTCCAACTGGGTCATTTTACTAACCAGTACACCAAGGCCCACGAAGGGACAGTCACAGGGCATGGCTGCGGCAGACGTCCGGAATTGGGTTGTCCTGACCCCTTGTCCAATCTCTCCACTGCCTGAGATGCCCACAGGACGAGAGTCACCCAGGGCCCTGGTGACCGTGGGTGGCTGTATGGGCACAGCCCGTGAACCAAGGCCCATAACCCAAGCCTCTCACTGGCACCGATGCCCCTCTTTCCCCGAGAAACAGCTCACCCAGGGGTGGGGCAGAAAATCGCTCCCTCCTCCCACCCGCATAGCCTGGTCCCCCTCAGAAGCGGGGGCTTGACTGGCAGCGCTCAGTCCTGGGAATGACAGCAGAAACCAGCACAGCATCCAGGACGTGCCACGCATGAACTCAATGCTTAATCTTCCCAACCGCTCTATGAAGTAGTTACGGTTATTTTACACACGAGGAAACTGAGGCAGAGTGAGGGTAAGTGACTAGCCCAAGACCCCTTGGCTAGTCAGTGGCAGGGCCAGGATTCTATGGGGTCCAGTCTGGGTCTGGACACCAAGCCCTTGATGCCTGCCTTCTGCTGCCTCCCACCCGGCCAGCAGCCCAGCTCTCCTTTCCCTGCTGGGCAGAGTAAAAGGTCCTCCATCCTGCTCCCTGGAGGAGCTAGGACACAGTCACCAAACAGGAAAGAGTGGCCAGATCTGTCACTTTTCCAGCCACAACTCCTAGTTTTTAGCTCGAAGGACACTGAGCGGTCAGCACCTTGCCTAGGGCAGGGGCATGGGGCTTCCCACCTAGCCAGGGTCTCTCAAATGCACTTGTTCTATCAATAATGAATGCTGTAGGCACTTAGGAATGGAGTGATACAGTGATAACTTCTAAGTACTTCACCCTCTTATCTTCTGCGCCAAGGCTGGCTTTACATCAGCAGCGATAATTTAATATAGATCCAGCCCAGAGGGTATCTCAGGAGCTGATGCTCTGCGCCTTTGACTTACACACCACGGCCTGGGCCCTGCTGATTCTTCTTCCTCTCAATTTATAGCGAAGTTGCGGGAACGGTGCAAAGAACTCCCCCATCCTCCTCACTCAGATTCTCCGGCTGTTAACACTCCCTGGTGCGTGCCCTTCCCTCCCTCTGTGTGTCTACAGACCATTATCATCATCTTTTCCTAACCCATTTGAGGACACACTGCAGACGTGAGGCCCACATCCCTCAAATATCCCAGTGTGCATTTCTCAAAGACGAGGACACTCACCTACATGACCATGACTTAGCCCTCCAAGTCAGGAACTGACATCGAGGCAAATCCACTGTCCCACCCACAGACCCTTCACATTCTCCGGCTGTCCCAACAGGTCTCAATTTCCTTCTGGTCCAGGATTTCAGCAAGGAACATGTGCTGCATTTAGTCATCTGCCTCTTCAGTCCCTTACACCATGGAAGACTGCCTCAGCCCTCCCCTGCCCTTCACGTCCAAGCAGTTTCAGAGAATGGTCCTTATACCCATTTCCTCAAGACTGGGCTTAGGTGGTGCTTTCTTAGAAGGAAAACCCCACACATGACATTGGGTTTTCTCAGTGTGGCCCACTGGGGCACCTGGAATCCGTTTGTCCCACCACTACGGAGGCTGACCCTAATCACCCAGTCAACTTGGAGCCTGCCAGGTTTCTCCACCACAAAGTCACCGTTTTTCCACTTGTAATAAGCTGACCTCTACACGTGCCCCAGCCCAGCACCACTGAGAAAGTTTCCAGCCTGCAACGCAGGAAGGGGAATCCGAGCCGGGTGGCCTCAATGAGTTAAGAAGACAGAGTTCAAAATCCAGGGAGTCCAAGACATCTTGATATGGCCAGGCAGAGTACCAGAAAGGAGACAGCCGCACACAGAGGGACATCCAGAAATCTGAGACCCTCGAGTCTTTGGCTGAATACTGATTTGTGCATGTGTGTGAGGAAACTTCCAAGGCTGTGAAAAAGCCTTGAAGGAATAGATGAAAGAATCCTCTGAGATCACTTAGGGCTGGAAACAGTTTGTGTTTTTACAGCTGGGAGGTATACTCCTAATACACAGGGCATTGGGTAGCAATCTCAGAAACAGTGGAGCAAAATCTGCCCTAGACAGATGTCTTCTTGCCCTAAGAAAACTTAAAACCAACTCTTGAAAGACTCAAACTACTTTTAAGTAACTTAACTGTGTTCTAGAACAAACTCCCCCCAAATATTCAAAGAAATTTAAAAGAAAATTTCAGCACTCAACAATGTAAAGTTCCGAACATCTAGCCTCTACTATAAAATTATCAGCATGCAGAGAATAATATGGCCCATAACCAGAAGAACAATCAATGAATAAAAACAGACTCTGATATGACATGGATAATGATGAATTAGTAGAGAAGGACATCAAAACGGCCATTAGAAATAGGTTGCATATGCTTTGGAAGAGAGGAGAAAGCACAAGAAATAAAAGATATGAAAAAAAGGATCCACACTGAACTTCTAGAGATAAAAACTAAAATATCTGAAATAAAAATACCCTGGATAGGATTAAGAGTAGATTAGACACTGCAAGAAAATATTAGTGAACTTGAAGACATAGCAACAGAAACTATCCAAAATGAAACACAGAGAGAAAAGAAAGATTGTCTAAAAATAAGCAGAGCTTTGGTGCGCCCTGGGAAAACAGGAAGAAGCACAGCATACCTATTATTGGAACCCCAGGGTTGAGGGAAGGGGGAGGAATAAAGACTGAAAATTTTCCAAATTTGATCAAATTACAAACCTACAGATCCAAAAAAACTCAATAAATCCCAAGTGGGTGAGACATGAAGGAAAAAAAAAAAATCACACTAAGGCACATTATAGTCAAAGTGCTGTGGCCTTAACTGTATGCTCTGTTGTCTCTCATTGACAGGCCCAAGGCATGAACAGAGAAGAAACACAATGGGAAAGGCACCAGGAAGAAAGGAATAGACACAGGGAAAATGACAAGACAGATTGAGGAAGGAAGGGAAGGGTGGCAGGTGAGTGGGGCGGTGGGTCGCCAGCAGCGGCAGGCTCAGTCGCGGCAGAGGGTCCTGTGCTCTCACCCCCTGGGGCAGGCCCAACCCCATCCCTGGGAGCAGCCAGATTCCTGCTGTTCCCACTGGATGTCCAGCACTATAAGCATTTGAGACCTGGATTCACTGCATCTTTGCTGAGTGAATCTCCATTGACCTGGAGCCTGGCCCAGTTCTGGGAATAAAAGCCAATCAACGACACACTCCGCAAACACAGCACATTCCTGGAGTCTGGCAGGACAACTCCACTTTTCAGAAGCCTAAAGATCACCTCGACCATATTAAAAACCCCAACAGGCCTGCCAGTCCCATCTGAATACAATGCAGGACGCCTCACCTGCAGAGGTTTCAGGTCAAGGGACAAAAACTTCCAAGTTCTCTGAGTTGACAGTGCATGGCCCACTTCATCTCTAAAGGGCGTCAGGCCTGCCACAAGTACCCACTGTACCACCAAGAGGGATTGCCACACACCTGTCACCGTAGGACACCCTGGACCATGGCAGGTATCCACTGCTGCCCACCTGCCACTTTCGTACATGTGGTTGCACCGCTTTCTGGAGCAAGGAGCCAGCAGGAGTGCTCAGGCCCTGCCCAGGCAGAGAATCAGGACTCCAAGGGCGGGGCAGGTTTTAGAGAATCTGCCCCTGAACCTACCTGCCAGGCTGGGAGGACCTTCTCGATGTCATTCAGGTTGATACCATCCCCATCTTCCAGCTTCCCTTTGCCACACCTGGATTAGAAAAGACAAAAAAGACAAAAAGGCATTGGAAAGATGGTTCATTCATGCATCCTGTTCCAGCCTGGCAAGCAGGAGAGGAGGGACAGTCAGGAGATACCTGGTCCTGCCATCCCTCAAACCCTGCAGAATCAGCTGTCCCACCCAGAGGAAATGGCTGAAGAGGTGAGGGTCCTCCTCCCCCAGTTCAACAGCCAACCTGGAGGGAGGTGAGAGAGGAGCCAAAGTTCCCCTTGACCCGTCCAGGCAAAGAAGCTAAGCTCCTTGCTAATGAATACCCCAAAGCTTGTCATAACTCCTGCAAAAATCGACCTGCCTTGCCCTATTACACCAAAGGGAAGCTCAGTGAACAGAGAGAGAAAGCAACTTTTTCAAAGTCACACAGGCTGGCAGGGGCTGGCAGGGAGCTCAGTGGGGCTTCCTTCCTCCTTGGCTTGACTTTGGGCCAGTCCAACAAGCCCTGTCAGATATTGTATGCTTTGTGTCCACGTCCTCTGCGAGTGGGCGTGCCCGCAGGCCAGACACGCTGGCCCCAACTTAGTGGCCAAGGATCTCTTTCTTCTACACATTTAAGGGTGCAGATTCTGAAACCAGACTGCCAGGGATTGGACCCCAGCTGCTAACTGGGGTGGTTACTAACCCGGTGACCCTGTGCAAACCCCTTAACCCCCCTATATCTCGGTTTCCTCATTTGTAAAATGGGTATAACAAATGTGCCTAATCTTCTATGGCTGGAAGATTAAATTAGTTAAGGTATCTAAGTGCTCAGATGCTTAGAACTGTGCCCAGAACACAGTAAACATTACATATGGCCATATATATTTTAATCGTAAACAAAGATAATAATGAAATAAAATTCAAATAAATAAGGCAAATATATTACTACTACTATGACTAATTTTACTACTACTATTATGGTTCTTGTTTTGGGGGCATAAAGGCAGCAAGGTGACTGATTAAGGGCACAGTCTCTGCAGCTAACCCAGCCTGGTGCAAGTTACTCAATTTCTGGGTCTCCTGGTTTCCTTATCTGTTAGAAGTGAGGATGGTAATAGTTTCCACTCCTCTGGGCCATGCTGAGTTTTAAATACTACGAGGCAAGTGCTTAGAACAGAGACTGTTGCACGGCCAGTGCGGGGTGTCATTAGCAGTACTGACTACTGAGGTATGGTGAGGGCTGTCCCACAGGCTGGTGACAGCATCTTCCAGCTGCACAGTTAATGCAACTCTCACGTTTCAGAGTAGTTAGCTCATTTGTTTAAATATTCACCAAGCATCTCTTCTGGTTTTGGCCCTGTCAACAAAAATAAACCAGTTGTAGCTCCTGCCCTCAGACAGCTCAGAGCTCTTAGCAGGAGTCCTGAAGTCATCTCCCAGGGCTGTACCCCTGAGCACCACCAGGGGGCAGCATGAGATCAGTGCCCTAAAGTCTAAAGTCCTAGGGCCAGAGGAGCCCCAAAACCCAGAGGAAGAGAAACTGGCAGCCGCCCACAGCAAAGGCTTGGGTGCAAGAGAATGGGGTATAAGGCAAGCCTGCATCTGATGGTTCATTTCCTCATTCACCAAATGCTTCTGTGCTGGGCTCCGGGCAGGGGCTGGGGCCCAGGTGCAGACAGCGCGTGGGCCTGGCCCTCCCGTGTCTGGAGGGAGAATCAGCTCCCACAGCACAGCGGCCAGTGCGCTGCACAAACTCAGAGCAGCAGTGCCTGGAACTGTCTGGGTGAAGGTCAGGGGGAAGGTGAGAAGTGAGCTGGTCAAGCACGGGGAATGTGGGAGAATGTTCCACAGTGCAGGCAAATGGCCGGAGCTAAGAGCAAAGGTGCTGCCGTGGCTGGAGGGGGTGGGCCAGGGCAGGGTGGAGCTGCAGAGGTGAGGGCAGGTGGAGCCAGGGTGGGGAGGGGTGTAGGGAAGTATAACAGGTGTGAGGGAAAAGAGGAAAAGTTGTCCCCCCTGACCCCCAAGATGTGCTGGACTGCAAGTGAGGAGGTGGAGAAAGGCCTGGAACATCCAACCATCTTTTAACTCATCTATCTGCTTGGTGGAGACAGGCCGCCCGTGAAAGCACCAGCTGCTTGTTGTCTTCTGTGTTCTGCACCTGCCAGGGCCGTGGGGGAGGAGGGCTGTGGGGACTTGGCGGCCTGGACTGGCTGACACCCCTCCCCCATGTCACTTGCTGGGAAAACACACCTCAGGACTCTCCCGCATGCACTGAGCTCTAAGCACATGCCGGGCACCAGCCTAGCACACTCCAGGCATGGCCTGCTGTTCTCACCCCAGCAGCCCCGGGGTCGGGCATGGGCGGTATGCCGGGGAGGGCTGCTGTCCCCCCAGACCTGCCCTGGTCAGGGCTCAGAACTGCAGGTTTGGAGGGCAGAGGTGGCTACAGATGAGCTGAGTCACTGCTGCCAACAGGGTTTCCAAGGCAACAGCCTTCTCCGATTTCTGTCCCTCCATGGAAACACAGGCTGCAGGAAGCCTTGGCAACCAAGTGGTACCTTGCTTCTGAGCGAGGCTGCAGTGCCAGCATGTGGAGTCTGTCCCCACTAAGGCAGGACTGTAAGGGGGAGACTTAGAGGACTCTACGGGGGACACCTGGCCACAGGGTGGCCACAGGACACTGTACCCAGACTCCCTGGGAACCTGGTAGTGGCAGGATTTGGCCAGAGAGTCAGGTGTCCGTGGGAGATCCCAGGTGACTCAGCAAAGCTGGCAGGCTCCTGGCGAGTGGGTGAGCCTGGCCAAGCAACTCAGACCCACAGCTGGCATCATGGGTGCAGCTGGTTACTCTGGTTTCAAAAGGGACAATGCCCCTCAGCACAAGGGGAATTGTTCCTTCCCTAGATAAGCATTTATCACCACTGCCAAATGGCGTTTTGTCATGAAGTTAGTTAATCTCTAGGAACTGGTGCAGATACCTTTGGAAAGCTTGCTTTCCATATGCATTCCCCATCGGACACCTGTAGTCAGTAAGGCAGCACCAACACCTCGATCCCCTGGGCCTCAGTTTCCCCACTGGTTTCACCAGCTGTGTGCTACCAGGGGACACAGGAGAGATGAGCTGCACAGGGAAATGACATCCCTCTCTGAAGCCTTTCCCAGGTGATTCATCCTACAAAGTGCTCTCTTTTCTAACCCCTTTTGCATTCACTTTAGTTAACCCCACACCTGGCATCATACTTTATACTGCCTACGCTAAATAGGCACCGCATAGTTTAGTCATTTTTTTTTCCTCTATACAGTCTCAATCATGAATGGGTTCATGTCTCCTTTTCCCAGTAGACTGAACATGCTTCTGGGCAAAGACCATATTGTAGTGTGTGTGTGTGTGTGTGTGTGTGTGTTTGTGTGTGTGAATTTTCCTCATGGCACCTAGAGCCACGCAGGGACCCAGCAGATCTAGTGACAGACTGGCTCCTTGGACTTGAGGACAGTGCAGTGCTCCTCCCATTCCCATGGCACAGCCAACCTCCAATGCACTCCACACTGGGCAGATGGCAAGCAGCCCCTCTGCCGAAAACCCACTCCTGAATTCCACCGGCTAAGTCAAGTCCACCTTCCCTGAAGACAGGATTGCGGAGGCACAGCCCCGTGCAGCGGTGGCCGGCTGGGCGGGCTGAGCAGGCAGTGAGGGGCGGATGGTCAGCTGTGTCTCTCCCACGCTCTATCGCCCTCTAACAGGTGTCTCCATACTCAACCCGGGGTGGGGACCCTGTGGCCTTAAGGCCACGTGTGGCCTTCTTGGTCCTTAAGTGTGGCCTTTGACTGAATCCTAATTAAAAAGAACAGTCTTGAAATCACAAGGCCACAGGTTCCCACCCCTGCAGGGTGGCCATCTCCCTTCTCTACCCAAAGAACTATGGAACCCACAACGGGCAGGACAATGAAAAAAGGAGGTGTGGTGAGAGGGTGGGTCTCCTGGGAGAGTCTGACGCGAGTGGTGGGCATTTCCCCAGAAAAACACACGTGTGCACACACACCCAATCTTGAAGAAAACTTCAAGGAGGTCGAGGATACCCTGCTGCGAAGACCTGGGCACTGGATGGCATCAGAAGGCCTGGCCTTACGTCATGGCTCCGCTATTTAGGTGAGTGGCTTTGCCCCTCTAAGCGTCATTTCTCTCACCTCTAAAATGGGGATGAGACCAGCTCTTTCTGTGGGCTGTTGCTCATTACACTGCAAGGACAGACCAGTGCTGCCATGGGAAGGGGCGACCACTGGGGGCGGGTGGGGCAAAGATGGCAGCAGGAGGACACGTGAGACACAGAAAAGTGTCCAATAATGTCAGTTATGCTTAGATCTGAGTGACAGGGAGACAAGAGAGTGAAAGGGAGGGCTGGAAGAAAAATAAGGGCCATTGGTACAATAATTGAACACGAACAAAGAGGATGAGCAGAAATCAGGACCCTTGTATGTTGCTGGTAGGGATGTGGAATAGTCAGCCGCTGTGGAATAGTCCGGCAGTTCCTCTGGCAATCCCACTCCTAGGTACCTACCCAAAGAACTGAAAGCAGGGACTCAAACAGATGCTTTACATGCATGTCCATAGCAGTATCATTCACAATAGCTGCACCCAAATGTGCATCAATAGACGAGGGGATAAACAAATTGTGGTCCATCTATACAACGGAACATTATTCAGCCATGAGAAGGAATAGAGTTCTGATACATGCTACAATGTGGAAGAGCCTCAAAAACGTTATTCAAAGGGAAAGAAGCCAGAAACAAAAAGTCACATAGGACTCCATTTCTATAAGTATCCAGAATAGATAAATTCATACAAACAGAATGCAGATTAGTGGGCACCAGGGGTTGAGGGTGGGGTATGGGGTTTGTATTGGGGTGTTGAAAATGTTTTGGAACTAGACAGAGGTGGAAGGTGCACAACACAGTGAATATATTAAATACCACTGAACTGCACACTTTTAAATGGTTAATTTTATGTTATGTGAACTTTACCACAATAAAAATTATTTTTAAAATATAAAAGAGGCTGGGTGCAGTGCTCATGTTTGTAATCCTACCACTTTGGGAGGCCGAGACAGGAGGATCACTTGAGACCAGGAATTTCAGACTAGCCTGGGCAACATAGCAAGACCCTGTCTCTAAAAAATAAAAAATATGTAAAAATTAGCCAGGTGTGGTGGCCTGTGCCTGTAGTTCCAGCTACTCAGGAGGCTGAGGCGGAGGGGATCGCTGGAGCCCAGGAGTTTGAGGTTGCAGTGAGCTCTGATGACACCACTGCACTCTAGGCTGGGTGATACAGTGAGACCCTGTCTCAAAATAAATAAAAGAAAAAGAAAAAAATAAAAGAAAAGAAACAGCAGCCATCTGTCCACACCCCTGTGTCTGGTTAGAGTCACATTCCTGTCCTGAGGACATCCCAGGCCCTGACACCACCTTTTCGGATGGGAGGCAGTGCTGACACGCGAAGCCAACAGCAGGTGAGGACGTTGGCCACCTGTGTGTCCCCAGTGCGGCAGGAGAGCCTCCCTGCCAGGCACAGGCCCCCGCCCCGCCCCGCCCTGGCCCCGCAGAGCGCCCGCCGCCCTTACCCTTCGCGGTCGATGTGCGACAGGGGCTGCTTGGGCGCGTGCCGGAGCTTGCGGTGGAACTGCGTGAAGTCCAGCTTTTCGGGCTGCAGGTCCCAGGTGGCACCACTAGAGGGCGAGGGAGGGCGAGAAATGCGAGGCGAGGGGCGACAAGCTCGGTTATTGGGGGAAGGACGCCAGGCTGACCCAGCGGCGGGGCCCCCACGCAGAACGGAGCCCGAGGCTCCCAGCCCCCACCTGGCCGCCCCCCGCTGTGGGAAATGGGCGCTGATAAAACGCCCGCGAGGCCTCCTGCCACAGCGCGCCCTGCAGGCCCCAGTCTGTTTTCATGCCTGGTTCGAGGGCGGCTGGGGAGAGGGGGACTGAACCCGTCCCCAAGAGCCTCTGACAAGGGGCTCAAAAAGGCGGCCGGGCGACCCTGAGGAGGGCGAGGCGAACGAAGGGGGCCGGGCTCAGCACCCCCAGCTCGGCCCCAGGAGACCCTCTGCGCTCCCCACTCACGTTTCTCCCCGCGAGCCCCACCTCCTCTCTCTGCCCTCCTTCCTCTTCGGCCTCAGCCTTGCCACCCCACCGCCCGCCGTCCCTCTCCCCTTCTCAGTGAGCCATCAGCAGTCGCTCAGCCCCCTGACCACGCCGGGCCCAGCTGGAGCCGCAGGCGCAGAGACGGGAGGAAGAGGACGTTACCTGAAGGAGTCGAAGGTGTTGGCAGCCCAGATGTCCGTGCCCAGCATGTCCAGGGAGTTGTCTTTGCTGCCATTCTGGAAGAGACGGGAGTGAAAGGGCCGTTATTTGCTTGGCCAGGACGCTGAGGACAGCGGGCAGGGGCCTCCCCAGGGCCCAAGCTGGCAGCCGGGAGGCTGGAGTGAGCCCCCTACCCTGAGTGAGTGTCCGGCTGGGGCACCCGTGAACGCTCTGCTGGGGGCTACCGGCTTCCCCCCAGACTCTGGCTTTTGTTTTGCTGATGTTTTCCAGTCAGAGTCAGGGTCATGCCTGAAGACCATGGTTCCCTCCTCACACCCAGCAGGGGCGCTGTACAACCCACTGAGGAGCCACCGCCACCAGTGCCCATTAGCCCTGGGCTGAGAGCACCCAAGTGACCACTCGGTCACCAGCCCTGCCACGTGGCTCCAGGGCCAAGCAAACCCTCGCAGCCATAAAAGTGCCTGGATGTCCCCCTTGTGCTCTGGACACCAACCCTCAAACCTGGCAACTCCCAACACACGCACATGTACACACACAGATATATACACACCACGCACATACATGTACACACAACACACCACCCCATATACACACGACACATCCACACCCATACAACACCACACAACACACATAGAATATACATACACACATACATACCAGACACATGCATGTGTCACTTGTTCCACAAGCCTCTGAACACCCAGAAGTCAGAGAAGAAGGAGGGGCCGGAGCCTGAGGACAGACCCCCACGCGGGCAGACCACGACCTGATCTTTGGAACTTCTCACCAGAGGCCAGACCCACCTCACTCTCCAACCACTCTCACCCCTTGCTCACCGAGGACCCATGTGGAGAGGTGACTGTCAGGCTGGGGACAGAGAAGAAGGTGGCCAGGGCTCGGCTCATGCCAGGCACCCCTGCCTCTCAAGTCCAACCCTGCAGCGTCTGCCACAGAGGCCTCGGTTTCCCCTCGATACGCTGGTAATGTGCAGGGTCACTGTGTGGCTCGGACACCATCCGCCCGTGACGGAGCTCTGAGGCCACACCCAGTGCAGAATGTATGGAATTATATTCCTCTCTGGGCTCGGAGAAAACAAACGACCGAATGTTCTTTCCACACGGCCCACACCAGTCCTTCCTGTTGGGACCCAGCTCAGGTCTCTTCCTCCCTGTGGCTCTGCAGCTTCCTCAACAGCTTGTGCCCGGGAGCCCCCAGAGAGCACGGTTCACAGCACACACCGTGCACACCCCTTCCGGATTGTTCTCCTGCTCGGCTCCCCGGGGTGCTCTAGAAACACTAATCCACAGGCTCTCAAATGTCAACCTGCATCAGAACCGCTCAGAGACGGGAGGGTTGGTGGTTTAAATTTACTGCAGCTGGGATGGTCCGCAGACCATGCTTTTAGAACCATGGTCCTCACATCTAAACGTTCAGGAGAGTTTTATGGTGGAAAAAAAGTTTTAAAAGACTCTCTAGTCAAATGTTCGGGACCCACTGAATTAAAAGATTGTTAAGAAGTGAAGATGTGACAAATTGTTAAGATGTTAAAATTTTATTGCAGAATTTCTCAGTGCCTTTGTTGGTCTTCAGTGGATGTTGACTCTTCAAGTAGCTGGAAGTTTGGTATGCAATATTTACCAAAGTGTTGGCCAGAAATCCATCCCACTCTCCCTTTTGATTCTGCAGAGAATTGTGCCGGACTAGGGTTCCATGGAGCCCCCTTTGGGAAACACTCATCTGACACTCTCTATGTTAATTTCTCCCCCAGTTAGTCTGTCATCCCTTTGATGACAGAAACCCTGGCTTCACATTTTTGTTATATCTCCCTGCCACTCACCTGCCCCCGCCCCAGCCTTGGGACCCAGGATCACTCATTCAATATGTCTTAGTGCAGACTTGGTGGCCAGGCACTGAGAGCCAGCCATCAAAGACTCAGTGGCTTCTCAAAGAGCATCCCCCAGTTTGCAATTCCACGACTGGCCCTGGTGACCACAGCCTCCCTCTGAGCATAGCCTCCTGCCCAGTCCTGAGATCGCCCAGCTCCTGCCCCCAGGTTGCCGAAATGCCAAGGTTCTAAGAAGCCTTATCAAAAACCGTCATCCTTCTCAGTGGGCTGTTTTTAGCACTCAAATGCTGCTGAATCCTTCTCAACAGCCCCTTTTATGGTCAATTAGGGGCCCCACGCCAGGGAGCACCATGCTGCTGGCAGAACAGCTCACAGAGGGATAATGAGCACGTTAGACCACACAGAAAAGAAAATGCAAACAGCCTCCCCCATGGGCAGGGACACTGATACCATCTCTGGAAGGACCCCACGGATGTCCCCAGCTCAGGGGAGGTCAGACTCCTGGAAGGGCCAAGAATACAGATGATGACAATAGCAAATATTGACCCAGCATGCAGTACCTGCCAGCACCACCCAAGCACTTTGGGGAGCAGACGGCATTGTCACCATCCCCATTTTACTGTTGAGGACACAGAGGCACAGAGAACTTGCCCTCGTTCACGGAGCTCATTCCCAACATGGGAGCACAGACAGCGTGGCCCAGAGTCTATGCTCTTGACCCCTGCACAGTGTGCAGTTATACTATTCAGTCTGGTAAACTCTGACCCCACTGAGGAGATTTCCATGGAGCAGGAACACAGCCCTCCCCTGGAAACATCTGGATTCTCTGCACCTATCTTTGCCCATGCTTGCTAAGGCAGAGCTGGTGGAGGGAGCACCACACCTGTAGTGAAGGAAGAGGGAATATCGGGTGTGCGTTGGTAGTACAAGGACGGGGTCTGCATGCACAGGTGCATGTGACAAGGTGAGAGTGAGTGGCTGTGTAGTAGAAGAGCATGCAAAGTCAGGTGCAGTGAGAACAACAACAAACCTCTTCTATGCTGCTCGGTTTTCTCTATAAATACACAGTTGCATAGTGATCTTTGCCTGTGTATGTGTGTGTGGGTGTGTGTAGTGACAGCTCTGGGCTGTGAGTGTTCAGAAACTCCACAGAGCCTGGCTGGATGGGACAGGGGGCAGCAGCAGGACGCTCCCCATGACCGTGGGAATCACGGGTGAGACTGAGAGAACTAGAGCATTCTGGGGGGTGCCAGACTGGATTTCCCCAGCGCATCTGCTGCATCAGGTGACACTGCGGCTGGGGTGGCTTGGGCTCCCTGAGACCCCAGGAGCCAGTGTGCCCTCAGCAAGTGGGCAGCTGGGCGGACAAGGTGCAGCTGTGGGAACCAGAGAGAAAGGGGTGGTGCGGTCCCTGCTCCTCAAAGGGCTCGCAATGCTGGTCCCTACCCTTCTCAGCGCAGGACGTCACTCCACAGATCCCACCACAAGGGGCAAGGCAAGCCTGACCCTAACACGGGTTCTCTCACTTCATGGACACAGGGCTCCCAGGGGAGCCAGCTGGGCAGTCACACCTCAAAATAATGCACAAAAGTTTGCTCTGTCCTCCCTAAGGATGGCTGGAGCTCCGATCTGTCCCTGCCCACCCGAGGGCATCAGCACAGTGCTATGAACTGGGTGGACCACAAGGGGCCTAAGGCTCTCAGCCCTGCCCTCACACAGGGAGTCACAGAAATGGAAAGGACCGCTCAAGATGGCACACAGTCAGGTGCCGTGTGACAACATGCCTCCCCCCGCAAGCTGCAGGCCTCGGGGCGACAGCAGCAGGGCTCCGGGGAAGACCTTCAAGTGGCAACAGGGTTTGACTGAGTGGGGAGAATGGGATCCTAGGCCTGCACCCTGCTTCTTCCTGGGGCCTCACGCAGGTCACTCTGGGTCCCTGCACCTCAGCATCCCCTGTCCGCGAGCACTGGGACTAGACTGGCGAGTCCCAAGGACGGGTGGGGGAGCACAGGCGGGCACAGGAGAGACATTGTGAGAGCTTTTGCATTACACAAAATGTTCAGGGACCAGGAGACCCCAAAGTCATCTCCTGGGCCAAAACAGGGGCTTCCTGTAGGCTGCTTCTGAAACTCCTCTCAGGCCCAAACCAAGCAGGCTTTGAGGATGACCTGGATTTGCTCAGTCAGAGAGGAACTAAGGAGACAGACAAGTGCAGAGGGTGGTGGTGGGGAAGGACAAATCCCAAGGAGAAATAGCCCTATCCTGGCAGCACCGCGCACGTGCGTGTGTGTGTGTGTGTGTGTGTGTGTGTGTGTTCAGCACCAAGGACAGCATCCCACCTCCGGCAGGGAAAGAGGGAGATGGACCCCCCAACGGGTCTCTGAGGCATGAGAATGACAGAGCAGGGACCAGCAGGGACAGCCTTCTGGGTGGCACCACAGCTGATGTCAGGAGACGGAAAGGCCATTCCTTTCACTCTGGGATGTCTGTGTCTGTCTGTCCATCCTGTCTCTTCTCCCTTTGCTCCCTTTGTCTTTGAACTAAGACCAAAGGCCAGGGAGAGGTGGGGCACATCGGCTGAAGCCCATGGCCAAGTTTATTTTTCCTAAGCCAACCCTTTCTGCCCACTCTCTCGGCCAGCTAATGGGCCATATTATTTGAACCTGCCCTGGACTGAGCCACACCGGAGGCCCTTTCTGGCTGACTGCCTGTCCAACATCTGCTGAAATAATGAGAGACCCTTCAACTGTCCCCCACTCCCCGCCAGGGAAAGGTTTCCAGCAGATGGTGAAATCAAGGTTCCCATTCCAACACCATCCTACCCTCCCAGGCTCCCTCACAAGGAGTTCTTCTTTGAACTCCCCAGTCTCCAGGGAGCTGTCCCTTCCTGCCACTACCAGACTCAGAACCACAGGAAGGCAGGGCAGGAAAGGGGCTGAGAGATGGTGGGGTCCAGGGGGTGACCTAGGAGTCCTACAGCGATGTCCTAAGAGCCACAAGGTGGGGCCAGGGGAGGAAGCAGGCGGTGCTCCTCCTCTGCCTCACCAGGCAGTGCTACACCTTCCGGGTTTCTGCATGGAATTCCCAGGTAAGATTCTGATGAAACAAAGTGTTATGCTTTTTAAGAATTAACCTTTTCATGTTTGGATGATTGTCAATTTGCATGTAGTTGTAAGAAATAATACAGAGAGACCCCCTGTACACTTTACTCAGTTTCCCTCCATGGGGAAGCTTGTAAAAGTGCAGTTCAATATCACACCCAGGATATTGACGTTGACACGGTCAAGATACAAGATGGTCCCATCACCACAAGGCCCCTCCTACTTCCCTCTGTAGCCACGCCCACTCCCCCTCCTACCCCTCCCCCTTCCCTCATCCCTGGCAACCATCAACCTGTTCCCCATTTCTATTATTTTGTTATTTCAAGAATGGTCTATAAATTGAATCACAGAGTATGCAACTTTCGAGGACTGGATATTTTATCGCTCAGCATAATTTTCTGGAGAAGCACCCAGGTTGCTGCATTATCGCTAGTTCATTCCTTTTCATAGCCGAGTGCTACCATGTGTTTAATCATTCACTTGTTGAAGGACACCTGGGTTGTGTCCAGTTTTTGGCTATTGCAAATAAAGCTGCCATAAACATTTGAGTATAAATTTTTGTGTGAGCATAAGTTTTCATTTCTCTGGGATAAACACCCAGGACTGTAATTGCCGGATCATATGGTACTTGCAGGTTTAGTTTTGTTTTTTTTTTTTTTTTAAAGAAACTGCCAAGCCTTTTTTCCAGAATGGCTATACAATTTCACATCCCTCGAACCACTGCACGAGTGATCCGGTTTCTCTGTGTTCCCACCAGCACTCAGCATTGTCACTTTTTAAAAAATTATTTTAGCCATTCTGATAGGAGTGCAATGGTATCTCATTGTGGTTTTAATTTACATTTCCCTAATGGCTAATGATGTTGGATATCTTTTTGCTTATGTGTCATCTGTCTGTCCTTTTCAGTGAAAAATGTCTCTTTAGGCATTTTTTCCATTTTCTAATTGAACTGTTTTTCAATGATGAGTTTTGAGAGTTCTTTATATATTCTAGAAGCTGCTCCTTCATCAAAACCAGTCCTTTGCCAGATATGTGTTTTGCAAATATCTTCTTCCTCTCTGTGACTTGTCTCTTCATCTCCTTAATATGGGCCATCCCAGAGCAAAGGTTTAATTTTGATGAAGTCCAGTGTAGCACCTAAGAGGTGACATCTTTTGATGGACTTTTTCATTCAGTTTGAAATCTTCCCAGTTCTTGGTATGACAAATGATTTCCAATTGAAACCAGGACATTTCTATGTTACATATGAGATGGAATCTTATTTAAATCTTCTGCTTTAACTGTTTTTTTTTTGTGATACCCCTCTGGCAGGGGAGAAGGGGAGGGGCCCAGCCTCGCTACTGCCAGGTGGAGGTGGAGTGCAGGCTCCCCACTCGCCCCTCTCTGACCCCCTGGGTGTGCTGGCTGTTACTGCTGGGGGGAGGTGGGAGTTTCAGAGCCCCACGTGGTTGCCTCTGATCCCGCAGTGGGGCTGGCCTCGTTTCCACCGGGCTTTGATGAATGCCTTACTCTTGATTAGGCCTCCTCCCACACCATGAAGCACGGAGGGAAGGGGCACCTCAGTACTGCCAAGTGGGGGTGTAAGTCCAGGTTCCCGCATGGTCTCCGATGACACCATGGGGTGTGGGTAGGGAGCCTCTGCACCAGCTGGCAGGGATGAAAGTTACAGCTCCCCACTGGCCTTGTCCTGGGGCAGGGGGCTGGGGTGCCTTGTGAGGGTGGAATCTAGGTGCCCACTCGGTCTTAGCTGGAGTACAGCAGTTATTGTCTAAAAGTTTTCTATTTGGCTAGGTCTTTTCCTATTGTTTTCTTTCTTTTCTAGCCCATCTCTGTCTATCTTTTCCTGGTCCTTTGCTTGGAGAGACCGGCTTTTCCTGGGACGTTTTTGGTCTATGTCCACTGGCATTTCTGGCATACCCGCACCAAGACTGGGACATATGAGGCAAAAAGAAAACAAGTCATTTGTCTGTGTGTCAAACTCCTCCTACCCTTTCCTAGGGCAAGAAGTAATCCATGCATTTGAGGTTCTCCTCTCTACCTGACACCTGTCACTCCCCTGGGAGTCCGTGGTGGTGCCACTGTAATAGCCTGGGGCTGGCAAAGGTACTGGGGTTGGGAACAGTGGAGAAATCAGGAAGGTCCAGACCTGCTGCTGCTGTAATTTGGATGCAGTTGCGCATTTCAGGGAGACACTGAATGTAAATAAGAAATGAGATTTCCGGGGAGGCTTGGAGATCTGTGTAGGCCAGCACTTCATTTTGCAGAAAAGGTGCTTGGCATCAGTGTCACTCCCGGGTCAACATCTGGTTCTCCTGGTCCTTGACCCAGGCTCTTTTACACTTTCCTGGGGCTTCAGTTTGCTACAGGGCATCATGACGGAACAGGCGAGTGCCCTACGCTTATGGTTCCAGGGAGTGTGGGATCATGGTCCTTAGCCAAGAGTCGTGTCATCATTTCTGACACGCTCCCCTCTTTCCCAGGGCTCCACATGATCCTGTCTGATAAGGAGCCAGGCTCACCAGGTTCCCAGCAAGACTTCATCACCACGCTCAATAGCCAACAGTGTGGGCCAGCAAGTCCTCCAGTAGGGAAGTCCTTCTCAAGGTCTAATCAGAGGCTCTGCTGCTGTTGTGCACATTGATTTCCTTTCCTTGGCACTTCTGTGCAGATGGCAAAGAGCCGCTCACTCCCGAGCCCATACAACCTTTCATATGCCTTTGGTGTCTTTCCTGAATTGCCAACCCCATGCCAGCACCTTGAACAGTTTTCTGAATGTCCTGCTGTTGCACTCGTGCGTCAGGTGTAGTCCTCTCTGCCATCAGCGTGTGTTTCCCGTTACAACGACAAGCTGGAAACTATTACGACATCCTGACCAAATGACGAGGTGATGGGCGGGTCTCTTGGAAAGAGGATGCCAGGAAGCCGAGCGATCCCAAACACAGCTGACTCCCAGATGCCGGCAGCTGGGCGGGCCTCTGCTGGACTCTCCGTAGCCTGTTCATTTGTTCTGGCCTCGCTAGGCTGCCTCCCTCCTACTTTGGGGGACTCAACCTACCCTAGGTCGCCCCTACTTTGTGCCTCTGAAAGGTAAGGTTTTTTTTTTTTTTTACATTAGTTAAAATAACAAAATGAGGATGGAAGTCTGCTGTGGGTGAATAAATAGTCCCAGAGCATGATCAATCCCTGAGTGGTACCTACACCTGGGCTGTGGTTCAGGGCATGGTCTGTGACCCACCACCCAGAGCTTTCTGGGCAGAATGGAAGAACTCAGCATCCTCCTCCCAACCTCCCCCTTCCTGGGCATGTGCAGCCAAGGTAGGGCTTTCATGGAAGCTCTAGAGCAGGCGGCCACCCACCTTGATTAGTTTCCCCCAGAAACTAATTCTCCCCCACGAGTGAATGCAGGTTAGTAAAGCTCCCCCCACCCCAATCTCAACAGCCCCAGAAAGCTCATCAAAGTTCGTGTGTCCAGAGGAAAGGGGCCACTAGGGAATGACTGCATGGACCAGGCCTGGGCCAACTCAGTGCAGTCTCAGGCATCACTGCTGAATGCCTACTGTGTGCACGGCCCGAGGCCGGGGTGGCTGGGGACATAGAGCCAGCCCCAGCTCCCATCTTAGGGTTGCCCAGCGGGCTGAGGGCACAGGCAGATGTACATGGAACAGCTTGAAGGCAACAGGAGCGTGTCTGCCCGGGCGAGAGGGTGCAGTGAGGAGGCCAGCTGGTGTGCTCATGGGGCTGGTGGTGTCCCTGAGAGCTGGACTTGTGTTCTCACCTCTGGTGGGTCAGGCCGAAGGAGGCCTTGAAGGGCAGATGGGCCAACATCACCGCATTGGAGCCACACATAGCAAATACATGCACCAGTGGGCAGCTCCCTGGTTCCCCCCATCAGCGAGCCCCTGTGGGACAGGTGTGGCGAGGGCAGCTGCCACAGGCCAGCTGCATGGGGCTTTCCCTGTGGCTCGGTCACTCAAGGGATGCTGGCCAGCTTCGATCCCTCCACCAGGGGGCATCAGAGGACGGCTGCTTCACAAGGGGCAATCAGAGGTTCCCAGAGACGAGACCCAGGGCGCGTGCCCCCACTGGTGGGAGCATGGATGTGGGCATGAGCCACCATGGGCCATGCGGACAAGGGCCACAGAGAGGGCAGAGCAGCGAGAGGGAGGGACCCCGACACCGCTGAGCTGCCAGGCCAGCCCTGCAGACCTGTCCAAGCTTGTGGCAAGAGAAAATAAACTTGTCTTGACTGTGGCACCCTACAATTTGTGCATAATTAATTCAGTCCCTGATGTCTAAAAATCAGGCCTTTCATCGCTGAACTAATTCTGAGGCTGGACTGAGGTTGGGGACAAATGGTTTTCTCAGTCCCTAATTGCACAGGCTGCCACAGGCAGGGGTGAAGTATCAGCAAGAACAGCAGGACCACCAGAGGGTGTGCAGAGCTGGGGGGCCTGGGGTCACCAGGATGGCTCTCGAAGAGCAGCTGCCTCCCTTCCCTCTGGGCCACATGACCCACCGAGGAGCCCCTGGGGACCTCACAGGCAAGCAGCAGAGAAGTGGCAGGCTCCAGCCCAGTCCCAGGACATTTGGTCAGCCAGGGGGGATGGACAGGTCTCTGACTGCGCCCCCCCCCCCAACAAACTGCTCCTCCCCAGCCCTCTGCAGACCTGGATCAGAGGTGGTCTCCAAAGCGCCCACCAGCAAGAAAATGCAATGCGTCCTATTGTTCATGGGGTCCATCAATGTCGGTGCATGAACCTCCAATTCAGTCACTTGACTGTTATACCATATTCCACTGTGAGGACATATCACAAAGCACTTCCCCCTTCCCCTCTCAGTGGATGTTTGGGTTGTTTCCAGATGTTTGTTATTATATATAATGCTGCTACTGAAATGCAATCTTATGGATTGGCGAGTTCCGGACAGGGGCGCTTCCCTGGGGGCAGGGAATGAAGGGCTGGCTTTCCAGAGGGGCAGCAGCACCCTCCCCTCTCCCACCTCCTGCACTCTCCGTATCATCACCGCTCAGGAGCCCCCAGGATCCCAGACAAACAAGACACATGACACCCCCAGACAGAGCACAGAGCTGGTTCCCTACCTGCTGTGGGGGGGCTCGCCCTCGGGAGAAGGAACAGCTGCTGTCTAGCGGCTCGTTGCAGTCCGCTGTCCACTGCAGGGCAGAAAGGAGTGGTCAGTGACGGCAGGACAGCCAGCCTCATCCTCACCCTGCCTGGGTCCCCAGGTGTACACCTGCCCCTCCGCAGTAGCACCGGAATAAAACCTTACTTGGCCATTTGCAAGAGCAAATCCTTCCCTCCCACCAGTTCCAAGTTCGCATCTCCCAACTGCACATCAAGATGAACCTTTGCTGTATGCTTGGGGGAGGTAAACTAATTTCCCTTCCCCTACACCCACCAAAGTGAAGAAGACCTGGCTACATTCCAAGTCAACCAGACCCAACACTGGGTTATTCTGAGTTTTGAACAACCAGCACCACGCTTGACCGCCTGACTGGGCTTTAGCCACACTAGCCCTCTGCAATGTCAAGGGTGCGGCTGGAGCTGGTGGTGAGGCACGTACATGCAGCTCTTCCTGTATGCCCAGCTCCAAAAGACGACGGCCCTGGCACCGGGGAAGCGCCCAGCCCGGCCATCAGAAGCCAGCGTAAGCCCAGTCCCAGCACTGACACCCCTGAGAGCTTGGAGGGTGGGTGTGTCCCAAAGTGTGGTCTGACGACCACCTGCATGAGAGTCCCCAGAGTCTGTCTGCAGAGGTCCCTGGGCCTCACCCTCCACCCTCTGTGGATCACACCAGGGCCTGGTGATCAGCATTTTGACAAGCTCCCCATTGACGCCCCGGAAGTCCGGGAGCCACTGAAATCCATGAGATCTCTCAGATTTCGTTTCATCCTCTACAGAGTGGGGGCAGCAGTGCCGGGTGACTCTGCAGCGTTGGCAGAAAGGACCTTTGTAAGCCATAAAACCTTGTCTAGATATGTAGCAGTCGTACAGCTCTCCTGTCAGGTGCCATCTAGCTATGTGGCAGCACTTTTATCGTCATGTTAAACATTAGCTAGCCTCCGGCTAATGCTGCTGAACACTGACCGTACCCTGCACTGTGTGTGATGCATGAAGAGCAGAGGGAAGCCTGGTCGCTCCGTTTGACGCACTTGGTCACCTGGTCAAAGCTGTGAGTGTAGGTGGCTCCAGGCCGGTGCAGCCCTGGTTTTCTAAAACCTTGGCTGGACGTACCCTCCTAACAGTTTGCCAAGGGCATGACCTTCTTCCAGGAGAGACAAACTATCACAATGCTGATAACATAGGCTGGGTACAAGTGCACTCCGAGCAGCACTGCCCAACTGAAATGAAATGAGAGCCACCAGTAGCAGCCATGGGCATAATTTTACATTTTCTAGTAGCCAGATTTTTAAAACAAATAGGTAAAATTAAATTAAATAATATATTTTATTTCATCCAATATATCAAAATATCACTTCAATAAGCAATCAATATAAGAACTTATTAATGAGATATTTTACATTCTTTTCTATCCATACTAAGTTTTTGAAATCCACGCAGAGCACATCTCAGCTTGGATGAGCAATGTTTCAAGTGCTCAAGACCAACATGTGGCTTGTGGCTACCATATTGGACAGCGCAGCCCTAGAGAAAAGGCAAAGGCATCAGCACCAGTTCTTGCTCACCCCTGACCCCTGCAGACTGCGATTCCCGGGCTCCCATGGCAGCTGGCTGCTGGGCTGGGTTCAGCCACTGGGAGACAGGAGAAGGGAGAGGCCAGGGCATTTCTCCCCAACTCGCTCGCTACACCTCGGGTGGCACTGCCAGCAGAGCCTGGGTCTGCTTTGTGGCTCCAGCCTCCCCAGACAGGCTTCTGTGTGTGCCCCTGACCCCGGAGCTCTGGCAACACCACCCCCTTCCTTTGCAGCTCATCAGGTAAAGAGATGTAATAGCTGCCTGAGGTTGCAAAGCTCTGGTTGTGTAGCTTCTCAGCTCTGGGTAACCAATTTCCTGAATTAAATTCCCTCTGTTTCAAAAATTGCAGTCTCCAAGTATCTCTCCCAAGGTATTTATTATTAATAATTAACAGAGGGGAAAAGCAAAAAATGGGAAACCCATCAGATAACACGTCAGCCAGTATCAAAGTGAACCTGACCAGTGACAACCCGTATTGCCACCACAGACTCCCCAGCAGGGTGCGCTGAGAGGGGCACCCCACTCCCGAGTATTCTTGCCAAACACGCACACCCTCAACGTCATCGTCGGAGAACATCGGGCCCCCAAAACTGGTGAGCTTTCCCTAAAATCAGTGATCAGAACTCCTCAAATGTGTCAAGGTTGAAAAAGAAAAGACAAGACCAAGAAAGTATCACAGGTTGGAAGAGAAGGAGGAGAGATGGCAATTAAATGCAAATTTGGATCTTGGAACAGAAAAAGGACATTAGCAGAAAAACTGGTGAAATCCGAATAAAGACTCTAGTTAAGAGCATTGTACCAATGCTAATTTTTTACTTCTGATAATTGTACTATGGTTATGTAAGATGTTCATACCAGGGGAAGCTGAGTGACAAGTATACGGGAACACTCTGTACTGTTTTTGCACCCTGGCTATAAGTCTAAAATAACTCCCAAACAAAAAGTGTTATACATGTGTACATACTTAGACGGATATATATACACCGTTTTGAAGACTATATACACACACACACACGCACACACACACACGTGTGTGTGCGTGTGTGTGTATGTATCTATGGATGGATGTATATAATGCTTCAAGTGCTGTGAAAACAATCCCTCTGCTTTACACACTGGAGTGGTTTCTCCTCCCCCGGGTAGAGCCTGGCAGACAGCGTGGGGTGGGGGTCGGCCGAGGCGCACGGTGTCCCCTGGCTGGGGAGAAGACCAGGCCACTCATGCACTCCTCATCCATCCTAGGGCCGCCTCTTGGAAAAAGGCTTCTTCCCTTCCAGGCATGGCAAACACTTCAACCCCAGCTGCACACCACTGATGTGACATCCCACAGCATGGTGACTCATGGGTGGGCACACCTTGTCCTGGCTCAGCATGATCCCAGGCAGGCTTGGGCTGGGAGCCGAGCTGGCTCCTCCTGGCAACGGGACATAGAGGCTTCACGCGGGTCCGTATGCAACCTCACCTCCCCCTTGGCGAGCTTTCCGAGAGCAGTTCCCAGCTCCAAGGAGACCACTTCGTCTCGTCCAAAGTCACCCTTAACTTTACACTGGCCACCAAACGCCATGTCCCGAGTGCCTTCTGTGTGGGACCCGCAACAAAGAGCCCTCCCAGGAGAGGTAAGACACGTCACATCACAGCCATGAAGGAGAGGTGCGACCGTGCGGCTGAGATGAGGATGACCGTGCTCTTGGCAGGGGGTTGGGGGAAGGAACATGGGCAGCCCAGGATTCCCAGAGAAGAGCGAGTCTGAGCGTGTCAACAGGTGCAGGGGAGCGCCGGCCACCGTGGAGAGATGGCAGCTGTCAAGCTAAAGAAGTCAGAGTCATGTCCTCAGCAGACAGGGGTCAAAGGCTCGGTGGGGAGGGTTGGCCTGCTACGGAAGGCTAAACTGGCCTAGGGGGAAGCAGGTCAGGAGACGAGGCCCCATGTGTGGGCCATCCGCCCTGGGGGCAGAGATGGAAATGGAGAAATGGATCTAGGAGTGTGGGCAGACAGGCGACAGGTGCAGAGGGGGATGTGTCCCTGGAAAGCCAGCGAGATGATGAAGTCCACAAAGAGCTGTTCCCGAGACCCGGCGAGGCTGGATGCGGGCACAGCGCCCGGGCAGGAGGAGGGACTGTGGTCCTGGGTGTGCAGCATCCATGGCACCCAGGGAGGGACCGTGTGAATTATCACAGTTGTCACAGCAAGCTCTACCTACCTCAAACCCCCAGCCAAGCAGCAGCCCCAGGGGCGGCCCCCGCAGGGCTGCTGCCTGAATGACCTCCACCAGGGACATGTGCTTCCTCCCTGGTCCTCTGCGAGCCCTCCCTTCCCTATTCCAAGTTTCTTCCCCATCTCTGCTGGGATTTTGCTCTCGATGACACCACCTCCTGCCAACCATCTGCCTTCTCTGAGCCACCACCTAGAAAGTCTCCAGACACCGATGTCCCCAGAACCTGTCCTGACCTGTACGGCGTGAGTAAGAACCGAGCAGGGTCCCGCCTCTCCAGACACTCTCCTGGGCCCGGGCCCCGCCTGAAATCCCACACGGAGGACATGTCTCCTTCCAGGCCAACAGGCTGACAGCTTTGAGCCTCCTTAAACCTCCAGGTCCTTTCAGGGGGTCAAGGTGGTGTCTTACGTGAAAGGTCGTCCACGAGAAAAAGAGGCAGGAAGCGTGGGAAGTTGTTACGTATGTGGACAGTGAACATCGGATTCACAGGAGTGGTCTTAGGGGCTCCACCGCCCCTGCTATAATTTATGTCTGAATTTAAAAAGCTGGAACACATACGACACAGGGTTAAGACTCAATAAACATGAGAGCACAGGTACTTGTTCTGCACTCGAAATAGATGCTTATTCTATTATTCCCTGCTCTTATCAGTACATTTTAAGTATTTCATACTAAAAAACAATGAAAATAAGCTATCAGTCATTTGCATCCCAGAATGGACAGTGGTTTAGGAGCAGACTTTGGGCAGGATGGGGGAGACCACAAGGCTCTGGGCGTTGGAGGTGGAGGAGTGAGAAGGAAAAAGCTCAGAGTTAGGGGTGGCTGAAGGTCCTAACCCTAAACTGGGCCCACTTTTCAATGGTGTCTAAAACTGCCCCCAGGGACTGGCCCTACCAGATATCAAATTATATCATAAGGCTAGAGGCAAAGCAATGTGTTGCATCAGTACAGGAATGGAAAAGTAGATCAACTGATAAAACCTCATCCCTAAGCAAATTAATGTACAAATGAGAACTTAGTATATGATAAAGATAGTTCTTTAAATTAGGGGAAAGGAGAAGTTCATTGATAAATACACAGTATTGAAACAACCAGCTAGACATTAAAGAAAAAATGACCCTAGGTGTCTACCTTACACTATCCAAATTTTGAACCATATCAAAATTACATAAAAATTTAAAATGTCTATGTGACAAAAGAAATCATGAGCAAAGACAAGTGAGAAGCTACTTGTGACATGTACAGTAGCCTCCCCTTGTCCTCGGGGGATGTGTCCCAGCACCTCCAGCAGATGCCTGAAACCGCGGATAGCACCGAACCCCGCACACATTATGTTTTTTCCATCTGATAACTGAGACGGCTACTAAGTGACCAAGAGCGGGCAGTGTAGACAGCATGGACGCCCTAGACAAAGGGATGACGATTCACGTCCTCAGTAGGACAGGGCGAGATTTCATCACGCCACTCAGAACAGCGTATAATTTAAAATGTATAAATTGTTTATTTCTGGATTTTCCATTGAATATTTTCAGACTGTAGTTGACTGCAGGTGATTGAAATCATGGAAAGCGAAACTGCAGATAAGGGGGGACTACTGTATAACAAAGGATTAATCTCCACAATATACAAAGATTTCACTTAAATCGAAGTACTGGTCCAAGCCCGTTGGAATATTGTGCTAACATTGCCTCCTCGTGGCTCCCTCGGCACTCGCATTGTCCCCCTCAGCATATGACGGGTGAGGAGGGGCGTAGCTGATAACTTACCCAGGGATGAGTAAACGGCATAAACAGGTGTGATCAAAGAGCCAGGAAAAACGACAGGTACTAAATGCAATGAGGGATCAGGTGTGATCTTGGATCAGACAAAGATCACAGCCCCATTTTTTTTTTTTTTTGCTATAAACAATGTTATTGGGAAAACTGCTGAGATGTAAGGTCTGTAGATTAAGTAATAGTATTGTATCAATGTTTATTTCCTGTATTATGCTTATGTAAGAGAATGTCCTCGTTCTTAGCAAACACACACTGAAGTATTGAGACATAAAGGGGCAGCATATCTGGAACTTACTCTCAAATGATTCAGAAAAAAGTTACATATAAAAATTACATTTATATGTCATTACAATAAATATTTCAAGAGAGAACATGGGTGCAAATGTAGTAAAATGTTAACAAGTAGACACGTAGAAATTCTTTGCATTATTACTATAATTTCTATATACATTTGAAATTATTTCAGAATAAGAAATTATGGCCGGGCGCGGTGGCTCACGCCTGTAATCCTAGCACTCTGGGAGGCCGAGGTGGGCAGATCGTTTGAGCTCAGGAGTTCGAGACCAGCCTGAGCAAGAGCGAGACCCCACCTCTACTAAAAATAGAAAGAAATTATATGGACAGCTAAAAATATATATAGAAAAAATTAGCCGGGCATGGTGGCGCATGCCTGTAGTCCCAGCTACTCGGGAGGCTGAGACAGGAGGATCGCTTGAGCTCAGGAGTTTGAGGTTGCTGTGAGCTAGGCTGACGCCACGGCACTCACTCTAGCCTGGGCAACAGAGTGAGACTCTGTCTCAAAAAAAAAAAAAAAAAGAAAAGAAAAGAAAAGAATAAGAAATTATTTAAAGGTCACCTTACCCAGGGCTTGTTAACCAAGGGTGTGTCAGAACCATGCAGGGGTTATTTTGAGAGCCTGCGAAGGGTCTGAATGGATGGGTGTATGGTGGGACACAGCCTCTGTTTGCAAAACCTGCCCCAGGTGGACACTTCGGAATGCAGCCAGGGCTGTCACCTGACCCCCCCCCCCATTCCCCTGAAGGGGACCTGAGGCTGATGGGGCATGTGGCTTCCTCACAGCCTCCAGAGCCCAGCTGGAATCCTGCCAGCCTAAAGACCCAACTCCTCAAACAGAGGAGATTGCCGACGTCTTCCTTATCCTGGCCACAGGGGCTCACTGCCCAGGGGAGGAGAACCAAGACCAGCAGTAGGACCCGAAACTGTCTGGCAGCTCACTCTCGATCCACAGGGAGCCTCTAGAAAAGACTGTGGTCGGGGGGACAGGATGCTGCCCATGGCTGAGATTTGAGAGAGGGAAGAAGGCTTTTGTTCCTATCTTTAAAAAAACAAACAACGTTCCTGGTGCAGAGGCAGCTCAGCATAGTGATGAAGAGCTTGAGTTCTTGAAGCAGAGACTCCCCAGTTCATACCCCAGTTCTGCCACTTGCTCTATGACCCTGGGCAAGTCACTTCATCCCTAAGACCAAATTTTCCCACCTGTAATAAAAATAGATCTACCAAAAGCAGAGACGTTAAGTGTATGTCACCTGGAGACAGACCACCTGGTTCAAACCCCAGTCTTGCCACATACTTGCTGTGTGACCTTGGGAGATTTATTCAACCTCTCTGTGCTTCAATTTCTTCCCTTGTAAAATGATGATGATAATAGCATCTTCTTCACAGAATTATAAAGAGTAAATGAGTTAACGTGTGAAAACCACTTCACACAGTCTCCTTTGTTCGTTCCTCTTCAGCTCCCCAATGTCTTAACTTAGGGCTCAATCTTTGACCCTCTGCTCTAAATTTCCTCACTTCCTGGGCTTAAAACACCATCCATATGTTGATTATTTACAAATGTAAATCTTCAGTTCATTTCCCTTCTCTGAACGCAAACTCTGCACACTGACCGGCTGGACCAACATCTCCGCTAAGACGCCTAAACACTACCTTACACCTTTCATGTCCAAAACTGAGCACTTGACCTTTGCTCCCCAAAGCTGCCCTTCCAGGGTCTTCCATATCACGTTTCTGGAAAGTCTATCTTTCTACTTGGTCAGGCTAAAATCCTCAGGGTCAATCACGGTGTCAGCACCTCCAAAGTACACCTAGACTCTGATGGCATCTCACCACCTCCATGGTGACCACACTGCCGAGTCCCCATCGCCTCTCCCTGGACCCATGAGCCGGCTTCCTGGTCTCCTGCTCCCTCTCTTGTCCGCTCCCCCCACCCCCAGCCCCTGGCCAGAGCTTAGTCCCCACACAGCGCCCAGGGTCATCACATTCAGCCAGTCCTCGTGCCCCTCCTCTACTCACATCCTCCTCCTCCTCGGTCCCTCCCCGTGTCTCCCCCCACCCACTCCGAGCAGGGTGCTCTCGGGCCCGTGAGGCCCCGACACCGGCTCGCTCTCTAACATGCTCCTGCAGAAGTGGGGCGCCCCACACCCACACTTCGCCCACCATTCCCTCTGCCCGGACGCTCATTCCCAAGCCACCTGCTCTCACCTCCTTCAAATCCTGGCTCCTATGTGAGCCTTCGAGGACCAGCCTGCATGCCCCACCCACCTCCTGCCTCACTGGGGCACACACGGCCTCCCAACACCCCGTTTCCTTCTCTGCCTGGGTCTGCCTGTCCCCATCAGAGTGAAGCCCCAAGAGGACAGTGATCACGGCTGTTCTGTTCATGGCTTTGCCCCTAGAGCCCACAACAGAGCCTGCATGAATAAATGTTAGCCCTAATTATATTACATTTTACGACTTAGCCAACAGCACCTGGCAGAACATGAGCAGATTTAAACAGCTACACTTTATGCTAAAAACTACCACCAAACAGTGTCTAGGAGAGCACACTAAATAAACAAGCAAGCTCAAACTTACATATACTCTAGCACAACTTTGTAAAACATGTATAAAGAAAAAACTCCACAAAAATTATACTAGTTGTCATAAAATGATAGTGGATTTTTTTTCTATTTTCCAAGTGTTTCCGTTTTTCCAACTGTTGCTTTAATGAAATAAAGTTTTAGCCTATTAAAAAAATGACTGGTAATCAAATTTGAAAGCATTCAAGCTCACTAGAAATCAAGACAATGCAAATTAAAATGACAAGATGTCCCAGCGCACTGGTGGCACTGTGAATAATGGAACAGCCATTTTGGAGAGCAATTTGGTAATAGCTATTAGCATTAATTCTATTGCTCAGCATCTACTTAAAGAAACACTTTTATCTGTGCCGAAGGAGGCATGTTCAGCAGAACGCACTCAAGTATCATGTATTTCCAGGGGAAAATTTAAAAGTAACCTGAATACCCATCATTAAATGAAGGGTTAAATAAATCCATACCACGGACAACTGTGCAGCCATTAACCAGAACACAGCAGATGTACAAACCCAGAAAGAATCCCTAGGGCATACGGTGAGGTGAAAAATTCAAGTTATTGAACAACATATCCACTGGCTATGATATATGACTTTGAAATAATATATTTCTATGAGTCGTATATGTGTCAGTAAATGCATTAAAAATGGTGAGGAAGTTAATTCACCAATTGGCTGTGAGGTAGGGGTAAGGCAGTGGACCGAGGTGATAACTCAGGAAGATTTTATTGTTAATATTTGAATTTTCATGCACCCCGAGAATGCATGCATAAAGTACTCGTATAATTGAAATAAAATGTGTTAAACAAGGGGAAATATATAATAAATCCCCCATGCCCAACCACCCTGCAGTCCTCCTATGAACTCACTTCTTCTGTTAAGCCTTTCATAGGTGGTCCACCATTGAGCGCTTCCTCCTGCGAGCAAAGATGGTGGGGAAAATGGATTTAAGGGCAGGAGGAAATGAAGAAAGGGGATTTAAGAAGGGATGAGGGAATGGTGAAGAGGGAAGGCAGAATGAAGGAGAAATGTGAAGGGAAAGAGAAGGAAAAGCATGTTAGAAAAAGACATCCGGTCAATCGGAACGCTCTCACCCTGTCCTATACATCTCCAGCGTTGCAGCTCTCTTTGAAAGATCACTTTGTCAAGGATGCAAGCTCATGGGAATTAAAAAAAAAAAAAATCATTTTGCATTTTAGACAAAACCCAGGACTTCCAAGTGCCTGACAGCATCAAAAAGGACTATCGGAGTTATCTGCACACTCCCTGGCTCTGAATTTGGCCTGTTAACGAGAATTTATTGGAAACTCTAGCTCCATTAAATGTATCTGCTCTTCACAACGTCTCTACATTCTCTCCTTCCAAGAGACTGCAGCAGGACGCAGCTGGCCATGGAGAGGAAAAAGGAGACAGCCTTGCCCCAACTGTGGCTGTCAACCTCAGTGGGACATCAGAGTCACACCAGGGCCTGTGAAAATGTCAGTACCCAGCCCCCGCCCCCGCATTCGGCTGGCTCTCTGGAGGTGGGGCCCATACGTCAATATTTTCCAAGGCTCCCTAAGGATTCTGTGTTCAGCTGGCATTGCAAACTCTGCTCTACAGCTTTCTGGTGATGCATCAGAGCATCCACTAACATCAGAAGTACCAAACTTTCCCCCACTTATAACATCCTCACGTCTTCCCCAAAAGGTTTGCGGTCAATACGATTTGGAGTCCTAATGCTCTTTCTATAGGAAAAAATATATATTGACCACCCAAGACCCTATCCGTCATAGCCTATACCCAGCAGGAAATTAGAAGTCAGTAGGGTCAGGGTGGGGCTTCAGGGCTCAGCTCAGCCACCACTGAGCAATGTGGTTTGGCCATTGTCCATCTCTGCCTCAGTTTCCCTCCTTCAGGATAGGGCTATAATCCTCCTCCTCCTAAGAACAGAGCGAGAACTTTCTGGATGTGACTCTGGGGACTTGGAATCCACTGGAGAGCAGATGCTCCTAAAATATGGGTGAGGGGTATAATTTTAAATATGGTACCCAGAAAGTGCTGGGAAACTCAAACACACATTCTCTTGGCTACTCATATAAGGGAAAGGAAGATCTATCTATCTATCCATGTTTTCTTTCCAGTTGTTACTGAGAGAGAGATGGGGCTGGGGTGCAACTATATAAGCATCGTGAGATATTTTCTTCCTGAGTGTCAACTGTCACTTCTCAGATTCTAAAAAGTGACTTCACTGACTGAAGAGCAACATTGTTCTCCACTCCCTCAAGTGTCTCAAGGTTTCCAGATTCTTAACAATTTTCCTTTCCCACAAGCATCAAAACATCACCACAGACAGGCAGACAGGCACATTCTCTAAGTGTTTGGTTTGTGTTTTTTTTTTTTGGCTTCCATTTAAAATAGTCATCAGCTTAAATAAAAACAAGCAAAAGTGCTTCAGCAGAAATATTTCCCATAAAGCTGTCTCAGTAGAGACTGGTGTTTTTCAAAGAAGTGTCTCATGTAGACACGTCTGACCCTGGCCTTGCTCTGAGCTGGCCGCAGCTGTCCCCTGCTCTGGAGTCTGTACCCAGGTGTGTTTGTGGGTGTGGGAGGAGGGGAGGCAGGGGTTTGGTAGGAGCAGCATTGAAATGTCCCTCCTTTGCCAGCGGGTCCGGAATCCTGCCAGGTGTTTGCATTCCTCAAGGGCACTCCAGAGCATGGGGAAAGTTTAAAGAAGGCATCCAATGTCACAAGTGGTGGTGGTCTCCACACTCCGCCTCACAGCAGACATCGGTTCAGAAGCACCTCCTCAGTCTTGCCTCCCTGCCACCCAGATGTGGGCGTCCAAGTGGAGTCAGCCCTACGTCACCCAGCAGCAGGAGCCAGAAGCGCGGGGCCCAGACCAAGGGCACTCCGCCACCCTGCCTTCCCTCCCAAGAGCTCAGTAATCAGTCATCACCGGGAGATCAGAGGCGCTGGGAGGGCCCCTCTTTCCAAAACGGTCTCCCAGATGGCTGCTCTGGGCACAGAAATTCCACCATCAGCAAAGCATGCCTCTGGGGTGAAGCTTCACGGCTTCCTTGGCCCCTCCTCCTGTAAAAGTGCATTTTAATTTTAGCTCCAGGAACTTTCGAGGATTTCCCACCAGAGTTCCGGGTTCCACACGGTGGGGGAGGCAGGCAGCATGTGCCAGAGAGCGCCAGGTCAGCCCAGGCACCTGTCCACGGGGCCTGCTCCTGGGGAACTCGGCTCACGGATGCAAGAGTTGGGTCACCTAGTTCCTGCCCTAGACAACCCAAAGCGGCTAATTTCCCAACCCATCCTGATCATGATACTCTAATCCACTCCAGGTCATGGTATTGTTAACTGTACAATAAAGACAGTTTAAACCAAGAAAAGAAGTTACAAAGATAAATTAACGCGCCGTCAGATGAGACCCCTGCCACACCCCTTGCAGTCAGTTGTAGACCACGAGGCTGCCACCCCCACCTCGCTCTCTGCACTCCTCGAGGTCTTTTCTCCTGGATCACAGCCACCGTCTCCAACACTCTTTTGTCCTTTCTGGGCAATTATTGAGACCCACAACGAGCTCTCTTCCTGGTCTGCCCTGTCCCCAGGCATTCCCCAGGCTGTACACGTGCAGCCCCCTACATCCCTGTGGATGACCCCAGGGCTGGGGACAGGCCAGACCTCCAGCAACCCTCCTCCTGTCCCACCGCTCCCAACAACACACACACACACACACACACACACACACACACATTGCTCCTATGTGTTTCCAACCACCACCACATCTCTGCCCTTCACAGCTGAGCTCCCCAAGGCGGTCAGTCGTGTTATACTCCTTGTCCCCAATCCGTCTCCTCTGCTCTCCCTTGAGCCAACCCCAGCCAGACTTTCACCCCCACTACTCAACGAGAACACCCCCGTCATGGTCTCTACTGCTTGGCCATTCTCAGGTCCTCCAGCATGGCCTGGCAGCAGCACCCCAGCAGTCCCCCCTCTGGCTTCCTTGAAGCCCTCCTCTCCCCACTACCACCTCCCACCTTCAGCATCCCACACTGGCCTGGCTGTCCTCCACCCCAGTGCTCCCTCTGGCTGGCTCCTCCTCACATCCTTTCTTTCTAATGTGGGGCAACCCCAGGCCCCAGCCCTCGTACCTCCCGTCCCGAGGGTCCCACTCTCCCTATCTCCCTAGCTCTAGCACCATCGTCCTCTGCCCCAGCACCCCAGCCCCCTTGCTGGGCCCGGACCTCTCTTTCAGCCCAGCCCTGTGCAGGGGCTGCTCCCCCAGCCTGATGCTCCTGCCTGGCTCTCCCCTGCCCCTCCTTCCGTGACATCTTCCCTGCCTAATATACTTAAAATTGCAAGTCCCTCCTGCTCCTCCTCACTCCCCACCCCTTCCATTTTCTTGCTTTATTTTTCTCCATTGCAAGGATCACCCATTACTAGAAGGTAAGTCCCACGAGGGCAGAGCATTTTGTCAGCTTCACTTGCTCCTGTACACCCGCTCTCGAACAGTGGCTGGCCCAGCGGAGGGGCACGGTAAACACTCACAGACGCAATGATGAACAAATTACAAGGTCATACACTTGCGATCTTACAACTTCAAGGACACTAGGGAAAGCATCACAGCTGTTTCTACTCCTCCCTCAGGGCTATTTCCTGCCCCCTGCTCCCCAATGGGGACAGGGCATGGGATCACTGTGGCTTCAGCAGTTCCCAGGGTGACTTCTGGTCTGAGTTCTAGGAAGACCGCAGGTTTTTCCTGGCTTCCTAAAAAGCTAGAAGACTCGGGTTTTCTCTCTACCCACAGAGCGAGCCAGGTGGTTGCATTTGGCTTTTCTCCAAAGCAGGGCGCACTCAAGTAGCTCACTCTCTACTTGTCACAGGAGTCCCAGGCTTGAGGACAACAAGTTTAAGAGGTGGACACCTGGGACCCTCATACCAGACAAGAGAGGAGACCCTCCTTATGGAGACAGCACCCCTATTCTCTGTGCTTTCGTACCTCTGACTGTCTCTTCCGACATTCCCAAGGCAGCGGGATAATCCCCACGTGCCAGATAAGAAAACTAAGCCCCAGAGACACTGAGGGCTCTGCCAAGGTCACACAGGTAGCTGGAAGCAAATCTGGAACCAACTCTTGAACAAATACCTATTGAGGATTTACAGTGTTAGACAAAGGTACGTGCAATAGGGTCCTGCCCTTAATGCATTCATACTTTATTTGGGAGAACTTGAGACTTTCAAAGCTCAACCCACATCTTTCAGCTGAGTCCACATCCCATCCAAGGTCAGGGCCGCCACAGGCTGACCCAGGAGGGGGCGAGGCCAAACCGAGCTTCTGGTCAGATGACTAACACATCCAAGTGCATCTGGCGTATGGAGCCCGGGGAGGCAGCACAAGAGACTCATTTCTTTGGCTGCCAACAACTGCCTGTATTTGAAATTAGAGAAAATATTCACAAGTTATAGCCCTTTGATGGTGTGCATGATGGATGAGCTACAATTTCCAGATCTCTTCTAGAACATAAGCTTATTGAGGACAGGGAACAGTGCCTGGCATGTCATAGGTACTCAAAGGATGTGTTCAAAGACCCGTGAGCTTGGCCGTTGCCCCAGCAGCCCCGTGGATAGGAAGCGGTGCTGGTGGGTCAGAGGGGTCATGTGTACCGCCAGGGTGCGTCCTGCCTGCATCCCAAAGCCTCACCTGCAGGATTCTGGGTGCTCTGCTGGGTGGCACCACCCACGCCTTGGCAGTCTAGGGTCAGGTGACCGAATGCTGGCAGAATCAGGGTCCCCTGCGTCACCTGCTCTGCGTTTGCCGAGGCCAGTGCTCACCTGGGAGATGTGGGACTGGGTCCTCTCGCTCTCGCCGTCGCCCTCTGTCTTGTCCGCCAGCAGCCCCTGCACCTGGTACTCCAGCACGTAGCTGTCGATGAAGCGCTCCAGCTCCTCGATCTCCTGGGAGCGGCTGCTCCCAGCCTCAGAGGAGGCCGACGCTGCCGAGGAGTTTTCCATCCCTCCAGCTCAGGGGCCCGGGCCGCGGCTGGTGGGAAAGAGGACAGACGGACTCTGTGAGACGCCGCTGGAGGCCAGGACAAGTCCCCCACTTGGAAAATACTCTCCACTGCCGGGAACATTTTCGCATCCATCGCAGCACGCTGGTCTCCCGACAACCCCGGGAAGTCAGTGGGGTGCTGGCTTCCCTTCAGCATAAAGGATTTTCTGTAATTCCCACTGTGTGGGGAGGGAAACTGAGGCCCAGAGAAGGCAGGTCACCTGCCTAACTGGCCAGCACGGTAACTTGTGCAATGTCAGAGTTAGTGTACACCAAGGCCTTAACGCCCAGGAAACGCAGAAGATAAGCCCAGCCTAGCACCCAAGCTCACTTCCCAACTTGGATTTAACAGAATTGCGACAAAGCAGAATAAAATAGACCACAGACTGTGATGTCCCTGACCCAAGAATTACAATGTACAAGGGCGTCCCCAGACACAAACCCTCTATAGGGTCTGGGCCCTCCAAGAAACTGCCTCCTTCTAAAAAAAACCTTTTCTTCTCTTTGGTCACCAGACTGTGCCTAAATTAGTTGCAGCCTGTAGGCCAGAAGTTATCAGCATGAGTTTGCAGCCTTGCGCTGGGACAGCCACTGGGGCCCACGCTACATTCAGTCTGTAAGAATGCGACTGGTTTTCACCTACAAAACAAGAAAGGCCTGGCGGGTTGTCTGTGCAGGTGTGGCCTGGCCACCCCCACAGGAGAATGACTGTCCCCATTAGCCCCCGGCCCTGTCTCAGAGGTGGCCTGGCATATGTGCCCAGCTGTTCCTGGGATGCTGGCTAAAGTCCACCAACAGAACTGCGGTCCCTCCTGACCAGACTGGTGTCAACCCAGCCCTGCAGGGGCCTAAGCCTGCTGGGACACCCCCACCACCCCCTCCCACCTCCTTATCCCCGCAGGTCACACCCAACCCACTTGAGAGTGAGACAGCTAGAACCTTTCTAACCTCTAGGCCCAGGACCCTGCCCTTCCTCTAATGGGCTTGGGCCAGAGGGGAAGGAGCTTTAAGGCTTGCCTGGTGTCCCTTTTACTATCTGGAGACCTGTGACCTCCATGGAAGACCCCACTCAGCCGGAGGAAACAGCCTGCAGGTGGTTTCATCATCACGACTAGCAGAATGGTCTTCCCGAAACCCCAGAGAAGACCTGAATGATGCACGCTCGGGGCTCTGAAGCCACACAGGGCTGCATGGACGCTACTGTCGTTAATAAGGTCCCAGTGTGTTTAACGGAGCATTTAAATTTCAAAACCTTGGGTTACTGAGAACTTTTCTGGAACACAGCTATTTGCCAATAACCAAGAGTTAGTTGAGTGTTTAATTGTAATGGATCTAAGGCAGGGGCAGGAAGGGCCTGCTGGGTTCCAGAAATGCCTCTGAGACCATGAATGTTGACTGCCCACGCCCTCGCCGGCCGTCTCAGAGGGCGATAGACCTGGGAGGAAGAACTGCCCAGTTGCTGAACCGTCCTGGTGGACACACATCTTCAGCTGGTTTCCTGACTCACTTTTTGGCGGCTGCTGCAAGGGGCCTGGCCTCCCTTGGACTCCAGGCCGGCTGCAGGGGAGCTCTGAGGTGCTGCAGGGGCTTGCTCTGGGCTCCTGAGCTCAGTGGCCTCGGGGCTTGGGGGTTTCCACCCATCCCAGAGGGAGGAGTCAGAGGGCTGGGAATTTCAGATTGGGGTGTTGCCCTCATTAGAACGAGGGAACCCAGTTGCAGGGGCCAGGGTGGCAGCAGGTCTGCAAGGAGTCAGCCCAGACTGGGAAAAGCGCATCTAGTGGAACAAGACCACAGGCAGGGGTGGGCTGGGATGTCCAATGCCTCTTCCCCCACCTGCCTTTCAAGGCCTACAGGGCCTCACACCCCTCCCACCACCAGCACCCACCTTAGCCTTCCCGCTCCAATGGCACCCATGCCTAAGCCTGGGCCCTGCTCCTGCCCCTGGCTACTCTGCTCCTCATCCCAGGCACCTCCCAGGTGTGGTAGGTTCCAAGACAGTCCTGGGTGTGCACCTTCTCCCAGTTACTCAAATAGGAATCTAGGTACTCCTGGGAAGGGATTTTGCAAGTGTAATTAACTTCCAAATCAGTGGCCTTAAGACAGAGAGACTGTTCAGGAGGGCCTGATCCAAGTTCATGAGCCCTTTACATCTGGGACTAGAGGTCAGAGACAGCAGAAGAAGCCAGAGATCCAAAGGATGGAAAGACGCAGTGCACCTGTTGCCGGCTTGAAGGAGGAGAGGCACCTGGCCAGGCAGGCGGGTGGCCCCTAGCAGCTGAGAGCAATCCTCAGTCAACAACCAGCAAGGAAGTGAATTCTGCAGAGAAACAATGAGCTTGGAAGCAGATTTCCCCCCTAGAGCTTCCAGCCAAGGATTCAGCCTGCCCAACACCTTGATTTTGGCCTCGTGATATGCTGTGCCCGACCTCTGACTTACAGCACTATGAGATAGTAAGTGGTATTGTTTGAAGCCGCTGAGTTTGTTGTCATTTGTTACACAACAATAGAAAACGAGCACAGGATGCTCTTTCCTGCCTCTGTGCTTTTGCTCACACTGCACCCTCACCTGGAAGCACTTTCCCCTTCCCGCCACCTTCCAAATCTAGAGGTCTTTATGCTCAGGGGATGTGGCACAGCGCCTAGAGGCCATCTGACCATTAGTCCAATGCTCTGGTTTAATGGCTGGCTATAGGCAAGGGATCCACCCAGCCTTGGCTATGGGTGTGAATACAGCAACTTCTACTTGTAACAGGAATGGCAAATGTCTACTGTGCCCATGGCATGTGCCACGCGCTCTTCTCAGCACTGATATGCCTTCACCCACCTCACCCTCACAGCGACCCTATGAAATCCATCTAATTATACTACTTAGTAGAGAAAACAGAAGTTCAGAGAGGTTGAGTAACTTGCCCAGGTTCACACAGCAGAGCTCCAGGTCTGCACAACTCCATCTATACCCCCTGCCTCTTCTCGCCCCACCTCTTGGCAGCCTGCTCAGGCCCTCAGGACATCTCTCAGACCCCCCACTGCCCCTCCAGTGAGCAGTGGATTCTTCAAGTGCTCTGTGTGCCTGTGTGTGTGTGTGTGTGTGTGTGTGTGTGTGTGTGTTTGTGTGTGTTGCTTACTCCACACTGGGAACAGGCTCTGGAGGGCTGGGCCCCACGCAGGCACAGTGCCCAGCCCTGGGCAGGTGGCCTCAGCTGGGAGGGAATGACAAGGCTGATGTCCAGAGAGGGCTGAAAAGGAGCTGCCTGCAGGACAAGTCAGCACCTAAGGCCACGCCCATTATTCCTCGAAGCCCTCAGATCTTATCAAGGGCTTCCTGGCACACCTGACAGGTACAGTCAGAGGACCCGGCTTTGCAGGAACGCCACAGGGAGCGTTTTCCAGGATGGAGTGCCGGGCTCTGCAGCCCCAGGAGCCTCTGGCCTGCCCCGCCTGGCTCTCTCAGGCATGCAGAGTCTCACAGGGATGTGCACAGCCCTGCGGGGAGCCTGGGTCCTGCAGTCACCCCAAACCCACACTGGCTCACAGAGGAAAGGGACAGGCATCGACACTCATCCCAGCCCTGCAGCATCTTGGTGCCCAGAGGGAAAAAGAGGCTCCTTCCAACAGAAGCCACTTGCGTCCTCACGTCCTCTTGGGCCCCTTGTACTCTGGGCATTGCTGCCCATCAGATTCACGTGGGGTAGCCCGACAGGGCCTCCCCTCCGCTGCCCTGCATGCTTCCCGCCCGCGCCTGCTCTGACACAGGTCACAAGGGGCCTGCGGGAACCCACCTGGCCCTGGTGCCTGCACCCTGGAAGTGTGAGGTGCCAGCACCCCATGCGGCCGCCCGTGATGGGACAAACACTCCCCTCTTCGTGTCTCATACAATTCTGAGGCGCATTCCACAGGGTCCCCAGCAGGTCCACGTGGGCTGAGCCCCAGGTGCCCATAGCGATGACCAGATCACAGCACCCCTCACCGGCCTGCCCCCCTTCGCTCTCTCCTAGGGATTCCAGCTCCTGGGAAACTGTCTTCCCGGGGGAACTAGGCGGATATGTCACTTCTGTGTTCCAGAATGAGTCCCGGGCAGGGAGCCGAGAGCCCCCTCCTGCAGGGGCTTGGGGAACATTCAGAGCAGAAAGGCCCGAGCCCCACCTCATTTACAGAGAATAATGAGGGGGAGGAGGAGAGGGAGAGGGAAAGACCCCCCTCCTCTGCCCCCCACCTGCACGCCCCCAGCCTGCAAGTTCAGCCAGGCATGTAGGCCCCGGTTTTTTTATAGGGGTAAAATGTATATAACATAAAACTTCTATTTTAACCATTTTTGAGCATACAATTCTGTGTTTTAAGTACATTCACAATGTTATGAACCGTCATTCTAGAACTTTTTCATCAACCTGACCAGAAATTCTGTGCCCATTAAACACTCACTCCCCATGGCCCTCCTTCCAAGCCCTGGCGGCCGCTGCTCCACCTTCTGTCTCTACGCGTCTGTCTGTCCTGGGCACTTCAAAGACATGGAATCATACAGCATGTGTCCTTCTGTGACTTGATCGATCAGTTCACTTAGCACAAAGCTTTCAAGGTTCATCCGTGTTGTAACATGTCAGAATTCCGTGCCCTTTTATGGCTGGACAAAGCACTGTATTACAATGATAAACGGTACGTATATATCGCATTGTGTTCATCCGTTCATCCGTCAATGGATTTGGGGTTGTGTCCACCTTTGGCTATTGTGAATAGTGCTGCTGTGAATTTGGGTGCACAAGTACCTGCCTGAGGCCTTGTGTTCAATTCTTTGGAGTACATGGATAGAATTTCTGCCACATTTTTAAGGACAGAAGAATGAGGAGGAACAGAGTAGAACTCTCTCAAGCTGGGGGAGACACAGGAAAGGGATGGTCTCCCGGAGCCCTGTGTTGCTGCCTTCCTGCCTGGAGCTCTGGGGGTCTCCACTGGGCTCAGTTTCTCACCCACAGTGAGATGCAGATGGGAAATCTGCAAACAGATGGACAGCTGGACAGCTGGCTGAGCTGACAGCTGGCGAGGGGAGCTTCTGTTCTGATGGTCAGTGAGAGAGGGGGAGGATAGACCCAGAAGAAGAAGGCAAAAGGAGAGAGGGTGGAAGAGGACAAGGGACACCTCTGGCTGCAGCCATCCAGGATGCAGAGGCAGAGCCCTGCAGAGCAGAGGCCAGATCTCAGCAAGGCTCAGCCGTCCCCTGCTCCCTCCTCTCCTCGCTGGCCCCATCCCCTGCCAGGTGATGGATGAGGAGGAACAAAACAGCAAGCAGCAGGAGCAGGAAAAGTGCTGAGGCCGCAATTTGCTGCAAAGGGCACCACAGGGGCGGCAGCCCTGAGCCTGCAGGGTGGGGGGGGCCTGCGTGGGCGCAGCTTTGTGCACGGAGGGTGCAGAGGGGCCCGGGCTGCAGAAGGACCCGGCCAGGGGCGTCTTCGCCTGTGCTTCCAGAGAAGACAGGGCAGACGAGCTTGGACACGGCGGTGGCTGTCTGGGGAGAAGCACAGCTGGCCCATGCTCTCTTCTTGGGGCTGTAGCTGTGTGTTGGGGGACCTCACCCCAGTCTCAGCCCGCCCAGGGCTCCCCACCCCCTGCTGCCACCTGATCACATGCTATGCTTGTCACGACGACGGCCTGGTAAACCAGGCTGTTTTTAAGGCCAGAAACAATAAACACCCATGTTCTCTGATGAAAATGTGCCTTTCCCCGCTGGGGTGTCCCCTCCACCACCCCCAAGACCCATGCAAACCCCCTTCCTCCTCCTCCTCCTCTCTCGCTGCTCTCAGCCCAGTGCTCTGAGGCTTCCTTAGAAAACCAGTGCTCAGCAAAGGGGCTCCTGCTGACACCATGGGGCAGCCTGTCCCTCCGCCCTCTGGCCCTGCCTGGCTTTGAGCCTGGGGGACTCACAGAGCTACCTTCAGGGGCCAGGGGCCTGGGGGAAAGGTGAGGATGGCATCAGGGAGTGCCCGCAGGCCAGGGATAGTATGCTGGAGCTGTCCCAGCCCTCTCAGTATCCTCGCCCGCCTGCCCCGTGACAAATGGCATTAGCAGCTGTAAATTTAGCCAATCCTTTTAAGAACAGCCTGGCATTAGAGGCATTACCTCCTCCTCCAATCCCCAGGGATGAATTCAGTGACCTGCAAACCAGATGAGACGTGTCTGCTCCGCTGCCTCCCAGCCCTTCTCGGGGAAGCCATCACTGGGGGCCCCGCGTGGAGACGGCACTGCACCCCCATCTTCATCAGGCTCTTCCCTCTCCACCCTCAGCGTCAGCTCACCCGGCGCACACCCTTCTGCACCCCCATAGAGGAAGCCCGGGAAGACCTCATTCTGCTTTCCTGGCTCGTGTTTTGGCTTTTGGCTGCTCTAAGGGGCCCGGCCTTCCTTGGACTCCAGGCCAGCTGCAGGGGCCCCAGGTGGTCCTGCAGGGGACTTGCTTGGTGCTCCTGAGCTCAGCAACCTTGGGGCTCACAGGTCTGTCCCCTTGTCCCAGCAGGTCAGCGAGTCTGCATTGCAGGCCGCATCAGAGCTGTGCGTGGGCAGCAGGCAGCACTGCTCACCTTGTGTTAAATCCACTGATCATGTCCACCAAAGTCTTCACCCACCTTCCCTGCAGCCGCTTTCTATGCTGCCTAGTGCAGCAGGGGACTGTGCCCTGAGCCCAGCACTGAACTCCTGGTGACCATTATGTGCACAGCTGGCTGCTGTCCCCTCTCTCCCCTTCCCACCCCCACATAGTGCCAGCCACACCTTCACCCCGAGTGCACAACTAGGGCTGGAACTCTCGTTTGTCGGCTGTCAGGCAGCCCCCAGGGCAGGGCCAGCCCAGAGGCCACGCTGCCCGCTGGAGTGTGGGAGGAGAGTGGCCAGGCTGCCCGGGACGGAAGATGCCCACAGCTCTCCCTGAGGCAGCCATGGGAACCTGCTCGCTGCCAACCCACCCCTCCCCGTCCAGCTCACACTCAGCCTCATGCATGGAGAGGACTCCAGAGAGAACACCATTTCCCCGACACCCTGCGGCCCTCTCGCTCAGGCCTGGTCACTCGGCCAGGTTTGCCAAAGAAGCAAGAGGAAGCAGAGGCCTCCATGCACAGAAGCCTCAGGTCCTCAGCCCCTGGGAAGCGGGGAAATTCAGAAACGCATGCAGCCAGTGGCAGGTGGCCCTGGAAATCAGCAACATTTGGTGTGTCCTCTAAATGTCTGACCCCTCCCCGCCACCATCAATTTAACCCTCTGTCATTCAAACATCAGATGGAGTGCTAGCTAACGTGGTGTTTTTGAAATTGCAGGTCTCGGCAATCTAGTGGGCTGTAAACCAAATTTCGTGGGTCATGATCTCAGCATTAAAGAATGTATAACTAAATTGAGCATATCAGCATGTAACACACATAAGTCTATTGTTTCGTGGGACTTTTGTTTCACCTACCCATGGAAAGGTGTTTCTATCTGTGAGGCCTGGTCAAAAGAGGTCAAGTCAAGTGACCCAGAGTGCAGCTCCCCAACGTCAGTGTGCACACGGACCACGGGTATCTCGTACAATGCAGACTCGGGTTCAGTGGATCAGAGCTGGGCCCTGAGTCTCTGCCCTTCTAGCAGGCTCCCCGGTGAGGCTGTCGCTGCTGGTCAGAGGACCACACCGTGAATAGCCAAGCCTGGAAAAGCTGTCACATCCCTTCCAGTCATTCCCCAGATATCCCCCTCTGGTCAGAGGACTAGAAGTGGGTGGAGTCCCCCTCCGACCTTCTGGCTAGTTGGTCAGCTCCCTGGAGGAGGGACAATGCTCCCCTTACAGCTCACTCAGGGTCAAGCAGAGCTTCGAGCCAGGCACGACCTCCACAGGCTCAGTTATTATTATTGGTGGATCCTGGGGCCACCTCCTCCAGCCTGGACTCTCAGAGCCAGGCGCATGGAACAGCACCTGCTTAGAGTCCCGAGATGCTGAGCTTTGTGCTCAGACACATCCAACTAGTCTGAACAAGTTGGAGGGGACTCCTGAAACCTAACCTGCATGACCTCAATAGCCCTCCACCATGCAGATGAGGACACTGGGGCCCAGAACAGGGGATGACTTGCTGGGAGCCACTCAGATGCCTATGGATAGGGCCAGCCTGGAATGCAGGTCCCCAGACCCCAAGCCCCCAATAGTCTGCCATCCCCCAAGACCCTGCTGAGAGTCACCCCCCACCAGTGACTGTCAACCTCTGTGGATTCCAGCTGTAGTTCTGGGTCACAATTGTTAATGTCACACAGTAGTGACAGGACAGATATTCCTAAATAACAGACGATCCCCAAATCCCATCATCCTCACACCCTACTGAGCCCCACTCTGTGCAGGGCCCTGGCCAAGGCCCACGGTCCCATCAGAACCTCCCAGAGAAGGAGAGGGGGCTCGGGGTTACTCCTCCCTCCCCAAGAGCAGCCTCCAGGAACAACTGAGGAGGGAGCTGGACCCGTTTTCACAGGAAGGGGCCGGCACTGCCGGCCAGGAAGGCCAGGGAGGCACTGTGACCCCTTCTCTCGGCAGGCCTGTCACTGCGGAGCCCAGGATAGGGCCTGAGCAGGGAGGCCCTGGGGAGGGAGAAAGCAAGGGCACCTGCAGGCGTGAGAGGGACACCCACAGCAGTCCACCTGGGGTACCTTATTAGACCCCAGCCTACTGGTGGGCACCTCCTCTTGGAGGAAGACACCAAAACAGCAGGTCCACACTAGCAGGTGGGCCTGGGCCAACAGGAAGGAGCTCTGGGAGGTCCAGTCCCTGATTTGTCCCTGGAGGTCCCTGTTGCCCAACCCTGCCCTGCCCTCCAGGCCCCGAGGCCCACAGGAGCCTCCTCTGGGCTCCAGCACTGACCACCCACCTGCTCCCTTGGCAGCGAGCACAGGCTGCCATGACATCTTCTCGTGCTCCTCTGTTACCCAACTCCCACCCTGCTCTTGAATTTTTTATGGGTTTTTATCTTGTCTTGACAAGACTACATGATCCTTGAGGGCTCTGCTCCATGCTATGTCCGTCTCCACCCCAAGCCCAGAACGGGCAGACTGGCCATGGCTCCCCAGCCCTCCCACACCCACCCGGCAGCCCCCTTCCCCAAGAACCGGCCTCCTCGGCTCTCCTGCCCGCTGCCACCAGGCCTGGGCGCTCCCCCAGCCCCACTCCCAGATCCCAGAATGTTAAAGCCAAAAGATGCTGGGGGTCAACCTGCCCACCCTCCCCCCTCAACATGCCAAGTTCACTCCATCCCAGAGCCAGGACTCTGCCTCTTCCCACAGCATCCAAGAGCCTCTTCAAGGCATTTAATTCATCCCAACTAAGAAACACTGAGCACCTGCTGTATGCCACACCCTGCAAGCACCAGGGGACACGGAAGTCACAGGTGGAATAAACCAAGGCTGTGCAGGGTCATAGGCCTCAGGGGCACTGGCCAGCCACCCCCGGCCAGAGTCAGGTGGCTTCCTCACTGTCCCCTGCTCCTAAGACGGAGTGAACATAATGGCTATGGGCCCCAGTGCTGGGCCCCAGTGCTGGCTGAATCACTTCCCAGCTGTGTGACACTGCATAGACCCTCAGCCTGCTCCCTACTCTTTCAAGGATGATGAAAGCACCGCCCCATAAGGTGCTGTGAGAATTAAGTGAGATGATACATGAGAAAAGAGATCAACACAGCCAGGTATACAGCAAACACTCAACTATAGGTTGTAATTATCACTCGACTTCACAACTGCCCTACTATCCCTCTCTGTCTTCTGGATTCTCTCTCACCTCTCTGCCTCTGCAAATCACACCCTTTCCCATGGGCGGGAAAGGCACACCTCCTCCATGAAGCCCTCTCTGCCCACTCTGGCTATCACTGGCCACTGTTGTCTCTGAACTCCAGTTCTCTGCAGAACTCACCACTCCCAAATGCCTCCCTACTCTGAACTCCCAGAGACCTGCTGGGGCCTCGGTCTGGCCCTCTTCTGTGCTCTAAGCCCTGGGTTGACCTCAGTTCTGCTAACCTGCATGGACTCATGGGGATCCATTCTCCCTCCTCCATGGGCCCTAGGGGTAGATGGGTGAGACCCAGCACCCGTCTTCAAAATTTTCTGAGTTTATTGGCTAGGAGTAAAAACTAACTCGGAGGATGCAGGGAAGGGAGACCCATGGTGTCCTGCTCTGAGCCCAGCAATGCATCTATGGGAGCACCTTGGGTTAAGGCCAGAAAGCTCCTCCAAGTGCAGTGGCCCCAGCACCCCAGGCCTTCCTTCTCAGGTGACACTCTCTCTCCAGCGTCTCTCTTGGGGTAACCATGGTCCCCGGTCAGCTCTTTCCGTCTTGGCAACAGCTTCCTGAACTAGAGCCCAGCTGGAGCCGTGACAGTCCTGAGCTGTTTCAAGAGCCTGGCAGCCGTGTCAGCAGCTCAGAACAGGCTGTACGCAGTGGCCCTCAGCGGGGCTGCGGCCTTGCAGGCCTGTCCAGGCGGGCTGTAGCACCAAGATGCCACAGCTGGAAGGCAGAGCTGGCTCACTTTCAAGGACAGCAGTCCTTTCCCTCTCCTCATCCTCAAAAATAGCTCAAGCCATTGTGAATCAAAAGATTTCATGCAAAAAATCCACATTTCTGACTTTTCTTGAAAAAAATTGAATGATCTAGCAACACTGGCCCACCTTCCCGCATTGCAACAATCAGCTAGAGCTAAGAAGTGCTGACCCCTTTGGACTGGGCACTCGGTCTCCAGTTCTCCACAGACCCCCACACTCCCTAATGCCTCCCTCAGCCATCACTCTCTCGTGGCTGCCTCACTCACACTGGAGCAGTGACAGTACCGAGCTGTCTCAACAGCCTGGTATCTGCATGGCCCTTATAGGCATCTGATTTGAGAGTCCCCTGCAAAAGAGTAACCAGAGGTGGTCTCTGACTGCAAAAATGAGGGGTGCCCCTCATAACTTTAAAATAAATAAGGAACAAATATGGTCCCCTGGGAGCTACACTGAAATCAATACATGATAGTCTAAAACAGAAATATGCAACGTCGTTGACTGCAAAGAGAAAGAAAGAAAGGCTTCCAGACCAGCAGGGCTCAACGCTAACCTGGTTGAAGATAGCCACAGAGCTATTATGGGAAGATGGTGTCACTCTGCAGGGACTGGGCTGCACGGGAAGCCAAGAAAACAGCAGCCACAGAAGGCACTACACACTGAGCTCTGCCCAGAGACAGGGTGTCCCTGTTGGGTGTCTCCAGGGAGCAAAGGAGGACCCAGGATGCCCCACTGCTCCCTCTGTGCTCCCACCACACTCCAGCTCTGCCCTGATGTGGGCTGGGTGGCTGCCCCCTTCCCCAGCTAAACCATGGGCCCTTAGAGGCCGAGGACCTGTCTGCTCCTTCCCTTGGACCCTGGGAGCCAGAGCTGGGCTCACCATAGACATTCAGTTCCCCTTTGAGAGTTTGAAGATACATGCCCAGAAAGTAGAAAATGGTCAGCAAGTAACAAATGCTCTGCCCCCTTGGTACGAGCAGACAGGCTGCGGCGGTTGCTGATAGGCACAGAGACAGATGGCGCATCACAAGTGGAACAACGTCACACAGCTTGGCTGAGGGCACGCCCCTCTTCTGCTGGGCAGCCTTTATGCACCCTGCATGATGCTGCCGCCCACTGGATAGCAACCACGGGAATCTCTAGCTTGAGCCAGTGCCCAGGGCTCCTACCTCCCTGAATTCTCTGTGAACCACAGGGACACACAGGGCTGAGCAGAAAGAGCCTAGGGTCCCTGATTCCTGGAGTGGTCTGCAAGCCCAGAGACAGTATATCCATGTGCCTGTCCTCTAATACCATGCTTACTTTTACAAGTAAATCATAAATGAGCATCCTCCCAAAATATATAAAAGATAACAACTTGCATTTATTGAGCATTTACTATGTGCCAGGCCCTGTGCTAAATGCTTGTCATATATTAATTTAATCCTCAAGACCATTCTGTGATGTAGGAATAGGTTTGTCCCCCTCATTCAAATTAGGAAACTGTGGTGGGGAGGGGTTGCCCGAGATCACCTGGCTAGTAGGAGTCTGGGTCAGAATTGGAACGCAGACAGAATGGCTCCGAGATCTGGCTATTCTGACCACACAGATGCGAGGTGCCCAGAGCTCCACTCACTCAGTGTCCCATCCCTTGCCCTACACCCCCCATAAGCTGCTATACCTCATGCTCACTCCTGGAGTTGGCCTTGGGATTTGCTCCAGGTCAAGGTGTTGGGCCCTGCACAGGTGACAGAGTAAGCTGCCATAGTTATGAACTTTCCAGGTGGTCAGGAGTCATCTGCAGGGACCTGAGAGGTGGCCCTGGGCCTCATGCCCCTGAGATCTGCACAGCCAAGCACCGGCCTGCCAGTCACCCTTCAATGGCTGCAGCTGGGCAGGGCATGCATCACCACCTCCCTTTACTGATGGGGACCCTAGTGACAGGGCAGGACGATAACCCAGGCATCCTGACTCCAGCCCCGAGCGTGTGCCCTGGACCAGCACCATCTCAGAGTCCCGCTGCCCTGTGGCATGAGCCAATGAGTCACCAAACGCTCCCACCAGGTTGAGCTGAGATGGGGCAGGAACTCTGAGGGGTGGAGGAGGAAGGGGACGGGATGGGACAGATGAAGGTCCAACAATTGCAAAGGCTTCTTCTGGAGAGAGGGTGTGAGAAAGCCAAGCTCTGCAGCCCGCAAACATTTACAAGCCACGTCTTCTACCCACACAGAGCCCCGGTTACAGAGGTCTCCCACAGTGGACTGCTGAGCCAAAGATGAGAGCCATCGGCCAAGGCCATGTTGAAGGCTCAGGTATGGTCATTCTCCTGGGGTTGGTCTCCCCAGCTGCTTCTCTCTGGAACAAGCTCAAGTGATTGGGGAAACAGGCAGCCAGAAAACCTGAGTTCCAGTGGCTTCTATCAGGAACCTACTCTAGTATGCATTCTTGAGGACAGGGACCATTTCGTCCTTCCCATGATCATGTTTCCAGGCCTGGCATGAAGCAGGCAATCGACAGAGCTGGACAGGAGGACCACGAGCTCCCTGCGAGAGGCCTGAGGAGTTGCCATCTCTGTGACCTAAGAGCTCCTTCCAGGATGGTCTGGGGCAGATGCAACATGGAAGACCTCCAGATGCAGCCGGGCACCCTGCAGAGAGAGCCCACGGGTGGCAGTTTCTGGCTGGCTGTTCTCATGAGTCCATCAGAGTCTTTGGGCTCTATTTCCCATTATCCCTGTGGTTAATTTCACCACTAGCACATGGTAGCAGCAGATAACCTCTTTACACACACACAGCAGGGGAAGTCTGCAGCCGGTCACAGCAGCAGGGAGCAGGCTGAGTGGTTAACTGGCAGATAATTAACTGAGAAATTCCCCACAGCCCTCTGCAAACTCCACTGAGACGTGGAGAAGGAGGAGACATAAAGCCAGGAAGGAGCCTCTCCTTTCCTCAGCCACCACTGGTCTCACCCCAGAAGCCAGGGGCTTGGAAGTAGAAAGGACCTTACAAATTATGGAGGCAAGTGTTGGAGAGGATGTGGAGAAACTGTAGCCTTCATACACTGTTCGCAGAAATGCAAAATGGCGCAGCTGCTGTGGAAAACACTCTGGCGGTTTCCCAAACAATTAAACATGGGGTTACCATGACCCAGTGATTCCACTTCCGGGTATATACCTGAGAGAAATGAAAACATCTGTCTACGCAAAAACTTGCCCACCAGTGTTCTTAGTAGCATTACTAATCATAGCTAAAAGGTGAAAACAACCCGATGCCCATCAACTGATGACCGGATAACAAAATATGGAATATCCATGCAATGGAACATTATTTGGCCATAAAAAGGAATAAAGTTCTGGTCCATGTTACACCATGGGTCAACCTTGAAAAAATTAAGTGAAAGGAGCCAGTCACAAAAGGCCACATATTATATGATTCCATGAATATGAAATGTCCAGAATAGACAAATCTATGCAAAGAGTAGACGCTATGTGCTTAGGACTGGAGCAGGGGGACACATGGGGACACAGGGGGGATGAGGGGGTGATAGCTACAGGGGATGGGGCTTTTACTTGAGGTGATGAAGGTGGCGATGGTCACACCCATGTACAATCATATTGAAAACCATCTAACTGTACACTTTAAATGTGTGAATTATATGATAGATGAATTAAATCTTAATAAAGCCATTAAAAAATGAATGTACATGGGCTGGCCCCAGGAGCATCACCTTGCATTGCAATCTCTGGCTGAGGAGCCTGGAGGCCTCTCCAAAGAAAACTGCAGTGTTCCTGCCCCCAGGAAACTGCTGTCTCTATGCTTGTCTTACAGGTTCTTGCTTAAAAAAACAACAACGGTGATATAGAGCATACAAGGCAGTGAGATGAACAAAGCCGCACGTGCAGTCTTGGTCCAATAAGCCCATGAGGAAGGTGATGGGAGACCTGGTCTCAAAGCCATCTCAGGGCTCAGCTTCCCGAGACAGCATTGAACTGCAGTGTGTAAGTAGGCAAAGAAGGCCCCTTAGTTTATAGCCTTCCTGAGACTGTGTTTCCACGCCCCACGGGCTGGTCCCTCAGGCTGCCCTCCAGCAATACTGTGCCGTGTTTACAGATGAGGCTGGCCAGGTGTTTTCTCGGAATCGGAATCGCAGGGCCCTCCCGAGGGGAGGGGCCCTCAGGGAGGCAGCCTCCCCATCACATCGCCTACAAGAGAGTCTGGCGTCAGAAATCCTCCTGCCTGCTGCACACACACAGAGCGCACGGCGCTCCGAAGGCTGCTAAGTGATTCTCCATGTCTAAACACGCTGCTCGCATCCCGGCTGTGCATCTGTCTTACAGGGCACTGGATCAAGATGGGGAAAAATACATTTTTCTTTTGGGAGTCCGTAACTGCAGAGCTGGCCCCTGACACTAACACGGATTTACACGGCCACGTCCTCTTCATTTCTATAAAAGCTCTTTTTTATTTTCCTATAGCTGGATAAAGAATGGGCCTAAAGCCCAGTTCAGCTGAGCTCAGATACCCTGCAGGCGGGGCCAAAGCCTGGAAGGCCTGTCCTCCGATCCAGGAACGTGTCTGCCCAGCACGGAGGAGAACAGCGGCCTGGGGACACACCGGGTCTACGCGGCGGCGAGCACGGAGGACGCCTCTCAGATTTCAGCAAGATTAACAGTCTCACCAATACCCAAGTAAACTGTCACCAGTATGAGACAGGCTGCACTGGGACTGATGGAGCAGGAGGCCCCTCAGGTCCGGTCAGGAATATCGGGGGGAAAAGGAAGAATTTGTCATGCTGCAAAAGACAATGAAGAATGTGTCCACCTCATCCAGCATCATCCAGGAGAGGGGGTGGACAGCCAGGAAAAAAAACAAAAACCAAAAAAACAAAATTCTAGTCTGATTTGCAGTGACAAGCCAAGAACAGAGCTGGGGACATGGAGCCATCAGAGCTCAAAAGAAATATCCCTTCAGTTCTCCCAGTGGCCTTTGTTCTGACCCTATCCTTGACTCAAAGCAGGAGAAACACCTGTCACTTCCCCAGAGTGTGGCAAGCACCATGCTAGGTGCTGGGGTACTAAGGGTACAAGACATGGGCTCTGCCCTGATACCCCCAGAGTGGCAAGGAGCAGACGGAGTATGGAGTGATAAGGACACCATGGGGGCACCTGGGAGTCAGCACGTAACTGGAGTCCGTCCACCTCTCCCACATGACCTTCAGTAGGTTCCTGAACTCTCGGTCCCCCAGTGCCAAAACGCCCTTGTGACTTCCTGTGTCGGTCCCAGCTCCCCACCCCCTGGGAGCTCCCTGGCAGCAAATAGTGACAGTGCACATCTATTGTCTGCCCGTGGGGCCAGACACCACTCTCCGCACACTCGCGTTTCATTGCTTTTAGTGCTCACAACCCTGTGACGGGGTGCTATTACTCTCTCCAATTCTGAGTGGGGAAACTGAGGTACGGAGTATTATTAGACACATTGGTGGGCAACCGGGTGTGCTGCCTCCTTCTTGCCTCATGTGTTCAAAGTGGACTGGCCACTTGGAGGGTGTCACAGGCTGGAAAGTTTTGGGGACACTGGGCTGGCTCAGGGAAGCCCCCTGACAGGCCAAGTGAGGAGGGGTCACAGCACCCTCTGTTGGGGCTCATGGCACAGTGGAGGTCTTGTCCCTCTACCCAAGACACGGGGGTTGCCCTTCTTCCCTCTAAGGTGGGCACCTGGTACTGCCCGGCCGTTAGAAGGAGGGGGTCTCCTTCTACTGCCCTCAGTCCTGTGGGCACAGCCAGGTGCCTACGGGCAGCACAGAGCCCGCTGAGCAAGAAGGCGCTGGCGCAGATGGGTCCCGGCAGGTGGGCACTGAGACGTCGTCACACAGCTACAGACGTGGCTCCCCTGGGGTCCGTCTCCCCAGGGGCTTATCCGGCCCTCGGAATTATTTATGAAGGACAGTAATTACCTGGGCTTGCTCATGGCACCATGTTATGTGGGGGGAAAGCATAATTTTTAATATATCCTAAGACCTCAACTTCATAAAAATGCATAGAAAAAGGACCATGAACAACAAATATCCCCAAACATCTCTCAGATGTGGTATTAAGACTAAATTTTCTCTTTTCCTTTTCTATATTTTCTTCCCCCCCACCCCAAAATTAGATTTTGGCAGTTTCATAAGCAAGAAAAAAAATTTTGTTTAAGAAAAAATTCTAAAAGGTAGCCTGTTGATGCCCTGGCTAGAACACTGGCTACGAGGACCTTGTGCCCTCCCAGACACGGCCTGGTCATGCAGTGGGAACATCTGTCACTATGAGGCACTGGCCACACTCCAGGTCAGCAGAATCTGCTTAGACCCCTCCTGCAGGGACACCGCCTTGTCATCGGCCAGGCCTTTCTGCACCCATGAGCTGGTTGGCACACAGGTAATTTTCTGCCCCGTCAAAGCACTCGGGCCCTTGCGGGGCAGGCAGTTCTCTGTGCAGAGAGGCCTAAAGTTCTCCACGTTAGTGGTGGCGGCGTCCCGTCCCTCCGTCACCCTGCGCACCACTGCTTCGTCTGGAATCTGTTCCACTCATGTGGGGCAGAGGTGGGAAACAGTCCTGCTGGGATTGTCCCCTGCCCGCTGCCAGGAAGAAGGCTGGGGCTGGAGGGGAGGGACTGATAACAGCATCTGCCTTCTGGGGCTCTGGTAGGGAACATAATCCCCCTGCAGCACTTTTAGCCCCCGCTGACACTTCCACAAAGTCAAGAACCGACACTGCTGTCGGGATCAGTGCTGTTATCCTGTTCTTGCTCTTGGTGTTGCCATAGAATTCTCCCCGTTGACCGCAAAGGCAAGCACAGCAGCCGGCCTGCCCACACCACGCTGCCGTCTCGCCGTGTCACATGCCTCCCAGCAGCGCATTCTTCTGGCTGGCAAAATACCAAAGGGCTCCCAAGTTCAGACCATAAAATTTTAAGTGCACAGAGGTGGCACGTGTCACGAGCTTATTCCCGGATGCCCTACAGCCCCCCAGAGGGCAGGCCGGCGGCGGCACTTATGAACATCCTCGGGAGGTGCCGCCTCAGCCCCGAGCTGAGAGGTGCCTGCCACACCTGCCCTCCTTGCTGATGACAGCAACTTCCCACCTCCCTCACACACAGGCCTCCGAAACCCTCTGAAATATGAACGAGCAGAAGTTCACAGGCTAAGTCAGGTGGTTGGTTGTTCTCTTGTGACTTACAAGGCAACCATGGTTCGGGGGATGCCTATGATGTTCCTTAGGTTGCCAAGGAGGAAAATCTTGGAAGCTTGGTAAGATCCCCAGAGCCCCCCTAATTCTCTAGTACCCTCGCTGGCGTTTCTCTGCCCACCCAGGCCACCCACCCCGTTTCTGGGCCTGGAGCTTACTGCATGCCCACTGGAGCGAGGATTTGGCTGCAGGGCGCAGGAGCCAGGGGATGGGCTGGGAAGGCTGAAGGGCAGTGGATAGGGGGTGACAGAGGCTCCTTCACGAGCCCTGCTGCAGGCAGAGGTCTGTCCCGTGCCTTGGCCACTGCATCTCCTCGCCTGAAACAGCCCAAGTTCTCAGGCTGGAGCAGACAGAACACTCCAGCAAAGCTCTCCTTTGGACCAGGGCTCTGGATCGGCTAGCCAGCACGTGGGCTGCTTCCTTAGCCCGCACCTGCCCAGACAACTCCTATCCACCCATCCAGTCCCAGTCTGCATGCCCCTCCTTCCCAGGACTGAGTAATCTGTTGACTGGTCATTTATCCATCCCCATGTCTGTCTCCACTTGGATGCTGTGGTCCCTGAAGTCTTTGTCTTCCTCCTTCTCCTGCTGCCTCATGCAGAGCCGGTGATCAGCACATGGATGGTCAATGAACGAGGAGGGAGAGAATGTTACACCTCTTCTCTCAGTGCTTCATCCCACACTGCACTTGCTCTTTCCCTGCCTAGGGTCCACTCGCACGTGTAACCTGGAATTCACAACTCTGCTCTGGAGCCTGAGCGATCCCAGCCTGGCCCTGCCGGGCTCGCAGCGTGTGCTCAGGGAGTGCTGCGGCCTGACTGAGCGCACCAGGTGAGGGGGAGGCCCGGAAGGGGCCGTCTTCATTCCTGGGATAGTTCTAGTCTTCTCAATTTGTCAAAAATAAACCCCTGTGGGGAGCTCAGATGGAGCCGGCTTTAGGACGGGGTGAGAAGGGGACAGCTCTCCGCTGTGGGTGCTGGATTTCTGGCCCCTTGCTCTCTGCCTGCAAGGTCGCCTGGTGTTTCCAGGTGAGGAGGGAAGGGACAGAGCCTGGGAGGCAGGGAGGGAGGGACAGAGAGACAGAGGGAGGGGTGGAGAGTGGTGGCAGCCCAAGAATGTGTGCGTGCTCATTCCAGAAATCCCCAGGCTGCTCTAAATGCCAGGCCTCACAAACAGTGCAGCCTTCCGCCTCTGGGCCTCTGCAGCTATTCCACCACAGCCAGGTAGCTGGGCCAGCTGGAAGACGCCTGGTGTGGCAGTCAGGAGCATAGGCTCACGCCCCCAACAACTGTGGGACCTTGAGCAAGCAGGACTGGCTATATAACTCGAGGGGCCCAGTGCAAAAAGAAAACGCAGGGCTTCTTGTTCAACATAAAAATTTCAAAACAGCAACAGCAGAGCATTAGGCAAGCACGAGCCCTTCTGGGCGTGGGGCCCTGCGCCGCTGTGGGGCACCTCAAAAGCCTTGCCTGAGGAGGGTAGGCCAGGCTCCAGCCACTGTTCTCCACGACACCGGAGACATGTCAGGAGTCGGGGAGGAGACGCAGGCAGGAGGGCAGGTTTGTGTTCAAAGGAGGGACTCACGGCACAGAGGAGGGAAAAATTCACCTCTTTGGTCCATGTCATCAGATTGAGAGGAAACAGTCCCCTAACTCATTATTTAGGCGCCCCTGTCACATGGTACTTAACTGAGTGCCAGATATTCAGGGGAAAAAAGAACCTGGATGAGCTCCTAGCACCCCTGGGCCTGGCCCCAGCCCCACATGAGGCAGAGGGACACGCTCACCTCGGCCTGACCACCTGAGCCAGTCACCTTCCTCTTTAGGCCTCATTTCTACACCTATAAATGAGAACAATACTTTTTTCTTAACCTCCCAGGATTGAAGGACATAAGAGTCAGGTCTAAAATACAAAAGAACTCTAAGCACGTTATTAATTCTGATAATGACCACAATAACAAGGATAATTTTGCTTGGACTCAGCCGAGTCCTCCCCGATGCACTACAGACTTGTCCTTTGCTGCAAAGTCTTCTCAGGAGCCCCCCAGAGTGGTGGGACACCCCACTCTCCACTCCAGGCGAGTTCCCGACTGGAGGGTCCCCCAGGCACATCTGCCAAGCACACGCTGACCTCAGGGAATCCCTCCTGTGCCTCCTCTTGAACCCTGAGGGTGCCACCTTCCCACCGGGCACATGTGCCAGTCTTTCCGGCCACCAAGGGTGGGAGGAATGGGAGAAAACTTTATAGGCATTGATCATCTAAAAAATGTGCTGGCTCCTCTGAAGGCAGGACTGGGCTCTGGGTATAGTGGCATCAGCCAGCCCTGCTGTGGTCCCACCTGTTTCTGGGCCTCCCAAACCCCAGATGCCACCATCCCCTGCTCCACAGCGGCCAGACCCCCAGAACAAGAGGGAGCCTCGAAGTTTTACAGCGACACCTTTTATTCCTCTTCCCCTGGGGCCCAAGGCACCCGGTGCTGCCTGTGAATGGGGACTTGGCTTCTGCCCGGCCGATGAGCACGATTAGTCCCTGCCACTCCCTGCTAATTGCTGCCCTCAGCACCGCCAGGCGGAGGCCTCTGTCTGCACACAGCCTCCAACTGTTAACAATGACAAAAGTTGCGTGTCATGGGCTGACAGTGGCCGGGGCTCCGGGGCAGGCTCGCGCTGGTTATTAATCCGCTCACTGCACTTGAGCCCTTGCCCACCGCTTCTCCGCCAAGGCCAAGTCTCTGCGTCAGCTCCCGGGCCACATGGGAACTGAAGGCCGGGGAGAGCTATTTGCAAACCATCCCCGGGAAGTGCGGGTGCCTAGGCAGCTGGAAGGCTTTACACTAATTTATTCACTGGTATCTAGGTTAATTGGGGCAAGGGTGAGAACCGCTCCTGAAACCCACAGATACTACCGGGTGTTTCTGTAGAAAGAGCGCACACCAGGAATCCAATGGGCTGGGCGGGTCTGTTACTTACTGCACTGTGGATTTCACATCTGTGAAGTGGGACCAATTGCACCGGCCCCGTCTGCCTCCCCGGGTTGCAGTGAGGATTAACTGAGCCACTGAGCATCGTGAGACCAACGATGTGAGTGGCTCCTGGGAGCTAAGCCTTTACCCGCACTCTCGTCAATCCTGCCTCGCACCTGAAGGATGGATCCCATCTCAGAGATGAGGAAACGGGGGCCCAGAAAGGTTCAGACACCAAGGTTGTCACACAGCGGGTGAGGGCACATGCTGGATGTGGGACCAGGGGCCTGCATCATGGTGCTGACCTCTTCCTTAAAGCTGCAACTATCTCCTCCCATGTGTCCTGCTCAGAGCTCCAGGGCAGGCTTTCCTGTCCTTGCAGACAGCCGTTGCCTGGAGCAGCAAGGGCCACACCCGAGGGTGTCCCAACCCCAGCCAGCCAGGGACCCACGAGGTGGTGTGGCAGGAAGACTCTACCTTGGAAGGGTAATGAGTGAGGCCACTGGACCGCCCCTGAGCAGGTCTGGACTGTAGAACGTGGGATGGGTTAGGCAGTCCCTGGATAAGGGAGATGGAGCAGGCATCAGACAGGAGCTGAGCTGCTCTGGAAATCAGCCTGTTGCTGTCCATACACAACTTACAACATGTCCTGTAATACTGTGTCTGTCTGACTCCAATCGCACTCCGTGGCTGTAGTCCAAGTTCCCCTGGGAGAGGACTGATAGTCATACTATGGTGTAAATGACTAACATAAGCAGGTTTCAGTTGGGGCAGGAGAAAGGAAGTGACAGAAGCCAATGGAACCTGGAAAGGAAAGTGGCACAGAGAGGCAAGAAGACACCTGAAACAGATGTCTGCCTTTTCCCAATTTGGGTGCTGCCAGGGTATTAGTCACTCTTTTCTGGGTCTCGGGTAAAGCTGGTGCCCAGAGGGAGCCCGACTGTGAAGACAGCACGGACTTCTGGGCAGCGTGATGCCAGGGAAAGGCAAAGTGCTTGATGTCCAGAAACCCAAATCTAGCGGCTCTGACATTAACTAACTGTGTGACCTTGGGCAAGTCACACCTCTGGGCCAGCCCAGGCTCCACGTAGAAAAGGGCACTGGACTGTGTCGCCTCCCAGGCCCTTTCCAGTTCTGGTCCTTGTAACTCTGAGGTGTCTGTTCAATTCCCTCCCTGCCCCTTTCCCAGAGTCCTCCTGGTCAACGTCCAGGCAGGGCCAGGCCGGCTCTGGGCGGGCCCCAGTTGTGCGGCACAGCAGGCCACGCTGCCCCGGCTCTGGCTCGCAGCCAGTGCTCCGCTCTTCCTGGCATCCGCCGTGGCCTCAGAGCAGCAGCTGGGCCTGGATTCCAGACTAAATATGGAGCCCCGGAGCCAGGCTTCTCCCCATCCGGGCCTGGGGTCCCAAACCTGCGGCGATGGCCTCTCACGCGGCCGCCCTCCAGCTCACCCAAAATGCTGATCCAGAAACTCTGCACATGGACAAAGGCCAGGCAAAGGCCAGGAGGGCCGGAGCAACAATGAACTTCCCGAGCAATCAAAAAAACAGCAGCATAAGGCCGTTGCCTCTAAAGGAAAACAGGAGCAGGCCTGGCAGTTCAACAAAGCAGACAGGAATCGAAAGCAGCGAGGTCCCGGAGCACGCACAGGTTTATTTTCCAAAGGGGAACAATGACAAAAGTTATTAATAAAAGATAAAAATGATGCCTCTCTGAGGCGGTTCTCTCTCTCCCCGAGGCTAAAACGTGCAATCACATCTGACAGAAGGCCCAGGGGCTGGAGCCCTCGCACTTTAGTCCACGCACACAACCGAGCACCCCGTGACTAGCAAAATGTTTTTAAATGACACAGACCTTACAAGTACAGTGCTGACAGTTTCCAGCCTAAGATGCAAGGCTGAATCCACCCCCAGGGTGAACCAGCATGAACCACATCTCGCATCCTCTCTCCAATACCACAAAAATGGGCGACATCGCCCACACTGCTGTGGGTTCCACTGTGTCCCCCAAAGAGATATGCTTGAGCCCTAACCCCGGTACCTGTGAATGGGACCTTATTTGGAAACAGGGTCTTTGCAGAGGGAAACAAGTTAGGATGAGGCCACCCTGATCCAGTGGCTGGTGTCCTTTCAAGAAGAGGGAAATGTGGACACAGACACGCACATAGGAAGGACACTATGTGAAGACGGAGGCAGGAGGATGGCTTGAGCCCAGGAGTTTGAAGTTGCAGTGAGCTGGGATGATGCCTCTGTACTCTAGCCAGGACGATAGAGTGAGACTCTGTCTCAAAAAAACCCAAAAAACAAAAAACCCAGCATGATAAAGTCAAGTAGAAATTTGGTAAAATGCAAAACCACCAAAATGGATTTGTTTTTATATAACCCAGATGCTTCAAAAACAAAAAAAAAAAAAAAAAAAAGGAGCTAAACTGTCATAATCTTTTTGTGAAAAAAGAAAAATATGGCTAGAACTTGGACTCATAAATATTTAGAGCTAAGAATGACCTAGAAGGTTATCTAGCGGCAGCCTCTCATTTTACTGGTGAGAAAAGTGAGGCCTCGAAAAGTTAGCTGGCTGCCCAAAGTCATGTCGTGAATTAGGAACAGCCTGGACTAGAACCCAGGCCTCTTGACTCCCCTGTAGATCCCGGCTGCTCCAGCACGCTGCCACACAAACCAAATCAATGCCAGCTAGCTCCAGCCTTCATTCCAAACACCGTGATGCCCACGTTAATATTAATAGTTGGGAAGTTTAATTATATTAAAAATTGTACCATCAATGGCTTGGAGTTTTTATTATTATTTTCAAAAGTGGCTTAGAGGCCGGGCGCAGTGGCTCACGCCTGTAATCCTAGCACTCTGGGAGGCCGAGGCGGGTGGATTGCTTGAGGTCAGGAGTTCGAGACCAGCCTGAGCAAGAGCGAGACCTCGTCTCTATTAAAAATAGAAAGAAATTACCTGACCAACTAAAAATATATATAGAAAAATTAGCCGGGCATGGTGGCGCATGCCTGTAGTCCCAGCTACTCGGGAGGCTGAGGCAGTAGGATCGCTTGAGCCCAGGAGTCTGAGGTTGCTGTGAGCTAGGCTGACGCCACGGCACTCTAGCCCGGAAAATAGAGTGAGACTCTGTCTCAACAACAAAAAAAAAGTGGCTTAGTTCAGTTTTTACAACACCAGAGTGGCCACATACAGGTTGTGTGGGTTGTTTAGATTGTGTAGCTGTGTTCTGAACAGGGGAGCCCGGCTAAGGGACCCAGGACAGGCTGAATCCACCTGAGTGCCACCCACTGAGCCCTACACTTAGGAATGGCACTGTGTCTGCTAAGCAAGGGACACTTTTTCCAGTGCTCCCAAAGACACTGTATTGGCCAGCGGCGGCCTGGTACCACTTTGGAGTTAATTTAATTCTTCCGGCCTCTGAGTCCGGGAAGAGATCGATATTTTTTTTAAAAACTAGAAACCAAGGACTTAACCTATAATTTAAGACTCTAAACAAAAAGATAAATACATCAATAGAACAATGAGCAAGGCATGAAAAGCAAATTTACAAAGCAAATCATAGAAACAGCCTATGAATTCCTGAAGAATCTCTGAGGTCGCTAGTCATCAAAGAAATGCAAAGGAATCCTTGATACAATTTTACACCCATCAAATTCGGAAGAGTATAAAGGAATGCTAATACGCACTGTTGGCAAAATAGGTGTTCTCAGGATGCTAATGGGAGTGAAAATGTGTGCAACCTACCTTCTGTAGGGCAATTTGGTACAAGTATAAAAAAGTTGTTAAATATATGCATAGCCTAGGAATAGCCAAAGATGCCTTTGACAATTCGCTTACAGGACTGTCGAGGAAAAGTGAGAGCAGAGGCCACCACCCCAGGGACGGGCATCCTGTTTGCGCCCTCAGCCCTTGGAGTCAGCGTCAGCAACATCACAAGGCTCGCGGGTGAGAGTTTACTCCAAGGGAAAACATTTGCAGGTTGTTATTTTTTTTTTTTCTAACTCAGCTATAAAGAGTCATGGAATTGAGGCAGGAAAAGAAAGCATGAAACCAGTGTGCAAAACAAGAAGGGAGCATCAGTGAGTGGTAGGAGCTCTCGGAGGCTGGACCAATTGCTCCAATGCTCTGAGCCAATTCCATTCCTGGGAGGTGGGAACAGCAGTCAAAGCCCCTTAGTAAAGTCCCAGAGAGCCTCTGCAGGCTGGAGTAGATTGCATCTCTGGATGCTCTAGCCTTTCCTTGGGATAGGATGAAAATGCCACAGGTCCCTGTCCACAGCTGCTTGTCTTAGAAGTGTATACTCTTTAAAGAGAGCCTTGGAGGAGGGGCCACCTGCCAAGTTTGCAGGGGAAATGGTTCTGGCGTCCTTCCAGCAGGTCACCAATCCTGTGAGTGTCCAGGCTGTATTCCCAGGCCCCGCCACAAACACACAAAAAACCATGGGGTCCTCTAAATGGCTCCAGCAATGAATGTCACACCCTTGCACTTCTCGAACTCCTTCCAAGGCTGGGACTGCATTACCCTTGGGGATCCAGGGACAGGTTAAAGAGAAAACCACTTTCTCTAAAGTGGATTTTTTATCATCAACATCCCAATGATTTTTGTATTCTGCTCTCTATGTATCCCTTTATTTAAACATAAAGATGGATTTTCTTACACAATCTTCAAATGGTGTTGACGCTCCACAAAGATGCACCACTTTTATCCTGCAGCTCAGTCTGCCTTGGCAAGTTCTGGGTTTGAGAAATTTGGTCACACGTCATTCCTGCTGCCCTATCCGCAGGCCCCACACCCCATCCTTCCAAGGAAAATTGCAGAGGACATGAAGACACACATGGAACAGAAGTGATCTCTGTTCCCCAAGTGCCTCTGTCCGCACCAGCATTCCAGAACTGCTGACAGCTTCTGGGGACATGGAAACAATCTTTATTTTGATCTGGGCAGTGATTGTATGGATATATATTTTAACATTTGTTAAAATCCTTCAGGTCGGCCGGGCGCGGTGGCTCACGCCTGTAATACTAGCACTCTGGGAGGCCGAGGCGGGTGGATCGCTCAAGGTCAGGAGTTCGAGACCAGCCTGAGCAAGAGCGAGACCCCGTCTCTACTAAAAATAGAAAGAAATTATATGGACAACTAAAAATATATATAGAAAAATTAGCCGGGCATAGTGGCACATGATTGTAGTCCCAGCTACTCAGGAGGCTGAGGCAAGAGGATTGCTTGAGCCCAGGAGTTTGAGGTTGCTGTGAGCTAGGTTGACGCCATGGCACTCACTCTAGCCTGGGCAACAAAGTGAGACTCTGTCTCAAAAAAACAAATAAAATCCTTCAGGTTGTGCACCTGAGATTAGTGCATTTCACTGTCTATAAATCATACTTCAGTTAAGCTCTGTTAATATTAAGGGGGGGGAAATAAACATTGATGGTAGGAAGCACATTCTACAAACAAAATGGCACAGAGCAGGTTCTTGGCCTTGGAGGTTGTCAGAGATAGGGGAGCTGGGACGGGACCAGGGGCAGCAGGGGCTAGGGATGGTGGGGGAGTGGGGAGGAGATGGCAGGGAGAGGGTTGCAGGAGGCCTGCACTGAAAATCACAAGAGCTGGGTGGGTCAGGTCTCAGCCCTAACTCTGGATGGACCTGGGCAAGTCACCATCCCTCTCTGGGCCTCTGTTTCTTTATCTATAAATGGGCTAGATCTGCGGTTTCCAGCTGGGAAGTTTATGAAAAATACAGGTTCTTGGGCTCATCCCACGTCCTGAATCACACACAGTGTAAGTCTGGGGTATAGGAATCTGCATTTTGATAAGTTCCTTGGGTCCAGCACCAGCATTTGGGAACTTTGGACAATGCTTATAAAGGTTCAGACCTGCAGTGGCAACAAGTCCCTGGTTCCTCGTGGAAGAACAGCAGCACACAGCCGAGAGAATGGTGTAAATAAATAAGACAATAAGAGTTGAGTGACAAAAAAGCCTCCCCATATTCTACTGTCTCCAATCCAGAGCCTAAACCCAGACCTTAAATCTCAAATGGGTGACCACATATAGTTGTGCAGTCTGTGTACTGCTCAAAGATATTCATCCAAGAGAGCGAGTGAGGGCCGAGAGCCAGCTTGTACCCTATTTGTTAAGTCATGTGCCCTTGTGCAAGGCTGCAGCCACCTGGGGCGGGGTCAGGGAGAGCAGAGGAGGGGCTGCTCTCTTCAAAATTCCTCCACCAAGATAAAGAATGCCTTTTCCTAATTCTCACAAAAATATCGTACGGGTTAGTAGAGGCCCGACCTGCAAAAAGACCAGGATAATGAAATCGATACAATGGGGGCCGAGCCAAACCCAAGTCCAAAAACCTAAGATGGTGGCAAGAATTATGTTTGAAAGTATAAGGAGCAAAGTGGAATTCTGGGTACAAGGCAGATAAGTTACATAATTCATGCTGGGAATCTCAGGATTTCTACCAAAAACATCAAAGCCAGTCATCAGTGCTGGTGTTTGTGAAAACAGTATTTCTGTCTTGCCTTCTCTCACTGTGCAATGGAAAACCTGTAAGAATGGACATTAGAGAGATGATGCAGGGACAATGCTGAAGAAGGAACAAGTTAGGGCACAGCAAAATCATGGTGACACATTGCTAAATGGAAAGAGGATGGCTCTAAGGCAGTTCTGCAGCAGGGTCTCATTTCTGGAAAGCAATACCTGTGTAAGAGGGTGTCGCTGCTGAGCAGGGCTCCGATGCCTCCAGCAAATAGGTTAGTTCACACCAAATCCCCCCATGAATCTACGCCCCATGAGGGCCTCCCGGGGCACTTGTCCTCCTGAGGTTCAGTCCAGACTCTAATACCTGGGGTGGAGAGAAGACATAGAGACCAGATTGCAGGACAGGAGAATAGAAATCCTAAGAAAAAACTCCCCGGGTTGGGAGAGGGAGCTGGACCCCTACCTCACACCATATACAAAAATTAACTCAAAATGGACTGTAGACCTAAATGTAAGAACATTCTAAAACACGAATCTCTTAGAAGAAAACATAGGAATAAGTTGTTGTGACCCCGGATTAGGCAACAGTTTCTTAGATGTTACACCAAAGCATAAGAAAGGAAAGAACAAAGAAGAGAAATTGGACGTCATCAAAATTAAAAATGTTCACTCTTCAAAGTAATCATCAAGAAAGTGAAAAGAAAACTTTCTCCCCATGGAAGGGGAGAATATATCTGCAAATCAGATGTCTGATAAGAGTCTAGTATCCAGAGTATACGAAGAACCCTTATAACTCAATGATAAAAAGACAAATAACTAGAAGGCTGAGGCAGGAGGATTGCTTGAGGCCAGGAGTTCGAGACCAGCCTAAGCAAGAGCGAGATCCCATCTCTACAAAAAAATAAAAAAATTAGCCGGTGAAGGTGGCCCACACCTGTAGTCCCAGCTACTCAGGAGGAGGATGAGGCAGGAGGATCGTTTGAGCCCAGGAGTTCGAGGCTGCAGTGAGATATGATTGTGCCACTGCACTCTAGCCAGGGTGACAGGGTGAGACCTTGTCTCAAAAAAAAGATAAATAATCAAATTAAAAATCAGTAGATATTTCTCCAAAGGTATAAAGTGGCCCATATACCTTGGATGAACAGTAAACCTGAGTTTTTAACACTACAGAACATGTGAAGAGATGTTCAGCATCATTAGTCATTAGGAAAATGCAAATCAAAACCACAATGAGATACCACTTTACACCCACTAGGATGACTATAACCAAGAAGATATAATAACAAGTGTCTGGGAGGACGTAGAGAAACTGGAACCCCCATACAGTACAGATGGGATTGTAAAATGTGCTGCCACTTTCAAAAACACTATGGCAGTTCTTCAAACCGTTAAACACAGAGTTACCATGTGACCCAGCCGTTCCACTCCCAAGTATATCCAAGAGAATTAAAAACAAGTGTCCACACAAGAACTTGTACTTGAATGTTCATGGCAGCACTATTCATAATAGACAAAATATGGAAACAACCCCCAAAGACCCATCCATTGATGAAGGAATAAACAAAATGTGGTATAATCATATAATGGAACATTATTCAGCCATAAAAAGGAATGAAGGACTGATATGTGCTATGGTTCATGGATGAACCTTGAAACTATTGTGCTAAGTGAAAGAGGTCAATCACAAAAGAGCACATCTTGTATAATTCCGTGTGGATGAAATATCCAGAATAGACAGATCTGTAGAGAAAGTAGATTAGTGGTTGCCCACAGCCAAGGGAGCTGGGGAGAAATGAGAGTGATGTTAATGGGTACGGAAGTGATAAAAATATTCTGGGGTTAGATAGAGGAGATGGTTGCGCAATATTGTGAATAGATTCAAAACCACCCACTTTACAAGGGTGAATTTTATGGCATATCAATTTTATCCCAATAAAGCTTTTATCTAAAAAAAAAAAAATACTAGGGAAGGAACTGGAGGTGAGGGCCACGCAGGGGCTATGGCACTGTCCTTCAGTGTCCTAGCTAAACACAGACAAAATAAGACAGAAAGGAAGTCCAGTGTGGGAGAAGCCAGGGGGAAGGAAGGGCACGTCTCGGCAATGGCATCTTCCACGCTGTCTCTGGATTAACATCCCTAGGGTGAAAGAACAGGGCCCAAAACAAGACTATTTTCTTCCAGACGTAGGTTTTATTAATAACACCACCTGTCTCAAACACCTAAACTCCTTCGCCGCCACCTGGTGCCGAGGCAGAAACACACGTTGGGTCCACTTTACCCAAACTGCCTGCCCAGGTGGGTGAGGCTGCGTTTGTCTAGAGCCACAGCTTTTGTTTGGGGTTTTCTCCTCACGTCTCTAACCCCAAGACCTGGCTCCCCCAGGCCAGGCTGGAAGGCTCAATATAGCACCATGGCACGGGGGCCCTGGGCAGAACCTGTCCCCCTGGGCCGTCCTAGCGGGACAGAGGCCACAACTCGTGCTGACACCTGCCTGCCTCTGACCTCCCGCCTGCCCTTCACGAACGTCCCCTGATCAGATTCATGCTTCCATGGCACTTCCCGAGCCGGCATGATGGTTTCTTGGAGACTCTTGGAGGCTGTGATGCACATGTGCTATCGTGACTTGTCATATAAAGTGCTCTAATATGACATATTCCACATACACAGCCCTCAAAGGTTTAAAGATAATTAGCAATTTCGACCTTCTAGAATGTTCTCCCCTCAATGGAGAAACCCAGAAAACAAAACAAAACCACACAAGAGATAAGCCCTGAAACCCCGAAACGCCAAGCTTATGAACAGAAGATTTTTAAAAGGTGCGTTTCAGCAGACCCAACCCTCCCTGCGTCCTTTTGTTCTTTGCTTTCTTTGTGTCACACCGCAATCCCATACTCCGGGCACCATGGAACCTTGTTTTATTTGGTTTTACCGGAGACTTAGTGTCAGCGATTAAAGGGTTACGCCTCAGCTGGCACAGCAGATCTGGAAAAGAGAAGAACCTCACGCAGAGGTGGCCTTTCGCCTGCTCCTTTCTGTTTGTGCTGGCCGAGGCGGAGAGCTGCGGGAAGGGGACCTGCGAGGTGGGCGGGGCGGCACGGGAGGCCCAGGATGAGGACTGTGGGGAGGTGGGGGGCAGGCAGAGGCCCTCAGATGGACAGAAGGGCCCATCTTAGGAAAGCGCCTTCCTGGTCCCAGTGGGCTCCACCCCCCCCACACACCAGTTACTGCAAATGCATCTATCTTTATGGCTTTGCAGTAACAATGGCCAGGCCAGAGAAGGGGACAAGCTATGCAGCATTCCGTGCTTCTCCCCTGGGCCAGTGGCTGCCCTGGACAAAGCCCAAAAGGCCACATGTTTGACCTTCCGAAGGTCAAGCCTGCCCTGGGCAGCCTCTGTGCGAGTGACCACACACTGGCGGAACGCAGGCCCACGCCCCAGCACGCTCTCGGGCCGGGCACGCGGGCACACCTGGGTGCGCTGTGCACAGGCGCCGGCGTCTGAGGTCAGGGAGGGACAGTCCACAGACCCGTATTGTTCTCCGGCGAGCTCCCCCTCTCTGAGGCTGATTGTTCCACAGCGCACGTTTCCGCAGCAGAGGGCCTGCCTGGCATGTTTGGATCCTCCACAAATGCTTGTGGTTGGCTCCCCGGGGCAAAAAGCAAGATTTGGATTCCGCAAAGCGCTCTCATTTACTAAGGCCTTCATCCAGGCGAAAGCCCTTGCTCCAACAGTTTGCCTTGGAGAGGGGAGACTGCATAATGCGGCTGCTGTTCTGCATGTACGACAGAGCGCTGGGGCGTGGGGCGAGGGCCACGCACCGCCCGGCGCCTGTGTGTGCACAAAGCAGCCTTCAGGAAGCGCACCCCGGGCAGGCTGCCTTTGGGACGGTCCTGGTCCGCGTCTGAGGGCGGAGAACGTCCTGGGAGAGCAGAGCCAGACCGAGAGGAGGGTCCCCACACACCGTCACCCGCCATGGGTGAGGGCAGCCTCTTCGGGAGGGCTCCCGGGTGAACGGAGCGTGCACCGGCGGTGGCCGGACTTGGAGGCCCTCACACCACAACCCCTCGGTTCCACGCACAGTGCGCTGCTGCAATCTCACTGCATCATTTTTGAACACCCCGAAGGCAAAAGAAAAAGTGAAAAATTAATCTAATTAAAGCCGACAGTGTTCACAGTAAGGAAGATTCTGGTATTTTGCCAAGAGACTCTCTCCCCAGCCAGCTTTGCGGGAAAAGGGCACAGGGTTTGGGCCCTGGTGGGCCAAAGCTGGAGTTCTGGCTCTGTCATTCGGCTGCGTCACCATGGGGACAGCTGTCAGGGGGCAAAAGCGTTACTTGCCTTCCAGAACTGTTGTAAGGGGTACAGGAGAAATGATGAAAAAGATGTAGAGCTCCTGGTAAATTTTAAACACTCGACAGGTTAGCCGCCCTCGTGCCTGGGTGGACTCACGCCCTACACGCTGTCCTGACAGCGGCCTGCTGGGCCACCTCCAGAGGAGCTGGGACCTTCCTCCTGCACCCCTGGGTCCTGCGCCTGGGGATCCTGGCAGAGAGGTGGGACTCCCTGCGTCTGGGAGTGGGAGCTTTGGGAAGGCAGGTTCCAAAAACACGGCCACACCCAGCTCCCAACACCTTTCAAGGCTTTTATTCTTTTATCTCATTTGGACCTCAAAGCAGCCCCGTGACTGGCTGGCATTTCTATTAACTTGTTTTAAAGATTCAGAGAGGGAGTGAGTCTTGGGCTAGGTCACACAGGAAGCTGCCCAAGAGCTGGGTCTCTCTGACAGTTCGGGTCTGTGTCTAATGAAACAGCCAATATTTATTGAGTATCCAGATATTTTACACCACACTCCTATGGGGATGGGATAGTTGCCACACTTCCCAGTGTGGGGTTCAGAAATGCCGCAGAAGTGACATGATGCCCGTTCCAGGCCTAAGCCTGAAAAAGGCCTGGCAGCGTTTGCTTTTGTGTTCTGAGGGAAGCCAGTCACCCTGTAATAAAGCCACCTGCACTGAGCCCACCGTGTTGCAAGGAAGCCCAAGCTAACCACAGTGACATATCACACAGAGAAGGATGAGGGTCCCACGCTGCCCTGGGTGGAACCACATGGAACAGAGATGAGCTGACCATGCCCTACCCTCACCCCCAGCCCCCACAAGCCCTGCCCAAAATGCAAAATTATGAGCAAATAATAAAAAGATAGTGGTTTTAATACACTAATTTTTGTTAACTTTCTCATGCAGTGTTATATACCTGAAACAGAGGGTGGTATAGGCTATAGAGAAAAATAAAACAGAGAAGGGAGACAGAGTTCTGGAAGAGGGGAGCAGCTTTAAACAGGGTAATCGGAGAACTATTTAAGCCCATTCACCCCAATGCCACTTGGGAAGAAAAAGAACTGAGATTATCCCCAAATGGGTGCGACTCCAAGCAGCCAGCACCTGTCAGCACTGGAGAGTGGCAGGAATAGAGACCCTCCCTCCTTGGAGACAGCACGAAGCCTGCCCTGGCAGGAAGGTACTAGAAGACAGTGTCAGGAAGGAAGGGGAGAGGGAAAATCTTGCTGAAAAGTGAGACCAGGTGTGTTGGGGGCAAGCGGTGACACCAGACTCCACTCCCGAGAAGGTGATGTCCGTGGCCAAGCACTGCTGGAGATGCCACCCCTGCTCCCCGCTCCCTGGGTAATGAGGCAGCCCCCGGGGGTGACGGGGGCCCAGGACGGCACCTGATACAGAGGACAGCGGCTAGGAAGACGCGCTCGTGCCTTTACTGTGCAGCGTCCTGCCTCCCTGTCCCCGCACGGAGAAGGGCACACAGCGCACGGCCTGGGTGGGTGGCCGGATGTCGCCCTTGTCTGCTGACCTGGTCCAACCACACCCAAGCGCTGCCCTGTCACCGAGTGTCAACCCAGAGCTTCTGCTGCAGAAGCCTGGCTTCACTGGTCCCCATCTTCCAGGTATGTGGTCTTCAAAGTGGGGTGCCTGAGGGATCACTGGGACATAGGAAGAAAATAGCAGAACATTTACTTTTTGCCCCTTGTTACATTTCTTGTTTGATATGTTTTTAAAAAGTACACACTACACGTTATAGCAGTGGTTCACATATATATGTATATAAATGGGTACACAATGAGGCAAATGCACAAATTTATTTTTTCCTGCAAGGGAAGCCGTTTTGGAGACCACTGGCTTAGGTCACATGGAGGACACAGGGCCAGGAAGGCAGCTGGAATAAATGGCGGCGAGGGAAGGTGGTCGTGAGCCAGAGGGACCTGCCCCGCTCTGCCTGCCCTCCAGACTCCACACGGAGCAGGTCTGTGGACGGGGCCAGACCCAGCTGGCAGCTGCCAGTTTGTGACTTCGGGTCCTAAAATGAAGCCCAAATACTGCTGAGTGCATTCCAGGGCCACCTTCCCGATCTGGACACGGGGGCTCCTGTCCTTGAAGACCACCCTCAGCCATGTGCCGAGCAGACAGCTCACTCCCCACGCTGGCCTTTGCACAAGCCAGCTCCCCAAGCTTTATCCACCTCGTCAATACCTTCTTCTAGGGCCAGTGCAAACGTCTCCCCCAGGGTGACACACAACCATGGTATGAAGCAGAATTAACTCCCACAGGCTTAGGATGTGGGTTTTGGACTAGCCTAGGCTAGATTCTGCTTCTACCACCTACTGGCTGTGCATCCTCGGCAAGTTAATTTACCTCTCTGAGCTTCAGTTTCCTCAGTTACAAAATGAGAGGACTAATCCTTCCTTCCTATAGCCAGGTGGGAGACCCTGACTCCCGTTTTCTGCATCCCCACAGTCTTTTTACTGAAACCTTCTTGGGCTCTGTGATGGTTAATTTTACATGGCAACTTGGCTAGGCCCTGGTGCCCAGCTGCACAGTCGAACGCTCATCTAGATGTTGCTGGGCAGGTATTTTCTAGATGTGACTAACATTTATAATCAACTGACCTTAAGTAAAGCCGAGTACCAATGTGGGAGGGTCTCTCCCAACCAGTTGACAGCTTCAGGAGCAAAGACTGAGGTTTCTCCAAGAGGGAGGAATTCTGTCTCCAGACGACGACATAGAAATCCTGCTGAGTTTCAGCCTGCTGCCTGCAATCTCGGATTCCAGACTTGCAATGTCAACTGCTCCTGACTTTCCAGCTGCCAGCCTGCCCTACAGATTTCAGATCTGCCAGCTCCCGCAGTCACATGAGCCGGTTTCTTAAAATCTCTCTCTCTCCCCGTCGTGGTTCTGTTTCTCTGGAGACCCTGACTAATCCAGGCCCCCCGGGGCCAGGAGCCAAGAGTGACTTGCCTTTGACCACGCAGTACACACAGCGTCCAGCTCAGATGCCCAAAAGTGAAAGACTGAAATCACCCGAACGTCCAGAAATAGGGGATGAGCGAATGAACTGCAGTAGAGCCATACGGTAGAATATTATATACCTGGGAAAAATAAGCAGGCTCACTATGTGCTGACATGGAAGAGATCCACAGAACCTTCTATTAGGTGAAAAAAAAACAAGGTGCAGAACAGCATTTTTAAAATGGTACCTTTGGCATAAGAAAGTGGGAAATGAGAACATATATATTCCACGATGAAATATTGAAAGGAAAAACAAAATATGATTAACAGTGCTGCCTATTGTGGTTAGGTTTTTAAAAAAGATTTCTTGTCTTTTACCGGTATATACTGAATTATTGATGAGTAAAACAATACGATGTCAGTGATTTTCTTCAAAGTATCCACGGGCAGGGGAGTGGACAGCAGAAAACCATCAAGCGTGGCCACGAGATGACAACGGAGGAAGCAGGGTGATGGGTACACAGTGGCTCAGGACACTATCCTGTCTACTTTTACAGCTTTTGAAATTTTTCAATAATAAAAAGTTTTTTTTTTTTTAATTGTCACCTCCAGGAGGGCACAGCGTAAGAAGGAAGAGGATAGAGGGTGAAAACAATAGTTCCAGACTTTGCAGATTGTATCTTTTTTTAATTATTAAAGTGAAATGCACATAACATGAAATCCACAGAACTTGAAATTGACCATGTTAGCCATTTAAAAGTGAACCATTCAGTGGCATTTAGTACGTTCACATTGTTGCACAACCACCACCTCTATGTAGTTCGAAAACATTTCCATCACACCAAAAGAAACCCCCCAGGACCAGGTGTGGCTCCCTCGCCTCCGGGTGTGTGGCTTTCTCCCTGTGGCCACCCGCTCACCTCTAGGCCTTGGCATATAACATTCCTTCTAAACATTCCTCTCCCCACCCCTTGGCCAGACTAACCCTCGGTGGCCTTCGATTTAGCTCTCAATTGACTCAACACTTGCCTCGGAAGCCTCCCCTGACTCCCCGAGCTGGGCAGGCACCCCACAGGGCCTCTCCCAATGCCTCTTACCTGTCCTTTTCCTAGCTCCACTTTGCACCCCTCCAGGGCAGGGACTAAATCCTCCATGCTAGAAGGCTCTCTCTGGCCAGAGGAGAGACTGTACTACCCACAGGGCCCAGCACCGTCCCTGGCATGCAGTAGGTTCTTAAATATTTATGATGGGAGGACAGGACTCAGAGGCTAACACCCAGCCAACATCGACTTTACTAAACCCCGATTTCCTCGGCCCTAGATGACAAGTGTTCTTTCTCCAATAACTGTTGGCTTTTACCCTCTGAGAATCATGACGTGCTTCCCTGCAAACGGACCAGCCTCACGTGCAGATTCCTGGGTGCTTTCCTGGTTAGACACAATCTCCCCCTTTAGCCTCTTTGTCCGCCTCGTTTTGCAAGGGTCACTCCTCCTCCATGTGCAGGGCAGTGGGCTCCACTTACAGGGAGGACCAGAAGTTAATCAATCAACTTGGCCACGTTTGCAGCTCTGGTGAGGGAAGCAAAATGTCTGCAGGTTGAAATTGCTAACATGAGGTTTGGACAACAGTCAATATTCATTTGTCTATGTCTGCCAGTCCCCTAACTGAGGAGACCAATGTCACTGGCCCCCGGAAAGAGGCAAAAAGAAGGATGAGGTCTGCTTGCTGCCGGCACAGATGGGAGCCAGTGCTGGCTCCTAGGACAGTGGGAGGGACGTGCCAGCTCTGGGAGGGCCCAGGCGCTGGGCTGCACCCCCAGACCGGCTCTGTCTCTGTGCACAATGTCCCAGAGCAAAGGCACCCGAGACCCAGTTAAAGTGCCCCGGCTGCTTTAACCATCCTTGGCTGCGAACTGCACTGGTGTTGGAGGAGGAAGGTTCAGCAAAATTTTAATTACAGGTTGTCTCTCCTGCTTTTAATGGCTGGGCTGTGCACACGTAGTACTTTAATCACATGGTATTAAATCAAATCATGTTTCAAGTATACTGGCAAGGCTGGGTATTTAAAGGAACCCTGTTATGAAATCGTTTATGAAGCAAGTTAATTGACCTTTTTTGTAATCTGGGGTTTAAAAAATTTTCTTTTAATTTATGAAATTTACTTAAGTAAATCTAATCCAAGTTTGCTGGGCATACCAAATCACTCACTGATCTACGTTCACCTTGCCATATTTCTCAGCAGGGTCCCTCCTCCCCCAAATCAAGTCTATGATAACTCGCTGGAATATTCCAATTCTCCCCTTTTCCTCAAGAAGTGCACCTTTCCACTTAAAACTGTGCACACTCCGGAAATTCTGAACGAATGTGTTACAGGCTGAATTACAAACTCCCTAAATTCACATGTTGAAGTCCTAACCCCTAGGACTTCAGAATGTGACTGTATTTGGAGAAAGAGTCTTTAGAGAGGGGATTAAGGTTAAAAAAAAAAAAAAGAGAGAGAGAGAGAGATCAGTAGAGGGGGCCCTAATCCAATATGACAGCTGTCCTCATGAGAAGAGGAGGCTGGGACACAGACACGCCCAGAGGAAAGACCATGTGAGGACACAGCAAGAAGGCGGCCGTCTGCAAGCCAAGAAGAGAGGCCTCAGAAGAAAACAACCCTGCAGACACCTAGATCTTGGACCTCCAGCCTCCAGAACTGTGAGAAAGTAAATGTCCGTTGTTTAAGCCATCCAGTGGGTGGTACTTTGTCATGGTGGCCCGAGCACATGAACACAGAAGGAGGGGCCCTGTCTCACCTGCCTGGCCCCACCACGGATCAGCTGTGTGACCTCGGACAGGGGCTGCAGCTCTGTGGCTCCGATTCCCAATCAGTCTCCCCACCTCTCGGGGCTGCCGTGGGGACTGAATGCCAACATCAGGCAGTGATACCTGCAAGCTCACTTTGCATCCTCCCCGGTTCTCTGACGTTTGGACGATGTCACTTACCCACAAGAAAATGAGATTTCTCTCTGATTCCTCACTGTCTCCTAGGTACAGGAAGCCAATGGGAGAAGGGGATCCTGACACCAACAGCCTGGATTTTTTCCTGAATTAACTAACACTTTACTTTTTTTTTTTTCCTAAAGCGTTGTCACATATGTTCTTAAAATTAAGACTCACAACAAATTTGTGAAATAGCCGGAATTAGAAATCTTACTATCATTTTACAGATAAGGTAAACTGAGGCTCAGAAACGGTGAGTGATTGATCCATGGCCCCATGACTCACTGGGCAGGGATTTCTCTAGAGCCACAACTCAGCTGCTCTTTCTTCCACCCCTGCTGCGCCTGGCCTCCCAGCTCGCTCCACCATCGCTGACACCCTAAGCACCTGAAAACGACACCGTTACCGGGGTGCTGCTCTATTGCAAACCTTCAGTGGCTCCCTGCTGCAGAGCACATCAAGCCCCACTGGCCTGCACTGGCCCCTGCCCTCTAACCCCCAGCCCTGTGTTGCCTACCCCACTGTGGCAGACCAGTCACTCTGTTCAGTGGGCATAAGCTATGTTCACGTGCTACTACCTCTCTGAGAACACCTTCCCCACTTTTTTTCTATCTGGCCTGGGAGCCACCTCCTCCAGGAAGCCTTCTCTGACTGCTCTCACTGAGCTCTTTCCATAGTGCTCTCAGGCCCAGCCAGAGAAGGTGGCTCTCCGTGGACTTGCCCTGGTTGAATTTGCTAACTACTTGACGATCTTAGTCTCTAGGGCAAGGACCAGATCTTCCCACAGGCGCCACGTACGCAGGCACAAAGAGAATACTCAATGACATCTGTTGCTCTATCAGAAGACCAGTCGTGGATAAGTTACCTCCTCGATATATTAAATACGTTCAGTTATAGCCATTTACAAGCTCAATTTTTTTTAAACAGAATCTTATTCTTCCCTGACTTCTGGGGTGAGAGTGCTGGATGTCCACTCATCAGTGACACTCCTTCTGCTGCTTTCTGTCCCTGGACATCCTGAGCGCCCCCAGCGTCCCCACCTCCCTGTCACAAAACTAATGATCCCTAAGCTAATATCAACATAAACTCCAGGAGTTACTATTTAAAGACTCTGGGGATCTTTCTTTAAAGAAAGACTCCTCCTGTTGTAAAACTAGCCCAGGAGGGCAAGAATTATTGTCTATTTTGCTCACTTGCTACGTCCCCGGCTCCTAGAAAAAAGCCTGGTACATAGTTGCTGCTCAGAAATATCTGTTGAATAAATTTGTGGAGTAAATGGGACTACCAAAACCCTTTGACTATTAGTTTCATAGAATTTTTCTAAAATTTAATGATTGAATGAAAATCCAAGTCGATAGTCTCTTAGCCAGGCTGAGATAGGGGCTGGGGCGGAAGGGAATTGCAAACTAAGTAGGATTGCCCAGGAAGTCCTGCCATTTAGACATGACTCGGCATTCCTTACCCCTCCTGAAAGGCCCTTCTCATGTTATCCTCGCAGAGCTATCCCCAAGGGGCTCTCGCAGCCTTTCCAAAGCCATCATTTCCTTCCTCTGAGACAAAGAACAGGAACTCCCACCCCAAAGGGGCTTGCAGAGGAAGAGGCTGGCCCCAGAGTCAGTAGGTGCTGTCCCAGCTGTCACCTCTGCAATGGGGTGGCTGCCCAGAGCATGGGAAGGACGTTCCTGCCACATTCACCACGATTCGGGGTCACGTAGAGCACGTGTAAGGGCAATCACACACAACAGGCTCACTTTTGCCATGAAAACCTCAACTCCTTTGCTTCTAAACGCCTCCCATGAGGTGCTGGACAGTCATGGGACCTATTCTGGGCTCTCCCTCCTCTCTCTTCCCCACTAACTTTGGGGAGGCTGACCACGTGCTGCTCACTGAGAAGGCGCGAAGATGAACCATGGCCAGGAGCTCACCACCAATAGGAGAGGGGCTTCTGCCAAAACCAAGCACGGGGCTCAGAGTTCCAGTGCACAGTGGGGGTGGGAGGGCACTCAGCCCCCAGGACATCACCGGAATGTCCAGGTCCTCCTGGCTCACCCCCAGCTCACTCCCCTCCAGTCCCCAAAGCCTCCTGCCGGTCACCCCCCCATATCCTCCCCAGTCCTCAGGATCTGCCCTCCCAGTCCTCATCCCTCGTCACAGCAGGCACTGTGTTCTTGTCTCTGTCTGTAAGCTCCATGAGGACAGGGGCTGTCCTGGTCACTGCTGTGCCCCAGCAGCCAGACGGAGCTTGGCACATTGCAGTAAATACCGGCTGAATGAATGAATGACTCCCCTTCCCTGACACACGGCACATTCTCCCCTGTCGACGGCTTTATTCTCTTGCGTGTGTCTGTTCATTGACACTAAGAAAGTAGTAAGAGGGGCACGGCTGAGAGCCAGACGCCCAGAGACTGCAGCCTGCGTCTATAAAATGGCCTGGCAGCACCTGTCACCATTTCAAAAGCCCACAGAGCACACCAGGATCCCTGATTGAAGGGCACCGTGCTCCACAGACTGTCATTAGTTCAGCTTTATAAGCAGCCTCACGTCCTTCCGGCCGACCAGCCCTGGCGAAGGAAAGGGCACAACCTTAGCAGGCTGGGACCACGAGGCTCCCAGTGGCGGATAGCCACGAAGTCACACGCAGGGGCCCACCTACCCACTCTGTATGATGGTACGGGTTTTATCTGCATTCCAGGATGGGGCACCCAAGCCACATGATCTGTCTGTCCCCCCGTGGTGGCGGGGGTAGGGGCTACCACGGCCCATCCCGAGAGCTCACATGAACTATGTCCCAGGCACTGTCCCAAGCATGCAACAGCTCATTTAGACCTCAGTGGCCCTACACAATAGGTAGCACGGTCACCCCCACTTTACAGATGAGGGAACTAAAGCACAGAGGCCCTGCCCCAGGTCTCCATGGCTGGGTGGTAGAAAGAACGTAAGATTGAGAGTCCGAGGATGTTGCCTGTGGTCCTGGTGTCAGCTGCGAAGCCCTGCATAAGATTTTCAGTCTCTCAGAGGATCTTTGTAAAATGGAAACATAATGATACCTGCCTACCTGCAGCCGAGGCATGAGAGCACTTGGAAAATGCACAAAGTACAACACAAAGGAGTGGCAGCTGGTGTTATTTAAGGCCACAGCAGTCCCTGCAATTTCTCAGCTGTTTCATGCAGAAGGGATGGAAAAGCCCCCGACAGCCGGGGAGCACAAACCATAGCTAGATCCTCTCCGCCAATAAGGAGTCACTGATGGTGACAGTGACAAAACAGAGCTGCGGGTCTTGGGATCTAAGGAACACAGGTTCCAAAGTCTCCACATCAGGAGAGGCACACAGGTGGTGACATCAGGAATAAACAGGACGTGCAACAAATCAAGACCCAAGCTAATGAAGTATACAAAATTATTAACATGACTACAGATCAACCAATTGCCATTAAAGGGGAAATTGATATCACACGCACAAGTCAACACAGCATTCCGTGATGAGAAGAAGGTGCTTCTTCCCTAAAAATATATTTTAATGCGATGGTGGCACCATATAATCAATAACATTTTTTAAGTTGTTAAAAACATACCTACACAACTACACACGCTAACGAGGTAACTTCAATGAGAACCAAGTTTCTGTTTTCCAGAATAGTCCCCCAAATTAAACAGCTTCATTTTATTCAAGTACCTGCTGTTTTTGTCAATAGTTAATTATTAAATGAATAAGGTCGAATATTCTCCTAGGATAAGCCACAAGAGAGCCAGGCTTTGGTGACCTCTGTCATGCCTAGGGAAGACTGTCTGTAGCAGGTGGAGCTGTCCCAGGACTTGTGGCACCCACCTGTACCCCACCCACCTTTACCCCAAAAGGACCTCTATCCACACCATTATTTTAGACCAGAGGTCAGCAAATTTTTTCTGTAAAAGGCCAGAAAGGAAACATTTTAGGTGTTGTGGGCCATATAATCTCTGTTGCACCTAGCCAAAAACAACTGTAGACACACATAAAGGCATGACCGTGTTCCAATAAAACTCCATTTAGAAAAACAGGCACCGGCCTGAATTTGGTCTGAAGGTTGTACTTTGCCAACACAGGAGCTAGACCAAATTCCCTATCTTACAGATGAGAACAGAGCAGGGAAGTTATCTGACACTGCTAAAAGCCAGGTCTTTGCCTTCCTAGGCCGAGCACATTCTAAAATCAAGTATCCCAGGAAGGGAAAGAGAAGTAGCAAACAGTTTGTTCAGAGCATAGATGTGCTCCCACTCACTGTATTCTGCTGGTTGGCAAGGAAAAAAATGGACTCACGGCTGAGTCCATTGCTCTCTATCAGCAATACTCTGGGGACCCTGAAAGTGGGGCACAGGGGTGAGATGCCTCCTGATCCATCCAGCCCCCCAGCAGCCAGCACAGGGTCTTGCCACAGCAGAGCATCTCTGAGAAGGCTGTTGACCATGGATGGCCTAGCCGGGAAAGACTCCCATCCTACAAGGTCAAGGGCCTGCACTTCCATATTTCAGCAAATTCTGAGAGTGACTGATTACCCAGGACAAGGAAGAGCCACTTTTTAAAGACTTAGGATATAAAGGAGGCTTCATACAAAACTATAACTGAGTTCAAATGATACAATAAAGTTTCTATAAACACTTCTTTTTTCACCCCTCCACAAAAGACTGCAAGGCGAAGATGAATCTAAACCTCAGTGAAGATCTGTGAGAAGGAAGGCTATTCCCTTTGTTGTGGTTAAAACATAACCTCCAAATTCTTTGACACTCCTCCCATCAAGAAGTAGGGGCTATGTCCTGTCCTCTCGAATCTGGACTCTGTGACTGATTGGCCAATAGTACATGGAAGTGACACTCAGCCAGTTTTGGGACCAGGCTTTAAGAAATCAGCAGCCTCTCCTTCCGTTTGTTGGGCCATTCACTTTTGGAAGCCAGTCACCATGCTTTGAGGAAGCCCAAGCAGCCCTGTGAAGAAACCCACCTGGAGATGAACCAATGGCCAGCACAACTTGCCGGCCACAGGAGTGCACCATTTTGCAAGTGATCTTCCAGCCCTGATTGTGTCATCCCAGCTGATGCCATGTGGAACAGACACAAGTGGTACCTCTTGAGTTCTCCCCAAATTGCAGGCTCATAAGCAGAATTAGGGATTATTATTGCTTAAGCCACTAAGTTTTGGGTTTGTTATATAGCCAACAGCAACTAGAATACCTATAATTAGGCTCTTAAATGCCAGTCATTTGCTCAGGCCACCAAGCCATCTGCCTCCACAGGTAACATTAGAAAATATGCTTTTGCTTATTGGGATTGGGGGAGGGGTACTGCAGGCCCCATATTTAACATTCTGTTATATTAATAAAGGAGCTAAGATATTTTGGGAGGAAATAAAATAATTAGAAAGAGAAAGTAAGACTCAGGAGGGTCTGAACATAGGGCCAATTTTTTTATTAAAAAAAAGATTTTTGAATTCGTATGAGCACATCAACAAATATGGGAATGAGACCACAGAGTCCCCATTTAGATAAAAGATGACAGTTGGGAGAAGTTCTAATTTCAAATATTCATCCTGATTTTTTAATTTAAAAAATATGGTCACCATCACTCACAAAATGGAAGAGAATATTGTGGTCTAAAACTGTTGAAGTCTAGCATTACAGTGGTTATCTCAACTTCAACATAACTCTTGTAGATTATCTTTATAAGAGTAGCAAACCTTTATCAGGTTTACCAGGATGGGTTTACAGGATAAGTTAGCTTCCAAATGTACCCCTTGATTAACTTTTGGATAACATACTTTTATTGGCTGGAGAATGGATGTCAAACAGAACACTTGGTATGGCAGCGCATTTGACACTAAATGATCATTCTGACAATGAAACATACCAACTGTCATTGTGCTGAAGTTACTCAAGCTGCCAATTAAGAAGTTTCTGATGATGAAAATTCTAAACAACAAGCTGCTGTTTGAGAATCGAAATTTGCAAAAGAGGTGCTCTTGAAACAAACTGGATACTATAGAAAAAGATTCCTACAAAAATATTTATTAAGGTTGTCTTTAGGTACTGATCACCTTTGGTGAATTCAAATTAAAATCATACGTATAAAAGTTTTATAGGAACCCACATTTGTTACATGAAAAGAGGTAGCCTGGGGCTGAAATTGGACATGTATTATTCAAAACTCTACCGGTGCCAAGTGACATAAACCCAATCCAAACTAGCTTATGCAACATTGCCCAAAATTCACTACCTTGGAGTTCTCTGTCCTAACTGTGTACCAGTTATAATATTATAATATTGTTGACCTTGTATTGAGTTTTTATTAAATTCAGCCTCCTGCTCAGCAATAATGAAATTATAAGTTCCACGTACTAGTTGCATTTTTTTCTTTAATGCACATTTAGAGGAACATGTGGTTTGACAGTTTTTACATAAGTATTCAACTGAAAATCATCCTGTAATCCACCAGTGGTATGAACGACATTCCTTATGGCATAGAAACGGGGCTTATTGAATATAGACTGTTATGGACTAAATTATGTCCTTTTAAAATTCACATGTTGAAGCCCTAAACCCCAATGTAACTGTACTTGGAGACGGGGCCATTAAGGAGGTAATAAAGGCTAAGTGAGGTCATAAGGGCGGACCCTAATACGATAGAACCGGTGTCCTTAGCAGAAGAACAGACACCAGACAGCTGTCTCTTTCCGTGCACACAAGCACGGAGGAAAGACCATGTGAGGGCACAGCAGGAAGGCGGCTGTCTGCAAGCTGGAAAGAGAGACCTCACCAGAAACCAAATTTGCCAGGATCTTGATTTTGAACTTTTAGCCTGCAGAACTGTGAAGAAATATTAATAAATGTCTGTTGTTTAGGCCACCCAGTCCATGGGATTTCATTGTGGCAGCCTGAGCAGACTGACACAGAGACTGTAGCTAACTATAGCGAGTCCCTCCACCTGGCGTGGATGTGGGCAGAGCCGCCAGGCTCCTTCTCCACGCCGGGCCCTCAGGAAGGAAAGGACCCTTCTCCCCCGGCTCCCGTTCAAAAATTCCCAGGGAAGGTGACTCCGTCCCGGACCCGGCCTTCAGCACACAGCCGGCCGTGTCCGCACGCTGGGCAAACACCCCGAGTGGGGCTGCCGTCATCACAGTGCCTGCCGCGGCCCGGGATGGGACGATGACGCCTGCTGGGTACAGCGGCAGTCTGGAGCTGGTTCCTGAGGGAGACACGGCTACCCCGGGGGTTCCAGAAACTTCCACATGCTTCATTCTAAACAAGCAAGAGGGCACAGTTCAGAGAACCAGTCCTCAATTTGTTTTCTCACCGGCAAGTGTGGTATGTGACCTTGGCCAAGTCACCTGGGTTTTTTTTTTTTGCTTAAATGTCCCTGTTGGAGGAAGTGCATTAGCCCTGCCAGCTCCCTGGCCACCTCGCATGCAATGACCGCTGGTGGCGCTGACGACAGCAAGAAATGAGGAGATAACTTGTCCTGTTGCACCGTGGACAGCCATCCCCCCCACCCTCCACCACAGCGATGGGGTGTGCACAGCCTCTGCACCCCCGGGATTGCAGGCCTCTCCCCATCCGTCCAAACGCTGCGGTCACAAGCAGACCACCGGGAACCGGGAGCTTTGAAAGTCACTCAACTGCTTTTCTCCTTCTAAAATCTATTACAGAAGCATTAAGTACACTTGGCTGTAATGAGGTAAGTAAAATCTCGAAAACCCTGTGGGGATAAACCAGGAGCCGGGCGGCTGGAGGTTTCCCGCCCTTGCTCTGATTGCCCCGCTTTCAGCGTGCACGCCAGGAACCGCAGCGTCACCCTCCACACCCTCACCCGCCACCCACCTGGGCCTGAGAGCAAAGGGGAACAGGATGAAGCCACAGAGCAGCTGAACCCGGGCTCGCAGGGCCGGCTGCGCCTGTGGCTGGCGTCCCCCTGGTGCTGACGAGCCTGCAGGCCCCTGGTTTGTTTACCCAGAGGAAGGAAACACACCAACATCGTGTCACCAGCAACCCTTTCCCCACACGCTTCTGTGGATGTAACTCAAAGCCCACGCCCTCAGAAAACCAAGAACGGACCTGGCACAAGAGGGGGATAATTTCTACCTTGTTGCAAGAATGAATTTTACAGGGAAGGGAACAATGACCAAACCACAGGTCCAACTGGCATCTCAGGCAGATCTGGAGCCGCCACCTCAGGTGTCGGCACATGCCAAAGACAGCATCACAGGGATGCTCCCGTCTGTGTTGGCCCAAACTGCAGACCCAATCCCTGCATGACAGAGGAATGCACAACGGGAACCTCAGAATGAGAAAATCTAATTCTTTAGATATTATCTCATCCAAGCCCTGAGCAACCGAGAAGGAATTAATACCCACATGTGAAGTGACTTGCCTGAGAGCACCCCGGTCACTAGTGGCAGATTTAAGACCAGTGACCTTTGCAGAACACCGCAAGGGGACTGCAGAGTAACCGGCCAATCCCTGTGCGTCACAGATAAGAGACAAAAGTGGGGCAAAATTGGCTCTGCCGCTTCTCAGCTGTGTGATGTAGGGTAAAATACTTAACCTCTGCTATGGTCTCAACGTTTGTGTCTGCCCAAAATTCATATGTTGAAATCTAACCACCAGCGAGATGGAACTAGGAGGTGGGGCCTTTTGGGAGGTGATTAGGCCATGAGGGTGGAGCCCTCATGAATGAGATTAGTGCCTTCATAAAGGAGGGTCCAGAGATGTCTCTCACCTCTTCCGCCACATAAGGACACAGCAAGAAGGCACCATCTATGAGAAAGCAGGCCCTCGCCAGACACTGAATCCGCCAGCACCTTGATCTTGCACTTCCCACCCTCCAGAACTGTGAGGAGTAAGTTTCTGTTGTTCGTAAGCCACTCAGTCTATAATATTTTGTTATTAGCCCAAACGGACTAAGACACCCTCTCTGTACCCCCATTTGCTCATCTATAAAATAGAGGCTGCAAAGGCTAATGAAGACAGCATGTGTGAAGTGCTCACCCAGCATTTCAATGCTGTAATACTTAACAAATGTGAGGCTGTTAAAGTTATTATTGGATCGCCCAGGGTTTCAGTAGAAATACCACCTGCTCAATCCCTGAGTTTACAGACATCTCCCCACCACCCAAACATGCAGCTCTCTGGGCAGAGTCCAGATCTGGGGGCCACACAGGCCTAGATTTACAGCCTGGTGTCCCTGTGTGACCTCAGGGGAAATGCTAACCTTCCTGGGGTATCTGCAAAAGAGGATAGTAACACTTACACCCAGAGCTGGAAGATTAAATACTCTGAGGTGAAGCCCTAAGCACAGAGCCCAGCACACTGCATGTGTATTAGTGTCCTAGGGCCACCATAACAAAGGACCACAAACTGTGTGGTGGAAAACAACAGACGAATGTCATTCATTGAGGCTGAAATTCCAAAACTAAGGTGTTGGCAGGGCTGTGTGCCCTCTGAAACCCGTAGGGGAGAATCCTTCTGTATTAGATGGGAGGGCTGCCATAACTAGCCAACACAGCCTAGGTGGCTTCAACAACAGAAATGTTCTTATTTTGGAGGCTGGAAATCCAAGATCAAGGTGTCGGCAGGGCTGGCTGCTTCTGAGGCCTCTCTCCTTTGCTTGCAGACGGCCACCTTCCCACTGCGTCCTCACATGGGTGCCCCCAGTCTATGTCTCATCTGTGTCCTAATCTCTTAAGGACACCAGTCATACTGGATTAGGGCCCAACCTAATGGCTTCATTTTAACTTAATTATCTCTTTAAAGGCCCTATCATTAAATGCAGTCACAATCTGAGGTGCTCGGGGTAGGACTGCAACATATGAATTTTGGGGGGACACAACCAACCCATGACAGCATGGCTGATTGCCTTTCTTCCTCTTTAGGGAAGGAAAACGTGGAGACCCACAAATCCTCACTCATGGCACCGTGCAGTAACACACGGAACTGGTTTTTTACTCCGGAGAGATGTCCAACATGAACAAGTGCCTTTCTACAAATGTGCACTTTGCCTTAAAAATGCATTTTTTCCATGGAGCTTTGACCCCATGGCTGGCACGGCCCTGATTTTATGGGAAATGCACTGATGACTCCCACAAGAATAGGATCTCCACGTGCTTATGATCTCACAGGGGAGATCAGGCAGGTGCCCGGGGAATGATGAAGAGGGAGGGAGTGATGGAAAGTGCTAAGTGCCCTAATGATGCACAGACCAATGCTGTGGGGCGGGGGTGCAGGGGAGGAATGGAGCGAGGAGGACGAGGAGGACAAATCGATTATCTGGGCAGGGTGTAGAGGAGCCCCGTGGGGATGGATTTGCCCCCCTCTTGAGTGGTAGGTACCATGGCCTGGGCTGTTTGTATGCTTGTGTATAAACAGGATGGTGGTTTAGGGAGGAGAAGGTGGCGGCCACCACCATCTTCCCAAGGCCTGGGTTCCAATCAACGTGGGCAAGAGAACTCATTCTGCAGGATCTAAGGTGTCCTAGCCACGGCTGAGAAGCAAGTCCTCTCTCAAGCCCCCAGCGCCTACAAAGGTGTCCACTGTCCTCCATTGTCCAGCCAGACCTCAGGCCCTCAGGCCTCTCCAGCCCTGCTGCCCAGGCCACCAGCAACATAGGCTCCCTCTCTCTGGATGATTCTGCCTGCAGGGTTCTCCATCTGACTCTAGTGGCAAGAAACTGCAGGAGCTGCTAGGGAGAGGGGCCACGGAGCCCCCTACTGAGATCACACAGAAGGCTTCCATGGGAAACCTGGGCTCCTATGTCCTGGTATTACCTGCAGGTTAAGAAATAATCGTTACGAGAAATGGCAAAACTATGGTGATACAAAGCAGAACAGTGGTTGCCAGAACCAGGTGGTAGTATTTTTTTTAAACATCAGTTATACTGAGGTATAAAAAATTATATTTCAATAAAGCTGACCCCTCCTCCAAATAAATAATACCATGTTGAAACTTGGTGAAGCAAATGTTAATCATTGCTTAGCCAACCATTATTCCTTTCCCCACTTCCTTGCAAGCAGAGGTCGCCTCCTGCTATAGATGAGGCTGAAAATACCAGAGACTTGCTTTCTCATCCTCTACAGAGTATGGGTATGGACATGTTTCTCTTCAATGGGACTCGGTGGAAATTCTAGCAGGGAAATTCTGGGAAAGGTTTCCCTCCCTGACAAAATAAGATGGACAAGGAGAAACTCACCTGCCTGCCTGCCTTTGGATACAGTTGCATGAGAATGTGATGCCTGGAGCAGTGGCAGCCATGCTATGAGCATGAGGGGACAAACCTGAGAACAAAGGCCAATATGCTGAAGATAGCAGCCCAGATGGTTAGAATGAGTCTGTGAAATTATCACTGACCCACTAAATTAACCAACTCCAGAACTCCTACCTTTAGACTTCTGGCTATGTGAATTGAAACACCTTGTTTTTAAAGCCACTGTTAGTCTCCTATTCTTTTACCTGTAGCCAATAACATCCCCCAAGTCAGATGGTTTTCATCTCTACATACTTCTATCCCCAACCCCCAAACTGAGATCACAGTGAGATATAAGATAGAAACTTATGGCTGTAAGCTGAGCCCCACCAGAATTCTGAGTCCACAGTCCCCACAGATAACGCTGTCCCCACAGATAATGCTGTCCCCCCAGCCCTTAAGCAAAGTGGGGAAACAGATGCCCATTTCTCTTGTGTGTGAGCATTTCCCCTGTCACCCCTATGTGCACCCTGCAGGATCAATGACTGATAATAGTGTCAGGTGTGACCCACATGCATACACCACCCTGGCTGGTGCATCCATAAGCCCCCATTTGCCCAGGACAATCTCAGTTTTCACAAGTGTCCCAGAATGATTATGCATCTGAACAAAAAATTTAGTCACCCCACTTCTGGCTGCCTCAGCACCCTTTGTGCTCCCCTGACCCAATGCTCACCATGCTACACTAACATAAGGCTGTTCTGTCCTCCCCACGGAGACGGGAAAGCAAGAGGCAGGGACCCTGCCAGGTTCACGCCAATTCAGCCGGCCTGGTTCACAGAGCCTGACCCACAGCAGATGCCTGACGCAAGCTGCTAAACTGAACCAAATGTTGACAGGCTAAGAGTCTTACGCTAAAAGGATTAAGACAAACCAATAGAATGTGGGCGTAAGAAACAATTTTTAGAGGGAGAAGGGAACTTTCCCAGAATGCCTGACCCTCACCCCTGGCCCCGTTGGCACAGGGTCCTGCAGAAAGGTGGCAGAGCACATCCAGGCATCCAGCTGTCTGACGCAACCTCGCTGCAAAGGCAACTCGTGCTCTTCATCACCTGACGTGGCACGTGGTGAATGTACGACCCACACAGATGCCAACCACCCTGCGGATGCGGGGAGATGGAAGAGCAGAACACCTTGTTGCTTCCTGAGAGCGCCCAGGGCACTGCAGACAGACACCAAGGGACAGATAAACCATATGCTCCAAAAAACACTTTGTCAACACCATCCTGTTTGGTGACACACCAAGATATGAATTCTCTAAGCAGGTCGCTTTCTTGATCTCATGGTTCAAACTCGTAAGTATTTCAGCAAATGCCCCAAGAGTACGGCAAAGGCCTGTGGGTTCCTGGCTAGTGGTGAGATCAGGACATTGCCTACCCCAAGGGAAGGCCCTATAAGGAAACAGCATGGGGAATGTGTCAGCTCCACCCACTTGGGATGGAACCACACACATTCTTTCTGAATAACTTCAGGGCTCAATCGTCACAACCACAGCTCTGCCTCTCTGTCTGTCTCCCTCACAGAAGTTACTTTCATTTAGTGAGGCATACAGACAGCGCCTAGCACTGTGCCTGGCATGCAGTAGGCATGCAATAAACGTCAGCTCCCTGCGTTCGATTCGCGAGTTGCTTACTTAGAAGCTGAGATGTATTCTGGGCATTGGAGGAAGGAACTTGCAGCGTGTGCTGTTGCTTCTTTCATGATCATCTGAAAAGCACTGAGCCAAAGCTTCTCAAAACCTCCCCATCACAGACTGCGCCTATGCAGCCAGCTCAGCTAACCTCACATCTACTTTCAAAAGCTCCCTCTGTGCTAAGAAAGTGAGGACAGACGTTGGCTGGATTCACGCTGAATCTGAGCTCGACAAATTGAGGCCCTTCTAGCAAAAGCACGCAGGATGGTGAAGGGTCTTGAAACCATCTCTCAGGACAGCAGCAGGGACGACGGGTGGAAGTGGCTGGCAGCTGGCAAAGTCTCAACACAAGACCTTTGCAGCTCCCACAGCCTTCTCGTAAGGGAAGGAGCTGCTTCACAGCGGTGAGCGCCCAGCCAGAGGAAGCATTTGATGCCCACGCCAGGTGGAGGGTTGACTAGGTGACCTCTAAGCTGTCTCCCAAGTTTGAAACTGTAGGAACTGAAGGCTTTCGGCAAGGGGACAACAATGTGGCACGTGGTCTAGAGGATCAGTAGGTGCTGGAATCTGCACAGGACACCCTCGCCGGGACCCTAGGAAGAAGCCTCATTTGTAAGAACCTGACCTGAGTACATGGCAGGGAAGGATGAACATTCTGGGCTTCCCAGACAGGCTCATCTGCAGGTTTTTGCGAAGAGACAGAAGCCCCAGGGCAGGAACAGTCCTTCTCCACCGCTGTCTGTGCTGCTGTCTCTAAGATTTTTTCAAAAAGCTCCACCAAGGGCGCTCTCTCTTCCCTCTCATCACTTACTCATTTACCCTGCCCTGGCCATGATGCGTCTCTCTGACAAAGACACTCAGAATCTTCCCAGGCCCCTAAGGACCCTGGCCCACAATTGGAGGACCCTGACCCCCAAGACTTCATGCGCTAATTTCTCTTCTGGAGGCCTCCTGGACCACACGTCTAGTGGACATCCAAAGCCATAATAGGCCTGAGGTCTTGAATTTCGAGGGACCTCACATTCAGGTCAAGACATCCCCCTCCCCCCCCCCAATGCCAATGGGCTGGCGTCTCATCCATCCTTCCTCCAAGCATGCAAACCTTTGCTGGTCCCCTTTAAGGCAGGGATCTCAATTCCAACTCCTGGTCTCATCTCTAGTTCTAGAGGGGACATTGTCAGGACTCTTGGGTGTTGAGACCAGTAACCACCCCTCAATTCCTCTCTCGCCCGCCAGGCCCAGCCGAGCATCAGCTGAGCTTACCCTCTGCGCTGGGTTTTGAGATCCCTGGGGATTTCCCTTACATTCTACGAGCTTAGCTCTTCTTTGAAAGCATGCTAGTTACAGCTTAGACAGCATTTCTAGGTACTTTGTCGTTGGAAGGTTTTCAAGACTTTTATTCCACTGTGGTACTAAAAGTATGCTAAATCAGTGTTGGGAGGCCCCCTTTGGACTTGTTCGTGGAAACCTTCCCTGGCTGACCCCCCCACTCCAGACAACTAACTCTGTGCATCCCTGCAGATCCACAAACGTAGACTGAACACCTATTATGTGCCAGGCACTACCGTCAGTCCAGAGGATTCTAACAGGAAAAGACTGGACCTCTGCCTGAAACACATCAGCTCTATAAGAAGCAGCAGAACCCAGGTATCTGCAGCATGCTATTAATATTTAATTTGCATTCTACTCTTTCCCCATATGTTATAGCTTTTTAGTGGGTTCATGTGTTCACATCGTGTCTCCCCCAGTAGACTGCCTGCTCCTGGAAGCCGGATCCTGATCTTCCTGCCCAGTACTCACACCTCAAGGCTCTACAGGGCTCTGCTCACTGTAGATGTTAAAAAACGAAATGTCTCTCCCGTAACTCACTCTAATGTTTCCAGCTGAAGCTCGCTCTTGGCTGTCGCTGGATTTTGCCAGCTGGGCCTCCAGCATGACACAGCATCCCCGCCTGGCTTCCCTGACGACAGCACCCGGCATGACAAAGGATTCTCTGACAATGGGAGGAAGAGGTCTGCTCTCATTGTCTGTAGCAGCCACCACAGTCACGCTCAGCACTCCCAGAACCACAGCTCGGCCCACACTTCTGCAGGCTCTACCTTACCTGTTGTATTGTCTGTAAGACAGCCCCATCCAACTACGCTGCCAGCAACTCAAATGCAACTCGTGCAGCACTGAATTTGCCAGTCTTCCTTCCCACCCCAACCACAGCAGTCCCGCTCCACACCCGGGGAATGGGCTGCCAACCACCCGGTCAGTGAGGGCGGAAACCTGGGAGTCACTGGGACTCCTCCCTTGTCACGAAGTCTAATCACTGCAGACTTTACTCCCAAATATTTTTAATATATGACCTTCAGTCCTGCCTTAGACGCACAGCCCTGGTTCCAGGCCTCATCCCCTGCGACCTGGATACCATATGGAAACTGGTTCTGCTCCCCGCACGTTCCCTTCTGACCCACGGCTGCACACCTCGCCGCTGCTTAAAGCCCTTCCTCCGTGCCTTACCCGCAAGGCTGAAAGCCAAGGTCTGAAGCACTGTCTGCCTTTCCGCCCCTGCATTTGACCTCACTGCTTGTGGTTCCTTCCTACACCCAGGCAGCCTCATCCCTCCACACCTGTGTGTACACCATTCCTGCTCCCTGAATGCCCTTCTCCTGCCTAGTTCCTTTTCATCCATTAAGATGCAGCTCCCTAGCTGTTTCCTTTAGGAAGCCCCCTCCCTGATCCCTGCGGCCAGAACAGGTGCCTCTTGTCCGCCTGCTGTAAGGCCCCCAGGCTCCTCTCCCACTGCGCTCCCCACACCACCGTGAACAGAGAGCAGGTAAGTGTCTGCCTCTTCCACTGGACAGTAGGCTCCTTGAAGACAGGGGGCCGTACCTGGCCCCTCCTGTGGCCCCAGGGCCTAGTGCAGAGCCAGGAATAGAAATAGAGTCCAACGACTTCTGAGAAGCTCCCACTGACTGCAGGATGTTCAAGCAAACCTCTTAGATCTGCTCCACCGCCACCCCAAGCTCACAGTCTCCCCTTAACCACTTTTGAGCCACTGCCCCAGCCTAAAACCTCCTCCACCACCACCCCGTACCCACTACCAAATTCACCGCTTCCATGAAATCATCCCAAACTGGCCCCATGCTACATACTGTTGCTATGGTAACTGTCCCTCATACTTTATGCACCCCACCCCCTGGGTAAGTTAGCATTTGGGTCTGGCTCTGTGGCTGAATATGAGTCAATGGTAGATATAAAGAAGCTCTAAAAAGTTCAAGACCGTCCACTCACAAAACCATACTGATGATGTCAGACAGTAAGCCCCCTCGACCCTGGGCACTGGATGTCAAGTCTAAAGTCAGAGTTCAGACCCCTGTTCTACTTACTAGTGACTTGGGCATGTCGCTGACCACAGAGGTTCAGCTTCCTCGTCTGCAAAATGGGGATAATGATAACAGCCTGTTGTAAAGGGCAGATGGAGTAATTTGTGTGAAATACTTTGCAAACTGTAAAGCCAAATCAAGTGTTGGGCATTCTAATAGTTCCCGGTTGCAATCAATCTACTGTCCTCCTTCCCACCAGGACTTTTGTCCTTACCTGAGTCAGCTGAGAATCAAATGAAATCTGAGGATCCTCTTTCTAGAAAAATGCACATACATATCAGCTTTGCAGACACTTCCAGGAGGTTCCTGAGGACCCTGCCACAGGGCCAAACTGAAGAGTGCTGGAAGACCCCAAGCCTATCAACTCTCCCAAACACATGCCCTCATTTGTTCCTGGATGCCAAAGGTGAAAACGAAGCAGGAAAGGCCAGTCTTGGAAGAAAGCAAAACCAAAACTGAAAAATTACTCAAGAGCCTTTGCCGATACCAGAAGAAGGGAAATAAGATGGAAAGTTCTCACTCTTTGGGAAGTAAGGATGCAACTTTTTTTCAGAAAGCATCATATAGTATAGAGAAAGAAGATCGGATGAGATCTCAAATTCCAGGATTTCTTGTCCCACTCTGCCAATGGCTCACTGTGACCCTGGGCAAGTCATTCCACTTCTCTGGGCCTTAAGGTCTTCACATGGAGATCAGATCATCTGAAAGGCTCTCCCCAGCTCTGGGTGCCTAGGATCCAAGGATGTGTCTGTTCTCATCCTGTTCTGAACCACAGCTCTGGCCTGGGTTGAATTCAGAAATCGGAGGCAGATGTTGATAGTTGGCATGGTGGTAATGCAGGGGGAAGGCCACCATTATTGTGGTTCTAAATTAAACTGAGTGCAGGGGGAGGGAGGAAGGCAGAAGAAAACCCAAGCCTGCAAGTAAACAGCTGGGCTCAGGGTACCCATGAGTTAGCAGTGGGGGCCCAGAGGCAGGGATCCCTCACCCCACCCCCACCCCCGACATCAAAAAATGGTTTCCACCTTATCAGGTAAGTTATGCAGAAATGCCATCATGTTTGGAGAATTCTCAAAAATTGCAATTTGCCTGTGTGTCTGTATCTCCTGTTATTTATCTGGGCTCGGAATTCTCTCTCCATCCTCACCACCCATCTCCTGCTTCCTCCTTCATGATCTGAACTGCAAACAACACAGCCTTAAAACAAGGGCTATGGAGTCCAAAACTGAAATGAAATTAGAGGGCAATTTCAGGGCCCACAGAGTAAGTTTGAGAATAGATAAAAAGCGGACCCATAGTAAAACATCTACACAGACCTGTAAGACAGAAACCCCTATACCCAGGTGGGGCCTGAGCAAGACCTTGCCCAAAGCCACGGCCTCACTGAAACACAGCATGTCAGAGCTGGGGCGGGACCTCAGAGAACACCTCCTCAGCTCCTGATGCTGAGCAGAACCTGTTGGTTGGTTTCAGGGTAATTATTTCCCACCAGCTGCCTAACTTCTACAGGACAGAGCTCTGGGCCCTCCTGGAAGGTTCCAAACAGCCTGAATGAAGTTCAAGGTAACAAGGGGCATAAGGATCTTCTCCCCACCACCTTGCTTCCTTCTGCATTTGCTCTAGGAGACGAACTGGCGTTATGGGCCCCTTGCAACCAACATGTGAAATTGACTAGGTTCCAGGGTGAGTGCTTTAAAATATTTACGATCTGTTCTCTCCACTGTTATTGCATTGTAACTAACTATTTCTGCTATACTATCGTTGTGTGCCCAAAACACAGTCGAGTGACTATCTAGGCTAAGGTAGGTGCTTGATAAACATTTGCTGGACTTAATTTAACATTTGTTAAATTTTCTTTATATACACTTCTAGATACACAAACATGTAGGTGCCCAGTACATATTTGTGAATGAATGGTTAATTAGCTGATTAGCTGGACAAACTTAATAACCCTCCAGGCAATGCCTGAGAACCTTTTAAGTACCTAAACGCTGAGAAATACAGACTGCTCTTTTCTGGGCTTCCTCATCCCTAGAGAAGGAGGAGGACAGAGAGTATACAACCTGGGATGGTTTCTCAGAGGTCCACATTTTAAATCCAATGGCTTTGAAACCAGTAACTAAAGAACAAACCTTGGCTTCAGTAAGGACTCCAGGAACACACCCATACGAACACAGGCACGTGCTGCCTGAACAGGTAGGTACCATGCAAATGTACCACATGCAGGCACGATTCCGGTATATACCGGATGTATCACAGCTGATATCTATTCACCAAGAGCAAATTATTAAATGGGCGATAATTAGGCTCATGCAGACTTCTGTTCTTTAGTGGCTATTCTCATCAGGAACCGTTAGCAAACTAAACGTGTTTTGAAAAAGAGTAAGCACCAGCAGAATGTACCCCCTTTCTTGGGTTCAGTCCTGCTGGGGTGTCCAGAATCCATTCTCAAAAAAAGTGGCCACTACTTAAATAAACAGCCATGGGCTGAGAAGAGAAATCTCAGAGGGGGAATGTAGCCCTTCCCTTACTGAGAGGCCGTAGGCAACCACATCATTTCTTGGCCCTCAGTGTGCTCATCTGTAAAATGGGGTTAATACTCTCCATCCTGCCTCACTGACCCACCTTAAGTGCTATAATACTTGAAAAACAAACCTGCCCTGTAAGGTCATGCAAACGTATTATTATTCTAGCAATCTGTTAATCACTGATGACACTGTACCCCAGAATGTGTTACAAAATTACTGCCTCTGAGCATACATTATCCAGGACAGATACATGACACACAGGTGAGACGATCTGTGTGTAAACCGAGTCCTGTTCCCAACACTCCCTCAGAGGGAGTTTCCTCAGGCAACCTGAGTGCGTCCTGGCCATCTTCAAGCGTCTGCTCGGTGCAGTCTGTTCTCGTGTCATTGGGTTTTCTTGAAAGCCAGGCAATTTCCTCGCGCGGCCGGAGCCAGCTCCGAGCCGGGATTCCTGAGGTTTTCGGCCCAGACCCCGCTCCGGGCAGGAGGAGCTGGGCCGGACAGCAGGGCGGCCCCTCCCGCGCTCTGGGCGGCTCCTTCCTCTCCCTCCGGCCCTGGCGGCCGCGGCCCTCGCGCTGTGTCACTTTCGCCGCCGCCGCGCCGGCAGCTCCGGCCGCTTCCTCTCCTGCCGCGCCGGCCCGAGGCCCGGAAACAATCCCCGGCCACGGAGACAGAGCGCCGGGCGGGCGGGCGGCCCGGCTTCGGGCGGCGGCCAGGGCGGCAGCAGCGGGCTGGGCCTGGACTGGGGCAGCCTGCGGCTACCACTGTCCCCAGACTGAAGAACTGGGGGCTGAGGGGCCGCCGGGCTCGCTCATCTCTGCAGGTCTGGGAAGGCGGCGCCGCGCGCGGGCACGCACACCCACGGGGCACCTCGGAGTGCAAGGGTCAGCCCCGGCGTGTCCGGGGGGCGGCGACACGCGCGCGCCCGCGGCTCCTCCCCGCCCAGGCAGACCAGCCCCTGGGGCCGCCGGGCGGGCGGCCGGGTGGCCGGGTCAGGGGCGGTCCGGGACGCGGAGGGAGGGGCCGCGTGACTCCCGCCGCACGGCGGGTCCGGGACTCCACACAGATGACAAGCACAAGCAACCCCAGGGTCTCCCCCGCCCATAGCCGCAGTATCCCCTCTCCAAGTAGCCCAGACGCGCGCGCGGGAACACACGACCCCAACTAGAACGGCGAGGGAGCCGGCGGGACCGGTCCTGCAGGGTATCAGGGCCCACGGGCGTCCCCACTATGCCGCGGTCTGCGGTCCCCGCCCCCCACACACGCCGGAGCGGTGTGTACACACATACAGCGGGGCGGGGGAGGCGACGCCTCACTCCTCGGGGTGGGGACGCACACAACGCCACCAGCCATCCCTCCCCTCTACGCGCCGAACGCCCCTCCCTGCTCGCATCCCCTCCTCCCCAGCCCCAACCCTGAAACTCCGCGGAACCAAACAGAGCCAACGCCGCCCAGATGAGGGGCTCGGATCCCCGATTGTCTTTTAACATCAATGGAGAAATACCCGGCTCAGACGCGCGGTCCCTGGGACGCCTCCTCCGGTTGCATGCAGGCACCAGCACGCGGTCCTCGGAGGCCCCAGACCTCCGCCGCAGCCCAAGCCCTCGCAGCCCGCCGGCCCTCCCCCACGACCCGCGCCCGGGACAGTCACCTGCCCGTCTTCCTGACGAACTCTAGCTGGAGCCCACCCCACGGCCGCGCGGGTCACTCGCTGCCGAGAGCTGGCTTTTCACAGCCTGTCAACTTAACCCCTGCTCCGCCGGGCGGATCTATTCCCCAGGCCCGATTACACCGCGGTGACGAGAATAATCAAAAAGACAACAAAATCACAAGCGTGGGGACTGGCCAAAGCTGAGACCGCAATGAGTCCACCAATTGGTTTCTTCCTCTGCTCCCATCCCCCGCGCCCCCCGCTGCCCGCGGGCTCAGCAGGGACGGAGGGAGGGGGCTGCACCCTGTCTAGACGACAGCCATCCACAGACATCCCCGAGCCCGCGGGGACGGGTGCAGACACACACACACGCGCGCGCTCGCTGCCACAGACACAATCAGTCACCAGGGGAAGGAGGGGAGGCGTGGAGACACACTCTCCGGGTCCCTCCGGCAGCCCGGAGTGCGGCAGCCCCCGGCCCCGAGACGCGCTCCCTACCTCGGCGGAGCGCAGTCAGAACAGCTGCAAGTTTGGCTGGTACTAAACCAACTGCTCGATGCAGCAAATGCGGGCTTCAAAACAAAAGGGACAGGAATCACGCTCGCTCCCTTCCTCCCCCCGGGTCGGAACCCAGCACATGACAGCCGCTACACCGCGCAGCTCCAACGCGAGCTGGGATCCTGCCGTGCGGCCCCCAAGAACCCCCCTGGGCGCCGGGGCTCCAGGGCCACGGCTCCCCACGGAGCGCAGAACGCGGCAGGGAATGGGACAAACCCAGGGAGGGGGCGAGATTGTGGAGTGCAGTCCCCCACAGAGGGGGAGGAGGGGGCGGTGGATGGGTGCGGACACCCCGCTGGCAGAGGCGCAGGGAGGGGGAAGGGGGTAATTGTTTGGGGCGGTTTTCCCGGATTTATCTATAAGCACGCGCACGTCACGCAGCCCTCCTCCCGAGTCCTCGGATCGATCGGCAAGCTGGGATGACTAAAAGAGGAGGACGGACGAGGGGATGCTCACCTCGGGGTTCCTCTGGCCGCTGCGCGGAGCCCCAGTCAGGGGTGGGGGAAGGGGGCAGGGAAGGGGAAGGGAGGGACGAGGCTCTGGATTGCCGACTCCTGCCTCGAGTTCGGCGCGTCCCAGCTGCGGAGGGGACCCGGCGCCCGGGCGCAAAGACCCAGCCGAGAGGGGAGGGAGGGAGGGAAGGGAAAGAGGGAGGGAGGGGCGGGTAGGGGGGAGGGAGTAAAGGAAGGAAAAAAATGTTCGCTGATCTGACACAGGGAAAGAGAATGTAGGAGAGTGACGTCCAGGCCCCGCCCTCCCCTCCGGCCACGTGCAAAGACTTGAAAGGAAAGAGGGAGGCGGGAGGCCTGCTGGGTAATGTAGTTCGCCTTTCTTTCCCAGAATGGCGGGCCCTGGAGAGCGGGGTGGCCCGAGGACGCTGCGGTTGCCGCCTGAGCAGCCGAGACAGCCCAGTCCGGCGACGCCGAAACTCTCCCCGCCACGACTCCACGGTGCTGGCGCAGCCCGGGGTGGGGACCTCTGCGGCGGGAGAACTGGGGGCTTAGGCGCAGTCCAAACTAACGGAAAACGTTTGGTTTTAGAGTCAGAAAGCCTTTAAGGATGAGGGCTTCCTTGCTTAAAGTGCAAAATCCGTCCTAATGGCAGATAAAAGGGAGCTTTGTGTATGCACTGGGGGGCCCAAGTGGCGTAATTAATGCTACATTAAATGCCATGCTCGCTTATTGAGATGCATATGTTATAATTAACATTTGAGCATCTCTGTGGCAGGGGCGGGATGTTGTAATTAGATATGCACTTTGCAACCAATTAATTTTCCTTTGGCCAAGCTAAGGGCTGGGACATGGTAGCTGGGAGAATTCAATGCAGTGGATAATTCAGTAATCACTTAACCAGATCACCAATGTTTTGGTCAAAACCGAACTTGGCACAGAGAGGCCTTCAGGAGAAATACTGTATAAAATACTGTATGTCCCACCGAGTAACGGAGTTCGAAACTTGTAGGAACTGTATGACACAGTATAACTGCTGTAGAAATCCATTTATTAATTCATATAACATTTGGTAAGCCCTTTCCACAGATCAGGAACGTCTGGGAATGCTAAGACAGGTAAGACCCTCAGTCTAGTATAGGGACAGCAGTCAATGAAAGTGCTGCATGGGGGGGGGATAAGTCAATACTTAACATAGGGATGAGCCCAAAATGCTATGGACCCCCCCACCCCCTCCCGCTGCTCCCCAACCAGGAGCAGCCAAACAGGATGGAGGGTAGATGGGAGTGAGAGAGGGTCAGGAAGGCTTCCTGGAGGAAGTGGTAATTGAGCAAGGAATTTCTAAGATTTTTAACAAAGGCAAAGGAATGGGTAGCCGTCTCATTAAGGCTATAGGGTACAAAGTCTCCAGATGAGAGAGAAGAAAGCTAATTTAAAAGGTCCCAGCAATTTGGCAGGGCAGAAGGGGACAGATTGGGGTTGGGGAAGCAGCAAAGGAAAGGGGGGGTGGTGGCTGGAGTGTGAGTCTAGAGGGCAGATGGAGCCTGGGATGGTTTCCCAGAAGAGGTGGGGCTGACTGTGGGTGGGCCTTGAAGGATGGATGGAATTTTGTTTTGGGTTGAGAGCTCATCTTGGAGGATTGAGATGCAGCATGGGCCAAGTCTTAGGAGGAAAGCAAAGCAGCATATACATTCACATCCTGCAGAGCAACTCATCTGATTCTTATGTCATCCCCTCCCTTCTAGAGTGAGGTGCAGGCCCAGAGACTAAGCAGCTCATCCACAGTCATGGATTGGTGAGAGGCAGAATGGGTACCAGCAGCCAGTTGTCTGGGTGCCACTCCTGAAAGGAACATGTTTGAGCACACCTGACTCTTCCCGCTGGTTTGTCCCTCTTAGCATTTATGCCTCATTGGCTCAGCAGTGAGTTATTTTTGTGCTTTAACATCTGGACAATTTCTTTGGTTTCCAAAATATTAAATAATAGTACTGGAGTCTATCCATCCAGCAAATTCTCACTTACTTACCTTATTGCCAATGTTGGATTTGCACATTATGTGACGGGCATGCCACCTGTGAAGGAAACAAGAGTAGAATTGTCTAGTTCTTGGCTTTGCTTTTGCTTTAAATGACACCCTCACAGGTGAGGAGAGGCTGAGCAATGTGCAGAATGGAAACATCGTGGAGAGCACACACCTCTGTTTGGGGCATCTGCCTGGGCTGAGAGAGCAGTAGGGATAACAGGCTCCAGAATCAGCCTGAACCCTGGGTTTGAATCCCAGGCATGATACTTCCTGACTCTGCGACCTTGGGCAGCTTACTTAACCTCCAAATGGATGACCTTGGGTGAGCTTTTCTCGGCCTTGTGAGAACCAATGTTGCTAAGGTATTTAAACTGGCTCTGTCGTATGGAAAGTGCTTAACTTTGATTCCCTTTCTTGTCCCAGGTCTTTCTGGCTCATGAGAATAATCCTGGAGTTTTGCTTTCTGCAGCCTCACACCAGTAGAGCTGGTGGTGCAGGACTGATTCTTGAGGGTGATTCATCTTAATGTGTGAAATAAGTTAGGCTTGTCTTCAACAAGCCTTGGCCCAGGTCTAGTCTTCACTCCCACTGGCCTCTCTCTCTTAACCCTCATCAGCTGACAGTGTTCATGCTCTCCCCCTCCCTACCCTGCTGCCCAAGGACCCCACCCCGACGACGATGCTGCCTTCTCTGGGCATTGCCCTAGGCCCCACATTGCTGCTCCCTGCCCATCGAAACTTGCCTCCTGATTTCCATATCCTCACAGCCGGCTCTCCGCTTTACCTGCATTCTAGTAAATCTTCATTAATGTATCAGATATTCTTGTCATTCTCTCCTCCAGCCCTGACATTTTTGTCTTCTTATTGAGAGCTCTCTGGAGTGGCCTCTGGTGATGGGCATTTTAGGCTGGAATTTGGGAGGAAGGCTCTGGGGATCTCCCAGACCAAATCTCCCCGGGGAGGGAGGCCCCGGGCTTACTTGGCCCCTCATCCGCCCTTCCCTCTCTGCTCTGTGACTGATCGCATGCCCAACCTTCAGGCTTTGGTCGGAAGAGCTGCTGGGTATGGAGTTCATGAACTGGAGATTCTTGGGGGAAATGACACTGGCATTGGTTTAACTGTGGCAGATTTTGAGTGGCCAGGAGTTGCCTCTGTCTGATTTGTTAGCACATAGCCTAGAAATGAAAAGTCAGAATGTTTCTCTTTGTTGTAAGCAGTTGCTTCTCCTCATCCCCGCTTGCCTAAGACACTGGCAAAAAGTAGTATTTCTCCTTTCTTCCCACGCCTTCTCTCCACCCAGCCCCATAGCCTTTCCAAGGAGGTTACCCCTGTCAGTCCACACATTTATTGAAGGCCTGGCGGGAGACTGCCAGAGTGCTGGGGCAGAGAAGCCACCTGCCTTCAGGGGCTAAGACCAGGCCAACACGCAGAAGATAACAGGAAAATGAATGAAGTGCCTGCTCTTTGAGGGTGATGTTGAATAAACTAAGAGATCTTAGGTGGCCAGGCGCGGTGGCTCACGCCTGTAATCCTAGCACTCTGGGAGGCTGAGGCGGGTGGATTGTTTGAGCTCAGAAGTTCGAGACCAGCCTGAGCAAGAGTAAGACCCCATCTCTATTAAAAAATAAAATAGAAAAATTAGCCAGGTGTGGTGGTGCATGCCTGTAGTCCCGGCTACTCGGGAGGCTGAGGCAGGATAATTGCTTGAGCCCAGGAGTGTGAAGTTGCTGCGAGCTAGGCTGACACCATGGCACTTTAGCCCAGATGACAGAGTGAGACTCAGTTTTGAAAAAACAAGAGATCCTAGGAGGCTGCAATGGTCAGAGAAGGCTTCTGGGAGGAAGGTGGCCCTACATCCACTTGTAATTTCTCACTGGGAGGAGGTCAGTGGTGGCCCAAACCCCTGTGTTGTAGTACTGCCGTGGGAGGCATTGCAGAAGTTGTGACCTTCAGCAGAAGCTAGAGAGTGGCTTCATTGTGCAGTTTGGTGTCCACTGACTCTGCAGAATGAAGTTGCCAGTCTAGTGTCTACACTTTGTGACCGTGGTGTTATCCTGGAGAGACACAAGCTTGCTAGAACAAGGTTAAATTTCACCCCTGGCTCTTCTCAGCTTCCACTACACAGCCCCAAAGACCAATGCCTGAAAGGCAGGTGCAAAGTGATCCCCTGAGGTTGAAGTTGGTGGTGGAGGAAGGGACATGGAGAGAGAATAATGAGCTTGAGAAATAAAGCTATGGATATTTATTGGTTGCATGCTGTGCATGAGTCATGGCTGGGCACTATGAGGAAGAAGCGTGTGAAAGGAGGTTCCAGGTCCCACCCGACCCTGTCCCACTGTGTGACATTTCCTCTCTCTGGGCCTCAGTTTCCACACCTGTAAAATAAGAGGGTTGGACTCTGTGATCTCCAAGATTATCTTCAAATCTGAACTTCTCCCTTAAAAAACTGTAAAAGAAACTGTAAGGTTAAGTAGCCAAAAGGATGAACTTTAACTGTTGAATTCCAACAGAGCAGGAAACGTTTGTTATATTCATTAAAGCCCTGAAGTCCAGAGGGCACATAAAATAAGCAGACCTCCTCTTGCAAGATTCAAGGACAGTAAGTGAAGCCCCTGAGTCAGCAGACATTCCTTAAGTGTCTCAGAGTTTAAGGTCAGACCTCAGGGGTCAGCGGCATGAGTACCACACCTTGTCCATGATGGGGGTCCGGGCAAAAGATATACCCCATATCTCTGCAAGAGACAGGTTTTCTTGTTTTGCCTGGCCACACTCTAGAAAAACCAGATCACTCTCACTCTGGGAAGGGAAGCAGGCTAATTCGACCAGAGGCATACATCTGATCCAATGGACCACTGGCCAGAAGGACTTGAGTGTCCCTGGCTCCATCAGATGAACTGAGCCAATCAGATTTCCTCTTGCAAGATTCTGAAGGAAGAGGTGGAGAAACCTCTGCTGATTGGTGATGGCTCCTCAGATGGAGGCTTGTGGCCAAGGTGGGCCCAGTGCAAGGTAAATAAGAAAGGAAGGAGGGAGAGGAGGAGGGAGAGTTGTTTTGAGGAGCCTCCATTCCTAACTTCCCGTTCTTGGTCACTGGACGTTCTACCGTGCCTCCCTTGGATTCCTGATCCCTCTGTATCCTTAGAGTAATCCCCTGTAATTTGTGTTCCTTTGAGTGAATGCTGAGCTTTGTAATCCGAAGATCCACATCTAGAACAGGCTGAAAGAGAGGAAGTGCAGAGAGAAGACTTGGGCCATGACGATCTCTCTAGCTGTGAATCTCAGACGCCCTTCCTGTTTCTGTCCCAGATGTCTCCCTCTTCAACCAGTTTATCATGTCTGTCTCCTAAGTTCTTATTCTGAAATATCTGCAAAATCATTTGGCTTTGAACCTGCCACAGCTTCTAAATCCCTTTCCAAAGAACAAGAGCTAATATATTACTTGAGCGATGACTATTTGCCAGGCAAGAAAAGCAACACCTTTTGTGCTTTGTCTCGTTTAGTTGACACAGCAACTTTTACAGTGGAGGAAAGTGAGGACAGAATGGGTGAAGTGACTTCCCCAGGGACACGCAGATAGGTGGTGGTCCATCCAGGGCTGTGGACCTCGGAGCCAGCAAGCTTGGCCACACCCCTCATCTTGAAACAGTAAGATCCACCTTCTCTAAGTCCCCTGGCTTGCACCTGTCCCTAGCTGCAGGAAACATTGGAAACATCGTTCTTCCTCATTGGTGCATTTGTAATAAGGTGTTTTTTTATTCCTTTAAACTGAGGCTTCAGACATGTGTGTATATTTGTGTATATTTGATGCCTCAAATCATTCTATGCCGTAGAATAGTGATATTTGTTCATTTACCTCATTGGTTAAAAAAAAAAAAATTTTAATCTGGCATCTATAAAAGATGTTTGTTTATCTACTTATTATTTATTTATCTATCTATTTAATATTTATATCAAAAAGACATTTTAAATGATGGTCTGAAGATGAAAAATATTTTTCAAGAATTTAAAAATTTTTACAAATTAATGACTCAAAAGTCCTTTTGCTCTTAGGAAGTTTACTTTCTGCCTATGTTTAACACAAAAGTGAATATCAATAAACATCACAGTGTTTTCATCGGGCACCCCACTGGCTCATTTTGGGACACACATACCTGGGGCCCAAATTTGAGTGTTTGTCATATTCCCTAATTTGTTAATAATAAAATTGCAGGAAATAATGAAGATGCAATCAGCTAAATCCAAGGGACTCTTCCTGCCTTTCTCGACTTGTTTATTGCCCTAGTATTTTTTATTTTTTGTATTTTAAACAAGTGATTTATCATGTGTAATTATGTAATAGCTGAGATGGCATTGCTTATGCATTTTTGCATTTGGCTTTAGTCGTGTAATAAAATTAAATGCACATATTTTCTGTGTTATTAAAAAGTCTTTATAGACACCATTTGAAAAATCATTTAAGTGACCTTTTCTTAACCCTAGCATTTATTAAGTATGATAATGCGTTTGCTCTAAGTATCATGAATGACAGGCACACACAAAAATGGGCATTCATCTAGGCTCACAGAACCTCACAGTTTAGTTTAGAAGACAGACATATTTTAAACAGAAATGACAGTATAAGATTAAAATCCAAAATGTGCCAGGCGTATACTGCAGAGTGATTGTTCAGGGAAAAAGCAGCCCTTGAAAGCTAGAGCGGCAGGGATAGATCCCAGGGAGGCGGGGGACCCGAGCCAGGCTTGGAGGTCTGAGTGTGCTTTGGAGGGGACAGGGTGGCTAGGGGGCTTTCCCTGTGACAGAGGGGCAAGAGTGTAGAAATGGGAATTGGTAGGGGGAGAGGCTGAGCAAAGAGGAGGAGGAGGAGGCTGTAAGTCCAGAAAGTTAATCATGCGCTGTTGGTTCAAGGCTGGACTCAGGAGGCAGGCAGACCAGGATTTGAATCTTGCCTTCACGACTTTTATTTTTTTTTTTTTTTGAGACAGAGTCTCACTCTGTTCCCCGGGCTAGAGTGCTTTGGCATCAGCCTAGCTCACAGCAACCTCAAACTCCTGGGCTCAAGCAATCCTACTGCCTCAGCCTCCCGAGTGGCTGGGACTACAGGCATGCACCCCCATGCCCGGCTAATTTTTTGTATATATTTTAGTTGTTTGGCTAATTTCTTTCAATTTTTAGTAGAGACGGGGTCTCGCTCTTGCTCAGGCTGGTCTCGAACTCCTGAGCTCAAACGATCCGCCCACCTCGGCCTCCCAGAGTGCTAGGATTACAGGCGTGAGCCACCGCGCCCGGCCCCTTCACGACTTTTACAACCACTTGGCCTTGGGCAACTTGATCACTCTCAGCTTTCATTTCCTCAATAAAGTGAGGCTATAACAGAACATATCTCAGTAAGTTGTTATGAGGATTAAAGGAGATAATGTATATAAAACACTTAGCATGTAGTAAGGACTCATAGTAAGGCTAGTTTTTATTTTTTGTTATTATTGTTATTTTTGTTGTTACACCAGGGATAGGCTACGTGGGACCAGGAACAAAAATTTGACCAATTTGGACTTTATTCTGTGACCCGGGGGGTGAGGTTAGACTTGAGGTTTAAGTAGTAATTCAGGCAGGCAGTAGAGTGTGGCCCAGACCATGGGCTCCACTCCTGGCCTAACCCCCAATCCCAGTAACCCTCATCCTCACCTTCAGTATGGCCTCTGGGGGCCAGCAGAACTTGGAGACAGGGAGCTGTCCCCTCGGTTCCCTAGGAGCTGACATTCTGTTCCCCTCTCATTCACAGGCAGACACACGTGCACACCCTGCCTCTTTTTCTGTTTTGACAATATTGATTATCAGATTTGTTTATATTTCACTGATTCCAGAAAGGACTCGAGACAGCTTTTTAAATTCCAAGATGTACCTACCAGTATATGAAAATAGGAGTTTACACAAAAGACTGCGAGATAGTTTTATCCCTTTTACAAAAGGAGAAACCATAGTATCTTTAAATAGCAGCTCATCTGGTGTGTGCAAAGTCAGATCTGATTAACAAAATTTCGCCTCCCCAGCACCTTGTCTGGATCGTGTCTATGGCATCAGTGTGGTTCACAGCCTCACTCCCCATTATCGCCTTCACGGGAGTGGGCTGATTCTCATCAAGTTTGGTACTTGAATAAAGGGCATGTGAAGCTCTTGAATTTGTTTTGTGCTGAGCTAAGTGATTGAATGGAACCTGGTCTGGATGTCACTGAGCTGCCAAGTGGTCAGGGAATCCTGCCTGGAGGAGGTGGCAAAAAAAACAAGGTTCTCAAAAAAACAAGGGAAGATGCCTTTTGGCTGACCTGGAATGGGAGACCATCCCAGGGGAACGGAAGCAGTGTGGGGGAAATGCTAGGCTGCTGTTCTTCCTGTAGGGTCCTGGCAGAGGTGGTCAGCCAGCCTGGAACCTTGGACAGAGCCAGAGAGGGGAGCTGGCTGGTGACAGTTCACCTGTCCTCCCTCTAGAAAACAATTTTGGTTGTCTGCTATATTTGTATATTTCAGCCCTATCAAACATACCCTATGTTATAGTTTGAATGTGTCCCAATACATTCATCCAACATGTTCTTTTTTTCATCCCCAAAAGCATGTCTTGGAAACTTAATCCTCCATGCAACAGTGTTGGGAGGTAGAGCCTGATGGGAGGTACGTAAGTCCTAAGGGCTCCACCCTCATGAATGGATTCGTTGCTGATTATGAAAGGGCTTCAGGCTGCAAGTTCGATCTCTTGCTCACGTGTGCCCGTCCTTCCATCTTCCACCACGGGATGACACAGCAAGAAGGCCCTCACCAGATGCGGGCCCCTCTACCTTAGACTCAGCAGCCTACAGAAACGTAAGAAATAAATCTCTGTTCTTCATAAATTACCCAGACTCAGGCATTCTGTTATAGTAGCACAAATCGGACTAAGACAGCCTTTCAGCGGGCAGGTTGCCTTGGCAACCTTAAAGTCACTAGAGGGCATCTATAATGGGTAGAAAGTGATATTAATTTAGTTACAGGTTATTTTTTTTCTGGGAGGAGTTTTAGTGTTAGGCTACTTAAAGTACTCAGATGCGATCTTTTTGCCTGAGCAGACTAATAATCACCTTGTAATTTAATTACTGAGCTAGTACCAGTGAACTCCACTGCTATCAATCGCGTTGTAATCTTGAATACCACCCTCTCGGACAAGGCCTATCTCTGGAAGCTGTGGTTATCCAGACATAGGTCTTAACCGATGCTGTGCTTTGTGAAGCCACTTAGCCGTGGAATCAGCTGGAGGGATCCTTGTGAAATGCAAGCACGTTCTGAGTGGCCCACCTGTCAGCGGTGACAGGCGTTCGGTTCCATGAAAGAGCATTCCAGGTTGTCCACACTGTTGCTTCTCCATTCCCTACAATCCTATTCTACCCGCTAAGTTCCCATTTCCTAGGTATAGAAAACTCCTAATCATGGAACTGTAGTTATTTAAAATGTTTTTAATTTTTAAAAATTATGGGAAACCATACATAATATAAAATTTACCTTCATAACCATTTTAAGGGTACATGCACTGTACAATTAAAGTTGGCATTAAGGACATTCACATGGCACTACCATTGCCACCATCTATCCACAGATCTCTTGCAAAACTCGAACTTTGTACCCATTAAACCATAATTCTCCATTCCACTCTGCCCCCAGCACCTGGCAACCACATTCTGATTTTTGTTTCTATGAATTCGGCTACCCTAGGTGCTTCATATAAATGGAATCATACAGTATTTGTCCTTTTATGACTGGGTTATTTTACTTTGCAGCATAATGTCATCCATGTTGTGGCACGTGTCAGAATTTCCTCTTTTTAAGTATAAATAATATTCTACTGTATATATAAACTACTTTTTGTTTATCCATTCATGTGTTAATGGACATCTGGGTCGTTTCCACCTTTTGGCTATTGCGAATAATGCTGTTATGAACATGGGTGAACAAATATCTCTTTGAGTCCCTGCCTTCTATTCTTTTGTGTATATACCTAGAAGTGAAATTTCTGGATTATATGGTAATTCTATTTTTATTTTTGTGAGGAACCACCATACTGTTTTCCATAGTGGATGCACCATTTTACATTTACACGAGAGTGTACAAGTGTTCCAGTTTCTCCACATCCTTGCCAACACTTGTTTGTTTGTTTTGCATAGGAGCTCTCCTAATGGGTGTGAGACAGTCATAATTATTTTTTTAAAGGCAGGGCCTATCTAATCCTACTAGTTAATGATAACACCACTACTAATAGCAATTATAATAGCTGACATTAATTGACCATATAACATGTAGTAGACACTCTGTGTTGTCTCATTTGCTCTTCAAATAAACCCTATGAATAATGTGCCATCATTATTCCCATTTTACAGATGAATAAACTGAGACCTAGAAAGTTTATATAATTGGTGATTTGCCCAAGGTCACAGAACCAGGTAATTATCCAATACCACTGAAGGTGGACACTGAAGAAGCTATGGAATTCCTCAGCACAGACCAAGACCTGCTTATGAGTGGACAGAACAATCTGTAGTAATGCAGTTCTTTTCTTATGTTTCTAAAATGTAGTGCCTCTCCTGACAACATTTCCATGACAACAAACAACATCGAAGACAACGATGATGATGGTGATGTTAAAGAAGAAAAATGGAATTGAATATAACCAAACATTCAGCTATAATCTCCATATGTAACAAAAACTAAAACCTCAATATTTGACCATTTCATATTCATAGAGAACTAAATTAGAGGGTTATTATTCACATAATGGAATTATTTGCTTTATAGAAGGATTCGCTGAATTATCCTCTTCTGTGATGAGCTTTCTCAGTTCATTTAAAATAGGAATTAATTTACAACAATGTGATGTATATATAGTTTCCCCCAGAGCACATCTATTGCTCAGCATGAAGCCAAATCAAGTTGCTAAAATGATTTTGATTACTGGATAATGACAGCGGGGAATATTTGCTCACTTCAGCGTTTGAGAATTCCAACAAGGAAAGGATTTGTAGACTCAACTATCAAACCACTTTCCTTAATCTTGGTGAACTTACGAAGACCAGAGAAATGCCAAAAGACAGGTGGAACAGATTATTAAACAAATGTTTTTGCAGGCACTTATGAAAAAGTGATCACTTGGAGACTACTTAACAAGACATAAATAATAAGACAAGCCAAACTTTTCTTGTCTTGCCAATGCTAATAGAGAGCTAGAGTACAAAATCTTTTCTTGTATTGCTAATGCTAACAGAAATGTAGAGGAGGAGAGAGCCATAGATTTGTTATGCATTTGACAATCTCTCCTGACCTTCTCATAAAAAAGCAGAAGAAATGTCACTGGGTAGTAACACATGACTAGATGAGCAGTCACTTCTGACTTTTCGGTGTGTTGTAGATTTCTGTTCAGTTAATCAGCACTCAGTAGCACATTCCCACCATATCAGTTAGGAATCACATTCAGCTGCTATTAATGGAGACCCAAATTACAGTGGCTTAAAAAAAAGACAGGAATTTATCTCACATTAAAAAAAAATTGGTACAGCCACGTTGGAAGACAGTTTGGCAGCTTCTTACAGAACTAAACATACTCTTATCATACAATCCAGCAATAGCTTTCCTTGGTATTTACCCAAATGAGTTGAAAACCTACGTCCACACAAAAACCTACACATAAATGTTTATAGCAGCTTTATTCGTAATTGCCAAAACTTGGAAGCAACCAAGATGTCTTTCAATAGGTGAATGGATAAACAAACTGTGGGACATGCAGACAATGAAATGTAATTCAGCAATAAAAAGAAACGAGTTATCAAGCCACGAAAAGGCACGGAGAAAGCTTAGTGCGTATTGCTAAGTGAAAGGAGCCAATCTGAAAAGCCTACATGCTGTGTGATTCCAACTCTATGACACTGTGGAAAAGACAGAACTACGGAGACAGTAAAAAGATCAGTGGTTGCCAGGCGTTGGGCGGGGGGTGGGGGAAGGGATGAACAGTGGAGCACAGGGGATGTTTAGGACAGTGAAACTATTCTGCATAAAAGTCCTTATACCTTTGTCAAAACTGATAGAATCTGCATGCGAAGCATGAACTCCCAGGCAAACTGTGGACTTTAGTTAATGGCAGTGTATCAATATTGGCTCATCACCTGTAACAAATGTACTATATTAATGCATACTGTTAACACCAGTGGAAACTGGGGGGGCGTGGGGGGATCTGGGAACTCTCCGTACTTTCCACTCAATTTTTCTGTAAACCTAAAACTGCTCAAAAAAAGAAAAAAGCAAGACTGAGAAACAAAAAAGTCCAGAGTTAGGGCAGTCTGGTGTTAGTGTGACGGCTCCACGCTTACCAGGGCTCCAGCTGCCTCCATCTTCCTACTTCACCTTCCCTAGTGAGTGGCTTCCACCGTCCAAGTGGTGACTTGGGCCCTGGCCCTTGGAACATCCCATAGCAGTAGAGGGATGGGAAGACAGGCAAAGGGATGCCTGGTTCCCCAAGTCAGTCCCCTTAAAGAGATGTCCCAGTTGAATGCAGACTGCTTATTAGGTGACATAAGGAATTATTGTTCATTTTGTTAGGTATAATATTGGTATTGTGGTTATGTTAAAAAAGAAAGTATCTCTTAGAGGGACATGCTGAGATATTTATGGGTAGAAATAACATATCTGGCCTTTGCTTTAAAATTATCTAGAAAAGAAAGACAAGGAGAAGGCTAAATGAAATAAGAAGGGCAAAATGTTGATAGCTATAAAACTATGTGAAGGGTGCATGGAGGTTCTTGTTTTTTTAAGAGACAGGGTCTCGCTCTGTTGCCCAGACTGAAGTGCGGTGGGATGAGCATAGACTTGCCTTGGTGTGGAGCGTTTGCTTAGATGGTGATGGGCGGATCCCGGCGTGCAGACGTGGCCCCGCCCCCTGCGTAAAGGTATAAAAGGGCAACTCCACACGGGGGGGGGGGGCGGAGGCTCCAAGCAGGGAGTGTGGTGAGGTCTGTTGTGACCAGGGCTGGTGACCGCTGAGCTCCTGGCACAGGCCCGTGAGGAGGCAGGGAGGCAGGAGGCCCTCCTGGGGCATCCATACTCTGCCAGACCTTTGCCGGGCTCGCCTCCTGGGTGCGGGTGGTGACCCCAGGCGAGGGGCTCTGTGAGCCAAGAGCCCGGCCAGCCAGGCCTGCAAGCTGGGCACCGGCGCAGGGCTCGCATGGAACGCGCTGCTTAAGTGCAGGTCTCAGGTGCCAGGCGGATGCCATCCGTCAGTTCTTCCTCATCCTTCCGGCACATGCTTCCGAAAGGAAGTGAGTGGCAGACACCAAGGAGGTACGCCCTCCCCGCATCTCTCACTCCGAGGCACCTCTGTTGTCCAACACCAGCGATGGAGAAAGGAAAAGGCAGGTAGAGAATCTCACATTGACCTGTACTTCCTGTCTGCCGATAAATGTTCTAGCAATATCGAACAATTCTTCCCCCCACCCCACACACACTGACTAGGCTGCTTCTTGCCCCTGGTTTTCGCACCCTGGTCCACACAGTTTCCTTTGCTGGCAGTGCCATCCCCACCCATCCTCCAGCGCTCTGTTCATCCTACACTCAGTGGTCACTTCCTCCAGGAAGTCTGCTTGGGTTTCTTGCTCTGGGCTCCCTGAAACACCCTGTCCATATCTCTCTATTGCAGGGGTAATGCTGCCATATAAGGCTTCTTTATGGGTCTGCCTCTCCACGGACTACGAGTCTCATACATTTGCTTTATTGTCCTTCGTATGCATAGCACTTCACACTGTGCTGGCCAAAAGATATGTCAAGATATGTTGTTGCTCAATGAATAATGATACCTCACTTTTATCTAGCACTTACCGTGGGCCAGGCGGCATGCTAAGAACATTACCTGCGTTGTGTGTTTTAATCTTCACAGCAACTCAAGGAGCGAGGCACCAATAGTATCTGCATTTTACACATTCCTCCTCATCCTTCTGTCTCATGCTCCCTAACGGAAGCGGGTGGCAAGGCTTGGAAAGGTTATATTACTTGCCCAAGTAACGCAGGTAGCAAGCGCCAGTCCTAGAACTCAAAGTCCAGGCGTTAGGACTCCATACTCTTAAATACTGCTGGACACTCCCTTCTGCAGATACTTGTGGGTTGCAGGATTGAATGCTTTTCATGAGCTGTAATGTGCATCATTAAAATGTAAATGTTTCTGATGGTGAAAAAAGGATGTGAAATAAAGCTCAGAGATTTACATTTGGAGGGAAGAAAATATCCTCTCTCCCCATATCTATTAGTCAATTCTCCAAATACTTATGGCATTGGATTTATCTGGAGCTCAGTACTACGTTAATAGCTGCAGGGAAGCAAAGCTAGACAGGTAGCTTTTCCTGCCTTGCAGACTTGCTACTATGGCTGAGACACAGTGGCACAGCCACGAGGACGCCCCGAGATGGAGTCTGGTGAGCAGGGAAGGCAGCCTGGGCTGCTGGGAGAAGACCTGAGTGGCTCTGGGCAGGGGGCGGTGGTCAGAAAGAAGGTCACAGCGCACAGAGCAGTCTTTGATGAGAACAAGACCTGCTAGCTTGGACTTCTCTGTGGGTCTTACCAAAGTCCCCATGGAGTGGGCTGGAAGGCACCTCTTATGTGATGCTGAATATCTGCGACAGCCCCCACCCTCATTCCACAGCTGAGAAAGGAAACCGGAGTTCTCTGCCTGGGCTGAGACAGGGAGGAAGTCTGTTCTCCCAGCCCCGAAGAGCTGCCTCTGTTGCCCCATGTCCCTGTGACCCTCCGTGCTGTTTGCAGAAAGGCGGCTGTGTGAGGCTCCCCATAATGGAGCCTGAAGGGCTGCTGGCTTTCGAAAGCCCGCACCTCTCCATTCTCTCCCCGGGGGAACCGGGGGATAATTGGGTATTATGTGCAGCCTCTCAGACACAGGGCCCTTTCAGCATGGCTGTCCCCTGGGAGTGGCCGTATTTGTGTCGACTGCAGTTTTCCCCCAGCAGGGGAAGGGAGCAGATCCGGCCCTGTGCGACCTTTTCAGAGCTGGGAATCGTACCTGGCTTTGGGGACTGCAGTAACATTCACAGTGATACAAAGCTGGGAACAGTGGAGGCTGCAACAATGACCACAGAGTGTAATCTTAGGACTAAACTTTCTTCTTCCCCTGGTGGAGGCTGTGCACAATGTTAGCGTGGTTGCCTGCCAGTATCACCCGGACTCTTGGGAAGTGGGGCGCACTTGACCGTGGCTTCCCATCCTGGCTGCCTTCCTCCTCCTCTCCTTCCCTCAGGCATCTGGCACCCTTGATCTTCCTCCCCTTGCCTCCTCTACCAGAAGTGACACTCAGGAAGAACGTTGTCAGCCACCATGACAGCTGTGGAGAGGAAGGAAGTGTTCTGAGCAGGGGCTCAGTGTTTCTCGCACTGGCTTGGGCACTACTTGGCTTTGTGACCGTGGGCAAGTCCTGTCACCCTTGTCTAGTTCATTGCCCAGGCTGAGCTAGCCAAGTAATGCACTAATGTAGAGGCTCTTTGCAGCTAGAGGGAGGGTTCTAGTGCCTTAGAAGAATCCAGAAGGTCTAGCAGGGTGTTAGGATGGCACCGAAGAGACATTCTCTTTATCCTTAGAGTCTAAATCCTTAGAGTCTTATGCTATATGCAGTGAGGTATATAAGAAAAAGAATAGACATGGTTCTTATCCTCAGGGAGTAATAAAATAAAATAATAAAATCTTGCGGAGGAGTATTTCAGACCTTCTAATGCATCATTGCGGATCCTCTAATTTTAGCCATTACTATAGTGACCAGTTGTAAGGGGCTCCAACCAGCTTCCTATGGGACCAGCCAAACAATGTACACCTCAGACTCATGCCCAACACCCAGTACCAACTTTAGATCCAGGCGAGTGGGACCCATGCCTCTGACCTGAACCTCGGGACCTGCCTACCTCTCCGCACTCCTTCTTTGAACTTTCCTAAGTACTACTGAATGCCCGTGACCTGCATGGACCTGGGGCCCGGTTTCTCCCATGGTACGATGCATACACACTTGTACATGCATACACACTTGTACATGCATACATTCACACACACACACACACACACACACACGCACACCATGCAAAGGGTCAACCAGATAACCCAAAGAGCTCCAGGACTTGAGCCTATGGGGTTGTCAGAAAGCCCAGTTCTGGGGGGTTCCAGGAAGGTGATCCTCTGGGGGTGGCCCTTTCCATCTCCACCAGAGACGTTCAGGTCCCTTGCTCCCCAACACCACCGGGCCCTTCTGATTGATGTGGTGACACCGTGCTCTCCCAGGTCAGTCTGCAGCCTTGCTGAATGAAGGGTGGACGTTCCTGGTGGAAATTGTCCTGCTCTTCTGCCTCTTGCCTGTCCTCCCTTTTGATTGTGGTGTATGGAAGGCTGGGGTGAAATCAACATTGCAGGAGATCACATCCTAAGACACAGTGATTAAGGTCAGAGAATTCAAGGGAAGACAAGGTTGGAAGATGTTTACATTATATAGCTCAGAAGGGTAAATTTAACATGTGTATCCAGAAAACGAATTCTCATTCACAGTCTCCTGCACAGTCTGGATGAGACTTGCATATGTCATCATGAAGCACATTAACAACCTTTGAGGAACTCCTTGGGAGCCGGTATTCGCAGGTGGCCCGGAAGATGATGCAGCCCTGTGAGTAACAACGTAACCAGCACTAAATACGTGGTGCTAGGGAACTGCAGAGGCAAGAAGATCTGTCTCGTTTCAATACAAGCAGGGTCAGAAGGACCATGGCATTGTGAGTAAGAGCAGCAGTACTACCTTTTTCTCAGTGAAAGACGTGATTAGTCAGGAATGGTGCATGTATTAATAACAGTAATGGGCAGAAAGAGGCATTTCAAGGTCCTGAACAGGAAGGGATGGTGCCTGGTACAAATAATCTTCACATGTATTGACACGACAATAAACAAATAAATAAGTACCTGTTACCTATGCATTACTCAAAAATTTCATTAGCAAATCACTCTATCTCGTGTAGGCCTATGACATTTGCAATATATTTTTAAATCAAATTGTTTATATAGATGAAGCCCTACAAAAACGATTTGCCCAAGGCCGTGTATACCTTAAGGACAGTCCTGCTTGTACCCCTCCTTTCCTGCCCTGAGGTTGCTCCGACGCTGCCACATGGGACCCACGGGGACAAGGACCCCTGTGTGTACAGTCAGGAAGTGCCAACGAATTAACACCCACCCTGTGGAAGCCAGTCAATAAATGCTTTCTCCTTTTTTCCCCAGAGGGATGATCCTGAACTTGTGTCATATGACTTCTCAAATGGACTTGTGGGGCCACGTAAGTCATTGCCCATAAAAATGACCAAATCCATGATGCATCCTCATGTTGACTTTCCCTCTTGCTCTGCCTGTGTCCCCTGTCCCTTGCTTTTACTCCTGGGATCACCTTCTCCAATAAGATACGAACACTTAAGCCTTTCTCTCAGGCTCTGCTTTCTGGGAACTCAGGTTAAAACAGGGAGACAAATAGGACAGATAGACCTAAATAAACAGACCAACAAGTACATAACAAGTGCTTAACTGCTTGTTTTAAACTGCCTAGCAATGATTTTCAATTTGGAGGAGTTAAATCAGACTCACGCAGGCAGTTTTGCCAAAGCACACCTGTCCTGCCTCTGATATATCTGATCTATGCCACCCAGCTGGGGAGCACTTCACAGGGAGCTGCTGTTTGTATGATTATGCGGGGGACAAAACTGCCTGGGTGGGTTTCCAGAAAGAAAGGGGACATTTTCGTATGTGAGAGAGATGTTTATATGGCAGTGTGCCAAGACAAAGTTTTGGGACTGCTGCTATAAAGCTTTTTAGAAAACATAGAGATCTGTCGTAATAATAACCAAATGCATTAGGATAATTAAAAAAAAAAAAAGGCTTTATAGAAGAAATAGGATTCGTATCGGTTTGCTGGGGCTACCATAGCAAAATACCACAGACTGGGCGGCTTGAACAACAGAAATTTATTTCCTCACTGTTCCGGAGGCTGGAGGTCCGAGATCAAAGTGTCAGCGGGATTGGTTTCTTCTGAGGCCTCTGTCGCTGGCCTGCAGATGGTCATTGTCTCACTGTGTCCCCACATGGCCTCTTCTCTTTCATGTGCATCCCTGGCGTGTCTCTTCCTCTGCTTGTGAGGACACCAGTCAGGCCCATCCATGGGACCTCATTTTACCTTAATTATCTCTCTAGAGGACTTTTCTCTGAATATGGCCACATTATGAAGTGCTGGGGGTTAGGACTTCAACATATGAATTTAGGGGGACACATTTCAGCCCGAAACAGGGCCTGAGGGGGCCTTGGAAGCTGAGATGTCCATCTGAGCAGGGCAAAGGACAGAGAGCCTCCCCCTCCAGTATCCTCGTTGTGGTGTACTCAGATGCCCTCGTGGAGATTAAACTTCTTTTTCTCTCTTCTTTGGTGAGAAAAAGGGCAGAGAATCACCCTGGTTGGCCTCAGGGGCTTGAATCACCTCTGAGACAAGGAAGGCGTCCCTTATCCCCAAGTAGATCTTTGTGTGTGACCCTCTGGATGGCCTTTGGGGCAGTCACGTGCTGTTCCCCGAGTGCAGATGAACCAGAATTTTATGCCTGGGAATCCAAGGGGGAAGGTGCTAGGTGGGTGGTGCAGTTTACAGGGAGGTGACTACGGGGCAAATCATCCACTCTGACTCCGCAAAGCTGAATGGAGTGGCGGTCCTGTGGTGCCAGAGTGTGTACAAGGGGGGAGGACAGGTTGGGAGGGGCCTCAGGGCTGGGTCAGGAGAAGTATCTGGAGTGGAAGATCCAGCCAGGCAATCACCACTCCCCCTGGGGTCATGGGTTGAGTTGCCTCACAGCAGGCACGGGGGACCCCTGGTGTTGGAGGACAGGGCTTGAGCTCTGTTCCTGGGGACCTGCTGGTGTGCCTAGAGCTCCAGGGAAGGGGAAGACAACACTCTGGCTACAAGGCCATCATCCCCAACTCTCACATTTCCACCCTCATCGAGGGGAAGCCCCTCTGTGCCTGCCACTCCCCCACCCCTCACTCCCCCTGTCCCTGTCAACTTCCTGTAGCCAGAGCCTGACACGCAGCAGGACAAACTTTCCGGAGAGGGTTCTGGCAAGAATGGGGTCATTTTCATACGTGAGGGAGATGCTCCGCTTCTGCTACAAAGAGGCGCGGCCTTCCCATCAGACCCGGCTCTGACAGCCTTTTGTCTGCTGCTTACAGTTCTGCCAAGCGCTTGCCACATCCTGCTGGGCCTGATTAGCAAATCTGGGGCCCACTTTTCTGTTTCTGACCAATAGCGAGAGAGCGGACTGCCAGCGAGGAGGGTGACGCTTCCTTGCCAAGGGTGGGGGTGGCAGAGGCAGAGATGCTCCGGCTGGGCCGTTTGGGCTGGCACACAGCCGCGCACTGGGCCAGCTGCAGGTGTTCCAGATGGCCAGCCTGGCGTCCGCTGGTCTATGTGGCCAGCTTTTGTTTATGTCCCATTGTCATCCCTATCCTCATCAAATGCACACTGAGTGCCCTGACATACCTAGAACTGCAGCAGAAGCCTTCTTGAGGGAGGTGGTATTTTAAGGCATATTTCTTTTTAAAAGGAGGACAGAGGAGAGAACTCTATTGTGGAAAGTGTTGCAGACTGAAGGGAATTGGACTATATAATATCCACTGACGATGTCTGTTTATGTCAATTAGGAACCTAATATTCTAAAAGTAAGTTTTTATAACAACATCTTATTGGAAGTGGAGAATGGCCCAGAAAATCTAGAATGGATGCTCACTGTTCCTAGAAATCATTAATTGGTTTAGCTAAAATGTCGAGTGCCATATGATTTCCTTTATATGACGTTCAAGAACAGGCGAAAGTAATTAAGGGGAAAGAAGTGAGAACAGTGGTTACCTATGAGAGGAGTTGACTGGGAAGGGACATGAAGGAACCTTCTGGAAATGGTCTACATCTTGAGCTGGGTGCTGGTTATATAGGTGTATTCATATGTGAAAATTCAATATATACACTTAAGATTAGTGCACTCTGGCCGGGCGCGGTGGCTCATGCCTGTAATCCTAGCACTCTGGGAGGCCGAGGTGGGCAGATTGTTTGAGCTCAGGAGTTCGAGACCAGCCTGAGCAAGAGCGAGACCCCATCTCTACTAAAAATAGAAAGAAATTATAGACAGCTAAAAATATATATAGAAAAAATTAGCCGGGCATGGTGGCACATGCCTATAGTCCCAGCTACTCGGGAGGCTGAGACAGGAGGATCCTTTGAGCTCAGGAGTTTGAGGTTGCTGTGAGCTAGGCTGATGCCACGGCATTCACTCTAGCCTGGGCAACAGAGTGAGACTCTGTCTCAAAAAAAAAAAAAAAAAAAAAGATTAGTGCACTCATGTATGGTGAGAAACCTCAATAAAAAAGTTGAACAATTTTTGGAATCCCTACTGTGTGTCAGGTATGCACTAGGTATTGGGGTGCACATTCTTGTAACAAAGATAGACAACCAGGCAATTATAGCATGGTGTACTAAGGGCAAATTGGCAGGAGCGACTGGTTGCCTGTTCCGTTTTCTCCTTCAGTAGTGACAGAAGCCTGATGCTTAGCAGGGAACATTGTGGTTCAGGATAAAGATGACATCTCGTAGGCTTCTTAACCTAGCTGTGGTCCTTGGATTAGCTCCTGGCCAATGGCATGTAAATGGAAGTGCTGTGGGGACATCTGGGAAGACTGCTTCAAGGGAGCAGTAACTTTGTCACCTTTTGCCTCTCCTGGTGTCTGGAATGTGGACCAGAAGGCTGCATTTCCAGCCGCCATTTGGATCACAAGGTGACCTGGAGGATGAAAATCACGCAGTGAGAATGTTGGAGAAGTAAGAGAAGAGAATGGGTCCCTGATGACCTTGTGGAACTGCCCTGCCAGCCTCAGGCTGCCTACCTCCAGACAGCTTTTTACATGAGTGAGTAAACTCATGCGCATTTGAGTCGCTGTGTCTCAGCGTTCTATTACTCACAGCCTAACTAATCACAGGTTAAGGGAAAGGTAAACACAGGGTTCCATGGGAGACATAGTAAGGCACTGGCTCAGCATGGGTGACAGGTTGTTATCAGAGGCAATTTCTTAGAGAAGGTGCCACTTGAGCTGAGTCTTGATGGACAAGTAAAATTTAGCTAAGAGAGATAATGAGTCTTTTCAAATGCTTTTATGAGAGTCCCATCTGGGTGTGAAAATGTGTTAAAGGTTGTTCAAATCCAGTCAAAGAGACACTCTCTTACCTTCAAGGAGCTAATAATTTGATCTGCCTATTAAATAAGTAGCAATTAACATTTCCTTACTTTTAGTGGTTATTTGAATGTTTGTTGATAAAGATGAATTTGTGAGGCTTTATTTTTTTTATTTGATTTTGGAATCTACCCCTAGTAAATATAAAAGCCATATTGTATGGTCAAATGTCATTTTTTGTTGTTGTTAACTCAAAACTTTCCACTGAATGACATGCAAGACCTCTATTCTAAAAATTGCAAAACATTGCTAAGACATACTAAAGAAGACCAAAATAAATATATTGGGATACTGAATATTGTTAAGATATTCATTTTTCCCCAAATTGATCTGTAGTTTCAACACCACCACTATCAAAATCCCAACAGGATTTTTGGTAGACATTGACAAGCTTATTCTAAAATTGTATAGAAGGACAAAGAACCTAGAATACTGCAATTAATCTTGAAAAAGAAAAATTATGTTAGAAGACTTAAACTACCTGATTTCAAGAGTTACATATAAAGCTTCAGTACTGAAGGCCAGTGTGATATTGGCATAAAGATAGACAAATAAAATCGATGGAACAGAATATGGATTCCAGAAATATACCTACACTTATATGGTCCATTGATTTTCAACAAAGGCACCAAGGCAATCCAATGGGGGAAAGGGAATTCTTTTCAGCAAATGGTGCTGGAATAACAGGATATCCATTTGGGGGAGAAAAAAACTGAACTTCAATCCCTACCTCATACCATATGTAAGAATTAATTTAGTTGGGCCATAGACCTAAACATAACAGCTAAAACTATAAAGCTTCTATATGAAGACAGAATATTATTTTTTGAGCTGTGATGTACGTCTTCTCCTGCCCTCAGACATTGGTGCTCCTGGTCCTTGGATCTTAGGACTTGGACTGAGTTACACCACCAGCTTTCTTGGTTCTCCAGCTTGCAGATGGCAGATTGTAAGACTTATGGGCCATAATTGTGTTAGGCAATTTCTATAATAAATCTCCATATATATATATCTCCTATTTCTTCTGCTGCTCTGGACAACCCTGACTAATACACTAATACGCTGGTGCCCTGTTACCCACCAATTCCACTATGACCCAAAAGAAATGAAAGTGTATGTCGACACCAATATCTATAATCAAATGCTCACAGCAACTTTAGTCATAATTGCCAAAACTGGATTTGTGACATATGATTTGCAAATATAGTCATGAGCTGCATGATGATGTTTTAGTCAATGATGGAACCTTTATATGATCATCATTCCATAAGATTATAATACCATTTCTACATTTAGATATGTTTAGATACACAAATACCATTGTGTTGTAATTGCCTGCAGTATTCAGTACAGTAACATGCTTTACAGGTTTGTAGCTTAGGAGCAACAGGCTATACCATATAGGCTAGGTGTGTAGTAGGTTGTACCATCTGGGTTGTGTAAGTACACTCTGATGTTCACACAATGATGAAATCACCTAAGGACATATTTCTCAGAATGTATCCCTACTGTTAAGCAATACATGACTGTATTTTCATGTCTCTGAATAATATGCCTAAATTTGCATTGCTACCTGTTAACTTTCAATTGTAATCATTAAGTTCTAGAAATTTGTTTATAAATTTGGCTGATTTTTTTAACCCAATTATATGAAAGCCTATCTTTCTCCCATGCCCTGTCCTTGGTAAATCAGTGTTTGCATCTTGCCTCTTCTTGGAGAATCCTGTCTTTCCTTAGCTTTCATGCTAGTTAGTTCTCTAGTGATGTCAGATCTCTGAAGGGTTCAAGAAAAGTTAGGATTTTGTAGATTATCCAGTCTTTACTTATTGGTAGGGTGAGAATGATCTGTTTCCAACTTTCTGCCTCTTAAGCAGACCCATTTTTTTTATTTCTAGCATTTCCATTTGATTCTTTTAATTTCCATCTCTCTGATGATATGCTCCACATCACAGCAGGCACCCAAGATGGTCCAATAGGACCTTTAATGTATTAATCCCAGTTATTTTAAATTCCCCGTTTGACTGTTCCAACATCTGGGTCTTCTCTGAGTATGGTTCTGTTGATTGCTTTGTTTCTTTACAGCCACTTGTTTTCCTTTGTCTTTGTGTACCTTGTGATTTTTGTTTAAACTGAGGACAAACTGTGTAGCACAGTAGAGCAGTACTGATGCCTGGAAATGGGCAATACACTGCTTCTTCCAGGCCTTTAGTGTAGGGCGTTAGATCAGTCTAATCAAGAGTTGAGCGGGGCTTGACTTTTGTGGCTGTGGCTACCTTCCATGCAGCACCATCTTTAAATTCCTTTAGCATCCCATGTGCTTAGGGTGGGGGCTGGAGTTCCAGAAGGATTTTTCTCAACATTCCTTCTTCTCCCTTAGCTTTCAGGCTTCCCTGTGTGCCAGCCCACAAAGGGGGTCTCTTCCCATTCTCCGGATCCTCCCCCAGGGACAGGGGCTGTTGTTGGTTACTTGGTGCTTACTAGCCAGATGGGGGCATGGGGTGGGTGGAGGGGTTCTCTGTTGTTCTGATTCAGCCTCAGCCTTAAGCAGGCACTGGTTGGGCAGGGCCTTGTCAATGATCTGACCTTGTTCCAGTGATAAGAGTCCTAATGTTGTTGGTCCAGGACAGTGTCCTGCTCCTCCTCTGGGAGGAGGGAATTTTTCTTTCTCCCTCCTCCAGTTGTAGAGAGTCTTCACCTATGCCCTAGCAGCAGTCCCCAACCTTTTTGGCACTAGGGACCAGTTTCATGGAAGACAATATTTCCACGGATGGGTGAGGGATGGGGGAAGGCGGAGCTCGGGTGCTGACGGGAGTGATGGAGAATGGCTGTAAATAGAGAGGAAGCTTCCCTGCCTCACCTCTTGCTGTGCAGCCCAGTTCCTAAGTTTCATGGAAGACAGTTTTTCCATGGTGGGGAGGGGAAAGGGAGGTGGAGCTCTGCAGCCTGGTCCCTAATAGGCCACTGACTGGTACTGGTCTGTGGCCCCGGGATTGGGGACCACAGCCCTAGGGGCCATAGAGTTGCTGCCCTTCCCCCGGTTGCTTAATGCCTTTCCTGGGGAAGAAGGGTATTTGTGGGGTTTCATGCCTTTCCCACTGTTACGTCCACACCCCTTTCCCCTGAACCACAAGGGAAGGCTTTCTCTGTCTCCCATCCTGTCCCAAGTCTGTTTCATTGGTGCCTGGTGAATGTCCGTGGAGAAGAGCCAGGGAGGGCTGGGAGCTCCCTGTGTCTGCAGTGACCTGGGGTTCTGTGGTCACATGCCAGCCCGCTCCCAGCCTTGATGGCCCTTCAAACATTTCAGCTGGATGCTTCTTACTGACTTGTGTGTTGGTCCTGTCTCTCTCCTTTGCTCTGTTACAGGTGAACCAGTGTCACGTCCTGCCTATCTTTGGAGGAGGTTGGCTTTCCTTAGATTTCAGGCTAGTTGATTGCCCTGTGACATCATTTTTTTGATAGGCTCAAGAAAAGTTATGCTTTGTAGATCTCCTGGCTTTTTCTTGTTGTTAAGGCGGGAGTGACATTCTTCAGCTTTCTACATTCTAGCTGGAAGCCAGAAGTCAAAATATATTTTTAGATGATTCACTTTTATCCTGAATCACTTTGGGTTCTTTTCAAAATCATATTTATCCTCTATGGATGAAAAATTCCTACCATAAAAGTGATTCTCAAGAACATGTGCCTCAAGGGATTTATGGGACATTCCAAAATCACGATTCCAAACATGTGTTTAGTAATGAGCATCATTTGATAACTGTAATTTCTCAAGGTGAGTACTCCTAGCAACTGAACATTTGGATGTTCAGTTTCAGATGGTTCTTTATAGTTTCATTACTATATGGTCACAGGAAAACTAAAACATATTGTCCCCAAGATGTTGGTAAAATTAATTAACTTATCCAAGTTTCAGTTTCTTCATCTATAAAAACAAGGATAATAATAGTACCCACACTCTAGGATTACAGTGAGTATATGAAGAACTGAACACAGTCTAATATTATATGTATTATGTGCCACTGAAAATATAAGTAGTTTTAATTTTGTTTATGAGAACAGCAACCACAGAGTGAGATTCTAGAGAGGAGCTGAGCCCGAGAACAGGAGAGCAAGGAACGCCATAGAATTCCAGGGAGACGCCGCTCCATCCTCACCATCCTCATTTCAGCTTTTACCAAATGCTGAGGTGGAAGCGGCCCTGGCAGGAGCAGCTCTCCAGTCACTTTCTCATTCTGCTTCCCACATTTGGGTCATCTGCCACCGTGCCCCACAGGGCACCTTGTCTAGACTCTCTCCCTGCCCCAGTCCAGATAAAGCCAGAACAATGAATCATAGAATAAGTAGGTCTTGGACTCTATGTTCTTCCAAAAGTCAGAACGATCCCATTCCAAGTTTCACCATCAAAATTCTACACATAGACTCGTGTGGTACATTTACCTCTGATTCCCAGCTCCCCTCCCCCCCCCCCCCCCCCGTGCATGCTCTACACACACACACACACACACACACACATACATGCACACACACGCACACATGCACACACACGCACACACCATCTACCTCTCAGCAGAGTAGTATTTAGACTTTGGGTTTCATCGTATACTTTATTTATCACCACCTGACACAGTTACCATTTATGTATCATCTCCCACTAAAATATAAAGCTCTAAGTGGGATATTTTGTTTTTGATGCAGTCCCGATGTCCAGAACAGTGCCTAGGACACAGCGCGTGGGTGCTAAATAAATAGTTGTTGAATGAGTGAATGAACAAATGAATGAATGAGTTATATGTGTGTGTCAGGGTGGGAGTGGGGAATGGATTCATAGTTTTGGGGAGGAATGCACAAGTGAAGAATCAAAATATCATGTGTTTTAAGCATCAAGGTCCAGACAGGGTGAATGTCTGAGATTCTGTCACTGCAAATCCGAGACTGGTCCCCATGTCCTCCTGAAGTGGAGGTGAACAGCCAGTGCTCATAGGGGAAAAGTGAAGGCAAAAACAACAGCAGTCGCAAATGCACTGCCATGTTTATTTTGTGGACCATTTTTGTCCTAATCCATCCCCTCTTGTAGGTCAACACCAATCCCCAGACTAACTTGCCCACACACCTGAACAGCTTTTTCTGCACGAGACTTAGGAAGAAATCCTCTGCTGTGTGCACCGCCGTGCAAATCAAGGTGAGATGTTCCGGCTCTTGGAATAGTGACAGCACAAGCTTTCTATTTCATTTTCATATTTGAACAACTTTGGATGCGGTATCTCGACTGGAGTTGTTTTTAGAAACACTAACAAGAATGCTTCTTCCTCCCTTTCCTCACTTTGTTGTTAAACGGGCCTCCTCTCTCTTGCTCCTTCCCTCCTCCGTGTTCTCTGGAAAGTGTTGGTTTTAATCTCCACCTAAATGCTTTGCAGAGACTGCAGAGTATTGGTCCGAGAATGGGAGGGACCAGAATATTCCACGGACTTGGGCTTCTGAGGAGGGTAGGCACCTGAGAACTTTCAAATGAGGACACACAGACTGGGTTACCATGTTTCCTTCTGCAGTGTGTCGGCACTTGGTGGGTAATTTAGGAACCCGGATGCGAGAGTTTTTCGTGTTGCCCTTGGTAACACCTCATCTCTATCTCTTCCATCCAAGGCTTCATCGTCTCACCTGGAGAGCTGTGGGATTCATCACAATTCTGGTGCTGTTTCTATTTAATTCAATTCCTGTCTATTGAGGAAAATGTAAAGGAAAGCCTCTAATTTGGCTGAGAAGTAAGTTAATTAGAACAGGGAAATAACAAAACAATATGGCACACACCCCTCTTGTTCTCAGTAATAATTCCCAATGCTTAAAATATTGCCTGGCCGGTGTCAGGGGGTTAATAAATATTTGTTGAATAAATGAATGAGCTGAGTGCCAGAAGGGGCAGTGGCTCTGCTCAGGTTTCTCACTGTCTCCCTGGAGTACCACGACGGTTTCCAATGGTCTCCTACCCATCCCTCTCCCACCGTAACCCATCTTCACTTGGCTGCTGCTGCACTCTACAAACTGAACGTTTGCTTGTGTCACGCCTAGATCTAAAGTACTTTCACATTCCTTCCTGGCTCTCCAGTGCCCTCCGGGTAAAGCTTATTACATCGTTCTTTATTCACTGGACTGAAGGCCCCCTGAGGCCAAGACCAGCACTGGTCCTTGAGCAGATGTTCTCAGCCTGGGGGGTCTGGATGGGTTTCAGGATGTCCATAACTCCCTGAAAGAGTATGCAAAATTTAGTGTGGAAGTGCCTGTGTGCACTTTTTTTTTTTGTATAGATAGGGTCTTGCTTTGTTGCCAAGGTTGGTCTTGAACTCCTGGCCTCCCACAGTTCCGCGATTACAGGCATGAACCACTGTTCCTGGCCAAAATTGTTTTCTTGATTTCTTTTTCACATTGTTCGCTGTTGGTGTAAAGAAATGCTACTGATTTTTATGGGATGAGCTAGCACACTGCAACTTTACTGAATTTGTATATAAGTTGTAACAGTTTTTCGGTATCGTTTTTAGGTTTTCCTACATATAAGATCATACATATTGTCTGCAAATGGGGAAAATTTGACTTCCTCTTTTCCAATTTGGATGCCCTTTATTTCTTCTCCTAGCCTAATTGCTCTGGCTAGGACTTCCAGCGCTGTGTTAAATAAAAGTGGTGAAAGTGGGCATCCTTGTCTTGTTCCAGATCTTAGAATAAAGGCTTTCAACTTTTCCCCATTCAATATTATATTACCTATGGGCTTTTCATGTATGGTCACTATTGTTTTGAGGTATATTCCTTTTATACCTAATTTGTTGAGAGTTTTTATTAAATATCATGAAGGAATACTGTATTTTATCAAATGCTTTTTCTGCATCTATTGAGATGATCAGATGGCTTTTGTCCTTCATTCTGATGGTGTGATATATCAGGTTTATTGATTTGCATATATTGAACCATCCTTGCATCCTGGGATAAACCCCACTTGGTCATGGTGTATAATATCTCTGATGTGGTGTTGGATTCAGCTTACTAGTATTTTGTTGAGGAGTTTTGCATCTATGTTCATCAGGAATATTAGTTTTCTATTTTCTGTTGTTTCCTTTGTCTGGTTTTGGTATCAGGGGAATGCTGGCCTTGTAGAATGAATGAGTTTGGAAGAATTCCCTCCATTTCAATTTTCTGGAATAGTTTGAGAAGAATTTGTATTAGTTCTGTAAAAGTTTGGTAGAGTTCAGCAGAGAAGCCAACCAATCTAAAAGGAGCAATTTTGAGGCCCTTCAATAGATTCTCCCAGATCCCACCTTCCAGCTCTCTCTGCAGAGAGACCCAAACCTGCCCCATCTATGCCAACACTCCCTCATCCTCCTGAGCTGGGGAGGGCAATCGCTTCCCTCTGTACACACCAGGAGAGGGGTTTTGCAGGTAAAGGTGACAGATTTTGTCGTCTTCTCTTACTTTTGAAGCAGTTCCTCGTAGATCTCAGAACAGCTCAGCCCTGTCTGCCGGGAAGTGTGGACTGCACAGTGCTTCCTGGCTACATACAAGGCTGCATATACCACCCACGTGGGGCCCAGGACACAGGATTTTACCCGTGAACTAGTCTTCCCTTCCTCTCAGGAAAGGGGCCAAGTCTTATATTTTGTCCTGAGCCAAATAGATCTAGATTTGAATTCTGCTTCTGCCCCTGTCTAGTTGTATAACTTTGGGCCTCTTAATCTTTCTGAGCCTGATTTCGAGTCTGGAAAATACAGGTGGCAACACACACCTTGCAGGGTAATCATGAGGACTGAGTGATCCAAATGACCACATCCCTTACTATGTGTGTGACCTTAGGGAAGTTACTTAACCTCTCTGTATTTATCCCATGGGTTGTCACGAGGCATGAATGCGTTAATACTTATAAACAGTGTACAACAGTGCCTTGCACGTACAAGGCGTTGCTCAGTGTTGTCTGTCATTAATACTAAGGCCTGCAAAGTGGCTTGTGTGCAGAAGGACTCCAATAAATGCGAGTTCTCTTCTTTCCTCCCTTTTGTGCACACAGGCTCTGGCTGCAGGAGTTTCTCTGAAGCTACCGCAGAATTCCAGGCAGCCCACTTATCTGGCTTTGAATAGTTTTAAGTAAGTGGCCTTGGTTCACCTCCAGGCACCTGAAAAATAAAGTAACAGAGACCCCTAGTGGGGCCTGGTGGCAAGTGCTCAGGCCCGTCTGCGAGCCTGTGGCTGAGGTCAGGTGGAGGCCTGGGGGACAGTGTAGCTGTGGCCCAGGTGAGTCACATCAATGCGGCCCTCACCAGCAGGGAGCCCTGCTCACCCGCCCTGCAGTGGGGCCTAGTCACAGGGCTCTGTCCTGAACAACACCTCCCGGGGTGGAGAGTCTGTCTCCCTGGGACGTCTGCCCACGCGGTTGGAGCAGCCTCAGGTCGTGGTAGGAGCTGGAGGAGAGTGGACAAGTCCCTGCCTTTGAGAAACCAGCAGAAAATGGATGGGCCTAGCACTTTTCTGTGATCTTGGACGACTCATTTGGCATTACTTAGCATCTCTGAGCTCCAGTTTCCTGGTTTGCAAAATAGAGTTAGTAATAGTGAGGATGGTTTAAAATGATGGCTGTAGAAAGTTAAGCACTGTGTTGGCACAGGGAAAGCACCCAAGAAAATGGCAAATGTTGTTATTGTTATTCTTTTATGGTAGCTAAATGATCAGAGAACAATTAGGGAACAAATCCACATAATATTAGATTGGGTGGAAACCATCGTAGCTTAGACAAACTAAGAAACAGTTTGTCCAAGAGCTGCACGGTTAAGTGAGGCTTTGCAGAGGAGACAGAAGAATCCCTTGAGAGCCTTTGGCTGCAGTAACAAAAAAAGTCCTACTCCAACTGGCTGAAAACATTATGGGGATGTGTTGGCTTGTGTAACTTGGTAAGACTTGATTCAGCAGCTTAGTGATCTCATAAGGATCCCATCTCTTCTTTTAAAACAATTATTGTGATGCATATACAAAATATACAAAAACATTTAGAACACAACATAGCATTCACCTTAGAAAATAATATAACAGATATAGCTGAAGCTTCCTGGCCCTTCCCCAATTGCATTTGCCCTCACACCCTGCCCTGCAAAGGAACCATTATCCTAAATTTGGTGTTTATCCTTCCCATGGATGCATTTGCATTATTACTACATATGTGTGTGTTCCTAAACAACATATGGTAGAACTGCATATTTTAAACCTTTATATAAATATATCATAGAGTATGTGTCTGTATTTGTCTGCTTGGGCTGCCATAACAAAATACCATAGACCAAGTGGCTTAAACAACAGAAATTTATTTTCTTACAGTTCTGGAGGCTAATATTTCAAGATCAAGTTTACAGCTGATTTAGTTTCTGAGAAGGGCTCTCTTCCTGCCTTGCAGGTAGCCCTCTCCTTACTATGTCTTCACAAGGATTTTCCTCGTTGTGTGTGCATGGCAAGGGGAGAGGGGAGAGGGAGAGAAAGACACACACACACACACACACACACAGAGGGAGAGAGAGAGAAACACATCTCTAGTGTCTAGTGTTTCCTCTTATAAGGACAATAATCCTATCAGATCAGGGCCCCACCCTTATAACTTCATTTAACCTCACTTAACTAAGAGTCCTCCTCTCCAAATACAGCCACACTGAATGTGCTAGGTCTTCAACATATGAACTTAGGGGAGGGATACAAACATTCACTCCATAACACGTGTCTATATTGACTCTTGAGCATTTGCGAATGGTACGATTAGATGGTCAGGAACTGGGAAGAACAGGGTGGAGTATTCCTTCCAATCAGGAACTATTAATGGCATTGTCTCCCCATGGCAAGAATTCACGGGTCTGGGAATCGAGGGGTAGAAGTGGAAGTGGTTCCTCTCTCCTCCCTGACACCTAATAACCCACGCACAGAATTTTCCCTTCCCATCCCGGCAACTTTGAGCTTTGTTGGTTTGCAGGTCTTAGTCCCTAAGGGAAGAATCCTTCCATCAGGGGACACACCAACAGGACCACTGATTGGAAGATGAGAATACCATCCAGCTATTTTGGGCTCCTTATACTGCTGAACCAACAGGCAGAACAAGGTGTTTTTTTTTCTTCTACCCACTGGAGTGACTGATTCCAGTTAGCTGCATACTGGGGAAAGGGGGTCTATGTCTGCAACTGAGGGGATGCTCTGCGGTACCTCTTAGCATTTCTCTGTCAATAGTAAAGATTAATGGAAAACTATAGGAACCAAACATAGACAGGACAATGAGGAATAAAGTTTTTAATCACCACAACAGGTAAAGAACGTAGAGGTTCTGGATCTTCAGGAGCATCTCCCCAGTGTCACCAACCCAAGCTTGACATCTTACTCCTTTCCTATTGGAGCCGTGAATTTAGCAAACAAGAACTTTGTCAGGTGCCCTTGCAGCTCTGTCTCCTCGTCCAGTAAACCCTGGGCCTTGAGCAGTCCTCCTTCCAGCTGCAGGACATAAGGGTCTCTTTACACAGCCGTGGGGGGCCTTCCTGCTTTCACAGTGTGCTCTGAGTTGCAACTTGGCCAACCTGAACTTGCCATTCTGTTTCTTCAAGATTTACAAACCAGTTAACAATAGCTAGTTGCCTCCATAATCTTTGTAATTAGCGATGTCCCTTACTCTTCAAGTACTGGACCCATGGCATAAGGATTCTCATTTAAGGACGTATTTCTCAATTAGCTGTAGAGTGAGGCTGCATTTCTCTTTCCCCTTGTGTTTAAAGCAGGTGAATTTTCTAGGCCTTTAGGAGAGAAGGTTCCTGCTGGCAGGTGGGGGAGGGGAGAGTTTGGGAAGAGATGGGCCAGGGCAGCCTCCCAGCTCAAGGCTCAAGACCACCTCCTCTGTTGATACCATGAATGACTCAGAATAAGGCCTGTGTCTGCAGCCATTCCTTTGTCTCTTTCTCAAGAGTCAAGTTCAGGGAGTTTCCTGCCTCCAGCCCTTGGGCTGTCTAGGTTTGGCCTTGTAGGTCATGCTGTTTCCCACGATGTATTTTTTTTTTTAATCCCACATAGCTCTGTTTTACTTTCAAATTCATTTTCCCCATACTTGCAAGAAATCTTTGATTTTGGTTTTAGTTAAAAAAACAAAACAAAAATCACAATTTCTATCGTAACAAAAAGCTTGAATATTGTAATTGGCATAAAATTCAGTTCTAGTTTTCCTCCAAAAGTAAGATGCTTACCCCAGCAGGAATCTCTTCCTTCCTAATTCTACATATTTGCATTTTGTTTTATTTTTAAAAATTTGTATACATCTGTGGGGTACCTGTGCAATTTTGTGACCTGCATAGATTGTGTAGTGGTGAAGCCAGGGCTTTTAGGGTATCCATCACCTAAATAACCACACATTGTCCCCTTTAAGTAATTTCTCATCATCCCACATGGTGCATTTTCATATTGCAACATTTTTAGAGACCTTTGTCCTCTGTCCCCTCCGCTTTCTCTTTCTCTTACTCAGAGCGTCCTTGCCCTGCTCCATTTGCATTCTGTTTCCAGTAATTTTCCTTGGGAGTGAGGCTTTTTCCTTCTGGAATGAATTGTTTGCCGGAAACTTCCGAGACTCTCAGGAACTCAACTGCTCCACCCTCTTTGCTCCACCCAGAGCCAGGCAGAGTGATCTGTGCTGTCCCCAGGGCTGTGAGCTGTGGGACTCCTCTTCCTCTCCCAGGATGCTCTCATTTCTGCGGGCGTGGGCTTCTGCGTAGGGTACTGTCTTCTCCTTTTGGGGCTGAGAATCTGTGGGTGACTTTTTCGTTCTGTAGCCAAGTCCTGGTGCTGCTGGTTTGGTGCATTTGTCCATATCCTAGGATTTGACAGATTTCCTGCCGCCTAATTTGGTTGACAAGGTTTGAGGTTTTCTGTGGGGTTTTTGTTTTTGGTTTTGCCGGCAGAGGGTGGAGGGCCGGTATCCTATCTGATCTCCATGTGGTCAGGAGAGGTTATAGGGAGATCAGAAAACTTAAACTGCCACCATGACCACATTGCCCTGGAATTGTATTCTTAGTTAAGGGATTTTCTTTCTAATTCCCTAACATAGATTTTAAGGTTATGAATTTTTCCCCTAAATTCTGTTTTAGCTGAAGCCCACAGGTTTTGGTATATAAGGCTCTCATGTTGCTTATTTTTAAAGACTGGGTAACTTCAGTTTTGGTTTCTTTTTAAACGCATGATACCTATTTTCTCTGCTAGTTTGTGATTTTCTTGGAAGCAGAGACCACATCTCTGTACATGGTTGTGTCTTTAGTTAGTATGGCGTGTCAGAGCTGTGGGAAGTGCTCACCACTTTTTGTTATTGAAATGGAATGAAAATAGAGTTACAAATTCCTGTTCTCTGTCTGCTCCCGTGGGCAAATGAGGCAGGGCCGGAAAGAGGGAATATTTAACATAGTACGTCTGGGATTCTTGGATCAATATATGTTCTGATATTCCCAGATTAGTGTTAATTTGTCTAAGTATTATCTCTTTTTAATGGTAACTCTTCCCCATGAATGTTGATTAAGACAGTACGTCTTTGAAGCATCAATGTGTATTAATCAGATTGCCTTCCTCATAGCTCAACATCACTTCACTGACAGAATGGAAGTTTGAATGCCTGCAAAGAAGAAATATTTTTGGAGCATGGTTCACAGCTTAAGAGGGCTGACTGAAGGAGCAGAGAGTCTAGAAGTGTTCCTTAACCCTGACTACACATTAGAATACTTTGGAGGGGAGGGGTGGTTTTTAAAATATACTAGTCCTCAGGCCTAGTCCTAAGAGGTTGTGATTTCATTGATCTGGGGTGGGGCCTGGGCAATAATAGTCGAGGGAATGGAAAGAAGAGGTTACAGCAGCCTAGAGAGGCTTGTGGGAGTGTTAAAACAAAACAAAACAAAACACAACACTTAAGTTTATCCATTTTGCAATTTTTTTCCAGAGCTAGCTGTAGAGATTGCAGCTGCCTGGTACACCTTGGAGACCTACCCATGAACCTTCTGAAAAACTTGCAACACATTCTTGTAGGTGCTTGGGCAACCGACTAGCAAGGACGGGGCTACGTGAGGAAGATTATTTGCTGGCACTATGGGCTGGTTGGAGGGGTGAAGAGGCGGGCAGGCAAGGAAGAGGCTGTTGCAGTAACCCAGGGAGAGGCGACTTCAGTCCTGGGCCCTCTGCCCCGGCTGTGGTCCCCTCCTGCCAACCTAGCATAGCTGCTGCGCCACACTGTTCCCAGGGCTGGTGTATTAATGCTTGAGCTGCCACCACAAAGTACCACAAACTGAGAGGCTTAACCATTAGAAACGTTTCATCTCACGGTTCTGAGAAGTACTGGAAGTTCTGAAATCAAGGAGTCCGTAGGATTAATTCCTCCTGAGGGCTGTGAAGGATTCTCTGTTCCAGGCCTCCCTCCTTGGCTTGCCGACGGCCATCTTCTCTCTCACACGGTCTTCCTCTGTGAGTGGCTGTGTCCACATTTCCCCTGCTTATGAGGACGCCAGTCAGATTGGTCTGCCTTAAGGACTCCATTTTAACTTAATGCCTCTATAAAGACCATATTGCCAAATGGGGTCACATTCTGAGGTACCAGGAGTTTAGATTTCAGTATACGAGTTTGTAGGGGACAAAATTTAACTCATGAGAGCTGGCAAAGCCAGTTCTCTTCATTCCTTTGGCACTACCTACAAATCACTGAACACAAAATGGCTTTCCACCCCTCCCTGGGAGTTCTCACCTGGCTTCTGGTGATGAATAGTGACCTTCTTCCCTCCATGGGCAACTCTCGGATGTTGCTTTCTCCCCTTCTATTTTCCCAAAATGGGTCCTGTAACAATGTCCAGAGCAGTCACACCATTTTTCCTTTTGTTATGCCCAATATCTGAGTGGCCTAGGTCCCCAAATTCCCCCCAGGTCTTGTGACCTGGCCATACCACACAGCCGGCAACTGTCCACACTGGGAAATCTTGTAATTCCAGGTCGCTTGATCTGAATCCTAGTTCATGCACTTGGATGACTACATGTGCCGGAAATTGTCCTTGGAGATCAAATATCCTAGAAGCACTCAACCAGTTTTAGCAAATAAAATCTTTTATTCAAATGAAATCCTTGGTAAATCTTTAATATAAAACAAGCTCCCACTTTTGTAATTTATGGACGTTACGTGAGTATCGTGGAACCAGTGGAGTGAGTACTTCCACGGAGTTCCACGTTTCCCTGAGTCAGTTTGGAAATCACAGATCTCTCCGCATGCCTCAGTTTACAGATAAGGAAATGGAACCCAAAGAAATGAAGGGAGCTAGCCAAGAACACATGTAACGTGGAAGATCAGAGGGAACCCTGGTGTCGTGACACCTAGAATAGTACTATCACAAGGGCCTGCCCTCTGGCAGCCAGGACCTGGACAGGCAGGAGTTTACTAGTTGTTTAAGGAAATATTCCTCAAGTGGGTTCTGGAGCGCGTCTTGTAAGATGCACTTTGAAAAGTAGGTTACAATGCTCCAATAAATTCTGGAAAAGCCATCCTATGATCCTCTGTAGCTAACTCTCAAAGCACATTAATATACTTAAGGCTCAAGGATGTCTTGCAGTATAGAAAGCTGTTTATCGTTGCTTAATCTAGTTTTTCCAAAATTTAAAAAAAAAAAAAAAAGTGTTACTTTTTCCTAGGCTTACTTGCACTCTGCTTTGGAGCCCAGAAAAGGCTTCACTCAAGGAATGACTGTCTACTGGGAACGACTCAGGCATCACGACAGTGGGGCATGATTTCAGGTGTTGTCACCTGTGCCATGTCCTGTGCCCGGGAGTCAGCTGGCCAGTCCCTCTGGCAGGTGCAGGGACAAAGGAGACAGGAGGGGGAAGAGCAGCATTAGTAGAAGTGGACGGACGGTGCTATCTTCCAATCGCAAACTTCAAAGTGGAGTTTTGTACTTTGTGTATCTTTTGGGAGTGGAGGAGCCTGGCGGTAGCCAGTGAAACCAGGAGAGATTTCCTAGCCTATTCTTTCATTGTTTTGCCTCCTTCCTCTCATTCACGTCCACTTCCAAATCCTGTGGTTTCCCCCTTGAAATGCTTGCATCTCTCCGTTCCTGCTGACACCTTTCTGAAGCCCTTGTCACCTTCCAGTGACCTCCAGGCAGAGCGCTCTGAGGTCAGCTCTGCCACTGGGCTGCGCATGCACCACCCTGGACTTCCCTAGAGAATCGATGTGTGTCAATCTGCCTCCTAGGATCTTTCACAAGGGCGACGTTCTCATGCTCTAGCGTGAGAATTTCCATCATTCCTAGAGTCTAGGAATAAACAGACTTAATTAAATCCATGGCCACCAGAGGGCACAGTGAGACCCAGGCAGTAATTAAGGACATTGCATAGGGAGACTGCAAAACTTATTCCTGAAATGCTTTTCTTCTGTTCATAGCTGGCTCACATAGTCTTGGAAATAGCAAAGTTCGAATGTAAAAACTGCAAAGCAGAATACTGTAGCTTTGGTCACAGCTTGTAACATCTTCTTCGCTTTTATTCCAAATGCAGTAGAATTCTGTTATGACAAAACTCATGCCACACTATTTCACTTGTGCCCTGGGCCTAATCCTAGCCTTTAAGGACTGTGCAAAGAGTGTTCAGAAAAGGTCTCCAGCCTTGTTTTTAGAAACGTGAATTCTAACAGAGGTTCCTTTATAATAAAAAGGTGGCCATTTGGCAACAGCACACAGCAGGGATGGGGAAAGACAGGGCGTCTAGTAGAGGCTGGCCCTTAGAAAATGGGGCTCTGACCCTGGCTTTGATGTGATTCACCAGGTGAATCTATGACTTAACAGCAATGAGAGTGGATGTTCACTGAGCACCTACTGTATGCCAGCAACTGAGCCTGGCACATCATGAGCATTCTCTCTCAACTGTGTGATAACTTTGCAAGACAGGTATTTTTCCTTTCATGTAACAGATACAAAAACTGATGCTCAGAGATGTGAAATGATGTGTTCAACCTTACACAGCCAGCAAGTGCTTAAGCCACGAAACGATCTCTAGGTGCGTTTGACTACAAACCAGGTGATTTTCCATCAGCTACACTTCTTTCACCTTTTGATATTTTGGTTTCTGTACATTCTTTGTACTAAAATCCATGTCTGTCTTCCTGTCTCATCCAGGCTAGGCTAACCATTGTAATAAGCCCAAAGTCTCAGTGGTTGAACAAGATAAAAACCTTCCTTGTTTAAGTACAAGTCTAGTGAAGTCAGACGGGGGCCTCTGCTCCATGCTGTCACTCAGAGACCCAGGCTCCTTCCACTTACGGAGCTGCCATCTCCAGTATGTGACCTCCAAGGGCCCCACAGGTCAGATAAGGAATGCAGGGTCACACATGAGAGATTCCTATGTGCCAGGCCTGGAAGTGGCACACGTTGTTTTCCATCTGTCAGAGCTGGGTCACTTGGTCCTAACCTACCTGCAGAGAGGTTGGGAAATACAGCTTAGGCCTGTGCCTGGGAAGAAGAGGAGAAAATGCATATTCATGAGCCCTGTCTCTCTCACCCGTCCCTGTCTCATGAGATTATGGCGAGGATGGAATAAAATAATATCTGTCAGGGTGCTTTATCCATAAGAGAGATTATGGTAGCTTAAACCTGGAAGGAAGGGGCTGTCGGAGAGATTGCAGATGGGAATATATCTGAACAGGGATGAATATGGGCCAGCAAAGAGACTGTCCTGTGGTTGAGGAATTGGAAAAAAGAGACTAAAGAGGCTTTACTCATCTTCCTGAATTTATATACGCCTTTCACTCTCTGGTTTATACTCTCATTTCTAGTATTCATGCATTTATTCGCTCATTTATTCTCCAATAAATTGCTACGATGCCCTAGACATTGTGCCATGTGCTGGTTGTGAGTGTGTGTGTGTGTGTGTGTGTGTGTAATGCCTTACATTGAAGAAAATCCCTCATGCCTGCAGTCCTAGCACTCTGGGAGGCTGAGGCAGGAGGATAGCTTGAGGTCAGGATTTTGTGACCAGCCTGAGCAAGAGTGAGACCCCATCTCTACAACAAATAGAGAAGTTAGCCAGGTGTGGTGGTGCACACCTGTAGTCCCAGCTACTGGCTACTCAGGAGGCTGAGGCAGGAGGATGGCTTGAGCCCAGGAGTATGAGGTTGCACTGAGCTATGATGCACTCTAGCCTGGGCAACAGAGTAAGACTCTGTCTCAAAAAAAAAAAAAAAAAAGGAGAGAGAGAAAGAAAGAAAAAAAAAAAAGAAAGTTCCTCTCTGGAGTTGGTGTCAATTCCAGGAAAGAGGCGTTGCTGCCTTCTCTAACGAGGAGCACGCCAGTGCAACTGACCTGCCACCAGGTGGCTAACTGGTCCACACAAGGAAGGAATGCCGTTTCAAGGACTCAGCACTTGTCTTTTTTGCTCAGAGGTTGGGTACTTGGCAACCACAGCAAATAAATGGGAGTCCCTGTTTTTGAACTTTTGTGTAATCTATATCCTTGTCACCTTGACCACTCTGTTCATGGACACATTGAACAAATACTGAGATGTCTGAGGGGACAGATTGGATGACAAACACAGGGTGGGTCATCCTGTCTAGATGGTGGCTGAGAACCCCAAATGTGTAGATGCTCTCTGGTGAGCGTTGACGTGGGACCCAAAGATCCATCCACGCACTTGGTGCCCACGTGCATAGGTCCCTCTGCCTACTGCTTCCCCAGATTTCCTCATCTCTAATCTTCCAGTATGTTCCTTCCAGGCCCTTGACCAACTGGCCAAGCTATCTAATACTGCTATGGAAGTAGTATATACCCATGCCTCAGGCCAAATCCTCCCTCCATATGAAGTATATGATCAAGTGTACTGGTTCCTGCCTGTCTCTGGAAGAATGACCCTTGACCACCTTCTTGAAGGGCCACTTTTGATTGATGTGACAGCGTAGCAGCAATCCCATTCAACTGAGTTCAGTGACATGTAGGGTACTCCCTAGGAGGCTGTAGGTGCAGAATGATGAGGAGTCAACAATGCAGCAGAGATGGGTGAAATGGTAGTCTAGACCACCTGTTTACATAATTAATCTTTCTGGACCTGCTAAAGGTTAGTTCCAAATGTACCTCTGCCATTGCATGATAGATTGCTGCTATGTTCAAACTTATGGCTCTGTAGGTTAGATAACACCACGTCCCAATGGGAATCAGACTGCACGGTAATGGTGTCCCGTGGCCAGTTGCTCAGTCTCTGCCAGGGTGCAGAAGTATGCCAGGAGCCACTTTTCAAACAGGATAGTTCCTACTATAGCGTGTGGCCCTGTTCCAGAATCTGAGTACTCTGTGCTGTGACTCCGCTATTGACACCTGCCGCATCTTTATCCAGCACAGATGCCTCTAGCACCATTGGACCTGTCAATCACATGGCCCAAGAAACAGAATACCTGAAACCACAATTTGGGTTTGCTGCTCATACTTAAAACTGGTGGCTTTCTGAGACAACAGAGAAATGAAACAGAGGTTTATACTATGTTGTCTTCAAAATCTAAAGAACCCCTCCAGCATTATATCTCTTCCTTAATGTTATAAGATGCAAGGTGCAGCAACTTGTCCTGCATCTTAGACAGCTGTCCTGAGAAATAGAACTCCAAAAAGTTCACCAATGTAGCATGCTTCTTAGTCTTTGTGGAGTTTATTTTCTACTTTCCAGCATCCCTGTATCTTATAAGTGCACTTAGGATATTTGCTAGTTCCTGATTACCAGTTCCAGTTAGCACAATATCATCAATATAGGGATCAACGTGATGTTCTGCTATGTCATGACAGGGAGCAAGACAGTTAACATGGCCTTGAGGCCAGACAGTGAATGCATATTGCTGTCCCTGCTACATAAAGGTAAACTTTTGACCTTCTCTACTGATTGATTGATTGCCTGAGCTGTGTTGCTCTGCCCCAATAAAGATCCACATGCAGGCCAGGTGTGGTGGTGCGTGCCTGTGGTCCCAGCTACACGGGAAGCAGGAGGATTGCTTGAGACCAGGAGCTCGCGTCGAGCCTAAGCAATACGGTAGGAACCACCACCCTCATCTTTCAAATCCTGATGGTGCTAAATTTCTTCATAAATGCGGTATTGCTTCTGATTTATCTTGGGGGCTGGTGTGGGGGTGGGAAGTCTCAAGGGCTTCTACCTGGCCTTTCAAGGGGCTTCCACGTCTTACCATAACGGCCCTAAACCACCAGCTAAGTGTGTCTATCCTAACAATATATTTAACTGGGGAAATAACCACAGGGTGGGTTTTCAGATGCACCGGATCCTCTGTGAGGCTGACTTTGGTCAGAACTTAGGGTCCTAAATTTCCCTTTGTAATGATCTTTGAGTCTGTGAACTAGTTTAGAGGTGAAGGCCATAATTTTCCTTTGCAGTGGCTAATGTCAGCCTTCTATTTGCCAGATTTAGACATTTTCCTGTTTATATAAATCCAATAGCACCATAACTGGTAACCTATGTATCTTACTCCTAGGATATCTGGCACTCTACTCCAGCTTGCTGCCTATTGTGTGATTATGTTCATTGCTAAGCTTCTCCAAGATGCTGGTAACTGATTCATCAATGTGCTCTCTACTGTCTGAGTAAAGAGTATTTCTTCTGGGTGGTAGGTTCTTGGGGCCATACATAATAAATCCCTATTTAATATTCCAACCTCCTCAAGCCTCTCTTCTTTAACACTATGCCAAAGTAATTCAGGGAGATCCACTTTGTTTTCTGTAGTTCCTTGTAGAGTTAAGGCTTCAGTTAGCCATGTCAGCAAACTATCCAGGTGTTCTTGACATAAAATTAAGTTTCTAGCCATAAATGAGTTACGCATGTCAATGAATACCGGACTATCCAGCCCTATATATGCCCCTGCTGTCTGGGCTAGCACTCTCATTATTCACTTATATGTATGTTCCCCAGTTCTTGCTAGGCTTTGTCATTTCTTTCCTATCTAGACAATTTCTTCCTGCAACAGGATTTGCATCGTGCTCTGAGCTTGCAGAGATGTGACTCTGGCTATCGGCCTGGACACAATGAGAAGTGGTGGAGGTTAGCTTGCCATGAGGAGTACAAATAGCATCTTGTGAAGCAACTACTCCAGTGAATCATTACACACTCTCCACGCAAGTAGAGCCCGGTCTTCTCCGGCAAAGGTGAAGGTGCTGCTTCTTTGGAGAAAGAAGGGAATTTGGAGTTTCTAGGTGCTCAGGTTTATCCCCCTAAATGTTTCCATCCCAAGTCTCAGATTCCTACACTTTCCCTATCAGGACCCTGAGTTAACACAGAATATTTGCCAAGGCTATGCATTTCATCTTCCTGCCAGCTCTGAAGCCCTGAGACTCAGATCCTCAACCTGATTTTCACACAGTCTTCCCTGAGGTTGCAGGAAGTAAAGACCTCCTTTAATAGCTGTAGAGGTTATTTGGCTTTTACAGCCTTGACTTGACTTCCCTGGCCCTGTTATTTATTTAAATGTCTTTAATGCTGTCATTAGTAGCCATCCTATCCACAATCCTCATAATGACACTGTTTCTGCAAGGGTTGGGGGCCATGGCCACTTGATCTTCCAATGCCTTGACCTGCCTCCACCTGCACTTAATACCAATTGACTACAGTGCAAATTGGAACAATTGTGAGTCTACCAAATGCCAAGGAGTTATTACCAGCCACGTATGACCAGCAGCGAAGTACCTATTACTTTAAGACCAGCGGGACATTCAACTCCTAATTCCATCCTGGGACCTATTTTCTAGGACCACTCTCGGACAATTGTTCTGTGTCTTCTAGAAAGCAGAGCTTTGAGCAAGGATTAAAGTACTGATATTGTATTTCCAAGGTGTAAGACCAGGGAGATGAGGGTGAAGAAAATGGGAAGTGAGGCCAAGAATCATGTGAAACAGTGAGGTGTGTCACTGTGCTGGCCATTGCTTCACCACAATTCAACTGATGTGCACGTTCATGCGGCACATTGGATTTTCTCCAGAGGAATTTCAAGGAGGAACCAAATAGAGTAGTCTGCAGAAGGGAGAAATGAGGAGGCATTTATCATGCGGTTCTCTGCCATCTCCCGTCTCCTAGTGGATGCTGACACTCTCACCTTACATAATCTGGCTCCACGGTGGCTGCTCAGAAAGTCACATGCGGTGATCTGAGTGTAGCATTTTAGCTAAGTCTGTGGTTCGTGCTAGCCATGGAGGCCTGGGCCTAACCTGATTCTTGCCGGCTTGGGGAGGCCGTCACGGGCAGCGACAGCAGCAAGGTTCAGGAGACAGGCAGACACTTGGGAAGGAAGCCAGAGATGGTGATCCAAGAAGGGTCGAGGTCTGTGTCCGACACACTATGCTTCAGGATAACGGACAAATCAGGTGCCTGTTGCTCAATTATTCTTACCATGGAGACTATTTAGCCAGTTGCAGTTCCGTCACTGTCAAGGGCTCGACACAGTATAAATTAAAACTTGAGTGTGCTCACACCGTGCATGCAAGCTCCCAGGTGTGCCTCGTTTTAGGTAATATTTCTGGTCCTGAAAAGTACTCAGGAGTTCTCCATTTCAAGGAGCCTGGTAGAAAACCTTTCTGTGAAGTGTGGATTTCTTTGCCAAAGTGAACAATCGTGTTCTAATTTAGCAGTTAAGGAGAGTTTAGTTTCCCCATGATGGATTTAAAGGTTCACATGACCCCATGTTTATTCTGATCAGAAAAGTCTAATTTATTGTTTGCCTGGGCCAGATGGAACTTTTACTCGATGGTTGATAAAGCCAGTGCCTTCCAGATATGGTACATCTCAGGTGACATGGGATTGAAGGACATGCACTGTTCTCACGAGGTGGTTTCTGGCATGCAGTTCTCGACAGGATTTTGTGGAGCTCCTCAGGCCAGTAAAGAAAGACAGAGACCAGTGAAAGAAAAAACGGAGTGAAGCCTTCACCAGCCACCTTTTGGTGGCCTCAGGATGGTGCCAGTGATAAGATAAGGATGAATTAAGCTGATTGAGCTCCACAGTGTTGACCTTTTAGGGTTAATGGAGGTGATAATCATTGTTCACATTACCAAGGTAGAAAAACAATACTTTTCACTGTGCAAATATTGCGATGCTTTCTCTTTTCCCCCCCCATAGATTCTTTTCTTGCCATGAGATTTGATTAAGAACCTGGATGAGCATTATAATGTTAGCATTGGCTACTCTAAGGCCATGTTACTTTAGTAAGAATCATGCACAACTTTCTCGGCACCACCAGCAGCTTTAGGTCTGTTTCGAACTTGAGGCCCAATTCTGCCCCTCCACTGAAGGGGTGCAAGGAGCCCTGTTTTCCGCTGTGGCTGAGCCTTGTGAACAAGTTTGCTGTCTTCCTGGTGCGCTTTGCCTAGACCTATGTGACTCTCAGCTAGATCCCTAGATCTGTGAATATCTCCCAAAGGTGCTCAAACTCAATTGTGCATCAGAATAATCCTGGAAGCTTAAAAAAAAAAAAAAATACAGGTACCCAGGACCTACACCACTCTCACCAAATCAGAATCTCGAGGGATAGGCCCTGAGGGTCGTCTGTAATTTTGGAAACTGGCTGTGTAACTCTAATGCTGCTGTCCCGTTATCAGGCAATGCTTGATGCCAGCCTATCTTCATCTGCGCTGTTACTTTCTGGATTCCAATTTTGCGGGCCCCTCTAGAGGCCTGCTTGGTAAATGTGGGATCCTGACGGGTTTAATAGAGAAAGGACCATTTACCCATACCTCCGACTGTGAATGTACGTATCTACCTATCTGTCCATCTCTCCTTCTTGTGAGCAAATGATTATTTTTTGATGCTGATTATGGGGGATGGCTGCAGGTAGAAAACCATAGAATCACTTGAGCCTAACTGTGTAGAACACTGATCTGTGACTTCCTTGGAGGTAGAGACCACATTGCTCTACATGGTTGTGTCTTTAGTAACTATTTAGTGTCAAAAATATGGGAAATGCTTGATATGTTTTGTTATTGAAATGGGATGAAAATAGAGTTACAAAGTCCTGTTCCCTATCTGCTCCAGCATACAAGGGAGACAGACATGTTGGAGGGTCTTCCCAAGGCCATTGCTTACCTTTAAGTCAGGATAGGTCATCAGGGGCTCTTGGGAGGCACTAGAATTGTAGATGTGAACAGAAAGAATGATTTGGGAGTAAAAACTTTAATTGAGGTAGACTAGGATGCATTTTATTCTAGGAGTATGGCCTGTCACCTTTTTAGAGTAGATATGCTCTGTCTTAATGCTATGCAGAATTTTGAAATGATGAACAGTGCTGAGCTGTCCTGCTCGCACTGTGAGGGCTTGGCCTGGCCTTCTGCTTGAGGACTGGGGCGGAGGACAGGGTGCAGCCTGATTTGGAGGGTGTGTCCCTGCACACATGGGACGTGATCTGGAGTCTAGGAACTGAGCCACTGTGCGGTCCTTAAGGCCATGAAGTCTGAAAATTTCTTGGAGAAAAAAACGGTCTTTATTTGGCCAAATAGTCCTACCTCTTAGAAAGCCAGTCCTTGAGAAGGGAAGACTTCCTGGGAGAGGCACTATATTTGCTAGCAAGTAGGAAATAAAGTCGATCATCTTGGTGAATAAATTTCTGAGATCATTCAGGCTTCAGCTTCCCCAGAAATCCAGATGACAAGGTCAGGGGAGGCTGGAGTGGGGGGTCAGGTGGGAAAGTTTCCTATGCTCGTGGTCACTAGTCCTTCTAGAGCACTCCATTTCATGACAGTTTCCATTCATCTTTGGCAGACTGTGGGGGCTTGCAGAGGTCAGAGAGAATCATGGCTTATCTCTGTTGTCACAGTCAGATTGGAATGTGGCTGGCTGTCTCCACTCTCTAGGGTTTTGTCACTCTGATCTGATGAGCCTCTGAGCCCCTCAGCACTGGCCCAGAAGGCCTGGATCGGTGACAGTGGACAGTGGTCCGAGGCGTCTTGTAGTCCTACAAGGCATGGCTCCTATGACTGACTGGAGAACAGAATTTTACCATGAGCCAGAGGTGGCTAAGCTGAGGCCACAACATTAGGGAACTCCCTGTCAGAGAGGAAATAGAAATGCAAAGCTGGACTCTGCTTAGTAGTTTTCATTAAAAGAAAGTTCACATCCCTAAAAGGGAGCCTAGGATCTGAGAAAGTTGGAGCTGCATGTGACTTGGCCCAAGCTCTGTCTGAGGCCTGGCGTAGTACTAGTGACTCTTCCAGAATTAAAACCCGAATTCTCATCCCCTGTCATTCTCTGTGGTGACTTCATCTCCTGAACCCCAGATCCAGCTCCCGTATGGGATCGAGTTGTGTCTGAGCCTTCCCTCGTGGGGCATTGCCCCGACAGTCGCCCTCTCAGAGGGAGAAGCTCTCTGGGGTGAGTCATGCTTGCGAAGGTGTTGGGTGGACTGGCAGCCTGCGCAGAGGGAGGGCTCCGGCAGGTGAGTGGGGACGCCACACCCTCCTGCTGTCTGCCTCTGCCCCCGGGCAGGGAGCCCTCAATAGGCTCTTTGTTCCCAGGACTCTCCCCAGCTCCACCCTGTCTTTAAGTGTCCCACAATCTGGGCGCAGGGCTTGACTTAAACCACCAAGCCTTCGCACCAAACCACAAGAAGAAAACCACATGCCTTTTGAATTGATCTGTTCTCTCTTGTTTTTTTCTTGTTCCTTCCTTTCTTCTTCTCTTGCTTCCTCACTCCAACACACACACACACACACACACACACACACACACTCTCTCTCTCCCTTTTTCTCCACAGCGGTTTTCCCATCCAGAAACTGTTTCCTGGTGTCGTGAGAGCAGGCTGCCAGGATTTGGTTCAGGAACATGCAAACAAAGGGGTGCCCCTTAGGCCAGTCAGGGGAGCAGCCAGCCCCTTCTATCAGGCCTGGGGCCCTCACCTCACTGCTGCTGGCAGAGTAGGACAGGGGCTGCTGTGGGTTTGCAGCTCTTTGGACCAAGTGGCAGTGGCCCAGTCTTGAGCCAGAGGTCTCGGTCAGTGCCAGGCCTTGTGGCCTGCTGGTCCAGGGGAGACCATGAGGCCAAGGCTGGCAGCCTGGCTCCGCTGTGAGCTGCCCACACACGGTGGCCCTCTGGCCTCGGGAACACAGGCTCCTCTGTCTGGGGCTGCGGAGTCCTCTGCAGGGTGGGCAGGGGAGGCAGAGTTGGTGCAGTGGGGAAGGTGAGAGTTGTATCCGTGTTTCTGGGCCTCAGTCTGGACTCGCAGTGCAGGCGAGATGTCCCAAAGTGCCTTCCGAGGGAAGGAAGGTGGAGACTTTCAAAACAGACGTTCCCAGGCACCAGCCCTGAAGTCACAGTGGCGTGCGAGAGACGGGCTCTAACAGGGGTCACAGATTCAAAGGCTTTTGGGGCCAGGCAGGTCATTAAATATGGAAAGGGCCAAATATAAGGTATAGGATGCATGTTAGGACATTCAGTTAACTTACACTACATTTTTTAATTTTAAAAACATTATTTTAGCTAAATAAAACATATTTCCGGCCAGATGCAGCCCCAGGGCTCTGAGTTTCCAATCCTCTTCTATATAATCCACATATAGTTCTGCTGTTCTGACATAGAAGGGGACTTAAAGAAAAGTACCAGGGTCCCTTTATGGCTTCTTTAAACACAGCACTTCGCTGGGTGCAAGTAGATTAATGGTTAAAACGCAGGCTCTGATGTCCAGCTCTGATAAATGTCCCTCATCATCTTCATTTTAGCTCTGTGAGTGTTGCATAGGTTACTAAATGGTGCCAAGTCTCAGTTTCTTCATCTGTAAAATGGCGATAATAAAAGAATCTATCCTACAGCACAACGAGCCACCTCACACAGCAGTGGCAGCTCAATGAACGATTGCTGTGATGTGCACACCCTCTTCCACTGCCCCATGCTAGGAGCTGGATGCCCTTTGCTGGGCAGCAGTGGTTTGGTAGGCAGAGGGTTAATGCCTGTGTGGCTCTGTTCTGCGGCAAGAGGGGTTGAGAGTCAGAGCCAAGGTCAAATCTTCACAGGCCCTTTCCCTGTGAACACAGAACAAATACTCTCTTTGCTGCTGGGCTGCTCATTTTAAAGTCAGCAAAGGAAGGCCGGTTGGGGACGTTTTGCCTTGGGGTCTTGGAATTTTTCACCAGACCTTTTGTGCTGCCCTCCAGCTGCTCCCACCTTGCCCACTTCGTACGCAGTGGCCTGTTTGCCCTTGATCTTAGGGGAAGAAGTAGATCTGCCCAGCTCATGGGGAACCCATCCCTAGTGCCCTGGGGACATCTGAAAGAGCCACTGGGCTAGGCTTCCTGAAATCACCTTCCCCCCACAGCACCTGTGCACTTAAACTTGCAAACTCCTTGAAGGTGGGGACTAGCGGGTCCCTCCAGATTGCCACAACTCCAAGCCCAGCACGCAGGATGAACGACCTGCTTAATACATGCTGAAATAACTATGTGAATCTTGGACTTGAAAGCAGGAAAACAGGGACAGACTCTTTACTTTTTAAAAAGAAACATTCATATTATAAAGCATTTCCCCACTAACGCCCTTTAAATAGAAACTTCCTTAGTTATTTAAAATGAGCTTTAAGCCACCTCTCCAAGTTCACTCCCATCCGTCCTCAATCATAGTGAGTGAATGTTGCTGAGACTTGCTTTGCGGCAGACACCCTGCTCAGTGCTGTGTGCTTGATCTTACTTGGTCATCATGGCCACGCCACGGCCAGGTATATCATTTTTTCCGTTTTACAGATGAGAAAATATAGGCTTGGAGAGTGCAGAATTATTTGTTTGTAGGAGTGGCAGAGTTAAGACCCAAAACCCAGCCTAGAGGCTGAGCCACCTAGAGACCGTCTCTAAGGAGACCCCAGCTCCACCAGGGTCTTCCTGACCTTCCGCCTCTCCTAAACAGACGGAATGTCCCGTTTCTCTGGCTCTACCCTGGGGAAAGCCATCTGGGTGTGTTTTCTTCACCCCTTCCCTGCCACCCTTCCTCCTCAAGCGTCCGTGCTGGACTGGAGTCACCTAGAACAGGAAGCGTGTCTGACTCCCCTTGTGTTCCCAGCAGTGGCAGGACCGGTGCCAGCCCTCATGGGCCTCACTGAACATTTCAGTTCCGTTCAGTATATTATTTGTCCCTGAAGAAGGGACTGATGCTCTCTGAGAAAGAGTCTAACAGAAACGTGGAGGTGGACAGGCCTCAGAGGACCCGGGAGCTCTCTGGGGGAGCTGGAGCTGTCTGGCCTGGCCTGGGCAACACTGTGAGGGGCCCTCTCTAGGGCTGTCCCACCCCTGAGAAGATCTGGGAACAAGCTGGGAGGTTCCCAAATGGCCTTGTGGGCCCACAGCCTCTGGCTGGTCCCGCCTGCCTAGGCCCTGAGCAGCGGGGGCCCTGGGTAGTCCTGTGGGCGTGGTCCTGAGCACAGCCACCCCCTCGCTGCCCTCCCCAGCCAGCTGCACCCACTTGTCTGTGCTGTGGGCCCACGCCTGACACTGCTTCCTATGTCCCTGCTCCCAGACCTGCTCAAAGGGGCTGAGTGGATTCCAGCCGGACCTCACCCTGATCACAGCAGGCCTGTCTGAGCGTGTGACATCCCTTCCTCCCCTTCCTTCATCCGTCGCGCACAGGTAATAACAATAATTAACCTGCAGCCCTTGGTGGTTCATCCTGGATCTCACGCCCAGTGTCTCCCTGGATTATGCCAACGGTCCCCAGGGAGAGAATGGAGGTCATTGTTATCGTTCTTGTTGTTCATGCAGAGGGACTGAGGCTCAAACTAGGTGAAGAAAGAGGCAGAGAGGCAGCCTGGGGCATCGTTAGGCAGAGGGGCCTTGGGGCTGGGCAGAGCTTGCCTGGGCTGAGAGTTGGGAGTGTCTGGTCCCTGGGCTGTCAGTGTGGGCTTTGCAGCACATCTTGGCAGCCAGTAGAGCACTCCTGGAAGCGGGAAGGAGCGGCCGGGACAAAGCCACGAGGTAGGATGAAGGTGGCCCCACCGGAGCGCCTGCCCCAGATCCTATCCAAGGGCCCCACTATTATGAGTGAGGCAAGGAGGGAAATGGCTCCCCAAGTTCTGCCCAGACCAGCTCCCAGCTGCTGTCCAGGCGAGATGAACTTGAGAGCCAGAAGGGGTCTCTTGCCAGCAGCACCTGTATCATCTGGGGAACCCAGAGGGCAGACCAGGGGCTGGGGAGGCAGAAATCTAAACTGCTTCCTTTCTTGTTCTGTCTGTCACTCCGTCTCTTTTCTCATTTTGTCGGGGCGAGGAGCATGGACAGGAGCAAGGGAACCGTTATTCCTCCCTCTGCAGTTGCTACCCTGTGTTTGGAATAGTCCCAATTCAAACTACTCATGGGTCAGATTCTCCAGGAGAAATGAGATTGTATGATTCTAGGAACTCATTGCTCACCAAGATAGATGAGCCTCGTGGGGCCTCCAGGGAGCCCCTCCCGTGCTCTGAGTTCCCTTAGCGCCCTGCCTCCCTCCCAGATGCTGCTCTGTCCCTCCGTCCTCACTCAGTCATGCGTTGCCATGGGGCACTAGGCTGGACTCACAGCTCAGCTGCAGGAGGACGACTCTCACCCCGGCTCGTGGGTGTGACAGGCCTTCAGAACAAACCTGATAAGGCTTGGTGGCTGTCTGGGACTTAGAATCCTTTTATGTCTGCAGAATCCTAGGCTGCAGAAGTTAGCCCCACAGACTGGGCCAGTTTTGCTTGGGGCCCCACTCCTGCATACATTTCCCCTAGACCCAGGGTCTTGGATGTCCAGTCTTGTGAGCTGCAGAATATTTGCTAATGGGTTTGAGGTGTTTAATTCTGTCTATTTATGTACCAGCCCCCGTGCTGGGCTCTGAGGATATTAAGACAATCCCTGGGTCTGCATAGGCTGGGGAGACCCAGAATCGAGGCAGCGGGCACACCTTCTCTGTTATGCCTCCGGGTGGCCTTTCCTGCTGTTGACCAGGATTACCAATGAGAACTCCACCAGGGCAGTCGGGCCACAGCAAAAGGCTGATGGGATCTTAGCCAGTTACTCCTCCTGGCACTTTCAGGGTTGGCTCATTTTTGAGGACCCAACTCAAATCCCATGTCTGCTGTGATATCGTCCTTCCACCCATTCCTTTACCCAGCAAAGAGTTACCGAGGGCTAACGCTGTGACAGGTGCTGTTAAAGGGGCAAAGGAGTGTGAATCATGGCCCCGTACATCTGGGACATTGCATTCTAACAGGGGAGAGTCCTTCATTCAGCATATAATGATTGAGGGGCCACCATGGTCTAGACATCACACGAGGCGCAGGGAGTATGACAATGACCCAGACCAACATGTGTCCTCTACTCCCAGGCCATCAGGCTTAGTGAGGGACAAAGATATGTGGCAGCCAATCCCACCCCATTGTGATCATGGTGGCACCATGGAGGGAAGTTTGGGAGGTGATGGAGCAATGGAAATGCTTCTGTCCCTGGCCAGAGGAGGTGTCCCTGAGGGAGGGATTCCACTTGTGCTAAGTAAACACTCGAAGGTGGTGACGGCCAGTGCCACCCAGAGGTGCAGATTAGTGCAGTAGGAACTGTGAAGGGGAGGCCACCTCCAGCGGTGGAGAAGGCTTTCTGGAAGAAGTGGGTGTTGAGTTGGGCCTTACAGCTTCCAGAATGACTCCAGCCTGCTCCGACCTTTCTCTCTCTGGAAGTGACAAAGCATTCCCAGCCTGTCTCATAAGGTCAACTCAGTTGTCTATGCTGTGATCACATAACTGTGCTCCATCCTGCTTTGTTCAGTTTTGTGTGTGTTCCTTGTCCACCCCTTAGGATCATAGACCTCTTGAAGCCTCTGGGGACCAAGGCATCTCTTGTGTCCCCTCGGTACCACCTTGGCACATGGTCTTGTAGACTGGATGCCCAGCAGGTGCTCCTTGATGCCCCTTTATGCCCCTCCCCAGGGCACATTGAAAATCAGTGCAGTTCCTTGGGGTGGGGACTTTTAAGTGGGTTTGGTGAAGGCAGATACCAGGAAGGTCTTTAAATAGAGCGAAGGAACACTGTTATCGGCAGCTGGGAGAGAATCCGCTTACGCTTTCTATTATTCATTTATACTGGGAACATTAACTGAATTAAGCATTGAATAAAAAAGGACTCTATTTTCAGAGTAGTGCTGAGGACAATTAAAGGGTGGCAATTCCCCCCAGAGAGCTGCCATCAAACCACGTAACCTTATTTTGGAAGCCACCAAGTGTTCAAGTAATGCTGTGTAGAAATAAAAAGTAAAAGGAGGCGCCCCTGCCCGCAGCAGGACAGAGCCCAACTGCCACGCAGCCTCTCTGGCTTCGTCCTGCCCAGGTGCCTGCAGGCGTAAAGCTGGACAGCGCAGGTGTGGGGAGCCCAGAATGCTGTCTCCTTCACTGGAGGTTTGAGATGGGGCCTCCAGCTTTTAAAGTTAAGATATGTCTTTCTGGGATGTTCCTTGCAAAACCACAACTTCCTCTGTTAGGCAAGCCAGCATCCTTCATCATGCCACGTAGTTTTCGAGCACCTGTTATGTGCTCAGCCCAGTTCTCGGAGCAAAACAAAGTCCCTGTTGTCTGGAAGCTTCCACTGTGGATGGGGCAGACAGAGGGCAGCAATATCTAATCCATATGCACAGATCAGGGGACAGCAGGGCCATCGAGGTGAGGCAGTGATAGGCAGGGCAGTGTGCTGTCGTGTGCAGGGAGGCCAGGGAAAGCCTCCCTCACAATGAGATGCTCCTGCAGAGACCTGCAGGCAGTGAGGCTGAGCCACGCAGCTCTCTCAGGGGAGTGCTCCAGGCAAAAGGGACAGCAGGTGCGAAGGCCCCGAGGCAGGAGAGGGCTGGCACCCTGAAAGCAGCCTCGGCAGGGAGCTGGGAGCAGTGGCTGAGAGGGGAGAGCTGAGGCCAGACTGTACATAGGGCCTGGTAGGCAGGCTGTGCAGAGGACCTTGGGTTTTACTCTGAGTGCCTTGGGAAGCCATCAGAAGGCTCTAAGTAGAGGAGGGACATGATCTCATTGATGCTTTATAATACATCAGCCATTAACACCTGGGGTGCTGCATGGAAGGAGGCTAGAGACAGGGGCTGGGGGCATGGAGGGAAGTGTAGGCCAAGGGAGGGAGCTGGGACTTTATCACGAGGTCAATGGGGAGCCATGGAGGAGTGTAGAGGAAGGGAATTAGCTATTTGAGTAGAGAGCGCTAAGCATAGAGAAGTGAGGTCGCCTGTCCCAGAACGCACAGCTGGGCAATGTGGAGCTGGGATGGAAAGCCAGGGGCTCAGGCTCCCTCCCCAGTGCAGTAGGAGCTTTCTCCTGAGTAACAACAGGAAACATTTAGTGAGCATTTTCTCAGGTATCGGCTCATTTAATTTTCAAAACAACCCTAAGAGGTAGGCATCTTAGAGACAAGGGACCCAAGGCACGAAAGGGTTAAGTAACTTGTCTGAGGTTACATGGCTGGAAAGCGGTAGAGCCGGATTGGAACCAGGTTGCCTGGATCAGGAGCCCATGCAGTTAAGCGGCGAGCTACAGGGCCTTGCGAAGTCTCCAGACATGTGGGAAGGTGGGTGGGGGAACCAGGACCACTTACACGGTGTTTCCAGAGCCCGCCAGCTCCGGGCTTGTCTGGACTTAGGCCCTGGGCTTTTCCTGTAAACACCGTCATTAATCCTTTCCCGTTGAGACCCCAGCTGCGGGAGACACTGAAAGCAGGAGCAGGCGGTGGGGGTGGATCGGAAGAAGTGGCTTCCCAGAAGGACACTCTACAGCTGCCTCTTTTCCCCGTGGGCCCCTGCTGCCCTTAGAAGATCTCGGGTGCCCTGGGGCACCGCTGTGCCCTCTCTGCCACAAGCAGCGGGAACACCAGGCCCCTTGTGTGGTTTGATCGTATGAATCACTCCAATTGAGAGAACGAAGGAGATTGGATTCCGAATGAAAATGATTCCTTCCCCAAGCTCCGAGTGCGTTCCAGAACCCCTAGGGGAAGGCTGGGGTTTGTGTTGGCAAAGGAGCCCGGTAGACATGTCTGCAGCTGGACCTGGCGGCTGCCCCTCCGCCCTGCCGGTTCCCTTTGCCTAACCGGCGCCCCGGCTGTCCAGCTGAGAGGCCACCAGAGGGCACCCGCAGACAGGGCCCGGCAGCCTCTCAGGCAGGCTGCGGGTAAGAGCTGGTTGAGAAGGCCAGGGTCGGAAGTCAAGGCCCAGCAGGGGGAAAAGCACACACACAAGCTGGAAGACACCGAGCAGGCTCCCCCCCCCCCCCCCCAAACGGAACGTGGCATCCGGAGCCACGCCCAGCTGGTGGCCTTTCCCATCCAGTAGCTGTGACCACTTTCCCTTCCCAGGCTGACGCACAAAACCATACCTATAGGACCTGCTCAGTGACAAGCTGGGATTAGGTTTGTCCTAGTTTCCCAGATTAATTTGCAAAAGGCAAGTCCTCTGTAGATGCAAAGAACGTGGCCGGAAGGGACTACAGACATCACGTCATTAGCCCACCATGATGCCCAACCGCCCGTACCCCCAAAGCTGAATCCTGGGGACATTGGCTAGTGATGGCAGCAGCCCAGCCATACACATAGGTACCCAAATCTCTTCTGTGCTTATCACGCTGAGTGAGGACTACCTGTTTACTCACATGTCCTCAGGACTAGATTGGGCTCCTCAAGAGCAGGAACCGTATTCCATGAATCTCTGTTCCCAGTTGAACGAAAATGCGTGTCCCGTGTATGTAGACCATTCGGTCCCATTTCTGCAGCTAGGCCTGGAAGACAAGAAACACAATGCTGGTTGGATTCCAAGTGGAGAAAGCCCTCCTGTTCTGTGGCCTGGGATTATTTCCAAGTAAGGTGGTCTGTGATTCTAGGACAGAGGTCAGCAAACTACAGTGCCTGGGCCAAATGTGGTCCATCACCTGTTTTTGTAGGAATAAAGTTTTATTGGAAGACAGCCATGTTCATCCATTTACTTATTGTCTATGCCTGCTTTTGTGCTACAGTGGCAGGCTTAAGTAGTTATATTAATAACAGAGGCCATATTGTCCCTGTAGCCTAAAATATTTACTGTCTGGCCCTTTATAGAAAAAGTCTGCTGACCTCTGTCCTAGGAGAACAAAATGGCAGGCTCAGGATCTGGCGGGCAGGTGCAGTCCTCCCTGCTGCGCGAGGGGGCATGGTGACGATGGTGGTGCCAGCAGAGCCTCTGCGGGCTGCTGACCATGCCCTGGCATGCCCAAGCTGCTCTGGGGGACAGACAGCCTTGCTGAGGAGCCAAGGGTCTTGCACGGGTCTTTCCGGTTTGTGGTTCTGGGCTGCAATGCTGGGATCTCCTCCCACAGACTGGGAGGGTCTGGCCATCTTAGATCAGCTCCATTCTGATCTCTTCCTCTTGAAAATTTAAAAAAAAAAACATTTTATGGTGGATTTATGGAGATATAATTCACATACTGCACAATTCACTCATTTAAAGTGTAAAATTCAGTCCATTATCTCTTAACCTCCTTGTCTTAGGAGTTTTCTCCTTTTCACTTCCTTAAGCTACACCTGTATAAACTTGTTCTCTGTAAAGATGTCAGTGAATTTATTCACATTCAGGTGTGAGTGACTGATTATAGTATGATGACCTAGAATCTTAGGGGGACCTAGCCCATGCTGTACCCTTTTGTCTCAGGTAGGGTTTTCCAGAAGGAGACACTGAGATGGAGTTAGAAGTGTATCGCCGGGCAGAGTGGCTCACGCCTGTAATCCTAGCCCTCTGGGTGGCTGAGGTGGGAGGATGGCTTGAGGTCAGGAGTTCCAGACCAGCCTGAGCAAGATCAAGATCCTGTCTTTACTAAAAATAGAAAAATTAGCCAGGCATGGTGGCACACACTTATAGTTGTAGCTACTTGGGAGGCCGAGGCAGGAGGATCACTTGAAGTCAGGAGTTCCAGACCAGCCTGGGCAAGAGCAAGACCCTGTCTCTACTAAAAATAGAAAAAATTAGCCAGGCGTCATGGTGCACCTATGATCCCAGTTACTCAGGAGGCTAGGCAGGAGGATGGCTTGAGCCTGAGAGTTTGAGATTGCAGTGAGCTATGATCACACCATTGCACTTTAGCATGGGTGACAGAGCAAAACCCTGTCTCAAAAAAAAAAAAAGGGGGGGGCGGGGCAAAAGATGCCAAACAGTGTTGCAGACCCAACAAAGCCTTGGCCAATCTAGCTCTGAAGTATCACCCTTCAGGGTGTCCTGCAATGGGCCCGGATGTCCAGGCCTCTGTAATTGTCCAGATCTGTCACCAGATGCAATTGTCCCAGGGGAGGAGGCTCTCTGCAGCTGAGGCCGACACTGGAGGCTGTGCAGACCACACTCCCCACAGCTGGGCAGCAAGTCCTTCCTTGAAGGGGATCTAGGAGCTGCGTCTCCATGTGCACCTCACCCTTTCACAGGACCCCCTTCCCCAGTGGCCCTCCAGCTCCTGCTCAAATCCCCCCAGGACCAGGGTGCTCGCTTCCTACTGAGACAGCCTGTCCCCATTTCACAAGGTGCTGGCCTTCCCTCTGCTGAGCCAAAATTTGCACCCCTAAAACACAGGAGCACGAGTCTGGGTTCTGCTCTCTGGAGCTACACAAATCAAAAACCCGTCCCTGTGACAACTGTTGGTAATGTCTGCCCCCCAACCCCCATTCATTCCCCACATGACACACAGCCATGCTCTCTGTCTGCATTGTGGCCAGTTAGTCCAGGTCTCTCTGTGATGTTGTTCCAGCTCTGAATGCAGCTCTCCAGGGGCCCTGCTCAGCGCTGAGACCGTGTCCTTGTTCTGGAGGACACAGTCCACGCATGGTGTTGACTCAATTGACGTCCACCAGAATCCTCAGCCGTTCCCACCAGCTACTGCTAATCCAAACAGCCCCACACTGTCCCGCTGTAATTGGCTTCTGAGATCCTAGTGTAAAATCTATGTTTGTCTCAGTTTTGTTCAACTTTTAGCCCCTTCCCGAGGGAATTTGCATTTTAACAGAAAAGGATGAATATCTGATGAGGGATTTCCGGAGGGATCACAGGATGAATCTCCAGCCCTGGAAGCTCTGGTGTTCTTGCAAACACCCTAGATTAGTTCTTCTTAAACCAGTTTCAGGAGTGTGCAGCCGTTCATTACCGGGCGCTCAGGCGGCTTTGTCATGAAGCACCTGCCTGGAGGGTCACTTTATTCTAAGATTTGGGGACAAAAATTTCTATTTTAAACAACTCAGTGATATAGAGAAGAATGTGATATTTACATGAATTTCTAAGGGAAGTTATTGACTTCAAAGACATTTCACACATCTTTCAGGCAGCCCTAGGCCCACCTCGATCTCCCTGGAGGGGGCCACGTAGTCGCTTTGCAGTTAGGGTACTTGATGTAGATAATTATGTTGTCTACCCTGGGTAAAAATGACTATACATGGGGCAAGACAAAAGACACACACACACACACACACACACACACACGAAAAGCAACCAAATGAGAAACCCACACATCACCTGCCATTCCAGACCCCAAAGTTTTGGAGCTGGAGGGTCCCCCAGAGATCAGCTAGTCCAATTCCTTTGTTTTACAAAAATACAAATGCTGAGACCCAGAGAATGAAAGTCATTTACTCAAAGTCACAGATGGGACAGATTCATGGTCCTCTGGTTCCAAGTCTCACTCGAGGTCTTTAATATGGGTAGCACCAGGGAGGTGGGAATTGGGGGGCCGTGAGGCTGGAATGTAAGTGTGGGGAGGAGCTTCTTGCGACGCTGCTCCAGGTGATCGTGAGGCCATGGGCCTGGGCATAGATGGAAGTTTCCAGGGGGAGCTGCTGGGCAATCCCCGTCCATGCTGCTCTGGGCAGCTCCCCACAGGTCAGCCTGAGTCAGCCTGAGTCAGCTCACCAGGGGTTCACCCTGGATCCGTTCTCTGACGCAGAGCCGCCTTCCATGACTTGAAGAGAAAGCCACGCTTCTTTGCCAAGAGTCATTTCCAACATGGATTTCCCCCCTGCCCTGGTTGGTTCCTATGGAAAACACGACAGCTTTCCCCCAAGTCCCAAATGATTGCCTTCTTTGATCCTGCCCCTGGTGCTGTGCTTGTGACACCATCGTTTGGCAAACAACTAGAAAACCCAGTAGGGTTGGAGTTTCCAAAATCCAGGGCATGGTCCCTGCCCTTGAGAAGCAGCTAGTGATCGAGTTGAGTGAGAGACTAACACACATTTGAGAACAGTAAAGAGGGAAGGGGTGGTTCGGGCTGTGATTGGGAGAACAGCCCTCAGATGAGAGGGGCAGGTGGAGATGGCAGTGGGTAGGGAAGCCTCCTTGGAGCCGCCATCTCTTGTACTAGGTTTTGGGGTACCAGCACGAGAGTACCAGACTTGGAGGCTGGAATGCATGTTTAAATTTCAGGCCACTGGAATGAATTTTGCAAAGGGACCCATCTCCAGTTCCCCTACCCTCCTAATTCCCCACCCATGGTATCCTCAGTGATTATATAAAGCCCTAAAGTCAGAAAAAGACTGTCTCATCATCATGCATTGTCTCAGATTGGCCCTGTTTTGCTGCCTTACTGTTTTTTTCCCCCTACTGTTGCCTTTGTAAGTTCCATTAGTTCCCCACATGCAAGCGAGAGGAGATTTGCTCCCCTGGTCTTTTCTAAGAAGGTTGTGAAGATAATGGCATCCCAGCCAGACCAGCTCACACAAGCCCAGTGATATACTGAACAGGAAAGCTTCATTCGAACTATTCTAATTTGGTCTGTGATGCATCGCCATATGGACTGTCGGAGGGGGAATTTCAGACGAGGGCAGGCTTTCTATCCATTCATTCCACAAAAGCAAACATTTCTGAGTTCCAAGAAATGAAGAGAGGACAGCACCAGGCGAGTATGCAAGTGGGCCTCCTTGTCACCTTTCCTGAGTGTCTTTGGGCTGGAGCAGCCGGCGGAGGACGTGGCACTTGGAGCCAGCTCAACCGCGAGGGCAGACCGCAACCAAACCAGTAAATGCTTTTCCAGACACTGCAGACAGCCTTGCCGGGCTGGAAAGTGCAGAGCAGCTGACAGACACAGGAGGGCCTGCAGCTTCCAGCGCTCCAACCAGTGTCAGAAATCCTGAGAAGATTGATGTCCCCTTTCCAAACCGGAGGCCAGAACACTTCCAGGCTGAGGGCCCAGGAGGAGCCAGGCTTTGGAGAACTTGGCACAGATCTGTCTTTTGCTCCTGGGGGCCTGGATCTGAGCATGGTCCCAGAGTCTTGGCGGGAGGCCGTGTTTCGATTGGCATCCTCTGCCATGGTGGAGGAAGCCGACCACGGCCGGACATCCTGTGCCAGTTTGGGGGGGTTGGGAGCGCCTTTCGGAGAAGTCCCAAACCCTGTGCACACACAATCACACTGCATGCATTCAGCACACGAGTGTTGTTTCTAAGGTTGGCACCAGATGTGACTTTGAAAATGCACAAAAGGAACACAGGATTTCCACAAACAGGATCCTGCCTGGCGTCCAGTGTTTATGGAAAGGTCATCACAGGCTAACCTAGGCGGGTTTTCATTAGTTCCAACCACCCCATGACAGAGGGGTCTGACAGTGCAGAAACCAGCCAAGGGCTGGATCGGGAGTCAGGGCTTCTGGAAGGGAGTCCTTTCCAGGCCACTAAATAGCGCACGACTGCAGGCAATCAATTGACTGGCTGTCAGTCTAAGGTTCCTCCAGCTCCAAAATTCTAGATGGGAGTGTTCCGAGTGCAAGTGAAGATTATATTTTTAGAGATGGGGTCTCGCCCTTTCACTCAGGCTGGATGCAGTGGCATGATCATAGCTCACTGCAGCCTCAAACTCCTGGGTGCTGGGACTACAGGCGTGAGCCACTGCACCTGGCCAGATTGTGTGTTTAATATGAGTAGACGGTTGCTGACAATCTCCACTTAAGAGAAAGAGTATTGTAAGTCTGTAGACATTTGATTTCCCTTAAAACCATTATGTAAATAATGGATGTAAAACAGTTCTAGTTTGAGCTGGGCGGGTAGGAAGGACAGACATCCACTCAAACAAGCTCAAGAAAAGGAGGATTTATTGAATCCTATGAAACCTAAAATCAGGGTGGGTCTTGCAAGGGCTGGAGCTGGGAACTAGAAAGTTACCAGGAATGGAGATGGCCTCCTGGCTTCTCTCTCTCTCTCTCTCTCCCTCTCTCTCCCTCTTTCTCCCTCTCTCTCCTCCTCTCCCCCACTGCCAACATTGAGCAGTTTCTTCCACTTACCCGGAATCCCTGCTCACTCACGAATGTCACAAGTCTTGTCTTGGTGCTGACTTCTCCCTCCCTGCACTTTCCCTTGAATTCTCACTGCTGGTGGACACAGCCTGGGGTCAGGTGTCCATGCATGGTCTAACCATCTTCTGCAGGAAAGGGGAGTAAGGTGGCACCTGGCCTGTGGGCGGGGAGGCTCTCCGGAAGGCTGGGTGGGGTGGGTGGGTGTGAAACCTAGCCAGGACAAGAACATCTCGACCACTGGGCCACACTCCACTCTAGACATCCTCTCTCCATTTGGGTCTGGGGACTCCATATCCTAGACTTCCTGTCTTTCTCTGCTGGTTTCTCTGACAGCTCCTTTGGTGGCTTCTTCTTGGGGCCCATCCCCTAAGTTTTGATGTTCCCTATGATTCTGTTCTTGATCCCTTGGGCTTTATTAAGTCCTCAGTAAAGGACCTAGTATATTCCACATACTAAGAATATCGTGGAGACCAGGACACAGCCTCTGTTGTCACAGGATTGACAGCCTGATGAGGAAAAAAGTGGTAACAACCTTTCACAAGCTCTAGACGGGAAGTGCAGTGAGGGTAATGGGAGAACATTCAGGGGACTTAATTCCACCCACCAAGGACTCCCCAAACTTCTTTCCGTCTGTGATTCTCTCTTGACCTGTATTTATCACTGCCTATTGGATGTCTCCACCCACAAGTTCTGCAGCAGTTTTAGATTTAAATGTCTCCACAGTGGAAATAATTAGATCCCAGCCAGTGCTGTTGTTAACCCAGTGTCACTGATAGCTGTGCCTGTTGGCACATCCCTCCAATCTCCAAGGCTGGACACCTGGGAACCCTTTGACTCCCTTTTCTCCAGTCACCAAAGTCTACTGAGTTGCTAGGTCTGATCAAGTTCCCCTTAGAGATGTCAGCTGGACCCAGTCCCCCTCTCCTTCCCATCACCGAGTTCTGTTAAAACACACACCAGCCCTTCTCCTTGCTGTGCTCAGCTGGATTCTCACCACCCTCCTCCATCTGTCAACCCCATAGCACCCACAGTGAAGTTTTATTTGTCCGAGGAAAAAACACTTTTTCTCCTACTAGACTCCCAGAATGCTTCACCTCTGGTCACCAAAATGTATGTGAGTTTTTCCTCCACCAACCAATCAATTCTCTAATGACACCAGCTGGGTGTCCTATAATTTGATTCGATTCTGCTACTACCTGGAGACGGCATCAGATCCCGCAGGTTAGGGCTCAGTCCCACAAAACTGCCCCCCACCTTAAGATGCCAGTCGCTAGCCTCAGGTTGCGACCTGTGTTTCTGACTGGCTGGCTACCAATCCCACTACCCGCTCCTTGGGTTCAATTGATTTGCTAGGATGGCTCACAGAACTCAGGGAGACACTTCACTGATGTTTACCCATCTATCATGGAGGACGTTACAGAGGATACAGTTGAACAGCCAATGGAAGAGACGAATAGGGCAAGGTATGGGGGAGGGGGTACGGAGCTTCCATGGCCTCTCTGGGCGAGCCACCCTGCAGGCACCTCCAGAAGCTCTCTGAATCCTATTTTTTTTGGTTTTTATGGAGCCTTCATAATCTAGGCATGATTGATTAAACCATTGGCCATCAGTTGGCGACCAACTAAACCTTCGGCCCCACTTCCTTCTCTCCCTTTAATCACACGTTGGTTCCCCTGGAAACCAGCCCCACCCTGAGGCTATCCAGGAGCCCACCCAGAGTCACCCCATTAGAATGAAAGATGGTCCCATCACCCAAGACATTTCAAGGCATTTAGGAGCTTTATGTCAGACACTCCTATCACTCAGGAAATTATAAATGTCTTAGGAGTTCTGTGTCAGGAACCATGGTCAAAGACCAATTATTAGAACAACAGATTGTTCTAGTGCTGCCATCTACAAGTGTTGTAGGAGCTGTGTGCCAGATATGAGGGGTCAGAGACCAAATATGTACTTCTTGTTATATTACAATATTGCAATTTGCTTTTCTGTTTTTACCTGTTTCTTCATCTGTTTGTGCTGCTATAAAAAAATACTATATACTGGGTGGCTTGTAAACAGCAAAAAGCATGTGCCAATATTAATAGGTATAAGTAACACTGAATTTATTTCTCACGGTTCTGGAGGCTGGGAGTCCAAACTCAAGATTTGGGCCAGTTAGGTCCTGGTGAAGGTTCCCTGCCTGGTTCTATGCCTTTTTGCCGTGTCCCCATGTGATGGAAAGGACTAGCTAGCTCTCCGGGGCATCTGTTACAAGGCACTATACCCACCCATGAGCACCCATGACCTAATCAGCTCCCAAAGGCCTCAGCTCCTAATACCATCACCTTGGAGGTGAGGGCTTCAACATGTGAATTTGAAGGAAACACAAGCATTCAGACCACTGCAATCTAAGATTTAAAATCTTAAATCTTAGTGTTTTGCTATTTGTTTCAGCTTTATCCCTTAAAAAACAGAACATCAGAGATGATGTTAATTTTTTAAATTTAGATAACCAATCATCCCGACCCCAATCACTCTGGTGTGTGCCACATTTCAGGGCTCCATATGTGTGTTGGTGTGTCTCTGGGCCCTCTGTTTGGTTCTATTGATGTATTGCATTCTTCAGTGCCAATATCACACTTAATTAATACATTTTTCTACAGTGTCTTAATATCTGGTAAAGCAAGCTGCCTGCCATTTTGTTATTCAGTTGCCTTGGCTATTCTTGGCTCTGCGTGTGTGTGTGTGTGTGTGTGTGCAGTGTAGTGTGAATGTTTCCTCAATTTTACAGCAAGTTATGCTAAATAAGTACAAACAATTTGGAAGATTGAGCGTACATGACAGAGCTGTGACATTTCAAAAGATCACCCAGATTATAAACACTGACCTGCACGTTGTTCCTGTGCCTCATTAGCCACCAAATACCTTTTATCTGTGTGGCACTTTATACTTTTTCAAACCTGATAGAGTGGTAAGAGGCAATATTATTGCCACCATTTAATTATTTTTATATTGTATGTTAAAAATTTATATTTTAATCAAACGTACACATGTGCATGGTCAAATTGTTGTACAAGCTTTTATGTGAATAAATAGAAGTCCTCTACCTTTCCCTCCACTTCTCCCCCTCTGGGGGCAGCCATTTTCAGCTCTGGTTATTTTGGTTGTTTATTTCCATGTCTCTGAATAATATGTCTAAACTTGGATTGCTACCTGTTAAATTTTCAGTTGTAAACATTGAGTTTTTGTTTTGTTGTTGTTGTTGTAGTTGTTTTTTGAAACAGAATCTTGCTCTGTTGCTCTGGCTAGAATGTAGTAGCATCGTCATAAGCTCAGTGCAACCTCAAACTCCTGGGCTCAAGTGATCCTCCTGCCTCAGCCTCCTGAGTAGCTGGGACTACAGGTGCATGCCACTATTCCTGGCTAATTTTTCTATTTTTAGTACAGTTGGGGTCTCTCTCTTTCTCACACAGGTCTTGAACTCCTGACCTCCAGTAATCCTCCTGCCTCGGCCTCACAGGGTGCTAGGATTACAGGCGTGAGCCACCATGCCCAGCCACCATTAGTTTTAAAGTTTTAAATATTAATCTGCTGAGGATTTCTCTGTGCCTTCCACCCATGTGCACCCTTTGCTTCCCCTATAGGGTAATCTTTGGGGTTAACATGAACATGATTGTATAAAAGCCCTATTTACTGCTGAAACTTGAAGTGAACCATGATGACTTTTTTTTTCCCCCACACAACGTCTTGTTTCTCCTGGAGGTAATGATTATCTTGCCTTTTGTTTTCTTGGTTTCTATTTATACATGTCTAATTAAATCCCAAAGTCTTCATCAATTATCTAATTCTTCCTTTCACAATCATTGGGTACCAATTTCATCTTCCAAGAAGTCTCGCCTGGAGATTTCTGATGTGCTCCAGCATGGACTGGAAGCATCTATGCCTGGTGCACAGCATCGACCTGGGCCCTTCCTTCACCAGCAAGGCTCTTTTTCATGCTGGATCTCCTGTGTCCCATGCCTTCCTCATTATTGGGTTATCTCCTGGTTCTGGGGCACATGTCCTTGGGAAGGGGTGCATGGGAGGTAAATATTTTGAGACCTTCTGTGTCTGAAAATATCTCTATTCCTCATTCCCAGTTGATTGGTACTCAGATGGGTACAGAAACCCCGATTGGAAGGACTCGAGATTCAGAATTTTGAAGGCATTCATAAGGCATCCATCTTCAAGCTTCCAATAGTGCTATTGAAAAGTCCAAAGCCTTTCTGAGCTTTGAAACTTGTGGGACTTTTTTTTCTTTGTAGAACCATTAAAAATTTTCAAACATTCTAAAAATAATATTTCTTTTTAGAACATTGTAGACAATGTTCTAAAATTTCATAATGATATTTCATCTATTGTGCTGGGCACTTGGTAGGTCCTTTAAATCTATAAAACTCAAGTCCTCCAATTCTGGAAGGTTTTCTCCTTTTCTTTTTTCCTTTTCTTCCCTTCCCTTCCCTTCCCTTCCCCCTTTGATTCCTTTCCTCTATTTTCTCTCTTTTGTTTTTTCCTGGAGCTCCTGTTGTTTATATATTGCAACTCCTGGACTAGTCCTCTAATTTTCCTATCTTATCTTTTCTATTTTCCATTCCTTTTTCTTTGCCCTCTTTCCTTAACTTTGTCTTCTATTCTTCTATTGAATTTTTAATTTCTATGGTAAGGTTTTTAATTCTCAAGAGTACTTGTTACTTGCACTGTCCTTGTTTGCTTTTAGAATGAGGTCATATTAACCTCATATGATGAATTAGTTGGTTTTCTTTTTTCATGCTCTGAAAGAGTTTGTATACAACAGGAATAATTAGTTCCTCCAAGTTTGATAAAATTTACATAAAACTATCTGGAACTGCCATTATTTCCTCCTCCTTCTCCTTTTTTATTTTGAAATAATTTTTAGACTAATGGAAAAATTGCAAAATGTCACAGAGAGTTCCCATAGACTCTTCACCCCACCTGAACCAGACATTTTTTTTCATGGAACACTCAAGTCTCAAGACATTACCTGGGGGAGGAAGTGTCCAGCCCGTCCTTTAAGGAGTTCATTGTCCTCCCCATGCTCAGGAGTCTTTAGAGTCTCCTGACCAACTTTTTAGGAGACTTTGACTCCATGGCTGCCCATACGTAATGTGCAGGTATGCCCAGCACATTACTGAATGTTCTCTGGGCATCCTCCGTGGTCCAGGCACTATTGGGCTTTGTGTAGGCTGCAAAGAGGACCAGACACAGGCCCAAACTTCAAGAACATGCCCTCTCATTGGAAGGCAGTTCTGGGCGCAGATAATGGTAATACCAAGTAGCATCCAGGCTCTGTTACCTGGGAGGAGCTAATCAATGCTGATGTGATCAGAGTTGACAGTTAGATCAGCAGAATCTAATTGTTGGACGGTTTTCCTGGAACAGGGGATGTTGGTGGGAGATGGGGTGAGGCTGTGGGGCAGGGGAGTAGAGAAGGACTCAGGTCATGGTCTATGTGCTGTGGGCAGGAGGGGTCCTCGAGGGAGAATGTACACGTCCGAGGACAGAGTGCCAGGGTAGGATATGTGTGTGTGTGCATGGGGGAGGGGGAAGGGGATGATGAAATGGAGCAAATGACAGAAATGAACACAAATTTCCTGCTGCACAATTTTGCCCACGGCCAGCCCTGGGCCTGTGAGCCATCTGGCAAGACCTGCAATTCCATGCACATGAAGTTGTCTACTTCCCCTTCCCTCATCTCCCTTACTGCTGCCCATGGGCGTGTGCATGATGGCACGATGCAATTTACAAAATTAGTCCATTTTGACCCCACCCTGAGCCGCCCTTCTGGTGGCCCTGTGATTTCACGGGTGACGTGTTTGGCAAGCTCCCTGCGGCCCACGCAGTGCTGAGAGATGTCAGGGCCCTCAGGGCTGGAAACCCACAAGGGTTATGAATCCCCTCCACTTGCCCTCCCCAACCTCAAGTCATCTCAGCACTCATTTTATGGGTGTGTGGGAGGTACTAGGCAGGTGCTGGAGGGATACCACGGGGAGGAGGGGGTTGGATGAAAAGATGAGCACGATCTGATCTCTGCAGTCAAAGTTCTCCTGGCCTTTCTTCTCCTCCAAGTGCCATGTGTGTTCATATGTGTAGGGCACTTTCTAGTTCATAAAGCACTTCCCTTTTGAACGTCCCAATATCCCTCTGAGGGAGGCAGGGAAGGTTTTATTCATCCCATTTTACGGGTGAGGGAAGCAACTACTATACTCAAGGTCATGTAGCTAGTAAGCCAGAGGCTCAGGGTAGAAACCTGGATCTTCTAGTTCAGAATGGCGGATTCTGATGTTTCAGAAAGGAAGAAATGTTCAGATCCCAGTCTAAAAGGCTGTGTATGATCCACCATGCCAATCTTGTAGAAAACCACTGTGCTTCCTTCATTCATCTCATGGTTGGCTTTGGGTATTTCTCAGAGAAAGAATTGAAAAGGCCAAGAAACAAGAGACATAAATAAGGGGTTGCGAGCACTAGAAAAAGAACCTGTGCCTCTCTTTCTGACTTTGCACCTCTCAAAGTTCTTCCACACCCAGCATGTCATGCGAGCCCTACAACCTGCTAGATAATAGCCAACATGGATTAGGCCCCTGCTGTATGGCAGGCACTGTTCTGCACGCCTCACTCATATTACTTCATTTCATCCTCAACAACCCTATGAGGCAGGCACTTGATTATCCCCATTTTACAACTGAGGAAACAGAGAAGTGGAGCCACTTACCCAAGGTCACACAGCTAATCAGTCGGAGAGTCAGAATTTGAAACCCAGGTGGTCTGCGCACAGCCCATGTCTGCAGCACCAGGGGGTGACTGGTCAGGGAGGTAGCACGTGAGTGTGGAATGGTGAAGGAACTTGCTCGAGGCTCCATAGTTAGCACCAGAACTGGAACTTCGCCTCGGTCTTCGCGAACTGAGCTCCTTCTCCGTCCTTCCCACCACTCCGTGGCCAGGAGGAGAGAGTGTGGCGTGTCTGCAGCAGGTGGCTCTTGCTCCAGCTTCATGAAGTGGGGAAGGGGACTTGCAGGGAAGATTCATGGAGGCCAATGCAAGGTGGGCGTGGGGAGAGAGAGGGAAGGCAAACTGGACAGGTGGGACAGGGTGGCTGCTGGTGTGGTGGGTTCTGGGTGACCAGGGGCCATCTGACGCTGGCAGCCAGCACCCCAACAGCTGGTGCTGCCAGCTGGTGTGTGACCGTGTTGTGACTGCTATTGCTGTGAGCAGCCCTGCCTGGACAGCTGATGCTGCAGCTTCACGCAAACCCCAAAATCGATTCTGAGCTGACGAGCTGGTGCAAGAGAAATAGAGATTTCTTCCTGAATAAATTTTAGGGTTATAGAAAATCCTCCCAAAGACAAACTTTCTACTACTTTTGAATTAGTTAATTCTGTTTGGAAGATGAAGAGCTGGGAGGAATGGAGAGAGGAAACGAGACACCCAGGACGCAGCAAACACCGGGGCTTCTGATTACAACATCTGTCAGACAGAAGGAGGCCTGTTACATGGAGCAAAACCCCTGATTCGTCCAGATGGGGATGAGCATGAAATCAGCTTATTTACTAGAGCTGACCAGGGTGCGGGGATGAGTGAACTGCTGGAGCGCTTTCCTTGGTGCAAGAAAACCTGCTTTTGGTAATAGATGTGGTCCTGAAAAGCTGTGAGTAAACCCAGTCTTAGGAAAGGAAATGCTGTTTTAAATGCCGGGGGGATCTTGATTTCTAAAGGGAACATGCAGAGAGCGATCAGGGTGGGGGGACCTTTATGTAAAGAGTACTTTGTAAGGGAAAGTTTATTCTCCCTGGTACGTACGTGTGTGTGTGTGTGTGTGTGTGTGTGTGTATGTGTGGGGTTGGGGGGGGCACCTGTCTTCTAATCAGTCCTCAGAAAAATTTTAAGGTGGAAAAATTTGTCTTCAGGGTTTTTTCTTCTTCTCTGTCTCTCTGTCTTTTTTTTTTTTTTTTTTTTTTTTTTGAGACAGAGTCTCACTCTGTTGCCCGGGCTAGAGTGCCGTGGCGTCAGCCTAGCTCACAGCAACCTCAAACTCCTGGGCTCAAGCGATCCTCCCTGCCTTAGCTTCCCAAACTGCTAGAATTATAGGCGTGAGCCGCTGCACCCAGCCTAGGATTTCTTCTTTCATTTAGTGTCCTGACTCTCCCTCTATGCCTGGGTGTCCCTTCCACCACCTCCCACTTTTTGTTGGGAGGACTGACTGGAACGATTGGGTAGTGGGGGAACCAAATCATTAGACAATAACAACCTAAGCGTGACTCTGGCCACTTTAAAAAAAAAAAAAAATTATGGTGCCTTTTCATAAAATGGAAACTCTTTGCAGATCACTTATGAAGGATTTTGATTAATTTCTGCCACATACTGTTCCTTGTGCTTTAATTTAGAAGACGTCCTCCTATGGCCCAAGCTGAGTCCTCAGAGAACTTAGCTCCTTCATTGTGTGCTGATTTTACAAGTTTAACTCTTAGGAAGTAACTATCTCCATTTCTTGGATCTTGCAGAGGGTTGAATGGTGGGCCCCAAGATAGGTCTACCTAGAACCTGTGAATACCACCCCTGCAAGGGTCTCTCACTCTGTCATTGGCTGTTTAGCCAATGTAGCTGTTTAGCCCAAAGCCATCTCTGGCCCAGTCCCTGGAAGCAGAGCTCACTGTTCTTAGCCGAGGCATTCCTCCACTCTGAGCCTTCCATTCAAAAGTTCCAGATTCCAAATCCTACCAGTCCCAGAAAGCTGCTTCTCTGAAAACAGCCTTTCAACTCGCACCATAACCTCGATGGATAATGTGTCATCCTCACCATCATTTCCTCTGTCTTGGTTCCCACCCAGCCTTGAGCTGAAGACTTCAGTTCTCCTTCCCTTCCTCCGGGACACACGCACCTCCAGGAGGAGGAAGGTGGAAAAGAGCCTGGAGCACAGAGCGGCACTCCTACCTAGACTGTTTTTTTTTTTTTTTATTGTGGTATCATAAAATATATATAACATACATTTTACTATCTTTAAGTGTACAATTCGGTAGCATTAAGTATATTCACCATGTTGTACAATCATCAACATTATCCATTTCCAGAACTTTTTTATCATCCCCAACAGAAACTCTGTACCCACTAAACACTAACTCCCCACTCCCCCTCCCCTCTGCCCCTGACAGCCGCCATTCTACTTTCTGTCTCTATGAGTCTGTTGACTACTCCAGGTACCTCATTCGTCCCTCGAAGGACACCTCGGCTGTTTCCACCTTTTGGCTATTGGGAGTGAGCAGTGCCTGTTTTAAGAGCAAATGTAAAGTCACCTAATTAGTCTTCAGAATGACCAACATTACACAATTCCTATTCCACGCCTCGCACATTTGTATGTGTTTTATTCTTATCACAACAGGGGAGATGCTGGATAAATCAGCTCAACTATGTTTATCTCACTTTTTGATGCACGCACATTCTGCCTCTGCCTTCAGTTTACTAAGCAAGGAAGGACTCACAGAACAAGGGCATCGTTTCTTTTGATGTCATCATTTTCAGGGCAAGTGGGTGGTTAATATAGGGAAGTAACATGGATAAAAAAGGCTATGGTAGTGTTCCTTGGTCATTTGTGTTTCTTAGAAGTGTCATTGTCATCTTTCTGTATTTGAAGCCAGCTCTGGTTTGAATGGAATGCTGGCCTCTTGAGGCTGTGAGTGCCCCGTTCACTCAGTCGCAGATGCCTGGGTATGGAAAGTGAGCACAGCTTTCCTGGGGACCCGCGATGTGTGGGAGTTCGGGCAGTGAACTTGAAGGCAGTGCTGGGTCAGGGTGTCATGGAAGCCACAAAGTGGTCACAGCCAGCTCTGCGTGCGGATGGGGCAGCCCAGAGCAGAGGACACACACACTGAGCAGGTCTCTTCTGCTCGTGGGCGTGCTCCTTCGTCCCATTGGACTTCACTTAACAAAACATAAATCCCAAGATGGAATTATTAAGAATTTCGAGATAGCTACAGCAGAGCACTAAACCAAGTGGGACCTTGTGTGGCTGCCCAGGACACATGTCCATGGAGCTGATCTAAAAAACAACCTTGGCTAAAGGAAAGGAGGTAGAGAAAAGGCAGGAAAAAGATCAGAAAAACGGTGGCCAGAGGTTTACCCAGAGCAGCCCTCTTGAAGAGCACCAAGTAGAAACAGCAAAAGGAAGCAGAAAGACCTGAAAAATGAAGAAATGACAGCTCTGCCAACAGCTGGTAGCAGGAATGGAGGCAGAAGTGCTTCCAAAATTATATAGAACTAAACATCCATGGCCTTTTAGGGCCATTCAGTGTGGTAGAGCCCTGCAAACCCCAAGGAACCCCGAGTGTATTGGAGCTTTGCACCAAGCCCAAGAAGGCTCAGGACGAACCCTCAGCATCTTCAAGAGGAGGTTAAATTATATTGAGCACTTTTGGATTTTAAATTGAGTAATATGTTTTAGAAAGTTTACTTTCAAATATATATATATTTTAAGTTCTGGTGTGTCTGGAGGGTTAAGCTTTAAATTTCTGGAAAATCTGCTTTCATGGCATAGCACACACATGAGATGCTGTTATAGCTTTGACAACCCAGGAAAAGATTTAAAGTTCTAGGTAATTGCAGAGGTAAGTACTTGGAGGGCATGGGCTGTGTCTTCTATTGCTTCTGTATCACTGGTGATACTTGGTTAAGGCAGTCATTAGATTATTGGTGAATTCTTGCTAAAGGGCTGTGTGTGGGTAGGGCAGGGATTTGAGGTCCAGTGAACCTGGTTAGGTGGCCCTGCTAATTCTACCTACATTTAAAGCTGGTTTGTCTAACAGCTCACATAAATATAAAATAAATATCAAAACATTAAGAAGTATGGAGTCTGAGCAAGAGTAAGACCCTGTCTCTACAAAAAATAGAAAAATTATCTGGGTGTGGTGGTGTGCACCTGTAGTCCCAGCTACTTGGGAGGCTGAGGCAGGAGGATCGCTGGAGTCCAGCAGTTTGAGGTTGCTGTGAGCTATGATGAGGCCACTACACTCCAGATAGGGTAACAGAGCAAGCCCCTGTCTTAAAAAAAAAAAAAAAAGAAGTACAGTTTGCTTTGTGTTTTTCCAAAAATTATCTGTAATGTAATATTTTTATGAGATATTTCACTCTTAAACTAATTGTTGAATGAATGAATAAGTGTAAAAGGAGAGAGGAGATAGCAATGATTAGGGTCTGTCAGTTTCCTCCCTTTTAAGTGTTTCAAACTGCATGGTGCATTCTGACAAAATTCAATGACTTGATTAATATATATAAATTCAATTAAGATGATCACTGCTTGATAAGAGGAAATCAGATATGTTTATATCACATGGCAATCCATTTACTACCAGATATTCAGCTGGAGAGTGTTTAAAAACAGAAGAGCAAATGACAACTGGATAATCGGAAGATGACACACTCATTCGTGGAACCAGGAATTACTAAATGCCTACAGGTGCCAACATGCCAGGCACAGTGTGAGTTAAAGCAGAAGCTATCATCCCTAACCGACCTCAAGTTATTAATTTGGAGATAACCAAATAAATGAAAAAGGATGGGTAGATTTCTGTAGATCAGAAACTTCCAGGTCCCCTTTTACTTTCTGCACTGTTGCTGGTTTATTTACAAGTTGGAGAGAAGAAAATCGTGGTCCCTGGGAAACACAACTTCCTTTTTGGCAACAGGGTTCCTCAGATTGGAGCCCCAATGGGAGTGACAGACCCCTGGGAGGACAGAGCCTCCAGGTGGGTAGTGGGGCTGAGCCAGCCTGTTGGAGGAAGTCCACGTCGCTGGCCCAGCCACTGGGTTTTCTTTGGCAGAAGAAGGTCCAGCCTCCTTGTGTGGCTGGTGCCAAGCAGGCCAGGCGCAGTGAGCTCACGGCGTTCCATGAGTCCTGGCGCTGGAGACTTGGGCAGAGGGAGGTGGATGGCTGGGGTGGCTCTGATGGCTCCAGGTTTGCAGCACGCAGGGCACCAGGCCAAAGGAGACAGGAAATATTCTGGGCTTTCAGACATTGTGTCATATGATTGTTTATTTGGGAAGAGGAAGCCACCCAGGGAGCACTGGTGCCCATCCCCGCCTCCTGAGAGTGAAACCCAGTGGGTGCACGTGCCACACTCCTCACCCACACATGTCACACACAGGAGCACACAGACACACACAGGAGCACGGCCCCACATCCCCCCATCACCCCCATCCCGTGCACGCAGGTGAGGTGAGCTCGCCATGTTCAAAGAGGAGCAACAGAGCTCCAGAGCCCTGTCACCTACAGTCCCACCTGTGGTGCCACAAAGGGGGGACCTAGCTCTCCAATCACTCTTGGGCAAGTTGCTGCCTCTGGGAACCTCAGTTTCCTCATATGTAAAATGAAGAAAGGAAAACGTCTTCGACCTTCCACCGAGAAAACAGATGGAGAAGAGCTGTGAAGCACAGAACAGCAGCTGCATCCACGTGATGAATATTTTCTGTCCTCCTAACAACCCAGGCTTGCGAGTTCCACAGTCACCGCAGAGTCCCTCCTTCCCCTCCGTGCTGCCATCTACCCACACGCTGCCCACAGTGTCACCAGCCGAAGCGATGGCTCTGGTCGGATACTTCCTCTTACCAAACCCCTCAGACCCCTCCTTGCTTACAGAGTGAAATGCTAATTTCAAATTCCTCTCTGGTCCAAATTCTCCTCCCTTTCCAGCCCTGTCTCCCATTTCTCCAAATTAGTCTCCTGGGCTACGGCCACACCAGCTTGTTATTTCCTGAACTAACTTTGCACATTCTTACCTCTGTGCATTTGTCTATTCTTTTCCTTTATTCTGGGATGTGGTTCCCCCCAACCCCATACATCCTTCCAACTACTTGGAAGAAACAATAGAGTAAGTGTCTTACCTCATGCCATACTCTACATAAATTCCAGATTTAAATGTGGAAAAACAAATGAAACCATAAACACATTGGAAGAAAATATGGGTGAGTATTTACATACCTTGCATCTAGGAAGCTGTCTCTAACACAACACCAGTCATACAGTGGATGGCTATTAATGTTTATAAATAAATTACACATTGCTTGTGTAATTTAGACTACTAAAGACATCAAGAAAACAAAATTTAAAAGCTAATGGCAAAGTGGTAAAAATGTTTGTAACATACAGGACAATCAAAGGGTTAAGATCTTCCCTATGTGAAGAGCTCTTAAAAATAAGTAAGAAAAAAGATAAACAACCCATTAGAAAGTCAGCAAAGGACATGAGCAAACAATTAGAGGAAAAGAAATATTAATAGCCAGAAAGCTTATGAAAAAATATCAGCCTCATTAATAATTTAAAAATGTAAATTAAAATAAGTTTGGCAAAGGTTATGCCAGTGTTTGGCCATCACCCACGCCCCCAGTAGACTATGTCATGAGTCAGGCAGTCCTCCAGGGGTGGCAGCAGCTATTTCCTCTGATGGTTTTTTGTTTTGTTTTGTCTTTGAGACAGGGTCTGTATCTGTTTCCCTGATTGGAGTACAGTGGCACTAGTGTAGCTCATGTGACCTCAAACTCCTGGGCTCAAGTGATCCTCTCACCTCAGCCTCCTGAGTAGCTAAGACTACAGGCACGTGCCACCGTACTTGGCTAATTTTTCTTATTTTTTGTAGAGACTGGGTCTTGCTACATTGCCCAGGCTGGTCTCGAACTCTTGGCCCAAAGTGATCCTCCTAACTCAGCTTCCCAAAGTGCTGGGATTATAGGCATGAGCCACTGTGCTCTGTCTCCTCTGATGCTTTTGAGACTATTGTTCCACAGTGCTTACGGATCTTTCTCATCAATGTCCTTTTTTGCCTCCAGCTGAGGTGGGAGGTCATGTTTTTCCAGGCTGGCCTTATACCTTGCTGGACCAAGGATGGACATTCCTTCTCACTCCACCCAGGGGCCTCTTGCCCACGCTCCCCACTGGTGGTGGTAGAAAGCAGGATGTATTAGTTTCCTAGGGCTGCTATACTACAAACTCGGTGTCTTAAAACAATAGAACTTTATTCTCTCACAGTTCTGGAGGCCAAAAGTTTACAATCAAGGTGGCAGCACGGCTGATTCCTTCTGGAGGCTCTGAGTGACAGGCTGTTCCATGCTTCTCTCCTAGCTTTTGGTGGTTGCCAGTAGTCCCTGGTGTTCCTTGGCTTGAAGATGCATCACTCGACTCTCTGCCTGTCTTCATGTGGCCACCTTCCCTGTGTGCCTCTGTGTTTCCAAATTCCCCTCTCCTTGTAAGGATACCGCTCATTGGACTTAGGGCTCACTCTGATCCAGCATGACTTTATCTTAACTTGACACATCTATCAATATAAAGACCAAATAAATATTTCCAAGTAAGGCCATATTCACAGGTTCCACGTGGGCATGAATTTTGGGGGGAGTCAACATTCAACTCAATACATAGGGGTTTGGTCAACATAGAAAGAGCTCACATTCTAAAAATGCAGTGATCATAGCCCAAAGAGTTTAAGAGAACACATGGGTGGAAAATGTGTTGTTTTATGTTTACTCTATAATTCCAAATGGTAAATTTAACAAGACCAGAAGCTAGATGATTCAGAAGCTGAATGATTGCTGACATTTCCCTGCCCACCCCAGTCAAGACTTGCATTTGAGGTCCTCACCAGCAAAGCATAGCAACCTTTGAGAGAGTTGCCAGAAGCCAGTCTTCACGGTCTGCTGGATGTGTGCTGTGGCGTCATGAGTAAAGGGTAGTTGGGGGCTGCAGAGACAAGAAGAGCTCGATTGATTCCATACAAACAGGTTCTGAAGAGCCATGGCATTATGAGTAATAACAGTGATGCTACCTTTTCTCAAGGTAGGGGATGTGAAATTAACTACAAATGGTACATTGGACAATAGTGAACAAAAAAAAAAATGAAGAAATGGATTTGAAACAGGAACAAGAAGAGATGGTGCCTGAACACTATGAAGAATCTTCACTACAAATTTACATTATGAAATATGCAAATACTTCTCTACCCATTATTCTAAATCTTTGTTGTTAAATCATTACACTTCACATGGGACAATTGTTTACATAGGTAGGCACTCTGCAACAGATACTTGCCTGGTGTCCTGCACACCCTGAATAAAAGCAGTGCTATTCTCCTTCCGCACAGCCTCTGAGCAGGGCGAGGGCTCTCTGTTGAAAGTTTAATCATATCCTCATAATTGCACAGCTCTGACCTGGAGCTTGGCTGACTATGGGCAACACAGTGGGTCTGTAGCTCAGTGATTCTCATTCCATATTCTCGTAGGGGGAGCAGGGTGGGGCAGTAAAACAATATAAACTGCCAGGGAACAGGATGAAAGAAAGTAACTAACACTATGGCATTTTGTAAAATTTGAGGTAATTAGCAAATTGTTTCTCTGATCCTCATGGATTTAGACTCAATCATCTCTGGGAACTGTCCATGGAAGGTGTGTGGTGAAGGGTGCATGTGTACATACTTGGTTCAACAATTACTCATTGGAGAATTGGAAGAATACATACACACCTGCCATGCACACTGCTGGGGAGATCTTGAAGGGGACTGGACTCACCTGTGGACTTCACCTGCCCTGGCTGGCTTGGCTGTTCAGCCACACTTGGGATGCCAGTGGTCATCACTCAACAATCCTGCTGGTGACCAGGCAACTACCCCAGAGTGCTGCCTTAGGTGGTTTGACTGACTGAGGCTTGGGAAATGCATAGTTGAAGCAGGAAGGAGAGAAGATCCTAGGAAAAGCCCTTCTCTGAGGTTAGGGTTTGGTTCTCCTATGGGGAGTTACATCAAAGGGTAGACACTGAGTGTAGGGCAGGAAGGACTCCAGAAAGCCAGGGAGCCAGGTTAGAAACAGGGGAGTACCATCAAGGGACCCATTATGGAGGGTTGAACCTGTGGTTGCTTCTCCCTGGAATATGCAGGAAGTCATACCTCATGCAGAACTTTAAGTTGTCCAATATTACATTCTAATTCCCTTGAGCTACTCCATCCCTTTATTAAATCTGTTACCCAGTATAGCCTTTGTGGGTCCTGGTGTGGCTAACAAAAGAATAGGTGCATATGAGGGGCATGCCCCCCCAGCTTCCTTCATGGGGGCTGTTGGGTGCAGCATTCTCTCAAGGGAGATGGTAACTGGAGTCTGGAGTGAGTAGCAATAACATGAATGGGTTATGGCCATGCTGGGAGCAGCAGGAGGTGTATAGGGCACTGAGGAAGAACTTCAGGAGGAACAGAAAGTAGGACTTCCATATCCTTAGTATTTTCTAGAGGAAGCTAGCCCCTGGGAGGGAATGGTGGTTGTATGCTTGGATTACACATGTGTATTTAAAAAAAATCAATGATTAATACTGGTTATAGCTGGTAAGTGATTACAAGTGGGTTTTATTTTTTTCTATATATATATATATATATATACACATACACACACATATATTTTGGCTGTGCTAAAGAAAAAATTATTCTGACACTTGTTAAAATGCCAGGGAAGACTTTATTCAAGACTGTTGCCATGGGGGTATTGCAATAGGGGACAGAGATCAGGCTCAAAGAGGACAAGTGAGGATTTATAGCCCAGGAACAGAGTAAGGGGGCTGGTGGATGGAAAATTACCAAGAGACAACATCAAGGCTAGGCAGATTCTTGCTAGACTGACCTAACAGGATTCTTGCTAGAGTCAGGCCAGGGTGATCAGATATCAAGGGTGGAGGATGAGGAATTTGATCAGATATCGAGGGTGATCGGATACCAAGTGTGGGGGGATTCTCACTGACCTGACTTAGTAGGATTCTTGCTACAACTGGGCCAGGCGGGCTAAAGAGAGAGCCCAAGGGTGAGAGCCCAGTGGAAAAAAAAGGCTCAAAGGAGCCTGTCTGAAGTTTGGCCAAAAAACCTTTGCCATCCTACATGGGTCATTAAAATCAGAAACAAAAATTGATAAAATAAAAAACACCCTCCCAAGAGATAGGACAACTGAATGCAATACATAATCCTGGGTTGGATCTGACTGAAATTTATTTATTTTTCATTTTTGCCACTAGTGAGACAATTGGTGAAATCTAAATATGCTTTAGGCCAGATAAGGGTGTTGTATTGATGGTTATGTTCTGATTTCGATTATCATGTAAGAATGTCCTGGTTGTTGGAAAACACTTATGAAGAATTTACCAGTAAAGGAGCATCCTCATGTCTTCAGGTTACTCTCAAAAAACTTAGGAAAACATGATACGTGTATATAGAGAGACAGCAGAATGAAAGCAAACCTGGGCTAGTGTTGGCATTTGGAGAATCTGGGCGAAGATAGGTGGGAATTCTTTATACTATCTTTGTAACTTTTTTGTAAATCTGAAATTATTTCAAAATGGAAATTAAAAAACAAACAAACAAACAACAACAACAGCAACAACAACAAAAAATCATGCAAACTTAAAGGACCCAGTCAAGTGCCACCTTTTCCAGGAGTTGTCTCTTAATGTAGATTGCACTTCACCCAACTTGCCTTATGGTAGGTGACACAGAGCATGGTTTCCTTGCAATTCTCTTCAGCCTGGAATCCTCAAATCCTCTTCTCTCTTCTTTCTCTAGAGGAAGCACTACAGGGTAGGATGCTTGTGAACTTCTGAACTCACAAACGCGGTCCAAATGCTCTGCCTCTGCCACTATCCAGCCTTGGTCAATACCACTTCTACTGATACCAGATTTCTCATCTATATAATGGGTACAACAAAATGTATTGCACACAGTTGTCCCGAGGAACATATAGCAATGCATGTCATGAGTTCTGATTCTAGAAGGAGCCCTGTAAATGTTAATTCCCCCCTTTTCCCGAATCAGCCTCTCAACATCCTTGGGAAATAGGTAATACTTTGAACCCAATGCTCAGATAATTTCTTTAAGATTTATTACAGTGACTAATATTGACAATTTACAATGTGTTCCACAGTGCTCGATACACACAGCCCCTTAATGAATGTTGTTCATGGGGCAACACATACCACCTTTTCTCATCTGACCATCCCAGCATCCCTATGGTGTAGAAAGGGTCCCATTATTATCCCCCTTTTATAGATTTGGAAATGGGGACACTAAAGGGTTGAATGACATGCTTTTTTCTTAGGTTATGTGGCTGATAAATGGTAGAGTCCAGCAGTGAACCCTATTAATTATGGCAAAGTCTACCATTGTGCTTATATCCCGACTAGTAAATTGCAAATGAGTATTACAACATTCCCTGAATCTCCATCCTTACATGTAGTCACACTTACTCCAAAATTCTAAAATGACTTTTTTCGCATTCAGTTTGTCAATCTTTTAATGAGCATCTATTAGGTGCCAAGCATGTGTTAGGCATTCAGGATGCCAAGGTGGGTAAGGAGCTCCAAGCCATAGGAGGAAAAAAACAATTGAACAAAAATTGTAAACACAGTGTGATAGCTACTTAAAAAAATACTAATACTCACTAATGCAGACATTCTCATCTTGCTTGCTTTTAAATTTATAAAAGTTTTGCCTGTGGTGATTAGGTTCAGGAAACGCTGAGGCTTAGTGTCCAGGAGATAGCTCGTGACATATAAAGCCATGCAGTGATCTACAAGCATCTACTCTGAGCCAGAGGAGGAAGGGGAAACTTTCCAACTTAGAGCCAGTTCTATTTTGGTGCCCACATCCTTCTTTTCTCAAACAAAATGCCCTTTCCAACGATGTAGCTGCCCTCCCTTCCAGAACTACATTCCTGTCTCCTGGGGATGTCTTGGCATTTCCAGGGCTCAGATTCTTCAGGTACTCTCTAAAGGCAGCCAGCTCCATGGCTGACATGGGACACAGCTTCGAAGCTTGACCACATCAGCTGGGTCAGCAGTACTCTGAATTGCTGAAGACCCTTTAATGAGAGGAAGCAACACAGGCAACCTAATTTAACAGGGAGACAGACAGCCTAATTTGGGGAGGCAGTGGCTCCCAGGGCTGCTTAAAGTTAAGGGATATTATTTTGCCACTCTGGAAGCTCTAGCAACTTGGAAACCTGACATCCTGAGTCTGAAAACCCCTTAGTTTCCAAGACAGACTTTTCCCTAGACTTACACGCGCCTTTGAATAGTTTGGATAAGTCGGTTGTCCAAACTGTTGAATTAGTGATATTTACTTAGTAGGAAAAGCCAGGCCTCTCTGGCAAATTAAACGCGACGTAATTATACACAAACCTTATGTTCCAGATCCCTCTTTCATGTTCGCACCTAGTTTTCCACTGTTACATCCCATTTCAGGGCACATTTCCCCTTGTTTTCATTCCTCCCAACGTAGTGTCTTGCAACGGGCATTTTTTACACTAATGAATGATTTAAAAAAAAAAAAAAATCCCAACGAGCAATACTAGGAAGAAAGAAGTACCAAACAAAAGGTGCACAAACTTATTTTTGTGAATTCTGTAAACCATGTCATCTAGTATCTTCAGCATGACAAGACCCCACCCGACCGCAGCAGCCCCGCCGGCCTTTCATTAGTCAGTGGCTAGAATCGCGACAAGGACGCAGGGGTTCGCCTTCTAGCTTCTCCCTGGCGCCCGCGCCGCGCAGATAAGCGCAGCTCCTCGGGAGTTTAATGACTGCAAACTTTCCTGCGTCTGACGGAGGGGCCCCGGAGAGGACCCCCTGACATGTCGCGCTGGGGAGGACAAGGGTGTCTATGTCTGCCTGGAGCGCAGAGGGGTGGATTGCAAGAAGGTAGGGGGCAAAGCCAACTCGACTGTGCCCGGCCCGCTGGTGGCTCGAACATCTGTTCCAGCGTCGCCGCGCCCGCTGCCGCTCCCGCCTTCTCTGTCGGGCGGTGCCCCCTCCTCTGCCCTGGATGGGCTCTTCGTGGCGTCCGTCACCTCTCCGCGCGCCGCGCCCACGGAGCCCCTGGAGCCCCCACGGCATCCTCGGGGGCGGGGCTTGGCGAGACGGGGTGGAGCCGAGCGCTCCCCGGGCCCGCCCCTTGGCTGCGTAGCGCCGCGATTGGACGCTTCGGAAGGCCGCCTTCCAGGCAGTGCTGGGGAGGGACCCGCGGCCCGCGGCTGTTCTCCGCGTGCGGGGTTCGCAGTCCCAGGGGCTGCGGCCGGCGAGAGGTTGGGGTCCCCGCGCCCAAGCGCCTCCAGGGTGGGTTTGCCCGCAGGGACTTGGGCGCCCTGGAGTGCTGCAAGCCTGCAGTCTCTCGTGTCGGTGGGGTGTCTAGATGCGCTCGCTGGAATTTCGAGAGCGTTTGGGAAACTTCTCGCCCCCACTCCTTGCTCCCTACTTTCGGGTAGGAAAGCAGTTGCCGAGTTGTGTTATTTCCTCCCCCAATCGGACTCTGCAAAAATAGCCGTGCGCCGGGGCGGCCGAGCCAGTCTCTGCCACACCGCTGCCCCGGGTCGGGTATGGACCTAAAAATACCCGGTAGTGCCGAGCCTGGGCTCGGGGTCTGGGCGGTCCGGCCGGGCCGCAGAGGGCGTCTGGAGACCGGGGAAACGGCGTCCGCCTGGCCCCCTCGCATCGGCCGGGGCTGTCCCTTTAAATCCTGGAGGAGGCAAGAGAAAAAAGGAAAGAAAGAAAAAAGACATGGAGCCCCGAGCGGCTGGTGGCTCTGCCCGGCCCCCCACTCCGCCCCCGCGCCCGGTCTGACTCCCGCCCGCCGCCTTACGGGTCCCGGGCGCCCCCCGCAGCGCCGCCCACTCGCTACAGTTACTGTCAAAATAGAAATTAGCGGAGCCGGAGCCGGGGAGGAGGCTGGGACGCGGCAAGTGCATGTGTGGCAGTACCGGGAGGGGGCCGAAGGAGGGGGCGGGCGCGAGCGAGAGGCGACCGAAGACATCCGGGCCCTTTAGCCCCGTGCGCCCCCCGAGCCGGCGGCGCGGGTGCCGGGCGCGGGGCGCGGGGCTGACAGCCGCGGCGCGGGAGGCGGGGCGCGAGGAGGGCGGAGGCGCGGCGCGGGGAGGGAGGAGCTGCCCGCGCGTCCGCCGCCACCGCTCGGCTCCACACCCGCCGGCGCAGCCCCGCCACGAGACTCTGACAGCGGCGCGGCCGGCGCGGCTCGGGCGCGCAGGGACAGACGGACCGCGGCGGCGAAGGAGGACGCGAGGATCGCGGCCTGGCGCCAAGTGCGGGAGGCGCGCGGGGCCGGCGGCGCGCAGAGGTGAGCGGCTTCGCGCGCCGGGCTCTGGCATCGGCTGCCAGGGTCGCGATCTCCTCAGCACCTCGGCTGCTGAGGCGGGTCGGGAGGTCGCGGGGCGCGGAGAGGGTGGCTCTGCAGCGGAGACGCCAGAAAGCGATCGCGGGGTCCGTTGCTAAGAGGCCGGCGGTCCGCGCGTCTCGGTGCGCCGGCGGGGGCAGGGGCGCCCTCCGCGCGGTGGGCAGGAGGCGGGGGGTTGCGGTGGCTATTCAGGGGCTCAGTGCGGCAGCCATGCAACGGGAGGAGGCGGGAGGAGGGAGGGAGAGAAAGAGGGAGGGGAGAGCCAGCGGAGAGCGAGCCAGCGAGCGGGCGCCGCGCCTCCTGGCTGGCACTGCGGCCCGGAGCGAAGTGGCGCGCGGGGCTGGAAAGGAACTTCTGCGGGCGCGTGCGGCCCCGGGCTCGGTGGCGCCTCCGGGCCCGAGCGGGGCGGGCCCGTTGGCAGCCACAGGTGGTTTCTGCCAAAAGTTTTAACCGCACTTTTGACGGGAAGGCACGGCAGCATTTTGGAGAGTGACGGTTTCCTGGGACTTTGGAACCCGCACCTCGCACTGTCTTTTCTTGAAGCTTAGCAAGCGGGCTGGAAAGGCTGGGATCCCGCACCTCGCGATGAGGCCTGAGCGCAGCGTGTCGGTCCTGGCCCGAGGTGGAGCTCCTACGCGACGCTAAGATCCTTGCTGCTGTCATATTGGGAAGTTGGGGGGAATAGGCGCACGCACACAGTTCCTCCAAACCTCGGGCAAGTTAAGGCCAGCCTGGTCCCGTACCTGTCGCCGGCGTTGAGGCAGCGCAGGGTCTTTTCCTAGCGACACGCACGGGAACTGCGCGCGTCTTCGCTCAAGGTGTGCGCGTCTCTTGCTCCGTTGAAAACGAATTGTCTTTGGCCGCTGTGCTGCTTTGTTATTCCGGCTGCTCGTCTGATTTCACTAGGAGGAAGGCCACCAGGAGCCAAAGAAAAGCGAAGCAGCCACTCCCCGTTACCTTTGCCATCTACAGAACAGTGGAGGCTGGTACCCAAGCCTCGGCGGCGAGGGCGCAGGGCACAGGTCACAGGGGAGCTGGGGGTTGGTGGCGTGTGCTGCCCGCCTGTGGAACCTCGCCAGACCATTCGCAAGGCTGGGGCTGAGGTTTCTGGTGCTTCTGGGACAGAAAGAGGGGTGGGGATGGGAAGGGAAGGCCACTTAAAAGAGGAAGATATGCTGTGTCCAGCTCTGGGAGAGAGGATCCGAGAAGTCCGGTGGCTTGGCCCCGTTCCTCATTGGCCGGGTTGACGAATCCAGGGCAGCGAGGTAGAACCACCTCGGTAGGTCCGTCCTGGGCTGAAAGAAATCATTATTCCCGGAGCAGGTCTGATACCCGGCTGTTGCAAGTAGGTACAGAACTGCGTGAGAGCTGGAAACACTCGGTCCTTCATTCCCCTTGGTCCAGCTCCCACTCCCTGTTCCCCCTGCCCCCACAAGTACATGAGCAGAAAGCAAGCTTTTTGCTTTAAAGAAGGTCACAGAATTTGGGAGCTGAAAGAGACCCTAGAGATATTAGGAGTACTCATTTTACAGATGACCAAACTCAGGCCCAAGGAAGGCAAGTGACCTGCCACAGTGGTTAGTGGCCCAGTGAGACTAGAAATGACATCAGCTTTCCAGACCAGGATGGAGAGACTTCCCTGGGCAAGGCCTTGTAGGGCTTGAGATCAGAAATGCCACCCCCACACCCCAAGCTCTTCATGGACTCATTATCTGCTGCTTCCAAATCCATGCTTGCCAGCTAACTGGTATATTTCTCTTGTCCCCTGCCCTTGGCTTAAAAAAAGCAAGACTGTCACTGCAGAGTCCAGTCTGACACTATCCCAACTTTCCCTCCTCCCTCATTACCCCCAGATTCCTCAAACTGCTTTTGTAACATAACATGGTTTGACTCGCCAAGATGAGTCTGCAGCTTGTGTTACGGAAGCACCCACTTTCCATAGGATGCCAGAACTCTGTTTTCCTGGTAATTAGGTTTTACAGATATTTTTGAAAAGGAGCCCAATTTTGGATCAATTACACTTGGACACAAATGCTGTGCTGTTGTGGATACCAAATGAGAAAGATGAGCAATTATCTGGGGGTGTTGAAATAAATGTTGTTATTTGACACAGCTATTAAACATCAATGAGTGGGTTTTCAGTAAATGTTTTTTACTCTGTATTTTATTGAGCAAACAAAGTGTCTTAATTAAAAAGTACTGTGAGTTGGCCACTTAGATTTTAGCCACTTGTTTCTTACCAGTGTGTATGGGTGGGAAGGAATTGAAGGATAAACAGTGATTAAGAGAACTTTTCTCCCCCAAATAAAAATATTCTAGAGTAATGCTTAGCTTTTCAGTCTATAATGTCATGTACAGTCCGACAGCATTTTATTAAATCAAAATAGGTCTGGGTACAGTGTGTGTCATTCTGTGTTAGTCAGAAATGACTTGTAAGAGAGAATATTTTGTAAGTTTGATGGCTCTCAAGGACACGGCGGTATCAAGAATTCAAGGCTAACGCTGGGTATAATTCTTCTGCTCTCATGAACAGATATGAATCAGTGGCCCCACACATATCCCCTGTGCTCAGGGCTGCTATAGAAGAAGCCAAGATCTCATATCCTAATGATAATACAGTGTTATATTTTGACAGTGCCTTTCACTTTCACTGTATGTTAATCTCATCAGCTTTTCCACCAGCTAGATTGTTCCATTATTTGTTCATTTTACAGATGGAGAAACTGAGGCAGAGAGAGGGGAGAGTGCTATTCCCGTGACTTTTTCCCTTGCATTAACATTCTGAGCATGCAACCTGGGCTTTCTGGGCTGACCAGGGTGTAGGATACACCCTAATAATATTGCTGGCTGCTTGTCACTCTGCAGCACTGTAATTACAAAGGGGAGCAGAGGGGTGGTGGGGTTACAGTTACAATTCATCAGAGGCTGTCACCAGGGCATTTTTGTTCCCCGCCCCTGCTGAGGGTGGGCAATTGTCCTCCCTCTCATAGCAGCCTGTGGGAACTTGGGCTCAGAGGGACCAGCTGGCTGAGGCTGGGGCGGGGGTGTGGGATCTGTGCCTGTGTAGGGCTGAAGGAGTGCAGGCTATTTATAACCCCTCCTCCCCTCCTGGGAAGAAGAGACTCAAGGGTCTGGAACCATCTGCGGTGCTGACTTCTCCCCAGGATGCCTGTGTCCCACTAGAAGAAAACCTACCACCCAAGCACATGGGGGGAGTTGGAGTGAACCCCGACCTGCATGGAGGAACCCTGCAGGACTTCTTGGAACGTCAGCTGCTCTGGGGGAATTTAGGATACAAGGATTTTCTAGTGCCAGTGTGTACGCTTTTTCTCAGGCACTGCTCCCCCGTTTGCACAAAGTGAGGTACACCCTGGAAATCTCACAGGGCAGAACTTTAGAACCTGCTAAAGTGAGGGTAGTTGACTCTTCTGAATAATGACAGCAATGATTTTTATGCAGGAGATTCTGAAGTGGCAAATGACATGTGGTTGCCTCTGACTCTAGGCAGAGGCATTTCTGTGTGGGGCTGGTGGAGGTGGTTGGAGACATTCACTCAAAGCTCTTTCCCGCCTTGTTGGACCCTACCCCCAGACTACTCCCCAATGGCCCCCTTGCCCACCCATTCTTCAAACCAACGCCAAAGTCCTCCTTTGTCTTGGAATAAATAGTACCTGCCATGCCACTGGTTACAACTTCATTCCTGAGACTGAACAGATTTTCTCCCTGGGTTGGTGGAGGGAGGAAAGGGGGTGGGGTGGGGCGGAGGAGGCAGCTCAGCCTGTCTCTCTGTTTAACTCTTTGGTGTGAATTGATCCACCCATCAGACCATTGCAGGGGCTCACAGCAGGTTTAACCAGGGGAGAAGACTTAAGTAGGAGGCTCTGGATGGAGAAGTGGGGACTGGCCAGCCTTTCATCGGCCCCCACGCTGGAGCTTTGAAGGGCAGGGCTGATGTGTTGCTCATCTTCACAACCTCAGCATCCAGCACAAGGCCTGGGTATGGAAAATGTTTGCTGAACGCATGCCCTGCGCTGGGCACCGGTGAATGGGTGGACCACGGTTAGATTTACTTCTTCATGGCTGTTGGCTGTGCCCTCTGGCACTGTGAAGGGGGTGTCAGGAAGGCAAAGACATAGAAGCAGAGTGTGGATAAGAACAGATGAGGGTTCCATAGGCACTGTGAGAGCCCCAGGGCCAAGCTGATTGGCCACTCCAGCCCCCAGGGATGCTGGGAGCATCCACTCATCAGTTCAACAGATAGTGATGAAGTCTTTCTGTACTGGCTGTCACGGTGCAATCCGGCCTCGCCAAGCAGGCAGAGTGAGTTCCATTAGTAAGGTGGACCAGGGCACTCCCTTGCAGACCGACCTGTGGGCACTCGGGATCTGGCCCCTGCCAGCCTCTCTGACCTCCCCTTCGCTCCCTGTGCCCCACCCTTTTGGCTCCTTTTTGTTCCTTGAACACATTGAGCTCATGTGTTTCTGGCTTGGCTGTTCTCTTTGTCTGGAATGTCCTTCTCTCAGATCTTCCCACAGTTGGCCTCTCCTTGCCCTGAAATATCACCCCGTACTGTGTTCTTCATAGCACCCAGCACCACCTGGGCTGGAACCTTGATTCTCCTCGTTTGTTGTCTGTTGTCCCCCACTAGATTGTAACCTCTGGGAGGGCAGGGACCATGTCTATTTTGCTCCCCGTCAAATCCTCAACACCAGAACCAGGCCTGGCACGTAGATAACAGTGCATCCCAGTGACAGTTGGGGAATGAACATGGTAGTTGGTGCTTTTGGGGTGTGTGAAGATGAATCAGCCCAGGGCCCTGCCCTCTGGACCGTGTTAGCCTAGAGGCAGAAATAAAGCTTGTTCGTACCTACTCTGATGATTGGCAGGGAGGGAAGGTGGCATTCAAGAGGTACAGCCCAGGGGGGCTGTTCTTGAGGGTGTTAGCCATGATTTGACAAGGGTGGTTGGCTTAGGTGGAGGGGTCCTCTTTCAGATGTCATGTTGTGAGTTTGGAAGCTCTGGCAGCTGACTCACCTCTAGACTGAAGTTCCTCTAGCTTGACTGGCTACCATCTCTCTCTCTCTCTCTCTCTCTCTCTCTGTTTATTTACTTCTCTGGTGGGCAAGAGTTCCAAGCATAATGCCATCCTTGGAGAGTCAGGAATGTTGTGTTTTTCCACCCGCTCCATTCGTTGGCAGCCTCCTCAGAACAGCTGTGGACAGCTGTCTGCCAGCGTGGATGCAGGGAGGGTTTCTCTTCGGGGCCAGGGGCACACTCAGCCCCGCAGGAGTGGGGAATTCATTCGTGGTTCACACCCTCCCGATTTCCAAACCCCATTGAAATGGTGCCTGTAAAAACAGATTCATGTGGAAATTAAAAAACTATTAGCTTTTGGTTTACTGCATATTTTCTGACTATGAAAGCAATAGGACTCATGATAGCAAATTTGGAAATGTGGGAAAGTATAAAATTAAAACAAAAACTTGCTACAACACCCTAATTTGGGTGTATTTCCTTCCAGTCTTTTTTCACCTCTCAACACACACACACACACACACACACACACACACGCACACAGAGACACACATAAAATATAATGGGGAATAAATATTGTTTTCCAAAACTTGAAAAACGCATGCCATCTTTTACTAAACAGAAAGCTTCCTTTCCCTGGGGAGCCTGGGCCTCAGGTTCCCACTGTGAATCACGCATACTCACAAGAAAATGTTTTCAAGTCTCCTGACAGACTAAGAAGGTTTCAGCGAGCTCTGCCTTCTGTGCTTTCAATAAGGAAGACAGTCTTCCTTCCCTCCTGCTTCTGAACACACGTGGATGTGCTTCGAAACGTGCTTCTCGTGCTCACCCAGCTCCGCCAGCGTGTTAAGGAGCACCCTTGCGGAGCGCTCTGTCACGTTACCAAGTCATCGTGTTCTTTAGAAACGTATTTCTGATGGATGTGTAGCATTCCTTCAGGTAATATACACCATACCTTATTTAACCATTGGGAAAAAAGTCAGTGCCCTTTAACTGATCATTCTTTGACCTACAAATAAGAGAAGCAGGAAGAACTTGAGAAATAGGAACTTGTGTCATTGGATTAGTGTGTTTAGGGCTTCACTGTTTGTGGGACAATCCTTCACTTCTTCACTGCTGTGTTCCCAGGGCCTGGAAGAGTGCCCAGCACACAGTAGGGACAGGAACTATTTTGCTGAATGAATAAAATACAGAATTCTTCCTGTGGGCGGTAAGACCCTGATTAAGTTAATCAAGGTCAAGGCTCCTGGTTGGGGGTGGAGCACAGGGCTTGGGGACATGAAGAGTGGGGAGGGCCATCCCATCCTGGGAGGAAGAGCAGGAATCATCAGCACAGGAAGGTGGACCCCAAAACAGTTCTTGGACTTAACAATTTTGGTGGGTTTGGAGGAGGTGCAGCTTAGGTGCACTCTTGATGTAAGGGGCCAGGGCACCTGATTCCCTGGAGATAGAAACTGGAGGGACCCAGGCAGGGGGGTGGCATGGGTGGAGCCTCACAGAGCAGAGAGTGGGGCGAGGGGTGCAGCCCAAGCCAGGGAATGGCAAGAGACAGAGACCCTTCAAACTGGCACCTCCTCAGGGCCCAGAACCTAGTCCTGGGGGAGGATGGGTCCTAGGGATTGTGAGGTCCCTCCTCCCTCCAGGCAGGCGCCATCCCCATACTACAGATGAGGAAACTGAGGCTCAGGAAGTTAAGGGATAATGAGGAGCATAGGTTTTGAAGTTGATCAGACCTGAGTCCTGTGGTTGGCCACTCTTCTGCCTCACCTGGGGCACATCACGTCCCCTCTCTGAGCTTGGGTTTCCTTGTCCATGCAGTGGTGATAACAACAACTTGATAGGGTGGTTGGGAAAATGGGATAAAACGCACAAAGCACTTAGAATAGCTCCTAGCAAAGAATAAGGGGGTCCAAACATGGGAGCCACTACTGTTTATATGTTTTATAAATTTCTATTCTTAACCTGAAGGGAGAATCCTCATAAAGACGCTGAGGATTGTTGCCAAAAACCAAAAAAACGTCCAAGACTTTGTTGTTTTCCTCCTCCTCCGCAAGCTACCACCGCATATTGGGGGATCAGAGTCCCGCCTACGAGGATGCTGACTGTCGGGATCCTTCCCTCCTCCCCTACCTCCAGTAGAAGGAGAGAGACACTTATTAAAATCATGCTGAGGCTTCAGGAGCTCAATCTAGATGTCACTGGTGGGCACACGCTATTTACTCATTAGCACCTGCTCATGGATGGGTCTTCGTAATAGAGAATGTCTGGCCGCACCGACAGGACGTGGGCTGGGTCAGTTTCGCTGACTGGGAGCTGAACGGTTAAGCGTGTGGCCTGGAGCAGCTCAGCCTAAGAGAAATATAATGTGAGCCATCTATATAATTTTACATTTTCTAGTAGCTGCAATTTTAAAAAGTAAAAAGAAATGGGTAAAATTAATTTTGTTAATATGTTTTATTTAACCCAATATATCCAAAATACTATCATTTCAATATGTAACACGAGTCAGATTTCAAGTGCTCTGTAGCCCCATGGGCACAGTGGCTGTCCTACTGGGCAGTGCAGTGAGCCTGGGGCACAGGTTGGGGGGCCAGTCTGGGGGAGGCTGGGCATATTGGGGGACTCTGCATTTCCAGGGAGAGTAGCTGGGCCCTGGGGGGCGGGGAGAGAACACTTCAAAAGCAGGGGAAAAGTAGGGAAGAAGCAAGGGGACGTGAAACCAGACTTTTGTCCTGGCCCAGTGGCAGGTGTATAGCATCATCCTGAGCGAGCCAGTCCACTTTTATGGGCCTCAGTTTCCCCATCTGTAGCATGAGGTTATCTCTAAGAGCCATTCTGGCTCTGGTGTTGTCTAATTGCTGCGAGAAAGACAAGGAAAGCAAACTTAGCCCCTTCTCCCATTTGGAGAGGGTAGAGGGGCTAGGACGAGACGTCTGGGCAACAAGAGGCCTGCTGGGCCCCATGTTTTAAAGCGTCTCCTTACAAAGTTGTCTGGACAGTTTCTACAGTAAGTCTCTTTAAGAATAGACCGTGCCCGTCATCACCATTAAGTTGCCTTTCTAAAAATGTGTGTTGGAGATGGGGCAGGGGCACTCATTGTCGTTTTTTAAAAGGGATGTGTTTCCATTCTGAAGCTTCCTCTTGTTCCTGGGCCATCCCAGATGGATGTAAGTGGCAGCCATAAAAGAAGGGAGGGGCCGTCCAGGAAATATTAGAACAAAAAAGGAAAGTTTTCAGCTCTGTCATAAATGGGCACTTGGCCTGGCCAGAGAGGATGTGGGGAGAGGGAGGAAAGGCAGCAGGTGTGTTTCGGGGAGGGGGCGGGGGGGGGGGGGGAAGGGCGTGTCCCCGAATGTATTTTAAGCTCCTGAAGTCAGAGGCACTGGTTTCATTGCACTCTGGTGAGTTAGGGATGTGGGTTTTTTATCTCCCCATCACTGACTTCTACGAGGGCAGGGAAGCTCGCTCTCCTTTTTAAGGAGGGTCTCTGCTTTTTTAAATTAGGCTGTTACGAAGTAGCTTGTGTCTCCCCGAAGACCTCCACCTCCCGGACTGGAAAGGGGTCTGTGTGGTCTGAGAGCTGGTGCAAACACTGCTGTTGGCAAATGAAGACACTGGGGCCCCGGGAGGTTGCCTGGCTCCCTCCTTCACCCCAGAAGGCAGGCAGGGAGCCCGTGGCCAGAGCCCGCCCGCCTCCCGCCACCCCCGACAGCCCTTGTCCCTCTGCCAGCCGCGGTGCCTCCTCGGTTTTGTCCCTGCCGCAGTTAACAGATGACTCAACAGGCTGCCTTGAACCGTTTTAAAATGAGGATTTCTCTTTTATGTTTTCCTAAAGTAGATTTTTTTATTGCTTTTCCACACATTGTTTGCTTTGAATTTTTAATTTAATTTTTTCAAATAGGTCAACACTTACTTCCATGGTTGAAAATTCAAAAGGTACAAAAGGGTGTTTAAAGTGAAACATCTTTGTCTCGCTATTAGTTCCCTCACCCCGAGGCCACCACTGTTAATGGTTTCTTCAGTTTAAAGGCATTTTATGCAAGAAACCATGTACGTGTGTGTACATGTACCTACATGTGCGTGTGTATTTTTAATTTTTTTTACTCAAATGGAAGCTTATCGTACATCTGTATTTCACTTTCCACTTAATTTGTCTTGTAGATATCTGACTGTCTGATTATTATACCTTATTTCACCATCCCTTATATATGGATATTTTGATTTCCAGTCTTTTGCTGATATGATACCCAGCGATTTTTTTTTTTTATGAAAGTGATCCTTGATTTTTCTAAATACAGGTAAATTTATAGCACTCCAAGAATAATCTCACTGAGTATTGTGGAAAAGGTAGTTTAAAGGAGAAAAATACTTAATTGTTTAAGGATTAAGAGTAGAATAAATAATTTTGGGTTGACCTTCCTAGAAAATGAATCATACACGGTCAACCCCAGTGTTTCCTGAGCTAGTATGTGCTGGGTGCCGGGCAGGCAGTGGGGACGGGAGCAGAGGAGGACAAGGCATGCAGGGGGTGCTCACATTCTGCGGGGGTGGGCGTGGGGGTCAGATACGAGACAGTGACTTTGATGGGAGAGGGGAGCAGATGCACCTTCGTGCTGGGGAAGGAGGTTAAAGCAGTGCTGGGCACAGCCTTGATGGAGGACAATGGAGGCCACAGAGGTAGTGTTGGGCCCTTTGACTTGGGGTGGGGGTGCAGGGTGTCCGGGAGAGGGCTCTGGGCTGATTGGCCTATGTGAGCTGCAAGTTTCCTGACCCTACCTCATGGCACCATGCCCTTGGTCACTGCCCACCTGCAGGGCCCACCAAAGGACAGGGTCTGAGACCCGGGCTCAGCCAGGGGGACTGTGTATCGCTGGTGTGTTCTTTCTGACCTTAGGCTCTTTGAAACCCCACTTTATCCCAGGGAGTCAGGGCTGGCTTCGCCAATCCCTGTGTAGCCAATGGGCAGCGATGGCCCAGCAGCCCTGTGGACAGGGCAGGCCGTGGTCATCGGGGAGAGACCAACCCCACGCTGTGTTGAAGGAGGCACACTGCACCTGGACATCCCGGGGCTTGTCCCTGTGTGTACTCAGCTCGCTGTTCCCCTCCTGGGTTGAGCAAGATCTGCTTCCCGTGAATGTTGGCCTTGATCCCGGCAGCCTGCATGCTAGGGGGCTCAGGAAGCAGCCCATGGCGTGAGGGTGTGGACCTCCGTCAGTGGGCTTGAAGGCAATAAGCTAAAGCGGCTGAAGAGGTGCAGATTGGCCCTGGAAATACCTGGTCATACAGAATCTTTGCTGCTTTTGTGCGTGTGCAAGTGGGGAAGCTGTGATCCCACAGGGAACACCAGGTGCATTTGGGGTCCCGCGGTGTCTTTAGTCCTGGGCTAAGTTCTGCAGGGGATCAGGAGAAGCCCAGGACATCATCTTGCCTTCAAGGATCTGAAAATCTGTTTGGGAATATAATGACATATGCAAGACATAGATAAGCCTTATGCTAAAGGGCTAAATGATAGGGTGTAGCTTGTGAGGGCTGTAAGATTTTAACGAAAACAGCAGTTGTGTGCCTTAGAGTCTGTGTGTTTAGAGTTGCCAGCTGGCCAGACTTGAGATGAACTTGGGGGAGGGAGCTGGTAGAAGGATGAGAACTGACATCATTGAGCACCTGCTACATGGGGGGCACTTCCCGAGTGTGACACATCCATTAATGCTCACGGCAACTTTCAATTAGGCATCATTATTCCCATTCCACAGATGATGAACTGAGGCTTGGAATGCTGAGATGAACTTGCTTGAGGTGACACGGCTATCAGGAGATGGCGGAGCTCTGATTGCAGAGCCCGGATTCTGTCCACTACACCCCAATTGACCCCAAGGTGCCCAGAGAGTATCTGGGGTGGGAGGAACAGCCTATGCAGAGGAGGGGTAGTGGGACCATCATGACATGGGCCAAGCTCAGTGAAGAAGTGTCCCCTTGGCAGAAAGGTGCATGTAGGAAGCAGGAAGAAACACATTTGGGTAAAGGGGTCAGGCTCGGGGAATCAGCTGCAGCAGATCTTAACTGGTACGAGGCTGTTCCCCGCTCTGCAGTTCATGTCTGGCTTTCTGCCTTGTTTAGTTCAATGCTTCGGGGGATGGCATAATTTCTATTTTAGCTTTAAACAATGAGAATTTGTTTCTCATTGGAAAGAGGAAAAGATGATCCACTTGATACCAAGTATTAAAACCATTTATTTTAGTTCAGCACCAAACTGGAATGATTTTTATTCATTGACCAATATCTCTTTCATAGGGCACTTTAGGAAATTGCTTTTGGAGCCACTTAAAGCCCAGTTGTAAAAATGCAACTACCAGCACAAAGAAATACCAGGTCACTAAATTCAGGTGATGAGACATCCCAGAGGTGTGTGTTTATGCATGTTTTATAATTCTGTAGATGGACACTTCTGTATTTCAGCTTCTGTGAGGGCAACATGACTTGTGCACAACCAGTGCTGTGGCTCGAGGTTAAGGATAAGAGCTCCTCCTTTATTAATATTATAGTCCCTCTCTTTTTGCAACATGGGGGTGGCGAGTGGACAGGAACAGAGGAAAGGATGTGAGGGCTAATAAATCCTGTGTCGTGATTGGGCTGAGATTCGAGGACTCCATTCAAAGGCCCAGGTTTGCATAAGCTTCCTTCAGTGGATTTATTATCTGTCTTTGTAATCTCAAGGTTTCTCTGTCCTGGTACTAATTTACACATAAATATAAGCCACTTAAAAGAGCTCACCTGTTATTTTTCTGACTATCTGGGGAATCTGTGCTTAACGAAGCATTAGTGAGTGGGATAAGCTCGCCTGGTGAGGTTATGTTCATCTCCGGCCTCTTGCCTCGACTCTTGCAGAACACCTACTGAAAGCTCCCTGAGGGCAAGGAAAGTGCTTCCTATTTTGGGTCTAGCCCTGATATTAGATGTGCTTTTGCCCGTTTTGCAAATCATCGCCTAATTCAGATGCCAGCTTGTTTCCAGGAACTCAGAAATCTTGCTCAGAAGCTGGGTCATACAGATGAGCAAGCAGGCGGCAAAGTCCCAGTTATTGTCCTTGACAGCCACTGGAAAATGGGGAAGTGTGTGCTCGCCTTTGTCTATACCTGGAGTCCTTGGCTGTTTTTCTAAACTGCTTTACAAGGGGGTAGGGTGGGGGGTGGGACAGGGATGGAGAGAAAAATTGTAAAAGAGAATTATTTGATAAAACAATATTTTTGCTTACATGCTAGAAAACGAAATCATGCTATGTTCTCCTTCCGTTGCTTTGCCAGGAATTTCTTATAACAGATTTTGATGCACCAGAGTCAGCCACCTCACTGAGAGTTACCTATTTGCAGAAGTCATTAAAAACCATTGTTTAACTAAAGGCTTCTTTTCTTTTCCTTCCTGACAATTTTTAAGACCCTGCATTTGTACAGACCTGACTCAGCAACATTCTATTTTGGGAATTTGGTACCTCGTCTCAGATTCTGGACTGCGGTTCCCTAATTTTCTGCTCTTTGCTCCGAAATGGCTATTAACTAGATGTTGGCTCCAGGTCCGAAGTTGTCTCACCGCAGGAGGACACATCTTTGCACGAGGACTCTGCCCGGAGTCACAGGGTACCTGGTGACCGAGTTCTCCTTCCTGCTTGCCTCATGGACAAGCTAACATGTTCACCATTATAAATTGTTACATTCCCTGGGACAGTAGCCATTTGCCGGGGTGGTAAAGCATTTGCATAGAACACACACATGCACACTCACCCACGTTCCTACACACCACTGCCACCCCTTCTGCCACACACACACACCCACACACACACACACATTCTCTCTCTTTCTCCTTAAATGGGATTGTGGATGGGAAGCACCCAACACAGGGACTGTCACAGAGCCCAGAACTCAATAAATATTATCGACTACAACTAATATTATAATATCACGCTCAGAAGGACAATGTAACCCCCAAACCCTTTGTTGTCACGCTTGAGAATCAGAAAGCTCTCTTCCTTAGCTTGGTGACCCTTTCTGATGCTTTTTTATACTCTATCCTTCATACACGCACAGCACATTAAGAGTCAGTTCATTCTTGGGATGTGTGCAAAATTCCAATTCCTGTCAGGAGAATTTATGTGTGGTTTTAGAGGGGATAATCGACCAGTTAGTATGTGCGCGCTGATTTTATACACATACGCGTCGCCGTTTACAGCACACATTATAACATCTTCAGTCTCTGCCAAGAATGTGTATTTCTTAGCCCCGTGCATTTGCATATTATGGGTTCATAATTTCAAATAGCTGTAAAGATCTCTACAGAAAAATGTAGTCACTGTACTCTGATGTTCTAAATCTCAATATCATAGTAGAACCTGGCTAATTTTTGCCCCTGCTAATGTACCAGCATTATAATTTTTACACACACATGCACATGTGCACACACACACACACACACATGCACACACAAATCTCTGACTTTATCCTACTTCTAAGCAAAGATTTAATAGCTGGGAGCTGAGTTATGCTGCCTACTCCCCAGACTTCATTACCTTTCCAAATATGTCATATACGTGGCACAATGTACTATGGTCTTAGTACAGATGATTAAAAAGAAAAGATTTGTCAAAATAAATGAACCCACTGCATCTGATCTTTCCCAGGTTCGGATCCCTCATCCCCTACACCCTAGCTTGAGTCATTTCCTGAGCCTCTGGCTCAGCTGAACTCTGTGACCAGCCAGAGAGCTCTTCAGAAATTGTTTTCTCAAGCTAGCACCACCAGAAAATCCAGCCACCCACACGCCACCCTCTAATCAATCATGAGAGAATTTGCCATTGGCAGCTTGAGTTGACCAAACAAAATAGAGCAGCAGGAAGAAAGGAAACTTCTGAGACATTTTTAAAGTCTTGCAGGTACAACGCACCTGAATTTAAAAAAAAAAAAAAAAAAAGGTCACATGGAGGTTTTCTTTTTGAAGTTCAGGAAAAAAAGAATGCCAAGTTGAAGTCTATTCTACCCCATTTTGGTATAGGGAGAATTACATAGCTGAACCATGGAAGTTTTCAAGTGTAGTGGGTGTGATGGAAATACTGCAGCATACACTGACACGTTGGTAACCTGGGATCCCTGGGGCTGCAGACAGGCCAGGACTGGGAAGGCGTGCCAGTGGCATCTTCATTGTGTCGTCTGCTACATTGTTCTGATGCCCAATCAGAAAGTAAATGTTGCAAAGAGCGCCCTGAATATTGGGAACTTTATACCTTTCCCAGTGTCTGGAAATGTCCTGGTGTCTGGGAAGGTCCTGGCTTCCTGAAAGCAAAGGAACATCATTTTCTAGCAGGTGAAGGGGTGGCCATTCTTCACACCCCAGCCTGAGACTGCTGACCTTGGGTTGGTCATGATCAGCTTGATGCCTCTCGGATTCTGCCCTTTGTGGCTTATTTTCAATTAGGAGGATTTGCGGTAGTCCTCCGTGTGTGTGTGTGTGTGTGTGTGTGATCATTTTGAAGGTGTCCTGACCAAAACTGCCTTTAGTTTTGATTCAGAGCTTATTCAGAGAAGAATATAATGAAATCTCTTTACATTTAAGAAGTTCTTTTAACATTTTTAACAGATTTATTGAAGTATAGTTTACATGCCATAAAATTTACTTTGTTTTAGGATGTACAAGTCAGTGATGAACTTTTTATATAGAGAGAGAGTTAGGGAAAAAGGATATTAGTGAGGCAGCGACTGCGGAGAGAGGAAGAAAAGGGAAAAGTGACCCCTTTGTTCCAAGCCTGTGCAGGTGTGTTCTCTCCTGTCACCTTCCCTGCAGGAGGGGGCCAGGGGGCCAGGGAGTGTGCTGGTTGGAGCAGGCCTGGCTGGAGGAGGGGCACAGGTACTCTGGCCAGGGTACCTCCGTGGCAGGTGGGGCTCTTCAGGGCTTAGACAATGACAGTTCCTCCCTGGTCATTAAGAGTTCACAGATGCCAAGGTATTGTCACCTCAAAAACATATTCATTAGCACATTTGGCCCAAACCATTTCCGGTTCTCACTAACAGGCAGTGCTGAAGCGGATTTCTGAGGTCATCTGGGCCAGTTCTCCTGTATTCACACAACCAGATATTGTCCCTGGAGCTGAAGTGGTCTAGGGACACTCCCTGGTCAGCAGTAGAGCTGAGACCCGCTCCTGATCGCCTGGCTTTCCCGGCCTTCTCGTTGCAGCGCCCTGCCGGGCTGGCCTCACGTGGGCAGGGGCAAGCAGGCAGAAAGGCAGTGCAGAGTCACCAGGGACACATCTGTCTCCTTCCTAGGTTTCCTTGTACCTATGAAGAGCTATTTCTCACTACTTAAAGCACTCTCGGTAAGGACATTGTGCTGTCCCAGTCTGATTTCTTTGTGGGGGGAGGAGTGTTTCCAGTAAAAACAAGAAAGCTCGCTAGACAAATTTTAAAAGAGCTGTAACACTCCCAGCCTGATTTTCAAGAAGTCCTCATCATCTAGCGACCCGAAAGGAGCAGAGCTCAAGTGGAGAACTTCCTACCTTAACGCCTTTGTTCGAAAAGCAGCAATCGTTTGATTACACCTAATAACTCCAAGCAAGAAATTAGGCCAAACAGAGAAACACGGCCACAGCTTGCACTTGGACTTCTGTACAGAAACACTATTTTAAATCCTGGTTGCATTCTGTTGGGGGTGTGTGCGTGTGTGTGTTTGTGTGTGTATTGAAAGAAACTTCTGGAAAAACTATATTTTGGGATTTAAAAAAGGGGATTTCATCGTTAAGGATTCAAAGCTTTAAAAGAAAAGTTAGTGAAGGAACTGATTGTATGTAGATGCAAGTACTTATTAGACATCCCATGTCTGGTGGGAAGGGAAGATCGTAGCTTTGAAAGGGGAACAGTCCTTCCCTCTGATTCAGGGGACTGTCACAGGGAATTGGCCCTGCTGGGATCCTTGCTTAGAAGGCCTTTCCTTTCAGCCCTTGCCAGCTGGAGTGGAGCAGAAAGCCAGCTCGTGGGGCAGAAAGCCAAGCTCTCCCGAGTGCTGGGCGCCAGAGAGGGAAGAAGTAGGTAGGCGGCAGACCCCAAACGGGGGAGCAAAGTCATAACAGCAAAACAATGGCAGTTAGAGCTGGGACAATTGAAAGGCGGTAAGGGTTTTGATACCTAGAAGTCTTAAAGCTTTCCTCGACCCTTTACAAGTTGGATGAGCCAAGAGAACAGGAGTGTCTTAGCGGTTCTCTAAGTGGGGTTCCTAGATTACAACATCAGCATCTCCTGGGAACCCGTGAGAGATGTATATTATTGGGCCCTACTCCACCCGGACCACCTGACTCAGAAACTCCACGGTGGGCTCAGCAATTGGTAGTTTAACAAGCCTTCTAGGCGGTTCTGAGAAACTCTCAAGTTTAAGAAACACAGCTGTCGAAAGAAGGAGGGTTAAGTTAAGCAGGGATCGTTAGCAGTTGAGGACCAGAACACGGATTCTGCATTATTTTTGTGAACATGGTAATTGTGGTTAATTTAATAAAGAGTTCTATTTTTCTCTAGGAAATATAGTTGGCTGACTTGCCTGTCAAAAATCCAATGAAATACACTCAGAAATTGCATAAAAGAGATCTTGAGAGGCAGGTAGACTGGGCCTTCCATCCTGGCTCTGCCACTGGGCCATGGGAAGTCCAGCATGTTCCTTCAGACATCTGGGCACCATGTTTCTTGCAGGGTAAAATCCTGGAGAGTAACTGACACTGAGAGACATCACCTAGCGGAGTCTAGCTCGGGGCTTTGGCCCCCGAGACCTGTAGTGAGAGGACTTCCCTTCACTTGGCAGGCTTGGTGCTGAGGGCGCTGCCGTCACATGGTGACCGTCACCCAGGAGCCATAGTTGCACTTCTCTGGAATTGAGCATGAGCCCTGGAAGGAGTTTTGGGGCTCTGTTTCAGCCACTTCATTTTATAGGTGAGGAAATGGAAACTTGGAGGGTTTGAGCCACACAGCTAGTCATTAGCAGAAGGAGGGTCGGAGCCCAGGTCGGCTGCGGCCTGGCCCCCAGCTCTCTGGCCCCTGCCATTGTCCGCACACGTTTGGCCCCGTAGCCCAGGAAGGAGAATGCGAGGGCCCCTAGCGAGAGCCAGAGACAGGGTCCTGGGCCAGTTGCAAATGCCTTGGGCAGAGGAGACGGGGACCCAGCCACTGCCCAGCCCTGCTGGCTGCCACTCTGTCTTGCCTCTCTGTGTCTCCAGAGGGATTAACGTGCGGTCTCTTTTGGAGATAGGCATGTGGGTGGCAGAACTGTGGCCCGCTGTGGCTGGGATCATGCCTTGGCGACGGGGGAACAGGGTCTCTTTCTCCCAGTGGAGAAGCAGAGGCTCAGGGCGAGGCAGGCCCCGGGCGAGGTTGGAATTGACTCTTGATATGAAGCTGTTGGAAGGTTTGGAAGGTTGTGCTGGAAGGTGAGGGATATGATGTGATTACGATTTTTAAACAATCACCAGCAGTTATGGAAAATTGAGCTCTAAGTGTTACCTCTTGGGACTGTGACTGGGCAGGCTAGTGGGACGGGCTTTTACTTGGCATTTTATTTACACTCTTTGATGCTGTTTGGATTTTTTGCATATGTCTTGCTTTCGTGATGTGTGTATATTAAAAAACTACTTAAAAAATGACGCACTTTTCTAAACCAAGAAAATAAGTTCTGTGGAGAAAAGTAGGCAGTACTTTGGAAAGATGATCAAAATAAATTACTAAGCAAAGGACACATTTTTGGTATGATTCCATTTTGATAAAAATGTATCTATGTGTATCAAAAGTCTAGGACAATGAATATTAAAATATGAGTAAAATTAAAATGTTCCTGTTTTAGCCTATCTGTATTTCCTGTTTTTTATGTAAACATATATTACTTTTGTAGTTAGACAAAAATAATTATTGATTTTAATTAAAGCAGAAAAGCAGCACAGGTGTGTTTGGACAACCAGCAGCCTCCCCTTCATTAAGGGCTTCCACCCCAGCTCTTGTCCCTTCACGTGGACGGCTGTGGTTTTGTCTAACACCAGTGACGGCACCTTTAACTACACTAAACATGTTTTTCTATTGGAAATCCTCTGACTCCAGCCCCGTAAGTATAGAGCATCTCCCAGTGGGGAGAAGGGGGTCTAGAGAAACTTGCAAATAGATAATTCAGAGAGCATTTGTTCGTTCATTGAGTCATTCAAAAATATGCGTTAAGTGCCTCTTTGTGCCAGGCTCTGTGTCGGCCTCTTCACAATCACTAGTGCATTACGGAGGTTGGCTCTTGCTTTTCCTTTGAGCTTCCTTCTTCTCAGTATTGATCCAATTCTTCAATTCTTATTATGGGAGAGCCTCACTGCACAGGAATGTGGCTTCAGTTGTCCTCTTCAGTAACAAGTAGGCTGGCATGGCCTGGATGGACGCTGAGGCTGTGAGTCCCCCTCGGGGAACACCCGAGGGAAATCCTGCCCATCATGATCGTGTATTGATGGTTTCCTGTGCCAGGCACTGGGCTAAGTGCTTACACACGTTTTTAGTCTCTACAACACTCCTTTAAGGGCAAGACATCCAAGAGTCACGGAAGGGAAGGGCCTGGCTCTGGATCATACATCCAGGAAGCAGCAGAGTCAGGACTCGACTACACATGTTTCTGTGTGTCTCTGAGGCCTGCTGTCTTCACCCTGTTCTTCTACGACCCCATCTCCAGGGTGGTGCAGGCTCCTAGGTGCTCACAAGGCCCACAGGCAGGCCCAGCACATGCACACAAGCACGCGCACACGCAGAGTTAAATGGCTCTGAACATCACCATGAATAAATGACAGAGTGTGGTTTGCAGCCTACGAAGTTACCTGCTACTCCCAGCCTGAAGCTCAGATGGCAGGGCAATTATTTAGCAAGTGTGGTGACTCAGACAGGGTTGGGCTGAAGTGGAACTCAGTCCCAATAAAGACTGGGGTGTTGGGGGAGAGGCCAAATTCATCCTGTAAACAAGATGAGAGAGTGAAACATTTGAATGCTTAAGAAGAACATAGTTTTTAAGTACTGATACACACTTCTGCAGAATCCTTTTACCCCCGCTTGTTCTAGATCAATTATGTCCCAGCTGCTTCCACGTAAGATGGACTGAGTTGCACAGATGTCTCTCTTCCAGCCCCAACTTCTGTGATACCAGTATTTGTCAGTTTAAATGATTTCAGAACTAGTTTGCTAAAGACATGGATTTCTCAGTGTAAAAAAGAAAGCAAAATATGAGCACTGCTATATTTTAAAAATACTTTTTAAACAATCAGTGACTCAGTAACAGTTTATTCCGTTCTTCCTATATGCCCGACACACTGCAAGGCACCGTGGGAAAGTGTGTGAAAATGTACGATATCATTCCTGCCCGTAATGATCACATTTCCTCACTGGGAGAAGATGTGAATATCCACTGAAACAAAATGAAAAAGAAAAAAAGCAAGATGGCATCGGGATTAGGTGGTACACTGGTGTTGAAGATGCTCAGGAGAGTGACAGCAGAGAGGGCAGGGGCGATTAGGGTGGCTTGGTGGCTCAGTGAGTTTTAAGGCATGGCTGGGATTTCACTTGGAAGGAGAGAAACAGGCCTATGAAACAAACCCATGTGGACAATTAGACCAGTAGACAGGGTGAAAAGCAGGTTTTTTTGGTCAAACGGTACTTTTTATTATGTTTTGGTATCAGCTGGTTTGCCACTTCAGATAAAGTTAACCCGTGTGTGTGTGTGTGTGTGTGTGTGTGTGCAAGTTAGGGTGTCCCGGGTCCGTGTTCTCTCTTCTCACTGCCCCTCCCTCTCTGGCCCATCTCAATACTAGTTTCTCTGACTCGAGAGAAGGTAGAGGCCAGGAGACATGAAGGTCAAACTCTTCTGTGTTGCAACTTATTGAAGTTCAGGGAAGAGATTCGTGAGAGGAGGCAGCTGGCTGTAAGTGATGCTAAAATGACACCTGGGAGTTATCTGTGTATTTCAGATGACCACGTTTTCCAGTGGTGTCCGTTACAACCGCCTATTAGAAATAAACCCTGTTCACTTTGAGCATCTGTTAAACTGGAGGCTGGCGTGGGGGGTTGATGCAGTACATTCCTTACTGGTGTCCTCCTCTCTAATCCACCCAGTGGGGCTTCCTGGAATGCTGTTTGGGACACTTTATGTTTCTACCGAAAACCTCCAGTGAGTTCAGACTCGAGACCTCCACGTCCACTCTTGACCAGCCTTCGACTGCCTCCCAGTCTCATTGTCTCTGCGTCCTTGCTCACCCTGACCCCAGCCACTTTGCTGTTTCTAAACATGTCATGATGTTTTATGCCCCCTCTTGGTTTTTGCTCGTTGTAGCCCCTCAATGGGAATGTTCTTTACTTCACTTCTATTAAAATCCAACTCATCCTTTAAAATTCGCCATACATGCCTCCTACTCTGAGAAGTCTTCCTGGATCATTCTACTGGAACGAATTGCTCCTGCAGCACTGTGAGCTGGTAATGGAGAGAGATGATGGAGAAGCTTCGTGTTGGGCATCGAGAAGGTTTGGAAGGTTTGGCAAAGGAGGGGCTTCACAGAGAGTTGTGGGAGACTTGGGTAATGTTTCTATTGGTTATCGAGTGGTATCTCATAACATCCTTTGAGATGAAGCAAAATGAGACTGGAATTTCCTTTCAGTTATTTTGCGTGGCTAGACTCTGCATCTTTGACTGAGAGCCCTTACAGAGACTGGGTGACGTGGGGCCCTTGCATTTATTCAGGTTCCCAGTTGCATTTTCCCAGCACATCTGTACACAGGCTGTGTCCCATCATCCTACACTCAAGGTTGTTTTTGTATATTTCCTGCTATTCTATGACCTGGATTTTCCAGAACAGCTCCGATTTGTGGTTTGAAAAATATGGTCAGTGTGGGTAAATCCAGCCTCTGCAGCTTAGATTGCATTCCCCTCTTTGGAAAGTATCAGTGCCTCTTTGTTGGCATTCCCCGCGCTGGCCAGGGTGGCTGCTGTACTTGTGGAACGATGGATGCGACAGGCCTAGAATCCAGGTGCACCTGGATGTTGGGCTGGCGCATGCTTTTCCCCTGCGGACGCTGAGCACGTGCCCTCTGCCCTTTCCTCCATCTGCTCTTTCCACCTTTCAGCATCTGGCCTAGAAGATTCTTGCTATTAGTGGTAGTGGTGAGGGGCAGGGGAGAGGCCATATTTTTCTGAATCAAGCACGACAGCACTGATTGTCCTTGGAGTGGGTGGAGAAGCCTCCTAAGTCAGAGTTCAGCCCCTTGTGTTAACCAGAAAGAGCAGCCTCTTCTTAGCAGACTTAGGCAGGGGGTGGGACGGAGGATAATGGGTGAGGAATCACAAAAGGTGGGGGTTGGGTCCCCCAGACCCCTGCCTTCTAGTTCAAGCATCATGTGATTCTGCGACTAAACCGTAAGGGGTTAAAAAGAGTATATTTGGGGGAGGGGGAGAATCTTCCACTCCCGGAATCAGGGCAGCTGAGAAGGCCACTCCGAGAGCCGAGCCGAGCCGTGCAGGGACACATGGGCTGTGTGTCTGCCACTCTGGCTGCCTGCAGCACACCGTGTGGGCTGGCGAGCAGTGAGGAGCAGGCAGCCCTGTGCATGTTTGAAACCACAAATCACGACTCTGCAAATATCGAGGGTTTCCTGTGCTTTTCTGAACTGCTAGCTGGAAGAGGTTAAAGGGACTTTTTGTATGCTCAGTTCCTTCCCTGTGCACGTCTGCACTGCTGCCTTCTGCTCCAGAGGGTACGTGCGTTCTGGGCAGGCCTGCCTTTGTGTGGGGCATATTTTACCCACGTAACAGCATGTGCATTCAGACTTGTTGGGGTGACTTCATGTGGTGCCATCCACCCTCTCTGGCTATACCCCAAAAGGATCTGTAATTGCTAGGCTGTGCATAACCAGCCGGCTAGGACAGGAACTGAAACCCCGACTGTGGCTCCTCGTCGTGGTGTTCTAACCCAGTGGCCCCAGGCAGCCTCAGCAGAGGTCGTCAGCGGCTTCCTAGTTGCCACACACTGTGGGGCATTGTAGGTACTGCGAGGGCCTATGCCGGCCTGCAGAAATACTTGAGACCCAAAAAGAAAAATATGGGCTTCAAATGGAAAAGAGATCTGCAGACCAGAAAGTAGTAAACATTGAATAATGTGTGTCCATAAAATATCATATTGGGTCCCCTGCACCTCACCTCAACTTTGAAGATCATTATAGAAAACCCCTGCAGCGAAGGATGCGGGTGTGTGTTGGTGTTGGCCGTGATGTGAGGTTGCACCGGGTACCATGACTCAACATCTAACTGCAACATCTTCCCCACGCCCTCTCCCAGCTTTCGAACCACACCCTCCAGTCTCCAGCAGCTTCTGTTCTGGGGTTTAGTGACAGGGGACAGGGGCTTCCTGACTGTCCGTAGTCATGTTCTCGACCCCCCAGTTCCCAGCATGGAGGGGTGCACACAGATGGGGTGCAGGCGGATTTGTCTTGAGGCTGTGCTTGCCAAGCACAATTCATATGACTGAAACAGTGGAGAAAGTGCTTCTGCCGTGTCAGAGGCTGCGGCGGGGGCTTGTCCTGGGATGGGGACTAAAGCCCAAGCTGACCCTTGCTCATGCCTTGTTTCTTTTTTCCATCCTTCCTTCTCCTCTTTCACTGAAGCAGTTCCCAAATCTTGCTGATTCTACCACCCTAGTAGCCTTTGATTTCTTTCCATTGGTTCTATTTCCATCCTTACTGTTCTAGTCCAGGCTCTCGTGATTTAAAGTGAGATACTGCAGAAAGTCCCCAGCACACGGACAGAGTCCCTCCCTCCCACTAGTCCTGACCCCTAAAATTATCAGAGAATGGTATTAGAAACCAAGATCTGAGCATTTGATGTGCTCATAGCTACTAGGGGGTCATTGCTTCTAGGCTTTCTCAGATGACAGAGCTAGGACATATATGCGTGTGTACTAATGCCTGTATATACACATATCTGTAAATATTTCTATATGTAACCATCTGTGTCTACATTAAGCTAAACATGAGTTCATTCTAATTTATTATCATATAGATCATTTCAGCCTCTTCTCTTTGCTTGTTTGTAACTGCCCATTCCAACAGCGAGAAACCTGGTTCCCACCACCTGACATCCATTTACTTAATATGCAGTTCCAGTATACGTGTCTAGTCATGAAAAACAACTTTATCAACTAGAGTACAGTGCTACATACAGTTCCTTTTGCTTTTAGTCTTATATGCTTCACTTATTGCCAATGCTTCTTAGGTCAGCACTTCACTCCGCAGCCTTTCCAGTGAGCTTATTTCATGTATTTGTGATACATTTAGATTTTTTTGGTCACATTATACATTCTGTCCTGGGATCCCTCCAACTTCCAAATGATTTTTTAAAACATTTTCATACATTAAAGTTTACTTTTTGTGATATAAAGTTATGTGGGTTTTGACAAATGCTGAATGTCTTGAATTCACCATTATAGTATCATACAGAATAGTTTCACCATCCTAAATATCCCCTGTCCTCTACTTATTCAACCTTCTTTCTCCCCCTGAACCCTCGATAACCACTGGTTTACCATCTCAATAGTTTTGCCTTTTGCAGAATGTTCTATGATCAGAATCATATAGTATGTAGCCTTTCCAAATTGATTTCTTTTATTTCTCAATAGACATTTAAGATTTATCTATATCTTCTTATAGTTTGGTAGATCATTTCTCTTTTGTCACTGAATATCCTATTGTATGGATGTACAGTTGACTCTTGAACAACACAGGGTTCAACTGCATAGATCCACTTAAATGTGAATTTTCTGCCATCTCTGCTATCCTGAGACAACAAGACTGATCCCTTCTCTTCCTCTTCCTTTTCGGCCTATTCAACATGAAGGTGACTAGGATGAAGACCTTTATGACAATCCTCTTCCACTTAATGAATAGTAAATATATTTTCCCTTCCTTATAATTTCTTTTAATAATACTTCTTATCTCTAGCTTACTTTATTATAAGAATATAGTATAAAATACATAAAACATAAAAAATATGTGTTAATTAACTTTATATTATCAGTAAGGCTTCTGGTCAAAACTAGCCTGTTAGTAGTTAAGTTTTGGGGAGTCAAAAGTTATATACAGATTTTCAGCTGTGTGAGGGGTCAGTGCCCCTAACCCCCACATTGTTCGAGGGTCGACTGTACTATAGTTTGTTTATCCATTTATCTATTGAAGGACATCTTCGTTGTTTCCAATTTTCCACAATTATGAATAAAGCTGCTATAAAAATTCACATACAGGTTTTTATGTGGGCGTAAGTTTTCACATCAATTTGGTATATACCTAGGAACATGACTGTTTGATTGTATGGTAAGATATGTGAGTTTTGTAAAAAAAGAAATTGCCAAATTGGCTTCTAAAGTAGCTGTACTATTTTGTACTCTCACCAACAGTGAATAAGAGTTCCTATTGCTTCCTACCCTTGACAGTTATTGGTGTTGTGAGTTTTGGGGTTTTAGCCATTATAAAAGGTATGAAGTAGTATTTTATTGTTGTTTAAATATACAATTTCCTCATAATGAATTATGTTGGGCATCTTTTCATACACTTATTTGCCATCTGTATATCTTCTTTGGCGAGGTGTCTGTTCAGATCTTTGCCCATTTATTAATTGAGTTGTTTGTTTTATTATTGAGTTTTAAGTGTTGTTTGTCTATTTTGGATGTATGTCATTTCTCATATATATGTTTTGCAAATATTTTCTTCCCAGTTTGGGGCTTGTCTTTTCAGTCTCTTACCGTTGTCTTTCATAGATCTGAAGTTTTTAATTTTAATAAGTAAGTCTACCTTACCAGTTTTTTCTTTCAAACATCTGTGTTTTTTCAACACCTGTGCTGTTGGTGTTGTATTTAAAAACTCATCACCAAACCCAAGTTCATGGAAATTTCCTACATTTTTTTTATCAAGAAGTTTTATAATTTTGCATTTTACATTTAAGTATCTGATCCATTTTGATTTTTTGTGTAAGGTGTAAAGTGTGTGTTTTGGTGCACTTTTTAACATTCAGTTGGTTCCTGACTTACGATAGTTCGACTTATGATTTTTTGACTTTACAAAGGTGCAAAAGCAATACACATTTCAATAGAAACCATACTCTCAGTACCCATACAACCATCCTGTTTTTCACTTCCAGTACAGTATTTAATAAAGTACATGAGATATTCAATACTTAATTAAAAAATAGGCTTCCTGTTAGATGATTTTGCCCAACTGTAGGCTAATGTAAGTGTTCTGAGCATGTTTAAGGTAGACTAGGCTAAACTATGATGTTTGGTAAGTTAGGTGTATTAAATGTATTTTTGACTTAAGATATTTTCAACTTAATGATGGGTTTATTGGGATGTAACCCCACTGTAAATCATGGAGCATCTGTATAGATGTCCAATTGTTCTAATGTCATTTGTTAACAAGACTATCCTTTCTCCACTAAGTTGTCTTTGCTCCTTTGTCAAAGATCAGTTGATGAACTGGGTGTGGTGGTGTGTACCTGTAGGACCAGCTACTCAGGAATCTGAGGTGGGGGGGGGTTCCTTGAGACCAAGAGTTCAAGTCCAGCCTGGGCAACGTAGTGAGACCTTGTCTCTAAAAAAAGAAAAAGAAAAGGAAAAAAAAAAAAAAGAAGATCAGTTGACTACATTTGTGTGAGCCTATTTCTGGGCTCTCTAGTCTGTCCTACTGACCTATGTGTCTGTTGTTTTGCTAATACCATCCTGTGTTGATTACTGTAGCCATATAGAAGTCTGAAAATTGGGTAATGTGAGTCCTTCGACTTTTTTCTCTTTCAGAATTGTATTTGCTATTCCAGATCTTTCGCTTTTCCATATAAACTTTATAATTACTTTGTTAATATCTGCAAAATAGATTTCTGGGATTTTGATTGCAATTGTGTTGAATCCATAAAGTTGGGAAGAACTGACATCTTCATATTGAGTCTTTCAATCCATGAACATGCTATATTTTTGTTTTCACTCCAGTGTTCTAAAAGGTCATGGTGATGTGCTTTGCCTCATAGTACATCTATTTTTATCAATTGTGCTTATATTTTTATCTAAGGGCTCACTTGTCAGGCCTTTTCAATCTGTAAACTCTAGTCCTTCAGCTCAGGAAATTTTGTTGGTTTTGTAGATGCTTTACTACTTTTGTTTATTTATTTATTTTTCCTGTTCCCTCTTTCTAAGACTCTCATTTGGGTAGTAGACCTTCTGGACTGTTTCTCTGGTTTTATTGACTTTTCGCTCCTCTTTTTTGTCCCTTTGTCTTTTTAATTTATTTCTGGAAGATTTCCTCAACTTTACCTTTCAACCTTCTATGGAATGATTCATTTATTGTTACATTTTAATTTATAGGAATTCTCTTTTTTTGTTCCTGAATGTTCCTTTTTATAGCATCCTGTTCTTGTTTTATGATTGCATACTATTTTTGTGAAGAAATTAATGCTAATTTTTTCAAGTTCTTTTCCTCTCTACACTTTTCCTCTCTACACTCCTCTCTACACTACTCTGCTTTTTCCAATTTTTTTATTTGTTTTTGTTTCTATTGTTCGATTTTGATGCTTTCTTTAGCTATCTGGTTATATTTGTTTATCTGCACATAGTTAAGAATCTCTTAGTGCAGGTGGGATTTGATGACTATGGGCTTCATTGGATGATCTGATTGGGCCTTTTTCTTGTAGAATCTTCAAAGTCAGGATCATGAAGTCTTTCTTCTTAGTTGGGTTGGGATCCCCAGAGAAGGCTTCTCTGTCCTCTGCCTGGAGGGTAACATTCTGGGAGTTGGTGCTCTGAGCACCTAGTAGATGAAGACTGGAGCCTCAGTAAACAGAATGCAAATGAATGTTCTTTAATCCTCCTGATTTCAGCGTGGTAGGTCTGTCCTCAATTCTGCCTGGTGTGTCCCAGTCCAGAAAGCCTCTATCTATCATTTCCAAAGAATAAAGCTCTATCTTCTGCTGGGCTGGGCAAGGGGCTATCACTAATCAGGGAAAGAACTTTCCTGAACAGACTGCCAACCAACCTTCCTCATTTCTCCTCTTCACTCTTGCTTTCAGGAGGGATGGTTACCACTAATTTCTGAGTTGTTAAGAGGCCTTTGCAGTATAAATTGGGTTGGTTCTCAGCTTCCCCCACTGCTGGCTTAGAATTCAGCTTTTTGGGATTCCTGAGCCATTTATCACTGTGCATCTGATTTCCAGCTTCCAAAACTGTATCACTTTGTCTCCTTTCTGCTTTTTCCCTTTCTTTTGTATTTACGCTTAATTTTTAAAGACTGTCGCTTGAGTAGGGTTTGGGGAGGAAGTAAAAGTGGGTGCATATGTCTAACCAGACATATTTAATCAGCATCTTTTCTAATTGGGCTGGGATTGGACCTTAGCAGTTGTTAAAGAATTTGAATATTACCCCTGTCCAGACATGCTTTCTCCCATTTGTCATTTAGGACCAGTTCAAATGTCACCTCCCTGGTGGTGCTTTCTCTTGCTCTCCACCCTCCCCCACAACAAGCAGAGTGAACTATCTCTCCTGAGCTCACATAGACTTTGCAATCATTTCCAACTCGCTGCATGTATTGATGATAACTTGTATACCTGTCTTCCCTCGTAGACCAGGAGCTTTTGGGGGGCACCTCTTATTCACCTTTAGATCTCCAGCACTTGACCCAATCAATGCCCAGGCTGAACAGACTCTTAGTAAATGTTTGCAGCCTGCATGAACAACAAAACCAGGTGCTTTGTGGGATTATGCTCGGGTTGGGGGTGGGATTGCCTGTAGGCACCCCTCCCCCATCCTCTGTAACCTGCATGAGGCCAGTGTGGGGGTCCAGGCTGGGTCCCTGGGGGCTTGATCTCAGGCCTGCTTTCAACCCCTGGATTCTTTCTGGGAGCTTTTTTTCTCAGTATAGACCTTTTCTCTTGAAGACTGTGTCCATGTGCTTGAATTTGTGATTAGAAATATTGAGACCACGGTGGGGATGGGAGGTGTCGCTGTTTAATGATGTCTTCCCTCTTCATGTTTCTGTGCACCAAAGGCAGAAGGGCCCTGTTGAGTGGGGGACTGGAGAGAGGCCGAGGAGGAGGGTGTCATTGCTCTATAATTGACTTGAGGGGCAGCTCTCTTCCCCGAGGCGAGGCCCAGAGCGTCAGCAGAATGACAGCAGCATTTACAGAGCCTGGCCACCTGGCCGGACAGGCCTCACAGCCACACAAAAGCAGGGAGCAAAGCCGAGAGGGGTTATACACCCAGACTGCAGGGACACTGGAGAGTGACAGCCTCCGGGGCTGCAGGCCCTGGGCTCTGCCGCCCACCCCAGGCAGGAGGCTGCTCTCCAGGGCCCGGGCAGGGGTGGGGGAACCTCGAATGTCACCAGCTGACTGACAGCCCTGCTTGCAGCAATGGGGCCTGGCCGTGGGCTGATTTCAGGCAACCAGGGCCCTTTCCTCAGCCTCAGACGTCATGCTCCCAAACAGTAATTAACCAAGTGCAGCTGAGTCACGTGGGAAGCTAGAGCTTTCCGAACGATCTGCCTTTTAGGTGGTGCCTACACAGTGTGGCTGCAGAGGCCTGGGAAGCCCTTGTTTTGGAATCATCTTCCCCTGTTGCATGTTTTAGGGCTCTACTGTGTCCACCTTAAAAGTAGGTGATGTCTTCAAGTTAAGATATTATTGTATTTAAAATGCAAATAGCCATAAGAAGAACACATGAAATGAGTATTAGTCCTAACAACTTAATGTGGATTAGGTGAAAATAGTCATTAAGTGGTTAGAGCTGGAAAGAGTTCTCAGATTGCTTCTACTTCTCAAAGCATGGTCCTGGGGCCAGCAGCATCAGCATCGCCTGGCAACTGGTCAGACACACAAATTCTACAGTCCCACCCAGAACTACTGCATCAGAAACCATGGGGGTAGGGCCCAGCAATCTGTGTTTTACACACCTTCCAGGTGATTCTGATGCATGCTATCGTTTGAGAAACACTGCTCATAAAAATTAGGAGACAGAAGGAAAAACACAAAGGGTAAGTACCTTCCCTGAGGTCACCAAGCTAGCTGATGGCAGAACTAGGACCAGAAGCCAAGTCTTCTGATTCTTAGTCTGTCATTTTTAAATGACAACTGGTTGCCAGAATCCAGGAAGAAATTCACATTTATGGAGGGCCTTGTCCATGCAAGTCCCATAGCAAGTATTTTCTCATTTAATTCTCACCATAATTCTGCAAATTTCCTCCAGTTTGCAGAGAAGGAAGTTGAGGCTGAGTGTGGTTAAATAACTTACCCAGACAGAGACAGCATCTCAATCCTGACCTTTCTTTTTCTCTCCCGCACTTACCTGCATTTGTCATGTGTGTGCATGTGTACACATGCAGAACATGGAGAGCTATGTCCAGGAGCTCTGGTCCTGGGAGCATCTGAAGGCACTCTTCTCTTGCAGAGACAGGGAACTGGAAGGTTCTCTCCCACCCACCGCCTTCCTAGTTTTGCTTCTAGTTGGGTCCTGACTCCAGTCTAGAGGGAGAAAGAGAGAGTTCTACCCAGCCTTTCTTCCCACTGTATTTCCAGCATAGCCTGGGAATTGGGTTTCCTAGTTGATTTCATGTTTCCAAGAGTCCTTGCTGCTCAAGGGAGAGAGCCTTCCTGAATGTGGCCAGCATACCATCAGGAGGGACTGAGGGTGGGTTTCCCCTCCATCTGGGATGGGAAGTAGTGTTCCTTTGGAGTTAGAGCCCAAGGGCAAAAAAGACTACACGTGGGGCGGGTGGGGAGAGTGCACGCAAAGCAAAACAGAAGAGGAAATTAAAGAGAGTCTGGAGTCTCCTTCTAGCTTCCTTCCAGCTTGCTTTGCTGCATTTTTGGCAGGGATTGGCAACACTGGCTTGTAACTTTCCGGTCTGCCTGCTCATTGTCTTGCCCAGAAATACCAGATAAAAGAAACCATGGAATGAGGAATGAGGAGCTTGGGTCCCACCCTCAGGATATTCCACCAGTATGAACTCTCTTGCAGGCCAGCACCCTCCCTGCTGTCTGCCAGGGTCTATCTGTTCTAACAGCTCTTGCCTCTGCTGTGTGATGGGTGGGGCAGAGGGGGGGGTGCAGGGAAGGTGTGTCTCCAAAGAACCCCTCACTGCTGACCACATGTCTGGCCCATTGCCTGTCTTGTGCCTGGAATCGCTCCGTTAGCACTCTTCCATGGGGTCTTTGGTGGTCCCATATTAAAGTAAAATGCCCAAGGAAGGTCAGATTTTGGTTGAATAGATGAGGGGCTCAGTGGTGATGGGCCAAGAACTCTGAGTGGAGGTTTCTGGAAAAGAGAAGGACCAGAAGAAGAGCAGGGAGGATGGCAGAGGCAGCCTTGCCAGTGCTCAGAACCATGACACTTTGTGCTGGGAGGGACCCCAGAGATGATAGGGGGAGGGACTGCCTCACACAGGGGTGTGGAGCCCACCAGGGGACAGAGCTGGCCAGACCCGGCCTGTTGGCTCCCCCAGTAGGGCTCTCTAGAGCTCAGTGTGATGATGGGTTGTTTTGTTTCTCACCTCAAGCCTCCTCTTTTCCTGAAGAGTTCCTGCAATTTGCGTCGCTCCTTCCAGAAGAGGAGTCCTTCTCCAGAAAGGTTTTAAAGTGGGCTCCATTTGTGTGGTCATGGACATCCTCTGATGGTCTCCTAGGAACCAGATGCTGAGGTGGGCTCTAGGGAGATAAAGAGGAGGAAAACTGTCCTTGCTCAGGCAGAGTTCACAGTCCAGTAGGCAATAGAGAAAAGTGAAACAAAAAGCTCGGATGCAGTGTGAGCAAGGGGTCTGTTAGAGCTGTAGACAGGCTGCCTCTGGTTAGCAGGAAGAGCCCAGCTTGTCCAGGGAGGGTCACATAAGCTGGGTATTGAAGAATGAGTGGGAGTTTGCCAAGCAGATGCGAGTGGGGAGGGGTGAGGGCATGGCAGGTAGAGGGGACCTCTCAAGTGGGAGGGCCATGGCCCTTCCAGACCCTGCAAGTGTGGTTAGATCACAGTTATTGATAGGGTGTGTTTAGGGAAGGGGGAAGAGAAAAGGCCAGGAGACAGGCCAGAAGAAGCCTGGCCCAGACTATAAAAGGCCTTGAACATGGCCACGAGGAGGAGTTTGGAATTTGTCATATCCTGAGGGCAATGGCGGACTGTCCAATAAGCAACCTCTAACATTTTAATGGCTTAACCCCAATAACCCCAATAAAGGTTTAATTTTACTCCTGTGAAGTCGGATGAGACCTCCAGAGTCACATAGGAGGGAAGAGAAAGATGGAGAAGGCACATGGATTTTTAATGCCCTCAGCTGGAGCGGGCCAGACGTCTGGTCCAGAAACAGCTGTACTCACAGTCTTGGTCAGAACCAGTCACATGGCCCAGCCTCCTTGCAGGGGAGGCTGGGAAATGTCGGGAGGCACACGGATCTCTGGACAGTGTTGGCCATGGCTGTCAGAAAAACGACGTGGTCTGACGTGCGGTTCAGGATGTTCGCTCCGGCAGCAGAGTGCATAGTGGAGTTAGGGGCTTCAAGCCCAGAGGCAGGAGGCCAGGCAGAGGCTCCTCCAGTTGTCCAGTGAGAGGCTCTCCTGCTCCGAAATTCTCTTCAGACCGCGGCCAGGTGAGTGCCGCGCTTTGGAGGAATGATGGGTGGCCACGGCAGCAGGGGAGGCGAACAGCCCTGGGGCAGGGGAGGTCAGTGGAGGGCCTGCCAGCGTTGGACACAGGGCGGACGCCGGGCTGTTGGTGTGCCTGGGCCCATCCCGTGGATGTTACTGGAATTTCTCGAGTTCGGTCCCTACCAAGGCGGGGGCCATGTCTCCGTACCTCCATGCACCAGTTAACGTGCGTGGAGTGAGTGAGCAGGTGGGTGCAAATGAAGGGGCTCGGAGGAAAAAGGAGGCAGGATGGAAACATCCCTGGGAAACTGGCGTTGAATGGCTTGTCTTCCAAGGTAATAAAATCTCTCTGGTGTTCCCAAGCTCCACTGCCACCTATTTGAGTCTCTCAGGAATATGAAAGCTGCCACAGCCGAAGTGCTGTCAGGCATCTTTGGAGGAAGCGTTTGCTCATTAACTTCTGCATCCTGTGCTCATTTTATTCGGGTGTCCAGCCACGCTCTCACTGCGATCTTCCACCGGTAGTAACGTGGCGACGGAAGTCCTCCTGCCCAGCCTTTGCCCTCCTGGCTGTGCTGCCCAGCGTCAGGCTCTTACGCCAAGCTAAGGGGTGAAAGTCCCAAAGCCGGCAGCCAGGAGGAGGGGACCTGAGCGCTGGTTTCAATTTTGCTGCTGACCGCCTGGATGGTCTTGGAAGGTCATCCAGTGTCCCTGGGCCTCGGTTTCCTCTTCTGTAAGTTGGGAGTTGGGTGGGTGTGGGGGTTTTAAATGGGATGATCTTCAACTCACTCCCAGCTCTGACATTTCCAGTTCCACAGGATGCAAACAGAACATCTTAAGGGTCTAGCAGTTTTCACAACAGTGCTCTTTCAGCTGGGGACAGGAACCCAGGAGGCATATGGGAGTTTCTAGAAGATGGCCTGGCTTGGCAGAGCTCAGCAGTTTTTCCTGGGGCTGCAGAAACTGTGGGTTGTGGCTGTTGAGTGTGGGCCTCCTCCTCTCGCCTTTTCAGGAAACGAACCCCTTTGAGAGATGGGTGAAAGCCACAGACCTTCTTTCCAGAACAACGTGCAACATCACAGAACCATGTACCGCACGTACCCCCTTGTACATTTCATTTCAGGGGCTTTCCCAGACGCAAGTTGGATCACCTCCTTTTTTCCCCACTGGTTTGAAAATGCCACCTTGACTTATTATGAGTCTTCTCTGTGTGGGTGCTTATCTGCCTTGTCAGCAAATTGCAGGTGGCAGCTGGTGGCCTGGGGAGGCTGCGTTGGAGTAGTCTCAGAGCCATTTACATGGGAAGGCACACTTTTAGACAGGATAGGTGGAAGGATGCCTGTTCCTCCCACCTCAGACTGCTGTGTGATTTAGTCTCAGGAAAATATATTGGGTCTGTTTCAGGGACCTTGTCCAGTGGTCTTGCCCTGATGGTAGGAGGCCCCTCTGTCTTCCCTTCCATGAACCTGCAAGGCCTGCCCTCCTCTGACACATGCCCTACATCTTCCCCAGGTCCCTGCTCCCCTCTTCCGCTCCTGACACCTGTTTACTCCAGCCCTTCATTATTCAGGCCTAGTTTTGAGCACCCTCCTAAATGTTTGTTTTCATTATCCATGCTGCCTAACAAATCACCACAAACTTAGATGCTTAAAATGACACGCATTTGTTATCTCAGAGAATTATTTTTTCTGTGGGCTAGGAGTCCCAGTATGGCATAATTGGGCCCCATGCTTCAGGGTCTCTCATGAGGTTGCAATCTAGGTGTTGGGCAGGGCTGGCGTTTCATCTGGAGGCTCAAATGGGGAAGGATCCTCTTCTTGGCTCCTATGGTTCTTGGCAACATTCAGTTCCTTGTGGTTGTAGGATTCAGGGCATTTTGCTTCTCCAAAGCCAGAAAGGGAGAAAGAGAGCCTCTAGTGCCAGTCTGCTAGCCCGACGGAGAATCCTGTATACCGTGATGTGATCACTGAGTGGCATCCCATTACCTTTGCCATATTGTATTGGTTGGAAGTCAATCCCAGATCCCACCCAAGCTTGGGGGAAGGAATTCCCCAAAGGTGTGATTGCCGGGGGCAGGGCTTGTGGGGCCCCTTGGAGTCTGTCTACATGGGGTCGCTGTCCTGTAGGCTATCTCCACTCTGGTCCACACACCACCATGGAGCTAGATTAATTTTCCTAAAGCATGTTTCTGACCTCACCAGTCTTCTGCTCAAAAGCTTGCTAGTTAAAATTCAAAAGTCCATATTAGCATTCAAGGCTCCTTCTAAGAGCTGCCTGGCAGTATCTGTCAAAATTGCCAGTGCATGGAGTCTTTGACCCAGACTTTATGCCAGAGCTCCACTTCCACACGAGTGAAATAATGAACACACCAGTGTAATCCTTGCAGAACTGTTTGACATAGTAAAAGATTGGAAACAACTGAGATGGAAAGGATTGGTTAAATGCATTACCATACGTCGAAACAATGAAATATTACATAGTCATAAAGATGCATAAACGCAGCTCTTTGTAAATTCATGTAGCATCATCTACACCAGTGCTCCTCAAAGTGTGGTTCCCAGACCAGCGGTGTCAGCATTACCTGGGAACTTGTTAGGAATGCACATCCTCAGGCTCCACCCCAGTCCTACTGACCCAGAGACTCTGGGCTGGGGCTTAGCAAGCTGGCCAGCTAATCTGATGCATGATCTGTTTTGAAAACTATAGGTTTATAATTTATATAATTAAATGGAGAATGGCAGAACAAAGTATATGGTATGCTACCAGTTGTGCACGAAAGGTAAAAGAGGTATGTATTTACTTGTATATGCATAAAATATCTCCGGCAGTGTATGTAAGAAATGGGTAACAATGGTTGCCTTTGAGACGGGGAATAGGATAGCTGGAGGCCAGGGATGAGAAGGTGACTTTCACTATACATCCTTGGATATCTTTTGAATTTGAACCATTTAATGTATTACTTATTTTAAAAATTCAAATGAAAAGCCCCATCACTCTGACCTCAGCCCTCCTCATTAGCTTTCTCCCTCACCTCCTGTAGGGCCTCCTCATGCCAGTCAAACTCATCTCTTCAATGTCCCTGGGATTTGGGTTGCATTTCCCGGCCATGGGCCTTTCTTAATTCTGTGCTCCCATCTGGAATTCCCTGTACTCTTTGCATAATCAAAGTCTGCTCACCCTCAAAGGTCAGATCCAAATGCTGCCTCCTTTGGGAGGATTTGCCTGGTCCCCTCCTTGCAGTCAGGATGAAGCCCCATGCTCCCCAGCCTGTGCTCTGCTGGAGTTTGCCTCCGCGTCACTTGCTGTGCGTTTGTTGTTGGTGTGTTTGTTTTTTGAGACAGGGTCTAGCTCTGTTGCCCGGGCTAGAGTGCTGTGGCGTCAGCCTAGCTCACTGCAGCCTCAAACTCCTGGGCTTAAGTGATCCTCCTGCCTCAGCGTCCAAGTAGCTGGGACTACAGGCATGCACCACCACACTCAGCTAATTTTTCTGTTTTTGGTAGAGATGGGGTCTCATGTTGCTCAGGCTGGTCTCAAACTCCTGGACTCAAGCGATCCTCCTGCCTCGGCCTCCCAAAGTGTTAGGATTACAGGTGTGAGCCACCGCGCTTGGCCTATATTCTTTATTGGATTGTCAGCTCTCTGAGGGCAGGGACTTGACCTTCCAATCTTTGTGTCTCCAGCACCTGCCGCAGCCTGCACGGTGGCATCTAAGACTCTTTTAATAAATAACTGAGCAGAGAAGTGAATGATGGACATGAAGACAATGACACGAAGCCACAGGGTGGCATGGATAGTGAACAGACGTAGGAGTGGCGTCACCTTAGAGGAGGATCAATGGGTGGGTGAGGTGGGAGAGGCTGCAGGAGAAGGTGGGCTTTCTCCTGGTTGGGTTTAGTTTTGGGCTAAGCCATCAGCAGTGCCCTGCAGGGTGGGGTGGGTATGGCGAGGGCACCCTTCACCTGGATGCCATGGGATTTAGTTTTATTGGTAGGGGGAGGGAGTTCTTTTAAAAGGACTGAGGTGCATTGTGTGGGGGATGTGATCGAGGGGTGGGATGTTCAAAAAGGCCTCACGCAGGCTGGCAGAAGGGCAGGCTGCCCTGTCAATGAAGTTTTTCTGATTAAAACCAAGTCAGGGGTGAAGCTGGTTTTTTTTTTTTTTTTAATATTAAAAAGAATATGCCCCCAATGGCCATGCTGTCCCTAACCTCCCTCCATCTCGGGAAAGCATCTGACATTTCCTGCACATTTTAACTTTCTAACCAAATAATGAAATAATCATATTGGTTCCTTAGTCACAGGATTTATTTTATCTCTTTCCTGGGCTTCAAAATTCATCTCATATTTTAATCTGTTTTGAGCTCTTTTCAATTGCCTTGGAGATAGAGCCAAAGGTTCCCCGAACTCATGTTGCCGGGAGTTGTTTGGTTTAGGTTCCTGTGGGGTATTTTCTTTAATAACGGGGTCCATCTTGCAGCAGCAGCAGGAATTCTAGCGGGGCCGGGCTTGGGGTTGGGCTCGCACTTCGTGGCTCCCTGACAGTAAATTAATGTCCAAATTCCAGCTCTGGGGAAGTTCATTTTTGTCTTCCTCTTGGATGGTATCCTCCCCTCTCAATTGTACTCAATTCTTACAAGGCCAGCCTCCTGCAGAAACACGCTCCAAACTACTCTAGGTAGAGTGTCCCTCTCTCCCACGAGCAGCAAGTGCGTGCAAACCGCAACGGCAGTGACAACCAGCCACATCCTACGCACTTTGCATGGATTCATCTCCTTTGATCTCGCACTACCCTCTAAGGGAGACTTAGTACTAGTAGCCCCATTGTTTCGATCAGGAGACTGAGGTAAAGAGAGATTAAATAACTTGCCCAAGAGCTGGCACACACCTAAGGTCGGCTTCATCCAGGCTGACTTTCCTGCTCCACGTGTGCCTGTCGTAGTTTCCCAGCCCAACAGTGGGCCCTCGGGGGCAGAGGCCACACCCTTCTTGGTGCTGCCTTAGGGTGCACAGTAGTGTCATTGTAAATATTTAAGGGTGGTTGGAGCCCCTTGTCGCATGAGAGACCAGAGGGGGCCCTCATCTAGAGCAGAAGGCAGGGAGCCTCTGCACTTTAGAGCCAAAAGGCTGACTTTGGGGGTGCATGGAGTCCCTAGAATTTAGTTGTGTTTCTTGTTTTAGGAAGTGGCGAGGGGTCACAGCGGTGCAGGTGACAAGGCTTCCCTGTAGGGCTGCCACAGACTGGGAGGCTTGTGCACAACAAAAATTTATTGCTCACGTTCTGGAGGCTGGGAAGTCCAAGACCACGGCAGACCTGGTGTCTGGCATGGCCAGCTTCTTGGTTCATAGATGTCACCTTCTAGCTGTGTCTTCACATGTGCAAGGGGGATAACTCTGGTCTCTTCAGCCCCTTATGAGGGCACCAACCCTATTCCCGAGGGCTCCAGCCTCATGACCTAGTCACCTCCCAAAGGCCCCATCTCCTAACACCATCACATTGGGAATTAGGTTTCAATATGTGAATCTTGGGGGAACACAAACATTCAGAGCATACCAGGTGTGAAACCACATTTGCTGTGGGATTGTTAGGGAGAAACTGGCGCACACACATCCAGGAGCACCCCGTGACCGTGCAGGGAGGGAAGCCCACTGAGAGACATCCAGCTGTGTGAAGGGCTTGGCCACCAGGAGGGACCAGAGACGGCTCTGTCCCAGGGGCTCTCCGGGCAGCAGGTCTGGTCCCCACTCGGCTGTCTTCATTCCATAAAATTGGCCAGACTTGGGGCTTAGTGCTTCACATCTTCAAGCCTCAGGCACTTCATCTGCAGGGGGACGTGCCCATGCCCACCTCCGCCGTGGCTGCACTGCTGGGAAGGTGGGATGGGAGCTCGCCCAAGAGGGGAACACGGGGGAGGAGATTCCTTACATGTTTTCTCCTGTTTCCTGGCTGATGGGCTCCTGAATCTATGCAGCTTCTGCTCTTCCCTTCCCCTCCCTGGCTTGTCCCCTGAGTCCCTCTGGGGCTGTCGTTTCCTCTGCCGCAGGCTTCTGAGCCCTCCCCATGCAGCCCAATCCCCAGATACCTCTGATGTCCGGGCCCCACCCCCAGAGGTCCTGGTCCCATGGGCCGGGTGCAACCTGGGCTTGGCACTTCTTGAAAGGCTTCCCAAGGGATTCCAGTGTGCCGGGGCTGAGACCCGCTCTCCGTTCTGCAGGGCATCAGTGGAGAGAAGGCAGAGGAGAGGAGGTTGGTCAGCATTTCCAGAGCAGCACACGTACCTAGGAAGACATTTAGAAAGCGCGTTTATTAGATGCTGTGATATGTTTTAGGCCTGATGCTGGATGCATTTTGCAATGTCAAATGAAATTATGAGTGCGTTACATTTTTATGTTTAGTAAAAGACTATCTGGGGGAGCCAGCACGAGCCACTACTGGGCTCTGGGCTCTGTGACTCGGGGTCGGGGGGCTTCCTATGCCCTCTGAACTCAGCGTCCTCACCTGTCCAATAGGACTGTTAGTGTTTGGCTCATAGAATCATTGCGAGGAACGGGTGAGATCAGAATGGAAACATTCTGAGAAAGCAAGACTGCTATACAAATGAAAATACTGTATAGAAACAGTTTTGTTCTATGTTCTGTCACTTGTAACTCTCTCGACACCATGCTTCGTGGGTTTGGCCTGACACACGGTACCACTGACTGCCCCCTTCCCTCCCCGGCCCAGCTTCAAATTCTGTCTCCCCAAGAAACATGCTCATCTTACTCACAGGAGAAACAAAACCCAGCTGTGACCCTTGGGCCTCCCTAGCTGCCATCCTCCTGTCTGTGTGTGACAGCCAGGCTTTGGGGATGTATAACCCATGTGGAGACCTCCCTTTCCTCCCCCTCCACCGATGACCCATGGCCACCAGCTGCCCCATTATCTTCTGAGGGGTCTGCTGTGTGTGCCCCTCTCACCCCAACCCGCCTCCACCTGCTCATCTGGTCTTGGGGATTCTACCCTCAAACACTCAGTCCTGCAGGCCTCTCAGTGCCCAGCACAACCCTGGCGCAGTCCCTCCTCTCTCACCTGGGCTACTGGTCCAGCCTCTTATGGTGTCCTCTACCTCCCTGGCACCCTCTGTCCTCCAGGGTCAAGTTCAATACAAAGCCCTTGGTGCTCTGGCCCGGCCTGTCTCTTCCAGCTCCTCCTGTTACATTTGCATTCATCCCTCACGTCTGTTGTGGCGTGTCATGGCTCTGTGACTTTCCACATGCCATAACTTCACCCTAAGACCCCTCACTGCTCACCACCACCCGGTTTCATGCTGGAGAAACGTTCCTTTCATAAATCCCTACTCAACCATTGACTCCCTGTAGGGGCCTCCCCAGCTCGTCCACTCGGTCCCCAGTGGGGCTCGTCCTCCTAGCCTGGCTCTGGGCCACCTCTGCTCACCTGCCTTCCCAGGGCCTGGGAGGTCCCTGGGAGAAGGTTCAGGGCTGGCTCTTTCCTTCACGCTCTCCCTCTCCAGTCTGCAGTGCCAGGTGCAGAGCAGGCACTCGACAAATGATTGCAGAATTGAACTCAGTTGGTTGATCTGCAGATGATGACTTGAAGAATCTTGGTGAGCTATAGTGACTTCTGGATGCTCAAGAAAAGGTCCATTTATCCTCGTATTGTTGCAGTATTCCAATGCCTGCAAAGTAGTTGTCCTCACGTGGGATCTATTACCAATTCACAGATAGCCAGAGTCGACTTTTCCAGACTCCGCTGTGTCCTGACCTTGGCAGACAGCAGGGAGCTTCCTCCCTGAAGGCCCCATTCACGAACAATTCTAGGTTCACGCACATCTACAAACGCTGTGGCTGGGCCTGTGGAAGCAGCTGGAACACTGCAGCTCTGAGCCAGGGAGAACTCCAATGTCCTGCAGGCTTTTCTGGAGTCTTCTCCTGGGTCTAAATTCTTACCCCTTACCCACATTAAGCACCTCTAGAAGGACAGTGGCCTCTGGCCTCCCCCTCCCCCTCCTCTACCCCTGCACTGACCCCACCCCACCCTGGCCTCACACAGATGACATCTTGTTCCTGTCTTGTACCACCCATGGCTTCTTTTCCAAGTTCTCTCCCACCCTTCTGTCTTTGGGCAAATGGAAAAGGATGGTCAGTTACAGTCATAAACATCATCGCAGAACTGATGCCACCAGCTTTTGATGGGCCAAGGGGCCCATCCCTCCTCTGGCCTCCCTTCCTATCCTTGGTCTGTCAGGAGATCCAGCAGTCATTAGACTCGTTCTTGAAATTTTCCTTTGTGCGTTCTGCCCGTCTGTCCCACTCTCACAGTGGCATCTGCTGTCACGTGTCATTACCATAAAACCTTTAACTTCCTGTTACATCCGTGTCTGTTCTGTTGTGTATGAGAGTGTTGTCTGGGCACTGTAAGATGGCAGTGTCATACACTATAGTGATGTGCCCTGTCATCGTCTTTGAAAATCTTGTTTTGATCATCTTCATAGTGGCCTCTTTCCAAACCTGCTCTGAAAGCTCTCCTTCCTCCTCAGCTGACAATGACAGACAGGGAGAGAAACTTTGGCTCTCGGGGAGACTGAGGAAGGCCAGGGTGGCTGTGGGTGTGTATTTGTGGGGGTGGTGGCCACCAGGCCTGTTCACCAGCTCTCTATCGTCGGCCCATGGCAGGAGTGTCCTTCCTGTGCCCTTCATGGTCGGGCAGAGTCATGGGATGAGTGCTGGGAAGTGAGAGGTGAGTGAGGTATGGGTTTCCCTCCAGGTTGGAGCTTTCCATGGCCAGTGCAAGGCCGTCCAGGGCTCACAGGACAGTGGGCAGTGTTGGTGACAGTGGCTGCTGCATCAGCCTGAAACCCTGAGTGCTTCCGCCAAGCAATGTCCCTGCAGGCCTGTGACCCGCGTTGGCCGTGCGTGAGGGGGAGGTAGACCTGGACTGGCTTTTATTAGCTTTGTTGAGATAAAATTCACGTCTCTCCTTTGTCAAGCTAAAGTTCATCCTTTCCAAGTATACAGCTGGGTGGTTTTTAGTATAGTCACAGCATTGTGCCACCATCACTGCTATCTCATTTTAAAACATTTTCATCACTCTACAAAGAAACCCCTTCTTCACTGGCAGGAACCTGTGCTGCTCTGAGCCACTGCGACTCGTGTGCATCGTTTGTTGTTACTGCAGCATAACCCAGCCTGTCCTGACTGGTGCAGACACTGGTTCTGACCTCGAAGAGTTGTTCTCATAGCAAACACTTGCACTCTATGCCCTTAGTTTAGGCTCAATTTGAAAACGAAAAGGTTGCGGAAGAGAATTGGTGGATGTGTAAGGTGAAAGTGAAGCACACTGTCGTCTCAGGCCACCGGGATTTGGGGTGTTGTTCGCAGCCTGCCTGAGTGATTCAGGGTTGGGAGGGCCTGGTCAGGGCTGGCTGGGGCTGGGTTTGAATGCCACCAGAGCTTCCGGGAGTGCCCACAAGCTCCTCATCTTGGGGGTCCCCTGCTGAGCCGACGGGAGGGCCAATCCCGTGCCACGCTACCCGGGCATCTGGTGAGAATTCCCGGGGCCCTCCAACCCGGAGACCAGCAGGCTTGTTTCTCCTTGGAGCCCTTCTTTGCCTCTGTTTCATTGTCACCTTTTCTACGTGTCAGGTAAGGACTCTTGAGAGGCAGAGGTGAGGAGTGTGAGCTCTGGGCCCCATGTCCCAGCTGTGTCTCTGGTGGGGCTGGTGGAGCGAAGTCAGCAGGCAGGTGCGGTTGTCATTGTGACTGTTCTCTGTCCCCAGTGCCCTGGCCCCCTCCTCCTGGCCATTCGCCACCTACTCTGCGGTGGCTTTCTGCTTCCCATCCGAATCTGTAGGTTCTCTCACCCCTCTGGGACAGAACTTCCAGTGTGTTTCAAGGTGACAATCTAGTGATCTGACAGATTAATCTCAGCACATATGCTAATGGCGAGTGCAGGCTGCCTGGGGTTTGTTCATTCCTAACGTGGGTTTTGGGGGCTCCTCTGTGCCCCGCACCACGCACAGCATTGTGGGGGGACTTGTGACGAAGGACTGGTGCTGCCTCTAGGCCCTTCTGGTGCAGTGGGGGAGGAAACGGGGCTGCGTGGGCCCAGCATTCAGAAGCGTGATGTAGGATCATGTGTGTTGGGAGCTGCGTGTGGGACCCAGGCGGGGAGGGTGGAGAGAATGCTCTGTGGTCAGGGGATGCCACGTCGCTGCCTTGGGCCTCAGTTTCCCCATCTGTCAATAAAGTGGGTGGGCCCGAGGATAAGAATGACCAGGGAAGTGAATTCAACGTGTGCATCCCGCCCGGCCCTGCCAGCAATTCAGATTATTTTGGACGTCTGGAGTGGCCCTGAGATCTGGCTCTTTTTGTCTGTCTGGACTCCCCTCCCCACCCAGTTCTGCCCCAGGAGGTGGGGTGCTGGGGGTTTTAGCCCGGGGCAGGTTGTGAAAAGGTGTGGGGGGGTGTTGGGGGAGGTGTTGGGGGGATGGGGTGTGTGGACCTGGAAGGAGGGGCTTCCGAATGCTAAATTCCTGCACACTGCCCTGCTTTGTGTTGGAAAAGCCCTTTTGCAGCTGAGCAAATCACTTCGTTGGGAGACAGGGACATTGTTAAACTCTAATTGGTTGCTGAATAATTTAACCACCCAGTTAGCGGGACCAGGGGAAGGACCTCTGGATAGGAGTGCAGTTTGCAGGAGAGCTGAAGGCAGCCTGGCCTGTCTGTGCTGTGCGCAGGCAGCCTTGGCCCAGTAACGCCGCAGGCGGCCGTGAAGGCTTTCCGAACTAGTTCACTGAGAGATTCCTGGGAACCCACATGGGAATTGGGTCTCCACACGAGTCCAGCAAGATGATGCCAGCCCCTTTCCTGGTTGGAAAACCCTGATCATCAATTCAGCAAACCCAGCAAGGTGCATTGAGGATCCTGTAACTCGGTGGTTCTCAAACTTCGTGTGCATCAGAGCTGCCCGGTGGGCTTGCTAAAATGGGGTGGGGCCCTATGATGCACATTTCTAGCAAGTTCCCAGGTGACACTGCAGCTGCTGCTGGCCCAGGATCATGTGTTGAAAGCCAATGCTAACTTAGCCCTCTAACCTGGGGTGGGGGTCTCGGGACTCAGTCACTACCCCCAGAGCACTTATACTATGACTGGGGACCTACCCCCACCCCTCCAGATCAAGAGAATATGAAGTAGCAAGTGGCCAAGGCCTGAAGTGAGCTGCAGATGTGTGCACCAGTGGGTGGGAGGCTTCTGAGGCAGAGAGGCCTTGGAGGGGGGCAGCACCTGGACTTCTGTGCCATCCACCACACACAGGGTCTAGCATGGGCATGGCGCCCCCTGGAGTTGTGCAGTGTGGTGGTGCTGATGCATGAGCAGGCCCCTGTACCTTGGCTAGTGTGTAGGAACACAGGTTGGAAGCCCAGGTAAGCCTGGGGATGGTGCAGAAGCCAGCGGCCAAGCAGGATTCCTAGGAGCGGCAGGAAGGAGAGAAGGCTTTAGAGGAGCCAGAGCACGGAAGGTCTGAGATGCTCGGGTGAGGAGTTCAGACATTATTTCATGGTGAACTGGGAACAAATCAACAGCAGTTTGGCTCCCCAAAGCAGACATCTGGAAATTGACTCTTTTAAATTTTGAAAAACAGATTTTCAGTAGTAGCTCATGGCCGGTCCGTGTGACATGCTGAGTCTCAGAGATTTCTCTGTTCCCCCATTCCCTCCCCCAGCCTCACTCAATTTCTCCCTCCCAGTCCTTGAAATTTCACAATTAGAGATGACTTCCTTTTGTCTAAATACTACCCTCTCCAAGAGGCTTGGGTTATAAACCAGAGATGCCTATGAAGGAAAGTAACCAACCTTAACGTGTTATGCTCGGTCTCCTTAGAGAGCATTGACATGGCAGTCTTCTCCAGGGGCCTGTGGGCAGGGGGCAGAGGGCAGGGAAACTGACCAACCTGGAGGCACAGAGGAGAGGCAGGTGTGGCAGAGGTGGAGTACCAGCAGGTGGCTCAGAGAGGAAGGAGGAAGACAGAGTTGGTGCAGGCAAAGCCCTCCTCTGAGGCCTGGGCAACAAGAATGTTCTAGAATGGTGTGAGGCCAGGGGCCCTGGGTGCCAAGGGGCCTAGGAGGGCTCCAACAGGCTTGGCGGGCTCCCAGTAGCACAACCCAGTTTATTTAGTCCCCTTTCTCCCTTCTCTTCCTCTGCTGCAGACATTGCAGTGAGGATACTGCTATACTTCAGACCCAGCCCTGACGCACCTGCTTTCTCCTCTGCCTAACTGGCTGCAGGGCCGGAATGGCTGCTCGGTTTGCAGTCAGGAAGCAGGAAACAGCCGTGTCTCTCAAGTCGTGTTCCTGAGTCCAGGAGATAAATATGTTTCGAAAACCACATGAATAGAGAAACTCTATTCTAATTGTATTTGGGGATGATCCAAAAAGGAGATCTGGGGTGAGTCCTTTTGCCAGGCGATTAATTACCTCCTTATTTTCCTGTTTCCAAGTCAAGTCTTTCCATACTGGGTGGTCTGCGAGAACAATGTTTGTGCACATAAAGACTCCAACAGGAAACTATTATGAGCAAATTCATTAATTGTGTTCATGTTGAGGTTGATAATGTCAACCTAAAAAACCTGTTTGTTTCAATGGGCCGCATAGAAAGAGTTGTGTGTGCAGGTGTGAATTATAGGTGTACTCTCCCAGCAGTTGCACCGGCGGATGAGATGTTTTGTGAAATGAAGATCTGAGAAACTAGAGGCTGATTTCTGCTACCAATTGAGCATCTTTTGTTCCACAAAATTCATCGAAAAGAGGAAAGTAGGGAAGGCCCGGCAGGAGGTTTGCAGTAGAGGTAAAACCTTTTATGGGGTGGGGGAGAGGCTTACTGTGCCGCTGTCTCCTTCTCCTTCCCACCTATGCTGCGATTCAGGAGGGCCCTTGGCTCCCCACCGCCTGGGCCTCATCCTGGCCCCAGCACTTCCAGGCTGTGTGGGGACTGTGGGCAGGTCATGCAACCATTCTGCTTCTCATCTGTGCTGATATCAACCCAGGGTTACCATGAGAAAACATGTGCAGAGCACCTGGAACCTAGCGGGTGCCCTCCCAACGCAGGCCGCCCCCATCCGCCTCTCCACGTTGTCATAAAGGACTGTGGCCCCTCGAGCAAGGCCTTGAGTGGAAATGCCTAGATCAGAGTCATTAAATGGTTTTCACATAAAGACAGGCAGAATTGGAGGAAACCGGGGGACAGGGCCTCTCCCTCCAGCCCACAGCGGGTCTAAGGCTGAGCCCCTCGTGCAGCCTGGTTTCTTACCCCCAGGTGAGGACTCTGTCCACCCACCCCCTCCAGCACTGCTGTTACAGAGAGACCAGGAAAGCTCATTTGTCAATCAGCAAATCTACTGAGGGATTGAAGAAGCTGGAAGAATCAACAGATCCATGGAAAGATTGAAGAAGAAGAAGGGTTTTTTTATACAGCCAGAAGCTATGATTTTAGAAAGTGGAGAGTGCATCTTGGCGTGGAAACCGAACACCCTGTTTGCAGTCAGAAGACCTGGACAGTGCTATCAGCTCAGCCTTTTGTTATTGGTGTGATTCTGGGCTGGAACTTTCTGTACCTCAGTTTTCACATCTGTAAATTGGGTTATATATAACTGTCCACACCTGTCTCCCAGGGTTGCTTTTTGAGGATCAGGAGGTGTTGGATAGGAAAGTTCTACACAGGCTGCAAGACACTATGCAAAAGCAAATGATTGTTGTTACAACGGTTTCTATTTCTATGTTGTTTTTAGGCTTCTAGAGAACTTTATCTTCTCTCTGGTTTAATGTACAGCAGGCAGGGTGGATGGTATTACCCTCGTATACAGACATCTAAGGTTGACGGCGTGCCCAAGGCTACCACTGGGAGGCAGGGGGGTAACCCAGGCCTCAGGCCTCCTGATACAGGGGACATTGTGCTTCCTACAGAGCCACCCACGTGTGCTTTTCAGCTCACCTCCAATCTCGACTTCATTTGCTCACCTGGTTGCACATCTCCTCTGTCCTGAACTGAAGTCACTTCTGCTCTTCTCAGGCTTTTGTTCATTTGTAAAGTTGGGATCTTATCTTGATGCCTCTCGAGGCCTGTTTTCATCTTCGGATGCCCGTGCACTACCCACTGCAGTGCTCCCCACCCCCAGTCAGCATCCCAGGCCCAAGATCTACCCTTCTCGCTCCTGAGCCCCATCCCTGGCTGGCCCAGGGGATAGAGAGGACCACTGAGGGGGAGCATGCCTCCTCTTGGGGACAGGGACTTTCTGGAGGTGATGCTTTCACTCAAAAGAGTGGCTCAAACAGTGGGCCTTGGGGGTCAGGGTGGCATTTTAGGACAAGAAGCTTGTTGGAACCCTGTGGATGCTCCCAGGGCCTAGCGCAGTGGTTAGCACCTGGTCTGGCTGTGAGCATTTGGGTGGCGGTGACACTGTCAGCTGGTAGCTGTTCTGCCTGTTCCCTGGGCTCAGGTTCGTTCACTCACCAAACATCATCAAGGGCTTAGTGGGCCTCGGGCTCTGTGCTAGATGCTGCCCTCGAGTGCTCACAGTTGGTGGATGGCGGATAGGGTGACAGGCAAGGCTCTGTTTCAGGGTCCAAGGTGATAGGGTGGGGTAAGGTACAAGGACTCTAGGAACATGTTGTAAAGGCACCTGTGAGTCCTGGCCTGTGGGGTCAGGGCAGGCTTCCTGGAAGATGGTACCCTTGATCTGACCATAGAGACCAAGTGGAGGCCGAATGGAGGTGAGGAAGGGGCTGGGCAGGGGGCCCGAGCCTCTAGTTCCTGCCCCCAGGACCCTCAGGCTCATGTGTTGGGACTTAGCTCTCTGCTCTCTCTCCTCCAGCCCACTTGTGCGCTCGGAGAGCAGTCTCCCAGAGGGCAGGATTCTGTGTCCTGTCCCCCAGATGAGCTTGCTGTGCTGGTGGGGGCGGTGAGCACTTTTTGGGCTCCGCAGGCCTGGCAGCTGCTGCTGTGAAATCTTAATCAATTACCGCCATCAAAGGTTGCATGTCTTCCTGAGTAAGTGATTTAACTTGTCTTTTAGATTGCAATTGACTTCAGCACATAAAGGGCTCCTTCAGTTGGAAGCAACATCTCCACCAGGAATGGATCAAGAGCAGGAAAATGGCGTCTTTCTTAACACGGGTGCAGCTGGGCCTTTGGAAACGCAAACACACTTGTAATCTCCTCTTGCAGCACAGCTGTGGCAAGAGGCCCTCCTTTGAGGCAGTGGTAACATGCTCTCCCTGTTGGGGAAGCCAGTTGGCTTGCAAGCCTGCGGAATGTCTGCAGGAGGAGGGTTTGCTGGTTGAGATGCCCAAGGCCACTGCTCTTTTAGCTCCTTTGAACTTGGCCCCTCCTTTGCTGGCGGCCAGCTTCACCCTCCTCTTCTGTCCTGCCCACTCACCAACAAGAGCCCAGGGAACTGTGAGCAGTGGTGATCCTCCTGGGCGTCCTGGGTTCATCCCTGCGGTAAGCACAGGAGTGGGGGGTGGGGATGGGCACGGAAGAAATGTGAGCTGTGGCTTCTCTGCCCAAAGGAACTTACAAGTCACACCCACGCATGGCCAGGGGTGGGAGTGTGTGTGTAAACTAGTTCAACTCCATGGAAGGCAATTCTACAGTTGCTGGGAGACTTTAATGCTTAATGTCCTTTGACCCGGGAGTTCCACTCCTATGAATTTATCCTGCAGACATCCAGGCTCATACAGGAAATGGTGTATGCATGACGTTCTTCATTGCAGTGTTGTGTGTAAGAGCAAAAGGTTAGAAACAACCTGAATGTCAGCCAGCAGACTAGATTAATTAATTATCCACACAGCGGAAGAGTATGCAGCCATGAAAAAGAACAAGAGTGTTTTTATATACTGGCCTGGGACAATCTCAAAGATAGAGTGGTCAAAGCAAGATGCAGGACAGCATCATGGTATGGTACCATTGGTGTGAAAAAGGATAAAAATAATACCTATTGCTGTTTGTTTATCTAGGCATAAAGCCTCTTGGAGTAGAAACACAAGGAAATGTTATCAGGGATGGGAAGGTGACTTTTTACTCTATAGCCTTTTGTCCCATTTGGATTTTGAACAATAGGAATGAATTTCCTATTTGTGGCAGGCAGAATAATGGCCTCCCAAGATGTGCGTGCCCTAATCCCTAGAACCTGTGAGTACATTGCCCTACCTGGCACAGGGCCACTCACAGTGCGAGTCAGGTTATAGGTATTGAGATGGAACATATCCTGGCTCATCCAGGTGGGCCCAGCCTAATCACATGAGCCTTCACAAGCAAGAACCTTCCCTGGCTGTGGTCAGAGAGGAAGATGTGACTGTGGAAGAACCATCAGAGGGATGCTATGTCGCTGGCTTTGAGGACAGAGGAAGGGGCCCATGGGCCAAGGAGTGCAGGCAGCTTCTTGAAGCTTGAAAGAACAAGGGAGTGTTTCTCCCTGAGAGCCTCCAGGAAGGGACACAGCTAAGCTGACACCTTGATGTTAGCCCAGAGAGACCCGTGTCCTACTTCCAACTTCCAGATCTGTAAGGTAACAGATCCACTCACTCAGAGTGGCCCACCTCCATGCTTGGAAGGTCTGGAATTCTCTTTTGTGGCCACAACCCCCAAGCTCTCTGCTATTCATGGCTCACCAGGAAGTTCAGACGGTATCTCGGTGGGGAAAGAGACGAGGCCGCTCAATGTGTGGTGTGCAGGGCAGACAGTGAAGGGGCGCAGGGGCGTCGGTGGAATCTGGGCTCAGCCGGGGGTGGGAGGAGCAGAGGCAGTGGGGGTGAGGAGTTGGTTGCCTCAGCAGGAGAGGCAGGGGTGGGTGCATGAGCCTCGCTCTTCCAGATGGTCTGGAGGGAGCCTGCCTCTACCCCCCTGCCTCCGATGACTTCCTAGGGGCAGCAGGGAAAAGAAAGCCTGATTTGGGGAATTGTAGCATCTCTTATGGGAAGAAGCAACAGGCAAGAGCATATTGAAATTTGGGGACTCTTTGGAGAAAAGGGTGACACTAGGGATGTATAGAGTTGGAGTTAAGTTCTAAATCTAAGCCCCCTTCTTGTCTGGCCCATGTGGTAACGTCAGCTCCTCTGATGCCCCCTTTGGGAAAACCAGCCATGGGAGCAGAAAGACCTGCCAATTCAGGTGACACTTCACTTATCCAGAGCCCAGCTTGCTGGCAACCTCTGCTATCCAGAACACGGCCACAGATGGCAAAGCGAGGGAAAGGTGCCTCTGGGTAGTGAAAATGGCCAAACCTGGCACCTTATTTCCAAGAACACCTCTGTGGCCACCCTTGCTCACAGCCTGGGGAGGGCGGACCCCAGGTTGTACATTAGAGGCAGGGGGACCCCAAGTTGTACTTTAGGCAGGCACACTGGACCAGGGAGCAGGACCCCTGGGAGCCTGTCTGTGGGGAAGGGATGGGTAGTAGAAGGGAGAACATCAGAGCAGCAGAGACAGACTGTTCCATACAGCAAAGAGCTGTGTGCTGACGACAGAGGGTAGAGAGGACAAGGTGGAGTGACATTCAGTGTCCCCGCCCTTCGGGCACTCTGTGGAACGAGGCTGGGAAAGATGTACACAGACAAATTTTAGGTTTTGTATCCTTTGCCACAAAAGGGAGAGAAGTATGTAAACATTTAAAAAAAATACTTCATGTAGTAGGGTGAAAAATACAACACACTTCGTTGCTTGAAGGGGCGATGTTTAGTTTGTGAAATCTCTCGTCTATATTGCTTTGGCCGTTGAGCGTGAGAGACAAATGGGACCAAGAGATCCCATAAACCCATTTTTAAATTTCTGTAGATCATGCAACTGAGGTTCAGAGACAGGAAGTGATTTGCCCAAGTTCCCCCAGCCAGATGGTGGCCGAACTCAGCCTTGAACTTCGCTCACTATAGTGCACAGTGGACATAAGCGTTGGCCAGCAGGCCTGGTGCCAGACATGAACTTCAGGGAGGACCAACCACACTGGGGCCTGGACCCCCTGAAGCCTCTCAGGGCTTGGAGCCACGGCCTAGATGGGCCACTGGGGGGCCTGAAAACTCTGCTCGGGGACAAGCTGCAGAGACGCAGCGCAGAATCCATGGGGTCTGGGAGTGAGCGTGGAGTGCTGCAGAACCGGGAGAGCTGAACAGAAGTCCACAGGGCAGCCTGGGGTACGGGGAGTTGGGAGTGGTGTGAACATGCCCAATCCCTAAGTGCCTTCATGACGGCTGTTCTAGAACAGCCCACCTCCAGGCATGTCAGGAACTGGTTTGAATGGCGGCTTATAGCACTGAAACAGGAAACAAAGAAGAAAACGCCAAGCGCTCCTCGTAATCCTGCAGGAACCAGTTCCCAGAATCTGCTTTTTGCTTTCTATTTCCTGCAAGAGAGGGTTCCAAATCCAGTCCAGTGCAAACCTGCAGCGGCTTCTTACTGAACGTCTATCCGCAGACTTCCTATTTTTACCCTTAATAACTGTAAGCTCGGGGTTACCGAGGTCTTCCTGTTGCTATAGTGAGAGGTGATAGCACCAGCCTTCCAAAGCGCTGGACCCTTGGCTCAGAGGAAAAACAGAATCTGGGTTGCTTTATTTTTGGGTTCGACTGAGAAGATTTAATGCACCATTTTCCAGCCTTTGTAACAATGGCAGTTTGTACTCAAAATACATAAAACCTCCATAACAAAGAATAACTGGCAATTTGGGGGAGTGGACATCTGAGAGTACAGAGAAGATACATTTTAAATTACAAAAATGATACAACTTCATCAAGAAAATCTAGAAAATGACAAATAAATAAAAACACATGTACTTATATTACCATACTTCAGCCTTTGTGGTCCCGGTGAGTTATAGCCCTACGATCAGCTTTCCTAAACATGCATTTGGCAGCGTCGAAGACATAGTATCCATATAATTGGTAGTCTGCTTTTTTAGTTAATATGTCATAAGCATTTTTCTGTGTTGCTGCATTATCTCAGTAAGCATTATTTTTATTGTCACATAATTTCATAAAACATTCTCCTACTTTTCCTCTGTCTCCTGAATCCACCCTTGTCTCCATCATATCATCTATGTCTAAATTCTACTCCTCTGATTTGAATAACTGGCCCTCCTTGTCCCTGTCTCTTTCCCCACCCCTCCTCCCCCATCCCCTTCGGCCCTCCCCATACTCGCATGCCAGGACTTGCTCTACTCTAAAGCCTTGCTAATCAAAGATGGTCCCAGACCGGTGGCCTGGGCATCCCCTGGGAGCTTGTTAGAAATGCAAAATCTTCAACCCCACCTGGGACCTACTGAATCTGCATCTGCATTTTGACAAGATGCCCAGGTGGTTCATAAGCGCATTACAGTTTGAGGAGCACTGATCTAAAACACCCATCCCCATGGCTCCAGGGCAAAAGCCACTCTGCTAGCCAGGTGCACACCGAGTAGAGACTAAACGGGGAGTGGGGGGGAGTGCATAGCGAAGGGGCCAGGCCAGTGGGACGAACCACAGGTGGTGGGCAGCTGTGGGCCAGGAACTTTAGCGGGGTTGGGGGGAGAGAAGGAGGCCTGTTAGGGAAGTTCCAAAATCCAGATCCACAGAAGATGCAGGATTGAAAACTGGGAGCCCAGTTGGCTATTAGGGGCAGGAGTGTGGGTTTGGGCAGCACAACCACCACTCCCAACTCACTCCCATTTCATAGATGGAGAAACTGAGGCACAAAGAAAGTAAGTTACTTACCCAAGGTCACGCAGCTAACGGGTGGCAACGCGAGGATACAAACCGGACTCCGGAGCCCATGTTTCTTACACACCCTGCAATGCAGCCTCCAGGGTGTGGGGTAAACACAGGAGGAGGGAAGGAATGAAAGGATGATTAGTTCCTGCAATGAACAAGTACTTTTAAATTTTATTTCATTTAATATTTACAGTAGCCCTTGGGTGTGGGTATTATTACCCCACGTTGTAGATGAAGAGGTGATAAGCAAATTACTTGAGTTCACCTAGTTGCTAACAGCTGAAGCCAGGATTCAAACCCAGGGCTTTGTAGGTATCAAAGTGATGTTCTTTCCACCTTGCACAGGTCATCAGCAAGGTGTGGAGTCGATCTCTGCCTCTCAGAACAACTTCTCTCCTTCCTACCTGTTCCTGGATTTAAAAACTGTACCTCTGCCCAGGAACAAATTGCCCCCATCTGTTTACAGTGGGGAGAAACACAGGGCAACTCTTAGATAGTTCTCCTCAATCCTTAAAATGATGAAATATTAGGGCTAGAAAGTACCTCGCTTTGCATTTAATCTATCTGCCTCATTTTGTAATTGAGGAAACTGAGGCCCAGAGAGCTCAAGCAACTTATCTGAGGTCACACAGCCAGCTAGTCACAGATCCAAGACTGCCTTTGGATCCAGTTCTCTTTTCATGGTGCCGGGCTGTGTGTGTTTGCGCCTGCTGGCCTGAGGACCCTGGTGTACTCAGGGCACTGCCGGGCCAGCCAGCCCTGTGCTGCTGGGTCACTAATTCATTATAAATTCAGCCTTACGTTTAGGCTGGAGGATAAACCTCCATTTTTTTTTTTAATGAACTTATCAAAATAATATCTGCTTGCTGTTAAAAATCCAAGCAGAAGTGTAGAAGTGTGTCCAGAAACGCTCGAAGGCAACTCCTGTCCTCCTGGCCCTCCCCATCCCACTCCCCAGGGGTAGCCACTTAGCAGCGCTGTCTCCAATGGCTCCTTAATTTTCCTGCCAGCCGCTGGTTGTGTAGGATCCATGCCACAGCAAGGCTATTTTTAACAAGCATCCCAGGCTTCAGGGGCTTGAGGAGAGGGGAAGAAAAAAATATTCCATTTGTATATTTTTAATCCGTGCACATTTGAGCAGGCGGTGGCTTTCCTGTCCCTGCTACCAAGGGCTGTGGGCAATTGATTGGACTCTCTGGGTGCGGGGTAATCCTTCCTCTTCCCCTAATGAGGGCAGGGGGCCAGGGCGGGGTTTAGGTGATGTTTCCCGGGACCATGGCGGTCTCGGCTGGCTGCCTCTGGACCCTGCCTGCCCCCAGCCCTCTCCCTCCCGGCAGCCTAGAAAATCCTGGCTGGGTCTCCCAGGGCAGAGAAGGCCTGGGAACCTGACTCTTTGTGCCAAGCTCATATTTAGAAATGTCTCCAGCCAGAACTTGGCGTCTGTCCCACTTGGGCTCTGGGCAGGGGGTGCAGTCACATGTGCTGCCTTTGAGTGGGCAGATTCTGAGTGGGCAGCAGCCCACTTTGAATATAAACACGATCCCTTTATGCGGAGGGGCTGGCACGGGAACCCGCGCTCCTGGGCCCCGGGCAGCCGCAAGCTCTGGTAGACGGTTGGGCAATAGGGAGAAGGGAGAGAGATGCCTCGAGGCTTGGACTGGGCAAAATGGTGGCAGAGAAGGGGTCTCCAGCTCCCTGTCCCACCTGTCCATTTTGTGCACCCCTTCCCTGGGCACCCAGGGTGCTGCCCCTGCCTGTGTAGGGGGCCTGCAGCCCCACGGGGCCCCGACAGTGTCCTGATCTGGACCTGACCTCACCTCCCCTCCTTTCCCCTCCCCTCCCCTTCCCTTCCCACCTTGTGAGTCCCCCAGTCTGGGGGACAAGAGTGAGGCCTGGCAGTGAGGCCACCTGCAGCAGGGCCTCGCTCTGTCTCGTCTCTCCGTCTCTGGGAGGAGCAGCCCCTCCACCGCTCCAGATCACACCTGCAGACCGTGGCCCTGGAGGTCGCCATCCCTGAACGCACAGTGCCACAGTTCCTCGCTCACCCTGCCTCCTTGTCCAGGACGGTGCCTGATGATGGATGAATGAGAGCAGCCGACCCCCCGCTTTAAATAGTAGCCCTCTGAGGTGGTGAGCGTCATGCCTCGGCCCTGTGAAAACTCTCCTTTCTTTGAAAACAGTTTCTTTAAGGAGAGGCATTCTGTTCACTCACTGGTGCCTCAGATAGCTGACGAGCACCTACGAAGGGCAGGCTCTGCTGTCACCGGCCCTACGGCTGCTGGGTGAGGGGTGGGAGGGTGCCCACCTCTCCCCCGCTCTGCAGGTCTGCCCTGGGGACTGCAGTGGCTCGCTCGCCAAGTTCAGCTCTCTGGAGAGGAGGCTGCTTTCCTGCGGCCACATCTTCAGAGAGAATCCAAATGTAGCAACCGGATCTACCTCCTATAGCCTGACACGGAGCCAGTGCCATGTCCTCAGGCCCTGGCACCCCCCACCCCACCCTCCCCACCTGTGCCTCCTGTCCCCACATCTCGGGGGAAAAAGCTCCAAGAAGTGGTCAAGAAGGCTGAATAGATATGTTCTTTGTGTTTCCTGGGAACAACATGGTAAATAACAAATAACTGAATGGGTGGATGGATGGATGGATGGATAAATGAGTGAGCAAATGGATGAAGGAACGCATGGAAACTCAGTCTCTGCTCCAAAGGAACTTAAAATTCAGATGAAAAGAAATGGGCTTGCAGAATGGTGGCACCGTGGGACTGGAGGGGGCCCTAGGGATTGGACTCTCCCCCTCCTTTTATGGGAAGGGAACCAGGAACCGCAGTCTCAGAGGAGAGGGGGCTGCGGCAGAGCACGGAGCTTAGAAGATGGGTGGTGGAGCCATACGCAGGGCTGCCCTAAGTGTCCCTCGTCCTTGGGAAAAATTGCCTTTTCATATGGTTGGGAGTGGATGGTGCAATTTTTCTTCGAGGGTTAATTGTTTTGTTGACAGCACAGATAATTAGGAATGAGAATCCCGGAGTGAGGGCGACAGCACCATCTGCTGTGAATATGTTTCAGCCCCACCTTGCTGGAGAGCCTGGAAGAACTCCTATCCCCACCCTCCCACCCCAACAAAAAGGCACGTGCTCTCTCCCTGTTTGTTTGCGCGGCCACAGCAGCCGGTGGCCAAGCAGCCAGTGTGGTGGGATGACGACTGGCTCCTTAAGGGTGCAGTTTCTTCTCCCTCCCCCATGGCATCTAGTGCACACAGTAGGGCTCACTAAAAGCTCCAAGTTTGAACCAGAACCCAATAGAGAGTGCTGATGCCAAGGGGCCGATTTTCTGTTCCTCTCCAGCCTGTTGCTGGGAGGTCTGTTCCTCTGTGGACTGGAGGTGGGTGTGTGGGGGTCATTTTTCTGCCAACTCCATACATTTGCCACTTGCCCTGGCTTTCCTGGCCTTTGGCCTGGGCTGCTTGTTCCAGAAGGATGTGGGTCCTGCCTTTCCTTGCCAGGTAGGAGTGTCCTGGGTTATGAGTTCCTCCGTGTCCACAGAAGCAGAGCTGCTCTGGAATTGAGCAGAGAATCCCATTGTTCAGGGGCATCTGAGATCTTTCCTCGTATAGGCAGACTTTTGTGGGGGGTTTTTATTTTTATTACTTAATAACATATCACATATATAAAAGAGTATATGAAATGCATTTGTGCCTTTTGAAGATAATAATAATAATTGCTTGCTCTTTCAAAGGGGTGTCTAACCTCTGGTGTTGCCTTGCACAGAAGTGCCTGGGAGGCCTGAGCAGTAGAGGGCCAGGTGGCCGGGAGGCTCAAGGTCAGCCCAGCCTCCCTGGAGCTGGGGCTGTTTATCACAGCCAATGTCCTTTGTGCCTGAGCTGCTCCTGTTAACTACTAGGAGCCTCCACATTCCTGTCTTCCCTATTTATCACTCTGTCCTCTGTGCTTTCTCCTCCTAGACCCTCCTATCAGGGAAGCAACCAAAGGCATGATTGTTCTCCTTTTCGGCCCATCCCCCCACAGTAGGGGCAAGCCGGCCACTGTTCCCTCCCCCTTCCCACCTCCACCACTCATCCCCCCGCTCCTGGGGGGACTTGGAAGGAAGATGAAATTATCCTAGGGCCAGGGAGCTTGCTGGAAAGAATGATAATTGGGAATCAGGAATTACAGTCTTGACTCTTTGACTAATTTACTGTGTGATCTTTAGCAAGCATCGCAATCTCTCTGTGCTTCTGTTTCCTCATCTTTGAAACTCTCCTTCATAGAGCTACTGAGAGACCAAATGGATCCAAGGAATGCAAGAGCAGCTCAAAGGGTATAAATCATTATATGTGTGGCATGTAAGACATTGTCATCATCACGCTCACAAAATCCATGCAGGCCAGAAGGAAGGAGCCTCTGTGTCCCTGCCTTCCTTTGTCACCCTCACTCCTAGCCCTGGGCTTCCTCTTGCCTGCAGTGCCAGATGCCCTGGTAGATGTTCTCCATCTGCCACAGCCCCTTCTCAGCAGTAGGTCCACCTGGGCCCAGAGGAGCCCAAGGTCGGGTGGAGCTCAGGGTCATAGCCGTGGGGCAGTGGGAGCCCACCCCTCCACCGCAGGAGCTGGAGGCCATGCGTGGTTGGACGTGCAGGGCTGCTTCGGCCCCTTCCGACAGAGTAGGGGCCGTGGTCTTGGCTGTGAAACCATGTCTTCCTCTTTCCTGGGGTGATGGAATAGCTCAGGGGTCCTGTTGGAGGGTCCGAGCTAAGCTCTGAGTGATGGCTAGGATTTGGATACAGGATTGGGAGGTGGGTCTTTCAGAAAGATGAAATGAAATATGCAGAGGTAAGAAAACAAGAGTGAAGGGTGTGTGTGTACATGTGTACATGTATGTGCATGTGTGTGTGTTGAGGCCTGGAGCAGGGTTGGTGGGCAGGACACTGCCAGTGAAAACCCTGGGTGAGACTGAGTTGGTGCAGTCACCAGGAATCGCAGGACCTGATAATAAAGAACAAGAAGAGGGTGGCTAGAACATTCAGGAACAGTCAAAACCCGGACATGTGTCTCTGGTCCTGGTGGGTGATGGAGGCCTCTGTTCTTCCTGCAGATCCCCTGTGAAGCAGCCGGGAGCTCGGAAGGTCTTACCGCCCCGGAGGAGTGGGTGAGCTGGAAGACAAGAAGGCATGGTGTGGAGCCTGCCCAGGGCCTGAGGAGGGGGCACGATCCCCAGCCAGTTGGACCTGCAGCCTCCGAGTGGGGGCCGCACCCCTGGGGAGAGTCGAGAAGAATCGATGCTTTGGCCCCTGGCGACATGTACACGGTGTAATGACAGGTAATGGGCCCGAGGCCCGTCTATCCTTTATGACTGATACGGCAGGTAGGAGAATGCATCAGCCTGTAGTAGACAGGAAATGTCAGCCCGTGGGAAGATAACTATGCAAACAAAGCAGAGCGAGGCCTGATCAGATGATAGATGGATGCTTTATAGTTATTAGTTTCTGCCCCATGTGCTCGCGGGAGCCAAGCACCGGAAGATTTAGCGTCAGATGGGTTCACTTCCTATGCCTTATGGGAAGGCCCGATGTCTTTATGGATGTAGCGTGTCTTATTTGAGGAACTCGGAGTAACAAATCAAGAAGTCATTATTCCCTGCCAGCTACCTTGGGCAGCAGGGAGTTTGTGCCAGTGGAGAAAGAGAGGCAGCGAGGGGCGAAGGTGCGAAGGGGCTCTGTTGTGCGTCCACGGTGTGTGCAGGAGGCACCTGCAGATCTCACCGGTTGGGAAGCCTTCAGGTTTGGTTCAGGTATCTCTAGTGGCAGGGTGTTGTGATGGGTTGGTGTTTCTTGGGAACAAAGGGAAAGAGGGATTTGTGGCTACCATCTTTCAAGGGTGCCAGGGCAAGTAGCAGGTGATCAAAGGTGGTTGGGGAGGTCCTGAGTGGGGGTCTGGAGAGGACAGAGGGGGGTGCCTTGCAGACACCTTGGGTCTAGCAGTTGATCTAGGGAAGTCAGCCAAGGCAGGAGGCATTGAGCAGGTCCCTAGGGCCTAGAAGGTGGGGCCTCGAGACTAGGAGGACCGAGGGCCAACTGGGCTGGAGACCCCAAGGTGAGCTCTGATCCGAGGGCAGGGCCTGTTCCTGCTGCTCTGGTCTTCGCTGTGTGTGTCATACAGGGTACCACCCTGGCAGCTTCCACTGTGGGGAAAACGGCAGGCCGGGGTGGAGGCAAAAATAGCTTGGGGCCTTGGGAAACTGACCAGGGCAAGAGGAGAAGAGCCAGTGGCCTGGGGCAGGAGGCCCAAGAGGGTGTGGCAAATTTCATTCCAGTGCAGGCCAGTGTCAGGGTCCCCAGGGTCAGAGCCGAGGGATGGGGAGGGGAAGAGCATGAGGACTTCTGGGTGGCCTTGTTCTAAATCAGGCAGAAAGAGTAAGTGGAAGAAGGAATCCAGAAAGCCGAGCCCTCACTAGGGCTTGGGTCAGACACAGGCACCAGCTGCGCCCAGGCCTGGACTCCTGTCTATATGAGGAAATGGATGGAGACTTGAGCTCCAGAGACCCCAGCATGGGACAGTAAGGGACTGGCTATGCCTGGCAGCTGCACAGGTACCCAGGGCTAAATATGACCCTGAGGTACCACCCTGGGCTATCCCCAGACCCCATCCTCAGTGGGACAGGTGGTCTGTACATCTCAGGTTTGGTTGGGGACCGGGGCAGGGCTGACCTTAGCAGGTGTCATGGTGGGAGGTGATGGGAACAGGGTGGGTGGGGGCAGAGAAAGTCAGTCCCTGCAGGTGGGGGGGGGGCGGTGAGGACTTTCATCAAGTATGTGGCCCCAGGAGAGTAAGTGGCAACGTGCCTTCTGACCAAGTCCAGAAGTGGCCAAGGACTGGGTCTGTCAGAAGGTTCTTTGCCTGTTTTACCAATATTTACTGAATACCTTTTGTGCAGGGGGCACTGTGCTTGGTGCCAGAAATGCAAAGAGAATGAGCCGCACTCTGCCCCCAGGGGAGGGGTCTGGGGCAGAAGTCCCAGAAGTCCAAGGAAGAAGCGTGGGCACCGAGCCAGGCCCAGGCCTCTGGGAGCTTCAGGTTCCTGTCTCCAAAACAGGGATGGTAGTCTCTCGCTCCGAGGCTAGTGGGGAGAATCAGATAAAACCGAACATGTAAAACACCTAGCACAGCGGCTGGCCCCATAATCAGTGATCAATACATTTAGTTTGCTTCCGTTACTCTGCTCTTGGAGGAGCTCACGGTCTGGCATGCCTGGGAGCGGGGAAGCCTGGGGAAAAGTTTTCTAACTCCCAGGGCTCCGGTCGCCCACGGGGTTGGAGGCCTGGGCTTTGAAAACCCGGTTATCAGAGTTCCTCTGGCCACGGAAAATGTGGTTGCAGGGGGATCCTACCACTGGGAAATGGGGACCACACTTGAGTGCTGTGGTAGTCGCTGGACGCAGAGGAGGGTGGGAGGCAGGAGGGGTCGGTCCAGGAATTTAGAGAAGTGTTGAGAAGAGAGGACATTCTCGGGATGCTTGGGGAGTCTGGACTTCTTGGCTTCCGGCAGTTCTTGGGAGCGGGGGCAGGGTGAGGGGTGTGCAGAAGCCAAGGCGAGAGTGTGATCTGGAGTGGGGTGGCCCCGATACAAGCCACACGTGTCATTGTAAATTTGCTAGTAGCCACATTAAAAGAAGTAAAAATAAGCAAGTGAAATTAACTTTAATAATATATTTCATTTATTAATAACTCAGTATGTCTAAAATATTATTTCAACATGTAATCAGTATACAAATTATGAATGAGATATTTTACACTCGTTTTTTTTTCCTACAAAGTCTTCGAAGTCCAGAGTGTAGTTTACAATTTCAGCACATCTCAGCTTGGACTGGCCTCACTTCAAGTGCCCAATAGCTGCTGGCCACATGTATTGGATAGCACACGTCTAGAATTTAGAATTTCTCGCCAAGGAGCACCCAGGGGCCAGGGGTATCCTGAGCTAGACAACAGGATTTACTATTCTGCTCCCTTCCTGTGAAACGTCTGTAATGAATCCCAGGGCAGGTTTGCTTGAATAATAAGAGATGTCTTGAATCATTTGTTCTAGGTGGTGACTTGTGTTCTCCAGAACAAGCCCTGGCTCTGGGTCTCGCCAACTGGGTTTAGGTCTCTGACACTTGCGGGGGGGGGGGGTGGGGGGGCAGTTCAGGCAGTTCCTGAAGCTTCTGAGCCTCAGAAGCACCATTGAAAGTGGTGAAAGTGGAACTAATAATTTCTGTCTTGCTGGGTAACTAGGAGGACTAAATAAAATAATGAAGAATTGCTCTGTGACACTCCATGTCAAGAAATAATTCTTTTTATTTTCGTAAATCAAATGAAAACAAATTTGAGTTCCCCTGCTATCTAGTTTGGCAAAATTTCCTAGCAGGCATTTGTATGGTTCAGTCTCCACCCTTCCCTGCCATGAGAATGGGGGAGGCGGTGCTTGCGGATCACGGAAAATGGGGAGGGCTGAGGCCTGGACCTCAGCCCTTGGTGGTGACAGTGCCTCTGGCCTGTCCTTTCCAGATCTGTGTGGCCCTCTGGAGGAGGCAGGTCCCCACGGCCAGCTTGTGCCCCAGTGCCAGCTCTGCCTAGGCAAAGCTAGGCCCCCAGGCCAGCATCTCGAGGACATCGACAGTGCCCAGGCGCTGCGCTCCACTGGAGTAAGGGGGGCCAGCCACTCCGGGGCCTCAGTCTCCCCCTGTCTTGGGATCCAACTCAGGGATCCTCCCCTGAAAGCTGCCTGTCCTTCCTCCCTCTCTCGCTTGTCTCCCAGCCTCAGTTTTTGAAACAAAGGCCCATCCCTACCTAACCGTGCCCCCTTTCTTTTCCCAGAAAGAAAAATCCAGTTAACTCCCCCTTAGGGTAGGGAGCACAGATCTCATTGTCGCACGATATGTCTGCTCTTTCCGGGGATAGGGGGAGTACACCTTTTATTGTTCTGTGAATGGCTCCTCTAGCTACTTGCCCCCCAGACCAGCAGAAAGCAGTAATTGCTACATGCACTTATTAACATAGCATCCTGACACACGTAGCTGGCACAGGGTTGGCACTTCACAAGGTCATGTTCCCCTATGCCCAGCCCCATCTAAAGAATGAATTAAGTAATTCCTGCCTTCTGGGTTTTTTTCCTGAGCCTCAAATGAGATAGCGTATGTGAAAGCTCTTTGTAAAGTTATCAAATGTTATGCAGACTCTTAATTCCCTGCCTGGGGTGTTTTCTGGTCTAGAAGCTGAGTGGAGGCTGCAGCTTTGATTCTAAAGGTGCCCCTTCTCTTGGCTTCTCACGCAGGGGGTGCTGCCACCAGATTCAGCTAGGTGCTCCCACGAGGTGCTCCCACGAGGTGCTCCAACCCCTAGGGTGAGCTCCTCTGCGTTAGTGCCTTGCCTCCTGTTGTCCTCTGGGAGAGGAGAAGAACCTAGGTGGCAGTGGCAGTGGTAGGTTTCCCCGACATCTTTATTTTCTGTCAGCCTGTTGTGTGGCATCTCTAGCCAGTCCCTCTGAGTCTGGAATCCACCTGAATTATCATGCAGGTTTATAGCCCATCCTTCCTGCGACTCCGCAGAGCAAGGCCGTGGATCTAAGGAAGTCCCGTAGGTGCTGCTCACCTCCCTGGCTTGGGTTTGGTGAGGACTGTGTGATAGGGAAGGAGGGCTCCAGGCAGATCCCATGTCCCCCGGGCCTTGTGTGGAGGGAGCAGGACCAGGAAGCACAGGTGGGTGACACAAGGAGTAACTGGGCTTAAGCTGCGCTGGAATCAGGACTAAGTCGGCAGGACACATGGGAACTCTCTAGGCCCGGGCACTGAAACGGTGTTTTCAAGGTTGGGTCCATGTTTGACTGTGTGTGGTTGAGTTAATGGGCCTTTGATGCTCGCCGCGGTGGTATTTGGGTCTCCGGTGTTGCTGCCTCTCTAGACCGGTGAGGCCCCACCCCCACCGCCCCAACTGGCTTCTGCTTCCTGCCGCCTCTCCTGGGGCCTGAGCTCTCAACGCTGCCACGAATCCTAAAGGAGTCCTTCAAACCAGTGTCTCTGTGACTTAACATCTATTTCCAAAGGTGATCTACGGCCCATTTGTCAGGGAGGAGGCGGGGGCGTGTCACAAACTCAAGCACATTTCAGTATGGTTGTAGACCTGGCTTTTTCTTAGTTTGCTGTATACCCAGTGCGTATCTCTTAAGTTCTCCAGGGCTTAATGTTCTCCTCTGTTAAATGGGCATGAGAACACGTACTGCAGTGACCTAATCCTGTTGCCAGGTGTGTGTGCATTCTGAAAGTAAAAGGTCTCTAGACCTTACTTGCCAAAAATTAGAGAGTATTACGGCAACACCCTTTCCTTGCCAAATCTACCAGTGTGTAAATTCTGTTCTTCAAAATTAGTGTCTGTTGCTTTCTGGGGACCCATAGGAAGCAGCTTCTGATATGTCACCTTAAATTTTGCAGCAGGTAGAGGCAGAAAGCCCCATTGCCCTTGACTGACAACCTTCATCTGGGTATTTAACAATTTTAATTTTTCATGATTCTTCTGATAAAAATAGTGCCCGACTAAAAACAAATACATTTGTATTTTCCATCTCCTTAATTAGTTTCTAATTTGGGGGTTCTTATTAGCTTAAAATCATCTTGCTGAAATGGTCCTTGGAAGATAAAAAAATGTGAAAACCACAATCAGTTCTAGAGAGATCTTACTATTTAATTATGCTGATTGGAGCACGAGAGACCCCTGGTAAAATGAACCTCTCAGAATAAGCTTGATTTGTGTAATTTGGTTTTTAAAAATTTTGGATGCATATGTATCATGTTCAACTGTGTGTTGTTGTTCTCCTTGAGATTCTGACTTGTCTTGAGAGAGGGGTGGAAGGAGCCGGGGGCTGCTGAGACCCCCCTGGGACTTCAGCTAAGCCCATGGGGTCACTGGGAGGGCCTGGCCTGAGGGGGACACGGGGTCCTCAGTTTGTCTGGTAATTTAAAATGCCTTTTCTTAAAACAAACAAACAAACCAAAAAGGAAAGGTAGAAGGTCACCCAGAGACGGGCTAGGAAAGGACAGACCGGTAGAATCTTGGAGCTGCGTGGTAGGAGAGTGTCTTCCATGAAATCACAGGAAATGAGCAAATGCTGGGTTAGAGATGTATCTAGAGCCAAATTCTAAGAAGTGATGTAACTTTAGAGGCACTTGTTCAAAAAGATGTCTCCCACCATCCAAACCTGTGAATCGATATTAGCGCCACTAAAAGTTGGATAACCCGGTATCACTCGAAAGGAAGGACACTGCGCCAGCCATGATGTCTTCTTGCCGCAGAGCTGAAGCTAACCTTGCTCAGCCATAGCTCTAACCACCACTTCACACGAGAACTGCAGGGACTGGCGCCAGGCCCTCCCCAAGTCCAGACCAAAGGAATCAGGACAAATGACCTCATTGCTTCAACACGAATGATGTTGAGGTGGGCAAGGGTTGGGGTAGGAGGATTGTTATAGATAAGAGAGTTTTAAGAAACACACCAACCAAAAGGGTCTATGAGTCTTTTCTTAACCCTGATTCAAGCCGACCTACTGTAGAAGGACATGTCTGAGAGAATTGGGGAGATTAAACACAGGCTGGGTGTTAGATATAAAGGAATTAGTGTTAGTTTTTTAGGGGGTATGATAATGTGACAATACCATAAACTGAAGTATTTACAGACAATATGATATGATGTCTAAGAATTTCTTTAAAAGATTTTGGGAAAAATCTTTAGAAAAAAACCATACACAACATTTTGTGTATATTTGAACGTTTCAGTGATAAAAAGAAGAAGGAGAAGAAGAAATATCCGTACTAGGTGGCTGAGCCCTGAGATTTCACCATGAGAACTTTGTTCATCTAGTATAAGCTTTTCTGTATGCAATAATACGCAGCTGCTTCTGGGAGCATGGTTTACCCGTTAGGGAGGTAACCGTAGGGCAGAACAGGTTCCCAGTACAGGATACCGTAGAGGCCACATGCAAAGTGGTTTCAGGGGATGGTAAGTTTGGAGAAGGTACCAAAGCCAAAGAGATGTCGCCAGAGCCTTGGTTATGCTAATACGTACCGTACATCTTGGATGGGGTTAGGTTGTAGTAGTGCAGTGTTCCCCAAAATTATTTGTTATGTACTTCCAGGGAGATAGAGACTTCCAGCCCCTCCAGGGAAAATCAGAGTAAGGTCAGAAGCCTGCGTTCCACAGCTATTTCTGTTTGCTAACCAGTCATTGGGCAATCGTTCAGATTTTTCTGAGCCTCAGTTTTCCTATCTGTAAAATGGGCTTAACATCACTTGCCGCCTACCTCATGAGAATGTGAAGAGGCTTTGCACAGTAAGAAAGGGTAAGTTGTGGGGTTATTATTTGGTGCCATTTTCTGAAATTCTGGTCCACAGACATTTCCTGGAGGCTTGAGCAGGGTGGCTCTGTCCACGGGTTGTAGTCTTGTAGTCTAGGACGGAAGTGGTAGGACAAGTTCTCGGCCCTTCGGGAGCTCAGGATGGAATTGGGGAAGCGATACAAATAAACAGTGATGGAGACTAGCAAAGTCTTCCAGCCCTAGGGATAAGTGAACAGTTTAGGTTCAGAGGAAAGGGGGAGATGGCTCTTGGCTGGGGTGGTGTGCGACAGCCACCTGGAGGAGGTGGCACTTGACCTGGGACCCTGGCGAAAACTTAACCGGGCCATCCCTTTGTTGGTTCGGGGTCAGTCAGCTGGAACGCTTCCCTCGCCTTCTGCCTCCACACGCCCACGTCCTGCAGCTGAGCACATAAACCTTGTTTGGATTATGGTGTTATCTGCCGTGGGGGCCCACGTCCTCCCCATCCGGGGCGGGGGTCGATGCTCCCCTGCCTGGCCCCCCTGGCCGCTCCCATCTTCTCCTCTGTTCTCTCTCTCCATCCCGTTTCCTTCTTCCCACCAGGGCCCAGGGAGGCGGAGATTACTCATCCAGCCCACACTAACTCACTCCTGCCCTCGCTTTTAAGTTAAAAAAAAAAAAAAAAGTATAAACCACTGAGACAAAGCAACAAAGTATGACTCAGACACCCAGTCCTTCGTGGGAAATGTTTACCATCATCATCAAATCACTCCCGAGGGCAGTGAGAGCAGCCAGCCCGAGTGGAAACGTGGGCAAGGTGGGCAGCGGATGCCTAGGTGGAGGTGAAGGGGTGGAGGTACCCCGGGGAGCTGGCTCAGTGTCTTGGGTGCAGAGCTGGCTGGGGGCCCTGCTCCCCTCGCTGGGTGTGCATGGGGCTATTTGGGCTGTAAATAGCAGTCAAGGGCACTTGCTACCCAAGAACCCACTCTGCCCTTTAATTTGCACAGCAGAAATGCAAGAGAAGGCCCTAGGAAAGGACAGCCCTGTGGGAGACACCTCGACAAGGTGCACCAGTGCCCAGGTGCCCCGCTCTGGGCCACACCAGGATCTGAAGACATGCTGACACATGCCCTGTCCTCAAGGGGTGTAAGCTATTGTTAGTATTGATATTTCGGGAAAGGACTTACTCAGTGCCTGGCACAAAGTTGGCCCCCACTGTGGAGTTGCACAGCAACCCCAGAGCCTCAGCTTTGGGGTCAGAGAGCCTGATGTTGAGTTCTGGCTCTGCCACTTGGGGAGGGTGACGTGGTCTTCCTGAGACGGAGGGTCCTCGAGTGTAAACTGGGGTAACCACGTCTCTCTCTGGGATTGTTGTGAGGACGAAATGAGATGATGTAGAGAGAGTCTCACTGCCAGTGGGCCTTCAACAACTCTTAGTTTTTACCCCTTCCCCCTCTGCCCCAGAGAGACATGGGATAAGTTGTCCTGAACCTCAGTTTCCTCATCTGTTAAATGGGAATTATTAGATTGCCTGTTTATGAAGAGAGAGTTTAATGGGCAATGTATGTACAAACACTTCAAGGAGTATAAAGAGTTAGTCAAGCACTAAAAAGATGCACACATGCATATTCATATGTACAAACCCACATACATAAACTGTAGCTAAAAGACAAAATCTCAGAGTAGCAAAATGTGTTCAGATCGTAGTGCAGGTGGCCTGGGAGGGAGACACACTAGCACCAACTCTGGACTGGCTTGGCTTGTCCCTTTTGGTTGTTGTACTTTCCAAAAGGCGGTTCGTCCATTCTTCTGGCCCCAACAGCCCCCAGCAGAGTGTGGCGAGAGGGAGGCAGGTGGGCCAGGCCGGCAGAACCGGCACCGACTCTGGCCCTCAGACTGCTTTGGGTGCCCCTGAGCAAGTCATGGCCACTTCTGCAGACACAAAAATGAAGGCTAAACAATGCTGGTGGCAGGACACAGGGATCCCACAGGACGATGATTAAAGCCTTCCTCCATGGCACAGTGGAGACCACGTGGAGGAGGCCACCGTCCTTCTGACCCTCAGCCAGGCCTCCTGAGCCCAGTGGAACAAAAGGTTTAATAATACGTGATCAATGTGCATCCTGTCATTTCAGCTGCCTTTTGGGGAGACGGTGGCGATTATTTTTATATCAGAGAGGGACTTTTTAAAGAAGCCTCCTCGACCCAGCAGTGCTTTTATGACTCAGAGAATAATCTTCTCCCAGCCTTGGTGGAAACAGTCAGGTGGCCACCGGGACTGAGACCAGCCATCCATTAACCCACTTATTCTAATTAGTTTGTAACTCAGCACTCACTCCGGGCTTTGATTTACAGTTAATGGTTCATCTTTAAATGAACGCTTGTCTGGAATCTTCCATCAGTCAATGGCTGATTTTTAGGAAGTGGTGGTATTGACCTGGCAGCCAAGCAATGAGTCCTGGAGTGCCAAATCTAATTTGGGGGGCCAGTATTTCCCTACATTTTCTCTACCAGGCACATAAAGGAACCCTCAGAAATACACACTCATTTCAAGGCCACGTGCTGTGGTAGGAGGAGCACAAGGTTGTGAGTTGGGATACAGGAGTTCTCAGCCCAGCTGTGCGGTAAACTCACTGTGTGTCGCCAAGCAAGGAAGTCCTGAGGCCTCTCGGGGCCTCGGGGCCTTTCTGAAGGATGGGGCAGGGTCTGGAGGGAGTTCCTCCGCTGAGCCTCTGGCTTAAGCTAGACACCGTTAGGGCCGGCCCAGCCAGGTGAGTGGTAGGTGTGTAGTAAATTAGAAAGATCTTTGTTCAATTACACAAATAATAACTGCTCCGCATAAGAAACAAATGAAAACAACATAGAAGCCTTTAACTGAGAGAGTGAAGGAACTTGTGACACCTCCCCGCACCACCAAAGATCACCACTGTCCACAATTCAGGAAATTGTTACACCTATTCCTATCGCTCTCTGTATCTCTACTATTACAGAAAACAGAAAAATATATCCATAGTAAACAACAATGGGATCAAGCTAAATATTGTGTTCCACAGCTTGTGTTTTTACTTAATCTTTTTTTAAAAGGCTCATATATATGTCTCTAATTCTTTATAATACAATTTTTTATAATGTGGATATAATTCAATAATAGGATGGGATTATTGTAACCTCATTGATGGACACCTGGATGGTAGCAGTAAATTTTACCTGACTCTGGGAGGGGTCAGAGCAGAGTGGAGGGAGGGGAAGAGCATGTTCCACGGCCCCCGCCTCCTTCCTCAGCTGGGGGCGCTGCCCTCTCCCCTCTCCAGGGATTCTTCTCTGCAAGTGCCTTGGCTCAGCAATGCCAGGGCATGGGGTGCTGCCCCCCCCAGAGCACCAGGGCCAAATTTGGGGTGGAGAGCAGAACGCAGGGAGAAAGGCCCTGGGGGTGGGATGGAGCTGTGGGTCAGAGTGTGCCGACAGGTGCGCCTGAGAATTCGAACACTGTGCTGAGCACAGTCTGCTGCTCCTGGAACCAGAGAGTCAGGAGCTGGGATAACGGCTCACCTCGGGGCGTCAGGGGAACAGCCGTGGGCACAGCCCTCCACAGAAGGACAGGCTGTGAGCAGAGCTGGCCCGGCGCAGGTCCCGGGCCATTTAGCCTCCCTGATTCTTCGGGCAAAGAGGCAGGGAGGCCAGGCCACCAGGCCCAGCCCCGGCAGGCTGCCGGGCAGAACTGGCTCCCTCTGCACGCTGCTCCCGGCCTCCTCCTTGGCCAGAGGCTGGAGGCAACCAAATGGTGTTCAGTTCAGTGTTTAACTCCTCAGGCCTTGACCTGGGTGGCTGGAGTGCTTTCTTCCACATGAAATCCAAGCTTGAATGAAGGCGGCCTGTGTAATAAAGTGGTGCCCATGTGCATGTTCCCATTACTCGTAAGTACGTTCATTTGGCTACAGATTTGTGAAGCCCTTTCATTGCTAGTGCATGAAAAAGGGATATTTCACACATGTTTCACATTAGCCCCGTGATTTAGCTTCTGACTGACTAAGAATCAATGCAACAGCCAACTGGCACCCGAGAGCCCATTTGTATCGTATTACCGGCTGCTGCGGCCCCACCTTTGACTGTGGTCTTGTCAGATCTGATAAGGAAATAGTGACAATAACTTATATTTTCATTATGTGGGCTCTCCGTGCAGGGCTTTGCTGCCGCTCGTGTGCCGCCTTTGTTGTCTATCTGCGCCTGTCCGGGGCGTGTCTGAGTCACTCGGAGCCCTCACAGTCAGTGTCATCCTAGAAAAGAGGTCTAGCATCATCACTTATCAATTAATCAATTAGTAGATCAATCGGTCATTCACTGCAATGTCGTGCACAGCAGCCTTCAGACTCAGTGTGTCCAAAGGGAGCTCCTGACAGTCCCCACAGCCCTGGGAACGAGCTCACCCTGTGAACAGCACCTCTGTCCACTCCGTCCACCAGCGCTGCCTCAGTCCTGCACTCTCTTCCGCAGTGGCTCTGTCTGCTCTCTGTGTCAAATGCCCCTGGCATCTGCTGCTGCTCTCCGTTCCTCAGTTGTCATTTGGTCCAGATCACCACCGCGTCCCCTGGACCAGCAGGCAGCCCCACAGGGTCTCTGCGTTTTCTCTCCCCACCCCCAGCCCAGGCCAGTCTTCGCACAGCACACAACAGCTGCTCGGGTAAATATGCTCATCTGATCCTGTCACTTCCTTATTTACACCCTCTAATCACCTCTTGTTGCTTTTAGGATACAGATAAAAATTCTTACCAGGGCCCATGAGGTCCTGCCCACCTAACCAGCTTTCTCTTGCCCCCTCTTCCCTTTTGGTTTCTGGAACACTGGTGCTCTTTCCCGCATTCGGGTGGTGTGCGCACTGCTCTCTCTATGGGTGACAGCTGCCCTCACCTGGTGACAGCTGCCCTCACCTTGCTAGATTAACCCTCGCTCACCCATCAGAGAGCAGCTAGGCTGCCGTTTCCCTGACCGCCCTGGGCTGGGGTAGGCTCTCTGTTACATGGTTCTTAGCCTTTACCACTTGTCTTAGTCTGCTTGGGGTGCTGTAGCAAAACACCATAGACTGGGTGGCTTACAAAACAGATTGCTCACAGTTCTGGAGGCTGGGAAGTCCAAGATCAAGGTGCCAGCAGATTTGGTGCCTGGCGAGGACCTGCTTTCTCACAGATGGCACCTTCTTGCTGTGTTCTCACGTGGTGGAAGGGGCAAGGACACCTTATGGGGTCTCTTTAAAAGGGCACAAACCCCATTCATGAGGCTCTGCCCTTAGACCAAATCACCTCTTAAAGGCCCCACCTCCTAATCTAATACCGTCACCTTGGGGGTTAGGATTTCAACATCTGAGTTTGGGAGGACACACATTCAGACCATAGCATCTTAGTTGTAATTAAATGTCTTACAGCCTGTTTGATATTTGCCTTCTCACCAGAGGGTAGACTCCACGCCTCATTGACAGCTGAACCCTCAGATCCTGGCTCCGCACATAGACCGTAGCAGGAGTGTGTTAAATCATTGAGGGAAGGAGCTTGGGCTGTGTCCTAAGGGGCAGGGGACACAAAGAATATAGGACTCCCAGTGAACATCCATTCTGTAGCAACAACGTCAAAAGAATGGCGAAGCCATAGAACTGCAGAGGACTTCAGAGGTGGTCTCAGGTCCAAGCCCCTCTCAGGGAGAAAGTACAGAGCGTGGGTAAGACCATGGGCTTTGGAGTCAAACTGCCGCTTCTGGCTTTGTGCTCCTGAGCAAGGTGCCTGGCTTCTCCCAGTGTCAGTTCCCTGTGAAATAGAGACAGTACCTTCCCCAGAGGGGCGTTGTGAGGATTCCATGGAAAATCCATGCAAGGCCCTTAGCACAGTGCCAGCCCCGAGCAAATATTGGCCAGGGGATGGCACTGAAGCCCTGAAAGTTTAGGCCTCTTGACCAAGGTCGCACAGTTACTGAATGTGGAGCCTGGTTTTCTGCACTGGCTGCTGACATGGTCCTCGCCCTCCCAAGGTTTCCAGTCCTACTGCTGTAGCACAGTGGTTCACAGCCAGGGTGATTTTACCCACCCTCCTTTAGGGGAAATTGGGTGATATCTGCAGATAATTTTGATTGTCACAGACTTAGGGAGGAGAACGCTACTGGCATTGAGTAGGTAGAGGCCAGGATGCTGCTAAACACCCTGCAGTGCATAGGACAGCCTCCCCGCCTCTCCCCACCCGGCAGAGAAGCCCAAAATGTCAGCGCCGAGATTGCGAAATCCTGCTTAGGGTTTATAGGAGGGCCATGGGCAAACTAAGTCCACCAGAGACTAACCCGATGAAGGACATCCTCTCTGAGAGGGGCAGGAGGTGCCCAGGAGCCCATATCCTGGGGACGTGGCCTCTGTGGTTTGGGGCTGTGCAGGGATGGAGGCCTGGAGATGGAACTTAAAGGCGTGAGTCAAAGCAGCTATTTGGAGCAAAGAGAAAGCAGAGACAGGCTGATCCAATGTGAATGGGAGCTGGGGAAAGAGGATTTCTCTGAGTGGCGTCTTTGCCAGAACCTTAACAGACATCAGCATCCACCTTCCCCTTCTCATTTTCCAAAAGGCCTTCAGCTCATTGGAGATTGAGATGGGAGCACTTTTGCGGAGATGCTGCTCCTGGCCGGGGCGGATCGGCGCAGCCTGCACGGCGCAGCCCTTCTGCAGTGGCTCTGAGAGCAGGCTGCCCTTGGGAGGTGTGAGGACGCAGGGTAAGTGTAAATCACACTCCATCCCGTTTCCCCACCCCTAGCCCGGCACCATTTTCACCTAGGAAAGTCTAATAAAAATGCATTCCAAGTCCTAGTCCTAAAGGGGCAAGGATGGGAGTGGGGACGGAGAGGAAGGGAGGCCAGCCCCATGCAGCCTCGGGCCAGCCCCATGCAGCCTCGGGCCAGCCCCATGCAGCCTCGGTTAATGTGTGTGAGCTGAGAGGCAGCCCAAGGGAGCAGGTGGTCCTGGGCATCCACTCCACTCTCCAGGATGTGAGGCAGCCCTGCAAAAAGTCCCTGGGCCCCAGCCTACCATACGAGCTAGGTGGGTGCATGCCCTGCCCGTCACAGTCCCTGCGTGGGCCCAATAGGCCCATCTCAGGGCTGATCGCACCTGCAGAGGTGCAGCACCTCACTGGAAGATGCACCAGCCTGGCTTTGCCAGAACAGCAGGTGGCTGGAGAGAGGCTTGTGGCAGGAAGTACCCACGCAGGATGGGGACCAGGAGCTAGACCGGGCCACTTGAGCAGTGCTTCTCCACCCCGGACTGCACATTAGAATCACCTGGAAGCTTGGAGGCAATTCCAATGCCCAGGCTGGACCCCAGGCCGATTATAACAGTCTGTGGGGGTGGACTCAGGTGTAAAATTGCAGCAGGCTGTCCTCACACCTCCCGTGGGCAGCCAAAGTAGAGAACCAGGGATCTAAAACTTCTCTGGGCTCCGACAGTCTGGCTGCATTGAGGCCCATAACGCGGCACCGTGGGAACCCCGGTCGGAGCTCTGGGAGGGAATCACGGGTCTGGCAGACCCCGGTGGGGAAGGACTGCACAGATGGCTGGGGGTTCCGGCCAGACAGGCAGCACAAGGATTTGGGAAGGAGCAGGAGGTCTCAGAGGAGCAGGGCTGCAGCTGCCAGCAGACTTCCTGCAGCTGGCAGGGGGCCCTTCAGGGAGGCAGAGGAGGGAAGGAGATGGAGGTGCCCACTGGACTTGGCCTCTGATGCAGAGTTTACGGTAGACTTCGTGTCACGTGTCTGGTCTTTGCTGTCAGACTGGGAGCCCCTGGGAGAGCAGTAGCCATGGCATAATGATATCCAGGGCTCGGCCACTTCTCACCTCCTCCGCTGTCATCTCCCAGGTGCTAGCAGCTGTCACCTCTCTCCTAGATTATCACAATGGCCTCCTGATTGGCGGCCCAGCCTAAGCAGGAGCCAGCAGGACCCTTTAAGATGTGTCAGATGGCTTCCTCCTTTGCGCAGAACCTTCCAGTTCCCCCCATGTCACTCAGAATAAAAGCAAAGACCTCACCTCGGCCTGCAAGGCCCAAAGGACCTGGCTCCATCTCCCCTCCTGCACCTCTGCCCGCCTCCTAGGCTTGCTGCCCTCCAGCCGTGCGCCTCCCCCGTGCTGGGCCGGGCACTCTTGCCTAAGGGGCTTTGTGCGGATGTGTCCTCTGCCTGGAAGCTCGGCCCCCAGAGATCTGCAGGCCCCCCCTTCCCCTTTCTTCACGACTTTGCTTGAATGTCACTTTCTCGGTGAAGCCTTCTCTGCCTGCCTTCTTCCTGTCTCCCGAAATCTTCTCATTTCTCTCCATAACACTCATATATCAACACTTTATCTTTTGTTTACTTCTGTCTCCCTACAAGAGAATGTGAGCTCCAGGAAGCCTGGGAGATTTTTTTTCTATCTATTCGCCGATGTAAACCCAGAGCCCTGAACAGGGTCTAGCCTTCAATAGGCGCTCGGTGTGTGTGTTTCTGTTTGTCCCCCTTTGAACTGTTGGTATTTAATCACAATTTTTGGCTGATGACATTCTCTCCATTGGTCCATGCTTGGGCTGCTTTTCTTTAATTATGTATTTAGTTATTTTTACTAATGTAATAAGCACCCAAGAGCCCATCACCCAGAGCAAAGCTAGGATTTGACCAAAACCTACATCCAAACATGTGAATCCTCCTCAGCCCACTCCTGGGCCTCCCAAGGTCACCGTCTTCTTTAATCCTGTGTTTACCATTCCCTTGCTTTTCTTTTTACCTAGTTTTATTGTATCTGTATATATTTCTAAAAAGTATATTTTTGTAGTTATTTTTAGGGTTCTTATGCTGTGCATAATCTTTGGAGCTCTTTTCACCTAATATTATGTTGAGATCTGCTTGCATTGCTGCATGTGCCGTGGTTCTTGCCTTTTGACTACAGACAATGTTTGTGGAATGAATATTTAGCGCTACATCTTCCACAGTGCCAGGTTCATCATAACAGTTGGCATCTATTAAGTACATCCTCTGTGCAAGGCACTCTGCTAAATGTTTTGTTAATCCCATTTAACAGATGGGAAAACTGAGACACAAGAGGTGAGCTGCTGGCCCAAGGTTACGTACACCCAAATGGCTCAAAGGGGCAGAGGCAGGATTTGAACCCATGTAGTGTGGCTCCAAAAGCCTTGCTTCTGCGCTTATACTGCACATTTGTTCTAGTGAGCTCATGCACACACTTACCGGGATTGCCAGCCCTATAGGTACCCCATAGAACTTGGTTACAAATCAAGGTTACACACACACACACACACACACACGCGCGTGCGCACAAAGGTGGCATTCTGGAATTATTCATGAATACTTCTTAATTGACACAATTTATATTAGGAGAAACTGACGTTATTCTCTGAAGCTCACTAAGATCTTTCTGTCTGTCTCTATCCATCCTCTCTCTATTAAAAGAAAATGCCATCTTGGTCTTGTGTTTATGGGGGCTGCGGGCTCAGAACGACCCTAACAGGCTGAGCCCTTGGGCTTGGCTGCCAGGAGAGGGGAGCAGGTTGGGACCCATGTCCTTGGCCCTTGGAAGAAGGGGACTGCTCTGGACAAGTTTGTCCCCCTCCACACCAGGGCCCTGGATGACTGCAGGGCCTCACTCAGCAGAGCTGGCCATGTGGTGACCAGCGTGGGCAAGGACTGCTTCTTTCAGGGCTCTTAGTCATGGGCCACCTGCTCGAGGCACCTGCAGCACACCCCTCAGGGGTGAAACTCTTTTTCTATATTAGGAACAAATGAAAGTGATGGGGACCCCGAGGGCTGGGCAGGGGTCCCGGGAGCAATTACCCCTTCCCCGAGGGTGTATGCAGAGGGCCTGGCTTAGGCAAAAAAGTGAACACCGTGGAGACTTTGGTCTCAAGTCCAATGAGGGGCTCCTGTGAGCCAGGTTGTATCAGAGGGAGGATGTGGGCCATGGATTTTACCCTCCTAGTGTGAGGAATGGCCTGTCCACCTTGCCGGTATTTGTCCGAGGCCTGGAGCAGAGCGGGTCTGGAAGGGGCTGCCTGAGACTTGCCTCCTTGACCATCTGAGGACGACAGAAAAGTTGCCTGGGAACCACGTGGGTGGGCCGGCAGCACAGATGTTTCACCTGAGGTGATGGGGACGGGGTGGACTGGTAGGTGGGTGGTTCCAGGCCAGTCCAATGGGAGGGGAGAGCTTAGGCTGTTTTTTTCAGCAAGTGACATCTTCTGCTGGTATCAGTAGGGGGTGGCAGAGGGCAGAAGATAGGCAGCTGGGCCTCCACTGGTCCGAGCCCACCCAGCCCTCAGTTTCCACTAAACACCTTGGGGGCCTCGAAGCCTTAGGACTGAGAGCACGGGTGGCACTGCGCAAGGGCCGGGTCTATAGCTAATATGTACACCCCTAAGTAGCGGGCGGGCAGGAGGCGAGGAGGGGGGCAGGGGTCTTGAGTGTAGGGTGAGCTGTCTCAACCCAGGCTGCACATTAGAATCGCCTCCGGAGGTGTCTAAAATTCTGATGCCCTGGCCTACCCCAGGACTGCGGGACCAAATGTCTGGGGAAAGGCCCCCAGATCTGTATGTTTCCAAGCCTCCCAGGTGACTCTCCTCTTTGGGCAGGATCGAGAGCCACTGGGTGGGACACTGCTGTTGGAGAACCGGCTCCCCTCTCTGTAGCTGCAGGGCCCGGGGTGAGGACTTGCATCGCTTGTGAAATGAAGATGGTAATAGTGTATGCTAACATGGAGGCTACCATGAGGACTAACTGAGATACCGTGTGTAATGCTTGCCACGTGGCTGCCACGTAGGAGGAACCTATCCCGTCAGCAGACAGCGCCCGTGGACCCCCTTCACTTTGCAAACGAGTGTCTCCTATGTGCTAGACATGTTCGCTTTTATCATTCCACACAATTCTCATAGCAACCGTGTGTGAGGGACATGCATATCCCATTTTACAGAGGTATAAACTGAGGCCCAGAGAGGTTCCTTACTCAGGTTTCTTACTCTTACCCTTAACAGGCAACTTTCTCAAAGTCACAAAGGAGAACCAGGTCTCTTGACTTGTGACCATTTTGCAGTGGCTTCCTGCTGTCATAGCCCTTGCTTTCAGGCTCCTCAGACACCCGTGACCCGACCTCAGGCAACTCCTACTCCTAAACTCATCCATGGAAGGATCATTCTTTTCAAAATCCCTTTTGAAACAAAATGCCAGAAATTCCTCTGTGTATTTTCCTTGAAGATTTTTGGTAACATTCTTTTGAAAGTTCCAATTCTACCGCATCTGTAAGGAAGGGAAACAGTGAGTAAGGGAGTGTTGTGTTGAGGCCCAGCAGGTGCTGGGTGTCCCAGGTGGCTGGTGGTGGTACCCAGGGTCTGGCTGGGGACCTGGGCGGCCTCTCTGCCAGGTCTCTAGGGCTGGAGAGTTGACGATGTGGATCTCTGAGGTCGAGAGGGATGGGGGCTGTGGGAATTGCAGGGGCTGGGCTGGGGGCTTCCGGTGCTTAAGTGGACCTGAAAGTCTATCCTCCATCCACAGGCCTCTCCAAGGCTTTGTTTATAAATCTCTTTCCTTTTCTTTCTTTTTTTTTCTTTTGAGACAGAGTCTTGCTCTGTCACCCAGGCTAGAGTGTAGTAGTGTCATCGTAGCTCACTGCAACCTCAAACTCCTGGGCTTAAGCAATCCTCCTGCCTCAGCCTCCTGAGTAGCTGGGACTACAGGTGCTCGCCACCATGCCCGGCTAATTTTTCTATTTTTGGTAGAGACGGGGTCTCGCTCTTGCTCAGACTGGTCTGAAACTCCTGGCCTCAAGCAATCCTCCTGCCTCGGCCTCCCAGAGTGCTCTCTTTCCATTTTGAGTTACACTTTAGGGGTGGAGGACATGAAGCTAATTGAGACCCCTAAGTATCTGAGCTGGACAAGACCATTGAGCTCACCCAGACTGGACGTTCTCTGGACAGTGGTTGGCATGGGAGGGGTGGTGGGGTCGAACTCTGCAGCGCCCTGGAGAGGCTGATCCACCATGCACGCCATGCACATTAGGAGCTGTCCTTCCTACTGGGAGTGTGGGATTTGGGGCTGAACACAGGTTGCGGTCTACCTTCTTACCTCCCTCTTTGCCTAAAATGAGGAAAGTGAGGCCCAGAGCAAGATGTGGCTTCTTGGGGGTCCCCAGGCTAGTAAGTGGCAATGCTGGAGACCACTGAGTACCAGGCCAGTGCCCTTTGCACTCAAACAGGGCAGGGGTGGGAAGGAGGGGGGAGGAGGGGAAAATGCGATGACCTTGGCCATCACGAGTCCCTGTGGGAGTGACCTTCATTCCACTGTGAATCCAGACACATGATCCCTCACCAGATCATAGGACACCTTCGGTCATTTTCCTGTGTCCTGTTGGGGCTTTGAATTTTCAAAAATCCCTGAGTCCTGTGAGCCTGATTCAGCGTTGTTGTGCCAATTTACCCCCAGCAAGTTTCCCGCTGGTGCTGAGTGGCTGGGGCAGCCTCAAGGTCAGCTCCCCAGGTACCTGCTTCATGCAGAAGTTGTTGTGTTCCGAGTGTCTGGACTCGTCTGGCTTCTGAAATCACACACATTATGTCCCAACTCTAATTGGCACTCTTGAAGGCACTCTCCAGGCAGATTAGGGTAGGCTTTGACAGCCCGAAAAGAGGACAGGAGAGGGCTGCCGTGCCCACGGTCACCATGCCCTCCACGGAGGGCTCCTTTCATCCTGAGGGGCTGCAGCGAGGAGCGGAGCGGAGGGAAACCATGCCCATTAACAGCCGCTCAGGACTCCCCTGCCGGCTGCAAACAATGCCTGCCTGCCAGCTCCTGAAGTCCCTGGGAAAAGGCTCATTAAAAGTGAAAGCCAAGGTCAAGGCGGGCACTTCGGGTGGCCTGCAACCTGCACCCTTCTCCCAGCTGTCAGCAGTCTCTGGGGGTGGGCCAGCTTGCAGGGGAGAGGGCAACTGTGGGCTCTTCCTCCTCTGTCCTCCAAGGAAGCTCAGCTGGGGACACCTTGCTGAAGGCGCTTTCTAGAAGGGGCTACTGGGTCACGGGCCTGGCTGGGGACCCAGTGTTGCCTGTATCTGCCACCTCCCGTCATCCCACGCTAGTCCCAGCAGCTCTTGGCCAGCATGTGCCGTGGCCCTGCCCTTTGTCTCCTCTCTGGGCTCTCCTGCCCTTTCCTCCTTCACTGGCCACTGGGATTTCACATAAGTAAGGAAAAGGTTAGTAAATGTATATCCTGCGTATTGCATGGGACATACTTATGCTAAAGAATTATTTGTCATTTATCTGAAACTCACATGCACCTGGGCATCTTGTATTTTTGTCCACTATATTTGGTAACCTCCCCCACAGAGAAATCATGCCACAGCAGTGCGTGGCCCAAGAGGGGTGACATCTGTGGCTTCTGTCCTCTGCGAGACCAGCTCTTCTTACCTGTGCCCTGGAGATTGTAATGAAAGCAGCAGGTTCTGACTCAGTAGGTGTGGGGCGGGGCTGAGAGTCTGCATTTCTGTCAAGCCCCCAGGCCAGTGCTAATAGGCTGTTAATGAGGCCTGTGCTGCTAGTCCAGGGACCCTACTTTGAGTAGCAGGGAAATAGAGCAGTGGTCGCAGGCTGAACATCAGAACGCTGCTGCCTGACCCCACGACTCTGATTTAATTCATCTGGACAGGGCCCAAGCACCCCAGGTGATCTAATTCCCAGGCAAGCTTTAGAACTGCTGCCCTCGGCTCTTTCTTGACAACTTCTCTCTGCTCTTGCTGGCCTAAGGCCTCTGGGTTTTGCTGGGTGCAGGGTGGATCCATTCCACAGCTTGGCGGGGGTTGGGGGGCACCCATTCCTGTGAATGGTGCCCCTGGAGCTGGGCATGTCAGCCACAGCTGGCCTGGAAAGCCGAAGGCCTAGCTTTGAATCCGCATGTTGGAGACTGTGTGATCCTGGACAAGTCACTGAAGCTCTCTGAGCCTCAGGTCTACATTTATAAAGGGATGGAGGGAGTGACCAATATAACAAAAGGAGGATCAGATGAACAAGATCCGATACAAAAGCCTCTTGGATCCACAATCAACCATGGGAACATTAGAAGAGATGATGACAATAGGAATCGAGTGAAGAACTGGAGCATCAGCCTCTGTGGTCGAGAAGGCTCAGTTGGAGTCAGTTCACATTTATAGGCATCCCTGCTCCATGGCATCTTGGAAGAGTTTGTCTTGTTCACCACAGCCCAGAACCTAACCCAACGCCAGCGTTATGCCTGACATATGGTCGGCACTCAAAACACTGCTGAACCAACGATTGACTGAGACACAGTCCCAGAAGCCTGGGGACAGCTGAGCTCCCAGGGACAGGGCAGATGACATGACCAGTACTGACTCCTATGGAGTCAGGCTACACGTGCAGATGAAGGTCAGGTAGTGGCTCCAAGGGGTCAGCCCTGGCTTCACAGAGGAGGAAACCCTGACACTGTTCCTGAGAAACGGGTAGACACTGGACAGGCAGACAGCAGGTCAAGGATGTCCTAAGTGGGCAGGGGGACATCAGTACAAGTACAGAGATTCTTGCCTTTACCTGAAAGAGGAACTAATTGAGGAATTTCAGTACCCAAATCAGGCTTGTTGGGGAGAAATATTTGGTCCAAAGTGGCTGCTTTTTCTACTTGTCTGTATCTTACTGATGAAGAAAAATCCAAACAAAAGCAAATTTTTAGTGGAATGACTCTTACATTTTTACTATCAGCTGTGCTTGTCTTTAGTACCCCACTGCTCCTAGGGTTTCCCTTCAGAGGACAAGGTAAGACCACAGATTTGGGGTCAGACATATCTTGGTTTGACTCCATCCTGGCCCCTGAATAGTTGTATTCTGAACCTCTATTTTCTCATCTATTGTACCGAGACTGTCCTGGGCATTGTAGGATGTTGAACAGCATTTCTGCTTTGTACCCCTTAGATGCCAGTTGCAGCCCCTCCTCGCTTCCAGTGGTGACAATCAAAAACGTCTCTAGATATTGCCAAATGTCCCCTGGGAAGCAAAATTGCCCACAATTGAAAGCTACTGTAATAGACTCTGGCTTCCTCTTAGGCAAAAAAGGCTGTCATTCATTCATTTTTATTCCACAGATATTTATTGAGCACCTGCTATGGTGCTATGTGCTGGGCGCTGGGGGACTTGGTGGTGAGCAAAACAGGTCACATGTCCCAAGCGGCGCCCACCATGGTGAGGGCAGAGGGGGAGGAAGGCAAGGGAAGGGGTCTCTGCCGCTTCTTGGGACAGGCTGCCATGGGGAAGCTCGTGGCACTGTGAGAACGTGAAGAAGAGATGCTTCCTCCCGGGTTTCTCAGTGGAGGGGCTGGGCGTGGGGGGGGGTGGGGGGGGGCGGGGGGGCGCGTGGAGAGTGATTAGAGGAGCCGCAGGCATCGACCTGCAGGTGCCAGAAATCCATTTCTGTTGTCGATTGAATAAATCTGAGAATGGTTAGCAAAGACTTCACACAACATAATTTACTGCCCAGATTGGCTGAAAAGATGTGCACAAATTTGTCACATGGAGGGGCAGTTACTTTGACGTTGGGAGCCAGGCAGCCAGGGGCCCGTTGTTATGTGTCCTAGGAGGACCAAAGTGGAGAGAACAAGTGGGTTTATTAGGTCACCTCACAAAGAGAGCACTATGGCCACCAGCCCAAGTTGCCACCTTGGACTCCCCAGAGACCTGGGCTGGGGGAGGGCAGGGGAGAAGACACCCATGTGCCCCAAATGTGTCCTGAACAGAAATTCAGGGAAGCAGTTGCCTGCCCAGGCCTGTGGGCTTGGGTGACAGCGCCTCTCCTGGGCATTGGGGAGTAAGGCTGCTCGACATCCTTTGGAGACAGACACAAAAAAGAAAAAGAGTCTCTCTCGCCTTTTTAAGCACTAGGAAAGACTAGAAAGGCTGTGTGTTTCAGCAGTGGCCTTTCTTTGGAAGTCTTGGGCATAGCTCTGTTTTCAACTTGAATCTACTACTTACATTTCTGGCTTTGAAATCCAGACCTGCATGAACTGTCCAGAAAACAAAGTGGAAGGAGTAGTTTTCACTTGCTCAGGAGTGGCAAGAAATGAAAGCTCCTGAAAAAACTAATACTAATAATAACAACAGTGATTTCAAAAAGACACTGGGAAACAGCAGCCAGTTTTGGGTGATTGCTGTGTGCCAGGCACTTGGCATTTGCAACTTTTACCATATCCCTGCAAATAGATCTTAATGTTCCATTTCATGGAAAAAATACCAAGCCGTAAGTTACCCAAGTAGCAGGTTTAGTGAGGCCAGGACTCAGATTTTGGGTCTAAAAAGAAAAGAGAAAAACAACATAATGTAGTAAGTCTTTTATAAGGTTAAATTTGTCTCTCTTAAAAAGATTATGCCATATTCTGAAACTCGCATTCTCTTAACATTTTTGGTAATAAGATACACTATCTCTCATGAGAGCTACTGGAACCAATAGATGCTAACCCCCTTCCTTATGTGTGGGATACTCATATCCTACAGCCACCCTGAGAGCAACCACTACTGACAGTGCCCCCATTTCTGTACTTCCCTACCTTTTTTACACTTCTTGCTTAGGATTGTGGATTTGCCAGAGAGGGAGAGTGAGGAGGAGAGAGCAGGAAAAATGATAAGTGACAACCCTTAGGGCAGCAGTGGTTTTTAAAGAAAAGATCGTAATTCTGTTGAAAATTGCTGGAGAAGAGTATGCCAGTCCAAGTAGGCATATGCAAATTATATGCAAATCGTACACGGCCCTCCTATTTCATAACCTGGATGTAGCCCTTGGGAAAATGCTAATGGAGACTAGTGGTCTCCGGCAAGCCTCCCTTGGTGATCTCCAGGAGTCTGGCCCTAATTAAAGAGTATTTTCCCAGCAGTGTGGGACCCCAGCGATTTTTATTTTTACACCCTCTTTCCCCTCCCTCATCTCCACAGGCCTGTGGCCGGGTCTAAGAGGGATCTTCTAATTCCATGGTGTAAGGAACATGGTCAGAGACCTGACCTTGAAGCTTCTAGAATCTTTAGGTAGGTCTCACCTTCTGTAGGGCTCCTAGGGTCCCAGTCCAGCCTCACCCTGAGGGAAGAGACTGCTTAAAGCATTGGTTTTCCGACTTGAGCCCGCACCAGAATCACATGGAAGGCTTGGGAAGACCCCACCCCAGAGTGTCAGGTTCAGAAGGTCTGGGCTGGGGTTCAAGATTGTGCATTTCCGTCGGGTTCCCAGATGATGCTGATGCCGCTGGTCCTGAGACCACAACGTGAGAACCACTGTCCTAGAGCGAACAGCCCCCTCAAAGCCTGGGAGGGTGGGCCACTGGTGCTGTTTGTTACCAGAGTGTGACACACAGAAGCTGAGAGCAGACATTTAGAAACCCCTACTGAAGTTTGGCATTGCCACAGCATCTAAGCACATGACTCTTTTTCTATCAATTCATTTTTATTGTGTTTTACAAAAGTATTGGTCCAATGGGAACTCTGGCCAAGAAGACCCAGCCTGCTAGCCAGGGGTCAGAGCAGCCCCCAGGTCGGCAGGAGAACTGGAGTACCCACTGAGAAACCAAGGCAGGAGGACTCTGGCCAGCCTGGACGTGCAGTGGACTGTCCCCAGAATGTGTTGGAAAAGTGGGGGGTGGGGGCAAGGGGTTGGTTGTCACAATGGCTAGTGGGGTTGGGGAGAAAACTGGCATTTAAAGGCTGAGGGGTGGGCATAGGCACAACAGAGAATTGTCCTGCCCTAAATGCCAGTAGAATCCTCCCCCCACCCTGGGGGAACAATAGCTGGGGGCGGGCGGAGCTGAGAGGCTGGCCTAGCTCCAGAAGCCCTGCCTTCTCTCAGGATGGGGAACTGGGGCCCAGGGAAAGGACAGGGTGCTGGTCAGACCAGCCCAACCAGAGTGCCCTTGTCAGCACATAGTCACCTTGTGTGTGTGTGTACATGGCCTTGCATGGGTGACATGGGTACTCGTGTGGCCATAACGTTGTTGGTGTCCTGTGGGTACCTCGTGCTTTATGCAACACCAGTATACAAAAGTCCCAGAGTGGAAAAGGGATAGACTGGCAGGGTGTTGTGAGGGTAATTTCTTTTAAAAAATGATTCATTGTAGGACTCCCTGCTACCTAAAAAAATGTACCAAAATCGTCATCTATACCTGGCTTCCAGGACAGCCATTTGCCTACAATAAGAGATTCCTGTTCTTGCAGAGGAAGGTGGCAGAATTTAAAGGTGGTGTGAGGAAACGGTGTTATTCTGCATTGCACAGTAGGTACCACGGTGATAAGTGGCTCTGGTTAGAAGGGCTCCCGCCCGAGTCTGGGACTTGGCAGCCTGTGTCGGTGCTGGCCCTCGCCAGCCCCGGGCCTGAGCAAGTCCTCTTCAGCCAGGAGGGGAAGTTTTGCAATTCCGACCTGCCATCTTTGTAGACAACGTTTTGACGGTTTACCGCGACAGTGTGAGAAGTAATTAGTTGTCTTGAGCCTTTGGGCATCTGAGGAGGCTACTGGCTCTTCAGGCTCAGAGTCTAGATTGCAGAGCCTGGACGGGGGCACAGCATTCATCAACCCTTCATTTTACAGTGGTGGAAACTGAGGCCCTGGAGGCCCCGGAATCTGCCCGGAGTCAAGCTTGCGTTAGGGCAGGCAGCCGGGCCCATTGTTGGAGGCTTACCATGTAATTAATGGGATTTGGAGCAATTACAGGCACAGTAAAGCCCCTCGTTTGTTTCTTGTGCCAGGCATGAGATTCCTTAGGAGGGTGGAGTGGGAGAGTGGAGGGAAGGTGGTAAGGAGGTGGCAGATAGTTGGCAACTCATCTCTCGCCAGGCCTGCTCCGCAGAGCGCTGGCTCACATTTTTATGCTGTGCGCCTCAGAGGATTCCGGTGCAAAGGGCATTATGTGTTCGAGGTACCCACCTATTTTCCCTTTGGGGCTAATTCTTGTTGGTTTTTTAATGCTGGGCTGTAAAGAGCCTACCTTTCTGTTCTGTTTTGCAATTAGCACTGCACAAATAAAAGGGGACATCTTTCTAGGGTGGGGGTGGCTAGGCTCTGACCCTGCCTGCTCCTTCCTGTGCCTGGGGACAGGGGCTGAGCCCAACTGAATAGTCACTTGTTGGAGGAGGGGAGAGGACGGGAGATTTGGTGTGGGATGAGAAGATCCGCTCCTCCAAGGTTTTACAGCTGTATGCAATTCTGTGTCAGAGCCTAACTGCCAGGCACCTGAACTGACTGTTCATTAACTCCACAAATGTTCCTGGCACACCTGTTGTATTATTTCTCAGCCGCTGTGCTATCTAGGGATACAAAACATTCTGGAGACCAGTGGTGGTGATGGTCACACAACACCGTGAATGTATTTAATGTCACAAAACTTTACTCTTAAATATGGTTAAAAATGGCAAATGTTATGTTGTTTATATTTACCACACACACACACAAAAGGTAGCAAAACAGAATAAGGTCCCTGCTTCTGGGAAGCAGCTGGTGTTCTGCAAACTCCCCCTAACTGTGGCCTGGAGCCTGGATGGTGACAGTTAGTGGCCACGGTGGAGGACAGGGGGAGGCTGGGAATGCCCAGGCAGGCTGAGGAGGGTCGCCCACCTGTGTGCCCGTCACACTAGGTGTCTACGCAACAGAGGGTGCTCCCTGTCCCTTACACAAATTTCTTGCTAAAATGTGATTTTGAGATGTTGCCGGCATAGGGACTGTGCTTAAGTTTGAATTTCTGTTTGGAACTAACGCTTGTTCACAGAAATTTTTTCAGTTGTGAAAACTTTGGGGTTGCAACCATGGTGACACTCTGAGCTCAAGGTCTGGCTTTTTTCTTTCCAGAATGTGTCTGAGCTAATTCTCTTTCAGAAACTTCAGTGAGCTGGGGCTACATAGCCTCATCCTTGGCTTTCTTAATATTTCCTGTCCATTAGCCATGAACACACATGCCACCCTTGGGCAAGTGACTTAAATCCCTGAGCCTCAGTTTCTCTCCCTGCACAGATTCTTAGGAGGTCTGAGCCCACGTGATGGAGGGCAGGGAAGCATTTAGCCACAGGCATGACATGTACCAATCCTCTCTGACTGTCAGCTTGGAGAGTTTCCATTTGTTTGGGCATCAGCATCCTGTCTTACAACCAATGAAGCATTATTATTATTTAACATTTTCCCATGTTAACATTCTCTCCACTCAGGTTATATAGCACCCAGAAGGGATATTGCTTCTTCCTGTGCATACCTGGTAGGTGCGTAGCAGATATTCAGTTGATTATGAACAGTGTGTTTGTAAAGCCACAGTCTGGACAGTATTTCCAAGGACAGACTTTCAGTTTGCCCACGGTGCAGCCCCACTGCAGGCCCCTGAGCAGGCCTTGTTCTGGGGGCCGGTCAGTCCCGTGTGAGTCTCGGATCCCCCATAGCTCTGCACCCTTTTCATTTTGGAACCGTAACTCTGGCCTCTTCAGATGGACTCAGGGACTGATGGCCGGATCACCCAGCAACAGCCACTCAGATAATTACACAGGTTTCCAATTGTTCACCGTTTTATGTCCTCAAAGCAATTTCAGAATCAATTTGAGGTTTGACAGGGACGGGTGGAGGTCTTGCTGGCCTGGGATGGCGTGCTGGGCCTGCTTAGCGCTCCTTACAATTCCAGTGGCAGGCCCCGCACACCCGGGGAGCAGGGGCGCTGCCCTGTTTTGCAACTCGGGGGAAGAAAATCAATCAATCAATCAATGAGAGCACACCTAATTAAAGGTAACAAAGGCTCTAGGCTCTTCATCCCTCCCCGCAGTCTCAGGCCCCTGCAGCACTAGTAGGAAAATCAGCCTTGTCTCAAACAGGATTAAAATGAAGTCGGGGTGTCAGAAATCAAATCTAGCAAGGCTATCTTTTTTAACAACAGATGCCTGCCCCACCCTGGCGCATGGAACCCCTTCCTAGGTGCAGTCTTAAAATGGATTTATGCAGTTACTCTGGTCTCAGTGTAACAAGTACACTTGGAGAAAGCACCTCTGTGCCTGGGGGTACAGCAGGCACACTGTACCCCTCGTGAACTGGATCAGAATGTTGGAAGCAGGCAGCCTGGCTCATGCCCTGTGTTTGGAGGCCCCTGCACACAGAGAGGCCACCGAGTGCAGTGGTTAAGGTGTGGTCTCTTGACTTCCTGGGTTTATCCCTGGCCTTGCCACCCACCCACTGGGCCCCCCTGTGCTGGTTGCCACAAAATCTTCATCTGAAAGATGGGGGTGGTCGTAGCTCCCACCTCTGGAGTCCTTTGAAGGGTTACATGAGTTAGCACATGTTAAAGGCTTAGAACAGTACCTGGCATAGAGTAAAGTCTTGCTACTTCTATCACAGAACTGTTTCCCTAGCAAGGGAACTGGTAAAGCTATCCTTGAGTTTGCAGGGAGTGAGAAAAGTTTATTTTGGGTTTCACTTTGCAAAAGGGATATAGAGGCCCAGAGGGGTGCGTGAACCCAAGTTCACAGAGCAAAGTGAGAGTGGAGCCAAGCCGGGAATCAAGGCCTTATCACACCACCTGGGGTCGGGACCAAGTGCCCTCTGAGCCATAGAGCCTGTCCCAGGCGCCCCAGTCTCTGGCCTTGAACCTGTTTCCAAGCCTTGCTCTGAGATCTTCCACCCTGACCTCTATTCTCATGGCCAAGATGAACTCAAAGCCTCATCCCTTGCAGGGGAGTTGGTATCTTGACAGGGTCAATCCCTTAAGCTACAAGAATGGATTTGTAGAGTGGCAGGAACCCGCTCACAGTTGAGGAGGTATTTGGCAGGCAGAGCATGTCCCTGGGCCTTGCTCTTGCACCGCAGGGCATTTTGCGTTCTCAGTCTTTACTTCCCACTGACCCTGCCTTGTAGATCCTAGGGATTAAAAGGATCCCCCAATTCTCATCAGAAGGAAGTTGGAAAGTCTTGGTGATTCTTGGGGAGTCACTACCTGCTTTGGCTCTTTGCCTTTTGTTTTGGGACCCTTAGGCCCAGACCGTTAGGACTGGCTCACCACCCTCCTCTCCTCCACCTTCATGAGAGAGCAGGTGCAGAGGCCAAACTGAAATGGTGAGGTCACTGGCTACTGAGGCACACGGAAGAGTCAAGAAATGCAAAGCTGTGCTCTCTACAGCAGTTGCAAATTGGTCTTCTTGTGCGGTTGCGTGTTATACGCTCCCAATAATAGAAAAGGGAGGGAGGGGAGATGGACACTTTGGCAGCCTGAGCTGCTGGGACTGCTGGCATGATGCTGCCTTCATCCTCCCGTTTCTCGCATCTTCCCCGGCCTGTGAACATTAACGGGACTAAAAGCTTTAAAAACCAGAGACTACGCTTGGATTGTGGGCTCTGGGGTTGCAAAGGGAAGCTGGTTCCTGAGGACCCCAGGCCGGAGGATGCAGTGGCAGATTAGATCCAAAGAACAGAACTGCAAATAAATGGTTCACACCTGCCAGCGCCTAGCTTTCCTGGGACTGGATTAGCCGCCAGCAGGACTAGAAGTCAGCTACGGAGTGCGGTGTTACGGGGAGAGGCCTCGGTGGAGGGCTGTTGTGAGAACCCACTTGAGAGGTTCAAGTTCAGACTTGAACATCCATGTCCGGCCAATCCAGGCTGGTTCACCAGATAGAAAGTCCAGCATCGATCTGGCCGGACTTAGCCAGTTCTCTGCTATCGAACATGCTGCAGAGTGAGAAAAATTATTTTACCTGCTGGTGTTAGTGTTCTCCAAGGGGAGGAACTGCTTTCATTTAAGAACTACCTTGATAGGTCATTTGGGTGAGAGATGGGGCCTTGAGGGCATGAATAGAAAGAGAAAAATATATATATATATATATATAGAGAGAGAGAGAGAGAGAGAACGCCTCTATAAAAATCTGAGCAGGAATTGCAGTAAAAAGGAGGGAGAGAGAGTGGACCCAGTTGAAGGCTGGGATTGAGTTAGTGGAAGTGGCCAAGGAAATGTCAGAGAACAGGAGCCATTGGCCCTTCAGTTTAGGATCCCTGATGGCCCTGCCCTCTCCTGAGGCCTGATGAATCTCGTCTTCACTCCCAAGGTCTGTCCATCACTGTGCTCCTGCTAGCTGGCACGAGCCCACACGCTGGGCTGCAGGCTGGTCGCTGTGGCTCCTCACAGTGGGGGGCTACGGTGAGCACCCCCACCTCCTGCTGCCCCATCCCCAGTTCTTTCAAGCCAGCAAAGACTTAGAGCAATTAAAAGTAGAGCTTCACCAGGGGAAGTCGACTCAATCTGAGATCTGGCAGAAAACATCCAACGCCTCTCACCCAGCCTGACACGGATCCATCGTTTTCGGCAGCATCCATGACAGGTGGCCACTGGCCTCTGCTCAGGTATTCCCAGTAGCAGGGGGCTCACTCTGCTGGGTAGTGACAGTTCCATTCTCAACAGTATTAGGACGTTCTTTGTGAGATGGAGCTGTATTCTGCACTCACTCTCCTACCCTATAGCCACTGACCACGGCTTTCCACTCTGGCTCCCTTTTCTGTACAACAAATACCCCCTGTGGTGCCTGTGGCCATTGGACCTGTCCTTGGGGTTCTTTTCTGGCTGAACATCTCCTTCTCTCCTTCCTCATCGTGGGTGCCTGGGTGCCCGGGTGCCCAACGAGAGACTGATAAAGGCATGCCTTGCTCATGACAAGTAAATAACATTACCGGGTCATCAGAGGGCATTTTCAGTGGATGGTCCAATGCGCAGTGTTTTTTTGTTTTCTGAAAACTGCCTAAAAGCCAGGCCCAGCTGTGCCCACCCACACTTTCTCGAGGTATGTTCTCAGCCTGGGAAGACCCTTGCTTTGCAGCGAAGCTGCCCTGGCGGTGGCCCTCTCGTCCCCTCTCTGTGCTCCTGGCCAGCTCTGCCTGTGTTCACAGCCACCTTCCAGGCTTGTCTGCTGTGTGGGCAGGGTGGCCACTGCTCAAATCTCCAGGTTTGAAAGGAGCTGAGGCTGGCCCCCTCCACCTCCCTCCCCAGCACTTTTCCTCCGCCCATTTCCTGTCCGGATGTCTCTCATCACTGGCAGCGCCTCCGGCCCCGCCCATCTGGCCCTGCATCTTTTAGGAGCCATCTTGCTTCCAATCTGCAGGGGGTGTGGGGGGCACCGGGCTGGGCCAGGGACCTCACCAGCTGAGTGGGCTCAGGACCTGCTTCCTGATGCCTTCCTTGATGCCCAGCTCTGACAGCGTAGGATTCCTACTTTGGATAGAAACTTTTGTTTTTCTGTTCCAGAGCCTGCACACGCCCTCTAGGTAAAGCTCTGTTTTGCAGGGGAGACTGTGTTCACCACTCATTTGCCTGGCAGACACTATTGATATAACCTGGAACTCATGAAAAACCTAGCCCAGTGTCCCTCCTCTGGCGTCACCTTCAGATCACCTGGGGAGCTTTTCAGGTACTCCAGTGCTCAGGCCCCACCTGCAGGGAGTCTGACCCAGCTGGACTGGGGCGGGCCGCGGGCGTCTCACCATTTCCTGAGGAGAACGTATGGGGAGGCTGGGGAGGCCTCTCTGTCCCTCAGAAACTGCACGGCCAATCCCTGCCTAATTCTGAACTCCTTGGACAGGGGACAAAGAGACGCGATACAAAAGTGCACACACACAGGATCGCCGCTTTGCTCTGCTGTTCTGCATCCCTCTGGCTTCTGGTAAGAGCCCAAGTGCTCAAGGAGGGATCTGCTGTGCCGAGAGGGCCTCAGGACCTGGGTACAAGCAGGGAAAGGGCCAGAGACTGGACAGCAGCCCCTACCCCCACCCAGGCCCACACCTGCTGTGGCCTGGCCCTGCTGAGGGACACGGGTCCCTCTGAGGGCTCTGCTGGGGACAGCCTGAGCCGCTGGCTCCCTGGCTCCAGTCTAGGCTGCCTTGTTTGAAAATGTTGAATGTGGGGCTGGGATTATGGCCAAAGTGCCCCGAGCTCTGTGTGGTAAGGATGTGGCATTGGTCTGGGCCATCAGCAGGGAGGGACACTGTGGGGACAGAGCACCTGGGCAGAGTGCGGGGAAGCACAGCCTGATTAGATGCTGCAGGCCGGAGTCCCAGTGTGGACGTGGGTGTCGAGACGGGGGCCCCAGCCTGGCACGGTGCCCACGGCCGTCTCCACCAACCAGAAAAGGCTCCCGCCCTCCACGGGAAGGACAGTAAGGCAGCCATCAACTCACAGCTCTTCCCTTGATATTAGGACACTTAGTGACCGCAGAGACAAGAGAGAGAGCTGCATTTGTAGCTACTGTGAGCATTTAATGTGTGACGCAGGCCATACCCAGATCAAGGCTTGCATTTTCATACAGAACCACCTCTGAGGCAGCAAAAAGCCCGTTACTTGGGTAACATTTTATCCTCCTAATGAGCATGTAAACAGAAGGAGAATTCATGAAGTTCATGTTTCTGCCTTCCTGCAGGAACATTAGCAGGCATTGATTTTTAGCCGTGATGTATGCCACTTCTTACTGAAGGGAACAATGCTATTTGGGATTCTGTGAGGTTTAAAACATCCTGTACTGCCCAGTGCTGCAGCATGGCCAGGCCTGCTCCAATGGCACCTGATTTGTTAGGGTAGCAGGGAGATGACTGTGATGGCCTGTGGCAGGACATCCCAGCCCAGACCGATGCCCTCGGCAGGGTGCAGGTGGGGGATGGTGTGGAGAGAGGGAAGAAGTAGAAAAGCCAGAGACAACAAACAGCCAACTCATGGTAGAACTTCTGGGGCGGGGCGGGGGAGGGGGGAGAGTGGGGAATAGGACCAGGGAGGGCCCCCGGGGCCTCAACCACATCTGTAACATTTTATTTTTAAAAACAAAATCCAAAGGCAAACAGCATAATATTAAGATACGATGATTCTGGGGGCGTGTTCAGGGATGTTTATTCTATGACTCACTATTTGTCAATACATTTGGAATAGTTCATAATTAGACAAAATGTAAAAGAGGGTGGACACAGTGCTGCACGCCTATAGTCCTAGCACTTTGGGAAGTCGAGGCAGGAGGATATCTTGAGGCTAGGAGTTTCGGGTTGCATTGAGCTATGATGACGCCACTGCACTCCAGCCCGGGAGACAGACTCTGTCTCAAAAAACAAAACAAAACAAGAAAGAAAAGAACAAAGCAAGGCGCAGGGCAGTTTGTGTAGTAAGCCACTATCTGTGTAGGACAGCGCACTTTGGAACGTGCTGGCACTTATACTGCGTGTCTCTGGACGGACTCAAAGGACACGGGGCCAGCAGCCATCTGAGCCTCCGGCACACGTTGCAGGAGAGAAATTTCTTTTCACTTACATGGACTTTGAGGCTTTGGGGATGTTTTACCAGCTGCCTGTATTACCTAATTTTTAAAAATAACGTAATTATTTTCCAAAACTTCAGAAACAACAAATAGAGAGGGGAGAGGGGAACTCAAGGACAAACCATAAAGGAAAATGAAAAAGGGGACGAGGACAGAGGAGCCTCCTGCAACCCCGGGAGTCAGCTGGGCACTCAGTGGGAAGATTAGCAAAGACCCTCCTGGCTCCCTGAGTGGGGAGCCTTTTCTGGGAGCAGCTTTCTGAGGGCACCGAAAGGCAGCCTAGAGGAGGCGGTTGTCCACCCGCCCACCTGGCACAGGGCTCCACGGGATGCCCCTTCCCCGTCCTGCGCGGGGAGCAGCCCTGGGCCTGCCTGCCTGGGCCCTCCTGCCACCTGCCAGCCACCGGGGGCAAGTGCTGGGACCACGACGCACGGGAGTGGCAGGTGGTTGGTAAGGCCCAGGTGACAGGTTCTCCTGGAGAGGAAGTGGAGCCCCAGGAGGGGACTCCCTGGCCTGTAGGTGGCTTCCCTGTGGGCACCAGTTGTTGGGAACCAGTGGAGGGGAAGGATTTATGCCGAGGAGATGACTGGACACGTGATCCCAGGCTATGTCTCTCATTGGCCCAATGCAAAGCTCCCTTCCTAGGATTTTTCAAATACCTGGAATACTGGTCTTTAGAATGAGCTCCCTTCTTCGCCCCACCTGTGACCTTCCTCCTCCTGCTTCCGGACCCAGGGAGAGATAGAGAAGCCAGTTCAGATGGGGGGATGGAGGGGCTTTTTCCTGTGTGCTCTCAGGCCGGCCATCTAGAGTTCTGGCTCCTGGGGGCTGCTTTAGGCCTCTGAAAACATTTTGGCCCCAAACTGAGTCAGGCCCACAGAAGGAGCTTCAGAAAGGTTTATTGGATTTAATTTGACTGTTGCGAGCTGCTCGTGTGTGGCAGGGGTGGAGGTGGAGGTGGGTAAACTGCCTGACGCCCTCAGCTGAGAAGAATCAGCCTCTGACCTGGAAGTCGGAAGTTCGGGTCCTGGAAGGCCAGGAGCTCTGCGCTGCCAGGGAAGGGAGGGGCTTGCAGCCCCCAACACCGTTGGATCTCACCTTCCTGACGTTCACGGAGGAAACATTCTAGAAGGAGCACTGAGAGACCACCTGGGACCATGAACTCTGCCCCCACAAACTAGTGCTCCGCAAGTCAGGAAAATCGTCTCGTGTGAGCCCCGGGAGAGTGGGGTTAGAGATCCCCTGGAGCCATGGTTCTGATGTGTGGCCCCCTGACCAGCCTCAGCAGCATCACCTGGGAACTTGTTAGAATGCACATTCCTAGGCCACCCTGGCCCTACTGAAGCAGACTCTGGGGTGGGGCCTGGTGCTCTGTGCTTAACAAGACGGCACCTGCAGGCGATGCTGATGTACATGGAGTTTGAGGCCTGGGCTCTTCCCCAGTGGAGAAGAAAGAGACAGGTAAGTGGCGTTTAGAGCGCTGTCTGTATGACACTGACTTTTATGCCCAGCCCTGGTGTGTGTCTCTCATCTCCTGTTTTGCAGCGAGGAGCAGGCTGCCCAGAGTGGGCCAGTGTTCTGTCCCGTGTCCTGCAGCAGGCTCCCAGTGGGCAGAGACCGGGCTCTGGGCTCCCAATTCCTATTCAGTTCCTGCAGTTGTATAAACGAAAAGGAGGAAGCGACAGTGGATGCAGGGAAGTTACAGATTCCCAAGGGAAGGGATCCAGGTTGACATTTCAGGAAGTAATAACTCACTCGGCTCACCGAGGAGCCATGGTAGCCTTCCCTGCCACGCCCGTGGGGCTGCGGTGAGATCGGGTGGAATAAGTGCCTTGCAAGTGCTAGAGGGGGGTGAAGCCATCTGCATGGGGACGGACAGTGACCGGGGAGGGCCAGCCTTGGCTGTGCAGAAGCAGGGGTCAGGGCAGGCCGGCAGCACGCATGTGCTGATGTGGAGAGCCTGCCTCGTGTGGACGTGGTGGGCGGCCCAGAGCCGGGTCCATCCCAGCGGAGAGCCTGGCAAACGCTCGCACGTGGCCTTGCTCCGGGCTGCACCCAGCGCTGCAGGAGCAGCAAGGACAGCTGGGAATTGTGCTTCCTTCCCAGCACCAGAGGAGCTGGCCTGGGGCAGCTGTCAAGGGGATCAACATGCGAGGCCCATGTTATAATGGGAGCCAACCTAGAAACAGAAAACCCACCTGGGAACGGGGCCTGGGGGTGGGGGTGGGGTGTGCAGGATTAATTTAATTAAGCCCTGCTTTGGGGACTAGGCTAAATTTAGCAGCTGCCTCGGCTGCTGGTTCGACTCCTTCCCTGCAACTCCCTCCCATCTGCCCATTGTGCCTCGTGCAGGTGATTAATTCCGAATTCCGGGCTGGCATGTGCACACGCACCTGCTGATTGCCTAGTCCCTTCTCCAGGCCTCTGCCAATGTTCTCTCCCGGGCTCCCAGGGGAAGGCGCGATCTGAACCACCTCCGCAGCCTGCTAGCCCTTCTCCAGGGAGGTAAACTCCGCGTCCGCACTAATGACTCCCGTGGTGGCCGCAGCAGGCCCAGCCCTGGGCCCCAGCACCTCACCAAGGAAACACCACCGCTGCAGGCCCGGTCTCCAGCTTGTTCATTTTACTGTTCTTGGTGAAGTTTAAGAAAAAGGTTGAAAAATGTGGCAGGGACTGAGACTCTGAGGCCTTTGTGCCTCGGAGGGAGAAGGGGAGAGGGTTCTCTGACCCCCATATTTGCTCCTGTTCTGCACTCTTCCCCTTTGATGGTCCATCCTTGGTCTTTTCAATCTTTGGACTGTTTTTTCTCCTAATGACCCTCCTGCCTATTTGGGGGCAATTCTGGAGTTTATTAGCATCTCCACCCAGTTGAAACGGCGTGAAAAAGGGAAGGAGACTGAGTGGAAGATGACAGGAATAATAATAAATACCAAATGATGACCTGAATGTTTGTGTCCCCTCAACACTCATATGTTGAAATCCTAACCCCTGATGTGATGGCATTTGGAGTTGGGGACTTTGAGAGGTGATTAGGGTTAAATGAGGTCTTGAGGGTAGAGCCCTCATGATGGGCTTAGTGTTTTTGTAAAAAGTAGAAGAGACTCGCGATATCTCTCTGTGTGCACACACCAAGGAAGGCCAGGTGAGGGTATAACCATCTGGATCTTGACTTCTCAGCCTTCAGCACTAAATTCCTATTTTTTTAAGCCACCCCAGTCTATGGCACTTTTGTTACAGCAGCCCAAATGGACTAAGACAGTGGTTTGGAGCATTCATTTATCAAGTATTTATTGAGGATCCGCAGTGGGCCAGACATTGTGCTAATGTAGAAGCTGCAACACTGAGCAAGACACAGGTCCCATCTTGAGGAGCCAATCATCTAAAGAGGTTATAGACAAGCACAGCTGACCACGGTCGGGGGTGGGCGGGGGTCAGCACCGTGCCTGCCCGAGAAAGGAGGGCCCAGGAAACAGTAGCAGTGGTTATGATCATGGATTTCAATGCTTTATGCCAGGAGCCAGGCTCAGTGGGTGAGATATGAAAGTGCTTTCTTCCCACTTTGCTGTTGTCCATGCCACTCCACGGGCTCGCTCTTCTGGCCCCTGAATCAAATCTGAGACAGATGCCCTAGCTTTTCTGGTCACACTCAGATATTAATCAGTGGCTTTGTTTTAAGGCATTGTAAGTCCAGCCCAGTTTAAAGCCCCAACCTCAGTCTCTCATCCAGTTTTCAGTTTCTGCCCCCTTCTCCACCCCGGGTCCCTGCCCAGGTTTGGTACCTGCAGCAGAGGATGGGGCACAGACTGTGTCTCTGCTCTTGCTCACCCCTCTCCTTCCTTTTTGGCCAATTCCTCAACTGGCATGCTTGTCTCCCTGACCCCTCACCCCTGCCACCACCACCGCAGTGACAGCACTTGTTGGTCCAGAGCATTGGAAAGTGACTGCCGTGACCATAATGGCTGTGGTTATGGAATGGTGCAATGTTTTGATCAGTTACAGGTCTATGAATATAAATGATTTTAAAGCACTTTCCAAATTTGCAGCACCATGTAAGCATTAAGATGGTTTTCATAACAAGCAGGTCCAGACACTGCCTGTCCCAGTGGATGAGGAGGCCTTGGGTTCCGTGTGGATTTCAGGAGTGTGGGGTTCACGTAGGTTTCTCCTTTGGTCTTTCCCTTTGGGCTGTTGCCACCTCACCACCTCGAGGTTCCCGTGGATTTTAATCTCCCAGGGAGGAAACGTCTTTGTCGGAGCAGTTTTCTTTACTGGTTCATTGAATCCAGGCCAGCTGGATAGAAGATCTGTCATTCCTTTTCTACCCCAGACATGTCATCCCTGCCCACTTTTGAGTTTAAATCCTCTGCACATAGTGAGGGTGAGTTCTTGCTGAAGATGATAGCACATCGAACCCAGGGCTCCTTTGTATTTTGTCCCCAAAGCAGAAATTTCTGTGGTGACTGAGGTAGAGTTGGGGCTAGGGAGATGGTCCAAACAGCCAACTCTTGACTTTCTAAACTGGTAAATATTACTTGAGGAGCCTCTCATTTTAGAGGGCTGGGAGAATGTTCTTTTCACAAGTCCTAGCAAGTGATAAATACTTATGTAAGTATATGAGTATGTCCTGGGGGCCAAGAATTTCAACCTTCAGCCACTGTCTCTCCATATGTGGAGGAGGAGGAGGGCACCCTCAGGGGAGGGAGATGGCAGGGAGGGGTTTCAGGACCCTGCAGGGCCTGGGTGGTTGTGCCCAGGCTGTCCCATTGCAGCCCCTGAGCATGAGGGAGGAGTCTGATCAGCCAGACACTCCCGAGGTGTGGTGGCGAGGCTTTGCCTTCCCTCGGCAGGGATAAGCATGCAGGGGACAGGGCCTCAGGCACAGAGCTGACTAATGGTCCAACAGTGGGCCCCTTGCCTGCCCAGGGGAGGAAGCACAGGCTGTTCCCAGTCCCTCTTGTTCCTAATGACCCTCGAAAACACCACAGGGGAGCAGTTCTGCTTGGCTCCCCAGGACAATCAGCGTCTGCCCTGCAGCAAGTGAAGCTGAGAGCAAGACACATCCCCCGCTGGCACTGCAGCCACCTGGCTTGGAGGTTGCAAACCTTTCCCCCTGCAGAAGCTATTGCCCACTCTCTCCCCTGCAGGAGCTTGGGCAGCCCCAAGAGGTGGCCCTCCTAGTATGACTGGGATCTTTATAGGGAACAAGTTTGGACTGATTTCCAGAGGGCCTGGACTCTGGGGCCTGTGGACCTCGGAGCCAACAGCCCCAGCCAGAACCCACAGGCATGGCCTGGAGTGACAGGAGCCATCATGGAGCCATCCATGGTCCTGTGGGTGGTTTAGGTCTCCTTCTTCCACTTTATTTATTTATTTATTTATTTTGAGACAGAGTCTCACTCTGTTGCCCGGGCTAGAGTGCCATGGCATCAGCCTAGCTCACAGCAACCTCAAATTCCTGGGCTTCGGCAATCCCCCTGCCTCAGCCTCCCACGTAGCTGGGACTACAGGCATGCGCCACCATGCCCGGCTAATTCTTTCTATATATTTTAAGTTGTCTAGCTAATTTCTTTCTATTTTTTTTTTTTAGTAGAGATGGGGGTCTTGCTCTTGCTCAGGGTGGTCTCGAACTCCTGGGCTCAAATGATCTGCCCGCCTCGGCCTCCCAGAATGCTAGGATTACAGGTGTGAGCCACCACACCTGGCCTCCTTCTTCTACTTTATAAAAATACTACTAGCCATCATTTATTCAGCATGTAATAGGTGCTAAATGCTCTAAATAAGTGATCTATTTGAAAGTACACAGTAACTATAAGGAAGGTACTAGCGTAGCTATCGCAATCCCTGTTTTAACAAGTGTGGAAACAGCAAGATGAGGTGACCAAAGCACATAAAGTACCCATCCATAGTGTTGCATAGGCATCAAGTTCATTCATTTTAACTGCTGTATAGTATTTCATTGTATGAAGCTCCACATTGTATGTATCTTCAGTGGTAACTACTGTTATGGCCAGTGTGCACCTGTCTAGGACTTTTCTCTGCCCAGATCTGTGCATAGGCCCATATAAAACCCAAAGGTCCATATCTATGTGTGGATGTGTGTACCGTAGGTTGTAAGCTCCATGTGGGTAGGAATTTTTTGTATCTTTTGATCACCATTGTATTCCCAGCACTTAAGCTTGCCTGGCACATACTAGGTACTCAATAAATGTTTATTGGATGAATGCATATGTAAATACATAATTATGTTTTGTGAAGTTTAAAAAATCATACTGTATTTATTTTCCATAGGTGTTTGGTTTTATTTGCTTAAATGAATGCCTTTCCATGTCAGTACATATAGATCTGCCTCGTTCTTTTTCACTACTGCATAATATTCTACAGATCATCCAATCATTCCTTTGCTGATGAGCATTTGGGTTGTGTCTGATTCTTTTCTTGTTACAACTCTGAGATTAATGTGCTTGAACTCATCTCCTGGAGCACAGGTATGAGAGATTAGAAGTAAAGAACATACCCAGAAGAGAATTTGCTAGGTCTTAGAAATACATCTTTATTATTATTATTTTATATTTCCCAATTCCTCTCCAGAGATTTTTAAAACCCATTTTCACTCCTGGAAGGAGGAGTATGTGAGCATTCCCACTTGTCCAATCCATGCCTGGTACTATTTGGCAATGGGAAGTGCTGGTGTGTTGTGTATAAGCTTGCATTTCCCTCAGTGATCATTGAAGTTCAGTCAACCATTTCCATTTTTTAATTGCAATAAATGTTTATTCTTCTAATTCTAAATATATCTATTTTTAAAATATTAGGGGTTTTTGCAGGCATATCATAATATAATTGATTTGTATATTGATCTTTGTCTTAGTCTGTTCAGGCCTCTATAACAAAATACCATAAACCAGGTAGCTTATAAACAACAGAAATTTATTTCTCACAGTTCTAGAGGCTGGGAAATCCAAGATCAAGGCACTGGCATATTCAGTGTCTGGTAAGGGCTTTCTGGTTCATAGACAGCTCCTTCTAGCTATGTCCTCACATGGTGGAAGAAGACACTAAGCTCTCTGGGCTCTGTCCCCATGGCCTAATCACCTCCCAGAGGCCCCACTTCCTAACACCATTACCTTGGGGGTTAGAATTTCAACAGATGCATTGTGGGGGGGCGGAAATAAACATTCAGTCCATTGCATCTTTTAACCAGTATCCTTTGTATTCTTTTTAATTCTAGCACATTGCTATAAATCCTTTTAGACCCATGTAGAAGATTATATCATGTTCAAATAATGTCAGTTTCATTTCTTCCTTTCCAGTTTTTATACCATTTATTTTATTTTTCTTTTTTTGCCTTAATGTACTGGCTAAGGACATCCAGTACAGAGTTGAGTAGCAGAGATGGTGGACAGCCTTGTGTTGTTCCTGATATTAAAGAGAGTGCTTCCAGTACATCACCATTAAGTATCGTAGTAGCTGTACATTAGATGACCTTACTGGGTTAGGGAAGTTCCATTGAGTTCTAGTTTGCCAGGAGTTTAATCAGAAATAACTGTTTAAATTTTATCCTGTGCTCCCCACTACTTCTGAGATGACTATATGATTAGTTTCCTTTAGTCCATTTTGCTAGTAAATTACACTAGCAGATTTTCTAATGTTAAACCAATTTTTCCAACTCCTTGGAAAAATTCAACTTGGTAATGATATATATTTTAAAACTATATTTCTGCATTTGGTTTATCAATTATTTTTCAGCTTTTGGGTTTTTTTTTTTTTTGTATCTTTATTCATGAGTGAGATTGGTCTGTAATTTTCATTTTTGAGACTTTCCTGGTCTGAAGTTTTTATTCACCTTACAAAATGGGTTAGAAAGTAGTCTTTCTTTTCTTAGGCTCTAAGAAGATTATGTGTAAGATGAAATAGTTTACTCATCACATGTTTGGTAGAACTTTCCTGTAAAACCATTTGGACTTTTGTTTTCTTATTTTTGTATTTATTCCTCTATATTCTTTGGTTTTATTCTTTTGAATTTTTTCTAACAGTTTGTTATTAATTAACCTTCTTTTTAATAAGAATTCAAGGCTATAAGTTTCTTTCTACATACCGCTTTATCTGTATCCCACAAGTTTGATAGAAAGTATTTGTATTATCGTTCAGTAGTATTTTTAAATTTCTAGGATGATTTTTGCCTCTAATCAGTGTTTTAAAATTTACAAATATAATTTTTGTCTCCATTTGTTTTTAGTTATTATTTGTTAATAATTTCTAATTTAATTTCTTTTTTGTCAAAATACTTAAGTCAAATCTAATTTAATTTCATTAAGATCAGAATATGGACTATATTACTCTTTTGAATTATTTGAAACTGCTCTATATCTTCTGGTCAGTTTTAAAAATTGTTCTTTGTGAACCCAAGAATATGTGTTCTCTACTTTGGGGTATGAGGCTTTACGTTAAATCAAACTCACTAATTATTCAAAGTCAAAAGTTCAAAACTTACATATTCTTGCTTATTGTATCTGTTTGACAAGAGTTTCTAAATTTTCTACTCTAATACTGTGTTGGCTCCTTGTACTTTTATCAACTTTTTCTTCACATATTTTTAATTATTATACTATGATTATATTTTCCTGGCGAGTTGAATATTTTGTTTAGTGATCTGTCCATCTTTTAGAAATACCTTCACTGGCATGTTTATGAGCGATGATCTCTCTCACTTTCAGTTTATCTGATAATGTCTTCATTTTACCCTTATTCTTAAAAGATAATTTTTGGGGGTATACAATTCTAGGGTTGTATAGTTATTTCTGTACTTTGAAAATATTTTCTACTATCTTTATTGCATTATGTGTTTTTTTCTGGTTACCGTGGTGGATCCAGCTGATAAAAATGTAATATGCAACCCTCCAACACACACACACACACACACACACACACACGCATACACATGCCTACACCTGCCCTGGCCAAGATGGCCATGATAACAACCACAACCAGACAAAATGGTATTTTGAGGCTGGGCTTCAAACCAGGAGAGAGACACTGTTAGATGCTTGAAAAGGAGAGGGAATAAAAGTCTGAGCCTAAGAGCTGAAGCCAAAAGTCTTATAAGTATGGGGACCTGATTTAGAGTTATAAAATAAATATAGACTGAGGTTCTAAATTCCTCAAGGGGAGAAGCTCACGTATAGATCCCTGTGTTTGCAAAATCAGTGTCATAACCCCAGGAGCCACGGAGGGCAGTTTCTTCTATAAAACGAGAACCCTAAATGCTCCTTTCATCAGCCCAGGGAATTTACAAAGTAGTACCATCTTCTAAGGACCAGGAGTGAAAAACAAATAAAACAAAAATAAAAAATTTGCCTATGAGAAAATGGAACCCCAAGCTGATGTCATACCCCAAACAGCTAAAACTCCCCATTAAAGACAGACACTCTTGTATTTAAAAAAAAAATGTTTTCAGGGACAAAATCCAGGTATATGTTATTTGTAAGAGATACACATACAATTTAATGACACAAAAAGATAAAGACAAGGGTTAGAAGAGAATATATCTTACAGATACAAAAACAGGCTGCTGTTGCAGTGTTATTAACAATGTAAAATGTAAGGAGAAAAGCATAAATATAAATAAAGATGATCATCGCTTAATGATAAAAGTGACACTCCACCAGGACATACAATAATTATGAATCTTGATGTGCCTAACAACATAGCCTCAAAATAAGGGGAGCAGAAATTGAAAGACTTGAAAGGAGCAAAAGATAAATCCACAATTACTATAGGAGATTTTAAACACACCTTTTATAAGCAGACAGATCAAGGAGAGACAAACCAGTAAGGCTATAAAAGGTTCAAACAAGACAAGTAACAAGCAGGAGCCAGCGGATCTATCCATAACCCTGCACCCTACAAATGGAAACTGCACCTTCTTTTCATGCGTACATCTATAGACACTAACCATGAACAAGGCCCTAAGAAAGTGTCAGCGAGTGCCACAGAACCAACACCATACAGGCCACCTTCTCTACAATCCTGCAGTGCAACCAGAATTCAATGACAACTTCCCTCTGCCTTTAACCACTAGTCACTCTGCCTTTGATGCTGGTGCCAACCGAAAGAGCAAGGCTCAGGGGAGGGTGGGATAACCGTGAAGCAGGAGGAGGCTGGGGCATGATGTTTCTTAGTAGAGCTGGAGAGCATGTTGCGTGCCCCTTTTGGTCTTGCACATGCTCAGTGGAGTCTCCTTTGCAGCTGACTACTTCAGGGTCAGGTAGGCAGGAGAACACTTATACTTATCCTACAGGTGAAGGAACTGATGGATAGAGAGAGGAGCTCACCTACCAAGATGCTGGAAAAACATCACTGGTAGAGCTGAGACTCAAATTCATGCATTTTGACTTCAGATTGGTTGCTTTGCTCATTGCTGATTCACACTCAACCCCATGTCTGTCTAGACTACGGTTCTGAGAGCAGGCCCTAAGCCATGTTCAATGCCTGGCAATGGAAGATTTTAGTACCTACTTATTGAATGATTGCTGAATTATTTATTTATGCATAAATATTTGCATTTGTTTATTTCTAAATAACTTTTCTTATGGTAAAAGTGATGCTTGTTCCTTGTAGGGAATTTGCAAAAAAAAAAAAAAAAAAAAAAAACTCAGAAAGTAGAAAGAAGAAATTGAAATCTCCCATAATTGTTTCATTAAATATTTTATAAAACATATTTTAGTGGCTGCACAGTTAGTATACATGTGTTCAACACTGAGGCTATTTCCAAATTTTCCCTGTTATAAAGAATTCCGTTACAAGTACAACTGCACCCTCATTATTTCCTAGAGCTGGGATTACTAGGTCAAAGGATATGAAGTTTTTAAAGGTTTTGATAAATATTTCCAGATTCTCTTCCTTAAAGCTTTACTCATTTGCATTCCCCAGTGTAAGAAAATGTTAATTTCTGTGCACCCTCATCAATACCAGGCATTTTTTTTTCTTTTTCCCATTCTTCTATTTATTGAAGTATTACATACATAGAAAATGCAGACATCATAGGTGTATGGCTCGGTGAATCTTCACACAGTGAATATACTTATGAACCCAGCATCTAGATCACAGCAGAGAAGATTCACAGCACCCCGGAAACCACCCCCATGCCCCATTGCAGTCATTGTCATGTTCCCAAGGGCAACCACTGTCCTGGCTTTCAACATCATAGCTTAGTCTTGCCTGTATTTGAAGGTTATGTACACTTTATATAAATCATATGGTATTACTCGTCAGTGCCTTATTTCACTCAACATTATGTTTGAGAATTAATTCATATTGCTCTGTGCAGTTATAGTTTGTGCATTCTCATATTCCTATTGCATTTCGTTGTGCAACTGTACCATAATTTATGCATCTTACTATAGGTGGGCATTTGGATAATTTCTAGGTTGGGACTATTACAACCAGTGTTGCCATAAACATTCTTGTACCTGTCTTCCCGTGAGTGGTTGTAAGCATTTCTGTTAGCTATATATACCTAGAACTGGAATTTCTGGGTCATAACACTAAATATTTTTAATTAAAAAAATATTACCTAATAAATCTGATGCTTAAATCAAGGAATAATAGCTAATCAGAAATTTCCAACCAGCTGAGTGTTGGGTGTTAGTTGGGCCTTGGGGCCGTTCCCTAGATTTCTCATCTCATGTCTTTTTGGGGACTGCTGGCTCCCATGGGTGTAACCATGTGCATATAAAACCGCTTGTGTTTAGAATTTCTATATAGAAATGGAGACATTCGCAAATATGTACATCAGTGTGGTCAGAGTTGGGGGTGGGCTAGTCACACGGTTGTGCAGGTGACCCTGAGCAGGGATTTGGGGAGGTCCCTTTGTGGGGAGCTTTTTTTGTTGCAGGTGTGTTCAGAGGGGTTGGGGCAGATTGTGCATGGCTGGAGAAGCCAGACCAAAACAATGGGGAGTTTATTTGATGGCTGGGTTGTCATCGAAGGCTTTAGAGCAGGTTAGGGCCATCATGGAAGCAATGTTTAGGAACATCTATGGGAATATAGCCAGAATCCAATGAATGCTGGGTGGATGGCACTGACATAGGATCCTGGGAGTCTAGGGAGTGGGGTCAGGAGTGCCCTCAGTTATGGGTGGAGTCTCAGGAGCCTGGGAACCCCCTGTGCACACTGCAGCATCCTGTCACTTTCTCCAGCCTCCAGGGGGCCTTTCCTGCCCACCCTGCTTCTCTGACACCGGCTCCAGCACCATCCAGTACATGCTGCTCATCTGTGCTGCTGTACCACAGCACTGGCCACACCATGTTCTAATTGGGGTGAGCTCCCTGGGACAAGAACCACGAGTGTCCTGTTTCCCACTCTATTCCAGCCCCTAGCACAGTGCCTGGCATGTAGGAGATGCTGCGGCAGCATTTGTGGAGCGATGAATGTTCTTTTGCATCAAACCTATTTCCCCTCTTGGCCAAGCCCTTTTGAATGACTCCTAGATATCTGCTCATCGTGGCTCCTAGCCACTGCCTCGTGGCTTCCCTTGTCCCTTTCTTCAAGGCTCTTGAGTTCTGCATGCAGGTGAGGGTGTTGAGGCAAACTCAGGGCACAGCAGGTCCAGAGCTTCCCCTCCGCCCTGGTTCTGTGGACGCGGGCCTGGTCTGCAGCCTGGACGGCCCAGGGCTCAAGGTGCCCGGCTTCGTGCAGCCTCCGCCCATGAGGCTGCAGTGGGGAAGCCGCCTGAGGCTCAGGACTTGGGGGGCCTTCATTTTAGCAGCAGCCAAGTACAGGTCATTTTTGGGGAGTTGCTCCTTATCTGTCCCTTTCCCTGCAAAAGCCAGGCCATGCTGTCATCAGAGGACAGAGCCACCACGCCAGTCCCCACGCAGCCCTTTGTCTTCATTCATGTGGGTGGTTATTCCCCGTGGAGCTTGGACATGACTCATGGTGATAAAGGCTGCCCCGTCTCTCTGGATCCACCTGCCCCCAGGTGAGGGGACACCAGCCCTGCCTGAAGCTTTGTGAGGAAGTGTAGCCTCTTTTCTTTTTCTTGCCATGTTGACTGTGAAATGATTGTGGGGAGCAGGGAGCTGGGAGCATCCAGGCAGGAGGTCCTGCCGCCTGTCACTTCGGACTGGAGAGGGACGGAGGCCTGTGAGTACTGGATGTACCGGATTTCCTTCCAGGGCATTCTTTTGTGACAGTGGAGCAGGAGCAGCTTGTTCAGGGGGCAGCCAGTGGTCTGTGTTCCGGGGAGCAGGAGTGGCAGGGGCCCCAGCTCCGCGGTGGCCCTCTGGGCCCTGGAGCAGGCTGGTACCGTGGACTTCTTGCCTCTAGCGTGTGAGACCCAGGTGTGACAGTGTGCCCGGCGTACCTGTTCCCCCGCCAGGCATGTTTAAGGGCTCTGTCAGCCTCCAATCAATTTCTACTGTCTCCAGCAAGATCCTCCAGTTGATGAATTTAAAACAACAACAGCAACAACAAATACAAAAACAACTCGGAAACAATTTCAAAACCGAAACCCACTGCAGTCCCTCAGGGGACAGCCTGTGAGGAACTAGTTGACAGCAGAGAGCAGGTCGGAGGTGTCGCAGTTGTCTCCTGTCACATAGCAAACCAGCTCCAAATATAGTGGCTTAAAGCAACCGTTTGCTCACGGTCACATGCGCCAAGATTTCGGGCAGCACTTTGTGGAGATGCTTTTCTCTCTTCCGCCTGGGTCACTCGGCTGGGGCCGGAGGATCCAGGAAGGGCCACTCGCACGTCCGGGGCCTCGGAGCTGCTCTTGCTGGGAGCCGTGGCCCTTCTCCACCCAGCCTGGTCCTCTTCTCGTGGCCCTCGTGCCCCAGGGCCTCTCTCTCCTGTAGCCTTTCTCTGCAGCAGAACAGCCTGACTTCTTTACCTGTGGCAGGAACCTGCCTCTGCAAAAGTAGAAGCTGTGAGGCCACTTCAAGCGCAGAAGGTCACTCGTGCCACATTCTCTTGGTCAGAAGAAAGCACGTGGCCCGTCCACATGAAGGGCAAGGGAACTACAGTAGCCGGCCTCTTGACAGGGGATCGTGGTGGCCGTCTTTGGAAATAATCTACCACCTCCACTGCTTGTGTTCCTCCCCACACTGTCACCTCTGGGCGGGTCCTCCTCTACCCTGTCCCACTCCACTTTGTCCCCCCAGATGATACTGGCACCTGGCAGAAAGGATGGTGATTAAAAAAAAAAAAAAAAAAAGGCTCCTGTGCTATTTTTGTGGTTATAAATGATGAGTTCCCGAAATCTGTTGTTCTTTACAAACCCAGCCTGTCTGCCTGCAAACGTAGCTCTCGAGGGAACGCGTTCTGATTTCTGCTGAAGAACCCTCCGACCATCGTGGCTGTGAAGCGGGGCTGACCCCGGGGGCCCCTCCCACGGTCTGGTGAGTCCTCACCAGCCAGTGTTGTACCTAATTGTGCAGCCGTGTAACCTGCACCTCGCACCTTGTTAAACAGCGTGTTCATTGTGCTAGTGCTCCTTACGATAGATGTCAATGTTAAATTCTCAAAGTGGAAGTAAAACAGCTATGTATTTCACACTTTTATTTGGGACAGAAAATATCCTAAGCTTAGGGACGCATCTGCAGCCCTGTCGTGGCCATTTACATGGCTGGAAAACAAAAGGAGAATAGGAACGAAGAGGGGTGCTGTTCAGGAGGTACAGGAAGCAATTTTATCCTGTGAGATTCTGAAAGCCACCTCAGCTTATGCAATCAGAGGCCTTTGTGTCTTCTCTGTGATCTTTTGCCTGTCACGGTTGCCACTGTATTTGTCACCAGCCTGGTCCTCGTCCCGTTCCCCAGATCCCATCGATCTCTCTCCCCTCCTCCCCTCAGCACTTCCTATCCTGAGTCCGTTTCCAGGATCCCATACCTAAGATGTTTCCAAAAGCAAATTTCCAAAATCAAATTTGCCTTCGGGGAGAAAAAACAGGTCTGTAGTTAGTTGGTGCCTGTTGCTTAATGCTTTCTCTGTGATGCTGCTTAGCAGATGATTGGAATTTAAAGGGCTTCTGTTTTTCATTGGTTTTAAATGGGGTGTCATTAAGAGCTGGGGGAAGAAAGATGAGGCTCACCAAGGTGCACTTCTGAACTGCGCTGTGCCTGTGCCTTTTATCCTCCTGCTGGAAGATGGCGCTGAGCAGTCGTTTTCAATCACTTAACACCAGAAACACACATCAAGTGCAGGGGAAAGAAAGTCGTAAGTGTGTGTGTGTGTGTGTGTGTGTGTGTGTTTACTTTGAATACATTAAGTGGTGTGGATTGAGGGTCAGGAGACCTGAGGACGGTGACCCCAGCTCCATCAGAAGTAAACCCTGTTGTCTTGGGCAAGTCACTCTTTGGGCTGCAGCATTTTTGTCCTGTAAGCCAGGGATTTGGACTCATTCATTCTGTCAGACTCTGGGTCAGGCATTGGCTGGGCATTGGGCTTAGAGACTGAGTTAGGCTGTGCCCTGCCCACAAGAAGCTCCATGTAACAAATGATCTCTGAGGTTCTATGATAATCAAAATTCCCTGACAGAGGCATGTCCTGATCTTCGCATAGTAACACAACAGCACAGGCTTCTGCAGAGGGGACCCATGCTGATGATTGCTGCTGTCATCTAGCAGACCACAGGTGTGCAGAGAATCTGGTACTGGTCATTAGCATTCGTATATGTTTTCACAAGATTTGTTCAGGAAAACGCTCTGCCAGTTCAGCTGGGCCTGGTTTGGAATCTGTTAATTAATCAATCAATCAATTAATTTTTTATTGCTAGAGATTGGGTCTTTCTTTTAATTAAGTCATTGTTTTGCTCTCTTGTTACTCTTTTCCAGTAATAAGTACTTGGGATAGCTATTGTATAGTTTTTACTAATCTGAATATAAAATGATGTTTCAGAGTTGTTTTTTTTTTCTTTTTTCTTGAGACAGAGTCTTACTCTGTTGCCCTGGCTAGAGTGCTGTGGTGTCAGCCTAGCTCACAGCAACCTCAAACTCCTGGGCTCAAGCGATCCTACTGCCTCAGCCTCCCGAGTAGCTGGGACTACAGGCACGCGCCACCATGCCTGGCTAATTTTTTCTATTTTTAGTTGTTTGGCTAATATCTTTCTATTTATAGTAGAGACAGGGTCTTGCTCTTGCTCAGGCTGGTCTCGAACTCCTGAGCCCAAATGATCCACCCACCTCGGCCTCCCAGAGTGCTAGGATTACAGGCGTGAGCCACCATGCCCGGCCAGCAGTCAATTCTTATTCTCCTCTTTCCCCTGCCCCTGGAAACCACTGTCTACTTTTGTTTCCATGGATTTACTTGTTTTCTACGTCCAATATAAATGGTATCACACAATATGTAGCCTTTTGTGTCTGCCTATTTCACTGAGCACAATGTTTCCAAGATTCACCCATGTTGTAGTGTGACTCAGTACCTCATTCCTTCTTCAGGGCTGAGTGACACTCCATTGTGTGGATATACCATATATTGTTTTTCCAGCCATCAGGTGATGGACATTTGGGTTGTTTCCACTTTTGGTTATTATCAATAATGCTGCTGTGAACCTCTGTGTGCAAGTTTTTGTGTGGACAGACGTTCTTATCCTCTTGGGTATATACCTAGGAGTGAAATTGCTGAGTCTTTTGGAAACTCTATGTTTAATCTTTTGAGAAATTGCCAGACCATTTCCCAAAGTGGCTGCACCATTTATTTTACATTCTAGTTGGTGTGAAGTGGTAACCTGCATGGCATTTGGATTGAAACTGCATTGGTTTCCGGGTTTGTTTAGGGACATTGGAACCTTAATATTGAGTCTTCTCATCCAAGAGCCTGGTATATACATCTCTCCATCTGGTCAGATCTTTTTTTTTTATGCCTTTCCAGTCATCTTGCTGAATTCTTTTATTTATTTTAGCTTTCGGTGTGTATTAGTCAAGGTTCTCTGGAGAAACATATATATATACACATATATACATATGTATATATATATATATATAGAGAGAGAGAGAGAGAGAGAGAGAGAAAGATTTGTTTTTAGGGATTGGCTCACATGATTATGGAGACTGAAAAATCCCATATTCTGCCATCTGCAAGCTGGAGGCCCAGGAAAGCTGGTGGCATAGTCCTAGTCCAAGCCTGAAGGCCTGAGAACCAGGGGACCCAATGATGTATGTCCCAGTTCAGGTCCAAGGGCACAAGAACCAGGAGCACCAGTGTCCAAGAGCAGGAGAAGATGGATGTCCCAGCTCAAGCAGAAAACAAATTCATCCATCCTGCACCCTTTTATTCTATTTGGGCCCTTGAAGACTTGGATGTTGCCCACCCACATTGGTGAGGGTGATCTTCCTTACTCAGTCCACTGATTCAAATGCTAATTTCTTCTGGAGGCACCCTCACCAACACATCTAGAAATAACGTTTTACCAGCTATCTGGGCATCACTTAGCCTAGTCAACTTGATATATAAAATTAACTATCACAAAGTGCATCATGAACAATGATATCGTCTGCAAATAATGAGAGTTTTTGTTTATTTCTGATTATTGCACTTTTTTTGGTCTTATTGCACTGGATAGGACTTTGAATTCAGTGATAAATAATGCAGGTGATAGTGGCATCCTTGTTAGGGTCCTGAGTTTAACAAAAATACAACTAAATTTTCACTATTACATATGATATATTTGCTATTAGCTTTTAGTAAATACTTTCATCACATTAAAGAAGTTCTTTTCTATTCTTAATTTGCTAAGTTATCATGAATAGGTATGGAATTTTGTCAAATGCTTTTTCTTCAGCATTTCCTAAGCTGATCATACTTTTTTGTTCTCCTTAATCTGATAATGTAGCATATTGCATTACTAGATTTTCTGATGATAAACCATTTACATTTCTAGGATAAACTGTAGTTGATCATGATGCAATTTTGATACACTGCTAAATTTGATTTGAGACTTTTTGTTGTTAGTTCATGTCTTTTATGAACTCATAAATAATTACTTGTCTTCTGGGTTGTTGAAGTAATAAGTCAGACACTATTTGCCACAATAATGCCTGTCAAAGTGGCTGGCTGTAAGACTCCAGCATCACATTCAGCCAAAGGGCACTCCCCAGGAAGGTGACTAATTTTGCCATTCTCATCTACCTGATGGAGTTTTAGAATAGCAGCGTAACCTGCCTTCTCTTAGATTTTTTTTCTTCTTTAGAGTGGTGTAAGACTTCTTTCTCCTTGTCTCAGCACCACCACGAAGTCTCAACACAAGTTGAAGTGTGGACTCCTTTTGACGTTGTAACTGAACAGAGTCCAGGCCTTTTCCAGTTGCTTGCCAACACGGACCAGTCTCTGCCGAGCAGGAGGAATTCCTGCCTGGACCTGGATCCTGGCCTTCAAGTTTTCTGTTTTATCTGAGGTTCAGCCTTGGGGGTGATGGTCTCCCCTATACAGGTTTTTATGAAAATCTGCATTTTGGTGGTAGTGCCACCTGAGGTTGAGGGAAAGGAAGAGATGGGTTAGACCTGGGAAGAAAGAGAGGGTGATGCACAGGCTGCTGGCTGGAGAGTGGCCAGAGAGACCACTCACTCACCGCAGATGGGGGATCTGAGACTTTCTTAAAGAGGATTTTTGGAGCTATTGTCATCAGTGAGACTGGTCAATAATTTCCTTTTTATTAATGTGTTCTCTCTGTTTGCAGTTAGTAAGGTTATACTAGCCCCGTAGAATCATGTTGCTAGTTTTCCCTCTTGTTCCATTCTCTGGGACAGTTTGCTTTGGACGGAGATTATCCATTCCATAAAGATTTGGCAAAACTTGCTTCCAAAGCCTTCCTGGCCTGGTGCCTTTGAGTGGGGAGGAACAGATTTCTATCTCTTCAGTCTCTCTTGGGGTTAGGAGTGTATGTAGGTTTTTCACTTCTTCTTGAGTCAGTTAGGACCATTTATACATAATTTTAAGTAAAATTGCTTGCTTTTCTTCTAACTTCGTTAATAATTCCTCTTTTGAGCTAATAAGTATCTACTGTTTTTGTCAAGAAATCCCCATTTAAATCTTATTACTATTTTTTTTCCTTTCGTTCAATCTTGCTAAAGATTTGTCTTCCAAAGAATGAGGTTTTTTTTTTTTTTTTTTTTTTTTGAGACAGAGTCTCACTCTGTTGCCCAGGCTAGAGTGAGTGCCGTGGCGTTAGCCTAGCTCACAGCAACCTCAAACTCCTGAGCTCAAGCGATCCTCCTGTCTCAGCCTCCCGAGTAGCTGGGACTACAGGCATGCACCACCATGCCCGGCTAATTTTTTTCTATATATATATTTTTAGCTGTCCATATAATTTCTTTCTATTTTTAGTAGAGATGGGGTCTCGCTCTTACTCAGGCTGGTCTCGAACTCCTGAGCTCAAACGATCCGCCCACCTCGGCCTCCCAGAGTGCTAGGATTACAGGCGTGAGCCACCGCGCCCGGCCAAGAATGAGGTTTAGGTTTTGATAATTGGTTTCCTCTTGGATTCATATATTGTCTTAGGTTAATTATTTCAACTCTTCTGTTTTTTTTTTTTTTTGTTTTTTTTTTTTCTGAGACACAGTCTTGTTATGTTGCCCATGCTGGCCTTAAACTCCTGGGCTCAAGAGATCCTCCTGCCTCAGCCTCCCAGTAGCTGGGACTATAAGTGTGCACCACCACACCTGGTTGCTTCTACTTTCTTTGTGTTTTATCTATTGTTGCTTTACTAACTTCTTGAGGTGAACCTTTAATTGATTTGTATTTATTCCTTCTCTCTTTTTCTCTCTTGTCTGACATTGGTAGTGTTACATCAGTTATATTGTCATTATTATTTGCCTGGAATGTCTTTTTCCATCACTTTATTTTCAACCTCTTTATATTGTTTTGTTTTAGGTGTCTTTACCAATATTTAGCTGGATTTTCTTTCCTTTTATTCATTCTGAAAATTTATCTTTTAATAGGTGATTTTAATCCAGTTTGAGACCAGGGTAACAAACCTTCAGTGTAGACTAGAGACCTCCAGGAAAGTGGACAGGAGGAAACCACCCAAGGAATCAAACACTGTCAGAACCATTAACCCATCAAGTGACCTCTACCTTCGAGCTGTGGGCTTCCGTCCCTCAGCCCCCAGGAGTCTCCTGAAAGTCTTTAGATGTGGTTCTGGATGCCCCCATAATCTCAGCTGTCCCTGTAGTTTGGGAGGTGAATGTTCTTTAGAGTGGTAGAGTTCAGGCTTTGATCATGGTGCTTTTGGTCTTTCCACATTGCATTAGCTCATGGTATGGGAAGATCCTGATGTTGGACTCTGTCTAAGTAGGGACTTTTTATATCCACCTCTTCATCCCCCACTTCCAATATGGTGCCTGATCATATATGCTATGGTCTGAAAGTTTTTGTCCCCCCCAAAATTCATATGTTGAAACCTAACCCCCAAGGTGATGGCATTGAGAGATGGGGACTTTGGAAGGTGATTTAGGTCATGAGAGTGGCATCCTCATGAATGGGATTAGTGCCCTTAAAGCAAAGGCCTAAGGGAGGTTGTTCTGCCATGTGAGGACACAGCAAGAAGGCACTATCTTTGAAGCAGAGAGCAGCCCTCACCAGACACCAAGTCTGCTGGCACCTTAATCTTAGACTTCCCAGCCTCTTGGAACTGTGAGTAATAAATTTCTGTTGTTTATAAATTAATCAGTCTAAGGTATTTTGTCATAGCATCGCAATGGAGTAGGGCAATATGCATATGTCTGTGCAAATAGACAGATAGAGATATCCACCTCTACATCTATATTTAAATCTGTATCTACACCTACCTACATCTATATATGTGTGCCTTGACAAGGATTCTCTCCTTGACAAGTTTTGATCAGACTCCTCTGAGTCCTCTTCTAGACTAGGCCTTGATCTTGGCCTGCTGAGCTCAGTTTTAGCAAAGAGTCCTGCTAAGCCAGTTTATGGAGAATCCCTCCTCCTTGATATCTGATTACCCTTGATATCTAAGCAAGATCCTCATCCCCTACCCCTGATGTCTAAGTCCTGGGCTTGCCTTTAGCAAGAATCTTGTTAAGTCAGTTTAGCAAGAATGTCCTGCCCTTGATGTCTAATCAAGTTCTTCTGAGTTATTTCCATCCACTGACCCCCTCACTCTGCTCCTCGGCTGTAAATCCTCAGCTGTCTTTGCAGTATTCAGAGTTGATCTCAGTTCTAAACTGAAGTCTTTCTCCTCTACTGCAATAGCTTGAATAAAGTCTGTCTTGCCAAACAAATGTCCCTGCAAAATTTTCCTTTTGCAGTCTTCTATATATTAATAAATGAATGATGTGAAGTTGGAGAAGTGCTTATAAAGTTGCAAGAAGTGTCCTGTTGGACTTTGAAATTCAATGCTTACACAAGTACATGGCTTGCTGTTCCCAAAGATTGCACCTCAAACTTGCTCTCATTTGCTTATGGAAAATATCTTTGCTAAATGCTGTGCCCAGTTGCTGAAATGGCTGATGTATCTTGAATGTAGGCTGCGGGAAGTGCTTGCATTTCACATCTGTGAGACAGCGACATTTAGAAGCTGGAAATCTAAGAGACCTTTTGCCTTAGTCCATTTGGGCTGCTGTCACAGAATACCATAAAATGGGTGACTTGTAAGCAAAAGAAATTAATTTCTCATAGTTCTGGAGGCTGGGAAGTCCAAGATTAAGGTGCTGGCTGATTTGGTGGGGCTGCTTCCTAGTCTATACACGGCTGTCTTTGGCTGTGTACTCGCATGGTGTAAGGGGCGAGGGAACTCTCCAGGGGTCTCTTTTATGAGAGGATTAATCCCATTTCTGAGGGCTCCACCCTCATGACCTACTCACCTCCCAAAGGCTCCACCCACTCTTAACACCGTCCCCTTGGGAGTTAGGATTTTAACCTATGAACTTGGGAGGACACATTCAGTCCATAGCACCTTTCAACCTGCAAACCACACAATGATGTGCTCAGAGGAGCCCTTGGAGAGAAGCCCATGCAAGTGAGATTGTGAAGGAGAATCCAATTATCCTTCATCCTTTTGGCCTTGGTTACCACATTGACAACAATGAAGACCCAGTTGCGAAAGGACTTAGCTGCCAGGACAAATGCATTTCAGTTGGTGGAAACTCCAGCTGCGGGTGTCGTGCCAGGCTGTGCTCTGTTCCAGCCGACTGGCTTTCGTTGAATAGAACCTTCAAGGGGGCCTCATCGTCAAGCAGCGAGCTCGTGCCTTATCTGAGGCTGGGTGAACTGTTGCCAGGGATCGGTCGGTTGTTGACAGTGAGAAGGCCTGGACAAGAAAAGGAAAGTGTTACTGTCGTGTAGTTTCTGTGGTGCTGAGGGGAGTTTCTGATGAGCAGTGGGGAGGCTGGGCCAGGAGGAGACGGTCTTGGGTCTTGATCTCCTTTGGCCAACTAGAGAAGCTAATCAGGGGCCAGTGAGGCAGGTGCCAGGACGTTCATTGCAGCCGTACTTGCAGCAGTGAAGAATGGAAAACAACCTCAAACGACCTAAATGTCTATCGGTAGAGGAATGGCTGAGCCGAGCAGCACTATGTAGCCCTTTACAACAATGAGGTGGAGCCCATTAGGCAGCACGGTAGGTCCCATGGTAGACCCAGTGCCCTTCTTTATAACACATAGCTTGCAATACTCCTTGTGCTAGCCTGAAATGAGATTCATGAACACACGTAAACCTACTACACAGAAATTTAAAAATAAAATGTGTTCTATGGAGCTACCTATAGCATAAAAGAGAAATAAAAGGAAAGTAACTTGTAATAAAATTGTATTTCACTCTGTCAGTGCTTAGGCAGGAGTAGACTAAGAGACATAATGCAGTAGTTAAACGCTTGCCCCTGTGCCTAGGGCCTCCGATTCGGTGCTGATGCTGGGGGTTGTGTGGGCAGCTCAGTTACTGGGAGCAGCACTGCAGCTGTGATGAGATTTCTTTAAAAATTAAGTGGCGAGTAGTGCCTGCTAAAATTATGAGCAAAACAAAATATACTTTCTCTACAGTGCTAGGATGCAGGGCAAGCCCTGGCTGGGTGGGGTCACAGAGGCATTGCAGGTTACTTGGCAGCCGCATTTCCAACATCGGGGGGTGGGGGTGGCATTGCCCTTGGTAAGAACCTCAGGCTTCTGCACCTGCTCATCCTACGGATGAAGAGCCTGCTGTGCAGAGAGGGGAAGGGGCTTGTCTGTGGTTAAAGGCAGAATGGGAGCCAGCACCTGACACCCTTTCCACAGTACTTATTAATCACCTCCTGGTTGCCTTCCACCTTGCCACGGAGTCAATGGGAAGACACGGGCCCTAGGATAGGAAGCCGGGGTGTTGGTGGGTCCTAGCTCTGCCAGACCACTTAACCTCTCTGAACATCAGCTTTATTTCATTTTAAAATAATTTTTGAATATTTTTTTTTATTTTGAAGCTATTTCAAACTTACAGGAAAGATATAAATACAGTACAAACTTACAGAAAAGATATAAATACAGTACAATGAGCCTTCCCCCGCCCATTTCTCTGAACCATTTGAGCGTAAATTGCCAACCTGATGCTCTGTCATCACAGAATATTTTAGTGTATATATCCTACAAAAAAAGACGTTCTCCTACAGAACCAAACTGCAGCCATCAAAACCTGGAAATTCACATCAATATGCTACTACTCAGTAATCCTCAGACCCTCACCAAGTTGTGCCACGTGTCTCAATGACATCCTTTTAGCAAAAGGACCCAGTGCAGAATCACACGTTCCATCGAGTTGACGTGTTTTTCTAGTCTGCTGTGGTCTAGAGCAGTTTCTCTGTCTTTCCCTGACTCCCGTGGCCTGGGTGTTTTTGATGAATCCAGGCCAGTTATTTTGTTAGTGCCCCTCATTCAGAGTTGGTCTAATGTTGGCATGATTAGGTTCAAGAGATGCCTCCGTGACAGGATGGCTGCAGAAGTAATGCCATGTTCTTTCTGTTGGCAGTTTTATTTTATTTTATTTTATTTTATTTTTTGGCAGTTTTATTTTAAATGTGATCATAAGGAAAGCTGGGCTCATTTATTGTCCCCTCACCATGGCCAGCACTGGACCTAGTGCTTTACCCGGATGATCTCATTTAGTGCTCACGTGGGGTATGTTCCATTGCAGTCACCGCTCTAGAGGTGAGCACACAGTGGCCCAGAGAGGAGAAGTAACTTGCCCAGCTTAGGTGACAATCAGAGATGAACCAAGACTTGAACTCGGGTATTCTAGCTTCACAGCTCCTGAATGTATTGACTGTGGTCAAAGAGAACCCGAGTCAGATGCCAGCTAAAGTGGTGAAGACAGATTTTAATCAGAAACGATTGCAATTGGGGAAAATAGACTTTGGTATAGAACTGAGCTCAATTCCAAATACAGGGACAAGTGCGGGTTTATAGCTTAGGAGCAAAGTTAGAAAATTACTAAGTGGAGACATCAAGGGTCGAGAGATTTTTGCTAAACCAACTTAACGGGATTCTTGCTGAAGGAAGCCCAGGGTGATCAGATATCAAGGGTGGGGGCTTTTTGGTAAAACTGGGCTCTTCCATCTAGGCAGGGACATTCCTGGCACCGCAAGGACTAGAAGGTGGGTCCTCCTCTCCCCTCATCTGCTCCCATTGTCTTTCTCCAGGAGTGGTGGGGATCACTCCCCCGTGAGCTCTCCACGTGGCTTAACCTTTCTGTCTTCCGCTTTCTCATCTGCAATCAGGACTCCTGTCCTTCCACCTTGCTCGTGGTGGTGGTGGGGCGGGGGAGGATTGAGACGACAGATGGAAAAAAGCTTTGCAAATTTCCTCGTGAAGGTAAAGGATTATAGGCTGCTGTTTTGGCTCACTCCCAGGCACAAACCCGTGAGGGAGTATCTGCCACATGAAGATGCAGTTAGTCACAGTCCCCGTGTGAGCCGACCAGTTGGTGGGGGCTGGCCGGGTTAGGGGAGGGTAATGCCAGGGAGGCTGTTGCCATGGTGACTTGGTGGTAGCCCTCCCCAGCCTCCCTAATCCCAACCCCTGCAGCCAGGTTTCCAAAGCGCTGTTTTCCTGCACATGGAAAAGCTGTTTCCACCTCTGTGAAACCTGCATTGTGTCTGACAGCTGGAACCCAGCCCCTCAGAAGACCCCAGAAGGTCCTCCATCTTGAGGAGCAGGGCTTGGGCTTCCCTGAGCTTGCAGGGCGAGCCTGGCTGCATCTGTGAGGATGTGCTGTGACCCAGAGCCAGCTGCGTGGAGTGACATGCGGCGAGTGCTCCTTTCTTTGTTTCTCTCTGATTTATCTCAGTTGTGTTCATAAAGGTGACTTGATTCTGTGGTCATTTTAAACAATGAGCGGCTCAGTCTTATTTGCCCCACAATTACAGCTCAGCTTCTGACTGTAATTGATGTTAGCCAGGCCGGGTAATGTTATATCTTGCAAAGATTGGCTCATTAATTGACTGTGGAGATGTCACCCACACACTGGAGGTATTAACAATCATAGGCCTTAAGCAGTGCTGACTCAGCAATGGCAGGGCTGCAGGTTTCTGTTGCTTCCTTCAGGATGAAATCCCAGCAGTGGGATTGCTGGGTTACAGGGCACAGATACCTGTGTGGGTCTTGATGTGTTTTGCTAAATATTTTCCCCAAATATTGTACCAGGTTTTAATGCCATTAACCATTTATGAATGTTCTCATTTCTCTACAGTCCTACCAGCATTTGATTTATTAATTCTGTTTCCGGGTGCTAATTTATAGGTATGAAATGGTGCATTATTGCCTTCCTTTGCATTTGGGGGACTTGAGTGGTTTAATTTGCATATCTTTGATTACTAATCTATTCTACATGTTGGTTTATTGTTTTTCCTCCTGTGTATTGTCTGTTTATATTCTTGGCTCCTTTCGGCTGAGTTGGTTTTTTTTTAGCAGCTTTATCGTCTCTAAGGAGCCACACGAACATGAATAGACACAGTTCCCTGAGGTCTAGAGTGCGGATAGCCCACCCGTATGGCCACACTGCTCACCCACTCAGGACTCTGCTGTGAAGGAGGGGGGCAGCAAGGAGGACAGCAGCTCATTCTAAGGGTGCCAGAGAGCTCAGCTGCATGCGTTAAGTCCATTTTTGAGGGTCCTCTATTCGTTCATCTAAAAAAAGGAGGGAACAACTAGATCACCTCTGAGTCTGTTCCATTTCCTCTAATCCTTAACTCTGGCATCTCGGCAGGTGGGTGCAGAGGGGATGCAGAGATGAACGCAGCATGACGCTGCCTCAGGTTTCTGATGATCGCGGGGCTGGTGCCCCAACTTCTCACTGCCAGCACGAGCTGCCGTGCTGGCACCACGTACATGGTGCTGCTTGCAGGGGCACTGGGGACTCAGAGAACAGAGAGAGCCATGTGAGCTACTGCTGTGTAGGGTGTGGAGGACAGTCCCAAAGAATGGGTAAGATTTGGCCAGATGGAGAGATGACAAGGGCTTGCTAGGTGGGGGAGACATCTTCTAAGCACTGTGGACAGTGTGTGGTGTTTTGGGACAGTGAGGCGTTGAATCAGGCTTGAGCACATGATTCCCACGGGAGCTGGGGCCACTGTAGGCCGAGGAGGAAGAGTGGTCCCTGCTGCGAGGCATCTGGGCCAGGCCAGGTGGAGGATATCCACGAGTGGGGCACAGAAGGCTGTCCGGTGGTGGGAGCACGAGATGACAGCAGTAGGTAGACACAAGGTGGACAGCTCTCCAGCGGGGCCCAGCAGAGGCTCCTGGCTTGTAGGTTCTACGTCGGGAGGTACTGGCTGCTGGGGCACTGTCAGGCGCTGTGAGTGGTCTGGGGCATGCTCTGCAGGCTTGTCCTGGTGCAGCCTGAAATTCCCTCAGTCCGGCCCCATATTCCTAGAAACAAAAGATAGCAGCGTGGAGTGAGAAGAACATGTGATCTTTTTGTATGTACTTATACTGGGTCAGTGCTTGTATGTTAGTGGGTCCCTATCTGTTGGGTACATCCCACAGAAAAGAAAGGCTGGGTAACATTTTTGTGTGTGTGGTAATTTTGGGGTACTCGTTTATGAAGTAGATCCATAGAACTTACGCTAAGACGAGACCACTCTAATGGCGCCATTTTCAGAGCATTTTCACATCAGCTGTGTGAGCCTTGATTTTATATACTGCCTGGTGTTTCTCTTGCAGGGTTTCTTGTGGGGAGGCCTCATCCCCTCGGTGGGACAGTAAGCTCTCTGAGGACAGGGCAATAATAACAGGGCCTGACCACAGGGTGAGGACACTGTAAGTGTCATGACACAGCTGGCTCTTGATTCTGGGCCACCTTGCAGGTATCTCATCCTTCAAATTCACTAAACTCCCCCGAGACTGGAAGCATAACATGCTGGAATGGACTGGGAGCCAGGGAGCCTGGGTTCACATCCAACTCTGCTGTCCTCTCGCTGTGCAGCCTTGAGCTGGTCATTTTATTCTCCTGTGCCTCAGTTTCCTCAACTGTAAAATGAGGGAGCCATTGTAAAATGGAAGACAGGATATATATTTCAGATTCTCATCCATGATCATGTTCTTTCACATGCTCATGTGACTTTCCACGGACACAAATCCCAGCCCTGTGGGCAGACACACTGGAATGTCCTGGAGAATGGGGAAGACCATCTTGTCCATTCTGCACCTTCCTCCCAGATCTTCTGCTCTGCCTCCATTCACAGATGCTCAGATGGCACCAGTCCAAAGCATTCTGTCCAAGAAGGGCCAAGGACAGACCACTCTCTCCCATTTGGTGCTGGAAATAGATCTTGATGACTTGGAAGGTTCAGAGTGTCCACATCCCCCCAGTGCCTTTCCGTGTGGCCACATTCTGCTAAGGGAGTGGTGCGGAGCCCATGGAGCCCAAGCTGAAGGCACCTGGCACTCACTTCCTAATGAGAAGGGACAATGAGAGCTCAGGGAGAGTTTGGGAGCCTCAGGTCCATGATGTGTAGTTGCTCTGTGATGCTGGGAGTGGCCCAAAGGAGAGGACTCCAGGCAGAAGTCAGGTGGGGGTCTGGGATGGGAACTAGGGGCTTCCTTCAGATGAACTGTTACTTTGCAAAGCATTGTCCCATGAGAAAACAGCTCTTTCTGAAGCCAGTGACTTAGTGCAGTTTTTCCCACACAGTTCTGGCAGCGCCGGATCTTTATTATACACCATGGCAATAATAATCACCATGATAATAGCAACACTCCATTTGTTCAGTCTCTTAACTTGGAAATAAATAAGACCGCTGATCTAGTGTGAGCTCCTCTCTAGTCTATCTGCCCCATCATTGCTTCACAGCAATCACGTAGCCCCCCGGGCAGACGGCGCCCTGCTCAGCACTCGAGATATTAAATCCACCTAGAAGCAGGTATAATGATGCTGACCCCGCAGGGATGTTCCAAGAATTAATTCCTGTGGGCTCTCTGTTCCGCTCTTCTCCGACACATTCAATCTTAGGAACCCACGAGTTGGTGACGTTTATACCATGAATTAAGACATTCCGCTGTTGCCCCTGGAACTCTTCATTACGATCCTGAGTCAATCAATGGCAAGGAGGAATACTATTTATTAGTTAAGTGGATGCTATTGAACTCTTCATTTAAGTGGCTTTTAATTCAGTGTTCTTGCTGTCCTCCGCTTTGCCCTCGCTCATACACATTTGCCCAGTAAAGCTCGGTGTGGGGCCATGCTGCTGCCTTTTACCATGATTTTAGGGTTTTTCTGGAAAATAGTTTTCAGCTGAGAAGAGGCAAGACACTCAGAGTGGGCAGAGAGGCCAGACTGGCAGGCCTAGAACAGGCTTCACCGCTGCCTGCTTGGAGGAAGTGGGCGGTCTGGGAGGAGTGAGTCAAGACGGCTTTTCAGATAAGCTTCTGCAGCTAATGTGGCCTTCTCTGGTGTTTTGTGCTTTGGTTTTACCAACTTGAAAACTCTACTGCTCTTCTGCCACTGAGATATGAGTAGGTGGGATGCATAAAACCTCTCCCTGACCGGAAGCAGGCTCCGACTGGCTCCCTAGAGGAGGCTGTGGCAGTCTGGCTCAACCTATTGCACACCCAGGAGTACCTGTGACATTATCACCACATCAGAATAATGAACATATCCTTTACCCCAAAAGTTTCCTTGTGCTCTCACTCCTTCCTGTCCCTAGGGGCAGGGGATGCTCTGGGAGAGATCTGCTTTCTGCCATTAGAAATTATTTGCATTTTCTAGAATTTTATGTAAATAGAATCACACACTATGTATTCTTTTTTATGTGGTTTCTCTCGCTCAACATGATTATTTTGAGATTAATCCAAGTTGTTGCATGTATCAATAGTTTATTTCTATTGCTGAGTAGTGTTGCATGGTATGGATATATGATGGTTGTTTATCCGTTTGCCTGTTGGTGGACATTTGGGCTGTTTGCAATTCATCGTTATTGCAAATTAAGTTGCTATGAACATTTATGCATGAGTCTTTGTATGGACTTATGCTTTCATTTCTCTTGGGCACATACGTAGGAGGGGAATGACTGGATTATGTGGTAGGTATATCTTTAACTTATTAAGAAGCTGCCTAACTGCTTTGCAAAGTAGTTGTACCATTTTCCACTTCCACCAGCAATGTATGAGAGTTCTGGTTATTTTGCATTCTCCTCGACATTTGGTATTCTCAGTCTTCTCAATTTTAGCCATTCTACTTGTTGTGTAGGGGTATCTCCTTGTGGTTTGAATTTGCATTTTCCTACAGCTAAACTAATGATGTTGAGAATCTTTTCATGTGCTTACTTGCTTGCCATCCATATCTTTTTTGGTAAAGTGTTCAGATCTTTTGCCTATTTGCGGAGAGGTTTTTGATTTCTCATTATTGAGTTTGGGGAGTCATGTATTCTGGATATAAGTTCTTTATCAGATATGTGAGTTGCAAATATTTTTCCGATCTGCAACTTGTCTTTTCATTCTCTTAACTGTGTCTTGCAAGGACCAGAAATTCTAAATTTTGGTAAAGTCTGACTTTTCAACTGTTTTCTTTAATGGATAGTACTTTTGGTGTCATATCCAAGACATCTTTGCCTAACTTGAGGTCACAAAGATTTTTCTCTTATGTTTTTGTCTAGAAATTTTACAGCTTTAGATTTTATATTCAGGACAGTTATCCATTTTTAGTTAATTTTTATATCTGGTATAAGTATATATCAACTTTCATTTTTTTGCATATGAATATCTAATTGTTCCAGCACAATTTGTTGAAAAAGCTATTCTTTTCCCACTGAATTACCTTTTACACTTTTGTCAGAAGTCAGTTGTTTACATATGGGTGGCTTTATGGTTATTTTTAGACTCTATTCTGTTTCATTGATCAGTTTATCTGTCTTTGTGCCAATACCAAACTATCTTGATTACTGGAGCTCTATGAGTCTTGAAATGAGGTAGTGTCAGTTATCCAAATTAGTTCTTTTTCAAAGTTGTTTTGGGTATTCTGGGTCTTTTGTATTTTCATATGAACTTTAGAATTAGCTTGTCAATTTCAACAATAACAAAAAAGCTTGCTGGGAATTTGATTGGGATTGCATTGAATTTTTAGATCAATTTGGAGAGAATTGACATGTTAATAGTCTTCCAACCCGTGAACATGGTGTATCTCTCCATTTATTTAGATCTTTAATTTCTATAAGCAATGTTTTGTAGTTGTCAAAACAAATTTTGCACATCTATTGTCGTATTTATCACTAAGCATTTCATATAACATATCTTGATGCTATTGTAAGTAGTTACTGTTCTTTTTAAATTCCAATTTTCAATTGTATGTTGCTAGTATTAACATACAGAAATACAATTAGTATTTGTATATTGATCTTGTACCTTGCAAACTTGGTACAACTCTCTTATTAGTTCTAGTAGCTTTTTTGTAGATTTCATTGTATTTTCTACATAGACAATCATGTTGTCTGTGAATAAAGGCAATTTTACTTCTACTCTAATCTGTATGGTTTTTTTCCCTTGTCTTTTTTTATTGCACTTACTAGAACATTCAGGACATGTTGTATAGGAATAGTGAAAATAGATACCTTTGACTTATTTCTGATTTTACGGGGAGACATTCAATTGTTCACCATTAAGTATGATGTTAAGTATAGGTTGGCTTGTTTGTAGATGCCCTTCAGTAGGTTGAGGACATTCTCTTCTATTCCAAGTTTATTGATAGGTTTTTTTTTTCCTTAATCGGAAAGGGATGTTAGATTTTATCATATGCTTTTTCTGCATCTATTCAGATGATCATATGGTTTTCTTTTTTAGTATGTTAATATTGGTAGACTCACATTGATTTTCAAATGTTAAACCCACTTTGCAATCCTGAGTTAAATACCACTGAGTCATGATATTTATTCTTTTTAAATATTGCTGAATTCTATTTGCTGAAATTTCTTTTTTAATTTCTGTATCTTGTTCATGAGGGATATTAATCTATAGTTTTCTCTTCTTGTAATGTCTGATTTTGATATCAGAGTAGTGCTACCTCATAGAATGAATTAGTATGTATTCCCTTCTCTTTATTTTCTGGAAGAGTTTGTGTAGAATTGGTATAGTTTCTTTTTTAAATGGTAGAGTTCACCAATGAGGCCATCTAGGTCTGGAATTTTCTTTATGGGAAGGTTTTTAACTACAGATTTAATTACCTTAATAGCTAGATGGCTATTAAAGTTATTTCTTTCTTCTTTAGTTTTTGCTTCAGGTTTTTCAAAGCTCTGTTATTACAGAAAAGTTTTGTGTATAATAGTGTCCGATTGTTATGTCCTCCTCGTAATGAATAGATCCTTTTATCATTATGAAGTTACCTCTTTTTTATTCTGGTAATATTTTTGCTCTGAAATCTACTTTGTCTAACGTTAATGTAGCTACTCTAACTTTCTTTTGATTAGTATTAGCATGGCATATATTTTTTGATCCTTTTATTTTCATCTATTTATCTCTTTATATTTAAAGTAGGTTTCAGTTTATAGTTGGGTCTTCCTTTATTTAATCTAACAATCTCTGCCTATTAATTATAGTGATTATACCAGTTATGTTTAATGCGATTATTGATGTTTAGGTTTAAATCTATCATCTATTTGTTTTCTATTCATCCCATCTTTTCTTTGTTCCATTTTTCCTTTTCCTACCTTCCTTTGAATTGAATATTTTTTATGGTTCCCTTTTATTTCCTTTGTTCACTTATTACCTGCAACTCTTTGTTTTGCTATTTTGATGGTTGCTTTCAGATTTATAATATAAATCTTTAATGTCACAGTTTACTTTCAAATGATATTATACTTCATGTGCAGTATACAAACTTTGCAGCAATACATTTCCATTTCTCCCCTCCTGACCTTTATGCTAATGTTGTGACACATTTTACTTTTACATATGCTATAAACCCCATAGGATATTGTTGTTATTTTGTATAAATACTCAGTTGTCTTTTAAAATACAGACATAAGTACCATTTCCATTGCTATCACTGTTTTATGTAGGTCCATACATCCACCTGGTATCATCTTCATTCTGCTTGAAGAATGTTCTTTAACATTTCTTGTAGCATGGGTCTGCTGGTTATGATTTTTTTCCCCCAGGTTTTGTAAGACTGAAAAAGTCTTTATTTCACCTTTGCTTTTGAAAGACATTTTCACTGTACAGAAAATTCTACGTTGACAGTTTTTTCTTTCAGTACTTTAAAGATATTCCTCCACTGTCTTTTTGCCCACATTATTTTTTATGAGAAATCTGCTGTAATCCTTATATCTGTTGTTCTGCATGTAAGGTGTCTTTTTTTCCCCTCTGGCTGCTTTTAAGATTTTGTCTTTATTATTGGTTTTGAACAATTTGATTATGATGTGTCTTTGTATACTTTCTTAACATTTCTTGTGTTTCAGGTTTATTGAGCTTCTTAGAACTGTGGGTTTATAGTTATTTTTATTTGAAATCAAATTTAGTAAATTTCTGGCTTTTATTATTTTTTTTGGAGACAAAGTCTAGCTCTGCACTAGAGTGCAGTGGTGTCATCATAGCTTACTGCAACCTCAAACTCCTGGGCTTAAGCAATCCTCTTGCCTCAGTCTCCTGAGTACAAGTGGGACTACAAGTGCTTGCCACCACACCTGGCTAATTTTTCTATTTTTCGTATAGACGGGATCTTGCTCTTGCTCAGGCTGTTCTCAAACTCCTGATCTCAAGCGATCTTCCTGCCTTGGCCTCCCACAGTGCTAGGATTATGGACGTGAGCCACTACACCCAGCCTAGCTATTATTTTTTTAAATACTTTTTTCCCATCCTCCAACTCTCTCCTTTTCTCTAGAGACTTCAAGTACACGTATATTAAGCTGCCTGAAGTTATCCCTATAGTGCACTGATGCTCTATACATTTTTTTATTCCTTTTTTTTCTCTTTGAGTTTCTTTTTGGATAACCTCTATTACTATGCATTCAAATTCCCTATTCTCTTTTTAGGGGAGAGGGAGCAAGATCTAATCTACTATTAACTGGATTCTATCCAGTGTATTTTTCATCTGTCAAAATACAAAATTACAACAAATTTAAAGATCTTAATTGGCTTTTATTTGAGATTCTAGAACCAGGCAACACCTCATTCTATAAAATAGAATATATTACTACTTGACAGTCTGTCACACTCTCTGTACGAGTTGTTCCAACTCACAATACCTTTACAATGCACTGTTATCCCCATAATATTATGAGGAAATGGAAGCTCATGAAAGTGAATAAACTTTTCCAAAGCCACACAACTAAAACCAAGTTTTAACCCCACAGTTGACTCCAAAGCCAGTAGTGCCTTATAATTCAGCCTGCTTGTTCTTCTGGCTGATAGTAAGTGCTCTTTTCAGTTGTTTTTAAAAGTTTATTTCTTCTTTCATTAATTTATTCTGTTAACAAACATTGATTACCTTTTATACACACACACACACGTTACAGTATTAAGGGCTGGATAAAAATATGAGTAAGAACAAGAGTGTGGTCCCTACCTCCTAGGATATTTCTACTTGTACAAAAATTAGAAAATAATTTAAATAAATGCTATAGACTATTTGATATGCTATAATAGATTTGTTAATTTTTTTCAGACATTTTACTTTTAAACATGTGTCAAAATTTTAGTTCAAGCAGGTCGTAAGAAAAGAAGTTTAAGTGGGTTAATTCAGAGATTGTCTCCCACAGAAGAATTTTATAGGAAAACAGGATGATTAGGTAATCACTGTTAGACTGCATACAGTAAAAAAGGCTTGCTTCAAGATCATTAGATCCTGACTGACAGTCAGCTGAGTGGGTGGGTATCTGGCTTCCCAGAAGAGGTCTTAATCTCATTAAAGTTTATCAGAAAATTGCTTAAGCATTTTATCAATGCTAATTTCTTCCCAGAAGGAGGTTGGGAATTACATCATGCAAAAAGTTTCTACCCCATACCGAGTTTGGGACTGTGTTTCCTTATTAGGTATGTGGACAAAATACAGAGGAGCAGAGGAGAGATCGTAGTGGACAACAGCAGCGACACCTCACATGGTTTGAGTGTTTGTCAAGCGGCAGTCCCCGTTCCTTGTGCTTGACAGATATGAATTCACTAATTCTCACACACTGCTTTGAGGTAGATCAGTGGTCCCCCTTTTTGGCACTAGGGACCGGTTTCATGGAAGACAATTTTTCCACAGACCTGAGGGGGTGGGGGGCTGGTATGAGGATGATTCGAGCACATTACATTTATTGTTCAGTCAAACCTCTCTGCTAATGATAATCTATATTTGTAGCCGCTCCCTAGCACTAGCATCACTGCCTCAGCTCCACCTCAGATCATCAGACACTAGATTCTCCTAAGGAGCACACAACCTAGATCCCTCGCATGCACAGTTGACGGTAGGGTTCTATGACAGTCTAATGCTGCTGCTGATCTGACAGGAGGTGGAGCTTAGGCAGTGATGCGAGCGATGAGGAGCAGCTGTAAATACAGATGAAGCTTCGCTTGCTCACCTGCTGCTCACCTCCTGCTGTGTGGCCCAGTTCCTAACAGGCCGCAGACCCAGTACCATTCTGCAGCCTGAGGGTGGGGACCACAGAGGTGGAGGCTTTTGTTATCCCCATTTTTGCAGAGGAGGAAAGTGAGGCACAGTAAGTTTAAATTGCTCAAGGTTTCACATCTGGGGTGCGGTGGAAAGGTCAGGAAGGCAGCATAAGGAAGAGTGGAGAATCTGGTCCCAAGATGGAGGGCGGCATTCTGGGCAGACTGGCCCCCACCCCATTCTCTGCCAGGAAGCCATGCTCATCGTCAGGTGTATGGAGAGTCTGGGTCAGAGAAACTACTTGTTCTCCATGCCCGGGGCTGGGGATGTGCATTTGGGCTGGTCCTTGGCTTTAGAGGGTGGCTGACTCAAGTCCCGGCTGTGTTTCTAGACCTCGCATTCTGGTTTGGGCAGAATGGACACCCCCTTCTACCTAGAAGCTTTCAGAGATATAAGCAAAGCTTCCAGCCAAGGCAAAAACGCATTAGCCCAGCCGGTCACCCACGGGTGGTGAGAGTGGTTTCCAGGGTCATTTTAGCTCTAGCCTGAGTGTTCCCTCTTATATGTTTGTTTATTTGTTTGTTTGGCATATTTGTGCCTTGCCTTTAGGCTCCACAGCAGAGGGAGTGTTAGAAGAGTCCTACTATTGCAGTGTAAATAAAAGTAAAGATGATACCGTTTTACCAGGATGTGTCCAAATTGATAGTTGATGCAGTGTTACTCCAGGCACAGAAAGAGCCTTTCTGAATCGAACCTGTTAGAAATTACAGGAGATTCTGTGTGAAAATTGAAGAGAACATTTAAAAAATAATATCTCTTATGTCAGCTATAAATTCCACTAACCCCAATCCAACTGTTTTATTATTTTTACATATTATCTCTTCTAAATGTTATACATGCTGGGAGTGTTGTCTGTGGTGCATACCTACTATTTTGTATTCTGCTTGTTTTCAATGACCAGTGGATCATAAACATTTTTCATGTTTCTGCATAATTATCATTTTAATGGCCACATAATATTCCATTGTGCAGAGGTACTGTAATTTATTAAACCATTCCCCTTAATGTTGGCCATTTATGTGTTTTCAGTTTGGGGCTTTTATAGATAACACTGCAGTGAGCATCTTCTTGCAAATAGCTTTTTGCTGCTGTTGAATTTCCATAGGAATAATTCCTAATAGAGAAATTACTGGTAAAGTATACCGACATGTATATGGCTCCTTCTGTATATTGCTGAATTGCTTTGCAAAAATATTATTTAATACAGTGTCATCACTCTGGAATGAATCTCCTCGTTTTATCTCAACTTCAATAGCAGTTAGCAAAAACATTTTTTCCCTTACTCTGACAGATAAAATGGCATCCCAATTTGCTTTAATTTACATTCCTTTGTTTACTAGTGAAGATTATTTCTCCATGTGTTTGTTTATATTGTATATAATTTTCTATGAATTATCTGTTCATTTATGTATTATGGTCTTGGTGTTTTTCTTATAAATTTAAATGGACTCTTTATAGATTAATCACATTTGTCCTGTGGATTCAAATATTCACCTCTACTTTGTCCTTGTGTTTTTAGTTTTAATTTTCATTATAAAGAAGCTTTGTATTGTTATGTACGGGGATTGTTAATCTCTTAATCTGTGAATACTTTTTATTTTTCTGAAGAAGAGAAAGTAATTCTTCTATGGATCTTTTGAGTGTTTTATATGCCTTTCCTTTATTCATTTATCCAACGCAGAGTTACCTAGTGCCTTTTGTGCATCAGATATCCTTCTAGGCTCCGAGGATCCAAAATTCCCATCTTCTTGGAGATTAAAATTCTAGCAAGAAGGAACAATAAGCAAAAACCTAACATATATGTCAGGCGGCAATACATCTTATAAAGAAAAAAATACAGCAGAGCCAAGGGCTAGAGAATGGCCAGGGAAAGATTTGGTGCTCAGGAAAGGCCACTCACAAAGTGACATTTGAGATGGGGGAGGCAGGGAGGGCCACTGTCTACGGGTATCATTTGGGCAGAGATCTGAATGAGGTGTCAGAGGGAACAGCAAGTGCAAAGGCCCTGAAGCAGGGACATAGGTGGCTTGTTGAGAAACAAAGAAAGCCGTGTGTTTGGAGTGGAGCAGATGAGGTAGAGAACAGGAGAAAACAAGGCCATCACCAGACGATTAGGGGCCAAGGACACTGGATTTAATCTGAAGGAGGTGGGAAGCCACTGGAGTCAGACGAGCGTGAGACAGGCATCTGATTAACCGGATCACTAGATATTTTTACATTTGAATCGGTTTGGCTGATTTAATTTTCCAGGTATATAATCACATCATCTACAAGATACTTTTGTCTCTTTGTTTTCAATATTTATTCCCCTTAGGCTGTCTTTATCTCTCTTTTTTTTTTTTTGACAAGAACTTTCAAGACAATATTAAATAATTGTATCTTTACTAATGATTTCAATAACAAGGATAATAGTAGTCATCTTTGTATGTTCTGAATTTTGAGGAATTACCAATTTAGTTTAAATATGGATACTCTATGATATTAACAAGAATTCTTTTTAATTCCAGCTCTTACATTTTTATTATGAATGGTTGTTGAATTCTATGAAATACCTTGTAAGTATGCATTAAAATTATAAGATGCTTTTCCTATTTGGCATCTTGGTATGGTGTAGCGTATTAATAGAACCTCTTATATGAAGCAATGCTTGTTTGCAACTCTAGGGTAAGCCTACTTTGTCATGTATAATTTTAATATATCATTGGATGCATCACTGTTCTTTTATGACTGTCCTATCTGTGCTCAGAGTCAGCTTACCTGGCCCTTTCCACCCATGACCTATTCCTTCCCTGACTATGGTTCAGGGACCCCGGGGGCGGAGGTGGGAAGACAGAGGATGTGTGTGAGGTGGGGGTCATGTCAAAGCCCCAACAGTGATTTTGCCAGCATCACAACCTCAATTCAGATATGGTGCCTCATCCTTCCTCTTAATTTTAGTCTTAGTTTTTATCAAGATAAATACGCCCATAGTTTAAAGAATCAGTTCAAAAAAACTTATTACAAAAAATGGCAATCCTCCCCCAACCCTACCTTATTTTCCATGTGCTAGAGACAACTACTTTTTCCTTTTGTAGCTGTTTTTTTTTTTTTTAATTTCTATTTCCCTATCTCTAAGTAACATGCTTATACAGCTACTTCTCATGTTTCTACTTTAAACATTATTATTTGCTGGATTTTTCCAACGGAAGATGATGATTTAGCTCCTTTACCCTCCATCTATACCAGAAACACACTTCCCATATCCCATCCTTATGTCATAATTGTGATTAGATTAGTATCTAGTGTTCACAGTATACTATTGTGAAGATGTACTTTGGTCACACCTGAGCTGTATGATTCCTTTCAGGCACAACGTTTTGTTTTCTGGAGTTAATAATTGTCTTGGTTTTTGTATGTCTGTTTGTTTGTTTAGTTTTTTGTGTATTTATCATAAATTCAGTCCAGTACCCTTAACTGGATCAATACTTTCCCAATACTTCCAACTACATCAGGCAATCTCTCAGTTTCATCTCCTCGTTGAAATCTCTCTGGAGACTTCTGACCTCCTCCATTCTTGTCCGGTTGCTCTCTAGTGCACAGCTCTCGGCCTGCGATCACTCTTCTCCAGCATTCTAAAGATTCCCTTTCCCTCTCTGCTGTGTGGATCTCCTGTTTCCTGGATCTAATGTCTTTTCCTTCCTTGGTTTGCTCCTTCGCTTTGTCAGAGCACATCCCCCAGTAGCTTCCTGAGAAGAGGTGCTTGTGATGCTTGACACACTTCCTCCTTCCTCCCTCCATTCCTTTTTTATTAAAAGGGATGGTTTGCAGCTTCCTGCTCTTGCTAATCTGTGGATTGCTTCATCATCCCTGCGTGGTTTTTCAGCCCTTCTAACACTTTGATAACTGATCCCTGTATTAAATTCCCTCTGCGAAGCAACCTGGCACGGCTTTGTTTTTCTGCCCAGACCCTGACTGAAACAGGCTCTCTGGGCCAAACTTTCTAATCAGGGAAGTGTCAGATTCTTGTTGCAAACAGGATAGAGTTGAAATCCTCTTATTTAACAACTTCAGAATCTGATCCCTCCTTAAATTTCTGCAGTTCACCCTCGCTGTTCGCAGATCTCACCTGCTGTTCTTATTGGACTGGTGCCTTCCCTCCCACTTCCATCTCCTCCTCTAAGCAGGTCTTCCTGTTGAAAGCCACACCCTCCCCACAGTAACATTCTGTTCATATTTCAAGGCTCAATTCAAGTGTTATTTCTCCTATGAAGTCTTCCTTCATCTCATACAAAATCCTCAACTTCTCTTCCCTGAGGCTGGAGAGGGTTTTAGGTGGCACCTTTGTTGACATCCTGAACTGTAAGTTTATCTATTTCCCTAGGGTTCATATACCTGTTCAACAAAGATTTCTCAAGCCCCTCTCATGAGCAAAACCCTGTTCCAAATTTGTGAGGGTAAATATCCATTTATGGGCTTACAAGACTTCTGGACCAAAGTATGGATTAATTTAGATTGATCCACCAAAGTGTAGATTAACTTAGATTGGTTTCCTACTAGAGTCTAGATAAACTTGGACATAGGGAATTAGAATTGGGTGGGAAGGATGGGAAAATATAGACCTGGTTGTAGAGAGATTTAGTTGAACTAACAGATAGATGTGAAGACATTATCAGAATGCAATAAGAGAAACACAAATTAAGAAAATAACAGAGAAGCTAAGAGACAGAGAAGGCTGAGTAGGAAGGTCTAACACATGTCTGTTTCTCAAATATGGGAGAATAGTGAGAATAAGAGAGAGGCAATCTTTAAAGACAAAATGGCTGAGGATTTTCTGAAATTGATGAAAAATATAAATTCTCAGATTAGGGAAGTAAAATGAATCCCAAGAAGATAAATAAAAAGAAACACACATTTAGAAACTTGAAAGTGAAATTGTGTAATATTAGTGATAGAAAGATCTTAACTCAGCCAGGGAGGAAAGATAGAAGTCCTACAAGGGACAAGAAAATTGGAAAAAGAGCCAACTTCTCAGTAGCAACCATGGCAGCCAGAAGACGTCTTCAAAATGCTGAATGGGGGAAACGTATCAAACGAAAATTTCATATATATATAAATTCTCAAGAAAAACATATTCATGCAAAGAAAAACTCAGAGAGCTTGCACCAGAACACAGTCACCAAAAGAACTCTTAAAATATGTATTTAAGGAAGAAGGAAACTCATTGCAGAAGGAAGATCTAATATGCAATAGAGAACAAAAACTTTGGTAAATAAATGGGTAAATGTAAAAAAAATAATTTTATAAAAACAATACTGATTAATGATGGGATAAAAGAATTAGTTAGATCTAAAATTTAAATGTGCAACATAGAAGGAAATGAGTACAAGGTGTTCTGCAGTTCTTGATTTGATTAAGTGTTAATTAGTTTTGGACTTCAAGTAAAACATTTATGTTAAAAAATTAAAAGTAAGCACTAAAATAATGGAAATGGAATGTATGACTTGTAAAAGAGCAGAGGAAACTATAATTTAAAAACTTCAGTCCTTTCTAAAGAAGGTTGTAAATGAGAAAAAATAGTGGGAAAATGGTGAATCCAAAAGTACCATACAAAGTGGTAGAATAAATCCATATATTAGTAATTACAATAAATGTAAATAGATTTAACTTACTAATTAGAAGTCAGAGATTGGTCATATTGAATTAACAAAGACCCAAATTCAATCTGCCTCTTTGCAGTTTATGAGACAGAAACATTGGAAGTAAAAGAATGGAAAAAGATATACTTTTGGCAAACACTGGCCAATAGAAAGCTAGTGTAGCTGTATTAATATCACAAAAATAAATTTTTGAAGCAAGAAGCATTATGTTCACAACATAATAGACTTTTCAATTCTCCAGGAAGATATCAATTTTAAATTTATATGCACCTAATAACTTAGTTCAAAATATACAAAGAAAAAAAGACAAGGAAAAATGAACAAATCTGCCCTTGTAAATAGGAGATTTAAATACACCTCTCTCAATAATTGATGAAAAACTAGTAAGCAAATGGAAGAGTTGAAAAAAGTCAATCAAGATGCTTAATGTAGTGGCCATATGTCCATCTCAAGCACACATGAGCAATTGCTAAAACCAGCATTGCATGAGGTCCAAAGCAAGGCTTAATAGATCGTGCAGAAGCACAATGTGGAATGAGTGGATGGTGTGTTGCAATTTGTATCTTAGCAGGTATATATGCACATATAAATACATCTGTGTGCTTACATGGGCATAAAGTATCTCTGGAAGACTAAATAAGAAACTGATAATAGCAATTTCTTCTGTGGAAGAAGACTAGGGCTTAGGATTGGAAAGAAACCTATTTTTTGTCATATATATGTCATTCAATTTTTTCTGCTATCAGTGTTTTTATTAAAATCATAAATTAAATATATATTTAAGCAGTCACAAAAGAAATCGTTTAAGACAATAGAGATATTGTAAAACAACTTGCTATCAATATGACATGTTGTACTGTGAGCCACTGTAAGCTCAGAAAGAAGCCAGTCTGCTCATGGTCTAGTGGAGTTGCAGGAGGAAGAGTTCAGGAGGAAGGGGTTTTTTTTCTGGGTCGTGAGGTTCAGGTAGATTGAGATTGGGAGAGAAAGGGAAGGTGTTCTAGGTGCTGAAACCTCTGGAAGCAGCTCCACTGAGGCACAAGAGCTGTGATCAGTGGCCCTGGAGATTGACGTGTGGGGAAGGACTCTCCCTGGCAAAGTTTGCTGTTGGAAGGAGCAGAGTGGGGGTAGTGACTGATGTGAATCGCATTGACCCAACCTCCGCCTATGGAGACGCCAACCCCAGCCCGGTGGGTTCTGATGTAGCAAGGTTGGCATCTCATAAATGCATTTCTAGAACTTCTTGGCCTTTGACCTTTGCCACTGGCAACCTCTCACCTCCCTGCAGTAGCTGAGATAATTTAGCCAAACATTTTCCTTTATGAAGGAAGCACAGATGAACATGGGTCCTCTCCCAGAAACCGTGAAGACCCATTTAAAGACAACATGGCTTTCAAGACCCAGACCTTGATTTTCAAAACTGCTTCAATTTTATGTTGTAGCTGGGTTTGTGAGTACAGATAAGTGTTTCACAAGTGTCCTTAACTGCTAGGAAGTGCAGGGGACAGCAGGTGGGGCCCGGCCTGCTAGAACAGGGAAGGTAATGTGGGCCGTGAGGTGGCACTGACTGATTCCAGCTCACCCGTCTTCCTGTTAGAATAGCCATTGGATGGTCTTTGTATTTCAGCTTCCCTGCCTGGTATTCAAAGCCTCTTATAATCTAAATTCACCTCGTCTTCAACCATTTTTATTCTTCTATAACAGATTACCAGAGACTGGGCAACTTATAAAGAAAAGGAATTTATTTCTTATAGTTCTAGAGGCTGGCAAGTCCAATATCAAGGCACTGGCATTTGGTGAGGAGCTTCTTGCTGTGTCATCCTGCAGTGGAAGGGAGGGAGTGAAGTGGAGGGAGGGAGGGAGAAAGAGAGAGAGAGAAAGAGAGAAGCTCGCTCTTTTATAACGAAACCACTCCCACAATAATGGCATGAGTCCATTCATGAGCGGGGAGCCCTTATGGCCCAATAATTTCTCATTAGACCTCCCAGCACTGTTGCATTGAGGATTAAGTTTCTGACACATGCTTTTTTGGGGACACATTGAAACCATAGCACGCCTCTCCCATTCAACATCCCTACTTCTGCCCACCTCAAAACCTATCCTCGTACCATACCCTTTCTCCTTCGTGCCTTGCTTGTTTTGGTTATTTTGCCATTGCTTCTAACCCCCATCTCCAACACTTAACCAGGGGTGGGTGTTGATGGTGGTACAGAGATGACGGGCTATTTACCTGCTCTCCATTAATTGTACATCTTAACTGGGGTACTGGGATAAAACTTATATATGCATATGAAACTGCTAAGAATAACTGGTTTATGAGCAGGAGAAATCATGGGAGAATGGAAAGTCTTACTGAATTATGTAGGAGACAAGAGACCTCAATTTTAGTTCCAGTTCAGCCACTGACTCACTATATGTGTCTTTCAATTGCTGCAAAACTAATTACCCCAAAACTTCATGGCTTAAAACAGTGATCTATTATATCTCATGATTTTGTGGGTCAGGAATTTGGACAGATCTCAGCTGATGATCTTTCTGTTCCAGGTGACCTGGACTGAGGTCAGATCGGTGGTACTTAGCTGTCAGATGGGTTGGTCTAGAGGATCTGAGATGGCATCACTCACCAGTCTGGCATCGTGGCAGATGTGACAGTTTCCTAGAGCTGCCTTAACAAAGTATCACAAACTGGGTGGCTTAAAACAACAGAATATATTCTCTCACAGTTCTGCAGGCTGGAAATCTGAAATCAAGGGGTTAGCAGGGCTGTGCTCCCTCCCAAGGCTCTAGGGAAGAATCCTTCCTTGCCTCTTCTAGCTGCAGTGATTGCCATTATTTTTGGCCTTTCCTTGGCTGCTGGATACACCACTCCAGTCCCGGCCTTCATCTTCCCCGGCCTTCTCCCCTGTGTGTCTCTGTCTCTGTGTACAGATTTTCCTCTTCTTATAAGGCTGCCAGTCATATTGGATTTAGGGCCAACCCTAATCCAGTATGACCTCATCTTAACTTGATTACATTTGCAAAAACCCTATTTCCCAACAAAGTCACTTTCAGTGATTGCAGATGGCCATGAATTTTGGAAGGACACTCTTCAGTCCAGTACAGCAGAGTCAGCCAGAAGCTCAGGCTGAGCATCTGCACGTGGTCTCTGCAGCGTGGGGATCTCAGGGTAGCTGTACTTAGGTGGTGGCTCAGGGTTCTTAGGAGAGTGTCCCAGGAGAGCCACATGAAAGCTGCAAGGATTCTTATGCAGTGGCCTCAGAAGTCACAGAATGTCATTTCTGCCACATTTCATTGGTCATGCAAATCACAAGGCCAGCCGATATTCAGGGGAAGGGGATTAACTCCAACTCTCGATGCAAGAAGTGTCCAAAAACTTATGGCCATCTTCAACCTGCCACACTGTGTTCCGTGTACCATGGTAGATGTTTTCATACTTATTTGCTCATTTAAGCCTCATAACCATCTGAGTCAGGTTATGCTCACTCTTCATGTGGGAAAACCAAGGCTCAGAGAGGTCACGTAACTTGTTCAAAGCCACACAGCTAATGAACTATGGAGCTAGGATTTGACCAATGGTTATCTCATTCTAAAGCATGTTCTTTCCAGGACACTACCCTAGAAAAAAAAAGAGAGCCAGTTCCTTGTTAGTACTCAAGATCTAGAACTGCTCCAGAAACCTTGGGACGGCATACACGTGCGCCTCTGTGCTCACGCCATCACAGGCAGCCAGGGATTATGGTACCCACAACAATGGTAGGATTTCCCTGGGTCTCGACTTCTCCACCAGGAACATCATTGAACTGCTAAGCCCTCCCTCCTTTCATCAGTCAGCAGTCCCGGGGGTCTCAGATGTGCTCACTGGTGCAGCAGTTGGCATCAACAGCTGTGCCCACCTCTGCAGAGGCACTGGCTGCTGTCCCTGGAGGAGAAGGCTGGACCATGAGCCTCGTCCCATTGGTCCTCCTGCATGTCAGGTCTCGTGTTTACCCTTCCCCTAGCAGCCTTTGTTAACTCTTCCTGTATGGCCTGAGTCTAGATGAGGTCGCTGCACAGGTGGGGCCCATAGAGGCAGGCACACCCCAGTGTGGCCGGGCTGAGGGCGCCATGCTGCTGGCCTCGGGCTGCTTCTCCTTGGATCATCCGTAGCTGCACAGCCCCACTGTTGGCAGCTCCCGTCCCTGCCCCATCTGATGATATCCGCACCCCCCCACACACCCATCCCCTCCTGGGTCTGGCATGTCCGATTCAATTCCCTTCACAGACATGTGCTGAATGCAAGTTATGGCCAAAAATCTGTCCGAGGTATGGGGGCAGCACACCAGCCATGGCTCTGGGGAGTAGAAAGAACCCATAAGCACCATTTTAGTTCAGTGGCTTTATTTTGTAGGAGAAACTGAGGAACAGAGAGGGAAAGGAGAAATACAGAGGGCTTCAGTCTGAGAGCCGTGTTTAATCCAGGGTCACCTCCCACACCCCTTGGTCCCTGTTGGGTTGCTCCAGTTGGGTTGGGGCAGACATTCTGCAAGCACTGCTTAAACCAGCCAGCCGGGACCCCGGCCGGGGGAGGGCAGCACTGTGGGGGGAGAGGCGGGCGATGAGACTTCCCAGCCTTCTTCAGGGGAGGCTGTTTGATGAGCCTGTGAGAAGGAATGTTGATTCCTGCACTTAGTTTCTCTTTATTGCTAATCTGCACAAAGAAACGTTAATGATTTTAATTATAGGGTTGGGTTAATACATCATGTAAATGATTTTATTTAGAAAATGCAAACTAATCCCCTTTGCTGCAAGGCTCTGCCTGAGGCCCTCCCACCCGCTTGCTGGGGCAGGAGGTTGGGAGGCGGGGGTGGGGCCTCCCTGGGGCCTCCCTGCTTCCTGGGAGGCAGAGCCTGCCAGGCAAGTGTGCGACACATTCCTCGCCACGTGGAGGCCAGAAAGAAAGCCTGGTTCCCCCTTGGCCGCCCCTCAGCGCCCCACACCTGCGCTGCTCTGGACCGAAGGCCCCTGCGGGAGACAGTCTCAAGGCTGCCTGGCTCTTCAAGCCGTCCCCGTTCCTTCCTGCCGACGCTTCGACAGTTCCCGCCAACGGAGCTGATTATTCCTCAATTTGTTCCAACCTGAAAATAAAGACAGATAAAGTGAAAATATTCTGGGAACAATGCCAAGCCAAAGGCATTAAATTATTAAGCGATCTCTATCTGAGTAATGGATTTATGCCCTTTAACAACTTTAAAAGAAATATAATGTTTTTCAATACCCTCTTTTAGGGAACTTCTTATAAATGAACTGTCCATTTTATTAGTATTAAAGGAAATGGGGATTGAATCGGAGCTTCTAGGGTGGGTGATTATCTGCAGATTTCTCCTTAGAGCTGGCAAAATTAACAACATGGAATAATCCACACATTTTTTTAAAGGGCACTTTACAAGATATTGTACAGTAAATTGGAAAATGTATAACTATCCATCAAGGTAAATCTTGGGAATAAAATAATTAGAAACCACACAACCATGGCCAGGGAAGATTAGAGCTAAAATTAGACCCTGCGTGGCTGTGTTTTGAAGGTGCAGAGTGGGCGCTGGGGGTGGCACAGGCAGGAGGCTGGCGGAGCAGGCTCGGGCAGAACGTCGGGGTCCTGGGGGAGTTGCCCGGGTGGGCACGCGGGGGCTGTGCGTGGTTCTTGGCATTTTGATTAGATTTGAGGGGGATGAACAGGCTGTTTTGACTGGAATCTGGCGACCGCCTTGTTTTTCCTCCCCGTTTCCCGTGACCCTGGCCGTCTGCACCTCCAGCCTGGCACGGCCCTCCGTGCTTGTGTTTCCAGATGGTTCGAGGCTCTGTGGCTGCCGCTGGAGAGCCAGATGGATTCCTTTCGTAGGGGGAAGGGGGAGGGAAGGGGAGACAAGTACCCTTGATGCTGAAGTCTGGAGTGTGCGTGTGAGAGGGAGAGTGTGAGGGGTGCACGCACCCGCACGATGGGGGTGGAGGGTGCGTGTGTGTGTGTGTGTGTGTGCATGTGTGATACCCTCTGAACTCAAACGCTTATGGTCTTTACTTCTGCTCGGAGCCTCCTGACACCTGGCATCCAGGCCAGGGTTGGGGACGGGCAGGGGGTAGCAATCACACCGTGCCAGGGCTGCTTCTCCCCTTCCTGCCACAGCCTCTGCCCTTGGCAACTGCCCTCAGGCTGGCAGGTGGGGTGGGCAAGTGAGGAGGGGTCCTGCCAGGGAGGAGGAGGCAGGTGTGAGGGAGGAAGAGGCCCTAGAGGACCTGCCCCACCCTTTAGCAGCAAGGCCAGCAGTCCCATCACCTTCTCCCACGCCACGGACCCTGTGCTATCTGTGCCCGGCTGATGGCAACATCCTCCCAGCCAGAGTCGGCTCAGGAAGGGACCCGCTCTCAGGACTGGCCCATAACAAAATCACCTGTGGTCAGAACCAGCAACCGGCCTTAGGTATCTTGTAATCTACCTCTCCCGTGCGGAAACTGAGGCCCACACAGACGAAATGCACGGATGTGAGCCAAGTACTTGTTGGTCCTATGCTTGTTGCTGCTATTTATTGCCTGCGGTTATACTTTCCGGCCAGTCCTGCCTCCCAGCTCAGGAGCCGTGCCATTGAGAGCACCTCCTGCCTGTCTACCTTGCTTAATGGCAGCCTCTTCATTCAGGGAGGGGCTGGAAGCATCTTCGGGGTGGGGCTGGCCTCCCCAACGCCCTCTCACTCCGTCACCTCTGCTCCTGGTGTCCATCCCTTTCCTCTAACTTCCACACCACAGAGCATCAGACCTTCAGTGTGGAATTAGAGGTTATGCCCTTTAATGTCCGCTGCGTCTCCACGGGTCCCTGGGACTGCTGCCCTCTTGCTCCGAGAGGGAGGGGGCGAAGAGAGGGCAGGGGACCACCCCCAAGTATACAAAAATTATAATGCCTTCCAGGCGGCCTATAATTTTTAATTTTTCCTAATCTCCCAATTTTCCCTTTTACTTGCTAGAAGGCAAAGACTAGTCCAGCAATTTCCAATGAAAATTTTTGTAGTAAAGCAGGATTTAGTCAAACAAGGCTCCTGTTTAATGAGGGCCTGAAAGAGCAAAACCCTAAGAGGTGGTCGGTTTATTCCCTGTTCACGATAGTCTTCAGGCCGTTGCAGTAGTGATGGTGATAATGATAATACTAATAACAACCAAATACAATACAAACAGCCATTGACACTTTGGTCATTTGAAATTCCTGTGGCAAAGGTGAGACTAGGAGCAGACGGATGAAACCTGAAGACTCAGGTGTTTGGTGGAGGCTGTTCCAGGTAAGACAGTGGGACGTCCTCTCCTTAGTGACTAGAGAACTGGCTGAAAGGAAGCGGGTGGGTCAACCTGGCTCGGCCACAAACCCTCAGAAGTGCACCTGTCCAGAAGGATGGAGCGAGAATTCAATGGGAAGAGGTTTGTGCAGGTGCTGTGGGAATGGCCAGGCTGTTTGAAATGTAAGTCAACTGTAGCAGCAGCATTCCTGGTGGACACGGTAGCAGCTCTTTCCTCTCTCACTGGAAACAGAATATGGTGGCCCTTAAGTTCCTGGATGCTTGAGCGACCCTTCCTGGCCCAGACAGCCTCGTTGGAGCACGGGTAGCCCTCCCTGGGGCTAGAGACAGAATTGGAGTCGGGGGGTGATCTGCTTTAGGGCTGCAGAGTAGAATGCTCACTTTCAATCAGTCTGTGGCCAGCTGGCTGAGGAGTCACTCTCAGTGAACATGTACCACCCACCCACCGTAGGGGAGGCCCCATGTGGCACCTGGAGGATGCAAAGGTGCATGTCCTGCATATCTTACCCACAGGTGCTTGCAGTCCAGGTGGAGAGAGAAGAGTCATGCACATGCAGTTTAAAACGCCTGGCTCCCGGGTCTCTCATCTTTAAAGGAGGGAGTTGGCCTCAGGTGCCTCTACAGTCCACCCCTCCATCCCTACCCCCTCCATCCCTACCACTGTTTAAAAGCCTCAGCTCCTTAACAACGTAGTCTCTTGGTTGGTGTGTATGGTTGATTGTGACTGATTGTTCAGGACTAAGAGTTGGAAGAAGGGGAAAACTAAAATGGAAAGAGAGGGCAGCCGTTTGAGGCTGTCACCTCATGCCAGCCCAAGACAGAGGAGCTTAGGGGACACCTGGAGATGTTTCCTGACCGGAGGGGTCTACCTATCTCAGTTGTCCACTGCTGTGTAATAAGCAGCCTCACAACTTACGTGTTTACTCTTGTGTGGTCAGCAGCTGGGGCTGGGCTCGCTCTCATGTCTGGGCTCTGCCGGGGCAGTGTGACACTAGAAGGCCTGGGCTTCTGTCTTCGTATCCCTCTCATCCTGAAGGAAGCCAGCTGTGTTTCCTCACCTGGCAAAGGCGTTCTAAGAGGGAGAGAGTAGAAGCTGCAAGACCTCTGGAGCCTCAGGATGAGAAGTTACACAGACCCACTTCCTCTGCATTCGGTGAGGCCAGCCTGCATTCAGGTGCTGAAAACATGGACTCTACCCTCTAATGGGAGGAGCAGCAAAGTCACATTGCAAGGGGCGTGTGTATGTGGATGGAAGGAAGTGTGCAAGCACAATTGAAACAATCGGCCACGCTACCCAAGGCACACCTGCTTTCCTTACTGTCTGCAGTGCACTGGGCAGTTTCCATGGGGCTTGGGTCACTGGGCTCATTCATTCTCTCCCCTCCTCCCTCCCTCTCTCTTCCTCTCCCTCTTTATCCCTCTCTTTTTCCTCCTCCTTTCCCTTTCCCTCTTTTACTTCCTCTCCCTCCCATTTCTAAAACTCTAATAAGGTTGAGTTAACCCATCAGATGAGATAGATGATAATTATGGTGGGGTCTAGTGGTGGAAGGAGATTGTGGGTGGGGAATATTTATGCTCAGACATGCATGTGTGTGTAATAGAGCAAAGCTATGTGTACATACATAACAGACACTAAGCCACCTGGGTTCCCAGGACTGGAAAGAGAGAAATCGGAAATATTACGAAGGGAGTTTTGCAACCAATGGAAAAATTGATGTTTAACTGATAGTTTACTGATGGATTAACTTTAAGTCACCAAAATATTTAAGCAGTTGGATGGAAATGTATAGATATAAGAAAATAAAAGTAGCTGCGTGAGTTAATAGAGTTTGTAGAATCCTGTGTAACGGTTTCATTATAATTGCCTGTGCTGTGTGGAATATGTTTGGGCTGTTAGCAGCTATTATGGATTGGACATTTACTGTGTGCCAAGAGCTGTGCAAAATGTGTGGTTTTATATACGTCACCTGTAGTGCTCAGCAACTCTGGATGGTAACTGTGGTGCTCCCCAATTCATAGGTGGGGAGGAAGCCCTAGCGAGGTTGATTGACGTGCCCGTGGCTAGTAAGCAGTGGTGTTGGTGTTTGAAACTAGATCTGTCAGACAGACCCCTCATGTTAGCGTGCATGTTCTAGAAAACTGTTCTTACCATGGTTTGCTGTTAGTGAAGGACAGGGACGCTCTAGGGATCTGAGATGATGCATGGAGCTAAAGCCCCCAGGTCGTCTGCTGCCTTTGTTGGCTTCCCCTCCCTCCATGTCAGGGCATCCCTACCCGCTACAGCCTCTCCTCTGCATCCTGTCCCACAGACTTCCCACTGCTCCTTGGGCTGATGGCAGCTCTTTTCTCCCATTCTTTTAGTTCTCTTTAGTTTTATTTTATTTTATTTATTTATTTTTGAGACAGAGTCTCACTCTATTGCCTGGGCTAGAGTGGCGTCAGCCTAGCCCACAGCAACCTCAAACTCCTGGGCTCAGGCCATCCTCCTGCCTCAGCCTCCTGAGTAGCTGAGACTATAGGCATGCGCCACCATGCCCGGTTAATTTTTTTCTATTTTTAGTAGAGATGGGGTGTCACTCTTGCTCAGGCTAGTCTCAAACTCCTGAGCTTAACCTCCCAGAATACTAGGATTACAGGCGTGAGCCACCATGCCTGCCCTTCTTTAGTTTTATTAATGAGATTTTGTGTGTTAAGGTTTCTTCATTGGTTCTAGATTTGTGACCTTCACGGATTTTTGTGTCGTTAATGGTCAAGGGTGTTGAACCTATAGAGTAGCTGATGAGTCGGTTATGAGCATAAATGTATGCCGACCCTGACTCACCTAGAAATTATGTTCAGTTGCTAGTAACAGAGACCATAGACAGCAGTGACTTAAATAATTTCAAAGTTTATTTATTTTCTCATGTAAAGGAAGCCTATAGGTACACAGTTCAGGGCCAGTATGAAATATCCACAGTTATCTGGGTCTTCTATCACTCTGTCTCACCATCCTTATCTTAGCATCTTCATGGCACAAGAAGGCTGCTGGAGCTCCAGCTATCACAAGGGCTTTTTTAAAGGTCCCACTCAAAAACTACTGCACACATCCCAGTAGCCACTTCTGTCTTCAAGGTTGTCTGGGAAACGTAATTTCCAGGTAGATAAGTCACCCAGGTTTCTAAGTTATAAGAAGAGAATGGCTATGAGGTAAGAAAACAGCAGCCTCTAAAACAGCCTCTTTCTAAGACCCACCTGTTTGAGTGGGCTGGAGGAGAGATGTTATAGCTGCAGAATTTGACCTTAAAGGAGGACTTGATCTCAAAGTCATGGTAGCAGAACTGTGACCAAGACGTGGAGCTCAGCCACCTTTTTGTATGGCCAACCCATTGAAGAAGTAAGGTGGGACACCATCCCCAGCCTCCCATACATGACACCCACTTGTGTGCACACACGTGACCACGTCTTCAAAGAGAAAGCCCATTGCAAGTTGCTCAAGTAGGAGAAATATTCTACATCCTGTGAGTTTTTCCTCTCTGCAACTCTACTTCCTGTGAAGGCCAGTTAATGAGCTATCTCTGTTAAACATGAGCAGTCTGTTAGCTGCTGGCTGGAGGGTGGGAGAGCTGGGGAGCTGGGGCCTCAGCCCTCAGGTTTCTAGGATATGCCTGTGGTGGTTGGAATAAGGGGTGCTGGTGGGGAAGATCCTCACCTCTATCCTGACAACAATGCCTTTATTTGGGGGACTTTACCGGGACAAAACTTGTCCCCCACAGGTCAGGAACCAGGTCCCCCGAGAGCCTGGGGCTCCAGGTTGACCTGGCCCTGCACCTGGCTCATCCCCTCACTGCCTCTGCAAGCCCCCACGTAAAACTGTCCCCAGCCCTTCCCTAAGGAAGCTGGGAGCTCTTTGTGCGAGGCGAGGTGCACTGTGTAATTACAAGCAGTTACTGAGCAGTGATCCTGCTGTTAATTTAGTCTTTAGGATTTATCAGTGTGTGTGTGTGTTTTTTTTTTTTTTAAATGTCATTGGCTCTGAGCCTAGGCCTAGGGGTTGCTATCTCAGAACGCATCTCGGGGCTACCCAGCCCCAGGGGTAGGGACTCCTGCACCTGGATGATCTAGCTCCCCCTCTGCCTCCTCCCCTCCCTTGCAGATTTCTTGCTGCTTCCTTGGAGTTCCTTTGGGTTCAGAGTACAGGGGACAAGGGTTCCAGAGCTGGTGGCCTGGTGGCCTGCTGGAGTGATGAGAAAGCTGAAGGAGATGCTTCCTCATGCCCTGGAGAAGGGAACTGCTTATAAATTTCGATAACGGTCCCATATCTGTCACAGATACACACATTAAAACAGGAATAGTCCCTCATGCCCTGTGTCTATGAGGGAAGGCTCTCACCTTCCTTCCCGAAACATGGTGTGATGGGAATTGCCCAGGGGCAGGTGTCTAGGACCAGACGGTGGCTAGGACCAGCTTTGGGAGGCTGCAGGCATGCCCCCAGCTCCCATGAGCCTTAATTTTCTCAATGGATGAATAGGGATGGGACCATTCCTACCTGCCTTAAAAGACTGGGCATGAAATGCTTCCTAAACATGCTCGCCGCACAAAGCTGTGTTCTTCCCATGCTCTCTCCTCCTTGGTCACAGTCCCTCAGTGCACAAGCATCTCCTGTGGCATGAGTGTTAGCTAAGCTTCAGGACAGCCAGGATGGAGCTGGCGGAGAGCAGAGCAGACCTTAGCTGTGCTGTTTCACACGGGGCTTGAGCAGAGTCCAGGTTCATAGGATGCTTGTTAGAGGCCAGAGTGTGGGGGCTGGAAGGAGTATGGGGAGACGCTAGGGGCAGGTCAGGAGGGACACTATGGACAGTATAGAGGGAAGACTAGGAACAGTATACAGGGAGACTAGGGACAGTATACAGGGGGACTAGGGACAGTATACAGGGACAGTATAGAGGGGATACTAGGGACAGTATACAGGGAGACTAGGGACAGTATACAGGGAGACTAGGAACAGTATGAAGGACTAGGGACACTATACAGGGAGACTAGGGACAGTATACAGGGTCAAGGGCAGTGACTGACCTTTCCATGCCTCTATCTTCTTCAATGAACAATGTTTCTTCACTGGGCTCTTCAGTGGCTAAATGGGTAAAACCCATGGAAAACGCTTAGTAAAGTACTTGGCACTTGATGAGTTTTAGCTATCATTATGTCTTTCTTGCTTTTACTTATTTATTTTCTCACACAGTTAGGCGGAGACCTCCTGTGTCTGCATTAAGACTGGACTGTGTGTAGAAGCCAGTAGTTGGCCATCTGGGTGCCTGGGATCTCAGGACGGCATTTACGTGGAAATGTAAGCTCTGTGGTCTGGGGGCCGTGGTAATTCTGACTCCCAGTTATATCCCCTCCCCCGCACAGTGCCTGGACTTAGTGGAGATGGAGGGTGGTGATGTGAATGTACTTCATGTCACTGAACTGTGCACTTACAAATGATCGAAATGATAAATGTTTATGTTATGTATATTTTACCAAATTGACTTGGAGGAAAAGAAGCCACCAGCCTTTCCAAGCAGACTGTGCCATGGCACCAAGGAGCACAGAGTGGCCCCTGAGCGGCGCCCGCACGAAATGCCCGCTCTCACCGCAGGACGGGCCGCTGCGTGTCCAAGCACCTCTTGACTCACCTAGTCCTTCGCTTGCCACACACGTCGTCACAGCTGTGCATCCGGAGGCCATTTTTCATGCCAGCCCTGCATTTGGACAGCTCCATGGAGCCACCCACACGTGGGAGCTCCGCCGGGAGAGGCGCTTCTGTGCTCTGATGTCACCCGTTCGCCAGATCTCTTCTTACTTTAGTGCCAGTTCCTGTCCCTGCAGCAATTCTCCAGCATGTTCTTTGGCCAGTGGAGTCACTGCTTTTAGGTCAAAACAGGCAGAATCAGCACCCAGAGAAGGGGTTCGTCAATGTGGACAAAGCACATGCGTTTTGTACCCTATTCCCCTTGCTGTTGTCTAAAATGTAGCTGCTTTCTTCTTGGATGTGACCTAGGTGAAGGTGTTAGCTTCATTTACATCAAGAGTAATGAGATGCCGACGAATGCAACGTGTTCTGATGACATATGCCTGTTATCCAGAGGCATACAGTAGGAGTCATTTTGTCTCCAGTGCACACAGGAGAAGCCATTGAAGATGGTGAGGCCCAGGACAAGAGCTCAGTGCAAACGCAGGGCACTCTGGTTGTGATTGTGAAAATATCAACTCACAAGCGACTAGGGCCGCCACTAAATGTTCTTCTGCAGCAAGCTGTCCTGGTCCAGTTCATTTCCCGACATTGGGTAGTTTGGGGATAGAAAAACCAAAGTAAAAATACCTGTGTAGTCAGAAACAAAGACCAGGTGATTGAGAAGGTTAAGTAACAGCGGGCTTTAGGATCCTGTCCAGGGCCTAAAGCCACCCTGCCCTGCATTCTGCTCCTCCAACACGCCAACTTCATTCCTTCCAAAAGATCTGTGTGCTGGCTGGGCCCCTGGAACAAGGAGCCAGGCAAGCGTGGGAGCCGGAGGAATTGCAGAATGGGTTCTCCCGTTGGTCTTCTGCTAGAGGAAAGGCCCTCCCTTTGCGTCTGAGCCAGACCTTGCACACAGCTGGAGCTGGGTTTGAGCAGCGTTGTAGCCCCCCAGCCTGAAGGCTCAAAGAGGAGGGTTTCAGCATCTCTTGAACGCTACCTGGACTCTCCTGCCCCACCCCTGGATTAACTTTCCTTTCCAAATTCTACCCCTTCTTCAAGACCCAGCCCAATCCCCCCTTGTCTGGGATGGGCACTCTCTCTGCTGTGACCTGCCATTCTTGTACCAGCCACTCAGCAATGAATCATAAACTAACTTGTTCCATCTCTTCTCTTGGCTTGGATTTTTTAAATTAATAAACTTTATTTTTATAGCAATTTTAGGTTAACAGCAAAATTGAGTGGAAAGTACAGAGAGTTCCTTATACCCCCAGCTACTTGGTATTTACCCAAATGAATTTACCCTGCCCATCACATGGGCTGTGAATTTACCCATGCACAGCCTCCCGCCATCAGCATCCTGCACCAGAGTGATCCAGTTGTTCCAACTGATGAAGCTACACTGACATGTCATTACCATCCCAAGTCCATAGTTTACGTTAGGGTTCACTGCTGTTGCTGTGCATTCTATGGGTTTTGACAAATGTATAATGACAGGTATCCACCATTATAGTATCATACAGAGTAGTGTCACTACACTAAAAATCCTAGTGCTCTGCCTGTTCCTCCCTCCCTCCCCACTAACCCCTGGCAACCACTAATCATTTTACTGTCTCCTACATTTGTCTTTTCCAGAGTGTCATATAGTTGGGATCATACAGTGTGCAACCTTTTTCAGACTAGTTTCTTTCACTTAGTGATATGCATTTAAATTTCCTCCATGTCTCTTGATGGTTTAATAGCTCATTACTTTTTAGTATTGTCTGTATGTACCACAGTTTACTTATCCATTCACCTACTAAAGGATATGGTTCTTCCAAGCTTGGGCGGTTATTAATAAAGCTGCTATAAACATTCATGTACAGGTTTTTGTGTAGACATAGTTTTTAATTCACATGGGTAAATACCAAGTAGTTGGATAATATGGTAAGAGTATGTTTAATTTTGTAAAGAATTGTCGAACTCTCTTCCAAAGTGGCTGTGCCATTTTGCATTCCCACCAGCAATGGATGAGAGTTTGTGTCGTTCCACATTCTCGCCAGCACTTGATGTTGTCAGTGTTTTGGATTTTGGCCATTCCAATAGGTGTCTAGTGGTATCTCATTGTTGTTTTAATTTATAATTCTCTAATGACATATGATGCGGAACATCTTTTCATATGCTTACATGCCATCTGCATATCTTCCTTGGTGAGGTGTCTGTTCAGGTCTTTTATCCATTTTTAACCAAATTGTTTATTTCTTATTGTTAAATTTTAAGAGTTCTTTGTATATTTCAGATACCAGGTTTTTATCAGATATGTGTTTTTGCAAGTATTTCTCCAAGTCTGTGGCTTTTCTTCCTTTCTCTTGACATTGTCTTTGCAGAGCTGAAGTTCTTCATTTTAAGGAAATCCAGCTTGTCAATTTTTTCTTCCATGGATTGTGCCCTTCGTGTTGTTTCTAAACAGTCATCATCATGCTAAGGTCATTTAGGTTTTCTCCTATGTTATCTTGTAAGAGTTTTATAGTTTTGCACTTTACGTTTAGGTCTATGATCTGTTTGAGTTATTTTTTCTGAAAATGTGAGGTCCGTGTCTAGATGAATATTTTGCATGTGAATGTACAGTTGTTCTAATACCATTTATTGAAAAGACGATCCTTGCTCTATTGTATTGCCTTTAACCCCTTTGTCAGAGATCAGTTGACTGTATGTGGGTTTATTTCTGGGCTCTCTATTCTGTTCCATTGATCTATTTGTCTATTCTTTCATTCTTCCTGCCCCGCATTATCATTTAATGGTTTTTTAGTATTATACATTCACAGAGTTGTGTAACCATCTCCACTATCTAATTCCAGAACATTTTTATCACCCCAAGAAGATACCTCACATCCATTAGCAGTCACTCCCTCTTCTCCCCTCCCCCCAAGCCATGACAACCACTGAATTTACTTTTTGTCTCTGTAGATTTGCCTATTCTGGACATTTCATATAATATGTGGTCTTTTGTACTGGCTTCTTTTACTTTGCATAATGCTTTCAAGGTTCATCTATGTTGTAGCATGTATCAGAACTTCATTCCTTTTTATGGCTGAATAACATTGTGTGGACATACCACATTTCATATTCATTCATCTTTTCATTAATTGGTGGACTTTTCCCCCACTTTTGGCTATTTTGAATAATGCTGCTATGAATGCTCATGTACAAGCTTATCTGTGGACATGTATTTTCATTTCTTTTGAGTATATATCTAGGAATGGAATTTCTGGACCATTGATGGTAACTCTGTATTTAACCTTTTTTTTTTTTTTTTTTTTTGAGACAGAGTCTCACTCTGTTGCCCAGGCTAGAGTGAGTGCCGTGGCGTCAGCCTAGCTCACAGCAACCTCAAACTCCTGAGCTCAAGCGATCCTCCTGTCTCAGCCTCCCGAGTAGCTGGGACTACAGGCATGCACCACCATGCCCGGCTAATTTTTTCTATATATATTTTTAGCTGTCCATATAATTTCTTTCTATTTTTAGTAGAGATGGGGTCTCGCTCTTGCTCAGGCTGGTCTCGAACTCCTGAGCTCAAACGATCCGCCCACCTCGGCCTCCCAGAGTGCTAGGATTACAGGCGTGAGCCACCGCGCCCGGCCTGTATTTAACCTTTGAAGTAAGTGCCAGACTGTTTTCCCAAATGGTTATGCCATTTTACATTTCCACCAGCAGTGTGTGAAAGCTATAATTCCTCCACATCCTTGCCCACATTTGTTCTTAGCTGACTTTTTGATTCCAGTCATTCTAATGGGTGTATAGAATGAGAATGATATCTCATTGTGGGTTTCACTTACATTTCCATGGTGACTAATGATATTCAGCATCTCTTCATGTGCTTATTGGCCATTTTTATATCTTCTTTGGAGATATGTCTGTTCAGATCCTTTGAGCATGTTTTAAAAATTGAGTTGTCTTTTTAGTTTTGAGTTCTATGAGCTGTTTACACATTGTAGACACAAGTCCTTTTTTTATATATATATTTTTTTATATATATTTTTTTTTTTTGAGACAGAGTCTCACTCTGTTGCCCAGGCTAGAGTGAGTGCCATGGGTCAGCCTAGCTCACAGCAACCTCAAACTCCTGAGCTCAAAGGATCCTCCTGTCTCAGCCTCCCGAGTAGCTGGGACTACAGACATGAGCCACCATGCCCGGCTAATTTTTTCTATACATATATATATATATTTTTTTTAGCTGTCCATATAATTTCTTTCTATTTTAAGTAGAGATGGGGTCTCGCTCTTGCTCAGGCTGGTCTCGAACTCCTGAGCTCAAACGATCCGCCCACCTCGGCCTCCCAAAGTGCTAGGATTACAGGCGTGAGCCACCGCGCCCGGCCGACACAAGTCCTTTATCTGAATATGATTTACAAATATTTTCTCCCATTCTATGGTTGCTTTTCACTTGGTTGATGGTGTTCATTAAGACACCAAAGTTTTAATGAAGTACAATTAATTTTCTCTTTTGTCACTTGTGCTTTTGGTGTCATATGACCTGGATTTTTAAATGAATTTTATTGTTATCTTTTTGGTAACTTTGTGTCTTGTTAGCTCAACTAAACTGTAAGCTTTCCAAGGGCAGAATTCATGTGAAATTCACTGTAGTATCTACTCCAGGGTCTGAACTTGTCGGCTTGCTTTGGGGCTGACTTGTACCTGCATCAGGATGCAAACACCGTGTCACAGAGGTTGCTTCTCTGGACTCTCTAGACTTGCACATTCCCATTTTGAGCCCGGGGGTTGGGCAACAGGTGCCAGCGCAGAGCGTCCATCACCCCTCAGCATCAGAGAGGTTTAAACGATACTGCATTGACTGAGGCCGCTTTTCTCTCATGCTCGCTCTGTAATATCCATTTCTCTATAAATATATCCAGGGGAATATTTTCTATTTTGCCTTATGGGCAACAGCTGCTGTTTTTGCCAGGCTGTCATCTATTTAGTTGTTACTTTTTCGACTTTATTTTTAAACAGTATAACATGAAGTACAGCAACACTGAGCACGGGACAGATGGAGAGAAAATCCAAATAACAGACTTCCAGAGCCACCTAATATAAGTGACTGGGGTAGGGTGGGGGAACGAAACCAGATTGCCGGGTTGCTAAAAGCAAACAAATATCAATAAATCACAAATGAAGTGCGGAAAGGAGGAGCAAATAACGAAGTGGCACACCTGAGCCATCCTTCTGCCACTAAGAGTCTGAGATGTTGGGAAGGGGTGTTGGGCTGACGTTGACAGGGGCTTCCCGATCAGGCCAAGGGGCGCATCTGTGGCAGAGGTGGGAAGAAAAGCCGACAGCCCTCCTGAGGCAGGTGATGCCGTCCATGTTTAGTGGGTGGAAACACTGAGGAGCCTGCAGGGGTTAAATGGTACATAAAGGAACATCTCTCTTATCTGGGTAAGGATCCAGGCTCTGTGCCAAGGAAGATATTTCCCCCCTGTCTCTCCTGGGCCATAAGTAGAAGTCAGAGAGAAGTGAGTTTGCAGATCTGGGTTTTTAACAAAGAAGAAAAGAAAACTCATTTTCTAATTTCCTTTAGAGCAGCCAGCACTTGATGCAACCCGGGGCAGGGGACAGAGGCCTCTGCGGGCCCAGTGACTGCATGTGTGCAATGTCCCCATGCAGCAGCTTAACTTCCTGACCCACACCCGAAAGCACAGGGACCACTCTTGTATGTTTGTTGTTTCAAAGAAGCAGGCTAGGTGCCAGTAAAAGGTGCCTTTTTATCCTTGGTGCTGACCCCTGATGCACTAACCTCTTTACTGGACGGAATGCCTGCTCTGCCCCCCAAGCCTCCTGGACATGGGGATGGCCACCAAGGCCAGCTCTTGGCCCTCGTCATGTCTTGCCTGGTGTTGCCTTATCCTCTCCTGTCTTCTGATTAAAGCCCTGTCCTCCCCTCTTTGGTAAAGTGCCCAAATCTTAAATGTACAGCTTGATGAATTTTTACATAGGTAAACAGTCTTGTGATCATTCTAGAACATTCCCAGCACTCTGGATAGCTTCCCTCTTGCCTCCTTCCTGTGGGACCCCCACAAGAATAACCACTATCCTGACGTCCATCATTGTACAGTAGTTTTGCTGTTTTGACCTTCTTGTACATGGAATCATGCCATAGTCACTCCTTTTGTATTTCACTTGACAATGTCTCTGTGAGATTTATCCACACTGTAGAATATGCTAGAAGTTCATTCTTTTTATGTTGCTACATAATATTCATGGTGTGACTATGCCACAATTTATTAATATTTTACCCAGTCTATTATTGATGGACATTTGTGTCATTTCTAGTTTGATACTATGTTTTAAAAAGCTTCTGTGAGTACTCTTATTGATGTTTTTTGGTGTACCTAAATATCTTTTCTTTGGGGAATATACCTAAGAGTGGAATTGCTTAGTTACATGGTCTATGTATGTTTAGCTTTAATAGGTATTGTCAAACACTCTTTGGAAACAATTGTACTGATATACATTCCCACCACCAATAATTTGAGAGAGTTCCAGTTGCTACACATCTTCACCAACACTTGGTGTTTTATTTTAGCCATTCTGGTGGGTGTAGTGATGTGTCACTGTGGTCTTACCATTTTGCCTTTGCATGAGCTTATATGTTTATTGGCCATTTTGATATCCTCTTTTGTGATGTGCCTATTCCAATATCTTCCCATTTGTTAACTGGTAAGTCTGTCTTTTTCTTTATTGGTAGTAACTCTTTGTATATTCTGGATATGAGACCTCTGTCATTGGTCTTCTCTCACTCCACAGCTTGCCTTTTTGCTCTCTTAATGGTGTCTTTTGATTAACAGAAGTTTTAAATTTTACTAAGTTCCCATTTATCAGTCTTTGCGTTTATGGTTAGTGTTTTTTCTGTCCTGTTTGAGGAACTTCTTTTTTGAGCCATGGTCTTGAAGATATATTCGCCAATGTTTTCTTTTAGCAACCTTATTTTCTTATCTTTCATGTTGAGGCCTGTGATCCATCTCAAATTAATTTTTCTTTAGTGTGAGGTAGAGGTCAACATTTATTTTTTAAAACAGGTATCCAGTTGACTTAGCATCAGTTATTGTAAACATTGTTCTTTCCCAACTGAAGTGCAGTGGAATATTTGTCATAAGTGACGCTATATGAATGTGTCTATTTCTAGACTTTATTCTGTTCCATTGGCCTCTTTGTCTATACTTGAACCTATACCACTGTGCCTATTACTGTCGCTTTATAGTAGAAGTCTTGATATTATCTGGTAGTGCAGTTTCTCCAACTTTGTTTCTTTTTCATTATTGCCTTGGCTATTCTAGGCTTTGCATTTCCGTGTAATTTTCAAATCACTTGTCAGTTTCCACACACGTATACCCAAACACATGTGCGCAAATCTGCTGTGGTTTTGATTGGACATACATCAAATCTATAGATCAAATGGAGAAAATAGACATCTTAATATTGATTCTTTCAATCCATGAACATAGTACCTCCACTTATTTAAGTCTTTGATTTCTCTCAGCCTTGTTTTGTGCTTCTCAGTGTAGAGTTTGTGCCCATATTTTGTTGGATTTATTTCTTAGGTATTTACTTTTTTAGTGCTATTAGTAGTATTAAAAATTTTATGTTCCATGTGTTTGTCACTAGTCTATAGAAAATATGATTGATTTTTGATTATCGACCTTGTGTCTAGCAATCTTGCTAGATTCATTTATTTTTTCTAGTCTTGTCTTAACCAAACTGTAAACTAACTGAGGGGAGACACCCCTAACCCCTTCTGCAGAACAATAGGCCTCAATAAACACTCACTGGCTGTTCTGAAAATCTTCCTAGAGCAAAGGGAGGGGATAAAGGAATGTCCTGGGGGCCCTGTGCACCCCTGGTCATTGGTCCCTAGGCAGGTATAACCTCCCCAAGATTGCTCCCCTTCCCATCCCCAAGCTGGGCTGCTTTTTTATCATTTATAATCGTTTGCCACTGTTAAAATGAGTGCTTACCTCTTCGCTTAGTGGCCAAGGGAAGCCAGGCAGCAGGCCAAATGAAAATTGCCAGTGGTCACAAAGGAGAGTAAATTTATATACTCTCTCTGTCCCCTCTGCGGATCTTGGCTGAGTTTGCGTGGGAGGCTCTGGCGTAGGCTGCAGGTGTATGGCTGGGTGTGTTAGGAGAGAAGGGTGGCACTGAGACTGAGGAGTGGGTCTACGGAGGTAACTTTAGGCCGTGGAACACATACAACCACTTGCCAGATACTCGCCAAGGTCCTAGTCTGGGTAACTCTGCTGCTGGGTCCTCAGGGGGGAAACAGCGAGGCCGGCACCACGGGCCTTGTCCTCCAGGAACTGTGCTGTGGATAAGGAGGCGAAGCGCAGGCTGCGTGAAGAGGCAGGATCCCTAAGCAAGAGTTTAAGTTCTGGCTCTGTCGCCAATGGGCTTGAAGCCTTTGACACGTTTGCCCATCCCGCAGGGCCTTGTCTCCAACAAAATCCTAAGGGCGGGTTAGTTGTCCCCTGAAGGTCCGTCCCACTCTGAGGCTCCACCTTAGAAGTGGTCCCCAAGGCCAGGCAAGATGTGGAGACAGTAAGAGCAGTGAGCATCTAGCTGGAAAGATTGGCGTGGGATGGGGTGGGAAGGTTTGTGGACAAGGTGCGTCTCGAGCGGGAGAGTGGGCATGGGGAGAGTTGGGGGGTGGAGGGGAGCAGACCAGCCCCCCAGTGTGTCTGCTGTCTTTGTGCGGACCCTCTCCGGGCACCTCCTTTCCTCTCCCGCCACCACAGCCAGTGTGACCTGGGGGAGTGGCCTTGGTATAAATCCGAGGTGGAAGGAATGTGGTAGAGATGTGGGCACTGCAGAGAGAAGGGGTGTGGGCCGTGAGGGGGGGCTCCCCATCAGCCAGGGGTTGTTGATAGGTTGGGGCACCTGGTTCTGGCTCAGGGACCCATGCAGAATGGTTGAGGCTAGTTTACAGCTGTCACTGAAAAGTCCCCGAAGAAATCATGGGCAGAGGAAACACCCCACCTTCGAAGGTTCTCCTCCTCTCAACCCCGTAGTGCAAGACCACCTGGGGATCGGCCTGCCTTCATTTGCCATTTATCAAGCACCTCTCCTGTGCCAGGCTCTGGGCTGGTGCTGGGGATATAAAGACGAGTGAGCTACAGCTCCTGCCTTCAGGAATTAGTGACGAAGTGGTGGGGTAGGTGCTCCGGTGGAGCTCAGCACGAGACCACAGGACCCCAGCCCAGGTGTGGGCGGGGGTGGGCCTATGCGCCAGCTCCTGAGGGGAGGAAGGTGGCGTCCAAAGGTTCAACCTGAGTAGGTCGCAGAGAAACAAAGCCACCCGAAGACAACTCCATGGAGCCACTGCCCCTGTTGGCATTTCCAGAATGTGGGTCTAGAATCAGAAGGAGAAGAGAAAGTCCATTCTTCCACACCTCACAGCCTTCATCAAATGGACATAAACTGCTATTTTCTTCTCAGCAGTTTTACAGTTTCTCCAAATAGGGTGGGTTAAGCAAAGACCTCCCAGGGGAGCCCGCTGTCTTTCAGCCTTGGCCAGCGGTGGTCCCGGCCATGTGGGTCAGTGATGCCACCTTCCTCTGCTCCTGCTACTGCCTGAAATACCAGCTGGAGTGGAGACTCTGTCGGCTCAGGACCGTCCTTGGGGCCGTGCAGTGTATTCTTGTGAGCCCTCTGTGCCCGGGTGAAAGAGGTTCTGGAGCGTGTGCTGTGCAGGGAAGGTGCGGGCAGAGGGAGGCAGCAGTGAGGCCCTGGGCAGGAAAGGGGTGAGGACTCCCACGGCAGAGGCGCCAGGCCAGGCATCTGGGCCTTGATCCTCTTGCTTGACAGAGGGCCTGACGATTGTTCTGGGGTGCGTGGATGCCTCGGAGGGGCCACGGGGGGTGTGGGCAAGGGGTGGGGGTCTTGTGGCTTCAGGGCATAGGTAGAAGGTGAGGCCAGGGGTGCGGGTGGGGTGGTGGGCAGTCAGCTCCAGTCTGGAGACTCCTGTGGAGGACGGGAAGACTGTCCCCTGCTCCTGAGCCCGTGCCCCTGCCCGGGGCGTGGGTGCCATCTGTGCGGACTCCCGGCTGTGTGGGTGCCCTTTGTCTCCTGGGGTGGAGGCTGCAGTGGGGGGTCACCCAGGTGTCCTCTTCCGCCTGTGCTCAGGCCGTGCCAGTGTCAACAGCACTGGGCTCCTGTGTCCTCCCATGGCCTGTGTGCAGTGGGGGGTGGGGTGGGGTGGCGAAGCATCACAAAGGGCCCCTGACACCCACCCCCTCCCCCACTGGGGATCCTAGCAGAACACAGTGGGGTACTGAGGACAGCCAGGCCTGGCAGAGGTGGGGCACCTTAGCATCCACAGTCACCCTCTCAGCCCACTGCCATGCAACGCCCTGCCCAGCTGGCCTCCCTTCCCTCCTCTCCAGCCTGGTGGGGGCCTTTCCTTCTCTGCCCTGCCCTCAACTATCCCAACTTGTCCCTCCCTGCACCCCTCCATCCTACCATCCTCGGAGCTCAGGCTTTAATCCCTCACGGCCTCCCAGGCTCAGTGGCCCCTCTCTGCTGCACAGGTGGGTCCCCGGGCTCCAGCTCTGCCCACACGGCCTTGGCTGCCTCTGTGAATGTGCCTGTGGCCCCCCAAAGACTACCAGGCCATAGGAGGCAGAGTGTCCCTGTTCCTGGTGCACAGAGGGGCCCAGTGCTGTGTGCCAGCAGAAAGCACTGGGTCCCGCCCCGTGGCCCCACCGAGGTGAAGTCCCCACTTCAACTCCCAGCTCTCTCCTGACCTGCCTGTGTGGCTTTTTAACTAGGTGGGGACCTTCGGGAAGCCACTTCCCCTCTGGGATAGGGAAGCGGTCAGATCACAAAGGCAGACAGGCAGGCGGTGGGTGGAAGGGAGCTTCACGCAGCCACAACAGGCAGTGAGAAAATTCCTACAGCGGTGTCCAGGTGACAGCTGGTTGTGCCTTGGATTTATGCAGCTCCGTGGGCTTTTGCTGAGGAAGACGGGAACAAAGGCTGTTAGGAACTGTGGTGTCAGAGAGGGATGTGAGCCTCGGATTAGAAAGAGCCGTCTTTTATTTGTGCAGCCAGGTGGTGGGTGCACAGGTGTTCATTGTATTATGTTTTTTGCCTTTTTGTATGCCTGGAATATTTCATAACAAATTTGTAAAAGAAAGAGGTGCCTGGGGCCAAGACAAAGGAGGTGGCTCTGGAAAGGTGGAGGGAAAGGGACGTGAGGACAGGCAGGACACCTGCGGTGTAGGTGGAAGGAGGGGCCGGGTTCCAGAACAGGGAAGGAGGAAGATGCGTGGAAAACCCAAAGTCGTGAGTCACTGGGCTCCGTCAAGAACTTGCCAGAGCATGGGCCAGGGGCCAGGGGTGGTGTTACGGTAGGCATGGACGAGTTTATGAAGACACAAAAGAATCACCTTCTGTGGCCTACCTGTCCCCTGGCTTTGTATCCCGGGCTGTGCCTTTGCTCCCAGGCACTTCTGCATGGCTGTCGGGGGAGCCTGGGAAGTCCACTTATTGTTGTTTTTAAAAAATAATTCTAAAGTAGGTGACTGTCCTTGGCAGCATGCCTGGTGTCCAGAGTCTGAATCTTTGAAGAACAGATCGACTGTATGTGTCGTGGGGAGGAGGGGAAACCGTGGAGGGAATGATTCGTTTTACAGAGATGATGTACTTAAACAGCAGTGCTTTAGGGGGCTTAAAGTGAGGTTTGAGGTGTAAGGATGTTTCGATGCAATCTTGTATGGAATGTAGAGTTCACCTGCACAGGTGTGATGCTTGCATTCTGCTGTCGGCGTGTTCTGCATCTATGCTGGGCTCCGAGGGGGCAGCGCCTGGGGTGTACTACTTTGCCCTGACTGGTGCCAGCCATGGGCCACACACCCTTAGCTTCTCCCTGCCATGAATGGGACCATATTTGTTGTTTTCAGGAGGGCAGGTGGACCATGCTGAAGGTTGGCTTCCCCACAGGGAGACCACCCCCTTTCCGACAACACCAGAGGCTGTTTGGCCCACAGGGCCTGCGTTTAGATTGCCATTGTGTGGAGTCTGTGCCAGGATGAGGGCAGAAGGCTGGTGGCAGCTCCCGGCCAAGCTTCTGTGGGAACGCAGCGTGTCTACTGTTTATCTGAGGTGGCTCCGGACGCAGGGACCCATGTCCTGCTAACACATTTTTCTGCTGGAAGACTCTATCCTAATGACTTAGTGGATTTTCATATTATTAATGAGGAAACTTCACTAACAGGCTAGTAGCTGGCCTCTGGTCTCGGTTTTGCACCTGGTGCCTGTGGTCATAGATATTTCGTGCCTGTCCTACTTGTGATTGGTGTGGTGTTATGTCGGCGAGCCTGACGTTGGCCAAGAGTGTCCCTGGGCAGGGGTTAGATTTGCCCTCCTCGTCCTGCCCCAGTGTGGCCGGTGCTACAAATACCCACACAGGGGCCCCTCTCCAAAGCTAAGTATGGAGTGTGGGTCACTAAATATGTCTGGGTGGGGTTTTCTGACATGTGAACCAGAAAGGGTCACAAAAGGAACCAGGTGGGAGGTGTGGATGATTTAGCATTTTAGCGTCGCTATGCCTACAGAAGAACTCTTTACTGGCTCTGCATGATCTCAAGTCACTCAATAAAGTCTGGTGGGAAATCCCAGTGCTGTGCGGCGTGCCCTGGGCTCCAGGAATACTGGCAGGCCAGGGTCTATTCCTCAGGCAGGGTGACTGGAGTGTTCCTTTGCAAGCAAACTGGCCCAAGAGAAAAAAATGACATATACATATTCCCCAAACTCCCACCCAGAGTGGAGAGGAGCTGGAAGTCGCACCACTCAGCTCGCAGTCTTTAAATCAGTGTGTTCATTGTTAGTGTATATAGTGCTCAAAGTTGCCCTCAGCTGTATGCAGTGTCTCCAAGTCTAGAAATTCCTGGGATCACATCCTTTGGCAGATGACCAGATCCCTACCCAACCTCCATAGGGAAAGCACCAGCTTTTTGGTGTCTTACTCTTAAATAGAAATGATGATCAAGGATCACCTGGTGTTTGTGGAAAGGAAACCTCTAACCTGGGCGGGGGAGAGAGAGAGAGAGAGAGAGGGAACAAGCAAACAACAACAATAACTAAAGGAGCTGGAAGGAATGAACAGAGCCAAGTCTGGGAGTGGAAAAAAACTTCAATAAAACTATAATTAATGCCCTCAGAGAGATAAGGGAGACAGTACGTCCATAAAATGAAAATGGAAGGTTATAAAAAAGAAATGTCCAAAGAATAAGGAAGAACTCTAAGAAATTAAACATGTAATAGCAAGAATTAAAAATTCAGTAGAAGATTTGAGAGGTAAAAATTGGAGGACTTTCTCAGCATGTAGGGAGAGAAGACAATGATTTAGAAACTGGGATAGAAAAAATAAGGAAATCAGCAGCTTAATCCAGCAGGCCAGCGGTAGGAGTTCCAGGAATGGAGAGCAAAAGCCCCGAGGAGAGGAGGTTATCTGAGAAGTTGTACAAGAAGGTTCCAGGCTCCAGACTGTGCGAGGAAACATGAATGGAACAGACCTGCAAGGCACATCACCGTGGAATTTCAGAATACTAGGGATAAGGAGGAGATTTGTAAAACCTTTGGAAAGGAAACGGTAGATTGTGTGCAACAGTTGGAACGCAGAACAGTATATGACTTTCTACAGCGTCCCTGGAATCTAGGAGACCCTGGGTCAGTGCCTTCGGCCTTCCAAGGGGAAGTGGTTTCCAACTTAGCTTTCTGTTTACAGCCAGTCTAGGGTGGGAGGAATAAAGTCGTTTCAGATAGACGTGGTCTCAGATGATGTGCCCCCTACACAGCCTTTCTCAGGAAGCTACCAGAGGAAGATTTGCACCATTGAAATGACAGCAAACAAAAACAAGAACGGTGGGTAGGGTAGACAAAATAACGCACCCCCAGAGGTGTGCACCTCCATCCCCAGAGCTGTGAGGATGTTAGGTTACATGGTAACGGGAACAAAGATTGCAGGTGGAGTGAAGGCTGCTAATCGGCTGGCCCAGAGATGGGGAGATGGTCCTGGATTCTCGGGGTGCAGCCAGTATAATCAGAGTCCTCATAAGTGAAAGAGGGAGGCGGAAGAGAGGTCAGAGTGGTGGGAAATGGGAAGGGCTCGCCAAGGTGGCTGGCTTCGAAGACGGAGGAAGGGAGCCCTGAGCCAAGGAATGCCGTGGCCTCTAGAAGCTGGAAGAGGCCAGGAAACAGATTCTTCCCGAGAGTCTCCAAAAGGAACACACCCGTGCCAACACCTTGTTTTTAGTGTACTGAAACCTATTGCAGATTTCTGACCTCCAGAACTATAAAATAATAAATTTGTGTTGCCTTAAACCACTTAGTTTGCGGTAAGAGTTAGAGCAGCACTAGAAACTAATGCAGTGTGTTCAGAGGACTGATGTGAGAATTCCAGGTGACAGCTGTGCCTGAGGCTTAGGAGCAACTGCTCCAGCCTGGGGTTGGAGGGTGGGGAACTCCGGATGGGATGATTCTGGGAACACACAGATTCCTAACTTGCTGAACTGCCTAGGGAGGGATTTTAACAGTCCTAGCAGGCCATCTGTGTGTAAATAAGTGTTAGGTGCATATAAAGCCATTGTTAACACTAGACAAAATAAAAAGTGTGCAAGAAAGGAAATATGATCATGCGGCTCACTCATCAACCGTATCTGTCTCATCAAAATACTGGGAACACTGACGATAATGATTTAACTAAAAATGGTGGTATCACTCTATTGGGAAGATACTAGGGAACAGAAATGTGGGTTTAGAAGAGGCACAGATTGGAGCATAAGGGAGATAAAACCTCATTTCCTTTATGGGACACTAAGATACTATTTAAAGTGGAAAACCTAGAAATAGTAGGATATAGCACGTGCTATGAACTGAATTGTGTCCCTCCACAATTAATATGTTGAAGCCCTCACTGCTAGTATGGCTGTGTTGAGAGTAAGTATTAAGGTGAAGCGAGACCATAAGTGTGGAGCCCTGATCCCTTATTAGTGTCCTTATAAAAAGAGGACACTAAAGTGCCAGAAAACCTCCACTGTGCGAGGACACAGGGAGAAGGTGGCTGTCTGCAAACCAAGAAGGGAGCCCTCACCAGAAACTGAGTTGGCTGGCACCTTGATCTTGGACTTTGCCAGCCTCCAGAATGGTAACAAATACATTTATGTTGTTTAAGCCACCAGTCTATGGTATTTTGTTACGGAAGCCCTAGCTGACCAATGCAGCACGTTATTTAGAAATATGGCAATAAAGAACAAATAGCTAGAACAGGTGAGAGTGGTTATCTCTGGGAGTTGAGACTCAGTGTGGTGAGGGCTGGAGCAAGGGCTGCTTTTTTCATCATCAGGCTTTTACTGTTTTTGATTTTTTAAGCCATGTATATGTATTAGTTTGATTTTTAAAAGTTAACCAATTAAAAACAATAAAGGTCTGGGAGGCCAAGGTGGGAGAATTGCTTGAGACCAGGAGTTGGAGACCAGCCTGAACAAGAGTGAGACCTCGTCTCTACTAAAAATAGAAAAATTAGCCAGATGTGATGGCACATGCCTGTAGTCCCAGCTACTGGGGAGGCTGAGGCAGGAGGATCACTTGAGCACAGGAGATTGAGGTTGCTGTGAGCTAGGCTGATGCCACCGCACTCTAGCTCAGGTGACAGAGCAAAACTCTGTCTCAAAACAAAGCAAAACAAAGCAAATCAAAAACAATAAAGGGAATTTATTGGCTTGGGTAAATGAAAAGTTCAGAGGTAGAGTGATCTTCAGGAGCAGTTTGATCAGGTCTCCAGTTCCATTTTTCTGTGACTAGCTCCGCACTGCTCACTGGACTTCTTTTGGTAACAAAATGGCTGTAGTAGCTCCAGCCCTCACATGCACTTTCTCATCTCCAATGGTGAAGCTTCTTCCCCAGAAGTCCCCAGCAAACATCTTGCCTCTTATATGATGGAATTTGGTCCAATCACCATGGCCAGGGAGCTGAGTTGAGCTGACTGGCTTAAGTCAACCATGACCCCCGCCCCTAGAACACATCGGCTGTGGGGGGCTGATGGAAATCTGGAAGGAAATTAGGGTTCTCTTACCAAGAGGAAGATGGAATGAACAGTGGGTGGCTCAAAATAGCAATGGCCACTCCAGAGGTAGTTTTGTGTAGAGTATTTTCCTTCCCCTTACAGGTTGTGGGCGCCTGATAATGCCATACCAGAGTTTGGTTGGTTGGTTTGATGGCATCTAGGTGAAATGTTGCCTTTTGCTCTGTGTGACCCATGAGATAAAGAAGGCTGGATACAGAGAAGATGACTTTGATAAGGGAGGTTAAAAGGGGGAGAGCATCCCATGCCGCATAAGGGCTTGGGCGCGTGGAGAATGAAGGCAGAGGTGAGGCCACAGCCGCATCTTCTTAGGGGAAGTGTGACACCACCCAACAGGATCAGAAATTTCAGCCTCAGGAAGAGCGTGTGCTGGAGGGACTCTAGACATTCCCCTGACCCCTAAATCTCTCCCCAGCCAACCTACTGCAGACGCCTGAAATTACATCATTAGAAACCCACCTCTGTAAGAAATTCCTATCACATCCGGGAGAGTGGTGCATTTGGCTATTGTCTGTTGCTAAAGCTGTAGAGTTAGTTTGCCAAATCCTTCCTAGACAGCTGCGACGGGAGGAAGTGGGGTGGGGGGAGAGGGAGGGTATCTGGAGAGGTTTGGCCCCCTCTGCACACGGTAGAGTTGGGCGGAAGCAACACCAGGTGAGGACTGGACCAAGCTGGGGGCGGGCAGCACCAGGTCCTTAGTTGCTGGAGAGGCAGCCTTCCTGGTCCTGATAAGGGGCCTCTAGGCGCCCCCTGAACCACAGTTAGCTGTCTTGCCAAGTTCACCAGCTTCCTCCATTCCCTCTGACTGATCCCCACAGCTGGAGGAACACTTGGGACAGGAAGGAAGGCTGCTGTCCAAAACGTCCGCTGTGTCTGCTCCCACCAGCTGAGCTGAATGCTTTCCTGGAGGCAGCTGGCTTCATTCCCAAACCTGTTTATGCCAGTGGAATTTGCTATTGTAATTATGCAATTTAATTAAATATTGTACAAACCAATTAAATACTGTTGCAAAAAAAATAGAAGAAAAATTTGTTTCTATGAAAACTAAGTTGAAGCTTTGGAAAGACTCAAAAAAAAAAAATGCAAACCACTAGTCATTTTTTTTTTTTTTAATGCTGCTAAGTAAAATGTGGGTGAAACAACTATGAAAGGTTGGGGAAATATCCAAAAAATCTTTTTACACTCAGATTATTTTGCAAGTATATTTAATTTCTCATTTCACTGGGGAAAAAAACCAAAACTAAACTAAAACTGGACATTGTAAGCAGTGCCGCATGAGTGTGATTTATTTAAGAGAGGAAAAGGAACAGGTCTATCTAGGAGATACAAAGTCAAAAGGCCTTTACTTTACATCAAAAGTTTGGTGAATGAATGTGCAAGTATATGTCAAATGTTGAAATGTTTTAATTAGCTGACCAGTCACATCAGCTAAGAGGACTTCTGTCATCGCATATGTGCCATGGCTTTAGCTTCTGGAAACGTGCTCTCACTTCTCTGAACCAGAGGCTGATGTGCAGAGATTACATTTTGGGGCCACAGGTGCTTAGTTGGCTGGGTTTCCAGAGCTGGCAAAACTGGGAATAGCTGAGGGGAAGTAGGAACAGGGGTGGGCATGGCCTCCGCCGGGGCCCGTTCCTCTGTCCCTCCCAGAGTCTCCCGGCAGGGAGGGGGGGCCCTGAGCGAAATGCTGCACTCTACCCCCAATCCCCATTCTCCGCCTGCCCCACAGCTGTCCAAAGACTCAAGCCCAGAGTTGGCTGGCCAGCTGGCACCTGCCTTTATTAGTCTTCTTTGCACACATCTGCCAGCCACATCTGGGAGCTCACTGGCCTGACTGTGCGGGGCCCAATCCTGCCTCTGCATCATTGTTGAGTCTCCCCTTTCTAGACTGCCCTTTGCTCTTACCTCTCCATATCCTCCCCATCCTGCAAGACTCTGCATACTGCTTGCTGCCTCCAGGGAGCCCTCTCTGATTACCCCATGAGCTCACTGGGTGTAGCCACTTTTCTGTACTTAGTTCTCTGCAAGGCTCACTGGCCAAACCACACCTCCCCAGCCATGAAACAGAAGTTCTTCCTGAGCCCTGCTGGACAATCACCACTCTGCGTGATTGCTCAAATTCCACCATGAATGCCCCTGCAACGGACAGAGATACAGGACTTATAAGACAATGTGAAAGAACCAGGGAATTCCCAAAGGGCCATAGCCATAGGACAGACTCTAGATCTCTGGGTCCCTAGCCCTAAAGGGAAAATTACAAGAGTTCAGTTCAGCTCAATTCTTTCCAGCAACTTTAAGTCAGAGACTTAGAGGTAGTGGGATGGGGGCGGGGGGCGGGGGCGAGGCAGGAGGGGCCAGAGGTGGATGACATGTGATGGCACCTGTCCTCCAGGGCTGGTGATCCGGTGGGAGAGGTGGCTCCCACCTGAGCTCAGACACATGAGATGGACATGCCGAGGGGAAAGGGGGTATCTGGGCAAACTCCGTGGAGGAGGTGGGATCCGGGGCCCGTCTCTGGGTGGGAATGCCTTTCCTCTGAGAGAGAGAAAGGCGGGCAGAGTTCTTGTATTTCACGGAGATGTGTGTAGTTCTTCTGTCAGGCCTCGGATGTGCCTGGTGGCCTCCCTGAGGATCGTGTCTGAGGGGGGAAGCTGGTGGCTGAGCAGATGTCTCCTCTGCGCCGCAGCTCCAGAGACAAGCACGGACCTTGAGTTTCCCAAGCCCCAAGGTGGGCGGAACTGCAGTGGGGGCGACACCCTGATTGGCATGGCAGAGTTACTTATGCCTGCTGTCATGCCTGGTTAACAGCTCGTAGTGTTCCCTTTCGCTTTCAAAAGTGTGCCGACTTGGACAACAAAATGCATGGTCTCCTTAGCAGTGCCCCGTGCTGGCTGGGAGTGATCCGATCCCAGGAAGACAGGCAGTGGGAGCTGGAGCCCAGGCACCCTCCCATCTGCTGTAGCAGCCTCCCATCCCCTTCCAGACATCCATTAACGCCATCCACGCTGCCTCTGTGTTACCTGTTACCGTGAGTTTGTCAGAGTTGTGATGCCTGCTAAACAGTGGAGTTCGAAAGTAAAAAGCCCCTTTCCCAGGGGATACAACTTTCTCTTCCACCTGAGGGGGGCTTGGAAATGCCTTTTATCTGAGAGAAAGAAGGGCTGGAGCTATTTCCATCACACTGGACACCAGGTGGAGACAGAACTTTCTGGAAAGCAGGTTCAGAGGGAGGAAGCAGTAGAACTCAGGGCACCAGGAAATAGGGCAGGGGACAAAACCCAGAGAGGCAAAGAGGCACCGAGGGGAAGCTTGAGGCCACTGAAGACAGAGCGGGTCTGCAGACTGTGGCCAGCCCGCCGTGTGCTCCCACTGTGCGCTGGCTCCCCGCTGCCAGCCTCAGCGCCCCAGCCCCACGGGGCAGCAGCACCCGGCAGGCAGGGCTGGGGCTACCACCCAGGCAAATTCCAAAGCGTGAGCCTCCGCAAACACCATCAGCCAATGGAGTCGGGCACCAAAAACCATCTTTTTAAAGTCAGCACTCTTTTAACAAACCTAAGACGCCCCCATCGCACCTCGCCCCTGCGGGGGAGCCGCTCTGCGGCAGCCCAAATACCTTCTCCAGGTGCCCAGCGACATGAAGTCATCATCATGCTTTATTTCTTTTCCTTGTGTTATAGAAAGAAACCTTTTCCTTTTTCCAAATTTAAACTGTTATTCAGTGTTATAACAGTGAACATCCTTTGCCTACCCGTATTCTGGCTGAGAATTCGCTGTCCCTGCTTCCCAGCGGGCACCTCCTCTGCCTCCCCTCGCTGTCTGGGCCGGGGGGCCGCGGGGGACGGGGCGGGCCTGGGCAGTGGTGCCCTCTCAGCAGCTCCAGGCCCATCTGCTGGGAGCCCTTCCCAGATTCGCCCGGCCCCAGCAACACTTCCCTGAGGCTAGAAAAACGGAGTGTGCGTGACTGAGCAGAGGGCCGGGTTGGGCAGCCTGAACCGGGAGATTAGGCCTTTGTTCCTTGGATGGCTCATCTGCCCTCCCCTCCCCTGGCGTAGGCCCCACTGTTGGCCTTGGCTCTGGGCTTAGCCCTCCCTCGTTCTCAGGGCTATTTTAAGATTCTAGGCCAAGGTCGTTGAAATTTGGACTTCTAAGGGGCCATCACCCCAGAGCAATGACTGAAGGATTTGGCTCCCCCAGCCACACACATACACACACTCCCCTCCTCTCTGTCTGGATCATTCCACGGCCTCTTGCCCTGCTGGGCTGGGTGGCAGGGGTTAGACACCAGTCTACTCTCCACAAACGCTTGCGGGGCTTCCCTGAGGCACCCCCCGGCGGGCCCCTCGGCCGAGGGGGTTCACGCTGCCCCTGCCTCCCTGCTGCCGAGGCAGGCTGCTTGCACATGACACTTGGCCCCCTTTCTGGGGGTGCTGGCCTTCAGCCCTTCCCCGCAGGCGCTGGGGGGTGCCCATCCTGCTGGGGAGGGTTTCTGCGGAGCAGCCCAGTGCGTGCCAGGTGCGTCTGGGGAGATACGCTCTCGGGACTGTGGAAAGTGACCCATTAAGAAAAACAAGGTCGCCCCCACGGCCTGTTCCTTCCACCTGAATTCTATTCATTCTCTTCAACAAATACTTTGCTGGGAGCTTGCGGGGTGGGGGGGGGCTTATAATCAGATTCTTTCCTTTAATGGGGGGAGCAACAGGCATGTGGATAATTACTATTTAATTCAACACATGTTTATCGAGCACCTACTACATCTGGGATTGGGAGTGGGGGAAATAGGAAAAGTCTGGGCAGAGTCTGCCTCTCGACGCGGGGGCTCAGTGGATTTTAGACTCCCCTCTGGAAGCAGGGAGGCTGTGCCTGGCCCGGGCTGTGTGCTCGTGAAGGATGAGTTAAGGCTGGAGTCACTGCCCACCAGCCAGGGTGCACGGCCCTGTTTGCGTCCCCAGCTGGGGGTCCTGCTGGCCTCCGCACTTGGCTTCCCCACACTGTCTCTGTCTAACGTTTGGCCAGACGTGGTGGTACTTCAAGTTGGGAGGAACATGCTGGCCCCACGGCCCTCCTCCAAGTCTACAGCGTGGGGCCTGGAAGTCCAAGGGGGTCTCAGCGATGGCCTGTGTGCTGTTGGCCCTGAGTGTTGTGCTGTGGAGAGGCTGCTTTCTTTTAAAATGAATAAACTTTATTTTTTAGAGCAGTTTTAGGTTTATAGAAACATTGTGGTCCTTATATACCTCTTTTCAATCCTCCCCCCCCCATATCCCCTATTATTAACATCTGGCATTAGTGTGGTACATTTGCGATAATTGATGAGCCAATATTGATACATCATTATTAATTAAAGTCTATGGTTTATACCAGGGCTCACTCTTTGTGTCCTATGGCTTTACGGGTTTTGACAAATGCATAATGTCACGTGTCTACCACTACAGTAACATGCAGAGTAGTTTCACTGTCTTAAAAGTCCTCTGTGCTCTGTCTGTTCCTCCCTTCCTACCCTCACCCCCTGGTGACCACTGGTCATTTCACTGTTCCCATAGTTGTGCCTTTTCCAGAGTGTCATGCGGTTGGAGTCAGACAGGGGATAGCCTTTCCCCTGCCTCCTCTCACCTTCTTTCATCTGTTTCAGTAATATGCATTTAAGTTTCCTTCATATCTTTCCTGGCTTGATAGCTCATTTCTTTTTATTGCAGAATAATACTCTGTTGTCTAAATGCACCAGTTTGTTTATCTGTTCATCTACCGAAGGACATCTTGGTTGCTTCCGGTTGTGGCAATTATGAATACAGCTGCTATAAACATTTGTGTGCAGGTTTTTCTGAGGATATAAGTTGTCAAATCATTTGGGTAAATACCTGAGAGTGTGATTGCCGGATTGTGTGCTAAGCCTGTGTTTAGCTTTGGAAGGAACCGCCAAACTGTCTTCCAAAGTGGCGATCCCATTTTGCATTCCCAGGGTGGTTGATTTTAATATTAGACGTAAAGCAAAGTGCAGCCCACTGAATGTAGCCTCTAAAGGATCCTGGGAGGAGCATCCACTGCCCCCCTGTCAGCACAGACCAAGCTCCAGGCCCCGAGACCCGGGCCTGGCCTGCCCGCCGTGACAGTTCAGCACATCAGGCCTCTTCTCACCAAGGGCTGAGCTGCCACCAGCTCTGGAAGTACTTTCCGCAGGAATGTCGGCTCTCATCTATGCGCCAGCCCCGTGCTAGGCACTGGGGACTTACCAGCGAGCACAGCAGTCAGTGTCCCCCTTCTGGTGCTGCCTCCCAGGGAAAAGCCAGGCTTGCTGACCCCGCCTGAGGCCCTGCACCAAATGCTTCTCTTCATTTTCTTATTTAATCCTTGCCACAGCCCTGTGAGGTAGGAGGTAGGTACCATTATCTTGTCCCTTTTGCTGGTAGAAAATCTGAGATAGAGAGAGGTTAATTCACTTGCCCGGTGTCACACAGCTGGTCAGTGGCAGGGTGAGTCTAGCTCTAAATCACCAGGCATTATGGCCCCCTGGGAGCCACAGACCCTGCCACAGGAACTGTGATCTGGGCGTCCTCTGAGGGACCCGCTCATGGCCCCTGCCCCGGGGTGTCTAGGGCCGAACATGTTCTGACACCCACATTCTTTCATTCTAGGCATAAATGACTCCAAACCACTGTCCCCGAATCACCTGCCAAGTGGCTTGTCCCTTCTGGATGACATTGTGCAGACTAAATTTCATACTAAACTCACAGGCCACCTAGGTGCAGTCGGGAAAGTTTCCTGAGTCTGAGGGCTTGGCTCGAGCGCTGCTCCGGTGCCCGCCAGCTGGATGTCTCTGAGAATGTCGCCCAGGTCCCTGCGCCTCCGTCACCTTGTCTATAAACCCTCCGGCAAGGAGTCTGCCTCCCAGCAGGCAGCAAAGACTCCGGGACAGAGCATGTGCTCAATGCATGTGTTGAATCCATCCTACCTGCCGGACAGGCATGTGGGGAAATACTTTCTTAATCACAAAGCATCTCACAAATGTTAGTTCATGTTAATATTACTGCTAATGTTAATGTTAGTATTAGTGTTGTTATTCAACTGCTTCTGATTCACACTGAGTCTCCTTGCTACCGAAAGCCCCGGGCAATCTGGAGGTAGGGGCATGGGCGTTTGTGGCCACCATCTGCAGACAGACACTGGTGCCCCCACCTTCCCAGTGTTTGTCTGCATCCAAGGCAGAGAGAAGAGGGAACAGTGGTAGGGAAAGAGGGGGATGTCAGAAAAAGCCTTGGCTGGTGGCACAGTCTGTTCAAGGACCAAGTGTTTCTGCCCGTGGCAGCAGGCTGGAGCCAGAGCCCCTCTGCTCCGCGGCTGGAATGCTGCCTCCGTTTCTCACCTGCGGGGGAGCGCCAGGAACATCTGTCTTGCAGAAGAAGCCAGCCCTTGACAGACAGCGCCGGCTGGTCACAGAGCCAAGGACTGGGAGACGGCGCTGGACGATGCCCTTCCGCCCCTTTGCAGCCATTTCTGGAGATTCGAGAAAACAAGTCATTAGTCTTGAGTATTCCTTAATGGTCTAATGAGAGCAAGGTGGGCAGCTTTGAGAGCACTCAGGTCAGGGTCTGGGAAGGCACCTGAAATGATTAAGAGCCTTGTCCCGGCTGCGGGGGCGTGAACTCGAGCCTTGTCTATCCAGAGGGGAAGGGGTACCCAGCACCTGGTGGTGGCGGGGGGCAGGGGGGGTCGGGGAGTGAGGCAGTAACTGCTAGCTTGGAAGGTTGCCAGCTAACTTCACAGCCTCACCTTGAATCATGATTTTATTTATTTTTTTAAGTTGGAAGGGCCTTTGAGATCACTCCCTTGTTTTGCAGACTGAGGGGACAAGGCTTGTCCAGAGCTCCTGTTCGGTTCTTTCTGTCTCCCAGGCCTGGATATTTTTTTTTTTTTCTTTTTTTACTGGTAACACTATTTTTTGAGGCTTATAGCATATTCCAAGAAAAAAAATCCAGGACACTGAAAAAACTTACCTATGCTATTTATTTATTCACTGTCACTCAGAGAAGCTGTGAGCGCTAATGACCTTTCCAAATTAATAAACTCTGTAAATGCTCGATTGTTTATTGCACACATTGAGTTACACCTCTAAGTGACTGGAGAGGACTGAACACCTGCCTGGAACGTGTAGCTCCAGGGCGCCGCAGCCAGCAGCCCGCCTTGTGCCCCGGGCCGGGGAGCTGGATAGATTGGCCTGAGAAAGGAGGTCCCGGAGAGTCTCCCTGTCCAAGCTCGTGAGTGGCACTTGCCACTCTGACTTCCAAGATGAGGAAGAACAGAAATCCTGCAGAGAAACAATGTGTTTGTTGTGCTATTTTTTGTTACAGGGAGATTTTTTTTTTAAATTGTAGTAGAATATATATAAAAGAAAATCTATCATTTTAATCATTTTTAAGTGTGTCACTCAGTGACATTAAGTACACTGTTGCACAATCATCACCACCACCCATCATTTCTAGAACTTTTCCATCTTCCCAAATGGAAACTCTGCCCCACTCTCCCCTCTCCCCAGCCCTGGCAACCACGATTCTGCTCCCTGTGTCTATGGATTTGACTACTCCAGGTCCTTCAGAAAAGTGGAATCATACCGTATTTGTCTTTCTGTGACTGGCTTATTTCACTTAGCATAATGTCCTCGAGGTTCATCTAGGTCGTAGCAGGTGTCAGAACTCCTTTCCTTTCCAAGGCTGAATAAAATCCGTTATATGTATGTGCCACATTCTGTTTATCCCGTCCTCTGCTGGTGGACATTTGGGTTGCTGCTGCCTTTGGGCTATTGTGAATAGTCCTGCTGTGAACGTGGGTGTACAAATATCTGTTCCAGTCCCTCACAGAAGGATTTTGAGCTTTAAAAAGAAGTGCTTCCGGCTTTCAAATTATCAGGCCTGATCTGTGGGCCCTCACTGCTGTCACCCCAGAGGAGCAGACTGCCAGCCTGCCACTGCCCATGTGCTGAGACTGTCCTCCCTAGACCAGAGCTCTGCGTTACCCTCCTCCAGGGACGCAGACTGAAGCTGGCCTCTTGCACACACCGCCCTTCCTACTCCCAGCTAAGCCGCTCAGTGTCAAAGCCTCTTTACCTGCATTTCTTATCCTGAAATACGTCAGTCGTGTTGCATTTGTCCCTCGCTGAGGTAGCAAGTGCTTTGTGCTCTTCCTTGCTAAGTTATTCCCACCCCCCACTTCTCAAATGTATTTAGCCACCATTGTAAAAGCCCAGTAAAATCACTCATGCGCAGTCTTCCTTCCTGTCCAAAGATCTCCCTGCTCCCCTGCTCCCTCCAAAAATCCACGTACATACACGTCGGCAGAACTAAAGGGCATCCTGTCTGGAAGCATCACTACCTCTGGGCGTTAATTGCCCAAACTCACGTTGCAAGGCATTTACAGTGTTGACACCCTCAGGCACAAGGCAGGAGGATTCACAGTTCAGGTTGGCATTGTCATTAACTCAAGTCTTTGATGTCAACTCCCTCCCGCCTGAACGTTCTAGCCTGGCCTTACAGTCAACCTCTGAGATGCATTTTCTGGCCTTTGTTGGTTTGTGTCAGCTCTTGAACATTATTTAAATGTAGTTTGGGGTCCATGAATGCAATTACCGTTGTGTTATTATTCAGAGCCAGATTGTTAAGATGCAGGCAGCTGTACAAGGAGATGCCCTGTGCTGTGAGGTCCAATTTAGGAGGGCCTTCCGAGCAGCGCGCGCGCAGGGTTGCTAGGCAACCCCATGCTACAGAAGTGGAGGCCTCACTCCGAGTGGGAAGAAGCCGGAGCCCCTTCAGGGAATTGGAGGCAGTGGTCAATCCGAGACTGGCACGACGCCGGGGAGGGGAGGGAGGCAGCGTGGGCAGAGCCCACGGGCCTGGAGGGGTGTGATCCTGCGAGGAGTGAGGGGCACCTGCCCAGCTAGTGCATGGGGAGGGGAGATGCCTCTGGGAGTGAGAATGCAGAGAAGATGCAGAAGCCCTAGGTCAGCCAGGAAACTGCCAAAGGATACCCAGAGCAGATGCTAATGTGATTCTCCCTCCCTTTCTTCTCTTTGCAGGAAATGAGCAGGTTGGCAGAAAAACTGGTGGCCTGAAATTTAAGACTAAGGCGTCGGTGCTTGTGAGTATGAATTTTGCTTTTTTAGTTCTGTGGCTTAACAGTGTTCCTGGGAAGTGAGTAGGTTCCCCTGTTAGGGGAAGGGACATGACCTGGATGGAAGCTGTTTTTGGTTCTTCTTCTGGAAGGTACTTCTTGCTGGGTGAGGTTGGACCCATGAGTGGAAGATAATCGGGTTGAAGGAGGATGGTTTGAACCCTGGCTCTGCCTTCTAAGTGCAGAAGAGAGTCACTCTCTTAACTGGTTGATTGGTGTGCCCGCAGAGCAGAACTCCTCTGGGGAAAAGAGACGTGTGCCTTTTTCCACCCTGGGGCGACAGTTGATGCAATTCCAAGTTTGCTGCTAGGTTGACCTTATTTAGAAAAGCAAATTCTCATATAGGCCATTTAACAGCATGTTAAACTAAGAGCAATCATACGTACCAATCCATTAATCAATCTGAGAATATACCAGGTGCCTGGTATTACCTGGAGGCTCTGAGTAATCCACGAGAAGCAGCCGGCCTGGGCTCTATTTTGGAGGAGCTTTCAGTCTGGTGTGGGACGACAAGATACCTGCACATAAGACAATTAAAAAACTTTATGAAAGGGCGTGTGGTCAGCTCTGGCTTGCATGGCAAGGGCAGAAATGCCAGTGATGGGAATGTTTAGATAAGACTTCCTGGAGAAGGAGAGGCTTGCACCGGGCTGACGGAAGAATAAGGCTCTCAAGGAAGGGAGAAACAGGGGCAGAGGCCTGCGTGGAGGATGGCGTAGGCATGGGTCAGACACTGGTGAGTTTGGGCAGGGCCAGGTGCTGAAAGGCTTGGCATGGCTTCCTGAATGGTCCAGATGCAAAGAATCAGGACAAGTTAAAGGATCCCTTATCCATGTAAATAAAATCAAGTTTCTGCCAATTGGTCTGTTACTCCATCACGTGAAAGTGGCTGCATGGATTTTTCACCAAACTTGAGGTTGTATTTGAGATCAGTATATAAACTGGATAATGACAGGAAGTCCACAGTGGGGACCTTCCGTCTGTCTCAGACACACACACACACATACACAGCCCTTTCCAGACAGTGACAGCTGAGTGCCATCAGAGCCTTGTGAGACCAGCGATGGGGCCACATCCTGAGCCCTGGGTGGACAGTCACCAAGCCAGTGCTCTCAGTTGTCCACTTGCTTTTCCCCAGAGCCTCTTCTCACACAGGGAGCTCTAGGGACTGTGGCCAGGATGAGGGGCAGCTGGGATTTATTTATTTAACAAAGGTTAACTTATTATTTTTTCCGAGCAAGCAGAGGAAGCTCGCTAGTTCTAAATCTCATTAACAACAACCAGAACTCACATAGCATTGCCAGTTTGCAGCGCTTGATGGTATTGCCTCGTAGGAGCTTTACAAAGGCTCTGTCAGGTATTCCCACTTTGTAGATGAAGAAACTGAGGCTCAGAGTCGTTAAATGTTTGCTGTAGTTCACTCAGCTCGTAAGCTACAACGCTGCCTAAGACACTGGCGCTGACTCTGCTGCATGCGACTGGATAGCTCTCTGTGGAACAGGCCTTCTGGGTTGGCCCTTGCCTCCTGCTTATCATCCTGGGGTAGAAGAGTAATTGTTGTGCTGTCCCATGGGGTCTGGTTGTCAGGATCCTCTCTGGGGTGTCAGCGTTTTGCTGTTGCTGGCTTTCATGGGCTGTGCAACGTCAGACTGGTGGTCTTTGGCAATGGCTCTGCGCTCAAAGAGGAAGGCTCGTGTGTGCTTCCAACACCTGGGACAACCCTCTGCAAAGACGCTGGGGGGCTTCATTTGGAGCCATTGGTGACTGAGCTGGGTTGGGTTCCCCAGAAGCAGAGGCTGAGGCAGGGTTTCGGGTTCACTTGATGATGCACCCAGGGAGACCTCTTAGGAGACACTTGCCAGGGAGAGAGGGAAGCAGGATGGAGAAGCGGGAGCCAAGCGAGGATGTGGTCTCAGGGCACATCTCTCCTGGGCTTGGTCCGCATCCATTGCACTGCAGTGATGTCTGCTTTGGAGGCAAGGGGCAGGGCTTGTGTGTTCCCTTACTTGTCATCAGCCTCCCCCAGAGTGTTGCTGGTGGTGCATCACCTCAACCAAGATTGAGGGACCAGAGAATGTCCCGGGTGAGAGCTGGGTGCCAAATTCCCAGCAGCGGGGGAGTAGATGCCCCAGTAGGGACAGAGGACCTGGGGAGGGTCTCGGTTGCATTTACGGTCATGCCTGTGGGCACCACTATTGTGAAGACAGTCAAATGCCATTCTCACCTGACCCAGCAGTAATTCACTGCAGTAAGTTTGCATTTTAAGAGCATAGGTATTAAAAGGGAAATCAATATTGCCACAGTATGTTTTTACTGAAAACAACATGTGCTTTCTTAACTGAAATTTTATTCTTAATAGGTAATACGATCTCATGGCTCTAAGTTCAAAAGTACCAAAATGTATACTATGAAAAGTCCCTCCTCCCCACCTGTGGCCCGAAGCAGGCTCCTGTCCTAGACAAACAATACTGACAGAGTTTTGCATTACTTTCCTGCGATAGTCTGTGCACACCAACAACGGTGTGGTTTAGATTGCAAAGCTTTGGTGAATCTGACGCAGTACAGAAAGAAACCACCTTCTCAGGCCTCCAGAGTTAGAAGTTGGGGCTCTTCCAGAAGGGGTTGAGCTGGAATATGCCTTTGTTTTGGAGAGAGAACAATTCATAGCCTGAGTCAGCTCTGGGAGGAATGTTTAAAATGCATAAAAACTTACTTTACAAATGTCTCCAAGCTCCTTAGAGTTGACTATGTAAACAATTAACATAAGGATTGCAAATAATTATTTCCAATTGCAAATAATAATAATTATTATTATTATTATTTTAGAAACAGACTGGAGTGCAGTGTGATCATAGCTCACAGCAACGTTGAATTCTTGGGCTCAAGTGATCCTCCTGCCTCAGCCTCCTGAGTAGCTGGGACTATAGGTGTGTGCCACCACACCTGACTGCAAATAATAATTATTATTATTTAAAGCAAATCACACATAGTTTGAGATACTGTATTGGAATTCTCACATATTTAAATTATTTAAAATTTCACTAAATTCGCTGTTTAGTGGAAATTATAGAGGTCTCCCTACATTTATTGTCTGATGTCATTTGCATATGGTTTAATGACTTACTGAAACATGCATTCTCTTTCCAAAGTGTATCGAGATCTGCCGCATTGTCAGCACCTCCTGAATTTCACTGTGGTTTCCTTTTATGAAGTGACTTGACTGTAATGTGGAGGTACTTTCTCAACATAGCATCTGGTCAGTGATAGGATGGGCTCCCTAGTGAGCTCCCCATGGTAGGATGTGTTGAAACAGTAACTAGGTCATCTACTCGACAGGAAGGCTTAGGAGACTTCTACCGTCCTGTCATTGCTGAATCCCGTCTGTGCACTTTTGTTATCATCATTCCCTTTGTAGGCTGTTTACCTCGCTTGAATTTCAGGCTATTGGGCTCATACTGTGCACTTATCTTCTGAATTTCGGTCTTGAAGCTTTTGTCTAATGTCTATAAACGTCCAGGTAGGAGTTATTTTGTAATCTTGTAGGCCTGGCGTGTGTGTTTTTCTCTTGCAAAGAAGCTCCCTTCTCTCTGTTCTCCTTCATATTTACATTCTCTCTCAAGGGTTGCAAGAAAATCCTCTAACTTGTGTGTGACCTGTTCCAGCCCTGAGACAGATTTTGGTGGCACCCCCATGAGGCAATGAAAAAAAAATCTCATTTCCGTTCAAGAAATAGAATCATTATCTTGATTGAAATAATATCCTTCCTCAACCTGCACCCAGATAAAGCATCACATTGGTGGAGTTTCCTTATCACTGCAGAGTTTGCAGGACACAGACTAATGGCCTGTCAGCTGCCTCTGGTGGGGTGGGTTCTGGGATATGGGGCCCACAGCTCGGCCTGGTTTACACCATACAATGTCTGGTGCAATGTAAAATAATGCCATTAATGACAAAGAGTGTTACATTAAAAGGAGAGGATAGCATAGAGCCTAGAACGGCACAAGCAATAAATGCGGCTATAACAGTTATGGTGGCTGTTTCTATTAGACAACATCTAACATGTTTAGGCAACTGTGGGAGGGACCGAAGGATACAGATATTTATATCCCTTTAGGATGTGAGTACTCGGGAACCCTATGTACCCTAGGCCCGGGCTTCCAGGGCTGCGACTGGACTAAGGGAGCAACTGGGCTTGAGAGGGTGGACTGGGTCCTAGTTCTGAGAGGCAAACAGGGCAGCTAGGGGCCAGTAAGCTGACATCTTTGGGGAGGGAGCTGAAAAAGCCATGGGGAGGCAGGGGGACCGGGTTCTGATCCCCATCCACCATCCTGCAGCTCTGGGCTCTTGGGGCCTTGGTCTTGGCGTTGTTCAGAGAGAGAATACAGGGTATCAGGAGAAGGAGATGAGTCAACGTTTGTGCAAAGTCCAGGATCCTGGATGCACCTTTATCCTGCCTGTGCCTCCTCCATGGAGTGGGGAGGCTCTGCTGTATCCCAGGTGGGTCTTCCAGGGGTTAAAATGCTGAATCCCACGAGGACTTCCTTCACTCCTGACTCAGTCCCACAGCCCTCCTGCACCCACACAAGGCTCCCTGAGCCCTAGAGCACAGTGGGGTGGAGTGTACATGAACAGCACTGGCTGGGAGTCCAGTCCAGTCCTCGCTATCTGCTTGCCTCCTGGCCTGGCCACAGGCCCCTCACCTATGAACATGAAGGGGATGTGACACAAGGATACGAACGGCTGACTTTTTTGAGCACCTACGCTGTGACAGGCACCCCTTCAACCATTTTACGTGAATTAATTCACTTAAATCTCACAACAATCCTGTGCATAGAAACTTTTACTACCTGCCTTTTACAAGTGAAAAGTAACAGAGAGGTTAAGTAACTTGCCAGTAAGTGATGGAGCCGAGATCTGAAGCCAAACAGTCTGGCTGGAGCTCTTGAAAACTTAATGTGGACTGTGGCATCAGGACTCACTGATACAGTTCAAACAGCCTGTGCTTCCACCAGGCCCTAAACCTTAATGCTGTGAGAGAGAGAGAAGCAATAATAATAACTACATCTTCAGAATGTCCCAGGAGGCCAGAGAGGTGGTTCCTGCACCAGGTGGGAGGTTGAATGATATTCTAGCAAAGGTGTCTGATCTTGGTGCCTGGGTGCTCGGATCTTCTCCTCGCATGGGATCCTGCAAAGCTGTCCCCAGCCGTGTATACACTGTAGAGCACCAAGGTACGCAGGGCTTGCCCCCCACTGACCCATCCCCCGTCTTCCTGAAGAGCCCTCCCAGGCCCTTGGGGCTGTGCTGTCTGCCAAGGCTTCCCCAGGGAAGGAAACCATCCCTCCCAAACGCCACCCATGCCTGCTTCAATCCCCTCTCCCCAGGCATGGATTCGTAAGTGACAGGAAAGCTCCTATCTCCTGAATCTTGTCTTCAGGAGGAGTGTTGGCCTGTCAGTGAGCGTGCCTGATTACCATGGCAATCACCAGCCAAATGGCGTGATTTCATAATACATTTCCATCTGAAATGGGAACAGGTGTGCAGGGGAAATCAACATTTATCAACAAGATAGGTCTTGGGAGATTAATATTGAATTTAGGATTGCTCAAGGAAACAAAAGGAAGGAAGAAAGAAATATCTTTGCTTGCAGTCAGGGTCCCTCCAGCCTGACTTCTGACTACCTGCCTAACAGGATGCTCCATTCCTGCCCCCTCTCCCTCCTGAGATGAACTCCCACCCTGGCCTCTGAGCTTTACCCTTATGTCTTCCTCCTCCTCTCCTCCTCTCTCCTTCCCCATGCTTAACCACTTGTCAAATCTCACCTCGTCTGGGAAGCCCTGCTTTGGTCCACGCAGTCCCCAGGAATCTGCCTCTTCAACCACCTGCAGCCCCCACGTCCCCCACATCAGGCCCTGGGCAATCTTGCTCCCCAGCCAGCTGGAAGCTCCCTGCAGTCCATGCATTCATCTACTCTGCAACTCGGCCACCAGGCAGCAGCCCTGCCCAGCCATTCAGAGCCCTTATCAGTTGGGGACTCTCGTCCCACCTATTGGGTCCTTAAGGAGGATGAGCCTCCAATGAGCTGGAGCCTCACTATCTTCCTAGGGGCCCATGACACCTCTGGGTGGCTCTAGAGCTGAGTGCCAGAAGCCAGGTTCGTTGGTTCCTGCTAGAGAAACGGGCATTTGCATCATGGTGTTCCTTCCAGAGAAAAAGGCAGCAGAGGGCATCCAAGGAAACCGCAAAGCAGGTTTGATTTTTAAACCTCAAGGTCCCTGGATCATCATCCCCTCCACCTGCTTCAAAATCAGTTCTGGCTCTGGATATGGAAAACCACATTCCTGGGGCCTGGGAGCCTTCCTCTCAACTCTGTGGCCACTCTCGGGGGCCCCCAGCACAGGGGGGGCCCAGGCAGAGGCAGCCGTGCCCAAAGGGCCCTGGCACAATGGGCCCCATGACTGGCTCCCTCGCTTTGTCCCGGACCTGTCAGTGTCCCAGACACAGAGCAGGCCAGGGTTTTTCTGTCATTGTGAGCAGGAGACCAGAACGGACCTGATAGAGCCATGAAAGGCCTTCTTCACTTTCAAGTAGACAATGCATCAGAGAAGTTGCCGGACCTGCGCCCACGACGCGACAGGCCTTAGCTAATATTCTGATTTTAATAGAATGAATAATAAAGAGCCCCAAGTGTCTCTTGGAACTAATTTTGAAGAACATGTTCTGCCACATGTCCCTGTGGTTGAATCGGGCTCCTGAAGAGATCCTAACAAAAGGTTTAAACCAAAAAAAAAAAAAAAGTCATTTCTCCACCAACTTTTCTCTCTTTTAATTCCCTTCTTGTAATGCTTCTCAGTTAACAGTAACTTATGATAAGATGAAATAAAGTTGGAACAGGAAGCAGCAAGCAGAAGGAGGCCTGAAGTGGCAGCCCTCGCTTTTGTTCTGCAACGTGAATGGCTGCTCGGATGTGGATCCCCCCCCCAAGCGTGGTAATGCAGGGACTCGTGTGCAGACAGATACCAAAGGCATTTACGGGGGAGGGCACTGCCTCCCGCCACTCGTGTCTGCCCAAGTCAGAGGCAGCAGGGACGAGGTGGCACACACAGAGTGGGCTCTTTGAAGAGAGTTGAGTCCAAAGGCCAGCGCAAGGTGTAGGGACCTCACAACACCCAGTGAGTACCCCAGGGCTGTTGACACCGGGGAGCTGTTGCACCCAGGGGACAGCAGGGGCAAAGAGACGGAGGGGCTTCCAAAAGCAGAGACAGTGAGCGTGGGATGGAGGAGCTCTCTCCAGGTCGGGCTGGGGCTGGGGCCGCAGTAACGATACAGACCTCCTGCCCTCAAGGTGCCAGTGGTCATTCTTATCATGGGGACAGTGGATTTTCCAGGCTCTTTCCAGCCACACAGTTGCTGAGATCAGCTCCCTGAATCTGGTGATGGATGGTTTCCGGGATATTCTGCAGAGAGTGGAGGGCCTGGCGTAGGTGGGGGAAGCGAGGGCTGGAAGGAGAGGGGAATTCTAAAGAAACAGAGGGCCGGGCTCCAGATCTCAAAGAGCTCTCGTGTGGCAGGCCTATTGCCCTCTGGGATGTGGGGCGATGGCCACGGCCCTCCTGGTTCCTCTTTCAGGGAAAGTAGGTCTTGGCCAGCTTGGGGAAGAAGCCGCAAACCCTGCTTTGTCCTCCTGTGGCCGGGCAAGGGGCTCCACGGGCTCAGGTAGAGCCAGGGAAAGAGCAGTGAGAGCTAGTGCAGTCTTCTCCCGCTGCCGAGGGAACTTCTGGGTCTGGGCCCAGCACAGGGGACCTGCCGACCCCAAGTCCCAGCTTCTAATGCCCTGTTCCCAGCTGTGTGGCCGGTAAGTGACAGTCAGTGTAGGCTGCTTGCAGAGTCCAGGCCGTGGCTCCCCATGGGATCAGGAAGTGAAGGGGCCCTGCCCTGGTGGAGGTGGGCACTAGTCCAGGGGGAAAGCACCACACTCCATGACACACCTGGAGAGCAGCCACAGAGGCCCCGGCAGCCGTGCTCGGGAGACTTCTGCCATCTCAGTGCGCAGGGGATGGTCGTAGAGGGGCAGTGGGAGCCTGGTGAGGTGAGTGAACCGAGGGAGCCCCTGGGAGGAGCCCCTGTGCAGCCAGGCCCTGAAAGGCTCCATAGGTGTGGAGGGGGCTCTCCCAGAGTACCTGCTTACTTTGTTAAGGTCTTAATGGGTCTTTTTTTCCTGCTGCCACCTCTGAAGGTCTGAGGACCGGCAGGAGGGCCAGTCCCATCCCCTAATCCAGCATCCCAGCCACGCATGCATTCCTGATCATGTCTGAAAATGCTCACCTCTGAGGCTGCCCTGGGCTTGATGAGCTTCCTGGAGTGGGATGTTCTGTGCTCTTGACACCTCCCTGCCTGCCCCCAATCCAACATTTCTCCACGTGGATGACCTCAGGCTGCTCAGCTCTCACCCCAGCCTGCGCATCCTTCTTTGCAGAGGCTGCCAGACCCACCCAGAGCTGTGATGATGAGTCCCTCTTCCGCCGACAGGCCCAGATGCCCCTGCGGCATCGGAAGGCTAGATGCCAGCTACCACAGGCCTGGCAAGCAAGTGCCCGTCGTCGTCTGACACACTAAGAATGCTGCCTTTGGTCCACTCGCTGGTGGTGCAGTGGAGGGCGGTTAAGCAGCGGGGAACCCCATCACCCCACTGCATAGGCCATGACAGCACCCTGGGTACAGGTTCTGCTGGGGGAAGGTGGCCTTTGGGGTGAGCGCAGTTCAAATGGGACTTTCAGTGACTAGATAATGGGATGACATTTTAAGGGCATTTCTGGCAGGTTAGGAGAGATGAGGGCGGGGGGAGTTAATGGAGTCAGGAAAACACAGACCCCTTCCCTCCACCCTCCCTCGGAACAGAGAGAACAGACAGTTTATCATCTCAAATGGGACACGTTTGATAGTGAAAGTGGGTGTTATTATAATTATAAGGAAAAACAGGTATAAAATGGGATTTTTCCCTGGCAAACACGAGACTTCATGAGCCAGTACACTAGGCTACGTTTTCGCCTCTCCTTTTGCCCACTATAAAAAAGGAAGCGGACTGCACAGACCTCTCCAGGTGATTGATGGGTTGCACAGGCTTTAGCAGGACACGTCACCTTCCTGACCCTCTGACCCTTGGCTCCCTCAACTAGAAGTTTCACTCGCTCATCCTGTGGGTATTATTTTGTGCCTTCCATGTGCAAGACAACATGCCAGGTGCTGCAAGTTCAAACGTGACCATGGCAGGGCCCCGGTGCTCTCGGCCCTCTGAGGTCCCTGCCCCCCGTGAGCTCCAGCCCATGAAGTAGTCATGCGGTCTAGTTTGGGGAGCTGAAACAATCCTCCCTCTAAAATATGTCCAATCGAGTGGTAAGAAGACTGGCGAGGCAAGAAGACTGGGAGGTGGGGAGCATTGCACCCATTTAATGGAAGAGGAGCCTGAGACGCAAAGAGACGGGACACTGCATTCAGCCGGCATCTAGCAGGCGGTGGTCGAGTTGGGATTCAAACCCAAAGTTGCCTGACATGAAGTCAGTGCCCTTCCCTTACATCCTCCCTTGCCTGCCCCCCATCGCCCGTGCAGCCACCTGGACAGCAGACCCCCGCAGAGACAGGGCAAGAGCCCTGGACCAGTTGGAACACCCACCAAAGGCTGCTGGAGGGTCTTAACTCGGCCACTTTCCTCTGTGTGCTCAGGTTCCGCAGCTGGGAACGGGACCCGATAAATCTTCTGCTTCTAATCTTCCAGAGTGGACAGGGGAGAGGAGAAGGGCGTGATGAGCATTCTGGAGCTCCTCAGAGAAGAGGACGGTATAAGACGCCACTTTTCTGCCTCATGCAAGAGACAGGAACCCAGTACCATTCTTTACGAAACTTCCGTAAAAATGTTAACTAGGAAACAGTCCCAGGCAGGGAAAATGATTTGCCTGAGGTCTTACTGGATAGGTGACAAGATTTCAAGTCTTCTAGCCCTTAAAATATCTGCCTCCTCCCCATTTCTTCATTGGCACAGTTGGTTTTTACATTTTAAAAAATCACTAAGTGAGATCGAGCCGTTTAAGTAAGCTTAGTGGATGTTTATACTACATGATTTTCCTTATTGATTTATAGGAACTCTTAGTATGTTATATATTTAAACCTATGTTTGTTACATATAATGCAAATACTTTCTCCCACTCTGTTTTTTTAGCTTGGATTGTGGTATCTTTGTCATATAAAAGTTTTTAACTTTTCCGTAATCCAATCCATCACTTTTTTCTCCTTTATGACTTGTGGGTTTTGTGTCATGCTTAGAAAAAGCTGCACATTGACCATGTATCTGTTAAAACAAAAGTTTCCCAGGGCTTTTGGATCGGAGAGCTTCGGCACAGAGGTGCAGGAGGTCGTCGTGCAGCAAGCAGACCTCTTCCGAGGGCCTCCTTGCCGGGAGGCTCTGACCATTAGGCCCAGGACAGCTTAGTCACCCGGCCCTCGCCCTGGACCCCTCACACAGCGCCGGGCCCTGTGCCAGCTCTGCCCTTTGCTCCCGATGGGTCAAGGCCTGGTGATAAGCTCAGCGAAGCGAATATTGACCATGGCACCCTCTGAGTGTTTTTTCCTGGTCACCAAGGCCAAATCAAAGCACACAGACTTGTTTTTCCTTTTTATAGTCCTGTCTCCTCCCCTCTCTCTTTTCCACACTCTGAAAGGGATCTGAAGCCCCACTAAAACGGTTTTATGTGGGCGGGCACCTTTATCTGACTGTTGCTGCTCTTATGGGAAACTTTTCACGGAGCCGAATACAGAAAATTATCTTTTCAAACATAGCATTCAGTGTAATTTTATAAGTTCTTCAGTCATTGCCCTAGCATCCTCTCAAAGAAACCTTGAAATCCAGTGGCTGCTGTGTTATAAAAGAAGCAAACAACTTGGGTAACCCGAAAAGGATTCTTAATCCTGCTGGGGCTCACCCTTGCTAATTCATTGTTTCTGGCAAGTGGAGAAAGATTGCTTTGAAAAGCTTCTTGGAAGGACCCAGAGTCTATTGGCGTGTGCGCGCGCGCACGCACGCACACACACACACACACACACTCACACACCCAACCTAGCAATGCAGTGGCCTGCGTTTAACATTTCCAAGTAGGTAGCTCAAGTGTTGGGTCTGTGCTGAGTCTTACTGCCTTTGGGGACCCCCATACCTTAGTGCCACATATTTTCAGGGTGCATTTTGGAGGGGGGCTGGTTAACAGTTAACTCCAAAGAGAAAAGGCAAGAAATGGAGGCCCTAGTACAGAAGCAGCTGGAACAAGGAAGGAGCTGGGCCAAAGGCTCAGAATAGCTGGGTTCTGGTGCCAAAGGGTGAAAAGGGCAGAGGAAGTGGGTAGGCTGCGGCGTGGAAGGGGCAGGCGGGACTGGGAGGGAAGCAAGGGTGGGTGTGTGGCTAGGCCCGGAGGAGATCACTCATCTGTGGAAAGCTTTCAAAGTGCAGATTCAGTGGTGGGCGGGAGGCCTGTGAGGGTGGAGGAGGGGTCTGGATGTTGCCTCCAGCCAAGGAGGCACCAGTCACAAGACTACCCCCGGATGGCCACTGTGCAGAGAGCAGGCACAGACAGCTCTTGTGGAAGGGTGGGATGGGGTTCAGAGGCCAGAGAGGGGCAGAGCAGAGCAGGGATTCTCAGAGCTGGAGGCTGGGTGTGGGCAAACAGCCTCAAGAGCTTCCCTTCCATCTGGGAAGGACAACATGACTGAGTCACCTCCTAGCTCGGTATACAGGAGGCACCCAGGAAGCGTCAAAGGCTGAGTTTCAAAGGGCTTGTTTAATGGGGACAGCAGCTTCAGGGCCACTTTAGCAAAACCATCAGCAAGTGTCGTGCCCAATGTGGTCCATCCAAGGGTGGCTCTCGGCTGTCTGTGGCAGCGCAGTGCCAGGGCCCAGGAGGCATTGGGGTCGCCTCCTGCCACGTCTCCCTGCTAGAGACTCCTTTTTCTTTTCCTTTAACATGCTGCTTCACTAGTGCTGTTGGCGATGCTCAGGACTAAGCAAGGTCCTTCTGCCTGCAAGTAACCGGGGACACTGAGCTTCCTCGGGACTGGCCCTCCCCAGGATGACATCACTGGTGTCAGCATTCCCACCCCCCTGCAGTGTCCTTGTGAAGGAAGCAGGGCTCGGGTCACTCTGTCCCTTCAGCAGGTGGGAAACTGAGGGTCTGAGAAGCTGAGCAGTCTGGCTTACTGTGTAAGAGAACTGGCTTTGCAGACACAAAGGACAAATACCGTATGATTCCACTTGGGTGAAGCATCTAGAATAGGCAAATTCTTGCTACCTAGGACTCTTATTTTCCTAAATTAATTAATTAATTCATTAATAGAGATAGGAAATTTGAGGTTACCAAGGGTTGGAGGAGGGGGGAATTGGGAAGTTGTTGCTTAATCGTCACAGAGCTTTTATTTGGGTTGATGGAAAGGTTCTGGAAATAGTGGTGATGGTTGCACGACACTGTGAGTATACTTAATGCCACTGAACTGTGCACTTAAAATGGTTAAAATAGCAATATTTATGTTATATATATATTTAACTACATTTTTTTGAAAACATTATTCTTCTATAAAGAGGGAATCAAAGAGTATCCGTCAAAAAATATGGGGAAAATATATTACGCGGGTGTTCCAGACAGGTATGCCACACTATTAATAAAAATAGTTGGTCATTTTAAAAAGAGGGAGAGAAAGACCTGGCTTTGAATCCAGGCCCCACCGGTTACTAGTACTGTTTCCCCTTTCTCTGAGTTGCCTCGTCTGTAAAAGGCGGTTGTTGTGAGGATTGAAGGGGACAGCAGTATGTGACATGCCCGGCACAGAGCAGTGCAGACGCCACGAAGGGTGGCTGTCCTGGTTATGATGCTCACGTTCCTCTTTAGTATTAAGCAGCTCAAATTCACAGAGTTAGGGGGAGGGTTCACCTTGGCCAGAGTCCAGGGCTCTGTTTTGAGGCTAACCTTGAGGGTGTAGCATTTGGTAGTGAGAGGGGTGTTTAAGGCAGGGAGGGAGGTCGAGTGACTTTGGAAGCTCGTTGTGCAACAGGGATAGAGTGACAGGCTTTGTCTCTGAGGGTGTCCGGGCAGGTTAAGACAAGGACTACAGCAGGTGCTGATGAGGCCACGGTTTGGGAGTTTGATCCCTGACAGGGCCAGGTCCCTTACTCTGTTCCCATTTGCTCCCTAGATGATATGCCTACAGGACGGGCCGAGTGGGAGTGTTTTCTTAGCCCTGAATGCATGAGTAATCAGTAACGTTTCTCCCGGGCTGAGCTGCTCAGAGCCGTAGGCTAACGGGAGGCAGCATGCTCTGTCCTCTAAGTTGCCTGTGACCTTGAACAAAAACCGTCCCCTTTCTGGCCTGCGAATTCCCTCCTCCGTGAAATGAAGGGTTGGTGCATGTCCCTTCCACTGGTGCGCGCGATTCGGTGCCCTTTCTTGCTTATGGGACTGTCTTGAAACAGAGGGTGATGCCAGCTCTTGATTAGCAACAGAGTGTATGGAATGTTTTTGGTTTAAGATTTACTGAGCAGCGATATAGCTCTGCTCCCTTTCACAGCTGGGTGACCTTGGGCAAGTGACCTGACCTCTCTGTGCCTCAGTATGTTGTCTGTAAAGTGAGGACAATGATCCCAACTCGGGGTGTGTGTGTTGGGGGGTGTCATGGTGAGGACTACATAAGATAATATTTGGAAAGTCATGTGGACAGTGCCTAGCACACAGCAGGAGCACCTGCCACGTGTAGAGCTCTCAAAATGGAAATTATTCCCTCCCTCGGTTATGCTGAGCTTCCTGAGAGACCCAGAGAAGACACAGGCCCATTCCCTGCATTGGAGGGGCTGTTAGCTTTTGCTTAGTGATGCAGGAGGGTCCCTCACGAGACAATAGCCAACAAGAAAGTGCATCATCCAAGTACAGAGTGTACGTGCTGAAGGGAGGGGACGGAGGAGGAGGAGGAGGAGGAGGAGGAGGAGGACACTGGGCCTGAGCCAAGTGCAGTCAGGGAGAAAGAGAGAAGGCCGTGCTAGCTGGTGAGTGTATGTGTGTGAGCGTGAGTGTGAGTGGCGGTGTGACTGTGTGTATGGGTAAGGGTAAGTGTGTGTGCGTTTGCCGGAGGAGCACAAAGGCTTACCCCAGAATGAGAAGTCTAGGTCTTCGGCTCCCCTCGGTGGCACCGTATTTTGTGGTTGTGTCGCAGCCACATGCCTCTTTCCTGCCCCTGGCTGTCACCGGGAACACGCCTGCCTGTGAGCACAGGAGCGAGCCCTTGTGCATAACCCTGGGTGTGATTAATTTAATTATTTCAAAAGCCCCTTTGGTATTTCACGAGGGTCATGCCCCTGGCTGTGGGCTTGAATACAACTGCAGCAGGTTTCAATAAAATCAATTAATTTAATTTGATTTGGTTTTATGTACTTGGAGCGGGTGCCTCTTGAACTCAGTATGAAAATTATTGCAGAATAAAAATGCATATTAGTACTCAGAGCCCAGTGTCCTTGGACTCTCTTCACGGAGTCTCAGCGCTGATCACACGGGCAAATCCCCTCTGACGTGGCAGGAGCTGAGCCCACTGCCCACCACGAACCCCTCCAGCCTCCGCCGGTGGTTATGGCCGCTGTCGGGGCTGTTTAGATCTGACTTCTCACTTCCCAATGCACTTTCTTTTCTGTTAGCAAAGCTAATGCATTTCCATTTTGCTTTTGTGAGAGATTTTGATTGGACTTGGTCGCCAGCTTACAGGTTTTTTACTGTTGCTGTTAACTAAATTGGAAGCAATATGGTGCCGTGGATTGAAAGGTGGCTCTGCCCCTCAAGAGACACATGAACTTGGGCAAGTCTCTGCACTTCTCTGGGCTTTTGTTTGCTCATCTATAAGTGAGAGAGCTGGACACCTGCTCGTGAGGCTCCTTCCAGCTGTAAGAGTCATATTCAACAGGACAGCTGGTCTTCCCGGGCTGCCTCGGGGAGCCTGTCCCAGGGTTAAGCGCCACCTCATTTCTGCTCCATTAAAGAGGGCTACCAGCCGGTGCTCAGAGTGGGTGACAGGACTGAAGCCGGGCCCTGCACCCCCCAAGAAGTGGCTTCTCTCTCACATTCCTAGGGATCACAGCATGCATTGCTTTCAAAAGGGAGGAGAGCTGCAGCGCAGGGGGCCTAGAAAGCATCTGGCCAGTCTGTTATTTTACAGATGAGGGAACCCAGTTCCAGAGTCACACAGCCGCAGCCCAGGGCAGTGACAGTGTTCCGCCACATTCACAGTCATTATAAAGGGTGGAGATTGTGCTCAGGGCTCATTTTCCAACTGTTCTTTCCATTCCTTTCTCCTGTCAGGATGGGAGAGAGATGGCCAAGCCATCTCCAAGTCCTCCCCAATAAAGCAGATGTTGACATCAGTCACGCTGGAGCACCTACATCCCTTCTCAAGCTCTCAAGCCCAGCGCTGGCGCCTTGCTCCCAGTGGGAGAGGCCGAGAGACTGGGTTCAGAAACACCTCCCACTGATGCCTGGGATCCCACCTCAGCACTTTCATTCTCATAGACGCTGAGGCCTGCCCTCCAGTGGCCCTTCCCTGAGCTAGTGGTATTTTCCTCCCACAGGTCTTACCTCCGTAGAGCTCTGGTTAGCAGAAACTGAGCCTGTCCTTCCCATCCCCACCCTCCCTGCTCTCCCCCATGTCTCTGATTCACTGAGAGGCCTTACTGTGTGCCGAGAACAGCCCTGGACACTCTCCTTACATTGTCTCCTTTCATCCCTGCATTGGCTTTGCAAGATGGGCATTACTGTCCCTACTTTACTGTGGGGGACTGCAGTTCAGAGAGGAGAAAGACGCTTTTCAAGCCCACACTCAGCCAAGTGACAGAGCTGGGATTCAAATTCACATCTAACTCTTGCACCACACCAACTGGCCTACCTTACACCTAGTAGGTGCTTAACAGATCCTTAATGACAGAGTAGCCTATACATCCCTCTGCGAAACCTCAAATGCTGGGGAAGAGGTAATAACCACTGCTATTTATGCAGTACCTATTATGTGCCAGGCACCAAAACTCAACACTCAGTGAGGTGAGTACAATTATCTCCATTTTACAGAGGCAACAACTGAGGCATAGAGAAGTAACTTGCCCAAGGTCACTGGGAAAGTAAGTTAGCTGGGCTTCCCTGCGGCTCTCGGTTTCCGGTAGAAGGTGCTGCTGTCAGGGAAGGAGGCTGGTGGCGGGGCGGTGGTTGCGCCTCAGGGACGCCTGCAGCTGGCACTGCCCTCCACCCAGCGGATAGCTGCAGCCTGGCTGGCTGCCTGCGGCGCACACTGGGCCCTGGCACGAAGCCCTGCTCGGGGGTGGGCGGCCGGCAGCGGCTGGGGGGTCTGGTGCTGCGCCCTCCCCTCTCGGCCCGCCCCGCCCCGCCCCGCCCCGCCCTCTGCCGGGTCAGTGCGGGTCCCGCCCGCCCGGGCCGGCGCCGGCCTCTCGGGCGGTACCCGGGTAACCGCGGGCAGGGGAGGCGCCGCGCGGGTGAGGAGGTCGGGTTGGAGCGGTGCGAGAATGCGGAGGAGAGGCCGGGAACGGGCTGCGGCCGCGGGAGGGGCGCGGCAGGGAGGGGCCCGTGACACCCCGGAGGAGGGCGCGGGCTCCCGGGGGAGGAGCGGGGTGGGGCGTCCCGCAGGGGCGGGGACGGTCTCCGCGGGAAGGGGGCTGCGGGGCGGGCGCGCGGTCCCGGGCGATTGTGGCGGGGCGGAGAGGCTGCGGTGACTTCACGTTCCCGATTCCGCTTTCTCAGGGATCCGGCAAGGGGGCTGGCGGGGAGGGAGAGGTGGGCGAACCAGTCCGAGCAACTCGAGGGGCGTGGGCCTGGCGAACTGGGGTGCTGCCCTGCACCCTCTACCCTCACTACACTCGGGAATTTTTCGTGAATCCGCCCCGTTGGTTTACAGTTTCCCCCATCCCGGCCCCACCCTGTCTCCTGACCCGCCCCCCCCCCTTTCCATGTTGGCTCCTCCGAGGAAGGGGTTAGCCAAAGGGAGGCACCAGGCTCCTGCCCTCGGCTCTCCCACTCCCAGCCCTCCTGGAGAATTCAGGTCTTGTGCATGCTCTTTCTCTCTCCCTGTCCCTCTCCCTCTGGCTCTGTGGGACTTAGTCAAGGAGACCTTGACTCAGCCCAGGAGGCCCTCCCTCCCCCATACCCTTTAGGGTTCCCCCTTGTCCTCCAGCCTCAGGCACCCCAGGCCCCTGCTGGCAGGCAGAGAAGATCCTAGCAACCTTAGAAGGGTGGGAGCCACACCTTGCTCTTGGCTGTCTGCATTTTGCCTGAAGATGCCTGCAATCAAAGACAAGCCCCCTTAAAAATAAAAAACTTTCTCTCAAATGGTGGAATTCCAGAGGTCCAGAGGCAGGACCCAGATTGGGGGATGGGGAGCAGATATTTGGGGCGAGGGCCTTCAGGGATACCTCATATCACATCAAGAAGACCACCATGGTCCGCCTTAGACTGCCACTGCCCTGCCCTGTGTCTCTCCGTGGGGCTAGTTCGACTTCTCATTCATCTCAAGGCTATGAGTTCTTTCATTTTCAGGTAGCAAACCAGGAACCCTTCCTGTGGCGACGGGTTGCTGTGTAGGTTGCTGAGCTTGTGTTTTCTACAAGCTTGAAGCTCTTTGACCAAGACTACTACGATCTATCCATCAGAGATGTTATTTCGTAGATTAAATAACTGGGGTCTTTAACAGAGCTAGACCACAGGCATCATGAACCCAGTCCCGGTTTTACAGCTCAGGCCCTTGAGACGCAGAGAGAGAGGTGACCTGCCCAAGGTCTCACTCCCTGCTTGTTAGTGGCAGAGCTGGAGCTCTGACCAACTTCCTAGCTCCTCCCCCAGCGTGCCAGCTGTTACACTGTGCTTTGATTTCAGGGTAGCTCTGTGTCAGGGACCTCACGCTACACCTGCTTGGCACAGAGCAGGTGGTCAGTAAATACTGGTGAGATGAATGAACGAGCCCTCACCAGGAGGGTTGGATTAGCACCTCTTGTGGAAGAAGTAAGAAGACCCCAGGCTTCCATGGGTGCTTGGGATTTAGCTCCTTCCCACTGAGTGCACTGGCAGTGCCCACCATACCAGCCTGGCATCTTTGGTCACTCAAGCCCAGCCATGGTGCCTGAGGAGGCTGTGGGCCTGGAGGTAGGTCCAAGTGGGAGCCAAATTGGCAACTCCAGATCAGAGTGATTAATGCGGTGACTCTTTCCATTCACTACCCTCAACCAATATCTGAACGGTTGCAAAAGACTGAGGCATGTCTTTTCCTGCAGGGGTTCTTGTCATCCTGCAGCCTTGCCAGGCATTGTGCTGGGAGACCACAGCCCCACAGATCTGGGGTGTCTGGGGACTAGGGGGCCCCCATGGTCAGCTCTGGGCTGTCCTGGGCTCTGTGAACCCGCTGTCTGCCACGCCCCTGGGGGCTTGCCTGCTGGACATGGGCTGTTTTTGTGAGTGTTGCTATGGCATGTGGGGTGGGGGCGGCATTTGGGGAAACAGTGAAAGCAGTAGAAATTCCAAGTCATTCAAGCTACTATTATATTTTTTTTTTTTTTTTTTTTGAGACAGAGTCTCACTCTGTTGCCCAGGCTAGAGTGAGTGCCGTGGCGTCAGCCTAGCTCACAGCAACCTCAAACTCCTGAGCTCAAGCGATCCTCCTGTCTCAGCCTCCCGAGTAGCTGGGACTACAGGCATGCACCACCATGCCCGGCTAATTTTTTTTCTATATATATTTTTAGCTGTCCATATAATTTCTTTCTATTTTTAGTAGAGATGGGGTCTCGCTCTTGCTCAGGCTGGTCTAGAACTCCTGAGCTCAAACGATCCGCCCACCTCGGCCTCCCAGAGTGCTAGGATTACAGGCGTGAGCCACCACGCCCGGCCCACTATTATATTTTTAATAAAGTATTTGGAGAAGAAAGAAGCTGAAATGAATGATTAAAATAACTTTTGGTTATAATAAAAGCTCATGAACTTGGACCTCACTGATTTGAAATTTAGGACAGTTTAGCTTAGCTGTGGTAAAGTTATCTTTGCACTGTCTGTGCACGCAGCCCCAGTGAATAAATCAATGCACACATGATTTAGAGTAGCAAGGAAGGCACATGCAGGTGCCTTTCTTGTGATGATGAATTTTGGCCAGAAGCAATTCAGCTCCATTCACATTGGTGAGCCTTTATTTACAAACATTTATTGGCCACTTTCTGTGTGCCAGGCCGTGTGCTAAGTGTTCCGTAAGTATTTCTTAATTGAATCTTATGAGGTAGGAATCACTCTTCCTGGTAAGTGGAAGACCACCAGGATTCACACCAGGGCAGTCTGACTCCAGGGTCCGTGCTCTTAACCACCACATGTGCAGCTATTTTATGTGTGAGGAAAAGGGGGATAGAAAAGGAAAAAAAAAAAAAAAAAGGATTAGCCATGACCCCCTACTCCCTCCAGAAGCTTCTGACCTAGTTGGGAGAGGTAAACAGAGGACCTGGTAAATAGTAGGTGCTCAATAAGTGAATCAATCAGTTAAACAAGAGTAAGGCTGTGGCTTGTGCACCTTGAGGGCGGAGTGGGCTGGACTCTCTCTGCATCCCCGGCCCCAACTCCAGGGCTTGTGCATAATGGACCTGGAACAGCCAGTAGAACTGCAGGAACTGTTGTCTAGTCTGGGCATATGTCAGATGAGGAAACTGGCCCATGGGAGGAGAAGGGACTTGCCCAAGGTTGCATAGGTTCCTGGTCCAGGGCTCCCTCCACACAGCCTTCTGATTGGCTGCTTGGAAGCAGATGAGGGGCTGAGAAAGACGAAGCAGCACTGTTGGCAGTTGGCTGGGCCCTCGTCCCTCCTCCCCACCCTGCCCCCTGCCCCATTCTCATCCCCAGCCTCTGGGGAGCTCACACTGTGTAGGGAGACCCGGGGACTTGCCTTCAGCTGCATGCCTACCCCCGCCCCCTGTCCCCTCTAGCTTGTCCTTTCTACAGAAGCATCATGCCCACCCCACACCATCACTAAGGCCAGGTGCTTCGAACTTCAGGATGGATGAACAGGGCAGGGAGGTGGAGAAGGCGAGGACTGACACGCTCCACCTTGACCTCCACTTGCCATCCCTGCTTCTGGACCCTGCTTTCTTCTGTTCCTGCCAGGGCAGGGCCAAGGATGTGGAGACACTTCATGCATTTGTTGAATGCACAAACGCCCTACTGCCCTGTTAAATCAATAATAAAAACCAAAAGAATTGCAGAAGAGGGCCCAGGAGCTAGGAGAAGGTAGGTCTATCCAACAGCCATTCAGAATTCTGCAGCTACAGCCCCAGAATGCTTCCCCCAGATTCATAGATGAGAAAGCCAAAAAGGGCATTCAAGTTCATTGCCCTCCACCCCCCACAAATTCCTCCAAGACCCTCATTTTACCGAGAACAGTGAGGACCAGGAAGGAAGAAGTACCTGTGCAAGGACACGCAGCCCTCTAGAGGCTGGACTTCTGTCTCCCAGTTCAGACCCTGCTCCTGAGCATAGGGGCCCATGGCTTTGAGAAAGAGCTTCAGTGCCATGGTCGTCCTGTCGCCTGTTAGGGCCAGAGCTACGAGAAAGGTAGCCAGGGCTTGTTTGCCTGACCCTCCCCAAAGGCAAACCACCTGTCATTTCTGATGGGCATCTTGGTGGCAACTAAAACAAATCCACAAAAGTGAAGAGAAAAAGGAGAGACAGAGGTAGGAGCTAGTTAGTTTTTGTCCCTGGTGGTAACCTGGGCAAATTTAACTTGTCAGCTTGTCCGGCCCAGATACCATCTCGTTCCTGCTTGGCATGGATTTATGAGCCTGTGTGTTCCTCCTTGGCAAAGTCCTCAAAGCGAGAGGAAGCAGGGACAGTCCCCAGGGCACTGGGGACATTGCCAGGTGCCTGCTCCCCGCCTCCCTCCAGCAGTGGCCCCTCTTTCCACTCCCCAGTGACAATCCTTGATTGACATTGAGCTGGATTAGAATTTCTCCTGCAGGGTGGGGACACACATTTGGGATCTTGCCATTGGCCTGTTTGGGTCTGGGGGCTGCAGAGGTGGGCACTGACCCAGGAGTTGGTATGTTTAGCACACTTATGGGGCACTTTATATGTTTTGAGGGATGTTCTAAGCACTTAACAAATATTGGCTCAGGTAACCCACTGAACAACTTCTACAGATGAGGAAACTGAGGTAGAGAGAGGCTAAAGCATTTGCTTTAGGTCACACGGTGAACAATGGCAGAGCCAGGGTGCAGTGTCTCCTCTGGAGCCCCTACTCCTAGCCACGACCCCAGGCTGCCTTTCTGCTGGGACAGCCAGGTTCTTGCCATTTTGACAAGTAATACAATTTACTAATAAAGTAATTTAAGTGATCCAGGTCTCAGTTTCGTCATCTGTAATATTAACCCTCCACTAACCCCTCAGATGGGGACTTTGAGAAATGCGGAGGGCTGTTCTCACCTGCCCAGGTTCCCGGCTGGGGTTTGCCCATCTCCCCAGGGTCAGCGGGCTCTGGCCGCCCTACTGCCTTGGGGGCCCAGTGAGCTCCTGAAGAGGTTGCTGGACCTCCTTTCCCCAGAGTGACCCTCCCACGTTCCAACCCACACCAAACATATTGTCTACATGGTATTTATATGGTTCTGCTTACTGTTAATGCTCTTGCTTATTGAAAGGCTCTTCTTGGAGAGTACCCCAGTTCATAGGCAAAAGCTACACTGGGGAAGCTGGCTGAGGCCCAGAATTCTGCTTACACAGACCCGGTGGCTCCTGTGCCCCTCTCCCGCCATCTGGAATCGCAGCTCGCCTGCCCTGGACCACTGGTTAACTGTCAGCTACAATTCTGGCCTGTGTTCAGAAGGTGCCCTGTTCTTCCCCAACACTGAAGCCTGGGAGAACCCTCTGGGCAGCAGGCAGGGCCAGTGCCTGCCACCCTGCAGCCACAGAGACCCTAAAGGGGGCCACTCTCCTCCCCCAGCCCTGCTCTCTCCTCTCTGTTATCCAACATCACTCCAATCCAAAACACAGGAATTTTCTAAATGAAACTTAAACTTTACATTAGAGTTTGTCATTCCCTGCTTCTCCTTTCTAAGTACTTTGATTTTTCTTCCCGGTCGAACGAAGCAAGGAAAGAGAAAAAGGCGCCGTGATGGAAATAGGTGTAATTGGAGGTTGGGAAGGGTCGTGAGGCTTCCTAGCATTGGGGAAGTGCTTGATTTTCCTAAGAAGGTGCGCAGAATCAACTTTGACCAACAGTAGCAGCTTCAGTCTGGTGGCCACATCGGCCGAAGGAAAATGGGTAGCGTTTCATGAGTTACAAGGAGACAGCTGAGAAAATGAAATGATAAGTTTTTGTGCATATCCCACTTCCTTTTTTGAGTGCTTTCTTTTCCGTATAAGACCTAACTGGACCCTCACAAAGATCCTATGAGGCAGGATTTGCCCATTTGACTGGAAAACTGATGCCTGGAAAGGGGAGTGGCTTATTGTGGTTGAGTGACAAGACCTAGAGGAGAAGGGAGAAAGCAGAGCCACCCCGGGCTGACATATTTCGGCCAGTCTGCACCGTGTCATAGTAAGCACACAGGTCTTGTGAGTGTTCATCTTGGGTGCTGACCTTAAGCCTGGCTCCTTCTCTGCTCTGACCTCCCCCTTGCCTCATTTTTCTTCTGCATTATTTTTTATGTGTTTACCTTGCATTGTAGGCACATTTGTAAGCTGGCTCAAATCCTCTGTGGAACAAGCTGGATTATAAATGCACACATTCCTACACAGGAGGTTGCTGTTAATCATTTCATAAGTTCTCCTGTGGAGGAGACATTTACAGATTAGCCAATAGCTTCTTTAGTAACTGTGGACACACCCTGCTTCCTTGGAGGTAAAGCGAAGGTGCGGGTCTATAGGTTCTGGGAGGAGCCCAGCGGCTCTGATAGTCCGAGCATGCTTCTGTTTCCACCCTTGTCAGAGTCACACAGCCCAATTTGAGATAAAGGAAGACCTAAAGCTCTGGTGTTTTTAGTTTAGCCCTAGCCTGGTTTGCACTAAACCAGTGGTAGTTCTCAGCCTGCCCCGGTGAGCGAAATATGGAAGCTAAGAGCATCCCCTTCCCCACTGCGATGACCACACTGCGTACGAGTTACAGCATCAAGAAAGAAAGAATTTAAAATTTCAAAGAAATAAAACCCCATATAACATCTAAGGCGTATTAGAATTACAGGGAAACCTCATTTATTTGGCCACCTCCTCTATCTGGGACAGAGTCAAGAATCTAAGAGGAAAATAAAATAATTGTGAACCAACAAAAGAGGCCAGAGAAGACATGCCCTAACACACATTCCCCTGGGGTCCATGTCATTCGGGGCCTATTTGCTCTTGCTTTATGCACAATTCTAACATACTTAGTTTTCTAGTTTACAAGCCTACATGGGACCAGTTGGCAAATATAGGGTAGAGGACTGCTGATGACAATCCAGTTGTGGACCAGATCTTGCTACATTTGGTGGCTCCAGGAGGGGTACTGGGTGAGGACTGGCATTGTAGGTGAGGCTTTCTCTGGCTTCCTGTTATGCAGACTAATTCAGATCCTGTAAGCAATTTCCATAAAGAGACTAGGACTCTAGCATTTCTCACCGACAATGTAGCTCAGGGTGTGAGTTGCCCAATCAGAAGACACAGATGCCAGGTAAGACTAGCACCTCATGTCTTACTCGCAGGTAAGACATGAAATGTGGCAGTGAGGGTGAGAAAGGCAGGGTGGAGGATGAGGGCAAGGGCATCACCGGACAGTGCTCGCTGCAGAACACATGGAGAAAACTGCCTTTGTAATGGAATCTCAAACACAGAAAGTCTTCCTCGAGCCATGCATATTACTTTCAAGGTAAAGAAGCACAAAGTTTTATTTTCTAACATGAAAAGAAATTCCAGACCCAAAAGGACTGTTGAGTCGGGAGAAAGAACCTTTTAAGAATTGAACAGGCCTGGTTTTGGGGACTGTCCTGGGAGAAAGGCAACCGTGGGGTTGGCCTGGCTTCTGGGATGCCATCAAAGGCCACAGTCCCCTGGGGTCCTCCTGCTCTTCCTGGTCACAGCTCAGCCTGTGTCCTGTGCCAGAGAATAGCCCCAGGCCCCTGCCCAGCCTGCAGAGAGCTGCTCCCCTGCTTGGGTATGTGTTCCTGAGGCTCACAGGGTCACGTCCTCTTAGCCCCTCCAGGGCTCAGGATCCCTCCCCAGACTGTCTCCTCCTGCCGTGACTGACCTCCAGCTGTTTAGATGGGCTCCTGACCTCTGTGCATGCCTGCTTCTCAGGACCCCAGGTGACAGGGCCACGCACCCGGACTGTGCCCGGCCCTGACCCCTGCCTGCTTGCTTGGAACAGCGGCTCTGTGCTCAGCTGCCAGAGGCCTCTCAGACTCTGCATCCAGCTTTGGCCTTTGGACTTGACGAGACTTTCAGGGTCCTCCCTTCAGGGTTTTCCAGCCGTGACCCTGAGCCCACAGACCCTGAGCTATGGCCATGCCCACCTCCCCCTTCCTAACCCCGCCCTTGTAGCTGGCTGTCCCTGCTGCCTCCTGCACTTCATGCCTTCCAGGCCCTACGGCTTCCAGAGTCAAGGTCAAAGCCCTGAGAGGAGAGAGCTAAGAGGGCCGAGTGATTTTAACTGGACGAGTGTGCTCCCATAGTTCTTGAATCTCTTAAGAACATTTTATGAGGCAGTGAGCTTTGTCCTCCAAGACCATAGCCAAATTCCAAAAAGACATGGGTCAAACCTCTGGTTGAATCCTGGAATGTGGCTCGGGGTGGACGAACTCACATCCCTGTGGCCAGTGGCCAGTGCCCCTATAGTGTAAGGTTTTGGAAATTGTAGCTGTATATTTGAATCATTCATCAACATCTTGGTGCTGCCTGACATACAGTGCACGCTTCATCCATGTTTCCTGCCTCCCTCCCTCCATCTCTCCCTTCCTTTCTTTCTTCTCTCCTTCCTTTCTTCTCTTCTTCCTTCCTTTCTCTTCCTTTCTTTCCTTTTGACCATGGCATCAAGCTCCCTGTGTCTTTTCCACACCTCAGTCATCAAGCAGGCCCCGACGAGGGAGCCAACCCCTGCACCTCTGTGGCCTGCCTCACCCAGCAAGAGGCAGAGAAGCAGAAAGAGGGTGAGTGCAATCCAGCCCACCCGTGCCCACTGGCTGACCTCAGTGGCCAGAAACCTCAGGCCATTTCTCTAAACCTCACTGTACCTCAGTACCCCACCTGTAAAATGGGCATGCTGATCCTCACTTTAAAAGCTTTTTATAAGGATGAATTTAAACAAAAATGACTGCTAAGCCTTTTATATATTGTCTGACTTATATTAGATGCTATACTATAACTACTATTACTATAACTACTATTACTATTACTCTACTTGTGTGGACAAACAGCCTGGATAATTTCAAGTGTGTACATGATACTATTCCTTTAAAGGCCAAGGGAACGGTAGGGTTAAGATATTCAGGGTCCAGCCTTTTTGTGGTAGACAGAGATGGGGTTGATTCTGACCACACAACACCACTGCTCTCAAAGGCTGTATCTTGCCCAGGCACCAGGACCCCTAGCTGTGGGCCCACCCTGCTGGCTTCTGGTACCCTCTTCCACTCGCAGCTGTTTGCTTCGGGGAGAGTGACGTAACATCCGTGGGCCTGCGCTTCCTCTTGTCCAGTGGCAGTCACGCTACTGCCCGAGCCAGGCTGCTGGGAGAAGCCAACAAGATAATACTTGCGAGGTGCTCAGCAAGGGCCTGGCACCCACTCCGTGCCCCGTGAGGCCTCACTGTGATTGCTTTCGAGGGTGTCCCATCTTACGCAAGAGATTGCTCTGGAAAAGTTGTGAAACCAAATCCCGTTTTCCCACTAACTGCTTCGTCACTGCACCAAGACTTTATCTTTGCCTCTGATCGTCCTTGCAGGGCAGTGACTCTGCACACCTCAGCTCCAGGCCTCCTGCCTCCTCCCAGCTCCACGATCGCCCCCTCCTGCAGTGGAAAATAAGAAAATGTAGGTATAAGTAGTGATTCTTTACTGTACCTATTTGCTAAATCTAGATTTGTTTGTTCTACCTACATATCAGTTATCTATCCTCCTGTCCTCTAGCTACCATCGATCGATCAATCATGGATCTTAACAAAGACCACCTATAATTATCTCCTCTCTCCCTACCTCGGGTAAAAATACATACACTACAGCAAACAGTTTGTATTATAGCTCATGTCCCACCTTTCACCCGAATTTTATTTTTTGAACTTTTTGGAGGTCATAAACTTTTTTGAAAATGTGATGAACACTAATGGGCTGTCCTTGCAGAAAAAGGGACATGCTCACACACTCATACAGTGTGACACATGGTTTAGCTGGGGTTAAGGTCCCTGTGAAGCCAGAGCCCAGCTCTCCTGTGTAAACAACCCGTGTCCCAGTAGCAGCACATGGCTGGTTAGGTGAGTGCTGGGATATTTGGAATCCTGAGTCTGGCGTGGCAGCTCTTCCCCTCCCCCCATCACCTGGCCCCACCCGTCCTCCCACTGTATCCTTGCTCATGTGCACCCACGCTCTGACCGGGCTGGCAGGCCTTGGTCCCTCCCCTTGGCTGTCACCTCACCTTTGTCCCACTGCTTCCCCACCCTCGTGTCTACGCGCAGCCCGCAGTGCAGCCGTGACTGATCAGAGGAGGGTTCATGGAGGATATGGGGCTCAAGCAGAGAGAAGAGAAGTCCTGGTTTTAGAGGCAGAAAAACCATGAAAAGCACTGAAATGGGAGCTCCTAATGTGGCTGAAGTCAGAGCCAGCAGGGAGGTTGGGACAAAGAGAGGAAGGTGTTCCAGGCTTGATTTTTCCTTCCCGCCTGGCTGGAGATTGCAGAACTCAATGGTGGTAAAATCCCCCAGCCCGTGAGTAAGAACCCCCTGGGTTCTTGTCTGAGCTCTGGCACCAACCGGGTGTGTGACTTCGGGCAGGGCACAGGTCACTTCAACAATGCAGCCTCAATTTCCTTCTCTTTAAAGTGAGAGGACTGAAATGCTGGCAGTGCTGTGGGGAAAGGGACACTGTAGAACAGTGTCAGCCCAAATGGAAAATGCAATTTAGCACTATGTGTTAGGAGCCAAGAAGTTGTTCATGCCCCTTTTCATCCTTCTTCTGAGAATCTAATCTAAGGCAATCATCCAAAATATGAGGGAAGTGTGCATAAGGATAATCATATCAACATTAGCTATGTCACGGGAAAAATCCCGAGTGTTCCAGAGTAAAGGAGTGGTTAAGTGTGTGCGCCGTGTTCACCCAGTGGTGTTTAAAAATGATGGGCAGCGTTTAAAAATGATGGCTATGGAGAACATGCTTGAGATGCAATCCAGCAGTTGAAAACCTCCTCCTGCTCCCCCCACACCCTCAACACACACCTGAAGAGGGGAGGGGCCGGTGGCCAGCAAAGCCAAGCCAACCACTGACCGGTTACCACTACTTCTTCCGCTGCAGCAAGCAGCCCCTAGACAGTCTGTGAACATGCAGATTGGGGGTTCGGGTTCTGATTCAGTGGGTCTGAGATGGGGCCCAGGAATCTACACTGGAACCATCTGTGCAGGAGAATCTGGTGGAGGACCTGAAACCCACGTGCTGAGAAGTCCTGCCATGCTTCAGTCATGGCACAGCATGGCCCCGTGTGGCACGCAATGCAGTCTGCCGCCCTCTTCTCTTCGTCAGTGAAATGTAAAGCCTTTACCAAGGACCTCAAAACTCCACTTGTCTAGAATTCACTGCTAGGTCAACCTGCTAACTACGCCAGACAGAGGGCGGCTCATTCTCTGCTTGCAGGTGCCCCCAGGCAGCACCCACAGCCTCAAACAAGGGCCTCGCCTGGCGTTTTGCTCCCGTTATGATGAACAGATCCTCCCTCTGCCTTGTTTTGGTTTCTCCTACTGCAGTTGAAGTCCACAAATGTTCTGAGCCACCTTATGCAGTTCTCCAGAATTAAAAGTGACTTTTGAGGTCATAAGTGTGACCTGAGTGTAGATCCTGGCTCTGAGCTGCCGTTCTGTAAAAAGACAGTAATAATATACTGACTTCATAGGATTGTCGTTGAGGATTAACGAAAACATTGCATGCAATGCTCTTAGCACAACACTTGCCGCTCTTATGATTGTTTTCCCGTCCTTGGGGGTGAATATTGGGTTTGGCTCCTTTTTTTTTTTTTTTTTTAATGTGGTCCTTGCAGGAGGCGAAGTCTATTGTTTTGAGCCATGTAGTAGCCATTTAAGTCTGCCTGATCCTGCTGTCCATCCTACAAGCCTAACCTTGGCCTGTGGAAAATGGCCAGCTTTAATTAGAAGGTCCCTGTCTCAGTACCTCGCAGAGTGATGAGGGTCATTGTGCTGACCCACGCCCCTGGCTGATGTGGCTGGCTCTGGAGAAGGGCTGTGGGTCTCTCAGCCATACTCAGTATCCCCTGGCACGCTGACCAGTGGCACGTTGACCAGTGGCACGCTGACCAGCCCTAGGGGGAGGCCAACCTCTACCTAAGTACACTGGAGCCAGCTACAGCAGAAGCTTTTCTGGAGGGTGCTTGAAACAACAGGGAAACTGCTGTGCACACCCCTTCCCCATCTAGCAATGACCGGCAGCCCAGCTCCTGGTCCTTCTCCTCGCTGTGCCTCCTCACACATCACACACACACATGCACTCATGCACACACACACACACACATATGCATGCATGCACACAGGGCAGGGCTGCCCTCATCTTCCTGTCCCGGTCGCTACCTTTCTCCTCCTGGCCAACACTCGAGAAAGGAAGAGTGGGCACTGACAAAATGTGCACGATGGCAGGATCCAGTCTAGTTTACAGGTGGATGACAAAACCTCACAGCCAATGAGCAGGACCAGGATCTGATAACTCACAAGGGTATGCTATAGTTTTCTGTTGAAAATAAAATTTCTCTCTACAGCCACCTCCTTTTTTGATCAAAGGTAAAGTAAGGTTATTCTTATTAACAAAATGGTCTCATTAGATTTAGCCTAATTATTTACACAAGGGCAGCAAAAATGGTCATCGACCACACAGACCTTTTTAAGTTTGCTTTGCTGGAACTTTTCCTAAGGAATCTTAGATTGCACCTTTAAAATCCTCTTAGGCTAGGAAGCCAAGCCAAGAACTCATCATCAGATTTTGCCTACAGAACCTATAGATTTGGATGAATCCTTTCTTCTTTATGTCCCCAGAATACCCAAAGGCTCCTCGGCCTGCCAGGAAGTGACCTTCTTTGCTCATCTGGGAGGTTAGGACACTGTCAGCCAGGTACTAGGCTGGTTTTCCCAAGAGGGCTTTGTGAGCACTGACTCCAGAAATTCCACTTTAGGTCCTTAAGAATGTCTGGTCATATTGGATGCACCATTCTCAAATACAACATTCCAGTCAAAGCCTTGGTCCTGTAGCCAATGTTTCCAATGGTGTCCTATTACAAAGAGGACAGATTCTTAGTGAACTCATGCAGATAATCATATTGCCATGAAAATGAGAGTATTCAACAAGAGTTTCCAAATTCCTGTAAAAAAGGTAAATGTTTCCTTTCTTTTTACAAAAGTCTGATCTATTAATTTGTTATGAGTTATAGTTTAGGGAAAAAGGAAAAGGGATTCCCTCTAAAGCTGGCAACACTATTCCAAACAAAAACTACCATCATCCTTCATGAGTTTCTTCAGTCCCATGTAATTAATTCTTGTTCTGCTTGGTCTTGGGCTAGTGGTTTTATGAACCCATCAGCTTCTCCACTAGAGTTCTAGAAATCCTGATTCAGTTCAGTGAGATGGTCTCAAAGTTATTGATATTTAAGCAATTCCATCAGAAGCCTGTACCCCAGAGAACCTGGCACGGTCCTCTCCAAGGATCGCTGAGACGCCCCTTTTTGTTAAAGACAAAGTACTCTGTCCTGTAGCTGGTGACAAACACATTCAGAGAAGAATCGGAGTAAAACAACTATCAGTAAAGCCAAGAGACTTAAAATAGCCATGGCTAAAGATCTGATGAGAGTTCATTTGGCAAGGAAATTTGCTTATTTCTGTGGCACACAGTGTTTTCAAACAATAACCAAAATTATGACCAATAATATTACACCAGGACACATCATTAACAGCAAGGTACTGACAAATTTCTAGGAACTTTATACAGTTTCTGAAATATTTATACTAATAGCATTTACCCATACGAGGGTCACATACAATATAAACACAAATGTATGCATGCATATATACATATACCCCTACAAATATAACATAGAGAAGATTAAGTATCTCTTCTTATTTGACAATACTTTTCATGCAATTCAACACATCAAATAAGCCTAATTATTTTTAACATCTCTTTTTATAAGGTGAAAGAAAAATTTTTTGAGATTTTTTCCAGGGGCCCTCTGGGAAATCTTAAGGTCAATTTGAGATCAAGATTTTATTTAGAATTTGAAGTAGACAATTGTCTGTTACATACCAGGATTCTGTGGCAGATTAGCAAATTTTATGAATATACCATCTTACATTTTTGTAGGTATATGCTATTTCATAGTACAGTTCTCAACATGGTAAAAAGAACACGTTTATTAACCTGCATAAATATATATAGCCTTTCTGTACTGTATAAAAATAAAAAGCCAAAAGTATACAAACTTAAACTTATCCTTAGTAATTAATGTTTTAGTATTTTATTTTATTTAGAAATGATCTAGCAATGAATATCTATTGCTTAATTTAATTTAGCATAGGTTTAAGGGTGCAAGTTACTGAAAAGATTTTGGAAACTATTTTTAGTTTTTATATTATAAAACATAATTGTTATTGAAAGATCCATTTATAAAACTTTTATCCTACTTACATTAACTTAATACACATGTTCTTAACAATTATACTTGAATCGTTCATAAAAATTTCATAAGACATTAAACAAAGCATCATCTCAAGTTATTTCCCTGTTTACTGTTTTCATAACACATGCATGTTAGGCAGGTATCCAAAAAAATCACAAAAGCAAAAAACCTAGAAAAAAGTTAAATACGAAATATATGTTAGTATTACTATACTTAATACTGATAACTAAGAAGACATAGTGGGTTTTATGAAGTGAATAATATTAAACTAGGTCTTTTTTTGCTAAAGATTTACCTAAATTACATGAACTTGAAAAGCATTTGGATGAATTTCTATGTTTCTCATAGTTTTAGGAATATTTAATTTCTCTAAGCTAATTTGAATAGAACTCTCTTAAAGGATTTTATAAATTAATTTGGTAATACTATCTGGAAGTAGAAAAATGTCACATATGCATAACATACATACATGCATACATAAACATACAGATAGATACAAATAGAGACCGTATATTACGGCTTTCATTCTAAAATTTTAGCCATGAGTTATATAAATGCAGTAATACAAAACTCACTTGTGTGTACATATATATATATATATATATATATATATATAAAATCCTTGCTTTACTTCCTATTTTTATCTGAATTGCCTTTCTGTTAAGGTTACCTGCTCAATATGAAAGCTAAAGCTTTTTACCAATATTTGGGGAGGAGCGTTTTAGGACTTTCTTTTGCCCTTATGTGTACTTGCTTTGGGGAGTCCCTGAGTCCCTTGAGCCCCTCATTGGGGACTCAAGTTCAAATGACTGTAGGGAGTTGAGGGTCTGGAGTGGGAAGAGCAAAGTCTGGCGATGGTGGGCAGAGAGAGGGAGGAGGGGTTGAGTGGATCCAGTGGAGGAGAGAAAGATTCGGGGGAGCTGAAGGGCAGATTGAAGGTGCAAAAAGGAGGAAGAAAGAACAGAAGCAACAGTCAGGGACAGGCCTTCAAGGAACCAGTTTGGGGAAGTCATTGAAGTTCCGGCTTATCCCTACCTAGTAAAATCACGCCAACTAGAGAGGAAGCAGACAGAATTCGTGCCACAGGTGTGGAACATCTGGTCAGCAGAGCTTCCAGAAGAGGGATCTCAGCTAACCGAGAAGCTCCCACACTCTTAACTAATGATACCTCCCAAATGAAGAAGCCCAGGACTCTACCCCAGCCTCTGCCTGGGACTCTCACTCAGCTTCTAGAGTAGAAGCCTCATAAAAGAACCAGGAATGTCTGGCTTGAGGGCCACGAAGTAAGTCCCTGCTCGCTGGCCCTCCAGCCAGAAAGACTTCCATCTGGGAAGATTCTTGCTCCAACAGGTACCTTTCAATCAAAGTCTGGGACTCTCACCCAGCCTCAGAGGAAATCTTGAGAATCACACTGTGTCCTTGCCACCCTGCAGGGGACTATTGTCTGGAGCACTGGGTTGGATCAGGAGTGAGGACAAAGGCTTCAAAAGCACACACTTGGAGTCCTGAGTGAGAGGTTGGGGGTCCAGTGATAAATTGGATTCTGTTCAAGTCGAGGCACCGCAACTGTTAAAGAAAAAATTATTCGTGCGGTTGTTAAGACGGTAAAGAAGACTGTATTCAGGACTATCGCAATAGGGGCCTCCCCACTTGTCCTTGCTGTATGTGGGGTTGAGCCCAATTGCAATAGGGGAGAGACATCGGGTTCAACTCCAAATACAACAAGGACAAGTAGGGATTTTTAGCCCAGGGGGAGGGCGCTGGGCGGAGGGGGTGTTGGTTGGTGGATGGAAAGTTACTAAGAGGAGACATTCAAGGTAGGGAGCTTCTTGTCGAAGGTAGGCTGGCAGGCCAGGGCGATTAGCCATCAAGGGTGGGGGATTCTCCCTAAACGGACTTGGCAGCATTCTTGTTAAAACTGGGCCAGGCAGGCCTCAGACAAGGCACAAGGTCAAGGGCTACGGAAAGGGCATTCAGAGGAGCCTGTCGAAAGTGTGGACAAGGAGAGAATCTTTGTCAGCACCCAGGGAATATTTGTTATGCCAAAGAGTCCCAATTACCTGGCTGGGTAATGAGGCCCTCACAGATTCCTGGGGACCAGGAAGGACAGGTAAACACATTCACCATGTTTACCTGAGGGAACATGAGTCAAGGCCAGAGTTTGCAGCTTGTGTAGCCAGCCCTCAGCTCCCCGGGCTGCCTAGACCCACAGGCATCCTGTCTTGCACACAGTAAATGCTCATTTAATAGTAGGTGAATTAGTTGTTTGTCCTCTGGTCATGTTCCTAGTTCATTTGTTCTTAGGATTCTGTGTATAAATGCTCTCTTTTTAAAAAAAAACTGTTTTTAGAAGCAAGAGTTAAATCTGTCCCCTGCTTTGGAAGTGTGTGCAGGTGTGTGGAGGAAGAGGCAGAGCAGCGAGGGGAGCTCCTGGCAGGCGGCCTGTGTTCCACTGCGGCAGCTCCAGTGTGACCTCGGGCAAGTCACCTCGGTGCCTCCACCCCATTTCCTCTCTGTATATGGGAGCTATAGTCCTGCTCTCCCTCCCTCTGGGTAGGGAATCACGTGAGGCGAGAGGCTGCTAGAGATAAAGTGCTTTACCTAAGAAAGGGGCTGAGAAATGGGGGATTCGGACTCACGCACCTGAATTCATGGTAGATGTTTATCTGTTCATTGTCTTTCCCCTACTAGAAGGTCAGCTCCCTGAAGCTGGAGACCACGTGGATTGTTCACCACTTTATGGCAAAGCCGAGAGTGGTGTGGGGTGCAGAATAGGTAGTATGTACCTGTGAAAGGAAGGAAAGGAGGGAGGAGGGAAGGAAGGTGGGCAGCAAGGAGGAAGGGACAGTGGAAGGGAGGGGTACAGGAAGGAGGGAGAGAGGGAGGAAGGGATGAAGGGAGAGAGGGAAGGAAGGGGGAGGGAGAAAGGGAGAAAAGGAAGAGGTAAGGAAAAAGGGAGAGAGAGGGGGAGGCAGGAAGGAGGGATCTGCTTCCCCCAGCTACTAGTGCCACCTCCTTTCCTGCCACTGCCCCGCCTTGGCCAGGTCTGACCAAGCCCTCTTCCTCCCCCAGGCTCCCAGCCGTTTCCATGGTGATGGGCCCAGCCACCCCCCCACACACACCCCTGCCCCCCAGCCAGGCTTAGCTAAAGCTTCTTCCTGGCACCCTCCCCTCCTCCTGCGGGTGCCTGACTGTGTCACCTGATACAATCTGGGAGGAGGGTGAGGCCCTGGCAGCCCTGGGCCCCTCAGGCTGTGAGCAGAGGGCTGGGACCCTGCTGCCCTGCCCAGCCTACTGTGCAAGCTGCCAGGCTCACAGCCCTTCCCTGTGCCCCAGCCCAGAGGGTGCTTCCCCCTCACTTTCCCCAGCAAGAGCAACCCAGCACCCTGTGCTTAGCCCGCACCCCGCCCCTTGGAGGCTCCCCAGGGCCCTAGACAAGCACCAGCTGGTCTCCCAGCGCAACTGAGAAGTGGGAGGCAGGCTCCACAGGCGCCCGGCCCTCCCCTCTGGGGCCACAGCACCTTGCTATCACCCTCCAGCTCCCACAGGACAGGGCAGCCAGAGGCCAGGCAGCCACAGGACTCCGCTCCTCTGGATCACCGTGAGGCACTTGAAGAAGTGGAGGAGTTTGATGGAGTTTGGCAAACTGCCAGTGGGTTCCAAATGGCTGGTTCTGCCCCCCTAAAACATAGTGGCAGAAACGCACGTAGCCTTGGCAACTAAAGATTTGGATAAACTTGGTGACCGTATAAAAGGCTGTTAAAGTGTAGCTTAGATTCAATTTGTGGCTCCCTCTCTGTTCTTGATGCTAAACAGCACTGAATTGTTATTTCAAATTGGCATTTAATACGTTTCAATGAAATCTGATCCGTGGATCAAAGCGATAGAGCTGTGCGATTACAGTCAAGTCCACTGGCACTAATAATACCAACAGCGGACTCCAGCGTAGCGAGGTCTTGGCCTGCTGACAGACAGGAAGCCAGAGGGGCCACGAAGGAAGAGACTGGTGTGCCCCTCCTCCCTTGAGGAACCGCGGCTGGAAGTGCCACCACCTTCCTGTTGCCCCAGCTGGTAGAGTTTTCTCTCAGTTTTCCTCAAAATTTAATTAAACATTTGTTGAGCACCTAAGAAGTGCAAGGTGGGATGTCAGGTAGAGCCTGTGTTAAATGCAGGGTGGACTGTTGACTCCAGTGGGACCTGGGGGGGCAGAGATAGAGAGATCATGCACTGAGGCCACTGCCCACACTGCCACGATGCCATAAGTGTTCGCCTATCCAGTGTGGGGAGACGGTGGGTGATCCATTGCACAGATTTTCTCCGAATGGAAGCATTTCATCAAGACCCTGTCCAGCCCTCCTTTCCCCAGACCCAGGGTTCTCTCAGTCAACATCTGTTCCACAGATCTCTGCCCAGGGCCATCCTCATATCAGGCACAACACAGGGAAAAAGACGCCCAGGGTCCTTGTCCTCGAGCCGCCTCCACTCTAGTGGGAGGGACAGCAAAATGGATGCAAGCACGAGTGCTTTGCTCAAGGGTCTCGAATAGATAACGGGGGGGGGGGGGAACTAATTTATCTGTGTGGTCAGCAAAGGCCACTCTGAGGAGGTGACATTTCTGCAAGACCTGAGGTGGGAGCAGGAGGGGATTTCGGGCTGAGGAACCCACAGAAGGCAAGTCCCATAGCAGGAAGGAAAAGGAACCGGGGTGTCTGCCTGGGACTGCAGTGGGGGGCGAGGCGGGAGTTTGGTGCTTCTCGTGGGCTGCGGGGCATAGTCCGAAGTGCACTGTCAGGGCCCTGCGACAGGACCAGATGCCTGTTTTAAGGGGACTGCTTGTGCAGCGCGTGGCACTGGGCCAAAGGAACAGGACAGGCACGGAGCAGGGAGCCCACCAGTAGGTGCCTGCAGAAGTCAAGGTGAGAGGGGATGGTGGCTCGGCTAGGGCAGTGGTGGCGGAGGTGGCAGGAAGAGGGCAGATCTATTTTGGAGACAGACTTGCTGATGGATGGTTTGGCTGGGGGCGGGGGTGGGGGCAGGAAGGAGAGGGAGGCAGCAAGGGTGATGCCGAGTTTCCGGCGTGAGTAACCCTCCTTCCCCCATGCTCTGTGCCTTCTCTAGGGACACTCACCCCAGCACTTTACCAAAGTCCAGCCTCCGCCTCAGCCTCCTCCTGGCTAACGATTCCCTCTCGGGTTCAGGAAGCACCATCACCCTGCCTGTTCAGCAGGTGGATAAACTGAGGCACACATCAGCAAAGCAAACTGCCCCTTAGGGAGCCAACTCTATGAACTAGACAAAGAGCCAGAGCTCAAACCCCGGGGCAGGTTTTGGGCACCAGAGTCATAAAGCCCAAGGTGTGCTGTCCAGTGTTGTGGTGTCTCTGGGCCCCAGTTTCCTCATCAGCAAGATGGGAAAATAAGGTCTTGCTGCAAGGATGACATGAGAGGAGTAGGCCCCCAACAGCTATTAGTGTCACTCCTTCTAGATCACAAAGCTCATCTGTGCGTCCACCTCTTTCTGCACATGTGTGCAGACGCTGTTTATCCGTGTGCTCCTGGGCACAGGAGCTGTCCGCGTGGCCACAGTGCAGCCAATGCCCAGGCCCTGCTGAAGTTTCAGGTTAAGACAGTAGCACCCGTGCTCCTAGTGCTTCTGTTTAGCCTTCTGAGCCTGCTTGGTGGTGGAGCAGGAGTTTTCGTCCTCACTCGAACACGAGTGAGTTGTTAGGTTTGGAGCCAGCTGTGAGAGTCAGGGTCCTATGAAGCCAGCTGTGAGAGTCAGGGTCCTATGAAGCCAGCCTGCTTCCAAGCCAGGCAGGAGCCAGGGGTGGGGGCCGTGGTGGGGGAGGGTCAGAGGGAGGGAGCCGAGGAGGAGGAGGAGGAGGAGGAGGAGGAGGAGGAGGAGGGTGTGTAAGAGGGAGGGGGCCAAAGCAGGCCTAGGAAGGAAACAGGCACAATCAGAGGTCTGGAGTCTGGCCACCCAGGGCCCCTTCTGCGGGTGGCTTTGGGAGCCTCTCTTGTCCCCCACCCCCACCCCACCCCTCTGAGACTCCTTTATGTTCCTATTCCCAGGAGGCAGCTGGCACTGGAGAGAGGCTGGAGGGGCAGGGGGGCGGGTCCCCACTTTGTGCCCAGAGCCATTCCGAAGGGCATGTCCCAGCAGGGCACACACACAGTGATTAAGGGGGAGGGAGGAGTGACATTCACTGTCCACTGCAGGACCCAGCCGGTGGGCTGGACAGCAGCCAGCTCTCCCCAGGCTCTTGGCTGCAATATCATTGGCCCTGGCACCACCCACTGGCCTACTCAGACACTCCTTCCAGTCCAGGGGCTGGAGCCCTGCTAGGAGGGGCCGTCTGGGGGCAGGCTGGGCTGGGCACCTCCACCCTGCCCACCCCTCTCTGCAGCCTCCCTCCCACATCCTGCTTCAGCTGTGTTTGAAGAGGCCTCCAATCCTCCCTTCCCTCCAAAGCAGGCCCTGCCCTGTACTCTCTCAGCCAGAAGCTGGCTGTACCCTATAGAGCCCCTACCCGGACAGATGGACAGATGTTTTACCCGCCAGAAGAACCCTCTGAGCCAGCCAGCTGCCAGCTTCCCCAAGGACTCCCCCTCCTGCCTCTACTCCCCGACCCCCACATGCCCTCCTCTCTTGCTCAGAGCGGCACAAACTTCCAGGCCTGCCCAGCCCACCTCCTCCTGCCACGTGAGCCTCCTTTCCTACCTGCACTGCAGACATCACTCTCTGTGCTTTAAGGGGCCCCGCACATTGCGGGATGCACCTTGCCCCATTGTTTAGTCCGCCTGTGCCTTATCTCCCCAAAAGACGAGAGGCTCTGAGGGTGGCACCTCACTGCACCCACCCACCCCACCTCCACCCACGCTGTTGAGGCAAACCCTTTATGGGCACACAGCAAACACCTCGGGATCGATACTGATTCCCTCTAGGTCTTCTGTTGGCACCTTTACCTGCCCAGCTCTGGGAGTGGAGCGTGGAGTTACGCTTGGTCAGATATTTAATTAGTGACTTTGTGGACAAAGGGATTTGACTTTTCATTCTCTGGCTTGGGTGTTCCGGGAGTACGTAGTTTTTGATAAAAAGCTACGGAGTCATCCAATCTGGGACACTGTCCATCTGCTCTGATGAAACAGCCCCCTTCTTCCCTTCGGTGCCTGATTCCCTGGTCTAGCACCCCCTCCCCACCATACCTGGCTACCTCCCTCTCCCCCCACGCTGCCTGCCACAGCACGGAGGATCTGACACTCATTCCAGTCCCTTGTGGAAACTCCTGCTCCCATACCTGCTGAGGGTATTTACAGTGTTAGAGAGAACCACAGAGGGAGACCCTTCCTGCCTTCCTGAAGCAATTTTGCCTGCCTGCCAGGGGCAGACTCCCTGAAGGGCATGCCCCAAGAAGGAATGATCACTAACACTGATTTTTTTGCGGGGGTGTCAGGGGGCCTGTTGGAGGAGATATTTTCGTCTGAATGATCTTTCTGGGGCTCTGCAAATCACAGCCCCATCCCTGGGTCTTCATGGACAGCGTACTTTGGGGTTTACCTCTGGCTTCGGGATGCTGGAGGCTGGTGGTCTGCCCCTTGTAGGGGGGCACAGGCTTGGAAGGCCTGTGTTTTGTGCTCGTTCTCCATGGCACAGGGGCAGCTAGTCCACAGGAGAGGCTCACTTCGCTGCCTCCCCTCCATTTCTGAGAACAGCCAGCAGGGGAACCAAGGAGTTAATGGTAATTTCTCCCAGGTGACCAGATGGTTCCAGGGGAAGAGAGAGGCCTGGCAGCAGCCAGCCAGCCAGAGCCTCCCAGGTGGCAGTTTTCAAAAAGGGTGTGGTGTGTGGTTTGAAGGAAGGGCCTGGGAGACGGTGCTTGGCCACACCTCTCTGCGATTGGTGGGCAGCCCACCCCAAATGTGGACTGCTGGAATCTCTGGTTGGCACTTCTGAGTCAGCCTGTGTGATCGGGGTGTTTGTTGAGGGGAAGGAGTGTCAGTGGATACCCCCACCTCAGGCTTCCTGAGCCCACCTGGGCCAGGCCCTGCCGGGCAACCCAGGGAGGCTGGAGCCGCAGGTCTGGGCTTCCTTCCTGCGCTCCCTCCTTTGCCGTCACTGCAAGGATTGCTGTGCAGTGTGTGATATAATTAAGTCACACTCATGACCCTTTAGGGAGAAAACATACAAGTTAGCCATTTTATTGGGCCCAGATTTCAGGCAAATGGAAATAAAATTGCCTCTAAAAAGACAGACAGGCAGAATTGACTAAAACAATAATAATAAAAAGCCTTCCTTGCTTTGAGATAGGTGGTGAAATACTGGAACATTTTGTGAAATACTGGAGAGAGAGAGAGAGGAAAAAATAAAGTGAGAGATCCGGGAGGAAAGAGGGGGAAAGGAAAACTCCATCGCCCTTGCTTTCATTTCTGCTTTAGCCTTTCCGAAGAGCTTAGTCTGCGTGTTATAAAGTGAAGCATAAAGCGCGACTAGTGAAATTGGTCCTTGTCCCGCGCTCAGCAGTACAGGTGGACCAAAGGGGCTGTCTGCCAAATACTTCTGGTTGGAGGGAGGGGTGGGAGTGCTCGTTCAAAACCACTCCTGGAATGGCTTAACTCGCCCAGCACGAATCAATGACAACCTCCCGCCGGCTGCGGCAGGCTCCCCGGAGCAGCGCTGCCGCGTGGATTCCCAGCCCGGGACGCTGGCTACGCTCAGGACACGGCCCGGGCACGAGCGCGGCGTCCCCCGGGCAGCCAGGTGGGTCTGCGGCGACCTCAGCCGGGAGCGGGGCAGTGATCGCGGCCCCGGGGAGCCGGCCTGGCGGCCTGGGGAGCGGTGGGGAGGAAGCCCTTCCGGGCAGCTGGGAGAGCTCCACGGACGCCTGGCGGCCGCCCCCTCCCCAGACACCATGAGCATTCTCGCAGTGCGCCGCGCGGACCCGGTGGCGGGGTGGCGCCGCTCGAGGGCACGGGTGGCGGCGTCCGCCAGGCATTTCCACCCCCGCCTCGCTGGAGCTCCTGCGGGGCGCGGGCCGCGCACCTCCCGCGAAATGCGAGGGAGAATCTGGAACTGTGCGGAAAGCAACTCTGGCCGCTGCCCCGTCGATGGTGAGGGGGCAGCGAAAAGAATATAAGGGAACTCCAAAAGGTAGCTGCGGATATATGCTGGTAGTTTAAATTGCCTCTCCCCAAAAAGCTTGGTCCTCGCGAGTGTCAGATGCAAAACGTGGAGAGGGGGCAAACGAAACCCATGGCAGCTTGGCACAAGTCGAGGTACCCAGACATGGGCAGAAACTAACGGGGGGCATCGGCAGAAGATCTGGCTAGGCGCGCGGGAGGGAGTCCCGTCGCGTCCCGAGTTCGAATCGTGGGTTCAGCTGGGTGGGTGGGAACCCTTCCCTGGGCGCCAACCTGGGGGTGGGTGGATGGGGAGCGCTCCCACCCGGGCGGGCGAGTCAAGCTGTGTGCTCGCGGCTGGGCGGGGGTGGGACAGGAGAACCGACCCGCGCTCCCCCCACCCCCGCGGGTGCCCAGGCCCGCGTCACCCTGCAGAGCGCCTGGGTCTCTGTAGGCGGGCGCAGCGGCTGCGGGGCTGGCCCTGGAAGGACGCTGGAAAGAAATGCTGTCCCCCACCCCCGCCCGCCCTCCACGGAGTGCCCTGTGCACTGTTCCTCATGCTGCGTAGTGAGGGCTCCCGGCGTTGGATTCTGTTTGTTCCCGGCTTCTGGTGTCCTGGCTGTGGCTGCGCGGCCGGTGGGTGGGCAGGGGGCAGCTGCCCTCTTTTCACAGCTGGTACCCGGCTCTGGGCCGAAGGAAGCCCCATTCCCGCGGTTCAGTGGCCGACTGGTGGCAGACCACTTCCAATCCCCCTAAATGCAGAATTTTGAAAATGTAAAGGAAGTGATGGAAACAATAAGGCAGTTTTCTCCAGATTAGATAGAAGAGTTTTTGGAAGGGGGAGGGGGACCTGGAGTGGAGGTGGTAAAAGCTCTGCCAAGTTCAAGTTTCAGCTCCACTCCTCCCTCTCCCTGCCTTCACCGGGTTAAGTCTCCTCCGCCTTAGGCTCAGGAGCCCCCCTCTGGATGAATCTCCAGGAAAGGAAAGTAGCCTGGTGCCACCCCTTCCACTTAAGGCATTACATGGGCTGAACAGAAAAAGAAACCCACTCTCCCCAAAAGACTCCTATTAGGTCAGCCTGTGCTCCAGCTCTCTCTGGACACACTGCTTGGTGCTGGCAATTAAACTCTCCCAAACTACCACTCCAAGGACTACCACCATCCTCTTTGTCCCCATTTTACAAGTGAGGGACTGAGGCCCAGAGATGAGGTGAGTTCCCCAAGATCACCAGGTGGGCACTGTCAAGAGTCCAGGGTTCCTTACAAAGAACCATGCATGGGGCACCAGCGCCACAGCAGTCTGTGGCCCTCAGCTTGGGTTTCAGAACTTTGTGAAACTGGAAGATTCAGGTCCCACTGAGCACCTTCTGAGCCCTGGGAGATGCGGCCTGAACCACCCTGGGGGCATCCAGCACAGATAGATGAGACTTGCATAGCAATAACTGAAACCAAGGGAGTGAGAGGGAGGTCCCCTTAACAGCCAGCTGAGAGAGCCACGTTGGGATCTTAGAAAAGGTACTTTGACAGCCAGAGAGTTCAAGAAAAGCTTCAAAAAAGGAGGTGGCATTGGGGCAGGAGCTTGAAGGAGGAAGACCTAAAGGGCAAAGGCCTGGAAACTGCAGGACATGAGGCTTGTCCTGCTGTGTCAGTGCTGGGAGGTGACGCAGAGAGGGGAAGAGTGGGGAGGAAAGGGGTGGGACATTTAAAGACCACCTACTATGTGCCAGATGCAGCTTGGTATACATTATCTCCTCTAGCCCACCTAACCCCGTCAGATATGAGTCATTAGCCCCACTTTGCAGATAAAGAAACTGAGGCTCAAAAGGTTAAGTACACTGTCCAGATAGTGACAGAGGCTTCAAAGCTACCCATTATACCCCACGTGGTTTAGAATCTTACACTTTAGTTGGGGAAACAGGAATCCCCCGGATATAATTATAGCACAAGAGAAAATAGTATGTGAGTGTTGCGCATAGTATTCACTTTTTTGAGCCTCTGTTTCTTTCCATTCAGTCAATCAATCAATCATTTATTCAATGACGATTGTACTGTTTACTGTGTGCTGGGCACACATCAGTGAGGGAGATGAGACCTGGTCCCTGGCCTCTGTCAATGGGAATAGTAATAACGACAATAGTAATAGTACAACCCTCGATGGGTATTGGGTGCATGAGATGAGACAGGGCCTGGGAACATGCCACAGAAACATTGCTAGCGAGAAGCAGTGGCAGAAGGTCTGGGTGAGGAGGGGTAGGAGAAGAAAGGAGAGGAAGGAGCAAAAAGTTGGAAGGAGCAAAAAGTTGGAATGACCTGCCGTCCCCATGCTGCAGTCACCAGGACTTGTCCCTGGCTCAAGAGGACATTGTGGCACGCACACAGCATAATCAGCCTCTGCCCCAAGTGCCCAGGAAGGCGTTTGAGCCCCTGTTATGCAGATTATTGGTTTAGGGTTTACAATTGTGGGTTCCAAAATGAGCCTGTAGTTTTGGCACAGGCCAGCTGGAGATGACAAGAAGAGACCTGTGCAGTCTCCGAGAAGGACTGGCCCCTCTCTGGATTAGTGCCAGCCAGGCTGAGAACTGCCCCAGTGCACCACCCTCCTGATGCATTGGCCGAGTTCCTCAGTGGCCAGGATGGCATTTTCACCAGGCTCAAGCCACTGGGGAGGGTAACTTGTCCACATTCACAGGAGACTTGTTGGTAGCAAAGCCAGGTCTCGTGACTGTCCACAGTTCTCAGAGCAGCTCACACCGGCCTGCCGGAGTGGTTTCAGGGCTCAACTGAAAAGACCCTACGCTGTATCTCCACTTACAATGCCATTTCCCAAGATTTCTGTCCTTCTCCGTTTCAGCTGACCGGACATATCTGGCCTAATAGAATGATGTCAGATGGATGTTTGAGACAGAGTAGCCATAAATATTCCAGGACGTTTGGCCTGTTAACGCTCCTTCCATCTTGAATGGTGTGATAGGTATAAGATAACTACCTCTCAAATTAACTACCACTTTTGTGAGGAAGGTGAACTGATAAATCTTGCCTCTAAGCTATTACCCATCTGAGTGATGCTCTGGGACCTTCCTTCTCCACAATTGCCAGCAACTCTTATTAGGATAGTTTTGTCTTCTTTCTTCTCCTTTTTCTTGGGAAAATAAAAAAAAGTCCTGGGTTTGAGGTCACAAGATTATATTGCCTTCTATTTTGGTGTCGGGCTGCCAGAATTGAGGCATTTTCCTGCTAATATTGAGATTATCGTCTTGGTAAGGGCGGCGAGCACCCGACTGGCTGTCCCAGTGTTTGCAGCAATTACACAGGTGTATAATTGCGTGGGGATGTTTGTTTGCTCAGCCTTTGCTCAGCCGGGCAGCCCTACAGGTTGGGCCAGGGAGAGAGCTGTTCAGTTTATTTTCCTTTGGCTGGGAACTGCAGAGATGAATAGAGGGAGGGGAATCGGGTTGAGAGATTGTTGCCAAGAGCAATTTGGAGTCTCCTTCATATTAGTCAGAGATCGTGTTTTTCCTTTCTGAAGCCACCGACTTCATAGTGACTTCCATGAAGGATTTTTTTTCTACCTTTTGTGTACGTGCTTGCTAATTTTTGTTTTGATATTTAACTTGCTGGACTTTTCATGACTTAGCAAAAAAAAAAAAAATAGCTTGGGGAATGGGATGATGAAACGGGCCCTTTATATCATACATTCTTCATGTCATTGCTTAATAAATTTGAATAGTGATAGACCCGGAGTTACCAGGATGGAGTGAAATGAGTAATTCCTTTGAAGGGAGAGTTTATCTTCAGTGGATGACTTTCAAAATTGGAGCATAATTTCACTTTTCCCCTGCACATCTTGATCCTGTGTTTAGAAGAGGAAGACTTGCTCTCTTCTCTCATCTTCCCTTTTGCTCCATTTGGAAGGTCCCCTCTGTCTGGGCCTTGCTTGGAAGGAGATGAGCCGGAGTGGGCCTCCTTCCAGCCCATCCTCACCCACACACCCGCTCCAACATGCAGGAGGCCAGCTAGTGAGAAGGCAGCTTTCCCTGGCCCCTCTGCAGGGCAAGAGCTGCTCCCCAGTGGCGGCTTGTCGTGTGTGTGTGTGTGTGTGTGTGTGTGTGCGCGCGCGCGCGCGCGAGTGTGTAGCACAGAACAGGAGAGCTTGCATGACCCCAGGCTGTCCCTCCTAGGGCAGGAACCCTGGAGCAAGCTGTATGTAATTCATCAGTCAATAACTGAGCCCATCCACTGCACAAATTGAGTGGAGCAACTTCAAGACTCTCCAAACTTGAAAAATTGCCTAATAATATGGTACACGATCTATGTCAGCTTTTTCAAATTAGATACAAACCAGATGCAAATGTACACATGACCCTCCCAAATGATATCATATAACTGGACTTGGCCTTCCGGAAAATCTTCACTGCCTACACACATGCATTGCACACATACACACGGGGCTCTTGCTTTTTTGGCTATGGATTCTGTTAAGTTGTTTCTGGAGGTAACAGGTTGACCCATTGGTCTTTGTATAGCTACTGGGAGAGGCCATTGGAGAGGTGACAGTCGTCCCAGCTCCTGTTGACACCCACCTTGCTTAAGCCCTAGGGAAGTCTAGCAGAGGCTGCCTCTATTAAGCAGAAACTAAATAATAGGAACTTTTCTAAGAGTTGTTTGGTTTTTATTTTTCTTAATGACAGATTTATTGGGATGTAAGTCACATACCATATAATTCACCCATTTAATTCAGTGGTTTTTAGTATTACATATTTACAGGATTGAGCAACCATCACCATAATTAATTTTATTCCCATAACACCAAAAAGAAACCCTGTACCCATTGGCAGTCACTGTCCATTTCACCCCGAGCCTCTGTCCTAGGCACCAATAGTCAATCTACTTTCTGTCTCCATAGCCTTGCCTACACTGGACATTTCATATAAATGGAATCAGATCGTATGTGGTCTTTTGTGGCTGGCTTCTTTCAGTTAACATATGTTTTCAAGTCGTCCACTTTGTAGCATGTATCAGTACATCACTTCTTTTAATTGCTGTATAATATTCCCTGTGTAAATATACCACATTTTATTTATCCGTCCATCAGTTGATGGATTTGGGGGTTGTTTCCATATCTGGCTTTCATTTCTCTTGAGTGTATGCCTAGGAGCATTGTTGGGTCACATGGTAATGCTATGTTTTACCTTTTGGGAAACCACCAGGCTGTTTTCACAGTGGCTGCACCATTTTCCATTCCTGCCAGCAATGTATAAGGGTTCCAGTTTCTCCATATCCTCACTGACACTTGTTGATTATATTAATATATCTTTTTGATTATAGCTGTCCTATTTTCTAAGGGGTTATATGCTCAAGGAAGCAGTGCCCAGGAAATATTCTGGCATCAGCTCAATCGTGCTTGCTCTCCATAGCCGGAGTGAGAGCCATTTGGGTCTTGAGTATCCCCCTGCTCTGGCGTTTCCTCTGTCTGTCCCAGAGATCTGCACTGAGCTTTCTCTGGAAGTTTCAATAGGACAGTTTCTTTATGTGGCTGGGTGCTCTATTTCATACTGGTATTTCAGATCCACAGTGAAATAATTTTATCCCATTTTTATACCTGCGGGACTGACTAGGGTAACACTCTCAACGGAGATAAATTTGAGCTAAGTGGGATGGGGGAACTCAACTAGATTGAAGACGACCAAAGATTACAGAAAACTATCCTTACGTCAGAACATGCTAAAGTCCTGGTCGTTAGCCAAACCTCAGTACCAGAAATGAATTCTAATAGCTTCTTAGAAGTCACTGTAATAGAATTTGGCCAGCTTGACCCGAGAGCAGCCTGGGCTAGACTGTCTCCTAATGGACTCTTCACTGTCAAACTCGTGCTTAGTCCAGCAGTTCCTAAACTACGAGCTGTAATCCCCTGTGAGGCCGTTTAAAAGATTACAGATGCCTGGGCCCTGCCCGGGAAGTACTGAAGTTGAATCTCATGGGAGGCAGCCAGGCACCTGGAGGTGGTTGTGATGAACTTTGAGAACACAGGTTAACCCCTCAGGGCCTGTTTCCTTACTTACAATGAGGAGTTGGACCACACTGGTGTTCTGCACAGGGATTCACACAGCTGATTCAGGCACGACAGTTCTGTACTGGTCTGGTTCTGCACAAGATTTTACCTATAAAAGGGGCTTCCGCTGCTGAAATCCATTCAGAGCACCCTTGAGTAGATGGTTCCTGAAGTTCAGCCTTGACAATTCTGAGCATCACATTCTCAGAAGACAATTGTTCCCAACTTCTTGGAGGAGGATTAACAGCTATGCAAATGGCAGTTACTTGACAATAGAGTCACACTCGTCAAGAACAGCAGCCCTGGCTGGCGTGTGCCCAGCTGTGATGCAGTAGCGTTAGACTTGGCACCACTTTCCTCTCCCTCCCTGCCCAGTGACATCCCTACCCACGTCCCTGAGACCCCCAGAGCTTTCCTCCTCTTCTTCTATTGTTATTTCTAATAGCAGCCCAGTGTCACTCATTCATTTATTCCTTCATGCAACCGTTTCCCAAACACCTCCTATAGATGACAAATTGACTAATGCTCCATTTCTGTCCTCAAATAACATACCTGCACATTTTAAGCAGAGAAGTGGCCTGAGGCTAATCCCTAGAGGTGCAATTTCAGGACTCCTGGATTTGGAGGAAGGAGGGTTCTGGAGAGGCCTGGATTCATGGCGTGTAGGTAGGGCAACTCCACCCCAATCCTGTCTGGAAGCCCTGTTCCCCTGCCCTCCCCCACTGGGGCTCTGCCCTCAGCAAGCTGCTCAGAAAATCCTTCTGTCATCCCTGGTCCCAGCCAGAAACCGCCCTCCTCCTCAGCTCCCACCTGCCAGGGAGCAGGCGGGCGGAAGAGGGAGAGGGAGGGCCCGTTTTTGGAGATCTGAGCTCCATGCTCCCCAACCCTTGGCTCCCACCCCATAAGCCTGACTGGACAATTCACAGGACAGCTGTGCGCTAAGGACTGAAATAATCACTATTTATTAAAGCTGTTGGGAGGAGGAGGAGTGGGGGGAGGAGGGCCGGAGGAGGGTTGCATTTCTGCCTTCCAACAAGAGAGGGGCCAGGTGAGGAAACCTGAGGCCCGGCCTCGGTGCCTGGAGCCCTCTCCCTCCCTTCCTGGGCAACGCACACACCAATGACATTAGAGCCATGGCTTTGGGGTGTTCTGAGAGTTTTTTTTTTTTTAATGAAGGAAGAACCTTGAAGGTTCATTTAAACACGGATTAATGTCTCTGTGGCCTAGACCTGCAGAGGAGGAGAAATTCTAGAAGGGTGGAAGTTGCAGTAAAAGGAAACGGGCTGGATCTGCCTCCCACCGATCAGTGAGGCCTGCTCAGTTGGTGGCTGTGAAAAGAACACGTTTGGGTAGTTTTCTGGGCATTGCTGTATTTTTCTTTGGACTTTCTGTGTGTGTGTGCGTGTGTGTGTGTGTGTGTGTGTGTCTATCCTCTGCTAAAACCTAAACTTTGGGGTTCTCACCAGGTGATGGGGACACTGGGAAGTTAAGAAGCCACCTTGAGTGTGTCTTTGACCCCTGGTTTTCCATGACTCCCTTCGGCAGTTTTTGTGGAGGGCATGAAACAGGCATTTACGGTAAACTTTGTTTCCTGGTATCTCTATGCTTTTCCTACACTGCTCAAATGACCACCCACCCACCGGGGCCCACCCATCCAAAGTCACCCCATCTAAGCTCTTAGTACCCCTTCAAAACCCTCATTGCACCCCCTGGTTCAGACGATCTGGCCTAGTTATTAGGACAAGCCAGTTCTTCACACGGATTCACATTAAGCCGTGGAAGAGACCAGCTACCACATTGCCCCTTCTCAGGGCGTCTGCACTTGGAAGAGGCAGCTTTACCCGCACACGGTTCCGTCGATGGGACTCAGGCACAAGGTGGAAGCCATGTCAGGAACTCTGGGCCATGTGCAGGGCCAGCGTTCATGTGAGAAAGGGGACCTCCTAGACCACTTTGATCATGTGTTGGTTCTGCTGGCTCCTGCGAGGCCTGTGCGGGCTCAGCCCTGGGGGTGGCTGGGATGGGAGGCAGATGCAGGGCCAGGGTGCGGATGTGCACTGCAGGGGGGATCAGGCCTTCCGACAGGCCCAGCGGGGACAGACCAGAGGCTCATGGTTGGATATGCAAGAGTGACTTTCCTCCCTGTAGGCCCATGGGTCTCTGCAAGGTAACACCAGGTGTGATCCCAGGAATGTTGGGGAGCAAATGGAGTGAACACAAAGATGGAGATTAAGGGGCACCCAGATAGCCCAGGCCCTGGGGAGGTGGGCCCCTCGGCTGGGCAGGCGGCCTCTGGCCGGCCCTCATGGACTCACAGCTGTGGGGTTCTCAGATCCACTGCTTGTTCTCCCTCCCTTCTCTGGCTGCTGCTCCCCGTTGAGGGGGCAGCTTCCCTACGCGTTGCCTCCCCTCCCTCCTCTCCCACTCCCGTGGTGCACCCTCTGAGTGAACCTGGCCTCCAGCTCTTGGACGCTTTTCCAATAACACAGTGGTGAACTCTTTGCAGACCCAGGCAGAGGAGAGGGGCTGAGCGTCGGCCAGCCCCAGGGCCCACGCTGGGATGAAAGGCGGGCGAGTCTCACGTGGGGGAGCCGAGGAGAGGCCAGATGGGGCCTGGGAGGGGGAACACTGGCCCGCGGGGCCCTTCCCACAGCCAGTGGAGGCTGTCTCAGCAGCGCCTCCTCAGCAGGGATGAGGCAGCACCTACTGTGTGCAGACCCCTGCTGCCCCCAACAGGACACCACACCGTGCAGATCTCGGGCCCCTGCCTTCTAAAGCGTTGCCATCCACTTAGCCCCATGAGACCAGAACTTGAAAATGAGGCAAGATTCTATAGACTCAAGCATGACACTCAGCTGAGAGAACAGAAGGACGATGCTGTTCAGAGTCAGAGCAGGGGATGACATCTGGGTTGAAAGCTCAGGGGAGGAGGCGTCAGGGAGGTGCTTAGAGCTGGGGCTGATGGCGAAGCAGCATGGCACAGCCTCTGGAATCAGGGCCTGGTTCAAGTCCCAGCTTCATCACCTACAGGCTCTGTGGCCTTGGGCTAGTTACTTAATCTCTCTGTGCTGCAGTTTTTCCATTTGCAAAATGGGGATGAAGCCTCAAATAGTTGATGTGGGGTTGATGTGGCCCCCATCAGTGCCTGGCCTGTTGCATGAGCTCTGTAGGTGGTGGCCTGCACCATTTGGACAAGACCTTCATTGGGTCACACATACTGCTCTTGCTCTTGAACCTGGAAGATTCTCTATCCCCTGTCCCTTTCTTCCTTCCTCTCCCATATCTTTCTTTTTCTCTCACTCTCCTTCTCTGCCCTAAGGCTGCAGGTGGTCACTCTGACCTTTGCCCAGGCAGGAAGGTAGAAGTCACCTTCTCTGTTTCCTGGGGCTAGCAAGGCTTTAGAGCCTCCTCGAAAATGCTCAGCCCCAGGAGGGGCCCCTTGAGGCTGGCTCCTACCAGGTTGAAGAACTCTACAAACTCAGCATGGAGCTCTGCTCTTCCTCCTTTTCTCCCAGGACGCATCCGCTCTCAGAAGGATTGATGGGGCCCAAAGCAATGTAATTGTCACATGCAACTCACAAGATGAATGGTGATTCATTACAGTGGCCCATTCCAAGCAGGTGTCCCCAGGTAACAGGAAGCTGATGAGCGCATCTCCCCTGGGGGCTGGCATGGTCTGGAATTTTGGAAATAAGCAGGCAGCACACTGTGGAAGGCAGGGCAGGCTTGAGTCTATAGTCAGTTCCGGGTGATTCGATTCAGGAGTGACTGGTGGTCTCACTGTCTAGGGCTGGGCTCAGAGCCCTGCTCTGATATGGACAGAGGGGAGCAGCACCCAGACTGTCTTCAAGCCCCAGAGTGTCAGAGGGTTTGTTAAAGATAAGGTATTCTGGTGTGATTAATAAGAAACTCCTCAGACCTCCTGTCTGTGACAAAATCCTGGCCTGCTCTTAGACTAAGTCGTTTACCGATAGTGAAGAATTATCTTATAATGGATTTTTCAAAGTAATTATGACCAGGGACTAAATCAGAATGGGAGAAATCAGCATGAGAGGTAATAAAGGAAATAGAAAACAACAGTATGCAAACTTTGAAATGATACACTTTGAAGAGATCAAATGGTATAAAAAATGATGTCTCACCAAAGAACAGTCCCAGCCAAAGGTGCAGCCCTCCCCAGAAGTCTCACTGCATCGTGCTCTGTGTTGTCACAGTGGCCCTGCTGCTGGCATGGCTCCGCTTGTCATGGCAGGGGCCTTCCAGGATCACTTGCCCAAAGCACCCCAGAGAGGGAGTTGCCCGATGTCATGCATTCTTAGAATGCACAGCTGGTTACTGTACCGCGCCAGAGGGCGAGTGCTGGACGGTGTCTCCTGGGGCTGCTGCCCTAGCTCACCAGTCCCCTGGAGCCACCTTACGAGGAGCAAGGCAGACAACGTTAGGGCATCAGAGCCCTCCTGGTCTAAAAGTTCTTCCCCTGTGGTTGGCAGGCCCAGAATATGGGTCTGCCTGACCGCCAAGACCACACTCTTGCCACCGTGCTTGACTGCCTTTCAGCCGTCATAGCGTTATGGCCGGCACCTCCGCTATCCTTCCCAGCCTGCTGTGTTCTGGCAGAATCCTAAAACAGGTGGCCTTCGAATGGTGGTTTACACCGTGGTGCAGGGGGCTGTCTGTGCACCCCACTGAGGGGGCTCCCTGTAAGGCAGCCAGAGGGAGACACGCCTTTCAGGGCTGGGCAGCCTTCTTCCTCGGGACACCGTCTCATCCTGAGATCCACTCAGGAGAGAGATCCCTTCCCCAGCTTCCACGGCAGGAGGCTCTTACTGGGTAAGAATCCACATGGCCCTGAGTTCCAGTCTCAGCTCCTCCACTTTCCACCTGCATCACTGGGGACTTCTCAGGACCTCTGAGCCTTGGGTTATTTTTCTGGACGGTGGGATCATCATAGTTTCCCTCTGTGCCAATGAGATGATTCAAAAGATAAGTTAAGCAATGTATCCAGCACACTGCAATTTTGAAAATAGTTTTTGACTCAGAGCTCCATGCAGCACATCTGAACCCTCCCTTCCCAGTGGCCCCTGCATTCTGGTCATGACCCTGGCATTTCTCCTGCAACCGCTGACGAAAGCTGACAGTGTGGCTCAGCAGTCACTGCCCCTGCCTTGACCTGGGCCTAGACTCCGTTCTGGTTGTCCCCAGACTGGCCACCGCTGCTGTTCTCAGAGCAGAGGTGCTTTCTCCTAACTAGTGTTCAAACTCTCCCTGTCCACTTCCCAAAAGGTGTCTTTGCTGTCCTGCTTTCTCAGCCACCTCTGCTCTTGGAGGAACAGGAGCTCCCCGGGGCTGGCTCAGACAGCACTTCACAGACACCAAACCGAAAGTGCCAGCCAGCATCCTGCCAGCATTCCCGGGTCTCAGCCAGCTGAGGTCGAGTGCCCAGCCCACACCCCAAGGTCCTGGGACCATCTCCAGCCACCAGCCCCAAGCCCCTGTGTTACTGTGCCTGCAGACCCTGTGATCCTCCCACAGGCCAAGACAGCAGGGGTCACATGCAGACTCACACCACCCCCACCCCAGCTAGCTCCTCTGTGGTCACGATTAGTTTAATCAATAATGTGATAAACAATAATTCAGTAGTAAGAGCATCTGAAAGAGGTAATTGGCAAAAAATACCATGGTTCTCAAAGGTGGTTGGTAGCGTTTTGTTTGGCTCTAGGGCCTGTGGCGCAGATGCTATTCCAGCATGTGCTGCTGGCTTCTGGTAAAGGCATGTGCGACCCAGTGTCCACCTCCCCCCATCCCAGGCTTGCCCGAGGGTTGCAGCCGGGCAGACAGACTGCGGCTTTGCTCTGCTTTTTCAACAGGCCCAGAGAACCCGACATTTCTAGGTAGAGGTCACCATGTCCCAAAGTAACGGATGCCAATTAAAGGGGCCCAGCCTGCCAGAGAGTTGGGGAGATAGTACCCAGCCTGTGATCCCCAGGTCGCGGGGTTAACGTGACAACTGAAATGATTCCTCACAGACAGCTTGGCCTTAATTGGCATTTTCCCCCAGCTGGCTGAGCCCTGCAGGAAAGAAACCATCTCACTGTCCCCACGCTACATCACCTCCTGTCCATCAGGGACCCCAGAGCTGAGCATCATGCATAAAATACGAGAGAAACAACTCTTCGTACTAATAAACAACACTGCGGTATACATGTGTTTGGGTTTGACAAATCCATCAATAAAAACGTACATGATCGTTTCTAAGGAGAGCTGTATTTTGAGCATACATCTTGCAGCACTTATTTCTATATTCACCTTTCCTTTAGTGCTTAGCGTCTGAACTACAAAATTAACCCTGAATGTTACTGTGTGAATTATTTCTCAGTACTGTAGCTCCTGTTTCTCTGGGCTGAGTTCCCTGCGCAGCCGTCTAGGAAGCAGTTTAGTGCGCAGGGTGTTTGTTAGCGCCCGAGGGATCAACTCCTGCGAGAGGCAGAGGGCAGGAGCAGACGCTGCAATGCTGCCAGCCCCGCAGGGACCCCCAGAGCAGAGACAGCCCCTTCGGGTTTGTCCCAGGCCTCTGATGCCTCGAGGAGTCATTGAACGTGGGCAGTCCCTGCAAGGCATGACTTAGGGTCTCTGCCGCAGAGGCAGCCCTGATGGTGTTAGGTCTGTCTCAGTGTTCCCTGTCCTCGGTTCCCAGTGTCGAGAGTGAGTACTGGTACGGAGTTGAGCCGATGACAGAGTGATCACGAATACAAAGCAGTCCCACACAGTTTATTACAGAAAAGAAAGAAACTATGCAAAGTGAAAGTAAAGAAGGAAGCTACCCAAAGTGAAAATACGTTCCAGAGAGAGGAACAAGTCAGCCTCCACGAGTGGAGGAAGACATTGATGGCTCCCAGGTGGTTTCCTTTTACTGGCCTGGTCCAGCAGGAGGGCTTACAGGAAGTGTGGGATATTAGCAAATGATTATCAAGTATTCTGCATTTTTCCTGCAGTCCCTTCCCCTGATTTGTCTGCACCCACACACCCACCCTTCTCAGCTCCTGGGAACCACGCTCCTGGCCTACACCCACCACCTGCAGATTTGATCCCTGCCTAACAATGGGGCTGTCCTGGGCTGAGGGCTGAGAGCTGGCCTCGCTCCCAGCAGCTGGGGCCACCAGCCGGGGGGCTCATCTCTGTGCCTTCCACAGCCCCTATACGGTTCATTTTACTTATTGGTTTGTAATCTTCCTGCAAGTAGGAAGTATACCCTATACTGCTTTTTCTGTCCCCCTTTCAGCTCCCAGCATGGAGCTGAGCACTCGATAGGTGATCACAAAGCAATCCGCGATCCATGTTGAGGTGCAGCCGTGGCATCAGGCTTGCTAGCCCTCTGTGCCTGGGGCAGATCACCCAGGCACCCACAGCTGCCAGGAAGGAGACACTACAGCCCAGGGTGTCACTACAGCCCCCTCCAGACAGAGCCCCGGGGACAGGCTTCCCCAGCCCTATGGATCCACACCCCCTCCGGCAGGAAGTCAGGGTCCGGGAGGGAATATTCCAACTTTCTTGTGGGCGGTGGGTCAGTGTGTGTGCGGTACGTAAGCTGCTCCCACCAGATCTGCACCACGCATGCGGTTCCTGAACACCTGCAATGATGCTCGCACGGTGCTGTGGGGCACAGGTGTAGGCAGCTCTTCTTCCTCCTGGGGTGGACTGTAAGTGTAGCTGGATAGGGTCCTGGAACACCCCACCCCACCACCAACCCAGGGAAACTTGCTCGTGTTCATTTGACCCCTGGTTCTCTCCTCTTGCTCAGAAGCCCCCGGCCCCCAGCCACCCCAGCTCCACTCCTTGTACTTTGATGCCCGTTTCAGTTATTCACTGGAGCATGTTGTAACAGGTGAAGTCAGCCTAATCCCTGTGATCCCAGCCCTGCCGGCCTCGGCTGCAACCATGTGGCACTGTGGGTTTAATGGTGCCACTTGCTCATAGTCCCCTTACACAGAGAGCTTGCATGTGGGCAGGGCAGAATACAGTCTCTGCCCTCCACCTCCCACACTCCCTACTCCAGCAGCTATGTGCCTACAAAGTAAAGATAAAACAACTACATCTTTATAACAACAGAAAAACAATCACTGTGGCCAAATGCAGAATGGTAATATCAACGATTGGCCATCCACCCAGTTGGATATCGTACACCATTAAAAGGGCAAATCCACACATTGCGCAGCAGCATGGAACTGGGTTTAAGAAGAACAGTTAAATGAAGAAGAAACAATAAAAATTGTGCTGCCCACCCCTCTGTGACTCCACTGGGCTGTGCTGGCATCATTGTCGCTCTGAGTAGGTTTCAGTTTCCACAGCCTCTGAGATAGGCTTGGTCACAGCGACATCAAGGCCCAGACCAGATGGCTGTAGGCCCAGCTGGCCCACCTGCAGGAGCCCACACCTCCACCCTACACCTGCAGGGAACATCCGTCATGGCTGCGAGTCACCAAGGAGCACAGCATCTCACTGGGCCCCGGGCACAGGTCAGCTCAGACTTTAATGCCGCAGCCTCCACACCCGAGGGTCTCTGCTGCTGCTCGGTGAGAACACCACCTCCCCGGCCCTGCCCTGACCCCTCAGGACACCAGAGCCACTCTGTGCCCGGCACAGCCTTCGCGCTCTCTCTACCCTGTTTGTCATCAGGGCCAGGTGACCCGAAGTCCCCAGCCTCTCCCCCAAGCCCTTGTTCAACGGATGCAAACCTGCCTCTCAGGCCAGGTGAGGGCTCACCCCATTGGTCTGGCTGTCTCTCTCCTACCTGTGCCCAGCCCTGCAGACCAAGCTCTTTAATTCAATCCAAAAGCCTCCATGCGAGTTTCTCTCCATCAGTTCCACACACAGCTAAATCCAGAGTCCCAGGGGCACTAGGGAGACACCCTGCTGGAGCCACTGATACTGCAAGTGTGTATGAATGGGAGGTGTCTAACCCAGGCTCAGACAGCTGAGAAGTGGAAACAGGTGTATTACAGGGGAGGGTGCTGGGGGAGTTCTAGTGTGTGCATCTCTTAAATTGTCCTTTCATGTTGTGGTGCAATAAGCAGAATTTTTTAAAAAATGAGTGTTAAGCCAACCTTAAAAAGGAGAAGAGTTGTAGAAGGTTCAAGATACATAGGAAGGTACAGCTGGGAAGGCTCCTGTGCCTGGACTCTGATGACAGCAAAGGGACACAGGCTAACTGTGAAGATACAAACACAGGATGCCTGGGAGTTGCTTGTGCAACGGTTTTACACCAGCTGGGTGGCTCACCTCCTCTTCCTCCCACCCCTTCCTGGGCCATGGCCAGGCTGATGGGCTGGATCTCTGTCTTTGAGGGACAGCTGTCTTTCAACTGGAGAAGACAAAAGAGCAGTGCTGATGGGCATGGCTCCACAGGGAGTACAGGAGCCGGTGTGAGAAGTGGCTGCCTTCCTGAGACCAGGGAGGAGCTCAGGGGGTGGGGGAGCCGTGCCCACCCAGAGTCCTGGCAGAGATGCCTGAGGTGCCCACTTACGCTCCTGGTTCCCCGCAGAGTCCATCTACCTCCTGCGGCCATGCTCCTTTCAGGGCTGGTGCTCCAGGGAAGTAAGTGTGAAAACATACCGCCTCCGTGCCAGCACCCTCCCCAGGCAGGGGATGGAAGGCTGGAGCTCAGCTCGGGTGCATGATGCCAAAGGAGCCCTGTGTCTCGTTTCCAGGTGCATCTGGATGGGTTGATGGGAGGGTGGGCTCAGCATCATCCTGCCCCTTGTTTGGGGTTGTGCAGACCTACCTGCTGATTGACACGTGAGAGTCCCTTTGCTTCCCCCATTCCCTCCTCCCCCAGTGTCCAATCCTAAGCCTGTCCTGCGAGCTCTAGTCCCAGCATGCATCCTGGACCCAACCACTTCTCCCGCCACAGTCCAGTACCCTCGGCTCCCACCTGAACCCCTTCCTGTCCCCCTGGTCTGCTCGGAGCCTTCCCATGCACTCTTTCCCCCAGAATCATCTTCTAAAACATAAGTAGGACCTGTCACTCTGCTTCTCCAAACTCCTCGATGGTTCCGTGTTGTGATTAGATTGAATCTCAAATTCCTTACCGCAGCTCAGGTCTTGCTACGCAGAGGGTGGTCCCTGGGGACCAGCAGCTGGGACTCCAGCTGGAAGCTTGTAGGACATGCAGCATCTCAGACCACATCAGACATATGGAATTAAAATCCCTGGCTATGTGCATGTGACTGACTGCGACATGCGAACCTAAGGGACCCTCTGCAGCCTGTCCGACCTGTCTCTTTGACCTCACTTGGGCCAACACACTCCAAACTCAGAAGGCCTTCTCTGAGCCCCCAACTGAAGGAGTAGCCCCCCACCCCAAGTCACCTACAGTTTTATTCCTCTGTTTTATTTTCTTCAGAGGACTGGCTCATACCCATCGATGAGATCACTATTTATGTTTGTGCGTCATTATTGTCTGTCTGTCTTCCCACTGGAATGCAAGCTGCGTGCAGGTGGGGCCCAGCCAATCTCCTCCCCACCGTGTCCTCCCTGCCTATTACAAATCAAACCAACACTCCTTTACTGGGCACCTAAGACGGCCCAAGCAAGGTGCCTGGGGCCACAGGAGTTTATGGTCGGCTGGGAGGACCCTCCTGTTACACATGAACGTTAATTCAAAATGTAGAGATAAATGCAAATGGGAAATGCCTCATTCCCCAAAGTTCACTTGGTTGGAAAATGAAAAAGGGAGGTGCCCGGTGGTTTCAGGAAAGGAATGCGTGGAACGCGGGTCTTCCATGAATGCGGGGCTGGCAGTGGGAATGAGGACTTGCCCACGTGGGGCTGTGGTGATGTTCCAGCTCCTTCTCACCTGGTGGAAACACTTCATCAATCTTCAGAGATTAAGAGGATCGGGTGCCAGTACTTTCCGTCCCAACAACCTAGATGAAAACAACGTAATGGGAGAAAAACTATCCTTTGGTGCGGAGCTGTTCCCAGGATGTGTCCCCTGAGCCAGCAGCATCGTGGGAGGTGGTTAGAAATGCTGACTCCCGGGCCCCACCGGGGACCTGCTGAATCAGACACTCTGCGGGTGGGACACAGTGAGTGTGTCGTAACGAGACATCTGGGTGATTCTGATGCACACTCATGTTTGAGAGACGGATGCGATAAAAGTAAATCTTTTTTTAGTTATACAATAATTTGTTTTAGAAAATCAAAAAAGCAAAAGAAGATTAATGCATCAGTAATTCTACCACTCAGAAATAATTCCAATTGATACTATTAATATTTTGGTGTATTTTCTTGCAAACTTGCAACTTTGCAAAAAATATGTATTTTTTTTTTACTTTAAAAATCTGAGATTATTCTGGACATTAGCTGCTTTTATCACTTAGCAGTTTATCTGTGAGGATTTGCTAATCATTGATAGAAAATCTCATTTCAATGGCTGCGTACTATTCACTCATGTTAATGTACCATAACAGCTATATCTTTGGGTAGTTTCCTATTTCCCTGATATAAATGGCACCAGGATGGACATGCTGGCTGAGACACTCTGACTATTTTCTTAGGATAAAATGTAGAAGAGAAAAAATAAATAAATAAAAAATGTAGACGAGGAAGAACAAGTCGATATTTTAGGTTTTTTAATGAATTTTTTACTTTTAAAAAGTTTTAAAACATATGTATGTATTGATAACACATATGGCCAAAAAAAGTTACTATATTAACCTATTAATCTATAAAAAGAGCTTCCATAGCCTTAAAAGCCTACATCTCAGTGGTACAAAAGGGGAGAATGGAAGCGACAGCCACAAATACAGAATCACGTGTGGCAAACGACCAGTTCACATGTGAGAAAAGGTGAACCTCATTACTAGTGAAAATATTCAAGTTAAAGCTCCAAGGTACCTTTTTTAAAAACTCATTGATTTCATGAGGCTTTGTAAAAAATTAGAGTAGCCAAGGCTGGCAAGGAAGGTGCAGGGAGATGGATAGTCCCACCCATGTCTTCTGGAAGGAATATAAATTGGTACCGCCTTTCTGGAGAGCAGTTTAGTGTGTTTTACTAAAGATTCGTTCCACTTGAGTAGCTCATTAGACGCCATAAAGGCTCGTCTCCAGAGGAATGTTCTGTGAGATGGAAGGAGTGTTTTGTTGTACAGGAGGAAGAGCTCTCTCTGACTCGGGGCATGGGGTGGTCCAGGCACTGTTTTAAGTGCTTCGTTTGTATTAACTTACTGAACCTTCACAACCATCTGGTGAGGGGCTGTTTATTAGTCCCATTCTGTAGATGAGAAAATGAGGCCAGAGAGGTCAAATAACTTGCCTGAGGTCACATAGCAGGAAAGTGGCTGAGCTGGGATTTGAACCCCTGAAGGCTGTGGACTCCAGTCTGTCCCGCCTCTGAGACACTGTCTTCGTTTTGAGGCATCTAAATTTCAAATTATGATAGGAAAGACACATGGTTTATAAAGAATAGAAAACTTGCTTTGTTCATGAAGAGACTGGTATGTTCTGGAATTTCCAGTTTTGCTTGAAATATACGTGTAGTTTCTTTGGCTGTTGGGCCCTTGGAGTAGAGGCGGCAGCTGCCTAGACTCACAGCTCTAACCCTGCTGGAACCTTCAAGTCCAATCTCACGTCATAGCTTTTGCCTCAGGTGCCCAGGAGTATGCTAAGTGCCGTGGGAGATAGGAAAGAATTAGAAAGTAGAGCCCCTGCCCTTGAGGAATGTCTGCCCTCTTGGGCAGGGCCAGCCCACACTCATAGCTCCAGAAAACTAGCTGGCCTGCATGATATACTTATACTTGTACTTATACATACATATACTTATCATATATGCGAATGTTCAGTGCAGCGTTATTTTCGATATCCAAGAGGTAGAATCAACTCAAGTGTCCAGCAACAGATGAACCAATAAGCAAAATGTAGTGTGTGTGTGTGTGTGTGTGTGTAGATATAAAATTCACCCATAAAAAGAATGAAGTTCTGTTACATGCTTAACATGGATGAACCTTGAAAACATTATGCTAGATGAAAGAAGCGAGTCACAAAAAACAAATTCATAAAGACAGAAAGTATGGTAGAGGTCACCAGGGGCTGGATGGAGCAGGGAATGGGGAATTATTGCTTAACCGATACAGAGAGAGTTTCTGTTTGGGGTGATGAAAAAGTTTTGGGAATAGTGGTAACAATTGTACAATATTGTGAATTTAATTAATACCACTGAATTGTATATTTAAAAAACAGTTAAAATGGCAAATGTTATTTTGTATATACATATTTTCCCGTAAAAAGAACCCAGAACAATTTATTGGTAGTTTTGCCAATATTTGAACTTTACGTAAATGAAATCAAACTGTAAGTATTCTTCTGCAACTTGCTTTCCTCAGTCTTAATTTCTCCGATCCGCCCATGTTGGAGCTGCTGGCTGCAGTTGACTCCTTTTCACCACTGAGTAGTATTCCACCGTGGGAACGTACCACAACCTATCTCTCTGTTGTTTGGTCAGTGACATTGACATTGGAGATGTTTCCAGGGATTTTTGCTCTTCAGAACCATGCCTCGGAGAACGTTCTTTTGTGTGTCTCCTGGGGCACTTATCCAAGCGTTTCTCTGCTCTTCATCTAGGAGTGGGATTGCTGGGTCAGAGGGTGTGTATGTGTTCAACTGCATAAAACAATGCCAAATTGTTTTCCCAAAGGGGTTGTACCCATTTTCACTGTCCCAGCCACCCATCAGTTCCCAGCTGCCCCACATCCTCCCCAGTACTGGTAGGTATTTTCTTGAGTTCCATGCCTGTCCTGTACTGCTGGCATCTGCAAATTTGGTCCATACCCAGACTTATGATGACTGTCAAGGACAGAAGTCCTGCCTCTGGATCACCAAGTGATCCCAGGACCTCCAAGGTGGAAAGGGCCTTTCATGGGACAACACCCGCCTCACGTTACAGACTAGTACACGGAGACCCAGCGCGAAGGGGGACTGGGCCATGATCTCAGAGTGGGTCCCAGGGTCCTGGTCTAGCTGTGTTTTCACAGTCACCATGTGCACAGTGGCAGCCTGCTTCCTGGAGTGGCCCCCACAGTGAGCAGGCAGGGCTGTCGTTGCTGATACAGCTGCCACTGTGCTGACTCCACCACCAGCCAAAAAGCTCCTTGAGATGGATCTGTGTTGAGGGCTGGGGTTGAGGATGAGTTCATCCTGTGCACTTGTTTTATTCCTAAGACCCTGGAAGAAACATTAGACCTGTGGATTTTCTTGGCTTTCCCCTTGACTTTGAGCCAAACGAAAATGGCCACACCTTAGGCCAGTAGGTAGCCCCAAATGAGGGCAAGTGGCCTGGACCAGCTGGGGCACTTCCTGCCCCCTTCCCTCTTGCCAGCTCTTCAGATAGAGGGAGTCCCAGGGAGGGCTCCATCCCAAGCTGGCTCAGAGACAGGTCAGTTCCAGTTATCGTTTCTTAAGCTTATCTTCCCTGCCTCTTCTTCAGCTTTCCCTGTAGCTAACCGTGCTTGTTCTCCCTGTGTCTCGGGGAGTTCCACCTTTTCATGTTCATCCACAACCCTAAGAAGAAAGGCAGACCTGGCAGTATGACTTCCACTTAGCAGATGCGGCCACGGAGGCTTAGGGGGGATTACTGCGGTTGGTGCCACAGACGAATCTACTGGCCAGCAGGCCTAGAGACTTTCCCCTTTGTCACGCTCCTGTCCACAACAAAATGCGCATTCCTAAGATAACAGGAAGGACACTCTCAAGGAGAGCTCAACGAGTATCACTCGTCGACTTACTGGTTTTGTGTGGGCAGATTTTCCCATGACGGGGACTCAGAGTCAGGCACTCCATACACATGAGCCTGGTGGTGTCTGTAGGGGCGACCCTCTGTTACATTTCCCTAAAGCACAGAATCCACTTTAACTACCAAGCATTTGAGAGACCACACAGTTATTACGTTTAAACTCTTTATCATTGAAATACACATTCTATAAAGAAAAAATCAAACAACAAGAAGAGGAGGAAATAATCCCACTGCTTAGCAATGCTATCCTTAATCCTTTTTTAGGGATTCTTAGTGTTTTCTTCACTTGTTCTCTCAGTGTATACAAGCACACACACGACAGATTTACTGTGCGTAGACCTTGTAAACACTTTTCTCAACCATCTATAATGATCTGCCTTTCCTAGAAAGAGCATACATAATTTTAAACATTTTAAAAATTATAAAAGTAACATATATCCACATACCCATATCCAGAGGCAGGAAGGAAGGAAGGGAGAGAGGGAGGGAGGGAGGGAGGAAGAGATACACAAGAGAAGAAAACTGAGCTACTATAATTTTCCCACTGAGTGTTAGTACTATAGATATATATGTATTACTCCAGGTGTTTTTCTATGGACGTATATTTTATTAAACAAATTGGGATCATTTTGTACACACTGTACATGTCACAACATAGCATATTTCCATGTCAGTAAAATACTTGTCTATATTATTTTAATGGCTGCAAGTCATTTCCTTGTATAAATGTACAATCTCATACTTTATTTAACCAATATCCCTTTTTGTTGGACATTTAACATTTTTTCACAATATAACAACACTGAGATTAATATTATGTGGCAAAACCATTGCACATAGTTAACTATTAGGATGAACAATGAGAAGTAGAATTGCTGGCTCAAAGAGAATATGCATATTAATAATAATTTTAGGGTCCTAAACTGCTAACTTGCCTACCAAAACATATGTGTTTTCATTTCCTCTTTTTCTTTTTTTTCCTGACTGACTATGCCTTAGTTTCATATGAATGGATATATAGAGATGTATAGATGTTTTAGTTTCTGTTTGGGTGAGGTTGGTCTGTGATAATGAATGCACATAGGTACCCAGCCACAAGCAGGCCCCAGCCGCAGGTCAGTGGCTTGGCTAAGCTGCCTCTGGGGCCACCTCATCACATCTCTCCCCTCCAAGGTGAGACTAGAGCTCCCTCCCCACCTCCCTCTCCTGCCAACCCCACCCAGGGCTCGTGTCCTCTCTCCTCTGCCTTCCTCCTCTGGACAATCTGGACAGGGTCAGAGCAGCCTGGGGAGTAGCTCACCCTGGGTTACCAAATATTGAGAAAAGGAAAAAAAAATGCCATCTTGTAAAGGTTCATATATTGACTTTTTAATTTTGAAATTCATTGTTCATTTCACAAATATTACATGAATTTATACCACTCCTTGGAAAAAATTAAAGCATAAGAACTAAGTCCCTGCTGACATTTTCCCTAATCCAAACATTCCATTTCATATGCATGTGGAACTATTATAATTTGTTGAATTTAGGCTCGTTTTTTTATTCCAACTCAAATCAACAACCCTGGCTCCAGCACCCATTATAGGGTCTGTGAAAGGTGCTGGGGACACAGGCACAAATCAGGCACAGTGTTTGTGGGGGTGGGGGAGACAGACAGACCCAGAAACCCACAATAAGTACCCGAGGAAAGGGGTGCACAAGAGGGAGGATCTTCTCGCACCTCCGTGGTTGGTGATGCAGCAGCTGCTAGGATGTGTCCGGCAACTGGAGCCTGGTTTGCTCCCCAGACAGTTCAGGCCGTCCTTGGCACGGCTCTAATTGTTAGAAAGTTATTAGACGAAACCAAAATGGAACCTCCACACAACCTAGTCATTGATCGCAGTTCTGTCCACTGGAGCAAAGGAATAAGCCTCATTTCTCCTCTGACAGCCCAGCAGATTGCTAACAGCTCTACTGTGCCTCGCCCCCAGGACGTGGTTCCGGTCACCTCTTCATCCTGGGCCCTCCTTTGTGAGCACGCCTTCCCACGGCAGGGCCAGCTGGCACGGGTGGGTCTGGCCCCCGTGGCCGGGCCGGTGGCTGCAGTTGTCAGGTCTGGGCAGAAGGAATGGCTGCTTGGCGAGAGGTAGCAATTCTCCCCGTTGCCCCGGAGAAGAAAGACACTCAGAACCACAAACTCTAGGAAGACCAAATGATGAACTGAATGAAATTCAGGGGTTCTGACGGGAAAAGGAGTGATCAAGAATCGTAATTAATAATTTGACGCAGACAGCGAGCCTGACAGCAAGGAGCCGCCTAGCGCAATTGTTTCATGGTTTTTGCTTATTACCAGCCTCGTAACTTAAGCTTTCCTCTAGATGCACTAATTAGGTAATTAGCTCCCTGAAGATCGCGCCTCTAAAGAATGCAGTGCAGGCTGGATAAGAGGTGCCCGCCAAGGAGAGGCTTCTAGAGCTTGGTTCATTGAACCAGGTGAGGGGGCAGGGGAGGGCCAGAGTGTGGACAGCAGATACAGATGTGGTCACGGCGGTTGCAAAGGTGTCCTTAACCAGAATGTGACAAGTGAGGCATAGGACTGTGATGGGGCCCAAAGACTGTAAAATACACAAAATGATCGCTCCGTGTCTTAATTTCACTAGGCTGAAATTAAGGATCCATGGCCTTTACCTCTACCTACCTGCCCCTGGGCCTTAGTCTGCCTGTCTGTGGAATGGGGCCGTCCTTCCAGCCTGAAGTTGCATCTGGGCTGAGTGGTCTGTGCCCCTTCAGCACCGCAGGTGTCTCTGAGGACCACCCCTGCGGCCAGACAGCCCCGTGGAGCACCCAGAATGAGGAGACCCAGGCTCCCTGCCCTGGGTCAGAGAAGGAAGTGTGTATGGGAAGGGTGGCTGCTGCGGGGAATCACTTGTTAACAGCACATCTGCAAAAGGAGGCCCTTCTTTTTCTTCCGTGAAAGTACAGCATTTTTCCTTTTACATAAATACCTTTTGTTTACATGACAGCATGTACGAGCGGCGCATGCTCATTATGGATCTCATGGGAAATAGGCATTGACCGCCCTCATGCAAACCCCACTTTAGACACCTGCTTCGTCGCTCAGGTCATTTCCTCCCCCTTGTCGTTCCACGCGTGCATGGTGTGTGTGTGTGTGTGTGTGTGTGTGTGTGTTGCAGGACATTCATGATTAACGTGTTCACAGATTTTGTAACCTGCTTTTTCACTCATCTGCATGAGCATTTTCAAATTATCAACTGGTTTATAAGCACCATTTTTAAGGGCAGGAGTCATCTCTAAATCTTTCTAATTTTAGAAGGGGAAGGGGCTTTAGGGAGCCACGAGCTCCACGGGTTCAGAACTGGAAGCCAGAGAGTGGGGGCAGGGCCCTGGATGGGGGTCCTTCCACTCGGGGGCTGCGGTGCTTGGGGTTCCCTCCTCCTTGCTTCCTCCCTGGGCCACCCGGAGGCCATTACTGGGGACCACGACCCCTTGCCCTCACCCCACACTGGGAGCTGTGAGCTCTTTCTCTCTTCCCTCTACTTCCTCAAGCTGTCCTCCTCCAGGAAGTCCCTCTACTCTAGCGCCCTGTGAAAAATGTCTCCTGCCAGAACTTTGTCCATAGCTCACGCCCCTTGTCCCCAATCCTGCCCCCTCCCCACTTTTCTACAGAGTTCAGGGGGATTTAACAACTCTAATGATGCTTGAGTGAAGTCACAATCTCACAGTCACTAAGAACAGAAAAGGTGGCACAAGGCACGGAACAGGACAGAAGGGGTGGGGGGCCTACACCCCAGCCCCGGAAGGCCTTGCTCACAGAACTCACATGGGAGCCAGGCCAATAAATACAGCTAGAAAAACGCAGTGCCTTTGTTTCCCCGGGTGTCTGTCTGGGGTTCCCCTGTGCCCGGCTCAGGAGCGCTTTCTGCGTTTGCCCGCTGCTGCCCCCGCCCCCCTTCCTGTCCTTACCCGGGTTCATTCAACCTGCCACTCCAGGCTGCCCTGGTACAGGGATGAGAGGCCATGGGGAGAGGAGTCAGGGAAGCTGAGGTCTGGCCCAGCTGTGCAGACTCACTGTCCTGTCCTGTCCCCTCTCTGACCCTTAGTTTCCTCAGCTGTAAGATGGGGTCCTTAGAGGAGATGAGGTCTGTCCTGCTGCCTTTCTCTGAACCCTGCCCCCCGCCAGGTTCCCAGGCAAGCTTCCTCCTCTGCCTGTGCCTTGCTCCCCCTGGCTTAGCGGCACTGTGTAGCGAGGCTGGCCTCCTGGCACTTAGAGCTCTGCACCGCAAGCTTCCTCCCTCTACTTCCACTTCCCTGCTGTAGGCTTCCCCTGCATGAGAAAGCTCCAGCCTCTGGAGTCTTGCAGTCCCCCCATATCAGCCTGCTGCTGCTGTTCCTGGACATGTCGTCCATAAAGGCACCCAGCCACACCCCACAGAGGGAAAGGGCATGGGATCTAGAGTCACACACCTGTGACCATGAGCAAATAACTTCTCCCAGCCTCAGAAGCTAAGCAAAGGAATGACTCTCTAATGGTGGAATTTCACGTGCTCTGACATATTAATATTTGAGGGGAAGAGTTTGTCTTCATGAGGGGAAGAAGAAGTGTCATTTGGCCAGGCATAAAATCAAACGCTGGGAACCTCTGACTCCCTTTGAGAGCAAGGGAGGGCAGGAGCTAAGGAAACCAGCTCTACTGGCTATTTGACAGCTACTTTCTAGACAGCACTGGTTTCAGGTAACTTGCCCTTTATTTCCCTGGGCACCTGTGCAGTTATCCCAGGTCCCAAGCACATGGGTGAGCTCCACGGATGACCCCAGATTGCTCTTATTTAAAAACAATGCCTCCAGGGGGAAAGGGGCACAGCCCAGGCAGGTTCCCATGTGGGTGTGTCACTTGTCACCTAAAAGCACCCAAGTGGGCCACAGAGAGCCAGCCCTGCCCTTTCCCACAGCCGGGTTCTCCTCACCCTGCAGCCACCTCTGGCTGCCACCCAAGCCTCCTTATCACCACTTATCTCCAGAAACACCTCCAGGCTCCCTTTCCCTCCAGGTGTTGGTGACCGCCAGGAATCTTCTCTCTGCCCAACCTGTGAACTCCTCCTCTCCTTGCTGTGTCAGCGGCTGGCTGTGCAGAGCTGATTTTCACCCTCCTCCCTTTCTGTTCCTCCCCTGCTTCCTCCTCTCCCCGTCCATGGCCCTTTCCCTGCCTCCTCTCCTCCTTTCCTTCTGGGCCCTTCTTTCTCAGCCCTTTCCCACTGCTTTCCACCCTCCTCCCTTCCCCTCCTCCTCCCTCCTCCCCTTCCTTCCTCCCTCCTCCCCTCCTCCCTCTCAGGACCTCCACCCTGCTCCTCCCCGCATTCTCCACCTCCCCTCCCTCCTCTCCCATCCCTTTGGTAAACTTCGCATCCTGATTTAAACCTCCGTTCATTTCCTGGTTCAGCTGAGGCTCTGATTCCAATTATATCACCTCCATTCTGGCAAACAGACAATTCCGGGCAGTCTGAGGCTTGCTGGGCCCCCTGCAGTTTGGAGATGGGAGCCTTAAGGTTCCCATCCCCACCCCATCCTCCCTCCCTGCTGCAGGGGCCCCCTTTCCCTGGTTCTTCCTAATGCCAGGAGGGTTTATTCCAAGCTAGTGCGTCTCTGGATTGAGCCAACACCTGTGTCCACAGTTTGCCTTGGGGGTATGTTTTTAGCTGCTTTATTGAGATATAATTGATGTACAATAACCTTCCCATGTTTAAAGTGTAGGTTGATAGGTTTTGACAGACAAAGACACCTATGAAACCATCACTACAATTAGTGAACAAACCCAGCGCCCCCCTAGTAACCTCCTGCCCCTCCCCGAACTCCCCTTCCCCAACCAGGGGAATAGTTTTAAACACATTCCTCCTTTACAGTTTTCTGTTTCTTGCTTGTACCATCTTCCTTTCATCCTTCTTACTCTCTCTCATTCTAACGAGGCTCAGGCCCCTTGTTTCTTGTTACGGGGCCATCTCTGCTGTGCCAGCTTGTGCACAGGTCTGGGATTCTTTGGGCTAAATATTGCCCTCTTCCTTTTTTTGCCCCCCACTTTTGTAAATGCAAGGGCCCCTGGGAGGAGGCACACCTTAAGTCTGCAGGAGCTGGGGCTGAAGGAGCTTGTCAGGGGCTCTCTGAAGCTGAGATGCTGGCAGGAGAAGCAGATCCATGCTGAAGGCAGGGAAATGCCAGGAGGGAGGAGCTGGAGCAGGGATCACTCAGCCCCTCCTGGTCCTGACTCTTTCTCACATCAGCAGAACTGGGGGCCAAAAGGGAAGGCTTAACTTCCGAGGAGAGGACAGAAATGAAGGGGCTGGGAGCAAGCAGCCTTTGCAAACACAGAGTTTAACCCTGGGGGCGGGGGGCGAGCTGTCCTGCTGAAACATGCCTACACCACCACAGAGATGTGGATCCGTGCGTTTCCAACCCCACGGTAAGCACCATGGGAGTTTGCCCCTCGCAGAGGTCAGTGCTGAGTGATCCTGAAGCAGCTGGGCGTGGGCTCTTCTTATGTAAGATCCACACCCAGCCCCTGGCGCTTCAGGGCTCGCCTGCCCAGGGCCTGGGAGGCACTGCAGGTGTGCCTTGGCACTGAACACGCACCGCACCCCTCTGGGCCGACTCCCTGTTCCTTGTACCCCTTCGTGTCCTGCCTGGGGAATGGACCACCCACCCAGGGAAACCTGAAGTTTGCTGTCTGATGGAAGAGTCTGGCTGGGGAGGGCATTTAAGTATCCAAGTTGCTTGCTTCTCTTACATCCCCATAGCAAATAAGAAGGAGAACAAGATCTTCTTTTACAACAATCGCCAAATACCTTTTCTATGCCTTTGACATGCCAGGCACTGGCTGGAATATCCATATGTGTGTGTGTGTGTGTATACATTATTTATTGAGATGTAATTCACATATCATGCAATCCACTCATTAAAAGTATGCAACTCAAAGTTTTTACTATTTCACAGAGTTGTGCAATTATCACCACAGTCATTTTTGGAACATATTCATCACCTTCAAAAAGAAACCCCATGTCTATTAGCAGTTACTCCCCATTTATTTCCCCCTAACCTGCCCCCCCTACCCCCTATCAACCATTAATCTACTTTCTGTCTCTATAGATTGGCCTGTTCTGAATATTTCATAAAAATAGAATCATATGTGGTCCTTGGTGACTGGCTTCTTTCACTCAGTAGTGATTTCAGGATTCATCCATGTTGTAGTAACGGTACTTGATTCCTTTTTCATTGCCAGATAATATTCCATTGTATGGATCTACCACATTTTGTTTATCCATTTATCGGTCATGGACATTTGAGTTGTTTCCACTTTGGAGCTCTTATGAATAATGCTGCTAAGAACATTCATGTGCAGGTTTTTATGTGGACGTATGTTTTCATTTCTCTTGTGTGTATACCTAGGAGTGAATTGCTTGGTCATATGGTAACTCTACTTTACATATATTTTTACCAATTTGCCCAGTTTGTCAAAGCAACTATCATTATCCCTGCTTTACAAATAAAGGAAGCAAGGATCTGAAAGGTAAAGAAATTGTCTAAGACCACAGAACAAGGGAGTTGCTCTGGCTATATTCAAACTCGTACTGTCTGACTCCCCCCTGCACCGTGGCCTTTGTGCCACTCTAGGTCAGAATATTCTGAATCTTGAGGGGCCAACAGTAACTCAGCCTTCTCTTTTCTCATCACAGTAATCCATGATCCTTTCGTCTTTGTCAGAATCCTTGGTTTTGATGTCTTTGTTGTTTTTCTCTGAATTTTTGCCTTCCTGATGGGGCCCAAATCGACTTCTCATTTCTCTTTCTGGGAATGTACTTTTCTGACCCTTGTATGTCTTAAGCTAGTCTGCGACCCACTAGGACCCCGTCATTTTCTTCTGCTATATATACATACAACCAGATCTTCCCTGTCTTTGTTTGCCTTTCCTGCCTCTCTTCTTTATAAGTTTAATCAGTTGAATTGGATTCTGATAACATTTAAAGCCAAACAGTGGTGCTATGAATCCTGACTCCCTTTTTGAAAGCCTGGCTTCCCTTCTCCACTGCCCCCTCTGTATGTGTTTTTTTGCAAATCTAGTGAGGGTGGTTGACTATATCTGTGTGACAGAGACATGGGGCCCCCAGGGTTTTCCCTTCCTGCCTTCACCCTCCACCTTGAGCCATCACTCTTCTTGGATGCAAACCCCTGTCTACTTAGGACAACCTTGTCCCATTTCCTGGCTTTGATAACCATTCTCCGTTTTGTCCAGGGTACAATAGTTACCATGGGCTACTCTTTCGCAGTTGAGCAAGCCTTGTCTGCTTTCTCCGAGAAGACTAGGTTAGTTCATTCCTTCAGCCAATATTTATTAAGCATCTCCCAGGCTAGCGTGGCTGTGCCTTCACTGCTAAGTCACAGCCTTTGGGTGATGAGCTGACAATAACTGTGATTACAGCTTCCTGTTGTTACCTTTTGCTCTCCTAGTATTGATAGTCGATGTCAGGATGATCTTCTCTAGTGCTTCAATGTCAGAAGTTGTCAGCGTAAGACAATCTTTTTGTTTTCAGAAGTTGGTTTTCAAAGCCTATTTTTTAAAGACTAACCTCTTGATTTTTTTCTTTTTTCAAAATAAAGACCACATGTCAGCATGATTACCTATTTGAGGAGGATCTCCTGGTAGGAGACCCAAGCCCCAGATAGGCAGCTTGGCTACCTGCGACTTCCATGGCTGGGGAAGAGAGGGAGGGAACCAGCCACCCTGGTTTGATGGGGACTTTCGCATTTCCATTTGCCAGGTCATCTAGGACTCAGTTGAATTTAGACTGAGAGACCAGATGGGCCCCAAGTATGTGCTGAGCCCATACCTACGATGTGCCCCATTCTAGGTGGCAGCACTTACAAGCTCTGTGACTTCAAACTGGTCACTTAACCTCTCTTTGCCTCAGTTTCCTCCTCTGTTAACTGGGCATAATAGTAGTATCTACCCGATGGGGCTGTTGTGAGTGTTGAATGAATTAAAGTATGTGTAGACTGCTTAGGACCGTGGCTGGCAGAGAGGAAGTGCTTGGTAACAGCTGCTTGGAAAATCAAAGCCTAACTGAGCACTGGAAATGTGGCCAGTCCCAGCTGAGATGCACTCTGAGTATAAGACTTAGTGGGGAAAAAAAGACTAAAATATCTCATTAACCATTTTTAAAATATTGATTACGTATTGAAGTGATGTTTTGAATGTACTGGTTTAAATAATATATGTTGTTAAAATTAAATTTACCTGTTTATTTTTACCATTTACCACATTGACTGTCACACTAGAAAAAATAATTTTTCCTTGTGGCCGTGGTGTTTTACTATGAAAATAGAATAAAAACTTCGAAAACAAAACGATCCTTTCCAATTTAATGAAAAATTTGTTATTTTTTACTGTTTTCTGTGCGTGAGTTATAGGCAACTTGGAAAATAGTTCACGAGGCTCCCAAGGTGAAGCGATGTGTGAGTTACATATGCTTCACGAGGCCCCAGGCTCAAAACCAGCGTGAGTTAAATACAACTCACATGGCAGTTAATGTGTTAAACGTGGCTAGTAGCACATTTACGACTATGCATGTGGCCCACGTCATATTTCTTTTGGATGGTATAGTCTGGATCAATAACAAAGAGCAAACACCTATTGTGAAAATCTTGAGCATTCAGTCTGAGAATGTCAAGGGCAGAATCAGGTGCCACCCAGGCGGCTCTCAGAGGCTTATTGTAGGAGGCCAGGGAGAGGAGGAAGAGAGTTGGGTTCAGAGGGTGAGGGGAGGGTTGGGAGAGGCCAGGGACTGGGCAGGGCCTGTGGGCCTGCTCCTTCCCCAGGCAGCAAGGAGGAATACAAGTGGCCCAAGGACAAGGACATGCACAGTGGTATGGGGACAGATCAGAAAGCTCCGCAGTGACGCACAAGGAGGCCAGAACGCCCCACGACCTGCCTCCCCGCTGTCCCTAGCTAGGACTTGGCAGTTCCAGTTCCCCACTGCCTCTACAGGCAGGGCCCTCCTCCCTCTCAGGTTCCCAGACAGGCTCATCTGCATCCCCTTCCAGGGCTCCTGCTTGATTTGCGACCTTGTTTTCCAAAGGCAAGCCTGCCTCCCCCTCCTCCATCCCCCAGGGGGTTGCTTCAGCCTCCATTACCAAACCCTGTGACAAGAAATGCGGCCCCCTTATTAAAATAATGTAATGTCTAACTAAAATAGAAACCCCAGATAACAGTTTTTGATGTTTTAATGACTGGGCTCATTAGACAGACTTCCCACTTAAAGTGTCTGTCTAGCAATTAAGGCTAAAAAAATCATAAATGATGACCACACCTTTTGTGGCTTAATGGTTACTCTGAAGGCTGGTCTTATTATCTCGGCGATACAGTCTGTGATAAAAAAGAATTTAAGATACTCTCCCAAGATTTATTTCCCCATTAGCAAGCTGGAGGAGGAAGGTTAAGAGTACTCTTAAGGTCAGAACTGGAAAGGGAGCGGGTGAATAATAAGATGCCTAGAATTTTCCTCCAGCAGAACCAGCCTCCTCCTCACCCCGTGGGGAAGTCCTGCTCACCGAGGGGCTTAACTTTTGCCTGTCACAGGGAAGTCTGTGAATCGTTACTCCAAGTGACCTCAAGCAGTTTATTTAGTTAATTGTCAAGCACTTGGGCTGAACTGTAGAATCACCTACTTCCACGTAAATTATTTCCAATTCTAATCTGCTGACGCTGGAGGAAAAGTAGAAAAAGGAGCACTTAATGAGAAAAACCTGGGGGAAAGCATCCAACTCCCCCAGACCAAACGTCCAAGATCAGAGGGGGTGTTGGTGGAAGAGAGTAAAGGAAAGCACGACTGAATAGTTTGCTGTTGCCAAAGAGATGGGGATGTGGGCGCCCCATCCCGGGAGTGGCTCTAGGCTCAGGCTGCTAAGGAGCTACCTGTCAAAAGGCTACAGCTCAGCAGGTTAAAAAAGTCACGAATAATTTCAAAGTGAATTGTGTTAGGAAATACATCTAGAGGAGGCACTTTTAGCCTTTGATTAGGTTTGTCTTAAGTGATGAATGGTATTTGGACAAGTAAGGCCATTAATGGAGGCTTTGTACCTGTCCTGGTGGGTGGGGACAGGCTGCCAGCTGCCTGAGGATGGACCAGTGATCACCAGCCTCCTTGTCCGAGGGGCCAGCTCAGAACCAGCGGGGGCTGCCTTACCCCCACTCTCTGCCGGTTCATTGTCATGAGTCACACTTGATTACTGAACTTGCCCAGCCTGTCAGCTGGATCTGCAACCTCTCCCTGCAGCCTCTCCCAACACCCTGGTAGAGCAGGCAGGCCTGAGGGTTTCAAAAGGTGTGAATGCAAGGAGGGGAGTGCACAATTTAATCTAAAGCCAGAGTATGAGTAGAAGCCCACTTAAACACTAGCTACAGAATGGCACCTCCTTGGACTGGCTTCATCCAGTATGGAGAGATTGGGGAAGCCCCCAGAGTCAGTGGTAAGGCATTGGTGGTGTGTTTTTTCAATAACTTTCAACATTTGTCCATTATATATTAAGCATCTCTTCTGTGCTGGACATTGCACTAGGGTAAATTGTGTGAAAGATGAGACGACATACTTCACATTTTGCCCCTTCCTAAAACCACTTATCACAGTGGTGTTATTGACCAGTACGGCCTGCTTGGGAATTAATATAGCATTTTATAGGCACCCATTTATTCCTGGCAACAGTTTTATGCAAAGAACAACTATTATGAATCCCATTTTATTGATAACTGAGGCAGTCATAGGATTTTTTGGATGCAAATAAGCATAAACGCATATTAAACTGGCTTAAGCAAAATAGAATATGTATTGGCTATATAACACAATGGTCTGTGGATAGGTTAGACTCAGATACCACTGGATCCAGGCTCAGCAAACTTAGGACTCAGATTTCTTTTTCCCCTGGCTTTGCTTTCTACATCGATTGGCTTCATTCTCAAGTCTGCAAAGTGGCAAGATGGCAACAGCAGGGACAGCCACATGGCCTCTCCAGTTTACATCCAATAAGAAAAAAGAGAACATCTCTTGCTGGTTATGCAAGACCATGCCTTAGGATTAGCTCTCATTGAGCCTGATTGGCTGGCTTATGTCACATGTCCATCCTTGGAACCAATCCTTATAGTCAGAGAATGGAACTCATTGATTGGTTTATGCCTGGTCACATGCTTCACCTCTGGAACCAAGTATGGCATCCTTCCCATACCACATGGACCAGTGGGAGCTGCGAATCCACAAAAGGAAACCAGGACCTGTAGCTGAAAAGAGGTGGAATGGACTCTGGGAAGTCAAAGTACAACATTCACGAGAGAGGGCACACTGGTGACAAAGCCAGGCCTGGGAAACCAAGACATCTGAGTCACAGGGAGCTGGGGGAGAACAAGCATCCCAGTTCTACCCAACACCAACTTTTGGCTTTGTTTAGTGTCCCTTTTCTAAGTGGATGCTTCTAGAGCATCCTAAACCACGGTGACAAAAAAGGTTTCCAAGACCCGGAGTCTGCCTGGTACAATGTGATCAGAAGACATTAAGATCAGTTTTAGGTCCATCCCCCTACAGTGACTTTGCCCATCAAGACTGCTGGTATCTCCCTGACACCTGAAGTGCCTCCTGTCCGTCTCTGCCTGGTGACATCCACCCATTGTTCAAGTCCATGCTCAGAAGGCCCTACCAGAGCGAATCTCTCTCTCCCACGTTCTCCTGTTGTACTCTTTTGTACTCTCACCCATCATAGATGTTGGGCCAGCCAATAGTTGGGTGGGGGGGCGTGTTTGTTTTTGCTAGTAGATTTTTAGCTTGTCTACTAACTTGGCTCAATTGGTAGTGACTGTCAGGTGAAGGATTCTGAGGCTTAGCAGGGATACTGCTGTGCTTGATTAGTGATGCCTGCTGAGAGAGGCAGGGTGGTAACACACATATTGTATTAGTTAAGACACTTGGGGTTGCAAATACAAAGACAACTCAAACTAGCTTAAGCTGAAAATACCATTCATTATAAGGACACAGAGATTTGTTATGGGTCTTAAGAGCAGGAAACACACTCCAGCCAGGCCTTGTGAGAGGCTGGAACTGGGAAGGCCATGGGCAACCAATTATTTCCTCTATATTTGCCTATCTTTCTGGAGCCATATGCTCTCTCTTCTTGGCTTTCTCTATACAACTGATTACTCACTTCCTCTCTTTATGATTTTTCTTGCACAGGATAGAGGATGGTGACACAAGGTCCATATTTATATGGCCATCAGCCACATGGAGAGAAAGTCCCAGCCAGCCTAGCTTGTGTCATTTAGCTACTGAGATCCAATAGACTATGCTCAGTGAAGGGGGTTCCTTGATAACTACGGAACCATGTGAGAAGAAAGGAGAAAGATTTCAGGAAGAGAGGGTCATCATGGGCTGGACGGACACTCTAAAAGGAGGCTCCTTTCTATTTATTCTGTGTATTTGCTGACCATGCCTTGAGTAGTGGTGGTGGCCCCGGTGGTAATGCTAGTAGCAATAATGGTGATGACAGTGGCAGGAGCAAAGAGATAGAAATAAAGACTTCCCTTGCGGGACTTGTGATCTAGGAGGGAAGAATGCCTTAGACCCAACACAGACTCTGAGAGCTGTGAAAAGGAGTGCCTGGTGGGGGCAGGATCGTTGAGTTGAACCGGTTCACCACACTCCTTTGCTCTCTCCTCACCCCTTCCTCTCACACCCCACGCAAGATGGGACAATACATATTCATAAGCTGCAGGATGATGTTGAGATTCAGACTTTTGACTGAAGGTGACGGCATCTTGTCACCCGTCCCTTCCCCACTGGCTCCTGCCTCTCCCCAGCCAGTGGAGCAGTTGCCCCAGCAACAGCTTGGCGCAGAGCATGTCAGCCCCATATCCAGTCGGCCCTCTGCCCTCCCTCTCTGCCATCTCCCCGTCAAACGTTGTCACATCCTGGTAATTATTTTAAAAGGAAAGGAAGCAATCAGTGGCCACCCTGATGTCATCAGGAGCCCCATTTCCTTTCCCTCTAAGTACCCTGCCCAGAAAGCGCATTAAGAATCATAGAACTGTGCCCTGAGCATTTCATAAAGTCACAGCTCAGCTTGTGACCCATCTTTAAGGGATCAGGCCTGTGATTCAGTTTCCTTTCTCTCTTACTTGCTTTTACACACTCTCTTTGAAAATCAAAATGCCTATTTTTGTGTGTGTGTTCTAATCAGATGCTTGCAATTGGCACTTTCTTCTTGTTTTCCTGCTAAAAGAATGTAACCGTGTTTACTTGCCTGAATGAAAAGAAACGTCTATGAAAGGGGTGGGAGGGCATTCATGGGACCAGGGACCTGAGCCCCTGGTATAGGCAGAGCTGCAGGTGCTATGGGACAGTGACAGAAGTTTCCAGGAGAAAGGGAAGCTTTGAGGAGAGGTTGCTGACTACCATAGCTACCTTATTTCAGCCCTCTCTGCCTCATTGAAATATGGCTTCCCATACGTTGCTGGGTTCAGCATAAGAGGTTACCACCTGTTTGTCTGCTCACAAGCCATGGAGTTTTCCCCATCTGGCTATTCAGAGGGAAGCAAGGGAAGGAGACAGCCATCTGTCCCTCAGCTGTGGGTTATAGGAGGACTCTTTGATGAGACCCAGTCATTCATTCATTACCTCATCGAGTAATCATTTATTGAGATCCCTGTTGGCTGACCCTGCTCCAGGGCTCTCTTTGCAGCTGGGACTCAGGCAGCTTGCCCTCTCTCGCTTTGTCACCAGACCTGTGGCTTGAAGGAGAGTACAGGTCTATAAATGGCATTGCTTTTGCAGACCTCTGCTCCAAACCATGTAAAATGGCAACACTGTGCTTGCCATGGAACTGCCTCCAACTGGCCATGGGAATTCATGGACTCCTTATTTCTCTCCAGCCCTAAGAATGTTGCCTGAGTTCTGATGTGCAACATTTTGGGAGTATTGAGATCATCTGCTACATTGCTTAGCCAGACAAAATTAAATCATGACTGCTACTAGGAGGGAATTGGGGGAGATTTTTGCACCAAATTCTCCTGCCCCAGAGTGAGAAGAGTAACCCAGAAATGCCTTACCAGGCTGAAAAGTGCTGTGAAGTGTGGTTGAGAACACAATTACTGCCTCTCAGGCGGGGCAGCTAATATATGGGCATGCTTAGATGCTGCCTTTCATCACCCTGACGGCTGCTTCCCCAGAGCTGTACCCAGGTAGAACCATTCTGCTCCGTACTCCTTTTTTCATTTCAAAGTGTTCAATTTTAATGAAACAGATATGAGGTCAGGGAACAGAAGTCACTTAAGAAGTAACTGCATATGCAAACCACTGTGTAACTCACTGCAATTGAAAATGCAGTAACGCCTTGATTAAGGACACCCCAAGTAACCAGAACTCTCAATTAACTAGGATTTATTTCTTAGAATTCTGCTTTCAGGGGGATAAGCGTATGATAAGGGGAAGGAAAAAAAGTCTCATTTCAGGATTTTTTTTTTTAAACCACTTCCACCACTTCCAAGGTCTGTCTGGACTCAATCTACTTTCTACCTAATTTTTCCTTCTTCACCTCCACTTGAAAACCGGTCCAGAGAGATGACAAATGTATAATGTCAGTTCGACTCCCACATTTTACAGAAGAGGGCCCCAAGACTGAGGGGTGCGGTGACTTGTGGTGGTCGCCAGATGCAAAGTCCCTTAAATGCTAGTCAAAGGCTACAACTGTGGCATGCCACCGCCCCCAACATTAGCTGCTGCTTCTTGGTAGTCACCGAAGTGGCTGCACACGAACTGAAAACATAAGGGAAAAAATGAGAGGGACTCAGCCAGAAAATATCATCATCCAGGCAGCCGGGAGCAACCACATTGCCCATCAGGGCTGGAGCATCTGACTTCAGAACAGCAGTGGGACAGTAGCCAAAATAGGGTGCAATGGCCATTTAAATCAGCAACCCTTTGGGTTTGGGTTATAATAAACAAGAAGCCTATTGATGTTAAAAAGCCTTAAAAAAAATTAAAAACCAAGGTGCAGCCTGGCATCGCCTCCTGTTAAAGATGTCTCTGACTTCCCTGGGCAGTTTGTCACCTCCTCTTCTGTGAACTCCTGGCTTCCATGGGGATGAATCTCTGTGCCTGTTTTTCCCTCCTATTTGCCCTGAAGGCCAGCCTTAGAATAGACAGTCACTTATATAGCAGGATTGTAGGGCACCAGCGGAACAACCCTCTCTCAGCTCTGGCCTCAAATATTCACTTTTCCTTGTTCAGCTTTAGAAGTGTCTTAAATTCCACTCTGAGTCATTCAGTGGGGACTTTTTGGATTTCAGGAGATCTGGGTCAGTCCTGGGCCTGCTTGCCCTGAGATGCCCTCAGATTCTTCCCTGCAGAGCTGGGGGCTGCCCCACCAGCTGCATTGCCAGGCTCCCTTACCAGTGGGAGAGCGGGAGGGAGAAGCCAGATATCTGTGCCCACCCCCCTGCCAAGTCAGGTGGCACCTCCACCATGGCTGTCTGCACTCTGTGGCCCCAGCTCCTCCCAGGCAGCCTCCACCGTGGTTCTGGCACCTGCAGCAAAGCCCCGAGTCAGCGTTCTGCTCGTACAATATCCTCCTGTATTCCCTAGCAGCCTCCTGTTGTTAATCGTGAGTTCCCTCACATGAGTCCCCCACATTCAATTCTTTCTGTTGAATTACCTGGTCCTGACTGGTCCCTGGCCACTATAATGTCCTTGGTAAAATGCAAAACCTCCGTGTGCCTCCAGCCTCAGTGTTTCGTAGAAACCAGGGTATATCTTGTGGCTTCCCCCCAGCAAGCGAAGCCCATCAAAATTTGACCCAGAAAACCTTGCTCTACCTGATAAGAATCCATAGTTAATCAGTCAACCAAAAAGCTAACGCAGAGATCAGAAACCAAAGCTGCATGAACAACTTACACATCTTAACTTAGCCCATATAAGTGTATATTTCTTCACTGATCTTTTGAGGGGGTGGTCAAGACCTTTCATTTGCATATGAGTCTAGTGGTCAGGGTTCCCCACTATTCCTAGTATAAAGTATAAACCATCCCCACAAGGAATCTTCCGTGGCTTCTAGAATGGATTTATTAAAATGGTATAAGAACTTAAAGACATATGCAAAGCATATTTGAGTGCAAAGTCCTTCTAGGTTTCTAGTTTGCTTTCCAATGTTTTATTATCTCGTCCACACCCAATTCAACAGCATTTTTTTTAGCTCCTCACATTTGATTCTACTAATTTAGTTTGCATGAAAACTTCAGCTTGCTTTCTTTTTATACTTTGATTTCATCAGTTTACATTATATTTAAATTATGAAATAATGATAACCAGAACAACTGGCATGAACAGGTTTGGGCCCAGCAGATCTGCTCCTTTCTAAGTGTGCAGTTCAGCTGATGGATGTAGGGTGCAGGGTGCTGGGGCGTACCAGAGCGAGGCCCGCAGCCTACGGGGTTGAGAACGTGTTGAGTAGGTTTGCAGAGGGGCTGGGGAGAGTGCTGACTGATGCCGTGAATATAGTAAGTGGAGGTGGCTCTCCTCCTGTGGTTGCAGCCAGGGCTCTGTGGCCCAAAGTGTGGACCCACCATGTAGAAACCAACACTCGGGGCTGCTTGGGTGGACAGTGCCCTCATTATTGCAATATCAGCACATTCATGATTCTGCTGCCACGAATTGTACGATTGACATGCACACCTTGCTTCTTTGCCGAGGTTCCTTCTTCCTGTGTCCGTATCTCTCCATCGCTTGACCCAGGACTGGAGGAACTGGGGGTGCAGGGAGACACTAGCCTAAGTGTGAATCCTCAGAGCACTGGATGCTGCCAGTGGCCTCTGGAGGTATCCCTGAGCCGTGATCAATCGACACCTTTCTCAAGGACCCGCAGTGGCTGAGATGGGCAGTCTTCCTGCACAGATGGGGACGGCACGGCGCACAGACGCGATTGCTAGGGTCCTGTTTGGAAGATTAGACCTCTGGCCTGGCTTGACCTGCTGGTCCCCACATGACCTAGAGCAAGTCACTCCGACTCCCTGGCCACAGCTGTTTCCTCACCGGCAGAGCAAAGGAGTTGGACCAGGTCGTCCTAAGAGTCCCTTCAGCTCTTACAGCCAATGTATCTAAGAGCTGCAATAAATGATTCCTGGAAATGCTTGCAGTCTACAGCTGTGAGATACAATAGCCATGAGCTGACTGTAGCTATCGAGCCCTTGAAATGTGGCCACTCCAAATTGAGATGCAAATGTAAAATATACACTGGATTTTGAAAACTTAATTTAAAAAACATAATACATCTCAAAACAATATTTTCAATATATTGGGTTAAAATATAGTGTTAAAATTAATTTCACCTCTTTTTTAGTTTTTTAATATGGCTACCAGACAATTGTAACTTGCATGTGTGGCTTGCAGTGTATTTCTACTGGACAGCCTTGCTCCAGAGAGAAGCTGCACGGAGAGGTACCTGGCGCCCAGGGCTGCACCTGCTGCAGGGAGCAAGGAGCACTGTGGGCTGGAGTCACCAACGTGGGGGTGGAGGCAGTGGGGCTGGAAGGTGCGTGGGCCTGATTCAGGTAACAGAGAGGACAGGGGCCAGCAGGGTGGGGAGCAGGATCCCATCCTGCAGCCATGTGGCCTGGTTGGCCAACTGTTCTGGAAGTGAAGGCTTTGGGTGGGGCCATGGAGAGAGAAGGCTGCACAGACAGGCCTAGGTCATGCTGAACATTCATGGTCTCTGCCTCTCTCCACTCCCCCCATTCCATGGCTCACCTTCTGTCCTGTACTCCTCTTTTGTGATGCTGATACTGAGCCCAGCTAAGGCCCTTCAGGAGACACCGGGAGCTGAATGAGGACTTGGTTCGTTCTTCCTGCCTTGCTTGTCTATGAGGCCAGTTCAGCATAACTCCCCTGGGAACAGTGATGTTCAGGGAATGGCAGGATTGCAACTGTGCAGGTGTCCTTGCAAAGGACTTTTACCTCCCTGGGCAGGCATTCCCTTGGGTAGAGACTGGAGCCCCAGGATCAGGCAGGGCAGCCAAACACCGAAGCCAGCTGGCGGAGCTCCTGCTGTTGAACACACGCACCACCCCTGTCCCAGGCACTCACGCCTCGTTCATCAGTCCACAGCAGCGGTCAGTCCCTGTGGCTGGCCCAGTGCCTGCTGCCCTCTTGCCTTCCCCTCTGATGACCTGAGAAAATCCGGGGGCTTGTAGGAAAAAGCGCATGCTGTCTCTGGCCATAGTTGTCTTCCCAGCACTTTCCATGCTGGGTCTTTTCCCGTGGAACCTTCCCGAGCACCAGCCAGTGGCCAAGGGAGGGAAGGGCTTAGGGCTGCCCACCTCACTGCTCGGCTGCTGGCCACTCCCACTGCGCGTGCCCAGTTCTGAATCATGGGACTATCCTTCCTGGTGCTGGGAACAGAGGACGCTACCTCAAGAGTCACAGGAGGGCAGATCTCAACCCCGCCTCTTCAGTGGACTCCACTGGGGAGCTCCTTAAACGACTCCCAGCCCTGACCCCATCTCCATAGAGTCTGACTAATTAGGGTACCGTAGCCAGGTAGAAGTATGTTTTAAAAGCTTCCTAGCATGGAGAAAAACTATTTAGGTTTAAAACAAAATTGTATCACCTTCTACTACTCAAAGTGTAGACGTTGAACCGGAAGCATTGGCATGGCCTGGAAGCTGATTAGAAATGCAGATTCCTAGGCCTCCAGACCTCTTGAGTCAAGTTCCACATTTTAGTGAGATTCTCAGGTGATCCATGTGCCCAGCACAGTGTGAGAAACACTGCCATTGGGAGTTGGGGACACAGGCAATCTAGGGCCCTGGTTTCTGAGCCTGACTCTTTAAGTCTGGGTGAGAAGCAGGAGTCATCGCTAAACAAGCCACCCAGATGATTCTAATTAATTGTAATAATTAGACCTTACTCTTTTCCAATCACTGTTCTTTCCTGTGTGCCTAGTCAAAGGGCTTGCGGAGCTTGCGTGCGCACCACCACCAGACCAGGCGTGTTGTGTTTTCAACTCATCACTCTGGCATCCAGGTATCTTCAGTGTCTGCCCATTGCCTACCAAATTAAGGTCAGATTCCTCAGCCTGGCATTGAAGAAGCTCCACAGTTTGAACCCCTCCCCACTGCCAAGTCCACACCCACAGTTTCCTTCTGTCAATCCATTACGCCAACCAGAATGGAACCACTTGACAGGCTGAGCACATCGTCTGTGTTTGTATTTTTGTTCCCTTGTTTATGCAGGGCTTTGTGTTTGTTTCCTTGATAGAATGGCTGTCCATCTCCTTCTCTGCCTAAAACTTATCCATCCCTAATATTGTTCACCCTTCAAGGCCTGTTCCTCTGACAGCCCAAGCTCAGAGCAATGTGTCCCTCCTTTGAGCTCCTCAAGGGCCCACCTAAGACTCTGTCCTTGAACTGGTGGAGGTCAAGGTCACTGGAGATTTTGGAGGAGTCCTTGCTTATCTTGGGGGCATGAGTCCTTCTCGGGTGGGAGACTAAACGAAGGCACAGACCAAGTCTTTAGGCTTTTATGGTAACATTTCTGTCTTCCTAACCCTCTTTGGCACTGTGGCCTGTGCGTGGCTGCGGTGTCGTCAGTACTTGATTGAAGGCGGATGTGCAGAGTAAAACCTTGATGACGAGGATGTTCACGTGATGCTGATCACACATACTTTCCTATGTATATATTTATATAAATCTATATAGTCTGTCTTTTTTGAAAAGTAAGCAGTAGCTGTAAAGAATAGAAAGGACAGGATGAAGTAGAATGGGAGGAAAAGGCTAAAGCAATTCAGGAAGAAATAAGAAAAGTCTGGAAAAATGTCCACTTTGGGCTCCGTCAGTCAGTGGTCCTGTGCTGTGTGTTAGCAAACTCCAGGCAGGGTCGCAGCTCTGGTCACTTGGAATCAAATCCAAGAAGTGATTTTGTTTCTTAAACTCCTAGGACTAAAATCAATCAATCAATTAAAGAAAATAAAAGCAGAGCTGAGAAATGGGAGAGTCAACAGAAGGAGAATAAGAATGTGGCTTACTGTGAATGCACAAGGTCTGTGGGTTCCCCCTCCCCGCCATGCTGCAGGAATTGTGTTTTAAGGGAGCACCGTATCCAACGTTTTTGCTTGGAGGATTTGCCTTCTTACAGGAAATCCAGTGTCCTCCTCGTCACCTGAATGCACTGGAGCTTTCCCGCCCCGTTGCCTTTGTTCGTAGAATTCAGATGGTGTCCTCTCCTGTGGGTCCCCCCATGCCTCTGCCAGGCCTGCGAGCACAGCGGGCCCTCGACAGCAAACAGCTCAGGCTGTGGGGCCAGACCGGGAGGCTCCAGGTTGGTTCCGAGCTCTGCTACTAACTATTTGCATGAGCCTCTGCCGGTCACTTAGCATCTCTGACTCTCAGTGTTCTCATAAGGAAAATGGGGATCATTCTAGTTACTTCTCAGAATAGTTGGGAGGAGTTACTGGAAAAAAAAATGTGTTAAGACTTTGGCACAGTGCCTCACATGAAGTAAGCACTCAACAGATAGTAACTATTATATTAGTATTATTATTATTATTATTTGCAAAATGGGGCTCATGGTACCCACTTTGACACAGTTGTATTAAATAAGATGGCAAATACTGGAGTGTTTGCAAAGTTTAAAACCTGTTTCACATCACATATTCATTCACTTAGCAAATAATACTAAGCCTGCTCGGGCTACCGCAAGATCACAAACACATAAGACGGGGCCCTCAGAATCCGTAAGGGAGATAAAATAATGTTCACGTGTGTCTCCAAGGCAGCAGAGGAGCGACTTCTCCTTGAGCAGGAGGCCCTCCTCACGGTCTACATGAACCCTGGGTACGGGCTCCACTGTGGTGAGGAGACAGGACTCTGGAGGGGACAGGAATAGGAGGGGATGCCAGGCAGCACAAGGACTCATGTGAGCTGTGGGACCACACATGGTGCTGGGGGAACAGGAATCATGCAGATTACAGAACACGGGGTGTGGCCCTATGGGATAGTAGGGAGGAATGCAGGCTCTAGAGCCTGCTTTTGGGAATTCAGTCCCAGTTCTACCATCTCTACCATCTCCTTGTGACCTTGAGTACATTGTTTTATCTTTTTTTTTTTTTTTTTTGCGACAGGGTCTCATTCTGTCACCCAGGCTAGAGTGCAGTGGCATCATCATAGCTCACTGTAACCTCAAACTCCTGGACTTAAGCAATCCTCCTGCCTCAGCCTCCCGAGTAGCTGGGATTACAGGTGTGCACCACCATGCCCAGCTAATTTTTCTATTTTTTGTAGAGACAGGGTCTGGATCTTGTTCAGACTGGTCATGAACTTCTGACCTGAAGCAATCCTTCTGCCTTGGCTTCCCAGAGTGCTAGGATTCCAGGCATGAGCCACAGCGACTGGCCTTTGAGTAGTATTCTTAACCTCTGTACCTCAACGTCCTCATCTATAAAATGGGGATAATAACAGTATCTACCTCATGAAGTTGTTGTGAGGATTAAATGAGATAATGCATGCTCTTGGATCAGTGCAGGGCACGTAAGTCTAAGAGCTCAGTGATCACTCACTGTGGTTACCATGGGGAGAATAGCAGTGAGAAAAAGAAAAGCCCAGGATGCCGGTGGAGGTGAAATAAATGCCATGGGTGGGGACCAATGAAGGTGACCAAGCAAGAGAGTGATGTGATGCAACTTGTTTGCTAGGAGGACGAATCAGCCAGCAGTGTTCAGAGTAGACCAGTGCAGGGAGAGAGGAGAGGCGGCCGCACTCCCTGACCTCTGGCTGAGATGGCCCAGGCATGGTCAGGCACCAGCAGGGCTCCTGGAGCGAGAGCTGGAGCCCCTCGAGGACTCCCACCAGGGCCAGAGTCACTGAATCTGCTGCTGGAGACCAGCAGGGCCCTGGCCAGGCGGGGAGGGGTCTCTGAAGAGCCCAGACATTCATAATGGTCCCAGAGTCTTTCTGTGCTGTAACCACCATTCCTTGCAAGGAGCCCAGAGCTTAGTTCTGCATGATCAACACTCAGTTTTCCTCTGAAGTTATTTACTACAAGATAATAATAATAGCTAATGCTATGGAGCACGTCCCACCAGCCAGGCACTGTTCTAAGTATTCCCAGTACCCTGATTGTTCTTCGAATCCTCACAACCACCCCAAGAGGTAGATTTGACTACTATTCTCCCCACCTGACAGATGGGGAAACTGAGGCACAGAGATGCTCCATCACTTGCTCAGTGTCATACAGCTAATAAATAGCAGCGCAGGAACCCAAACCCTGGTCTAGGGACTGCTTTTTTACATCTTTGTCAGTTCATGTTTGTCAGGTGACACAAAGTCATGTCTGATATTCTTTGGTAAGGGGAATCCTGGGGAGAGAGGTGGTGAAACCCCTGGGTGTGCATCACACGGTAAACATGCTTGGGTGGAGAAATGGGGTCTTCTCCTCCCTCCTTCTTGCCCTCCTTTCTCTAGCACACTCCATCTCTGCCTCCAAAGCCGGCTCTTGGGACAGAGTCTAGGCCCCTGGAAAGCAAGGACTATATCCTCTTACCTTTTCACCCCCCACCCCAAGGCCCAGCAGAGGACCAGACACAAGGGAGGCCCTTGAGTTCCGCTGGGCTGGTTTGAATGAACTCATCCATTCTGAGATGTAATTGACTGATAAGATGTTAATGATACCACTCTCAGGGACTGGGCGTTTTAATGTGGGCTAAAGCACAGGTTTGGCTTACCCCAAAGGAATGAAGGTTTGATTGTGGAATTATAGGCATCAGCCGGCTGGGGAGGGTGTGGGGGTCTGTCTGTAGGAAAGGGGCTAGGGTGACAGCGGTCCTCCCTGGCTCCCAGATAATGTACCCTACACAAGCTGAGCCTCAGCCGGGCTGTTCTGGGGCTGGAGGACATGCCCCCTGCTTGACTCCCAACACCTCGCTCCAGCACAGTGGGACATCCACCAGGGGCAATGAACAAGGAAGCTGAGTACAGACGAGGCCTCGTGCCCACAGAAGGTTCCAGAAGGCTCCTCGAGTGTGGAGGAAGAGGGATGAGGCTGTCTCTGCAGCCACCCTGGAGAGTCTGTCTCAGTTTGTCTTTAAAGGTCCCTTTCAGCCAGCACGATCCGCAGTTCACTGTGGGCGATCCGGCACGTCTGGCTGCCCACCCCAGGCCCACGGAAGGCCTTCCTTTCTTCAGGGACGAGACAGGAGGGGAAAGTCGGTTCCTCGCGTGGGTTGCTAACATACGGCTCTTCACAGGCTCATGATCGGCAGGGGCAAAGGGGTTTCCTTACACAGGCACCGTTGACAGTCAGGGAACTTCTGTAATTCCATCGTCGTCAGCACTCTGAAATGGATTTTGCTGCCGTATTGGGCAGGAAAGCCCTGTTCCGACAAATTCCATTACAGAGAAGAGTTCAGCGATAATAAGAGATTTCCATGTTCCTGCAAACGGCCTGCGGAAGGGCTCAGCTGGTGGGGTTGGAGGCAAAACCTGGCGTGGCAGGCTCTCTCTGACAGCATGCCTTCCGTGGAGAGAAAGGCTGCGTGTTTGCTTTGCTGCCTCTGTGTGAGGAGGAGGGGTGGGTGAGGAGGGCAGGGATGAGGGGTTAATGAGAGAGGACAAGGGAATGCTGGGAAGGGAAGAAAGCTGGCCTGAGAGGTGCTGATGGAATTTTAGTTTGGTATCAGTCATAGCCCCTCGGGCTGTGAGTTCTGGAGAGCCACTTGGAAATCAATCATTTAGGGCAGTGTTTGTCAAACCGCAAGTGGCACTCTGCTGTGGGTCATTTGATCAGTCCAGTAGGTCACACCACTATCTTTCAAAAAAAAAAAAAAAAAGAAAGAAAGAAAAATAGAATAGAAAATAACATGCATCACATGTGTAGGAAGTATTGTTCAATACCACTTTTATTTATTTCAGGATTGCATACATAGATTTATATCTGGTCATGAAGAAAGATAGTATAGTGGATTATAGTTGGAAAAAGTTTGAGAAACACTGGTCTTGTCTACCAATCTCTGTGTTTTCATTTTAAGAACACTGAGGTTCAGAGAGGGAAAGCCACTTGCCTAAGATCACCCAAACTGAGAAATTCAAATTCAAGACTCGTTACTTGTGCTGTCCAACCTGGAAGTCGTAGCCATATGGAGCCACTGGGCCCTTGAAATGCAGCTAGTCAAAGTGAGATGAGCCGTGAGTGAAAAATACACACTAGATTTTGAAGACGTGGTACAAAAAAAAAAAATAACGTTAAATATAGCATTAATAAGTTTTATACAAATTACATCTTGAAAATGCTACTATTTTGGATATACTGGGTTAAATAAAATATATTACAAAGATTAAAGCCAACTATTTCTTTTTATTTTTTTTTATGTGACCAGGAGGAAAATTTTAAAGTGAATATGTGGCTTGCATGCTATTTCTAAAGGACAGGGCTGGTCTATGCCTTAGGGACGCTACTGCCTGTGCTGGCCCCTGGAGCATGTTTTTTTGTGCCTGTGGCTGTCTGACCCTTTCTGCTGTGGCCCCCCGGGGAGAGCTGTGTGGCTGCCCAGCGTCACCATCCTGGGGAGATTTCAGCGATGCTTGATGAGTGGTTACACTAGGGCAAGTGGGAGAAAGAAGGCATGAATCCTCGGGAGAAGAGGCAGGAGGGAGCACAGGGGCTCGCCCAGGCCTCCCGTGTGCAGCCCTGACGGGACCCACTGAGACCACAGCAGCCTGTGTGTGGGGACAGCTTGATCCATGTCACGTGGTACCACGCCAGCCACCAGACTACATAGCAAAGCAAACAAAAGAAATATGAGGGTCACAGCACCTTTGGGTTTTACTGGGACTCTCCCTCTTGAGGACTCTTTCCCCAGGGCAGGACCTGGTACTTTGCGGGTGCTTGATAATTCCTCGTTGAATGAATGAATGGATAGTGGAATCATGAGTGATGAGCCAGAGGGCCCAAATCCAGCTATATGCAAATCTCCCATCACCTCCGGCCCTGAAGGAGCTGTCTGAGGATCCAGCTTGTGGCCGTCAGCTCCATCTGACTTGGGGAGATCATGGCTGGAGGGCAGCTTGCTCCTTCATGCAGCAGAGGCTGGGTCAATGTCATCATAGCCACTGTCACATTCAGCGGCTGCACCTTTGAGGTGCCCACCTGCCCAATGGAAACCCCCCCCACACCCAGCACCCCTCACCCCCACCTTTGAGGGCTCACCTCCCCCGACTTCCACGCATGCATCTGAGGCTGAAAGCAGCTAAATGCTTTGGTATCCGTTCGGGGTGCCCTGGCTGTGCTTCCTCCCCTCACTTCTTTGTTCATTGGTTTATTCAACAATTCGCCTCGAGCAGCCGCTCTAGGCCAGGCCCTGTACTAGGCTGAGGCTGGCTGGCTGGGGCAGGGTACTCCCACATGTCTCACTCCAGCTTTGTGTGCTTATTGCAGGGATTATCAAGGAGAGGCAGGGAGTTTGGGGTGTGAGCGCATTGCGGGGGTTCCATATCAGAAATACTGGTAGGATGTCTTTAAGTATCACCCCATTGCACCCTCTAAATTGCCACCCTACTCACATAGTTACATGTGTGGTGAGAATATTTAAGACTCAGCAAATTTCAAGTATACATTATTATTAACTATCGTTACCATGATGTTTATTAGGTCTCTAGAACTTACTCATAACTGAAAATTTGTACCGTTTACCCAATATTTCATTTCCCCCGACCCCCAGGATTTTCTGATTTTTTAGGAATGAACTTGTATTGCCTTTAGAAAAAGAAAAAGAAAAAAAACAAAACGGTAGAAGGGGAAATGCTTTTCTTTTTTATTTAACCATATGTCATAAATTTCTTTCTATTCTGTTCCTATTGCCTTTGCTGGAAGGGAACTTCAGTGCTGTCTTGGCTAAGTTCGGACACATGTAGGAAGTTACAGAGGTGTTAGAGCCAGGTTAGTGCTTAGTTGAAACTTCCTCCTCGTTTAATGAGATTAGTTGAAAAATTGAACGTGGTCAGGACTCTGGATGGGGCGTAGGGGCCACGTGCTCCTGCAGCCCTGTGGGCTCTCGGCAGAGCAGTGCATTTTGGGACGCCTGGATTCAACAGGCAAGTCCCAGGTTCCTTTTGGAGCCATTTTAGTAGCTGTCTCAAGAGCTCCCTAGGTCAAGGGGTTGCACGTCCCTCCGTAACTTGAACTAGACTCCTGCCAAGGCCACAGCCCTGCTTCCTGCTCATGGGGTGCTTGCGTCTTCTCTGCTTGGGTGGCCGGTCAGCCACAATCTTAGTGACTGGCGAGGTGCTTGGAAGTATTTGGGGTCAGTGTCCTGCATATTAAAAAATTGCTTTTCTATTTGGGGTCAGTGTGCTAGATGTAGCCTGGATACAGAAAAACTACTAGTGGCCCTTAGTTTTTCTGGAAAAACCCACTGGAAACCGCCCCCCACCCCCAGCACCCCTCACCCCAACCCCGCCCCCCTTTGGGCACCCCAGTGCTTTCTGTTTTGCTTTTTCCCCAGGCCCTCACCACCTTGAACTCTATGGTTATATATAAAGAACCTGTTGCAGTTACCAGACTGTCGATTCCTTCATTCACTCTTTGAGCCTCAGTTTCATCATAAATTAAATTAAGAGACTAATTAGCTGCCTCACAGCTTTGTTGTGAAAATTAAAGTCAGGTCACAGCAGTAAAGTGACTCACAAGGCGTGGGGACATAGAAGTGGGGTCCCATCATCCCCCCACCTTGGGGATGAGAAACGTTCATTTTTCATCCCTGCCTCGCCTCCCCAGGGCCTGTCCCACAGAAGGGGTTCAGCGGGCGTTTGCTGAGCTTGCCCGAGCAGGCCCTGGGGAGGAAGGAGTTAAGGGAGGGCGGGGTGAGGGAGCAAACCTTCCTCTGGCTCCCAGTGCTACGTGCCAGGCACTCTCTCGGGTGCACATAGATGGATTATGTGTTCGGTCTGAGAGCAGAGCTGGGGACTCCTGGGAGAGTGGGCGTTGGGAGGATGGGGCGTCTTCAGCCCGTGTTTCTGATGTCTGCAGGTGCTAGGGGATTAGCTGACAGCAGGTGAGGCCTCTCTGTTTAACCGGAACATTCTCCTATTCAGATACAGAAAGGAGTCACCTGCCCCTTCCCCACTGGGACGCCAGCCTGAGGGTTCCTGCTCTTCCTGGAGCGGAAGGTGAAGCCCTCAGATGCCATCCTGGGAGTGGGGAGGCGGGAGGGGGCCTGGGGGCCTAAATCAACCCAGAACTGTGACATCGCTGAGCCAATGATCTCAGCCAGGCCCACCACACGGGAAGAAAGGCTGCTCTGTGGCTTCTTGGAATTCCAGGCACCAGCAGATCCTGTGGAGGTTCTAGCAGGTTCTTCCTCTCTGGGCTGGCTGTTACTACCTCCATCTTGCTCATCCTTGTTGGGCACTGGGCTAAAAGCCCTTTGTAGCATCACCAACCCCCTTGGACAAGAAGGTGGGCAGTTGCAGCCAAGACTGTAGGGCCCCACTTGTGTCCTTTGTCCCCCATAGGACAAGGTGGTCATTTGGGAGGGGAGAGAGTGACTCGTGGAAGCTCAAGGTCTCTTGAGCGGCTGTTTGGCGATGCAGCCGAGGGCAGCACACTGATGAAGCTCACATGTGTGTGTCTTCGTGATGCCCGGAGCCCTGTGGGTGGGGAGCAGAACTGACAGAACCTACAGAGGCCTGTGCACTGGGGAAATGTCAAACCCCTCTTTTCTCTCCTTGTACCCTGTGCCACCTCCTGCCTCTCTGTGCACTTTGATAGATGACCTACTTTGATGCTGGCGAAGTGTGAGTTCAATTAACTAGAGAGGTCAAAGGATCAAGGGAAATTTGAGAATTTAAATAAAAAGGTGCCAGTATGTTAATAACTATGTGACCATCACGAAAACATCGCTGAATGGAAAGGACCTTGGACAGCAGGAGAGCCAGGCATCGGCTCCTTTGAGCCAAGTGTCCTTGTGCCTGCCGCTTGCCCTCTGTGTGTCCCAGGCTGCAGGGCCCTGAAACCCCCCGGCCGAAGGATGCTTTGATTCTGTTTTCTGTGTCCAGCCACAGAGAGCATCTTTGAAAATAGGCCCTTCCTCTTCTCTCGATCCTATCACTGGAAAGTTTGTGTGGGCTAGGAAAGCCAGGTCACTGTCTCAAACCGAGTTCCACCTGTCGCTGGCCTGAGGGTGTCACGAAAGCCCTCCTCGTCACCCAAGAAGGCTGCCACGGAGGCGGCCTCCATGCGTGGCTGCACACAGGGGGCTGCGAGGCTCTCTCTGGAGGTTCCCTTGGTGCTGTGTGGTGCTCACCCCTTCCTGCGACAGACACCTGCTGAGCCCCTGCTACGTGCCAGGCCACTGCTGGAGGGCCAGAGTGTCACGAGGACAGGGGAGGTCCTGCTCCTGGCTGGGCTTGTTGGGAGGAACGATATCTCGGGAATGACTGACCACCAGTGGAGGGGATCTTAGCTGAGGCCTCGGTGAGGACAGAAACCCACTGCAGGCCCAGCCCGGGCCTGAGAGGCAGGGACAGGGCCTTCGCCCTGTGGAGCTTGTGTCTCTGTCGAGGACTACAGGAGACCAGTCAGAGCGAGGAGAGGAAGGGGAGGACGAGCAGAGGGGACAGGGCACTGTGCAGGAATGTGGGCCAGGGGCCGACAGGCCGCACCAGGCCTTGCCCCCAGCTCCAGCCCAGCCGCAGGAGGGCGAGGCTCTTAAAGAGAGGGGGTGGGAGGCCAGGGTGGAGACCAGCTGGCCAGCCACAGCCAGACTTAGCCCTGAGAAAGGAACAGCAAAGTCTCCTTGGGTGGGGGGGAGGGAGGGCAGGGAAGGAGAGGAAGAGGCCTTCTCCCTGCTCAATCTCAGGACTTGTCTTAATCCTTTGGCCCAGAAGAGCGGCCTGCTGGGAGCCTGTCTGTACCTGTCCGCACCCCCTGCCTGTCCCAGCCCTGAGGACTCTTCTGTTTGCATTGTTCCCTGCACCCCACACCCAAGCCCGAGAATAAAGATAGCCACCCCTGCCCACCACCGCCCGCCCTCCCCGCCCGGTGACTCAGGCCAGGCGCCTGGTGGCAGCGGCCCTGCTCGGCCTGGCCCGCAGCGCTGCCTACATCTGCTCCTGATTTGCCGCCCGGCCAGTGGCCCTGTACGTCTCTGGGACCTAAATGAGGGTGGGGTTTTTTTCCCCTCTAGATTAAAAAAAAAAAAAAAAAAAATGGTACCTCTGTCCCCCTGTGGTGTGCAGATTATTATAGTGTCTGCTTGCTTCGAGGGGACAAGAAAGACAGTGAACTGGGGCAAGTCCAGTCTAATTGCGACGTACAGCTGCCCGAGGCCTCCTGTCCACTCTGGCCAGTTCTGAGCCAAACCAGTTCTCCACGGCCAAACTGAGCCTGGTTTCCACATCGGTTCCTGTCAGGAAGCTCCTCCGCCCAGTATGTGCTGTTAAATAGGATCCTTTTCATTCCTTTTCCTCTTATAAACTTCCCTTTCAGGTCATCCTGAAGGGAGAGTGGCCCTGTGGCCTGGAGGGGGAGGGAGCTCCACGCTGCACTCCCAGAAGGGAAGTGGCTCTGGAGGGGAGGCCGGCAGGGGCTGGCCAGGGTCAAACATCTGAGGTCCCAGCCCAAGGACACAGCCCGGAGGGACTTCCTCCTCCACAGAGAGTGCGGCTGCCTCACTCACCCCGGGGGCTCCCCGCTGCCACCTTTCCTCCATTGCCCCCAGGGAGGTGGGATTTGAGGGGCATGGAAAGAGTATCCCATCCTAAAAATACCCCCCACCTTCTCCCATCCTAAAAATATCTTGGCCACAAACTTCCCACAGACGGTGGAATTCTACCTTCGCCATTTTGGTCTTTGCTTGTTTGCTGGTTGCAAGAGCCCTGGGGAGGCACTACCAAGGCTTGGCCTGCTGCCCCACGCTTGTCTATTGAGTTGCAAGAAACTGGCGGCCTCCCTCAGGAGTGGGACCTGGGAGGAGGCTGATCTCAGCCTGGGAAAGGTGACCTGGAGTTGGCGCCCAAGCCAGCGGATACAATCGCCCAGTGCTGGGGAGGGAGAAAGGAGAAAGGGCGACAGCTCAGGGAATTACCTCCTCCTGGTCCTGGGCTCCAGGCTTCATATACATCATCTCATTTAGTCCTTGAATCCATTTGGTGACACAGGTATCTTTATCCCTGTTTTGGGTCTTCCTATCCCATTTTACAGATGATGAAATTCAGAAAACAAAGTATCACCCCAATCTCACACAGCTGGGACTAGGAATCACAGCTCTCTGATTCCAAGGGTCGATGCCTACCTCCTACCCCACACTGGCTCAAGGGAACATCCATGCTTCATTCATTTATTCCTGCATTTATGGAAAAATTATACGTAACATAAAATTCACCATTCAGGTATATAATTCAGTGGCATCAAGTATATTCACAATGTTGCACAACCATCACCAATAGCCATCTCCAGGACTTTTTCATCATCCCAAATGAGACTCCGTCCCCAGGAAACATGAATGCCTCCCTTCCCCTAGTCCCTGGTAACCACAACTGTACTGTTTCGGTGAATTTAACTTTTCCAGTTACCTCATCTAAGTGGAATCATACAGTATTTGTCCTTTTGCATCTGGCTTGTTTCAGTTAGCATACTGTCCTCAAGGTTCATGCACGTTGTAGCAGGTGTTAGAATGTGCTTCCTTTTTAAGACTGAATAATGTTCCGCCATGTGTATATATCACGTTTTGTCTATCCATTCATCCACTGATGGACTTTTGGGTTGTTTCCATCTTTTAGCTATTGCAAGAAATGCTGTGAATGTGGGTGTACAAACATCTATTCAAGTCTTTGCTTCCAGTTGTTTTGGTTATCTATCCAGCAGTGGACTTTCTGGGTCATGTGATAAGCCTGTGTTGACTTTTTTGAGGAACCACCATACTGTTTGCCATAGCAGCTCTGGCATTTTCCATTCCCACCGGCAGTGCACGAGGGTTCCAATTTCTCTGTGTCCTTGCCAACACTTATTTTCTATGTTTTTGATAGCAGCCGTCCTAATGGATATGAGGTCGTATCTTCCTGTGGCTTTGATTTGCATGTCCCTAAGGATTAGTGATGTTGAGTATATTTTCATGTGTTTGTTGGCCATTTGTATATCTTCTTTGGAGAAATGTCTATTCAAGTCCTTTGTCCAGTTGTGAGTTGAGTTGTTGGGGGTTTTTTGTTTGGGTTTGTCTTGTTTTGTTTTGTTTTGTTTGCTGTTAAGTCATCCACACTTCTTTACTCAAAATTACAAATAACCAGAACTTTTTGAGAGACTCTAACGTCATCATTTATGTTTCTAAAGAGAACCCCTGGGTAAGCACAGTACCCTCTAGATCTTCTAAACAGTACCTGTAGTGGTAGTGCTTTTCTGTAAAGTATGTTTTATTACATTCAAAATCTCTGGAAATCCATAGCTGTTGTGAAATTTTCATTTTTCATACACGTATTAAGTACCTACTATATACCAGGCACCATGCTACAGTCATAAAAAGGAATATGACATGGTCCTTCTTGTTAATAACCTTAAACTCTGCTGGGGAAAGTTACAATACAAAGTGATTTCTGAACCCTGCATCTCAATGTATAATCCGATGGGAATTTTTGCTGTATTCGGCAGGGCTCTGAGATAGGCAGGGGCTCCAGGGACAGGGCAGAGGGCAAAGGGCAGAGGGGAGAAGCCAGGCTCAGCAGGAAGCTAAGGAAAGGGTCAGAGCAGAAATACAGGAGTGGCGGGATAAGCCCTTGCTCCCCACAACACGCACAGATGCCCGTCTCTCTTGGGCTTCTAGTCCCTGCAGACCTGTAGGGGAGCAATGAGATGTGTGGATGTGAAGCATGACTCGGGGGATCTGTGGCCTCCTTGGTCCTGTTTCGGGTGGGGGATTTCCCTTCTCCAGGAGCACGCTGTGCTGGAAAAGGTGTGGGCTTTTTCCACACTGAGATGGGGCAAGTTCTTTCCAGTTTTGCCAGGGCCTTGGCTGGTATCCACTGAAATGGGGGCAGCCTTCCTCCTCCTCTTCCTCCTGCTGCCTGTCAACCTGGACCAGCAAGATCATGCCAGTCCTTTTTTCCAGATGACACCATTTCATGGGAGTATTGTAATGGCTTTCACAGCTGGAGGCCAGGGCCAGCCTACAGCTGGGCTTCAGGGAGCCAGGCCCTGGTGAGGACGACTCCAGAGCCGGATGGGCAGGACCAGCCTTGTCACCTTCCAGGACACTATGGCCTACAAGTATTGCTCCATCCCTCATTCACTAGTCTGTGAGCTCATTGCAGCTGACGCTTTTGTCCACGGCTATATGTCTAGCAATGCCCGGCACACAGACTGGCTTCACATGCATTTGTTGGGTGAATGAAGGGATGAGTCCCTTTCTGCCTTCTTGGCACTCACTTTGGTGCCCTTTGAAGTCACAGAGACCTGGGTTTGGGTCCCAGCTCCGCCACACGGGAACACTGATGTTTTGGGTGAGTTCTTCAGCTCTGTGAGCCTCAGTGGCCTCACCTGTGAAATGGGTTAGTGATTCCCTGGCAAGCCCCATGGACAGCACGTGCATAAAGGGCCCAGCAGGATGCCTGCATATCCCTTCCCTCTTCCCTCTCCAGGGGGGAGACCTGCCTCTCCTGAAGCTATTTTCCAACCATGTTGCTCCCTGGGCCTCATATCAGATCTTCTTTCTCATTTGCCACCTTGGCTCCAATCCTGCCCTTCATCCTCACCTCTCCCAAGGACAAAAACTGCTCCCCTGCTACTCCACTCACAGTGCAGTGGGGAGGCTTACACACTAGTGGTTAAGAGCATAGCCCAGGATAGGAAGGAACGGGGTTCGAGATGATGCATGTTCAGCACAAAGCCTTGTCCCTGATGCTAATAGAGGTTCCAAGTAAATGGGGGTGGGGAGGGCAGACGTGCTTTCTTAGGCCTCTATTGACCCCAGAGTGGATATTTCTTTGGCATGTGCTGTGAGCTCTCGCAGCTTCCTGCCGTGTGCCCAGCCTGTCCTCAGGCTGCTCACAGTCTAGGGGAAGACACAGGAGAAAGGGAGATGAAGTAACTCAAGGACCACCATGGGGCAGCTCTTCAGGCCTGCCTGTGAGTCCAGACATGTGCAGGGATGAGAGACAGTGGAGGGAAGAGACGAATGGGGCGGGGAGGATCTTTCAAAGGGAGGGAGCGTCAGCTGGACCTGGAGAGTGGCTAGGGCATGAGCCAATGAGGAAGGGAAGGGCATTTTCCGACTGTGGTGGGGAAAATTGGGAAAGGTGAGAGGCGTGCCACCCACAGAAACACCTGGACGGGGTGAGCCCAGTGATTATGGGACAGTGTGCTCATTGATTCAGCCCGTCAGGCCACAGAAATGCATGAGCACGTACTCTGTACCCTGCCCTGCCCTGGGGCGGGGGATACCAAGGTGGGTGGGAGGCCGTGTGGGCCCTCCAAGAGCAGAGGTGGCCTCCCTGGTGGGCGCAGTGTGCCCTTGACAGTGACTGCTCCATGTCACTTGGTGAGCCCTGGAATAGAGCTTGCCCTCTTCTCAAATCCAGGGGCCCTGCTGGTTTCTCCTGCTGTGATGGTCCTCGGCCTCCACCTGAGAGGGAACAGTGTGTTCCAGCCCCAAAACTCTGACCATAGAACTGTGTAGATTGTGAAAGTGAAAAGGTCCCAGAGCTCTCAGACTTTAGGGAGCAGCTGACCAAGATGCTGGGAGCTTGTTAAATCTAGAGATTCCAGGACCCCCCTGTCCAAAGGTTCTGATTCATAGGTCATGGGTAGGGCCTAGGGAATATGCATTTTTGATAAGCTCCAAAGTGACCTTTATTCCTTCTGAGAAGCAGTGGTTCTCAGCCTTGATTGCACTTGGGGAGACCCTAGGACACTAAAGCCTAGAACACGAAAGCCAGGCCCAATCCCCAGAGCGTCTGATTCAGATGGTCTGGGATGGGGTCTAGATGCTTGAGTTTTCTAACAGCTTCCGAGGTGTCTAATGTGCAGCCTGGGTTAGGATGTATAGGGCTCAAGTTTGAGTGCCACTGGTTCCAATCAACCATGTATTAGCCAGGGTTCTCTGGAGAAGCAGAACCAATGGGATGTCAGGGGCAGGGGCAGGGGAGAGAGAAAGAGAGGGAGAGAGATTTGTTTTAAGGAATTGGCTCGGCCGGGCGCGGTGGCTCACGCCTGTAATCCTAGCACTCTGGGAGGCCGAGGTGGGCGGATCGTTTGAGCTCAGGAGTTCGAGACCAGCCTGAGCGAGAGTGAGACCCCATCTCTACTAAAAATAGAAAGAAATTATATGGACAGCTAAAAATATATATAGAAAAAATTAGCCGGGCATGGTGGTGCATGCCTGTAGTCCCAGCTACTCGGGAGGCTGAGACAGGAGGATCGCTTGAGCTCAGGAGTTTGAGGTTGCTGTGAGCTAGGCTGACGCCACGGCACTCACTCTAGCCTGGGCAACAGAGTGAGACTCTGTCTCAAAAAAAAAAAAAAAAAAAAGGAATTGGCTCATGCGATTGTGGGGGCTGGCAAGTCCAAAGTCTGCAGAGCAGGCTGGCAGGCTGGAGACCCAGGCGAGAGGTGATGTTGCAGCTTGAGTCTGAAGGCAGTCTGGAAGCAGAGTTCCCTCTTCTCTGTCTTTTTCTCTTAATGACTTCAACTGATTGGACAAGGCCCACCTACATCCTGGGGGCTGATCTGCTTTACTCAGAATCTACTCATTTAAATGTTAATCTCATTCAAAAAAAAAATAGTTTACAGCTTCACTTATTTGTGTTTGACCAAATATCTGGCTACCATGGCCTGGCCAACTTGACACATAAACTTGACCATCATACCCCTCATTTCACAGCTAAGGAAGCAGCAAAGTGGAACAACTCATCTAGGGTCCCAAAGCCGCTTCGTCCATTGCTGTTGTGTTAATACTTGTCGTAGTCTTATAGATTATAAAACAGTGAAAGGACCTGTAAGGTAAAGTCCAATTCTTTCACTCACAGAGGGAAGCTATGAGTCAGGAGGCTAACCAGCCTTTCCAAGTCATGCATTTTGGCAGGGACTAGAGCTAGGTCTTAAGCCCAAGACTCCTAACATCCAGCGGCTGCTCCTCCTCTACTTTAAATGGCACCACAGCAAGGGCACAAAGAAAAGTACCTTCCTGTGAACGTGTGATTGTGGCAGGGAGAATTGGGAACACGGGAGGGGGAAGCTATAAATTGACTCTGCCTCTAAGTAGAGGGGAGAGTCGGGAGGCCTGCCAGTGGTGGCCAACTCCCTGGATTTATAGCCAGGTCCGGATGGTATCTATAATTTTGTGGCTGCTTCATCTATGCTTGCGTTTGCACACTTAATGCCATAACCTACAGATATGGTCTCTGCACACTCGCTTCTCGCTTAGCATTAAATATGGCTTGTGAAATAGATTTTGCTTTAAATCTAAGCCCAGATATGATGGTTGATCTTGTGAGTAACACATTACCCCCACCCCCGCCCCCCGAGGGCCTGGCAGCACCCACACCAGTGGGGCGTGTGGATCCTCTGAAATATGCATGTGATGCCCAGAGACTGAGATCCAAAGAGAGGCGAGAGGAGGCAGGCTGTGGGCAGATGGGGGCTCCGGAGACAGGGCCGCAAACCACGGCTGGTGGGGCCAAGGTGGGTGCTAGCCCAGGCCCCTGGGATGCCTGCAGAGATTATGGGGGTTTGGGCATGTACAGCATGGAAGCCAAAGGTAAGGACTGGCCAGGAAAGGATGCCTGGTGGGCAGGTAAAAGAGAGCAGCTTCCACATGCTGGAGACAGGAGACCTCCAAAGACAGGCTGCCTCATACTAGAAGCTTCTGGGCATTGCCGGCTGGGGCTGGATCCAGGCACTGGTTGGGAAGGGAAAGAGGGACAGGCAGAGGGCAGAGCTGGCCAGTCCTGACACTGAGCTGACTCCAGGGGTGGGGGTGGATTGGAAGATGAGCTGCCCCACACCGCCCCATATGCCGCTCCTCTCTGACAACAGAGAGCAGGTGTCCTCGGAAAAGACCACTCCTCCAGGAGCCCTAGAGGGAAACTGGCACATAGAGGAGGCCACAGCTACCTGTGTGACCTCAAGAGGCTGGTCCAAGCCAGTGCCAGGGCAAGAGGTCAGGCCTCCAGGCTTGTATCCCAGAGGGCTCTGTCCTCTAGTTCGGAGCTTCCCAGCCAGTGGCTCTGTGCCCAGATACTGGCCGCTCACCCCTCTTGTCAGCTGAGCAGGCCAGCAGCGTCCTGAGAGCCCTCAGACTCCCGTGTGCCGTGAAAATGTTTCTCTATGAATTCCATGCCTGAAAAGGTTTGGAAAGCACAGCCTCGGCTAGTGTCCCCTGAAAGTGTGCTTGTCACACCAGTTCTGCAGGATATTAAAAGGTGTTAGGCAAAGTAGAAAGATTAAACAAGTTTGGGAAATGCAGAGTTAAACAAAGTTAAATGTGTTTCTCTACCATGGGCTTTCTCATGGGGGTGTGTGTGTGTGTGTGATATTCACTGTGAATCTCCACCAGGGCTCTGGTATTCAGATATCTCCAACATTTGGGTCATTTGAAGTTCATAGTTGCAAGTGTCACTCACTTGAGATTCAAAGTCCTGGCAGCAGGGTCCAACTGGCTGAGCCTGGTTTATGTGCTCATGAACTCATTGCCAGGGGGTGGGAGTGGAAGAAGCCCCCTCTTCCGAAAAGGGAGGCAGGATTCTGCTTCCTGCCATCAAAGCTTTCACCAAGGGGCCTCTCCCAAACCAAGAAGACCTGCAGGATGCTTGGCAGGCAGAATCTTTGCGGAGTCCCTTTCTCGGGTACAGATGGAGGATGCTTAAGAACACCCCGAGGGAGCCAGGTTATGCGAAGCCTTCTGTGGGCTTTGTTGCTCTGTGCCCAGTGTCTCCTGCCCTTTCCTCTAGAGCAGAGCTACTGTGTGCCCCTGTGGCCTCCATCCTGCTCCTCCCACAGAGGCCTTGCCTGCCTTCAGCCCGCCTGCTTCTCCCTGTCCCTATGGCCATTCTTCTCCTTCCCTCAGCTCACATGGCTAGTGGCATGGGCAGAGTCTTCCAAGGAGACAAGTCATGGATCTGATGAGCTCACACACGTACTGCTCTGAAATCCTGGAATAACTTGGGTGCAGGATGAAAGTAGCTTGAGTGGTTTGCACAGTGGAGCTCCTGGTTGAGCTCTCCCCTAGTGGGAATTCCCAGTGGTTGGAATGCCAAACCAGGGAACATCCCATCAGGTGCCAGAAGAGGTGTACATTGGGGTGGCTAGAGCTTAGTGGGGAGCCCTCCACTTCCCCCATCCAGCAGCTGCCTGCGTGTGGAGCCAACTCTGCTTTTGTTTCCAGTGGATTGGGGCCACCTTCTCGTTCTCCATGGCCATGTTGCTCAAATTTCCAAGATAATTATCCAGCTTTGTGTTGACATTGACTCGGAAAGACCTGCTTAAGAGGACTGGATTGCCAGAGATCGGTATCACTATTGTCACCATCCTTACTCATGAACAAACCTGCCATAGAAGTTCTGGGTTGGGTGCAAAAAGGCATTTGACATGATTTGTCCCGTGGAGGCTCTTACCTTCCAGTTGTGTAGGCTTCGATTTCCTCAACATCTGCAAAATGAGGGTGTTAAACCAGGTAATAATCCCCACAGCCCCATATGACTGTCAATTCCTCTCTGCCCAGTGAGCACGTGTTGAGAACCTGGAGCACTTCTTATTGAGAAACCAGCCATGGCAATTGTCCATTCCCTTACTGTACGACCCTATTGTCACCTCTCCTTCCTTCTCTCCTTTTTCCACACCTTCCATATCCCTGCTTCCCCTTGCTCCCTTTTCTCCCTGTTTGAATTCCATTAACTTCCCCTCCTTCCTTCTTCCCACCGCCATCCCGTCTGTCTCCCTGCCTCTGCCTCTCCTGACCCGTATTCCTCTGGGAGCCCCGAGGCAGAGGGCTGCCCCCTCCCAGGTAAAGCACAAGGTGCCCAGGTTGAGCAATCTCTGGTGACAGCAGGAATTCTTTCTCTGGCATTGAACGGGGCAGGGCAGTACCTCTCGGGTGTGGGCTGGGGCAGAAATCACTGCACTGTTTGTCTAGTGACGCTGGGTTTGCACGGTCCTTGAAGGCAGTGGAGGTGGGTGGTATATACAAGGATAGTCCAGGCTGACCTACCATCCCCGCTTGCCTGGGACTGAGGGGATTCCCAGAATGTGGGACTTTCACTTCTTAAACCAGGAAAGTCCTGAGAAAACCAAGATGCGTCGGTCTCACCTTTTGACTTCGTTGGTGGGAAGTAGGGAGGGTTACCTCAGGGGTGAGAATGGTGTCTTTGTCTCCTTTCTGGGGCCCTGGCTGGCAAAGTCACAGACTTCTCCCCGCCCACCAGTGCCTGGGCCTCCACCCCCAGTGGAGAGCTGAGCAGGAAGGGGAAGAAAACTCAGGTTCCGGATCAGTTGCTGTGGCTCCCCATGTCCTGGCCATGACGAAGACAGCAAGCTAAGTGGACACATCATTGTCCCTCCCTGGGCCTCAGCATCCTCAATTGTAAAAGCGTCTATCTAGGAGCCTTCTTCAGACATCTGCAGGCAGCATTCCTAGCTCTGCCAATCATCATCCCAGATTTCAGCCATTGGATGATATCAGATGGAGCTCCTAGAATAGAACAGGTCACTAACATACTGCAGTCTTAGGATATGTGACTTTGCCACTCCTGGTCTCAGAAAAATGGGTGTAAAAATAACCATCTCACAGGACTATCATAAGGATCAAATGAGGCAATATGTACAAAAGAGCCCAGCTCAATACCTGGCATATAGTATGTGCTCAAGAAATGTTACATGAAGTTAAAACTGCTCCGGATATGTCCTGCTGTGCTTGGGATTCAGGGTTCTACGACTGTAGCAGGATATTGTGTTTAGCACAGAGGATATCGCGGACCAACAGTGTGGAAATCAAGCGGGACTTGTGCTTGCAGCTCATCCAGGTCCTCCTTGGACAGAGGGAGAGGAAGCCACGCCCCACTCCCGGGGATCAAGCCCCTTCAAAGGTGTTCCCTCACCTCTCACACTACGCACACTCGAAAACAAAATACAGTGTTTCCCAGTGGCTGTCTTTGTTATGTTTTGAAGTTATACTAATATTGGAGCACTATTGGACCAAAGGTTTTCAGAGGAAATCCTTTTTATCCCAATTTATAAATTGTTTAATCAGAAGAAACAAGACTCTCATATTTCCCTTGGGAGAGTTAGCTCTCGTAAATTTCCTGTCTTAGCATGTTGCTGTCCTTGCCACATGTAAGAATGGGGAACAGCATGTGTCCAGGCCCGGTATAAACCAGCATTTGCTGTTTACTGAGGGCTTTGCTGTCCTTTATTACTTATGTTCCCAGGTCATGCCCTCAGTGTGAACATGAAGGTGAATACTGACTCCTTTAAGGTAAATAGGCCTCCATGTGCTCAATAAGTCGCTCAACAAACATTACACCAAATGCCTACTGACTCGAAGCTCTGGGCTCCATTCTGTAGAGGGTACAGAGAGGCCGCCCATTCTTACTGTCAAAAACTTACATTTCCTTCCTGTGGGCCCCATCCTTTTGAAGATGAGCATCATTTTTGAAGCTCAAAATATTTCATGGGCCCCTGCCTGGCTGTACACTCCTCATGGGACTCAGTAATGTTTTTAACTGCCTTCATGTTGAATCCGTCCCAAACCCATCTGCGTGCATTTGAAAACTAGCCGTGCGTGTATGAGTGTGAAGTTACTGTTCAGCACGCTGATGGAGTGCTGGTTCTGAAGACCCCCTGCTCCATCTGCAACTGCCTGAGGGGCTCAGTGAGTGTTCAGGGCTATTGGAGGGAGAAGAGGGACTCAAGGATAGAGGAGGTGACGGAGGAAAGATGAGGCCAAGAGCTCTAAGGTGGGTGGCCCCTCAGTGGACAGTCCGTGGTGAATGTTGGGGTGAAGGAGTATAGGAAGAAATGACATTTTCCTGGCAGGTTATATGAATAATCCAACCTTTGGTCCATCCTACTGGTGTCTGCTTTAGGAAAGCTTCCTCACTACCCTTGTCTCTGTGAGCTTTCCATCTGGGTACACGTTGTTCCTTTTATCGTCTTCATAATGAAGGTCCATCAGTCTCAAGCTTTGTACATGGCCTGTAGCCATTCCCGGGGTGTCCTGCCTCCCCTTGCCGTGTGATAAGCCCCTTGGCCTGTACGGGCCAGACAGGGTCATATTCCTGTCTCTACCGCTGGCCAGTCCCATCCCGGCCCCAGCCCTCCATGGTGGTGGCTCAGTCACCACCTTTCAAGAGGCTGGGGTTGGACTGGGCTGTGTTTCTGTCCACCCCTGGCAGCCCCTCTCACCCCGTGGGGACGCCTGACAGCCCAACACTTACCCTGAGGCACCCACCCTAGTCTGCCAGTCCCCGACCCAGCACGTCACATCCCAGAGCTACTTCTCCCTTGTGCCCCCCACGCCCATCACGATAACACCCATTTTCCAGCCACATCTCCACGTGTTGAGGGCTGGAACAGGGGGAAGGATGGGGACACGGAGGACAGGCTCCAAATTCAGGAAGCCTTCCTGGAGGTGACACCTGGACCAAGTCTTAAAGGAGGAGCAAGTTAGCCCAATACAGGCGGTGGAGCGAGGAGGTTGGGGGGATTGCGTTTTAGCTGAGGGGACAGAATGAGCAAGGCTGAGGTGGTGGGAGCTGGCACAGTGGGGACGCCTCCCATGGCGAGCGAGGCGGTGGGAGGAGCGGAGCGGCTGGGCCCTGGGAGCACGGAGGAGAGCAGGGCTGGAGCTGGGACCTGGGGGAGGGAGACCCACAGTCACAGCCGAGGCCCAGGAGCCGGGTGGCTGCCTTGGAAACGGAGACAGGCTGGCAGAAGTGGAGGGCAGACTTCCCCAGCCCCGCTCAGGCCACGCCCGCCTGCCTGCCCTTCTGGCGGACTGCAAGGCATCTGTCTGCTCCTTCCCTCCTCCTCCTCCCCTCTGCCTCCCCTGCTGGCACAGACTCCCCAGAAAAGCTAAAAATTCATCTCATTTGACCCAAATCAGAGGGTGGATGAGCTGGGCTTTATTACGCATTGGTTAAAATGGGCAGTGTGGGAGAGGATGGGCTGCGTTATAATTGTATCTTTGGTCACCTCCACCCACCCGGCCCAAAAAAATGGTGGCACTGCCTCTGTTCAGACACCGTTTTACAAAGGGGCTCTCCTCCCTTCAACTTTTGTTGATTAGTCTTGAAAAATAAGCCTCTGGCCTGGGAAAGAGTGGGGAGGAGGGAGGAAAGGTCACATCCTCCCACCGCAGGGCAACAGCCTGGGCGGTTTGGGAGATGTGTCCCTGGGGACAGGGCTGCGGCTGCGGCTCCAAGAGAGGCTGCGGTGGAGGCTGTTTTTGAAGGAGCGGTAGCAGCTCTTTGCAGTGTTTTTCTTTATGATCCTTAAGCTCCTAAATTGTTCTGTACAGTTGAGTGTACAATGTATTTAGAACTGAGCATCAGCAAAACTGAAAGGAAGACTGTCGCTCTGGCTTTGAAAGAAATATCTTTGGAAAGGGCGTGGAGCAGGTTAAGAAATCATGCATAGCAGTCAGCGTGGTAGGAAGTAACAGCCCTCTCCAGGCCCTCTGGCCCCTCCCTCCTTCCAGGAGCCCCTGGGAAGCGGATTTTGAGTCTGACGTGCTATGGGACATTTAGGAAGGCTTGCGTGTGAGAGCTCTGATGTGACAGTGAGCTGTAGGTGCCAGGCGGTGAGGTTGCAGGTGTTCTATGTGTGAGTTGTTTGCATGCTCAGGAGGGCGCCAGCCAAACAAGAAACATTGTTCATTTTCACGTACTTCTTGTTATGCACCTGCCTTCTCTTCACAAATCGTAAGCTGGAAAACCCGTGTGGATCTCTCCTTCTGTTCTCAGCCCCCACTAAGCATAATGGGAGATATAGGGGAATGATAACCACAGATGTTTACTGTCTTGTTGGAGACTCAAGATTACACACACAAAAATCTAGAGAAGACAGTAAATAGGCAAGGGCCAGAGAAGAGCATCCTGCCTCCTGAAGGAGTTAACTAATGTGCATTAGTTAGCTGTTGCTGCGTAACAAAATGCTCCAAAATGTTAGCAGCTTAAAACAACAATAAATATTTATTGTCCTCATGATTTCTATAGTCAGGAAATCAGGAGCAGCTTATCTGAGTTCTGGCTCTGGGTGTCCCATGAGGTTGCAGTCTAGATGTTGACTGGGGCTGTGGGGGACAGAGGGACCTGTTTCCAAGGAGGCTCACTCACATAGCTGGCAAGTTGGTGCTGCTTGTTGGTAGGAGGCCTCAGTTTTACAAATATTTTTCCCAGTTTATTTGTGTCTTGATTTTGTTATGCAATTTTGGACGTGCATAAATTTTTAAATCATTTACTCAGATTTATCAGTCTTCTATTTTATGACTTCCGGGTTTTCTATCTTACTTAGAAAAGCATTTTCTCTTTGTGATTCTAAAATAATTCTCTGATATTTTATTTATTTTCTTTTCATGATTTTTCTTTTGAAGCTTTGCTATATGCATCATGTGTTTTGGTGTAAGGTGTGAGGAAGGGATCCAAGTTTTGTATTGTTTTGTTTCCTACAAAAATCCATCTTAAAAATTGAAATTCCACCTTTATCACATGCTACATGCATACCTACATCAATTTATGTGAGTCTATTTATAGACCACCCATGACTTTCTATTGATCTGTCTTCCTGTTCGTGATCTAGCACCAACTATTTTATTTTTATGGCTTTCTAATATGTTTTCATATCTGGTAGGGCTAGTCCTGCTATTCCTGTTACTCATCTGTTTTAAAAATTTCTTGGCTCTTCTTAAATGTTTATTTTTCTATATGAACTCTAGAATCAGCTTATCTAATTTCAGTAGAAATTCTGGTTGATATTTTTATTGGGATCATATTGCACTTATTGAACTATTTAGGGGGAAATGGCATCTTTACAGTATCACGGCTGCCTATCTAGGTACAAGGTATATCTTTCCATTGGTTTAAGTCTTTGTAAGAAGTGTGTCAGTCTTGTTCAAGACGGTCTTTGTGTGGATCTTGCACGTTACTCATGAACTTATTCCTAGGTGTTGTTTCTATTTTTGTTGCCAAGTAAATGAGGTCCTTTAACATATTTTTGAAATTATCAGTTATTTATATAGGAAAATATCCAATCATAGCATCCACAAATAATGATTCTTTTTTTTTTTTTTTTTCTTTTTGCCAACTCTTTTTTAACTTTTTAACCTAGTATTTCTTATTCAGCATTTCTGATCTGGAAACTTCAAAGGGGAAGACTTCCTAGGTGTGAGGAAATGACTGAGCCCGTCCTGGCTCAGCAGTGGACCAGCCAGGCTTCTTGGGTGGGGGTGGGGAGGGAGAGAGTCTCGTGCTATGGGAATATTTTCACTGTAACGTATGATTGTTTGGAGACCCAAAGTCTCAGAGCAAGTGGATTAGAGGTGGTGGTCAGAGATGGGGGTGGTCAGAGAGGGGTGGGATTTGGCGGAGGAGGTAGTTACCCTGTAAGGTGCTAAAAGGTGAACTATTCTCCCTGGAGGTTAGGAAAGGAGTCCAGTCCGTGGTCGGAGGCAAATGTTGGCAGAGGGAGGGTAGGCTCCTGTCCCCCAAGATTTGCACCAAACATCCAGGGGAGGGCTGGACTCCGTGGGGGCACTTGTGATGCACCATCACACAATGTCCCCATGAGTGCGTCCTGGCACTGGATCCCAGACAGCTGTGCAGCCCAGACACCTGCCCATGACTTATCCCTGAGTGCAGGACCCAGCCCACACTGGATTCCTTACTGGCCCCTACTTCACAGTAACATTTTGCCCTGGGTTAGTCTTACCATTGAAGCCAGCACCCCCCTCAAAAGCAGGTCATTTGTAGACCCTCACACAGCACAAAGCCCAGGCCAAGCACATGGTGAATGATCAATAACATCTGATAATCCACTGATATTCTATGAGTAAACCACTCGTGACAAATGACTTTCCATCTCACATCCTAATTGCCCCCTCCTTGGAAAGGGCTCCCGGAACCGAACAGCTGTCAGCTTCTGCAGTGGGCAGGGGAGGAAATTATAGCAGAGGAGAGACTGGGCTCAAGTATAAATAGGAAAAGGAAATGCTTGGACTTTCTCAGTGCAATAAAAGTTCTATATAATAACATTATACGTAACTGTGCAATTAAGCCTGGAAATTGCAAGCTTCCAGTTTGTTCTTTCCCAGCCAAACGCTAGGTGGTTCTCATGGTGGATGGCGTTTGCTGAGTAGAAAAGTGCAACTTCTGAGGCGAATCTGAGGTTTCACTTCCTTTGGAAAACACAGGCAGGGGTGGGATCCTTGGGCCCATCCGGCTGGGCCTTGTCTCCAAATTGAGGTGGACAACAGCAAGGAGGCAGCAGTGTTTGTCGAGGGCCGAGGCATGACCAGGACATCTTACACCTGTGACGAGTACTTGGCTGCGACCCTGTTCTCCTTCCTCCCACAGCTGCCACCCCCACCGGAGCCCCGCCCCGGCCAATCCCACACTGAGGTCTGGGGCAAGAGAAGGGCAGGGGAGTGGCTTCATGGGTGGGAAGATACAATCTCCTAACTGGTTTCCAGCCGCCCTTCCCTCCCCACTCCAGGACTGCCTGTGCGGACACCGTCCTCAAATCAGCTTCTTCCATCCAGAACCTTCCCTGACTTCCTTCCTCTGGGCTCCTAAACAGTCCAAATGCACGTGAGGCCCCTCATCTCCCTGCCTTACCATCCCACCCATAACCAAGACCCCCACCATGGTGGGCTGCAGCCGTCCCTGCTCTCTGCCCTGCTCGCTTGTCTCTGAACTCACTGAACTCCCGTCTTTGAACCCAGCACCCCAAACCACCTGCTATTCCTGTCTACACCTGCCATGCTCGCTCAGCCTCTGTATCTTCCCTAGCACATGCTGTCCCCTTTGCTGGAATGTTCTCCTTCCCCTGCCCCACGCCCCAGGCTGCCTGGGGCCTCACTTCCTTGGTGGAGAGCCCCACCTGAGCCCGGCAGAGCCCCTGCTCTCTGACGCAAAGTGCTCTAGTTTAGGTCTTGTCTTTACTCGTCTCCTACTCTTCATGAGTTCTTAAGGCCAGGAACTCTGTCCCTGTCACCCTTTTCTCCAGCCCTTAGCACGATGGGTAAACGCAGCTGAGAGGGAGTTTGATTCTGTCTCCTCTATGTTGTGTCTCTGCCAGGCATACCTGAGGTCAGGAGTATGGTAGGATGAGTTGGGTCCCTGTCTGTTCCCTGCCCCACACACCAGCCATTGGGGGTGTTTGTGATGAATCTGTGCAGGTTCTGAAGAAGCGCCACCCCCAACTCCCTGCCTACCTCGGCCACTGTTGCAGTGGCAGGAAGACAAACCCAGAGCCGTCTCCTCGCCTCCCCTCTGGGGCAGGTGGGAGCATATCAAGCATCTTTCGCCTGTGGAGTCGCCATTACTCTACCCATAACCCCACCTTGACCTTGAACATTCATCTTCTGAAAGCCTCACTTTCCTGTGTTACCTGGCAGGTCTCCGAGAGACCTAAGGTAAAGGTGGAAGGAGGGCAAAGTCAAGGTCACAGGAAACCTGCAGTCCGGTGCAGAAGCCCCAAGACATCCCAAGTTGAGCTGGGTATGACCTTGGAATCCAGGGAGCCAAAATATATTTAAGTGGATTAGTGTGTGGGCAGCACGGAACCCTAACAGCCTCCTAGTCTCACATAAAAGAAGGAACTGAGGCTCGAAGCAGGGCTTGGCCGGTCCAAGGTCACGCCATTCATCAGCTGCAGAGCAGAGCTGGGATTTTAATTAGGACCCTCCCCCAGAGGGTTTGGCCCCCCTCTGCTAACTGCACCCCTGGGCACTTCCCAGACTTTGACTTCGTGCTCTCCGCCTTTGTCTACTCCAGCTGTGACCCCACACTTGGCATCACTTCCCTTTCTGCCCAGTGTAAAGCCCCCAGGCCCAGCAGCAACGGACTCGGCTTCCGGAGCCCTGACTGCAGCAGCCGGGGCCTGCGGCAGGTAGAGGCAGCGTGCGGGGGCTGCCACACCTGCAGAGGCCAGCCAGCCATACAGCTGCCTCAGTGCCTTCTAGAACGAATATGAAAAGATCCCCGGGAATGGTAGAAACATGGTACTGCTGTACCCAGGCGTCCACACACAACCCCTTAAATACCTAGCAAAATCTAAACCATTCCCGCTTCTCTGCGGAAGACAGCCCTCTGGGCAGAAATGCTAGAATGAATAGCTGTCCTCAGTGGGCTGAGGCTGTCCCACCCAGCCCCACCCTCCCAGGAGCCACCGGAGACCAGCCAGGGACACCTCCTGGAAAGGCCACCAGAGGCAGCTGGGATTCTGCAACTCAGTAACGCGTGGCCTGGTGCTGTTTATGGGAGACAAGTGATTTATTTTATTATCTAAATTTTCAGTGGTTTAATAAGGTTTAATAAGCCTCCCAAGGAGTTTTCTGGCTCAGGAAATCGCCTGTAATAAACACAAGTAGTAAATCCTTTATTTTGAACATAAAGAAAGAGGTGTGCGATTTTTCTTAAAAGAAAACAAGTCTTCCCCCTTTGTCCCCCCCACCCTTTAATAAATAAAGGAGGAAAAAATAATTAAAGAACAACAGCCTGAAGGGCACCGCTCTATTTGCCTGCCCCAGCCTCCCATGGGCTGTGCACCGGCCTCACAGGGGCCCCTCCCCATGGCTGCGCCCCCCTCAAACGGGACAGAGCCCTCACTCCGTGCCAAGGCCAGGCAGCCCCTGAGAGAAACCTCTTCCTCTGTCCTCCCTGCAAGTCCACGGCACGTAGAAACAGCAATGGCCCCAGGGAAGACGTGAGCTCTGCAACCCATCCCACCCCTTGCTTTGTGGCCTTAACCTCACTTTAGTTTCCTGTCTGTAAAATGGCCTTGCGTGCCACCAAGGAGGTGAAATTGCTTTGAAAGGTAAAAGGTTCTGAGCCACCCCCTGGGTGAGGGGATGGGAGCAGCGGCCCAGCACAGCCACCTCAGGGTCGCCCAGACGCCAGCAGTTAGGGTCCTCCAGGGGCGACTGAACGGCTCTGAGCTCAGGGACCCCCACACCCATCCCCAAAGCCCAGGTGTGACGCTGCCCCTCCCTCACGCTACCCTCTTAGGTCCCCTTCAAGCCTGTCCTTGGTGTATGTTTCATCCCTGCCAAGAATGTAGGGGGCGAGAAGCCCATCCTGCCTATTGCCCCTGCTCTAAACTCCTACAGTGACCTCAGACCCTGTTCTGCTAAAAACCAAACCAGTGGAGGAGCCGGAGGGAGGGTGGAGGAGGAGGTGACGATGAGGAGGCTGGAGTCAACAGGGTACTGGTTCTCTACGGTGGGCAGAGCCTGGGCACCGAGCCGGGAGGTCTGGGGCTCTGTCACTCCACTAGTTCTGTGGCCTTGGGCAAATGAGCTCACCAGCAGGAGCTTGGGCTCATCAGCACAGTGGAGAAACAATCCTTTCTGTATACAGGGATGCAGGAAAGCCTACAGAGAAAACTGCACTGGAAGAAGCTTCTCTGCACGTAAAACTCAGCAGGCACGTGGCATTGTTAGCCCAGGGGCCTCAGCAGGGAATGGGGAAGCAGAAGGAAGAAACTCAGGCCTCCAGATGTGGAGACACGGAGGGAATCAGCTGGGATGAGAGCCCAGGAGCGCCTGCTTCCTGGGCCTGGCCTCTGCGGGGCCACTGCCAGCCCTGTCCTGGGGGCAGGGGACAGGGCTCAGCATGGAGGGGAAAGGGGAAGGGGGGCACAACTGTGTGAGGTGGGGAGGGCCTGGGCCCAGCTGTAGGGAAACATCTGGATGGCCATCGCCTTTGGCAGAGGAAGAAAGCTCAGAGTGATTTGCGCAGAAATGCTGAGGACCTGAGTGGGCCTGGCTGGGCTGGGGACGGCGGGCTCCAGGTGCGTGCTGGCAGGGTGGCAGAGCAGGTGAGGTCGGCTTCACCCAGTGTGGGCGCTCTGCCTGGGGTGCTCGCGGCAGGCGGGGCACAGGCTGGAAGTTGAAGTGGCCCTGCCCAGCGTCCCAGCCCACATGTCTGGCCCCAGCCTCTGGGGCCGATGAGGCCCAGGGGCATTCCGGGGCCAAGGGGTGTGGCCGCCTTGCTTGGGGAAACTGCCAGGACTGGGTGGGGCGCGCCCAGCAGAGATCTGGGACTGGCCAGCTGCTGGGGCCAGTTCTCCCACCCTTTATCCTGCCCGACCCACCACCCCCTTGTGGGTTTCAGTGCTGCAGACCACAGGGAGTCAAGACCTGCTCAAGGGACACAGGTAGCCACTGCCCAACCTCATTCCCAGGTCTGGAGAGGAAATCCACATCCCTTCTCACCCCTGTGTGCACACCGACGCCCCCAGCCCACCCTCACCACAGCCACTAATTCCACCAGGTGGCTTGGAAGCTCCAGGCCTGGGCAGGGGAGGAGGCAGAGGCTGGAGATGGGTGGGGCTGGCGCCGGGGCAGTGGCAGTCTGCCGGCTGGGGCCAGCCTGCTCTGGGGATTTGGCAGATGGAACCGCCATCCTGAGCCCCAGACTTGCTGAGCTGAACAGGATTCAGGGAGGGGCTGGACTTGTGGATCATAGCAATAGAATTGTCCCAAAAGTCACACAACCAAGGCAGCCATGGAGGACAAGAAAGCTACGGGACTCGAGCAGACATCCAGTCTCTGCCCTGCCATTTTCTAGATGGGTGACTTGGGGCAGATCACTTAGCCTCTCTGATTTCCATCAAACAGGGATCATTATACCAGCAGTAAGAATGAAATGAGTTAATATAAGTGCCTTACGAACGGTAGGGTTCTGTTCAAATGTCAGATGTCCCCAAGGCAGAGGGTTGGGGCCATCCCACTGCCTTTTGTCACTTCAAAGCTATCCCCACTGTTTATTTTATTTTATTTTATTTTATTTTATTTTATTTTATTTTGAGACAGGGTCTCACTCTGTCACCCAGGCTGGAGTGCAGTGACCTGATCACAGCTCACTGAAACCTCAAACTCCTGGGCTCAAGTGATCCTCTTGCCTCAGCCTCCCAAGTAGGAGTAGCTAGGACTATAGGAGTGCACCACCACACCTACCTAAATTTTAAATTTTCTGTAGAGACAGGGTCTCACTATGTTGCCCAGGCTGGTCTAGAACTCCTGGCCTCAAGAGACCCTCCGGCCTCAGCTTCCCAAAGCGCTGGGATTACAGGCATGAGCCCCTGTTGCTTACCTGAACTGATCTCATTCATTCAGTGTCTACCACGTTCCTGCTTGCTGGTGCCCTGGGAATAATAGAGACATATAAGAAACAGACCCTGCCCTGGTGCAGAGAAGTGTGTAGACAACCCAAGTGTGTCTGGTGCATCAGGTTAACTCACTCCACTCACACGCCACTCAGTGAGATCCATGCAATTACTTACCCATTTCCCAGGTAAGGCAAGTGAGGCAGCAGGAATTGATTTACCTACACTGAGCTGGGTGCAGTGGCTTATGCCTATAATCCCAGCGACTTGGGAGGCTGGGGCAGGAAAATCGCTTGAGCCCAGAAGTTTGATACCAGCCTGGGCAACATAGCAAGACTCCATCTCTTAAAAAAATGAAGAAAAAATATTAGCCAAGTGTGGTGGCACATGCCTGTAGTCCAGATACTCAGAAGGCTAAGGCAGGAGGATTGCTTGAGCCCAAAAGTTTGATGCTGCAGTGAGCTATGATCATATGATCATGCCACTGCACTCCAGCCTGAGTGACACAGTGAGACCCTGTCTCTAAAAATAATAATAATAATCATTTGCCTACATCTCCACCTCATATTCCTGGTAAAACCAAGCCCAGAACATGGGTTCTCTACTAGCCAGGCAACCTTGCACCTCGTTGGGGGCCCTGTGGTCTAACCGAGGGGGCACAGGCTTGGTCATCAACACATCCTAGTTCTAGTGCCAGCTCTGACACTGATTTGCATGTGGCTTAGGGTACAGGCTTTTCTCTGCACCTCAGATTTCTTGTCTGTAAAATGGAGATACTTTTTTTTTACCAGCCTTACCTGCCTCATTGAGTTAGGAGTACCTGACACAGGAGGTATGAAAGGACCTTAGAAGACTGTCATGCCCTACACATGCCAGGGGCTGGCCCTGGGAGCTGGTAAGGCCCGTTCTCAGAGTGCCTTTGGGGGAGGTACTTAAACAGCACAGATCTCTGCAAAACTGTGTGGAAGGCACATTGGTTTCTGGTATGGTCCCATCCCCACCATGACACCTGTTAGGGGTCTGTGTCCTTCCTGGACTTCCCAATTGCTAACACTGGTTGAGCACATACTACGCATCAGAAGGTACTTCATGTGCATTACTCATTTGATCTTCATAGCAGCTCTGGGAGGTAGACACTGTTATCATCCCCATTGTACAGCTGAGAAAACGGAGCTTAAGGAGGGAAATGGCCAAGACCCAGAGATTGTTAGTGGTGGAGCCGGGATGTAAACCCAGGCTGTCTGGGAGCAGAGCCCTCACCCCCAACCTCTTCATGAACTCCAGGCACAGGGCTGGCTGAGAACAGCTTCTGTGAAATCCCACTCAGGTAATCCATCCAGGGAACACATATTTTCAGAAGGGCTTCTGGAAATCCAAAGCCTTCCAGTTCCAAATAATGTAGAGCACGTTCTTCCTGCCCCTCTGTTCTCTATCTTTCTTTTACAGCTCAGAAAAGGCCACCGCTCCTGGAAGCCTTCCCCGCCCCCCAGCCCCAGGGGTCTGGTGCCCTTCCCTCCACACCTGTCATCCGCACTCAGTACTGAGTCCCCGGACAGCTTCCTTAGTCACCTGGCAAGCGTGCATCTCCGCTCCCTGGTGCTCATCCCTCCAGCCTGGCTCTGATCAAACCCCTAGACTAAGAGACAAGCTTCAGGGGAAGGGGTTCAAATCCCCCTGCCCTGGAGTTGGACTCGTGTGGGCCGGTGTGGTGAAAGGGAACCGATGTGAGCTCCGGCACCAAATGCAGCTGGGTTCAAATCCTGGCTCAGACACCTGCTGGATGCGTGGCAATGGGCGAGTCACCTGCCCTCCCTATTCTTGTCTCTTTATCTCTAAATTGGAGGTGCTGATACAAATACACACCTTTCAGAGTTGTGTTGGTTGAGGAAGGATTAGCGGTTTGATAACTGACCCACGGCAAGCACTGGATAAATGGTAGCTGGCGTAGGTTATTATTGTAAAGGCTGGCTGGCCCCTCGCTGGGGAGAGAGGGGAGCACAGTCTCTCTCTGGGAGTGTAGGCGCTCTCATTTCACAGTTGAATTAGCCGAGGCCCAGAGATGGGAAGTGCTGCCTTTGTCAAACAGGCTTGCTTGGACCTGAGTTCTAGAACCTTCCACTGAGGGCAGAGGCCCAGGGGATGTCCTCTGGAAAGGTGACCACCCCTAAGACAGTTTCAACCCCCTTTTGTTCTTCCCCTTTAACCTCTTCCCTCCGTTTCTCCCCTTCTCCTCTTTCCTTCTTCCCTCTTTATTTTTGATCTGCATATTTCTTTCTGTCCCCTTCCTACCAGAGGTTTGTATTTTGCATCAAGCTTCTACTAGCTGTTGAGAGTGTTTTGTTTCATTTTGTTTTCACGTGTGCATGTTTAATTTTTTCCCCATGGTGTGTTATTCTTAGAGACAGAACTGCCCCAGCTTGGGTGACGGGAGGGCTGTGGGGCAGGGCACTAGGGGCATGGCACCAGGGCATGGGGATCTCAGGGTCACCAGGGAAGCTCCCAGCGTGCGGGGTGGGGGCACTTCTTCCCAAAGAGACAATGAAACAGCAAGTGGCAGCCCCTGCCTCCTGACACAGCTCACGCGTCCCACTCCCACCCATCCCCACCCCTGAGGTGAGTCTCCCGCCTGGAAAAATAACCCCGAACTACTCTGGTTTCATCCTTTCCCCAGGAACAGAACAAAGGCCACAAACCAAGGCACAGTGAGACGTCACTGCTGGGCAGACCAGCCTTCAAGTCCAGGGTCACGGGGCCTATTGCCCCCTCCCTGTAACCGGACCCACTCTGTCCTTCTAGCTCCTCATGGTCATGACGGGTGTTATCAGACTTCTCATGACCATCTGGTCACGTGATGAGGAACCAGAAGCCCAGAGAGGTGGAGGGGCCTCCCAAGGTCACACAGCTATGGTTTCCTGATTCTGTGTCACAAGTAGACGTTGCTCCCGAAGCGCAGGAGATGGGACATTTAGCATAGGACAGCCACTCTCCATTCTGCAGAGGGCTTGGCCACAATTACCGCAGTGAGACACTGCTCACCAGCACATGGTCCAGCGGGTTCCAGCTCCTCTATTCAAGAAGGCAGAGAAAAGCTTAAGGAGTGGTGGGAATTTTCCCTGAAAAGCATTTTAAACCATTTTCATCTTTAAAGGAATAAGCCCTTAGCAAGCAAGAAAACGGCTCTCCATAAAGAACTAATTTCCTGGGGTTTTACTGACTTTGGCTTCTTACTTAACAGTCGGGTCGTTTCATTTACAAACGGTCTTTTCAGATGACAAGGCCCCTCTGAAGGTCAGGACCCTGCTACCTACAGGCTGTCTTTATGGGAATTAGAAAAAGGTGTCACTTCCTCAATACGTTTACTTCCATCAAAACATTATCGTAACTTGCAGATTTTGTTAGATTGAGACATTTAATTGCCATCTGCCAGAAAATTGTCATGATAAATATCACAAATCTATAATGTCTATGAACTAAATAGTGTCCCTAAATTAGCAATCTATTGCAGGGTAACGACACAAAAACCTAGAGGCTTACAATAAGAATAAGCATCTGTTGCTTCACGGTTTCTGTGGATCAGGAATGTGGGCGAGGCTTAACTGGGCAGTTCTGGTTCAGCATCCTTCGTGAGGCTGCAGTCAAGATGTCAGGCAGGGCTGCTGTCATCTGAAGGCCCGACTGGGGCTGGAGGATCCACTCTCAAGGGGACTTGCTCACATGACCAGCAAGTTGGTGTTGGCTGTTGGCAGGAGCCCCTCACTCACTTCCCTCCCACTCGTGGCCCCTCCTCAGTCCCTGGCAACCACTCATCTGTTCTCCATTTCTGTAACTTTGTCACTAAGAATGTCGTGTAAATGGAATAAGATAGTATACAACCCACTGGGCCTGACTTTTTTCACTCAGCATAATTCCCAAGAGATTCATCCAGGTTGGTGCTGGTGTCAAGAGTTTGTTCCTTTTGATTGCTGAGTTGTATTCTGTGCTACGGATGTGTACAGCGTGCTGAACCATCTGCCCATTCAAGGATGTGTGGGTTGCTTCCAGTTGTTGACTGTTACTCACAAAGTGGCCATGACCATTTGTGTACAGGTTTTTGTGTGGACTTAAGTTTTCATTTCTCTGGGGTAAATGCTCAAGAACACAACTGCTGGGCCAAATACTAGTTGCATATTTAGTTTATCAAGAAGCTGCCAAACCTTCTTCCAGAGTGGCTGTGCCATTGTACATTCTCACCAGCAATGCATGAGTGATCCGTTTCTCCACATCCTCACCAGCATTTGGTGTTGCCACTGTTTTGGTGTTTTAGCCACTCTAATAGGTATGTAATGAGATCTCATTATAGTTTTAATTTGCATTTCCCTAATGGCTAATGATGTTGAACATCTTTTCAGATAAGATGGCTTCTTTGCCATCTGTGTACTCTTTGATGACCCTTGCTAGATTTTTATCACAGTGGTTATGTCCCCTTAAGCTCTATTAGAGGAGGGGGGCCTTCTTGGTTTGTTCTCTGTGTGTCTCCAGAATCCAGTACCATGCCTGGCACAGGGGGAATACCCAATAATATTTAGGGAATGAATGCATAGACCGTGGGGTGTCTGGGCCTTTGAAAGATGAGAAGGTGGAAACACAACACGGCCTCAGCTCTGGGAAACCTCCTGAGCACCTGGCCAGGTGGGTGTGCTTAGGGAAGGCCCAGGCTGCTCCGTGACAAAGGAGAAGGCGAGGGGGGAGGAGCACCCCTCACCCTGCGAGTGCTGGTGCCGCACTCACAGCACACTGCGTGGGCCCGGCCCCTCCCCCCGCCTCTGCCCACGTCCAGAAGATAAATGTGTGAGGACCCCCAGAGCTCTGCCCACTGGGGTGCAGGGCTTTTGAGTTTTATTTTGCTTTTTGTTTTCTCTCCACTTTAATTGTAACACGATAAGGGTGAGGCCTTTGCTAGGATTTATCCACGGGCCACGTTCAAGCTTTGCCATGAGGAGAAGGGCCCTACATACTCTGGCATACACTGAGGTCTATCCAGCTCCAGTAGGTTCACTTGGGCAGGGAGTTGTGCTTCCTGAAAGGAAGGGACACTGGTTGTCCTCTGTGCCGCCCCACTGTCTCCTGGTGGCTACCACTGGCCACCCCTCACGTATAACATTTATAATGATAAGTTGTCTGAGAAGAGACTTCTCCCCACAGGGGTTTATATTTTCACAAGGATAACAGAATACAGACATGATAAATTAACTAACAATGCACTTGGATTTGTACTGAATTTAAATGTTTATTTATGGGTGAAACAGCTCACATATATACCTATGTAGGAAGTTAGTATTTTAAATAAACATCAAGAATTGCAAATGAAAGGAAACTTCATCAACTAAGATGAACCAAGGAGTAAGGTCAGTAGGCAAAACATGTGCCATAAGGGCCCTATTGGGGCTGAAAATGGCCTGCAAAATTAGTTTTGAGCTTCCTAGTAGCCAGTGCAATGTGTGAGTCTGTGACAGAGTCAGAGGATCTGTGAAACGAGCCACAGCATTTTCTCAGCAGAAGCAGTGAGTGGTCCTTGACCCGCAGCCGTTGCGCAAGTAAGAGGTGGGGACCGTCCCTGCAGCGTAGGGAAGAGTTGGGTTTCCTGTGGCTGTCTATCATGGTATTCTGCAACTGCACATCAACTAAGTGGAATGCCGTGAACTCAAGCCTACGAGAAGCCCCTACAGCCTTTGCTAAGTAGCTGACACCAGCTGCCCATGAGAAGCCTAGCTCCAAGGGTCTTAGGGGTTAAGGGAAGAGAGCTCAGTGGCCCAGTGAAAAGCCCCAGCTTACGAGCTGGGCTGTGAATTGCAGGTGAGACCAGGCAAAGCTGAGACTTAGGAGGACCGGCCTCATAGTGCAGGGAAGCCCTCACGCCAAGGGGTCATGCTCACTAACGGGTCTCCCTCTCCGTGTGTCTCCGCAGGGCTCTGGCTGAGAACATGGCCAATGGCATTGACGAGCTCATCGGCATTCCCTTCCCCAACCACAGCAGCGAGGTCCTGTGCAGCCTGAACGAGCAGCGGCACGATGGCCTGCTCTGCGACGTACTGCTGGTGGTGCAGGAGCAGGAGTACCGGACCCACCGCTCCGTCCTGGCCGCCTGCAGCAAGTACTTCAAGAAGCTCTTCACGGCCGGCACCCTAGCCAGCCAGCCCTACGTCTACGAGATCGACTTTGTCCAGCCCGAGGCTCTGGCCGCCATCCTGGAGTTCGCCTACACCTCCACGCTCACCATCACCGCCAGCAACGTCAAGCACATCCTCAACGCCGCCCGGATGCTGGAGATCCAGTGCATCGTGAACGTGTGCCTGGAGATCATGGAGCCTGGGGGGGACGGGGGGGAGGAGGACGACAAGGAGGATGATGACGATGATGAAGATGACGATGACGAGGAGGATGAGGAGGAGGAAGAGGAGGAGGAAGAGGAGGATGACGATGATGACACGGAGGATTTTGCTGACCAGGAAAACTTGCCTGACCCCCAGGACATCAACTGCCACCAAAGCCCCTCCAAGACGGACCATCTCACGGAGAAGGCCTATTCAGACACACCCAGGGACTTCCCTGATCCCTTCCAGGCCGGCAGTCCTGGCCATCTGGGCGTGATCCGGGACTTCTCCATCGAGTCTCTGCTGAGGGAGAACCTGTACCCCAAAGCCAACATCCCCGACAGGAGGCCCTCCTTGTCTCCGTTCACCCCGGACTTCTTCCCACACCTCTGGCCAGGGGACTTCGGTGCCTTCGCCCAGCTGCCCGAGCAGCCCATGGACAGTGGGCCGCTGGATCTGGTCATCAAAAACCGGAAGATCAAGGAGGAGGAGAAAGAGGAGCTGCCCCCACCCCCGCCGCCACCCTTCCCTAGCGACTTCTTCAAGGACATGTTCCCTGACCTGCCCGGGGGGCCTCTGGGCCCCATCAAGGCGGAGAACGACTACGGTGCCTATCTCAATTTCCTGAGTGCCACCCACCTGGGGGGCCTCTTCCCACCCTGGCCGCTGGTGGAGGAGCGAAAGCTGAAGCCCAAGGCCTCTCAACAGTGCCCCATCTGCCACAAAGTCATCATGGGGGCCGGGAAGCTGCCGCGGCACATGAGGACCCACACCGGGGAGAAGCCATACATGTGCAACATCTGCGAGGTCCGCTTCACCAGGTGCGCATCCGCAGCCCCCGGGTGGGGACAGGGGTGCCGGGGACAGGGCCAGAGGCCGTGGGGGGCCAGCAGAGAGGGACACAGAGGGCTGGGATGGAGAGAGAGACCCAGCTGGATCCCAAAAACATGTTAAGTTCATTGGTAGACAGGAGTAGGCATCACTTCGTGCGGTGACTTTCAAACTCTTTTGGGGGTTAAAGTATTTCTCAAATACAATATTAGGCGGCAGCCCAAGACATAAAACAGGCCAGGGCAAAGCTGTTCTGGTTTGGAAGGAAGTGAGGGGCCTTAGCACCTTGCATGTTGGGCTCCCCGCTCTCCTTCCCCGTCTGAGGCTCCCCAGTGTGCAGGGCGGCCCCCGCATTTTATTTGGAGAAGCAGCGGCTGCTGTTTCTGAAGCACGTTCTGCCTGCCAGGGCCTGTCCCAAGTGATTACGTGTACTGTCACCCAGCCATGCCCTGGGAAGATGGGGGACACTATTGCCTCCATTTATAATACACCTCCACAGGCTGGCTGGCCGCGTCTAAGCATCTAAGCGCAGCTGGAAAACGGCAGGGCGGGGACTTGAATGCCAGGCCACGTGTGACAGCAAGGTCTGTGGCCAGGAGACTGCAGAGACTCCTGTCGGCTCTTTCAGTGATATTTGGGTCGCACCTAAGGGATGGGCCTCTTTTTATGTTCTCCCCTTCGCCTTTCCTTGTTAGGGAGAGGAAGCACTTAATGCCGTTATAAAATTTGAAGTTTGAAATCAATATATTATTAACCTTTCCTCTTTCATAGACTGCATCCTGTTCAGCAAATGTGTGTTAGGTGTCTTCTCTGCACAGCCACTTTTGCACTCAAACCTGACTGGTGGGATGATGTGGGGTCAGATCTGTCCCCAGCCAGGGGACATTTTTGGGAAATATGGCCTGTTAGTGCCATTTGTGGTCCCTGGTGCAAGGCTGATCTTCTCAGCCGTGTCCACCATGGGGAGGGTTCCAGTGAGTGGCTCTGTCATCTCAGTGTGTCGCCTGTGCACAATGCCTGGCCATACCTGCCCCGTGATCATGACCTGTGAGACAAGGGCCCTCCCCAACACTGTCGCTGCCCCCTCCAAGAGCCTACCTTGAGAGACCCACGCTTGTTCTAATGGCCTGGCTGGCGCCCCACACCCTTGTGGAGATGTATGGTTGGGAATTGCTGGAGGCTCATTCTTTTGATTTTCCTCAGTGGGCCCAAAGCTTTGCACTGAGGATGGAGTGAAACTTTTTGAATCAGGCTGGAATCAGGGACTGTGATTTTCCAGGGGCAAAGAAACATGAGTCCTGTAATGTAGTGAGACCTGCTCTCTTGGGTGGCTTGGAAACTCTATTTGAAGTTGCCAGAGAAGGGTTTCAGAAATGTGTTCGTGACAGTGGCCTTGCTGAAATAGCTCTGCAGGCCCTTCTGGTGACTGCTTTGAAGGACAACACTGATGGCTTCCAGGTGGCTGCTTCTGTGAGGGAAACCCCAAGCAGAATCTGTCCCAGATGCTTCCGGGGGCAGTTGGGGAGAATCTTCCAGGCAGAGGGGCAGGCCTGCACACCCGGGGTGTGTCCCCGTCCCCCTAGCTGCTGACTGCCCCAGCTGCCCACAGAGCTGGCCTCGGGGAGCTCTGCTCCTGTTACCCCACAGAGCAGCTGGACCCCAAGTCGCCCAGATTCACCCCCTCGGTGTCCCTCCAGGACAGCCGGCCAGCCGAGTGCCACCTGGGTGATGCTGCCCTGCCTACCTTGGCCCCCAGGGCTGGCTGGAGCACCAGAGCAGAGCCTGACAAAAGCACAGGGATGACAGGGACAGCCAGATGCACACACCACACCGTTTAGGCGTCTTCAGTGGGCCTGGCTCCAGCCCCCACTCTAGCACCCTGGGAATGACTTCAAAGACACAGGAAGCTCTTCACAGGCCAGAGCCAGGCCAGCCAGCCCAGAATCAGCCTGGAGAGCTCTCTCCTGCCACTATGAGCCCCACCTCCCATACCTGTCCCCTTGGCAGATGGCTGACCCTGGGAGCACCTCTCCCTCCTGGGGAGCCCCGGGCTAGTGACTTCAGTGGGATGTGCATCTCCAGGCACCAGTACCGCACAGGGAGCCCACCCGGCACCCCAAGTCCCCATCTCCTTTCCTTCCCCACCCCTCCCCCTGGGACTTTGCCAGGCACAGCCTTCCGTGAGGCCCACGCCGGGTCTGGCCGCTCTGTGGGCCCTGCCTTCCTAGGGAAAGCTTTAAACTCGTTCAGCCACTGCAGACAGACTTCTCGCCCTCTGGACACGGGAACATTCTCCAGGAGGAGGCCTCCTGGTGTGGGCAGCGGTGCTGTGCTGTATAGGAGGGTGACATTCCAGAATCTTCCCTCCCAGCACATTCCTGGTGGTCACTTGGGGTGGCCTCTGTGTCTGCAGTCCCCCCTCCAGGCCAGATCAGCGGTGGGGCGGCTGAGGCCATCCAGCCATCTGCCCTGCCCTCCCCCGTTCCTCCTGCTGGCAGAATGACAGCCATCTGGCCCCAGGCCTGTCTCCGGCCAAGCAGCTGCATTCCAGCCCCATCAGCACCTCCCCTGGCTCGGTTCCACGGGGCGCTGACCCTCCTGAAAAAGATCAGACAAGCCTTGGGTCCCCCTCTTCCCAGGAGGGGTGGAGGAGGTTGCTCGGGCCTGTCTCCCTTTAGGGACTTTATTGCTCAGAGCAATCAGGGCTTGTCTGTGTCGGACCCTCCCCACTCCCCTCCCCACGCATTCTTCAGAGCCACTGGCCCTTGCTTCCCACCCCTCCCCAGAGCTGCCCTGCAAGGATTCTTTTCTGTGCTTGAAGAGCCCTGAGCCTGGCCTGTCCAGGCTGGGGTTTTCCTGTAGTTCTCTCTGCAGTCCAGGCCACTAGCAGCCTTTCCGTGGGGACCTTCTTTTTGGCAGAATTCCCCCAACCACGATCCATACCCTTCCTCCCACCTGGAGGCTCTTTGGCAGCCACTTAAAGCAGCGGTGTCTGCTTCCCTGACCTAGAACTCCCAGGCTCCCTTACAAGGCCATGCCACTTCCTAAGACTGGGCCCCGAGGTGTCCCTCTTGCTGCCCCCGCCCAGAGGCAGAGAGGGACCCTGGCCACACCGCCCTCGATCCGTCCTGTTGGACCCTGATTCCCTCTCTGTAGTCGCAGCTGAGCTTCCGCGCTCTGGCAGCCCTTGTCTTCTCTCTCCCTGATGCTGGGGAGAGCTGGAGTCCCTCGGGGTGTTGGAGGGACCCACCCTTCCCCTGCACGGGGGTCCTTTTGACCAGGCTCTGAGTTATAGGGTCCCAGATGCCACCTTCCAGAGTGTCCACACCCCATGGGGATGCCAATCCTAATGACTTCAGCAGCTACAGCCAAGGCCGAGGGGTGTGGGAGTTCTTCCAAAGGAGCCCCCCTGCCCTAAGGCCCTGCCTGCTGCTGTCGTCCTGTGGTCTCTGAGAGGAGGGACAGAGGCCTCCCCACACTGCTATGGTCTGTTCTTTGGTGCCAGGAACCCCTCCCCTGAGTCAGCTCTAGATTTCAGCCAGTCCCACCAGTTGTCCCACCACTGACCCGTTCCAGTTATGAAATGCCCCCAGGCAGGGCCTCAAAGACTTCAGCCAGCCCCGTGCTGTCCCCTCCTAGCTCGGATCACCCCATAATCACTCGGGCTCTGAGTCCCTCTGCCTCTGTCTGTGTTTACACTCCCTCAGCTTGGCCCAAGGGCACGGTTCTCCTCCTGTGCTGGCCATAGAGAGACAGCTCCTGTCCCGTTCAGGTCTGACGGGAGGAGGGGAGCAGTTCCAGGGCATAGGGCAGAGGCAGTCTGCTCCAAGGTGACCCCAGGCCCTGTTCATCAGGGCCCCTTTACCTCCTGTCCCCAGGGAGCCTGGGAGCCAGGGCCACAGGTAAGGACTGTAGGGTTCTGCCCAGGTGACACCTAGGACAGGCCTTGAGGAACAGGGACCATGTGATCCAGGGAAGAGTAGAAGGCATTTGTCCTCATGCAGACGGACACTGCTGTGCACACAGACATCACAGGTGGCCCCTGCACGCCTCGTTGCCCCAAGTGCAGCCGTCACTGCCGACTGGGACTGGGTCCTGTGAAGGCCTCCGTGTCTCCATCCTCTGAACTCCCGCCAGGGGGTCTTGCCTCCTGCCTCCCCAGGCCCTTCCACCGGGAGCTCCTAGAAAGCGCGGCTGGCCAGGCTCCCTCCTGCAGCCCCTGCCCTAGCGGCAGCCTGGCTCCCAGGCGGGTGTGCCCAGCCATGTCTGATGGGGCAAGTATTGAGGGTGAGAAACTGCAAGACGAAAAGAGACTGGCCCCAAAGACAACAGATGGGGGACGTGCCATCCTGGGAAGGGCTGGACAACCTCTGCGCCCTAAGAAGTGGCTCTGTGACACGCTGTGCTTTCCCCAGCCCCTGCCGAGTCCCTCTCCAACTCCCAAAGGCTATAACTTTTCGTCCCCCACCTTCCTCTGGTGACAGCTGTCTGCTCTCCAGACAGGGCCAGGAGCCCGCCTTTCGCTTCCCCTCTATTTTCTTTCAGTCCTCCCACTCAGGACGGCTCTGGGAACCTTGTTAAGATAATGTAATGTCGTTAGCAGTGGTAGCAGGAAGAGTTTGTCTCAGACGGTCAGGTTACAAGAAGTGTGGGTGGGCGCTGCCGGGAAGGCCTTATCCTGACGGGGAGCCGCCCTGGAGGCCAGGGGACCTCAGGCCGAGGCCACAGCCCTCTCCTCTGATTCAGGGAATGAGCTCATGGGGACTCGCACATCTTGCCCGAGCATGAGCTCTCCGAGCTGGGAGGGGGAATGTAGATCCAGGCTTGCAGCCTGTGACCTCGGCTGGGCCCCCAGTGCAGGCAAATGGAACGAGACGGCAGACGAGGGGACCAGGCCCAGAGAGGAGCATGTCGGATTTGGACTTGGGGGGTCTGAAATTGCTCCACTGGTCTGTCAGCGAATGCACGACGAGCACGCTCTGTACCTACATTCCGCGCCGTGCACGCGCAGGGCATGATAGAGCATCTGGAAGGTTCTCATCAAAGCAGGCGCCGATGCCATCCTTGCCTCATGCTGAGTGAGGGCTGGAGGGAACGTGCCACGTGGGGAAGGTCACTGAATAAATGAATGGAGGGCTCACCAGCTCTCGGTGGATTGAGGCGTTTTAGAAAGAGCGGGGGGCCCAGGTTCGGGGTCCCGTCCTGTGCTCCTGTGTCTGACAAGCTGTGTGACCTTGCCCAAGTCTCCTCCCCTCTCTGGGCCTCAGTTTCCCATGTGTAACTTGAGGTGGTTGTAGCAGGTGTTCCCCAAGGTTGCTCCCAGTTTTATGACAACGTTGGTATATTGCCCAAGATCAAGGAAGCTATGACCATATGTCTGTACCTCTCTTTGCCTCTGTTTCCTCATGAGAATGAGGGTAACACCAACTCCGTAGGCCTTGGTGAGCCGAGGCTTAACTGCCTGGCCCGCAGCTAACGCCTGGTCCGTGCTAAGGATTAGAATCGGGAGGGATGTCCGTGAGTCTGGGTTCCTTTTCTCATCAGCTGGGGATCGCTGCTTCCCTGCTCGTGAATGTGCCGTATCGTCTTGCTGCCTGCAAGGCAGGGCTCTGGGAGCTGGGCGTGCACATGGCTCTGCTTGCATGGGGGGCAACTACGGGAAATGGCACACGTGGTGGCCCTTGTCCTGGAAGTAATGGCTGCCACACGTGGCAGGCGAAGGTACTGCTGACACATGAGCTTCTGTTGCCCCTCCTTGTGCCGCAGGTGACCTGCCTCAAGGGGCGGTGTTCTGGAAGGTCAGGGACCTGGGTCACAGCATGAGGCCCGGGTGGACAGGGCAGGCTTTGTGGAGGACCACCTCTGAGTTTGATCTTGAAGGATGAGGGGGATGGGATTTGAGCAGGAGATAATTTCTGCCAGGGCAGTTTGCAAGAGAGAACTGGGAGATAAAGAGAAGGGTGCAGGAGGGAAGGGCCAGGAAGGCAGGGGCACCCTGGCTGTGGGCTTGGCCTTCTGGGAGGACCCCAGGGATGGAACATCGGTGTCCAAACACAAGAGACATGCACAGAAGGGGAAGAAGACAGGGCTTACTGAGCATCCACCCTGCAACGTGGCAGCTCTGTGCTGGCGGACTGGCCGTCCAGTGCATGCCGGTGGGTGTTCAGAGATGCAAAGTGGGCCCGAGCGTGGCCTGCGAGGGGACTGGCGTGATCCACGTGGGCCAGGCAGGAGGCTGGCAGAGTCGAGGAAGGAGCTTGTAAAGAGCCTCGAAAGCCATGCTAAGGGATAAGTGAGCACGTGGCCACTGGACAGAGAGCCCAGAGAGGCCTCCGTTCCTGAAGGGAAGTAACTAAGATACAGCCTGGATCATATTCCACCCAAACTCATGCTGTTCCCACATGCAGGCTAAATTTGGGAAGAAGCAAGGGTACAGAGCCGTCACAAGTGAAGCCAACCAGCCGAAACAGACTCCAGAGAGAGATTGGGCAAAAGCCCACTATCCAGATGCAAACACTCACGGAGCACTAGGGGTCAGCATGGTGCAGCCCAGCACCCATTTTAGAGATCCAGAAACTGCGGCCCAGGGCAGTGAAGGGACCTGGTCCAGTTCTTGGAGCACACCTGGCACCAGGCCCAGCTCCGGCAGTGCACATGTCATAACAACCAAATGTCTTTCATTACATGAAAAGGAGGCCGTGTGGCCCTACAACGTCATTCCCTCTCTGGTCCTTGCGTTCCTTATCTTGAACATGAGAAAACTGATTTAGATCAGTGTTTTCAAGGTCCTGGAAAGGGTCCTGCTAATAGTGCAGGTTGCTGGGCTCCTGACTCAGACTGTGAATCAGAATGTGGTCAAGTGCTGCCAGTCAACTAGATGATCCTAAAGTTTTTTCCAGGACTAGCTTATCACGAGCTTTGCCCACTCTCCCCGCTGCTTGCCCCCACTCCCATGAAAAGTCCTGCCCAGGGCCGAGTTCCTCCCATTGGCATGCCCAGTCTTCTGACCACAGTGGCAGAAAGCTGGCTACAAGTGCCCTTCTTTGATTGCTCTGGTCTGTGCTTTTGAGACAGCCTTTATAGGTCACAGGCCTGGGAGTCTTTGACGTGAAAATGCACCATTTCTCATCCCCAGAACAGCCTGCAAGCAAACCACACCCTGGTAGCTGCCCACATATCCTCTGCCCCTAACTGGCTGGATACCTCTTGGAAGCTCTTGACTTCCGGGGGCCTCCTTTCTTCATCTGTCCAAGTGAGGAAATCTCACCAAGTGTGTTGACGCTCACACAAGCCCATCAACCCTGGACAATGGGAATTAATGTCTGGCCCTGGGTACGACTCTGCACGGAGAGGTTAAGTTGCCTAAGGTCACCAGCAAATTGCTGGTGGGTTTGCAGCTGGAGCAGGGCCTCCCAGACTCCCAGAGGAGGCCTACCCCTGCACCGTAACTTGCCTCTGAATAGTGATCTTTCAGGGCCACTGAAATCGTGTATTCCCCTGCCCGTGGCAGATGCTCAATTCAGAGGACATTGTAGACACCTTCTCAGCACTTCTTATGCTGTTGAGCCGATTGCCACTGAAATGAGATTTATTTTAGATGCCCTAATGAAAAGTTTGGGAGAAGTTGTGGATATTTATAGTAGGCTCTTGGCATTTGAAGAGTGACCATTTGCATTGTCCATTGTTTGAGAGTGACCCTAAGGGTCAATGCTACTAATTATGTGTAATAGTGACTTTTTAAAATTTCAGAATATTATGGGGGTACAAACGTTTTGGTTACATGAATTACTTTTGTACAGTTTGAGTCGGAGTTATAAGTGTGTTCATCACCCAGATAGTGTGCATTATACCTGTTAGGTGTGAATTTCCCCATCCCCTCCTCCCCACTCCCACCTGTATGATTTCCATTGAATTTTACTATCATATGTACACATGAGTGTTCATCATTTAGTTCCAGTGATAGTGAGTACATGTGGTGTTTGTTTTTCCATTCTTGCAATACTTCACTTAGGAGGATGGTCTCCAGTTCCATCCAGGTTGTTACAAAATGTATTAGTTTACCAATTTTTTTATGGCTGAGTAGAACTCCATGGTATACATGGTATACATATACCACATTTTATTAATCCACTTATGGATTGATGGGCACTCGGGTTGTTTCCACATCTTTGCAATTGTGAATTGTGCTGCTATAAATATTCAAGTGCAAGTGTCTTTTTTATAAAATGTCTTTTTTTCCCTTGTGCAAATATCCAGTAGTAGGATTGCTGGATCAAATGGTAGGTCTACCTTAAGTTCTTTGAAGTATCTCCATACTACTTTCCATAGAGGTTGAACTAGTTTGCAGTCTCACCAACAGTGTGTAAGCGTTCCTTTCTCTCTGCATCCACGCCAGCATCTGTTCTTTTGGGACTTTTTGATAAAAGCCATTCTCACTGGAGTTAGGTGGCATCTCTTCATGGTTTTTATTTCCATTTCCCTGATGATTAGAGATGTTGAGCATTTTCTCATGTTTATTGGCCATTAGTTTATCTTCTTTTGAAAAACTTCTATTCATGTCTTTTGCCCACTTTTTAATGGGGTTGTTTGATGTTTTCTTGCTAATTTGCTTTATTTCTTTGTAGATGCTGCTTATTAGCCCTTTATCAGATGCATAGCATGCAAATGTTTTCTCCCATTCTGTAGGTTGTCTATTTGCTCTATTGATTGTTTCCTTGGCTGCGTGGAAGCTTTTTAATTTAATCAGGTCCCATTTATTTATTTTTGTTGTTGCTGTGATTGCCTTTGGGGTCTTCTTCATAAACTCTTTGTTTAGGCTGACATCTATGAGAGTTTTTCCAACTTCTTCTAGAATTCTTATAGTTTCATGCCTTAGATTTAAGTCTGTTATCCATCATGAATTAGTTTTTGTGAGAGATGAGAGGTGCGGATCCTATTTCAGTCTTCTACATGTGGCTATCCAATTTCCCCATTTGTTGAATAGGGATTCTTTTCCCCAGTGTATGTTTTTGTCTGTTTTGTCAAAGATCAGATGGCAATATGAGGATGGTTTTATATCTGGGTTCTCTGTTCTGATCCATTAGTCTATGTCTCTGCTCTTGTGCCAGTACCATGCTGTTTTGGTTACTATAACCTTGTAGTATAGCTTGAAGTCTGATAAAGTGATGCTTCCCAATTTGTTACCTTTGCTTAAGGTTTCTTTGGCTATTCAGGGTCTTCTTTGGTTCCATATGAAGCATAGAATTATTTTTAATTAATATTATTTTAATTATTATTTAATTAATATTATTTTAAATTATTTTTTAATTAAATTAAAAAAATCTATCTCCTAAGGTTGTGGTGAGGATTAAATGAGATGATGTGTTTAAAGCCCTACCCAGGTGAGTTGAGCCCTCTGCCAGGCCCTGGTGGGAGAAACTCACTGACCACCTGTGTTTCTATCAGAGCCTGAGCGAATCACTATAGGGTAACAGATGGTACTATGTGTCCCCCCTTACATTTTTACACAGGTCACAGTGCAGTGGGGAGAAGGAGGCCTTGGCTCCCAGGGTCCCAGCTCTGCTGTTCCCTCTGGGTGATCTTGGCAAGTTCCCCTGTCTGGGCCTCAGTCTGCCCAGCTGCAGAGTGAAGGATGTGCTAGGCCATTGGTTCTCAGCATGTGGTCCATGGACCATCCACAGCATCTGGCAATTTGTTAGAAATGCAAATTCTTTGCCCGCCTCCGAACACCCCAGACCTACTATATCAGAACCTCTGGAAATAGGGCCCAGCACTATTTTATCAAGTCCTGACAATGGCTCTGATGCACACTCAAATTTGGGACCCACTGGCCTGGATGCTAAGGCCCCTTCCTGCTCACACATCCAATCCTCTGGGTGAAATCTGGGTTACAGTGCTGGTCCGGGGTGGGTATCACAGCAGGGTACTGTGTAGCCTGGGGGTGGCTGGTGGGGCATAGAAGAGGCAGGAGCAGGGGGATGTGGCAGGGAGGAGGGTCTGGTGTGGGGAGGAACAGCCAGCTTTGGGCAGCAGCATCCCCTTTCCTCCTCCCTGCCCACCCACACTCCTCCCTCTCTCCCTCCCAGGGGCCCTCTAGCCCTCCCGTGAGCATAGGTAGGAAAACTGAATCTGTCCTCTCTGATTCTCCTCCCCTGGTGCCAGCCAGTGTTCATGGGAATGTCCTTTTCTCTCCTGCCCCACCTCTGGGGAACTGTTTTGAAAAGGAGAGCCCGTGAGACCTCTAGTGGCCAGGGATACCAGGAGCCCAGGGCCTGTGTCTACGGTCCAGGTGTGATGGTTTAAATCTGACCATTTTTAGGGAGGACACCTGGGCTCCACACCTGCTCTGACCTCAAAGCCAAGCCTGAAATTATATGCAGACGCTCCACCCAAACCACACCTGCAGGGGGGAGGTGGAGGCTGGACACAGAGCTTCCTGGCCTGCCCGCCCCGCTGGGGAAGGCTGCAGAATAATCTTGAGAGCAATCCTTGTAGCCTGGCTGCCTGCACCTCAGCAGGGCTTGTTTACCCAGTGCTCAGTCTTTAGGAAAACAAGCCCTGAGGTCAGTTTTCCTTTCAAGACCACCAGGAGGTGTGTTAACTCCAGCTCACACAAACCCAGATTCTCCCCGTCAGCCCTGGTCAAATTTGGATTTGGGCAAGGGGCTGAACCTGGGAATCTAGAGGGCCACATGTGGCCTTGAGGCCGCAGGTTACCTACCCTGCTAGGTTCAACTCTGCACAGAGAGGTTAAGTAAGTTGCCTAAAGCCACCCAGCAATTTAGTGGTGGGTCCGCAGCTGGAGCAGGGGCTCCCAGACCCCCGATAGGAGCCCCACCCCACACCATACCTTACCTCTGGTAATACCACTTAAACCCTGAAAAGTATTGCCCTAGATTAGGCTGCATTCTTGTTGCACCTGGCTCTTTTGTAAACCCTGAAATTGTGCAAAGAGGAGAGCCCAGGGCTTAGGATAAGAAACCACCACGCAGGAGACTTGAACAAGGTGTGCCCGGGTTTCTGTAGCCTCCCAGCTTAGTGCCAAAGACAGACAGATCTCAACAGCCCAAGGGCTGGGATGGGATCAGGGGCTTTGGGCAAAAGCACAAGGATGAACCCCGAGGGGAGATTGTTGCCTGGAGAGAGTGGGTGTGAGATTAAAATGCAATCCAGTATCAGAAAAGGTTGCCGCACCATCAAAGAGCTAAGGCCAGAATGCTGACTTAGGGGGAAGCACCTTCCTAGCAAGTCCATATTCTAGTATGTGAGATAAGCCCGGGATAAAGAGGGGGGCTCGGAGCATGTGTGTGAAAAGAGGCTTGGGAGGGCAGGGGGAGGCCTTTCAGGACACTGCTCCTTCCCCGTCTCTCTAATCCAGGTGAGTAGACATACCTGTTTGGGGTGGGGCAAGAGTTGAAGGGAGATCCTAGCATGGGCCCCATTTGTGGGATTTGACTCCAAGGCACTAGGGAGCCTCAGCAAGTTCTGGAGGAAAGGGTAGCAGAGGGTTAGGATTGACCCTTGTGCTCTGCATTGCAGGCAGGACAAGCTGAAAATCCACATGCGGAAGCACACGGGGGAGCGGCCCTACCTGTGCATTCACTGCAACGCCAAGTTCGTGCACAACTACGACCTCAAGAACCACATGCGCATCCACACGGGCGTGCGGCCCTACCAGTGCGAGTTCTGCTACAAGAGCTTCACGCGCTCCGACCACCTGCACCGCCACATCAAGCGCCAGAGCTGCCGCATGGCGCGGCCCCGGCGCGGCCGCAAGCCCGCAGCCTGGAGGGCCGCCAGCCTGCTGTTCGGGCCCGGCGGCCCGGCCCCCGAGAAGGCGGCCTTCGTGATGCCGCCCGCACTGGGCGAGGTGGGCGGCCACCTGGGCGGCGCCGCCGTGTGCCTCCCGGGCCCCAGCCCGGCCAAGCACTTCCTGGCAGCGCCCAAGGGCGCCCTGAGCCTGCAGGAGCTCGAGCGGCAGTTCGAGGAGACGCAGATGAAGCTGTTCGGGCGCGCCCAGCTGGAGGCCGAGAGGAACGCGGGGGGCCTGCTGGCCTTCGCGCTGGCCGAGAACGTGGCCGCCGCGCGGCCCTACTTCCCGCTGCCCGACCCCTGGGCCGCGGGCCTGGCCGGCCTCCCCGGGCTCGCCGGCCTCAACCACGTGGCCTCCATGTCCGAAGCCAACAACTAGGCTGGTCCTGGCCCACCCCAGCCCCCCAGCCCTGTCCCCTCTCCCGCCAGGCCCACTCTGCCCCACCCGGCGGGTCTGAACTTTTTATTTTAAAAACACAAAGGGAAAATGAAAAAAATATATGTATCAGCAGCAAGGGCATTTTCTGGGCCTTCTCAGGCAGCTGCCTCCCTTTTTGCTGGTGTCTGAGATGGGCGTCTCCTCCGGAAGGGCCTGGAGCCCGAGCCCCCTCTCCCTGGCTGTCTCTCTGCCTCTCCCACAGAACTTGCACGGCCCATGCCACCGAGGAGGGCCACACGCTGCGTGCCCGGGAGCACTTTGGAGCTGTGTGGGCTATTAGGAGGTGGGTTGCTTGGCCTGGAAACGAACCAGGTGGAGCGGGGATGAGGGTGGGCCCTGCCAGCACTGCTCTGAGGGGTCGTTTGCCAGTCCCCAGCAGTCCCAGGGTCCTTCAGAGAAATGCCCACCTGCCACATAGACAGAAACACCCTATTGGCAGGGAGGCCTCCCAGAGACAAGACCCTCCTGACAGTTTTTCCCTTACCTGTCCTGTGACCTTGGATAGGTCAGGCCTCTGTACCTGGGTGTCACCCTGCTATGGAAGGCGGGCTGGTAATTTAGGTTCTCCCCCCGCCCCCGTCCCCCCCAAAGAGAACCCTGAAGAGGATAGAGCTTTGCACTCCCAAATCCCTGGTGAGACAGTTTATTTTCCTGGACTTAGTGTTATCACGTCCACCTCTATATTAGCATATTAGCATAGGTGGAACTAGCCAAGAGTGGCGGGAGGTTGGGGGCCTCATTGCCTGACGGTAGCGCACAGGCAGCTCTGGGAACTCGACCTGCTGCCTGCTTTCCGGGCGGGTCCCTGTTCACCTCTGGACCCCATCTCCACACGCCCTCTCCAGTGCTGCACAGAGTCTCTTGGGATGCCTGGGGCCAACATCAAAGGGACGGGGGCCACTTCTTAACACCTGGTGACTGCCTCTCTTCACCTGATTCCTGAAAACAGAAAAAACGCCTGGCTTCCCAGAGTTAATGTTTGCTTTTCGAGTTGTGGGTTCCTCCAGGCCTTGGCATTGCTGGCAGTTGCCTCCTCTGCTGCGTTTGAAACCCCTCAGCTCCTTCCTCCCCACTCTGGGGGTGAAGGAGGAGTGTGTGGCTCCCCAATTTTGACTAAAGGGCTCTGTTAGGACTGACACACGTTCTCCTGGCTCTTGAGTTTGTAGCAGATCGTGAACAGGAAGACAGCTATGCTGGCCCGGTGCCTTCCTGACCGTCTCTCCCCGCCCCTGCCCTCCCCTTGCCTCCTCTTCCCTCCCTGCTGAGCTTACCTTGGTCTCTCAGCAGCCCAGAGAGGAGGAGAGTCCATCCGCAGAGAGGGCCCAGGGCTGGAGTCCCCAGTCCCCATACTGTGGGCACAAGAGACTTCAGCTCTTCCTGTCGCCTTGGCTTTTTCCTGAGCAAACACACAAAACAACAAAAAGGCCAGGGAAGAGCACAGACTCTGTCCCTCTCACAGGTCCTCAGGAGAGACCCTCCTCACACCAGCTGCCATTTCAGCTTTAGACACTCCGGTCCTTGGAAGTCCTCTGCCTGGGCGGCCACCTCTCAGATTCCCGTCTCCATTTCAGACACTTGCCTCCGGGACCCACCAGCCGACGTGCCCGTGTCCCCCCATCAGCCGAGGGATTGGGGCTGAACCAAACTTTCAAAGGAAAAATGAACAAATTGGAATCCAGTGGTGTTGGGGCTTTTGTCTTTATTTTGTAAAGGTAATGACTTCTTATAAACTCAATTTTTCAGATGACTGGTTAGTTCTTTTTGTTTTTTCTTGCTGCAGTTTGGAGTTGTACATTGTAAAATATCCAAAGATGTTGAGTACTGTATGATCAAGAACTTGAAGCAAATGGGTTGTGGGGGGAGGAGTCGTCGTGTTTTTATTTTCTTTCTTTTTTTTTTTTTTCTTTTTTTTCCTTTTTGACGTTTCAATTTCCCTGTCTGTCTATGGGAGAACTTTGGAATTTTTTCTATTTATAACTCCTTTTTTATGTGATTGCTCTATGTAAAATGACACTCAACAAAGTTTGCCTTAGTGATTCAAGGGACAATCTTCCATAACTTTGGTTGCACGCCGCATCCCGCCGAGAAAAACTCTCAGCTAATTTTTCTGGCCTATTTATTAAACAGTATTAATTGACTTGATTAAATTACATTGAGAGTTGCACTTCTGTGAGATAGGACTTCTGGAAGTTCACAGGACAGCAACAAGCCAAGCCAATCTTAAGGTTTTGACTCTTGGGTGTCATAAACTTAAAATAATGTCAAAGGCACCTTTACCAAAACCACAAGTCTTTGATCCTTATTTAATAATTTTTGAAGGACGGTGTCTTAGGTAAAAGCAAGCTATGCTGGCCTGACTCCCGGCTCCCTGGTTAACTTTGATTGTTCCCTTCCAGTTCTCACCTGAGTCAGCAGTGGGCGTTGCGTGGGCGGTGTGGGCAGAACTCGATTCTGCGGTAGTCTCTTACCTGTCAGCCTCGTGAGGGACTTTGGGGCACCTGTGGGCCTGAGTGCAAGGTGTGTGCCCGTGGCGTGTGAGCGGGGAGTGTCACGGGTTGCTGACTTTCAACACAGCCATCCCGCCGGCTCCCTGGCCTGGCTGCGGGCGTGGCCTCCTTCCTCCTGTGCCCTGGCGCTGGACTTGGGCTTCTCTCCCTTTCTTCACCTGAGCCTCTTCCCGAACAGAGGACAGCAGATCCTGAAAGAAGGAAGGAAATACACGTCTCTCATCCAAAGGGGTCAGCTCTACTCAGAAGCCAAGCACAGACTCAGTAAAAGTATTCTTTGAACTGCGTTTCTGGACACCCCAGAGTTACCCCGGGGCCCCTTTCTGTCTCCGATTCCCTTCCTTGCTCTAGTAGGTGCCTTCCAGCCAGCATTTCTCGGTACAGAGAAAAGGACGGATGTGGGTTTCAAATCGGGACTCCCCTGGGCTGTGTCCTCAGTGCCATCACCGCTCCCCTCTGGTCCTCACTTCCCTCCCTCTCGTAAGAAAGGAAATTGAGTGTATCGGGGCGTCTCCAAGTTCAACACCTAGACTCCCCTCGGCAGAGGGCGCAGCCCATGGGTGGACTAGAGGTGGAACTCTAAAGAAATAGCCTGCAGTAGCCTTCCCGTAGTGTGAAACTCCCTTGAAGTCTCCTGCTTTGGCTTTGAACTTCACGCTTCTACATTCTATTACACACATATATACATTTGTCTTAACATAAAAATATTGTCTTGAACTACCTGCCAGTCAAATTGCTTGCCCCTTCCCCAGAAACTTACTGTGAAGTCAGAGTGTTCCTTGGCTGCCTGCAGCTTTGGGGGAACCCCTCTCCCAGCCCTGCTCACGGCCAAGGGCTTGAGGCTGAGCATAGCCCAGAGCAAGAAACATAAGGGCAGGTGCTCGTCCGAATTCCAGTCGGCTCAGGCGTTCTAGGGGAATGGTTTTACCAAAAGTGTACAGATTCCAGGAGGCACCCGAGAGCTCAAATGGAGGAAGATAACCTCCTAACACCTGGAGGTGTCCTAAAGAGGAATGAGGTCCCTTGTGAGGGGTGTGCTCTCAGTCATGGGAGGGGTTCAACTCTACCTTTCAAGAATGCTGGAGAGGAGATTCTGCATGGGAAGGAGGGCTTTCTAGATGGTCTGTGGGCCCCTTCCATCTATTTTGTGAAAAGGTGAACGTATATCCCCACGTGACCACAGACGGACTGTGCCGGGGGCGGGGGCAGCAAGTGAAAAAGCAGACTTTAGGCGCATTCACAAAGCTCGGCTTGGTGGCCCAGGGCTGCCTGACCCTTCTCCCCAACCAGTGACCTACAGCAAATCAGGGCCAGGGAAATGGGACTCCGTAGAAAAGGCCCTGAGTCTTATTTAGAGCCCCTGAACACGTGACAAGGGAACAGGTGCACCAACAGGAAGTGAGACTCTCACCTTGCACCTTTATCTGACCCAGAACCTGCCCCCACCGGGAAGGACAAACCCCTTGACAGACACACACTCTCCTGGGGCCTTGTGGGCTCCTTCTCCCTGAGGGCGCCGGCTTCACAAGGGAGGGTAAGCTGCCACGGCCCCTGGTCTGAGAGTCAGTCGCTCAGCCAGAAGCAGAGAGCCGGGGGGCACAGGGGACCCTGCAGGAGGGAAATGCAGCTCAACACATGTGCGGAGGAACAGAGGCCCCTCCAGGGACCTGGGACACCCCGGGACAAATCCTGGAATGGAGGAGGTTTGTCTCCAGCGACCCCCAACTCCCAAACCCCCCAGCGTTCTCCTTTTCCCTCTCCTGGTGCCCTTCTTACCCCACCTGCCCCTCAGCGGGTGGGCGCCCTTCCTTTCTCTCTGTCCTCCCCTCTGCCCAAACCTGCCCTGGAGAAGAGGCCCTGCCGGAGTCCCCAAGCATGAATGTGACTCACTGGCTCCCTCTCCTGGCCTTTGCAGCCCCTGCACCACCCTGGCAAAGCAACCTCAGGTCTCCAGCAGCAAGCAAGCGTGGCCTCTTTGGGCAGAGGGGCCTGGAAGTCACACCAGTGGGTCGTCACCTGCTCCCACCCATCTCTCCCCTGCCCCACCTAGCTTCCTGGCTCCGGCAGGGACCGGGAATGCCGAGGCTAGCACGTAGCCGCTTTCCCTCCCCTCGAGTTTGAAGGCTGAGGACTGAGTCAGACACGCGTTTCCACAAATTGATGGAAGGATTCCCTGGCGGTGGGGGGGGGTCCTGCTCCTCTTCCCTCCTTGCCACACCCAGGGCAGGGGCTGCCATGACCTTGAGTGGCAACGCCCAGGTGGTGTAAACCAAAATATCTGGGCCCAGAAAGGATCTGACAAATAAAGACAAAACATCTCAAATTTGTCTGGGAAAACCTGGAATCTGATCACTTTATCACGCCAGACACACACACACTCTCTGTCATCAGAGGAGTGGTGCACAGGCTGATATCATCTCTCCTTGTAACAATAGGAGACACGGCAGTGCATGAACAAGACCCGGCAAAGCCATTTCCCCGCAAGTCTCCCTGCTGGGATATTTATGACGCACGCTGGCGTTTTCATCCTTGCAGTTCCTCTCTTTAACCATGAACTCTGACCCTGACAACAAAAACAAAACAACAAACAAATGGGTTTCCAGAATAAGGAAGGAAGATAGAGTGAGTCAAAGCCCTTTCCTGTGTTCCTCTAAAAATTAATGAATTAAGCACGAACCCTCTGAGTACATAGGTGCTTCATGCCTCTCAGAGGACTCTCACACCCATCCATCATCTGGTTTTACAAGGCACATAGCAGCGCCCCCGTTTGTATCAGTTGGGGTTCTTAGTTAAACACCAGAACCCACTCCAGGTAGCTTAAATAGAAAAGACATTAAGTGTCTTACAGAATTTTCACAAAGCCCAGAAAGTCAGGCTTGCAGAGCCACCAAGATCAGTTGTGCAGGTTGCATACTGCACAACACCACCTCATTTGAGATGCCATTCACACCCTTGACAGATTTGTAGATTTGTCACACAGTAGATTTGATATGATGATAATTCTCCAGCAGATGGCAGTAAAGTGTCTCAAAGGGGTGCCCTGGTCTAATTTGCACAAAGTCACTAAATGGACAAGGGGCAGGACGTTGGCTGGAAACCAAGAAGCAGGGGGCGGGGGGGGGGGGAAACTCCCCAAACCACAGAGCATCAGATTCCTCCAGTAGAGACTGGGTTTGCTGATGCCGCTAGGCACAGACCCCCCAGCTCAGGCTTTGGACACTGAGACTCTGTCCCTGTGGCCCACTCTCTGCCACCATCCTCCCTGGAGCACGGATTCCACAGTCTGCACTTCCTCTTTTGCTCTCTGCAGCGTGGAGTCCAGCGCTGCACATCTGGTCGGAGGCGCCCAAGCCCCACGTCTCAGCCTGACTGCAGCCGGCTGGGAGAGTAGGCTCCGGCTCTGGCCTGAGAAGGAACTCTGCATGCAGAAGAGTTCTGGGAATGCTGGTGGCCTCAAACATGTCACATATCCATGCAGTGTTTTGCAGGTGAGAGGCTTGAAGCTCAGTGAGGCAAAATGATGAGGACAGGTGTAGGAAAAGGGCAAAGTCACACCCGCAGGAGGGCAGTGTCTTCTGAGTGGCAGGTGTCCAAACGCTTATCTGTTCCCTCGTCATTGAGACCTCCAACACTACACCGTTCCCTCTGGCTGATTTCCCACAACACCTATGGTGTCCCCACAAACCAGCCCGAGTCCCGATGGAAATCACGGAGGGGAGGATGGCTCAAGCCCTTCACTGTGCCCCTGGGAGCTGCACTGAATATTCTCCCACCTGAAGGTCGGTCTCTCCATGAGTGGGGACAAGTGACAGAGGTGGGGTAACTAGCTGGACACTGAGATATTCTGATGTTTAAAATTTCTTTCCCTGGGGCAAGGCTGTAGGCCCTGGTGAAATTTAATCATAGCCTCCAACTTTATTTTATTTGGACATCAAAGACAAGTGTGTCTCTAATCTTCTCAGTGAGACGTGCATGAGAAAGAGAGCCCAACAAAAGCACTACATGCAGGGATTTGTATAGGCTATTCATTCTCCTGCAAATGCATCAGCCAAGGTTCTTGTATATAAGTGATGAGAGACCAACTCTAAAGCAGAAAGGGGATTTATTTAAAGGATACTGTGAGCCGGGTGCAGTGGCTTGCACTGCCTTTGGGAGGCCAAGGGAGAAGGATTGCTTGAGCTAGGAGTTTGAGACCAGCCTAGGCAACATAGCAATACCCTGTCTCAAAAAAAAAAAAAAAAAAAATTAGCTGAGCGTGGTGGCACGCACCTGTAGTCCTGGCTACTTGGGAGGCTGAGGCAGGAGGATCCCTTGAGACCAGGAGTTTGAAGCTGCAGTGAGCTATGATTGGGCCACTGCACTCCAGCCTGGGTGATAGAGCAAGACTCTATCTCAAAAAAAAAAAAAAAAAAAAAAAGATAATATAGCTCAGAAGACTAACAGGAAATTGGAAAGCCAGTCTCAGAAAGCAGGCAGTGACTAAACGAGGCAGGACATCAGTGAAACTGTCCAAGATCATGCCCCAGGTCTTCCTAGGGGACTGCCCCTGGCAGCACCAGGAGCTGCCACTCCATGACTATTGTCTCGTCTGTGCACCGCTCTCTCCAGATGCAAAGTCCCCGGTAGGAGCAGCCCAGTAGCCAAGGCATAGGTCTCCAACCTTTAGCTGCCAAGAGACTGGAGATAAGATAAAGGAGACTGAAAAAGATATTCCTGGCCCTCTTAGCTTCTGCCGCACACTAATAATGCTCATTTAACGGAAATGTCTTTACACATAGGCGTGTGACTGAATGCAGGATAACCAAAAAGCAGCGAAGGTTGACTATAGTCAGAGTGCTTTTCCTAAGCAAAATGGTCATTTTCTGTTATTCTCATCTGTTTATAGAAGAAAGAAACATCATTACAGCTTCTGATGCCAATAACAGTGTCTAACCCTTTTATATTTTACATGTTTCAAAGAGTCTGACATAGATAATTAGAGTTTTATATTTCAACGTTTCTTATTTATGATTTGGGGATTTTGAAAATTTCCTTTATCATCTATCATTTTCAATCCTTGTTGATCTCCGCTAAAGGTAGCCTGATGGTGTTACCAGGGATTAGGAGGCTGGTTTCTAAGCCTTTCTCTGCCACAGATTCTCCATGCAGCCTTGAGGAAGTCACCTGAGTCTCTCTGTGTAGGGACAGGGGTGAGGTTGGCGGGGATATGGGAACTCTCTCCCCTTTCCACTCAATTTTACTGTGAACATAAAACTGCTCGAAAAAAATATAGTTAAACAAATTAGTGTGATAAAGAATACACGAGTGCCTAACATTTCACTAAGTCATTCAACAGACATTTACTGAGTGCCTACTATGCGTCTGAATTTATAGATAAACAGCAAGAGGAAAGTAGGTATTTCTTTTCTTGCTAGAGTGAGACTTGGGAGCCCACGAGCTGGCGAGAATCTCCGCGCCCCCCCCCCCCCCCGGGGAAAGATGAACCGCCGGGTAGGTCGCCGCGACTGGTGCGCGGGTGTAGACGGACGGGCGATGCGGAGGGTCCCGGCGCCGACCCCTGGAGCAGAGGCAGCAGCGGGAGCGGCGGGACGAGCGAGCTGGGCTGGCAGGCGGGGTGCCGGGGAGGAGGCTCAGAAAGGGCCCTCGAAGCAGAGTCCGCGCCCAGCGGCGAGGAGGAGGAGGGAAAGAAGAAGGAGGGTGGAGGGGAAGAGGGAGGGGAAGGCGGAGGGGAGGGGAAGGAGGGGAGGGCGGGGCCAGCAGGCGCTCCCCGCCCCGCCGCCAGCCCCAGCGCCCCCGTGTGGCCGCCTTCCGCACTGCGCCGCGCGGGGAACAAAGCCCGCGGCGGGGCGGGGCCGGCTGGGAGGTGGGATCGGATCACCGGGACCCCCCGGAGGACTGACGCCCCGAATAAAAGCAACTGTGCCTCTAGACACGCTGCAGATTACTCGGAAGGGGACAAGCAGGGAGGGGGGAAGCAGGGAGGGGAGGAGCGCTGTGACTCAGGTCACCCAGCCCAAAAGCTCCAATCTAAGCGCCGAGCGGGCTGAGATCCGAGTTTGCGGGAGAGAGGGAAGAGCACACTGCTATGGAGCCCGAGCTTCGGTTCCTTCCACGGGGTCCGGCACAACCGTGCTAGGGGAGAGCCCAGAGGGTGGTGGCCTCAGATGTCCCACCCTCGGAGAGGCAGAGAAGCACTGGGCGGGGGGAGGTTCCTGCCCCCGGACTCACGTGCACACAATCAACCGGGAGATGACTCTCCCCTGTCCAGGACCCCCACCACCCCCTCACACTGCTCAGGGACTCCTTGGTTTCTACCATCTCCTGCTCTCAGAGGCTACCCTTGCTCAGTGCCACTGTCCTTATGGGCAGGAGGAGGAAATGCCACTTCCCCAAATAAAACAAAACCCAGAGCTGCCCAAGTTGGCAACAGGAGAAGGCCCTTGTGAGGACAGGCCGTGGGCGCCACCACTCCTGCTTCTATGCTCTGGCCGAGCTGGGCATAGGGCCCTCTTTCCCAGAACCTTCCTGCCTGGCGTTGGCCAGGGGGTCAGGGGTAAGGGAGGCGAAACAGATGCAGACCCTCCTGAATCTAGACGCTCTGCCTTCGCAGACAACAGCCTGTCCGCTCAGCTCCCTGGGCCCATTCACCTTTGCCCACTTCCCAGTGGGGGCCACAGCAGGTCCCCTTTCCACTTCCCAAGGCCAGTCCCAAGAAGCAAAAGTACAGAGAAACTCCTGGGAGCACCCACCTTTTCTCCAGAGACTGACACTCTGCAAGATGGCCTTGTAGACCGTCTCCCTCTTGTACAGGAGCCGGAGAGCCTAAGCAGTTAGTTCCCCCTGAAACCTGCCTCCCACCCCTGCTTCTTAGCTTCTATACAAGCACCTTCCTCTGGTGGTGGTTTTCTCAAAATTACTACCCAGGCCTCAATACTTGCTAAGGCCCTGCTGAGGCTGTAACTTGCAAGCTTTAAATGAACCACCTGCACAGTGTGGTTAACAGTTGATTAAACACAGGCGTTGTGGTCATTTGCATTATTGCTGTGGACTCTTAGACATCAGGCCTAATGACCAACTTTCTTGGGGAAATCTGTCTTGATTTATATATTCTAGACCAGGACAAATGTTTTCTTTAAGGGCCCAGATAAGAAATATCATGGGCTCTGCAGACCATACAGTTTCTGTTGCAACTAGTCAACGCTGCCCTTATGGTAAAAGCAGCCACAGACCATAGTCTGTGGTCTTTGAATGCATGTGGCTGTGTTCCAATAAAACTTTATTTATAAAAACAAGCATCGAGTGCCTTAGATCACTTACCCCTGTTTTAGACCTACAATGTGTATTTTGGCATCATGACTTAATTGTGTGGACCTCAGCTTGGCCTCAGAACATCTGGGTGGCAAGGCCAGGCCTGTGTCTCATAGCTGGGTGACCCCTGAACTTCATTTTCCTCACCAAAAAATGAGAGCAATCATGGATATAGCAGATGAAGGAGATCACTCAGACACCACATTCTTTAGGCCTCTGTTGTGAGCTGAAATTAGCATAAGAGTTAAATGCTCTCCGGAGCACGTTTATAAACTCTGAAGTGCTCTACATTTATAAATTGCCCAGTGTGAGTTTGAGGACCATCTGAGGGCTAAATCACATGGGAAAGAGGGCAAAAGGTCCTGGTAGACCAGCCTGGAGCTCTGTGCTTGACCTGATAGGTCCCCGCAGAAGCCGAAGCCTTGAGAATATCATTACCTGCTTTCTTGCCTTCTTAGGAATACTGTTTAACAAGCTGATGATCCGTTGCAGCTCTTTAATTGCTCCATGCTTCAGTTTCCGCCTTTCGGCTCCAGTGGAGCTGCCTGCAGCTGCAGGCAGAAGTTCTTTCCAGAGCTGTTGCAATAGTGAGCAGAACGAGGTCCCCTGTGATGTGGCCGACCTCAGGCCCTGGACCTAACACCTCCTGCCCAGCTTGATCATTTGTGTCACTCCATCTTACAGCACCGCGAGGCTGTAAGGAAGATGGGGACTGGGCTGTCTCTTTGCATCATTCATTCCTCTTTGGGGCTGGGGACCCAGGCAGGTGCTTCAGAGGGGCTGTGCCGGCACCAGCTCCTCTGAGAAGCACACTGGACTGGTGCCCTCCCTTTCACACGGGCTGGGCCGTCGGAGCTGCAGGGTTCAGGCTACATGGGCAGTTGGGCACCACTCCAGGGGCTTCTGTGTCATTTCCCAGCAAGCTTCAAGCAACAGAAGTTGTTAGGTGGGGCAGACTTTTAAAGGCCCAGCCTCACTGGGGACCCATCACAGCCTTCTGCTCTGGGACTCACGTTCTCACAGTTTTGCCTAACCTCAGAGGGTTCTGCACTCCCAGCAGACGAAGATCCTCAGTTCTAGGCCCACACGCTGATTTTACAGATGAGGAAACTGAGACCCGGAGAAGGGAGGGACAGGCTCTGCCAGGAAGCAACACTAGTTCTAGACTCTGGGACTCTCCCAGTCCGCCGTGGCAGGCAGCTTCTTACATCAGCGTTAATTACATGTTACTTATTGAGTCCCCTCCCTACTCTTCCACACCCCACTGTATCAACAAGACAGCTGCTTGGACCCTCCTGGAAGTAGGGCCCAGCACATTGGGTCTCAGAGCTGTTCGCAGAGCCCTGGGGAGCGGGGCTGCCCTGCGTGAAGACAGAGGGTCTGTCCTCACCTCCCTGGGACCAAGGTGGGCCCCACAGTGGAGCAAAGAAAAAGGTTAGGTCACTGAGAGCAGCCTTCCCAGCCTGGCCCCCTTGCTCTGCCTCTCCAAAGGGAGGTGGCAGGAGGCGTCAGCCATTGAGGGAGCCTGCAGGGTCCAGCTCCCCAGGCCCTGAGGCACGATGACCTCATCAGGCATTTCCAGCTTTTATGATCTGCCAGCAAGGCCAGCAAGTGACGCAGGCCGACCTCCCCTGGCAGCATGTTCTCGCGGGCAGTAGGTGGTGATCTCACCCCTGCTGGAATGCCACTGCCATTCGCATACCCCTGGCCAGGCCACAGGCCACCGGGCACAGGCCCGGGCACTGAGCAGGGGCCAGAGGGAGTGGAGTGGCCCAGATGAAGAGAAGGAGTCAGCAGGTGAGCTGAGGACGTCACCCAGGAGGCCAGAAACTGGAGCTGGGAGGCAGAGAGAGCTCAGGCCTAAGGAGATCAAAGAGTGGGTTTGAAGTGAGTAAAAGTGAGTGAGACAGTTGCCCAGTGGTCCTCCCGCTTGGAATCCCCAGCGTGGCCCTCGGGGGCACCTTCAGCTGCTGCTCACTCTCCGCTTGCCTTCCTCAGCTCTGGGATCCCACACAACCCATGTCCCCCTGTCCCCACGCCTGCCACACACGCACAAACACGGCCTATGCATCTGGGCGGCAGATCACTAGTACTGAGTTCCAATCTTGGATGGGACACCTGATAATGGAATGACCTTGGACACCTTACTTTTTCTCTCTGAGCCTCAGTTTCTTTGCAAAATGGGAATAACACCAACTGTGTCTCCACAGGGCTATGGGGAGCCCATAAATGAGGCAATGCATGGTGCCTGCAAGGGGACACGTGCTCAGAAAAGGGTAGTTATTGCTGTTACTGAGCATATTGTTACTGAGGTAGCATCTGTCTGCCTCACTGGACTTTGAACACTTCAAGAAATTATAATATTATTCCTGTTATTACAAAAGACACAACTGAGGTTCAGAAAGTGTAAACAGCTACTCAAAGTGACACAGCCAGTAGATCACAAAGTCAAGGTTTACACATGATATGTCACTGCTCACAGCCCCACAGGTCACTGAGCTCCAGTGTTTTGGACTCAGTTATACAGGTAGGTATTAATATTAACTCAGCACATTTTAACTGAGTGCTTACTGTCTACCCGACCCTCACCTAGATACCGTCTACATGCAAGGAAAGAAGAGATGATCGGGAAGAGCTACTAACACATAATCATTTATGTAAATGTAAATAAATGGGAAAAACTTCAAAATTATGATGTAATAAAATGACATGAGATTTCATCAGATGGAAAAATCATTTTTATAATTGTATAAAACAAAATACATAACAAGTCATTTTTTCCTCTGGGTATAGTAGTAATAATATAGGCTAAGTTGCTGTAACATAGACCCACCACCGCAATGGATTAAATAAGATTTGTTTCTCTATAATAGTATAGAGGTGAGTGGCCCAGACTAGCAGGACAGCTCTGTTCCACAAGGGCATTCAGGGATCCAAGTTCTAGCCATCTTTTTGCTCTGCCATCCCCCAAGGTAAGGGTTCTCAGCCTGGAGTCCAGGTTGAGATAGAACTCAAAGGGATTTGCAAACTTGCATAGAAAAAAATTACATCTGTAGTTTCAAAAACTTCTACATGAAATTCATCATTTCCTTCAATTGTGAATGTGACAATAAACCACCGTAATAATAGCAGGATCCAGGATTTTGTTGCCAATAGAAATCACGAAGATTTTCATATCACATTACAATGTTGAAGATAGCTCAAAATATCATTTCGTGTTTATGCTATTTTAGAATTATAGTTGTTGTCAGCCCTGCTGCTAGATTTTTTATTTAATGTTAATAAAGAAATAAATTTTTACTATGTCACACATGCATATGTTTGTGTGTTTCAGTTATTTTGATATCTGTATTTTAATACAATTGGGGTTTTTTGTAATCTTATGTATTTTATTTTATGCATTTACAAAAGCATCCCGGTAAAGTCCATAGGCTTCAGCAGACTGCCAAGGGAGTCTATGACACAAACACATTAGAGACCCCTGCCCCAGGGGGTCGCCCTCACGGGCATGGTCAAAGCGGAGTCCCTGCACGTTTGTGATCCAGCACACGGAGTCCAGAAAGAGAAGGAGGGAAGGGTAAGCTGTTTCTGTCTAGGTGAGGGATGCGAAACTTGCCCCTATCATTCCACTCACTTCCTATTTGTGAGAACTTGGTCATGTGGCCACACACAGCTCACTGCAAGGAAAACGGGATAAGGTCCCTAATGTGGGACTGTTTATCAGAGCTATTACAGGAAGAAAGGGAGGAAGGAGGAAAAGAGGAAAGGAAGGAAGGAGGGAGCGAGGGAGAGAAGGAAGGAAGAAAGGAAGGAGGAAAGGAAGAATTTTGAAGCATACAAGAGTTGGGCTTTTCTTATCTGTAAAAGTAGGAGGTGGAGGCAGAGTAGTTGCTTTTCATTTTTGTTCAGTTAGCATCTTTCTTCAAAGGAAGTCCCATCATAGAGATGAAAGCAGGTATCTTGGCTAAGTGGGACCCCGAGCCCTGCCAGCACGGCCTCCCCTTCCTGATCCTCTCCCCAGGGGGCTCCCTGAGGCAGCTCCCAGCAACCCCCAGGCCAAGAAGTTCCCCACCCACGGTCTGGGCAGTCTCTGAGGCCCCTCCCAGCCCTGTCCTCTCCTGATGGATGACCCTGCAATTCGGACGCTCCCAAAACAGAGAGACCGGTCTCCGTGGGTGAAGGTAGAGGGGCAGGGAAAGACACGTCTTGAAGGAAAAGTAGAACTGAGAGTAGCCCAAAGCAAGGTAGAGAATGGCATTCTGGGAGGGGAGAGTGGCGTAAAGCTCTGGGCTGGGAATGCAGAGGCCTGTGCATGAGAGACCAGGTCTGAGAGGCACCGAGGAGGACAGGGACCAACCCTGGAGAGGCCTGGCGGGGCCAACACAGCCGCACCAATGGCTTTGCTCTCAATAGCCTCGGCTCATGGGCCCCCTGAATGGAGGCAGCCCCAGACACAGAACTTTCTGGAGCCTCCTATTCTTGGTTAGAAAACCTGGAATGTTCATCATTTGGGGGGAAATACTCAAATCAAGGATAATACTCATTTTTTATTCCACTATTATTGATTAAACTCCTACTTTGTACCAGGTACTAGGAGAGATTTTCATTCTGATGAGGAGAGAGAGCGTAAAAAGAAACATATAATCGATATATAAATCAGGAAGCAATAATGACTTTGCTATTGATATCACAATATAAATTATTATATTGCATAATAATGAGCATCAGATAGATGCTAAAAATCCCAGTTGTTGAGGAATACCAGTGAATACAATGATCTATAAACACTGCTTTTATTTTAGTGGTTTTTTTTTTTTTTTGTTTGTTTGTTTGTTTGGTTTTTTGCAGTAGTAATGGCCTTTATTGGTTGCAACAGAAAGTGTAAGAGGAGGGGATAGGACAGCTCCTGCTCCCAAGGTGACATACTAGACTCTGTCACCACCCTCTAAAAGTAAACACGGCTTTTAAAAGGCAGAATTTTAAAGTCAGACTTCTTTCAAATCTTAACTCTACCACTGCCAGCTATATAACCCTGTGCAAGTCACCACTCTGACCCTCAGTTTTCTCATCTATAGCATGTACCCACCTGGTAGAGTTTCTGTGAATATTCAATGAGTTAATACATATAAGCATTTAGTACAGAATTTGGCATATAATAGATATACAGTCAATGTTTTTGTCATTACTATTATTATAATTATTAACTAAAGCTACAAATCCTAGCTAAACAAAAGTTTCAAAATTGTGTATAGCATATTTAATTCAGAACTATTGAGGACTTCAATTGTGATTGTTCTGTATGTGTGTATAAATATACATGTTTTCATGTATGACCAGATTTGGGTACAAATAAGGACCCTTTTATGTTTCAAAATAATTAAATGAGCAATTACTGCCCAAGGTAACAGAAAATCCAGCACCTCCCTCCAGAGATATGCTTTGGCTTTAACCATAATTATTCCAAAGAATTCAGTCCAGGTTGCAAATACCAGCCAGAGAGCTGCCAAGTGTCGATTGAGTCTTCTTGCTGCTTCCATTGCAGCCACATGGGGGTGCTGCTAGTCACTATTCCTGCACCCCCCTGTGGATGCTCAGCCAGAGTTGGAACAAACCCATGCTAACAGTATGACTAACGGTATGACTAACGGTAACCGGCATTGTAAGGGACCACAGACCCCAAATCCTGGGCTCTGCTGCAAGGGTGTTTCTCTTTCTGTTCATACTCCCCTAAATTATGCTAGGACAGCTGGGCGGGGAGGGGTTTTTAACCGCAGCCTTTCCTACCTCTCTAGGCCCAAGTGATGGGTGGGTCACCAGTTTCTCCCTTTCCTCCTGCTCAATCCCCTCGACTCCTATGCAGACTGGCCTCCTCCTCCCTGGCCACCAAACTAGCACGCCAGGAAGTAGGAGGCGGCAGACTGACTCAGCCATGAAAGATCCTATTATGTGCCTTCTCCCAGGGCAATTGGTACCTTTGTGACTATTGATATTTGCATACAAAGAACATCCCCTGCAAGGCAACTTTCTGCCCAGAAGCAACTGGCATTCTCTCAGGTAATAAAAATATTAAATAATAACAGGAAAATGGCTAATATGTAGTGAGTATTATGTGCCAAGCTCTCTGCTACCTCACCCCAATCTATGAGGTAGGTTCTATTATTGACCCCATGCTACAGATGAGACAATGTGGCTTTATCATTCGTCCCTCGTCACACACACCTGAGTTATTTGCCTTACCCTCCTATACATATGTGCCTGCCCATGTAATATCCCACCTGGAAAAGAGAAGTAGTGGAATTAAATAATTCCTACTTTTTTGGTCGTGTTACCCATATTAATTTTTTCTGTTACTTACCATTAAGTAAGATTAGAAAATATTAGAGTAAACAAATGGCAGCGAGCTAGTAGAAATGGTATTGGAGTAAAATTTGGAGACTGTGTTCTAGTCCCAGCTCTGCCAATATTTTGATGTATAAAATAGGGAAAATCATATCACCTCTCTGAGCCTCAGTTTTCCTGTCTGCAAAATGACAGGTGGACTAAATACTGTTTAGGTCATTTCTTCTTCTTTTTTCTTTTTTTTTGTTTCATGTCCTTCCAATGAATTAGCTCACTTCTAACTCTAAAATTCTGTCATTCTGTAAAACAACCACACTTTAAATCCTGACTCAATGAGGCATGACAATGTATACGTGCGCCCATGCATAAAATGCTGCAGGAATAACCATTTGGCTAAGCCATCCATTTGTTCATTCCTTCCAGGCGGCTTGAAGGGAACCTCTCAGAAAAGATTAGCAGTTTGAAGCAAATGACTGTGAAATCCCCGGGAGAGCCAGATGCACTTAATCCAGGGCTGGTTATTGGATCACTTCTGATTCATCTCCCTTGTCTGGTCTTAATTTGCTTGTTAATAGCTTGTCCTCTTTCTCCCCTACTTCCTGCTATTGTCCATTCTTTGTTCTTTTCAGGAATTGGGATCACAACATGTCACTCTTTCATTGCGAGAGAGATGGTTCTGCCACCATGGCCGCTCCTTGGTCCTCTCCTCCCAGAGCCCCGCTGGGGACCCCGGCCCCTCCCACTCTCCCAGCTTCAATCAGGACACCGCATTGTAGAAAGCGCAGCAGACTGCAGCAGCTGCAATTTTTATCATCCCCCTAGGAGCCAAATATTGAAGTATTTTAGTGGAACTCTGAAGTTCAGTGGGGTGGTACCTTCATTGATTTCCTGTCCCAAACACGAATGCCAGTCAGTCTCTCCCATGACATAACTCTTTCACTGTTTCACTATCAGGCAAAAAACAAAAGTAAAAACAACAACAACAACAAACCAATAACAAAAAACAACTAACTAATACATTTGACTTTTTAGAACTTGTAAAAACCAGTGCTGATAATAGAGTGATTAAATGGGCTTGCAAATGCTACTTATGGGAGTATAAACAGTGATGGTCTTTCTGGAAGGTAATTTGACACTATGAATCAAAAGTTTAAAAACATGCACACTTTTGCTTGAGTGTTCCCCGTTAGAAAACTGAATCCTAAGAAATAATCATGGGAAGGCAATATTTAGATATAAGGCTGTTCAGCAGAGCATGCCTGTAATTAGAAAATGTCAGACACAAAGGAGATTTCCAAGAACAGGAGATTCAATAGATAAATGGTGATATATCTTCATAAGGGAATACTGTTCGCTTATTACAAATTGTGTTGTAGAACATTTAATTACATGAGAAAATGCTCATCATGATCTATTATGTGTAAGAATTGGGTTACAAAACAGTATATGTAGGACAACTTCATAAAACCTGTGTGAATATTATGAATGTTCATGTGTTATTTTTTTAAAAAGAATATATACCAAAATATTAATAATGTTTATTTCTGCACGGTGGAATAATATGTGATGCTTATTTTCTTTTGGGGCTTGTAAAATTTAATATTATTAAATAGGAAAAATATTTACATATACATATATAATTTTTTAAAAAACAAAACACACACAATAATTTTTTGTGTCCCAGGCCAGCAGACAAGAGAAGGACAGGCAGGCCAGATGTAAGTCTCCTCTCTCTTAGAGGAACAAACCAGTTGTTTTCTTACGGCCACTCTACTCCCGTACTTTCTCTCTTATTCTTCTAGCAAGAAGGGTCAGGACTTCCACATGGCGGTGGCAGCCCTATTAGTCATTGCAGCAGACACCCCACGCTACAGGCCTGTTTCTCTCCAGTAAACCTCCCCTCCCTGATATGCTGAAGGAGCTAATTATGCATATCTAGTCTCAGCGGTCAGTGGCATCTTTTGGGTAACTGATGGGAGTATTTACACCACAGAAATTGGCAAAACCTACAATCAAGGCTTTTTTTTCTCTGCAGAGAGCCAGTTATTAAACATTTAACAGCACTTGGCTGCTTGAAATCATCAACACTTCACAGATTCCCGCTATGGCAGCCACTGTTGACCTAGTGCCCTGAAGGTTGCACACTCCCTGCTCACCTCCAGAACTGCACATCAGCTCCTCAGCTTGGGTCACACCATGCTCTGGGCCAGTGGTTCCCAAAGTGTGGTCCCTGCATTTGCAATTTAGCTTCACTGGGGACTTGTTGGAAATGCAAGTTCTTAGGCCCCACATTGGCCCTCCTGAATCAGACACTCTGGGGTGCAGCCCAGCAATCTGTGTTTTAACAAGCCCTGCAGGTGCACTGCACAGGACATTCCTAGGCCCCAGGAAGGACATTCATATCCACAAGGAAATAGGCCATCTTCTGAACTACTTCTCTCTAGATCTGGCTTTGCCAAACAAAGAACTCCCAGGCTTATCTCTGGCTCCCAGAAAGTAAAATTCTTACACAAATCACTAACATCCTACCCCCTCCCATTCTCCACCTTTCCATGGGGGAGAGGGTGTTTAAGATCATTAAAGCCCTACACTCCAACAAGATGCTCAGCCCACTCCCACACGTACATCTAAATTACAATGACACAGCAGAAAGTCTACTGATGTTCATATTTTTCCACATTGAAGGGAGGATCAAATATCAAAAGTTTAATAATTCTCTTCCTCTTTTATTTTCACCCTGTTTTGCTGTTTTCCTAAATAAATGCTTTGCCTGCCTCTTGGATGTGCTCAAGCCAGCATGCCCTGCCACCAAGAAGTGGCCAACATTTTCATTCAAGGTCTCCCAAGCAAAGCTTGGCAGCTCAAGTTCCCCAGGCACAACCCCTCTGCATATTCCAAGGAGGTGGTGAGGACAAAGGGTCTGTTTTGACACGAGTCACTTGCCTGGGGCAGCAGTTGAGGAGCTGCAGCTCTGAGACTGACAATTCTGGTCTCCATCTGACATGCCACAAGACGGATGGGACTTTGGGATACGCATTTGACCAATGCTCTGGATGGGAGGATACCCACAAAGCAAACCCAGCCCCTTGCCGATCAGGACATGGGCATTTTCTTCCTCTTTCTTCCCTCCAAAGCTTGGGGTACAGCTGGATCATCTCGGGATCTATCAGTCTCCCAGCAGCCACCTCCTGGCTGTTTGACGGTGAGGAATCCACTTATTTCAAAGGCAGTCATCTTTCTATCAGCACCAATAGAAGAGAGCAGTCACATAAATAACTTGTGTAAAAATAAAATCACTTACATTTGGCTCTGTCATGCACGGCGTGTTTCAGGAACAGCAGATTTGTTCTAATTTGCTTTGGCTGCAATTAATATTAAAATGAAGTGGCAGGGAGCAGGGACAGAGCCTGGCTTTAATGATTTGTCACAAGCAGAAAACTGAGAGCAGTCAGCAACTGGAATCGAGCCCTGTGACTGCGAATGGCTGGCTCAGCTGAGGCGAGACATTCACGGCCTGGTCAGCCTCCCGCACAACTGCCGTCCCGCCCTCCCGCCCCGGGATTGTGGATGGTTCATCCTTTTCAAGCTGGCTCTCAGCTAAATCTCCGCTTTCCATTTGCCTGGGTGCAGAGGAGAGACCGAGTCCAGCCCAAGCGCAGCGGTGCTTGGGTGGGGAGAACCAGTCACAGGCAGCGTGGCCAGGGCTGACGCGGTCCCTGCCTCGCCGGACTTATACTCTAGGGAGACGAATGACAGTAACCAGTGGCTACTGTTATGTTTGTCTGGCTGTCGTGAGATCATACAGGGCTCGTGAGCCACGCTGAGGACACTGCAAAGCCATCAGCTTTCCAGGTGACTGGCAGGGAGTGAAACTTGAGATCACAGTGCTGCTTTTCAAAGAGAGCCCTCTGGCTGGTGCATGGACTGTGCCACAGTGGGAGTGGGTACAGCAGGCCATTTAGAAGGCTTTGCAGAGGCACAGGGCCCAGAGGACGGTGGCTGGGGCTAGGCTGGAGGCCATGTGTTGGGCAGAGATGGGAAAGGAGGAAAAGAGCCATGGGCCGGCCTCACTAGCTCAGGAGACTAGAGCCCTTCATGTGGAAGACAATCAAACAGCACACGTGTGCATAAGCGTAGCCTAAACTACATGTCCCCAAGGGCAGGTGGGGGTCAGAAGACAGGCTGATGAGCCGGGCTGGAGTGGTCAGGGAAGGCTGCATGGAGGAGGAAGACTGGAACACCTTTGAAGGGATGGTAAGTATTTGGATTGGCCTAAGGGCTTGCCCACACACTCAAGATAGAGTGTTGGGGTCAGGCTCTGGATAGGCAGAGGGGTAGGCCTTCAGGTGACATGCCGTTGAAAGCAGCCACGAGTATCCCCTGGTGAGACCCCTTCATGTTGGGCAGGACTGCAGCCCTGCAGTCAGGCCTAACCCAATGGCTACAGCCAGATGTGTGCACATGTGGAGGCCATGAGCAGGACAGGAGGAGACCACCCTTGAGGCCTCCAAGGGCCTGTAACCTCTCTCCTTGAAAAGTAGAACTCTCGTGGCCTGGCCACCGCTAGGAAGTGTATGGCTCCCATGCTCTGGGATCAGAGGACTTCAACCGAGGCTGGCACTGCCGGTGCCCAGTGAGCACTAATTCCAGCGTTAAACTTCTGCTCTAGGCTCTCTCTCATCTCTGGGGAATCCCACAAAGTGGGTTTTAATTTTCCACCAGATCTGGGCATTGCAAAGTCAGGGGAAGAGGGGATGCAGGAAGCGAGTGTCTGCCCTGACAAATGGGTCCGTGGAGTGGAGGTCTGAGGAGGCTGATCTGACGCTGCCGTGACCTGGGAACGAGCCCCTGCCGACCACTCAGGGACACATGCACGTCTGACCCTGGGCAGCTGGTGGGGTCTGAGGGTGTGTGCCTGGGCTCCGTGGCCCCCGTGCTGCTGCACTGCTGTGCGAGCCCCTCACTCACACGCTCGGCGCTCAAGTTGTGCAGTGCGAGCATTTTCACTGGCAAGTTCCACAAGTACCTACTGAGCACTTTCTCTGCTTAGCTCTGACCTCGCTGCTCTGGGGACAGTCATTTGTTTAGGGCTACTGAGACAGGCTTGGAGCACGCATCCTCCCTGATGCTCACAACACCCCTGCAACGTAGGTGTCATAGACCCGCTGTGCAGGGGACAAGAAACAGAGCTTTGACTGGTGAATGTCGTGCCCAAGGACACAGTCAGTGAGTGGCATCGCCATGGTCTCACCCCCAGTCTGACTCCCAGTCCCCTCCCCTTCTGCTCCCCCACTGTGAGCTAGTCCCTGCTTCCATCCCACCAGAGAGAGAAAATGACAGACAAACAGTGACTACCACTGAAAAGTCACAGGGCTCCCAACACTCAAGATGAGACCGGGAAGAAAGGGAGCCAGCTCTGTGCCTGGAACTTTCTATTTATTATCACATTTAACTCTCCTCCAACATTATGAGAAAGGATACATAATATCCTCTTTTTTACCAACATCACGTAAGTACCATGTCACATAAATACAAATTGGCATTAATATTGATATGACATTGTAGTAACACTATTTTAAGTTGAATTTCAAATTAATTTTGGGATCCTATTCTAAAGCGCGTGCTCTTTCCTCTGATATACAACTTGTAAAAAAGGAGACAAAGTCATGTACACATCAGGCCGGTTGCTCGTTGCCATGGCAACACAATATCCGCAGGACCATCCCTAGCACCTCCACCTACCACAGCTCTCCGACACCCCTGTCCTCCCCAAACTGCCCAGCCCTCCTCTCTGGGGGCCCCGTGTTCCTCCTTCTGCAGGGGAAATGTGCTCACCCTTCCAGTCTGCACGCCCGCAACCTGCCCCCCGATCCCCCCCACTCCGCCGGCCCGTGAATTCCATCACGGCCCCTTTCTTTAACAATCAGACCTCCTTAACCAGCTCCTTTCTCCCCACTTTCTCAGAAAACGCCTCTCGCGTGCTTGCCTTTTCTCCTCTCTTCCTCCGTGACTCACCCTCTATGCACCCTTCCCACCTCCTTCTCCTTGCTGTCTGTCTGAGACCATTGCATCTGTAGCCCCCAAAGAGCATCAGGTCAAGGTTGCTAAAGTTAAGTGCTGTGCCAATAATACTCTACCTCTAGGGATGGGCAAGCCTTAAGTTTTGACGTGAGATTAGACAAGAGAAAAAGCCAGAGCCATCAGCCTCTGAAGCCTTGGACAGCGCCCTGGGGTTTCCTTTGGCAGGTTTACCCAGCTGTGTCCTTTCCCTCCTAAAGCTAAGCCTGCCAGTCCTCACCCACCTTTCTGGTATGTTCCAGAGCACAGGAACGTGCAATACTCAGCTCACTTCGCTTCTCTGACAGGGTGAAATATTAGAAAGCTGCTTCCTCTCAAATATGCCCAGATACACTATTGTAGTCACTAAAAGAACAGGCGATTTCCCATCACTAAGTTCGGTAATTATATTTTAAAATACATTTTCCCGCATGAGATTCAATTAAGTTATTTTTATTTTGGATGAAAATGAAATGAAATGAAAATATGCAGCCCATAAACATATTTATTTTTTTCTTGAATTGGCCCTCATTCCAAAAAAAAATAAAAGCTTGCTTACTACTAATATTTGATGTCACACAGACTTCAATTTAACTCCTGCCTCTGCTGTTCCCCAGCTGTGCAACAAGGTATTTAAGTGCTTTGTGCAGAGTAGGGGTCAGAGTGAGCAATTCATGAGGCTGCAAACCAGGTAGGTAGCCAACCAAGTTGACACATAAACAATTGGCAGTGAGATGCCCAACTATTTGTTGAACATTATTCTGGGTGTTTCTGTGAGAGTGTTTTTCGATGAAATTAACATTTCAATCAGTGGACTTTGGGTGAAGTATATTGCCTTCCTTAATGTGGGTGGGCCTTACCCAATCAGTTGAATAGAACAAAAAGACTGGCCTCCCTCAGCAGACTGCCTTTGAACTTCACCTTCAACGTTGGCCCTCCCTGGTTCTACAGCAGTCTGGAATATCAGCGCTTCTGCGTCTGTAGCTTGCTGGTCCACTGCAGATTTTGGACTTGCCAGCCTCCATAATCATGTGAGTCAATTCCTTATGATAAATCTCTTTCTATATATATTCACACCCTATTGGTTCTCTTTTTCCACTCGGACGACTATAGAATGGTTCTGTTTTTCCAATAGGATGACTAAGACACCCACCCAGCGCAATGCCTGTAGTGTAGCAAAACCTAACACGATTCTGCAGTTTTCAGATTGTGAAGTCCTCACCCTCAGATTTATCTGGTGTTGGATGAATTTCAGTTAAGCTTAACTGGCAAACTCAGAAATATAAATGATAAATCAGGAAGCCTATAACTGGCAAATGGAATAGAATTTTGCCTTTGCAAAATTCCTACTCAATTCAGTATCTGCAGTGGTTATTTTTCAACCTTTTAATTGTCAAAAGCACATAAATGTATGGACCTAACAAAATATTCTAAAGCAAACAGATGGGTAACCACCTCAAGGTCAAGAAATGAAACCTTGACCCCGAAAGGCTCCAGGTCTGTCCCTATGATCTCACAGTAATCCCTCCTCATCTTTCTCGTGGCTTTCCCACCCGGGAATGCATCACTGAATCCCCACCATACATATCCTCCTGCACCGACTTCCTTTCACTCAACATTGCACTCGTGAGATTCATCTATGTCGTCGAGTGTGGCTACAGTTTGTTCAGTTCTATTCCTGTATACTGTTCTGCCTTATGAATCAACCACACTTTATTTATCTACTCTACTGTTACTAAACTTTCAGCGTGAAAAAAGATGACCTAAATTCAGAAATATGGTGTGCAACTGAGCCATGGCGTCATTGTGAGGATGCCGAACGTTTATAAATGCACCTGAAAATATTGTTATAAAACCAACAAAAGAGAAGATAAACTCTGATCTCTCGACAAATGGATCAATTGAGTGTGACATACTTCTGTGGCCATGAACCACGTTTAAAACTGACCAAAAAATGCATATTGGAATGGAAAAGATTAGGGACGGCTTATTATAAAGCCAGCCACAAATGAGCAAACACACAACGATAATGAAGTCTAGTAAGGAGACAACTTAACAACCAATGCAGTTGTGCTCTAGACGATGTACATTAAACCATCGTTTTACACATGAGGCCCAGCACGGGTGAGCTTTCGTGGAGAACTTGCTATAGGGCTCTCTGGGAGCAGAAGCAACGTATTAAATATAAGGAATGGAGAGAACCACTGATTGTTCACGGCCACGCTGAGTGATAGTGGATCCTCAGAGCAAACCCTGCCAGCCACTCTGCAGGGGACAGAAAGATGCAGAGGATGAAGTTCAAGGTTAGGATGCACATCTTTGACCAGTTCACCTCCCTGCGTCAGAACAGCCAGCAACACTTGTCCAAACCAGCAGGCAGCATTGGAGGGCTTCTCAAGCTCGCAGCCAAGGCTAGCACGGCCCTTCCTAAGCGCCTCATTCCTTGCAAGCTGATGCTATCATGACCATAAATAAAAATCCTTTTTTTATTTGTTAATAATTTTTGTTTAATCATCACTGTTATTTTCTACTAATATCTTTATTCCGACAGGGATTCTGGTGCATTATAGTCTAAGCAACATTTTCGTGGGCGAGTGTGGCACTGTTATTTATAAGTTAGGACGTGAGGTTTCAGGATTTCAAGTGTTTGTCAGGAGGGGACAGGGACATTGTTTCTACATCACAGCAGAGGAAAGGGAGCCAGCATTTCATGAGCAACTGCTCAGTGCCCAGGGCCTCCACGAGCCATCTCATTTCATCTTTATAAACTACCACTCCCCACCAGTTCCATATTTTTGTCTGCATTTCACAGTTGAGAAGAGGGAGGTCTAGAGAGGTGAACGACTCGGTGTGGTCACACAGCTCATAGGACCAGCTAGGAATCTGGACTCTGAACTCAGACAGGCTTGGGGGATGATGGAGTTTCATCACTTACTAACTGTAGATCTTGGCAAATCACTTAACGCCCCGTGTCTCACTCTCTCCATTGAAAAGATGGGGATAATCATGCTACCTGCTCCGTGAGATTATAGGGGCAAGGTACTCAGCATAAGCCTGGTCCTTGTGAACACTCTCCTGCAGTAAGCTGCTCTTGTTAAATGGCAGAGCCAGGAATCAGACCAAAGTGGAAGCAGACTCCAAACCTCCTGCTCTGTCCCCTGTCCTGTGCGGCGCTGATTAGCTCATGTTTCTGCAATCTGGGCAGGCCTCGCCAGGGAAAGCTGGTCTCTGCTCTACGTGGTGTCAGTTGGGGCAGCCCGGTGGGGGCTGGAGGACCCAAGCTGACCTCACAGCTGGCCCAGCTGGCCACTGGCTCAGCCTCCAGGGCTCCTCTTTGGCTGTCCATGTGGCCCGTCTCTCTCCAGCAGGGTAGCTGGCAGCCATAGTCACGGGGCAGGGGAGGAGGAGAGCCTGGAGTCAGCAGGAATGCGGGTCTGAGGAGGTGAGAGACGAGAGTTACCCAGAGGGAGGGCAGGGGAGACCGGCCGCTGTCTAGGATTCTTTGTGCACGATCTTACATCTTTTCTGTGGTGACCTGCCCAGGAGCAGGGAGGGGTCACACCTTGAGGGAACAGACAAGGCCTATCTAGGTGCCTCTCGCTGTGTGACAGACCCGACCAATCAGGAGCCTGCATCCTTCTGGGAAGAAAGTGATGCTCTCAGCCATCAGCGGAGGTTTGAACCAACTTGTTTTTTCTCCAAAAGGACCAGTTTGCAGGGAGCCATTCTCATTCTTCTGTCCAGGGAACACAGCACCAACTCCTCGGCACTGACCCCAGGCCCCCAGATCCCATCCCCTCCTTCCTTATGCAAGCATTCCTTCCAGAAAACACCCCCTCCCTGACTCCCAAACACTCCCCGTGCCTCCCTGCCTGGGCTGTGGTGTCCTGGCCACCTCTGCCAGCTCCTTTTCATCTCCTGTGACCCTTGGCCCATTCAGAGTCCAGCCAAAGCCCCTCGTCTGAGAGGCTTCCCGGCCCACACCCCCAGCCCACCCTGGGCAATCCCTCCTCTGAGCTCCTCACCCCTCAGCACGCCCCAGCACTCATCCACGTGGCCTTATAAGATGTTGTGTGAAACTGTCTCATCAGCACAGCTACACAGGAGGCCTATGTCATTTTTCTTTCCTTCAAAGTGCTTAGAGCAGCGTTGACCACATATTAAATACCAAATGTAAAGGTAGAGAAAGATGATTGTTCCTGGCCTCAAGCCCTCAGCTTTCTGTGCAAGACAGGCACAGATTCTTTGGTGACTAGCTGGAGTTAGGGGGCATCACAGTGAAGCACACAGGCCCCTGGAAATCAACAAATATCTGTTATTATTACTATTACTATTGCCCTTGAATGTTCCTTATCCTCAGAACCATTAGAAGTGCTGAAGAATCCCCCTCTTTGTAGTTTGTTTACGTTGGCAGGGAGGGTGGGGTGGGCTGCGCAGCTTTAGGCTGGGCTCCCCAGCAGCGGAGCCTGAGGCAAGGATTCAGCACACAGGACTGACAGGTGAATGTGCCCAGGAGCAGGAGAAGCAGGACAGGCCAGGAAGGAGCTCAGCCAGAGAGTGTGGGAAGTGGGAACGTGATCCCATCCGGAGCTCTAGAGCACAGATTGCGTGGCAACGTTAGCACCACCATGAGGAAGTGGTAGCGTCACCAAGTGTCATGGTTTGCCTGGCCCTGTCCCAGTTTTAGCAATGGGAGTCCTTCATCCCAGGCAAACATTTTGTAAGGGGCCTGGCTTTTAGGTTCCAAGCCAGTCAGTCAGTCCTTGGCTTTGGGCTGATCCCGAGCAGGGGAGGAGCAGGGGCTGGTGGTGTTCCTTCACCCAAGGGAGTCTGGAGACACAGGGCGGTTATGGCACACCAGCCCAGTAAAGGGGGTCTGGGGGATGCGGGACGGGGGTTGCTAATGGCCTCCACTGCACCAGGCAAGCCCCCCAGAACATCTCTGCCCCCCTGCACTGTGGGGCAGCCCTGAGGCAGGACAGGCCAGTGTCCCCTCTTGCAGTTGCCCGCAGAGGCCAGCCTCAGCTCAGGACCCAGCCCAGTGGCTGATCACGAGAACACCTAATAGGTTTCCTACAAACCCTGTTGGCTTCCTGCTTGTTTGCGACTCAATTAAATTAACAAATTGGTGTCTTTGCCCAGAGTCTTTCTGCCGCCTGTATTTTAGCATATGTCAGTCAGGGTGGCCCAGCGTCTCCAGATGGCTGTGAGCGCACTCTACGAATCCAGTGCCAGCTCATCACTGGGGACGTGTGTGTGGCGGGGCCCAGAGACACAGACACGGAGCCATAGCAGGAAGAGAAGGACAGTGAGGGGCAGGAGAGAAAACAGGAGGCAGAGAGGGAGAGGGAGGGTGAGCAGAGCCCAGAATCTTCCTCATGGCTGAACCTGCAGGTGCCAAGGACCCTAATTTCCTGTAGGGAAGCCCTCTGCACCAGAAGGTTGGGGGGAGGGGTGTCTGACGAAGACTCTTTCAGCCTCGAGTTTCTCTGGACGACCTGAGATTCGTGATTCTCAAAGTGTGTTCCCTGGACCAGCAGCCCCAGCCTGACTTCGGAGCTTGTGAGAAATGCAAATGGTCAGACCTCAGCCCATCCCTACTGCACCAAAGGCTCTGGGGTGGGGGCGCGAGGCTGGGGGTGGGGGCCTGTGTTTTAATAAGCCTCCAGGTGGTTCTGACGCCCACTCAAGTTTGAGAACCACCAATCCTCTTCCTGGGATACTTAAGAGTTTGACCTGCTCTCAGTCATAGCCACACAGCTGTGGCCTTCCAAGAGGAGTGAGGTGGGTGGTCCTCAGAGTCACTCAAATGATACCTTTCCAGCCTTCAATAAATGTAGGAATTGTGGGGCCAGGTGCAGCGGCTCACACCTGTAATCCTAGCACTCTGGGAGGCTGAGGTGAGGGGATCGCTTGAGGTCAGGAGTTGGAAACCAGCCTGAGCAAGAGTGAGACCCCGTCTCTATTAAAAATAGAAAAATTAGCTGGGTGTGGTGGCGTCTGCCTGTAGTCCCAGCTACTCAGGAGGCTGAGGCAGGAGAATCGCTTGAGCCCAGGAGTTTGAGGTTGCAGTGAGCTATGATGATCCCACTGCACTCTACCAGGGTTGACAGAGTGAGACTGTCTCAAAAAAAAAAAAAAAAATAAGTAAGAATTGGGGAAGCAGGGAGAGGAGTCAGGGTAGAACCCCGAGGAGGGGAAAAGGCAACCCGGAGAAAAGAGTGCTCGAAAGGGCCCGAGCTTCAGCTGGTCTGTGAGAGCTCACAAGCGACAGGCTCCCGGCTGCCCTCCCAGAGGAGACGGGAGGAGGCACTGATGGAAACTCGGCCCAACCGCAGCTTCACAATGGAAGGTCAATCTGGGGATTAATTTTCGTATCTGCTGGGAGAGGGGACGGGGAGGCTGGGGAACAGGTGGCCCAGACAGAGGCTCCTGCCCCAGGCCTGGAGCTTCCAGAACACTGCTGTGCTGGTTTCTGGGGTTGAAGACTGGGGGAGACAGGCTTGGTGTGCCCCCTGGTGAGAGTCCTGTTCTCATTCCAGCAGGGGTGGCCCATGCACCTGGCATGGGGTAGGACAGTCAGTGGCCTCAAACTCAAAGGTCTTTTGGGTCCACACAGATGAGCTAAGAGAAGCAGGTTGGAAGTGCAGATGTCGTGTGAGTGGGAGTTGGCGTGAGCTGGAAATGCAGGCCTTGTCTAGCCCATGCAGCAGCCGCCAGACTCCAGCCTGTTGGCAGCACCCAGAAATGTAGCCCTCTGCGGCCGGGTTGGCTGACTTTTTGAGCAGGCCGCAAATCCGGATGCAGGTATACAACCGCATGTCCTGAGAGAGGAGCTATGAGAAGCTCACATGTTCCCGGTGTGAAGCAGAGATCCTCCTGGCTGGCGGTGGACAATGGGCTTGTGAAGGGCCTGGGGTGTCGGGACTCCCTCCCGTAGTGCTGGGGAGCAGAGGGGCGTTTTATGGAGAGGACCACTGTCAGCATGTCCCTCTATGAATTCTGATCCCTGTCCCCTCTCTTCTCTCTCAAGAGCCACTGCATACATTCTTTCCATACAGCCCCTGCCTTCAAGAATATAAAATATTTATCTTCTCTACTTGACACAGCACAGCTGAGGTCCCAAAAGTTAAATAACCTGTGCCCAGGCCCCAGCCAGGAGGTGGCGGATCAGGAGCAAGACAAGTATGTAGTGTCCGGGCCTGGGGCTCCCGTCAAGGATCTGCGTAGGGAGGGTGCTGCGGGGGCAGGCGGAGAGGGAGGAGGGGGCGGAGGGAGCAGGTGCCTCGCAGTCTGGTGTCATCGAGGAAGTCCTTTGGAGTTGGCCTTGGTGTTGAGTAGCAGCTTCAGCTCTCCCCACCGTTGCCTCCTTTAGATGTCCTCAAACACCTAGTATTTATTTCTACTTGGAAACAATGACAAATCAATGAAGGAGCATCAGACATGCAGCTCACCTTCCTCTATGAGGTTCCAAGGCCTGGTTCTTGTTTTCCAATTGGTATATCTGGGCATGAAGGTGTCAGTCCGCTGTGGTTTGAAAACCTCAGGTCTAAGGTTACCTGCAAATTATACTTAACTATGGTCCTTTTGTTTTTCATTTTCTTTTTCTTTTCTTTCTTTCTTTTTTTTTTTTTTTTTGAAACAGGGTCTCGCTCTGTGACCCAGCCTGTAGTGCATCATAGCTCATTGCAACCTCCAACTCCTGGGCTCAAGTGATCCTCCTTCCTCAGCCTCCCGAGTAGCTAGGACTTACAGATATATGCCACCACACTTGGACAATTTTTCTTTTTCTTTCTCTCTCTCTCTTTTTTTTTTTTTTGGTAGAGATGGGGTCTCACTCTTGCTCAGGCTGGTCTCAAACTCCTGGCCTCAAGCGATCCTCCTGCCTCATTCGGCCTCCCAAAGTGCTAGGTTTACAGGCTTGAGCCACCACGCCCAGCCTGTTTTTAATATTCAATTGAAGAACCATAGTTACTTTTTACTTATATACTTCTGTATGATTTAAGGGTTTTTTAAAAACAAAGAGCAGGTGCATGATTGTAATTTTTAAAGACAAAAAAGAAAAAATAAAAGGTGTCATAAGAAGTAGTTATTTGTACCAAACTATTCACTCTTTTGCTTATCTTAGTTTTGGTGATGGTGGTGGTACTAAACTCAAAATGCATCAGGAGCAAATGGATTCAACACTGTGGGGCTACTTTGAACTCCCCTCTCTGAATTAACCCTTTCCTGGGCAGCCCCCCCAACCCCCCCACCCCCGGAAGGCTGGAGTACCTCCTGCTTAGCTTTGGCTGGTGCACAGCAACAATGATTGACTTTTCCATTTCAGCAGGCAAACGAGGTGGGGGTGGAGATTAAGGTGGATTAAAGGATTACGTTTAGGAATAGTTCCTCGAATGCCCAGTATCTACAGAATTGAATTTGGATTGAGGTCAATAGCATGTTCCCGTGAAATCAGGTAATTATTTTAGCGAGCACCCGCTTAATTCAGTGGGAGAACGGCTCTGATTTACTAAGCACTTGTATGTGTCAATATCTTGAATGCAGAATTGGCAGGCACGGCTTTAGGAATGACCCTAGGTGGGAGTTTTTCCTCGCCTTATTGATTAGCTGGGTTTTCAGCCATGTTTGTCTGTCTTTTCTAGAGTTGCTAAAAGGAAATGATATTCTGAAATAAATTTCCCTGAAGCACAGCCATTTATTAAAAACAAAACAAAAAACCAATTTGTCTAATATATGAGAGATGCACAACACAATGGTGATATGTGAAATATAGACAAAGGTCCCAGGCAGGGATGTGGCAAGGCATTGCAGTGCCCAAAATACTCTTTGTTTAAAAGCAAAATAAATAGATTTTGCCTCATTTAGAAGGAAAGAGAAGGGAGAAAATAACCCTGGTGGTATCTCTCCACTTTTTGTCCCCCTTCCCCAATTTCCATCCCACCCCACCACTGGACAGGCCACGAACCCTGGACAGCCCCTTTTCTGAGCAGGGCTTCGAGGCCCCTGCACACCCGAGGGAGCAGGCGGGAGCGCCATGGGCGTGGGAAGATGAAGGCCGAGGAAGGCTGCCTTGGCTTGAAGAGGAGATTTATGGAGCCTGGAGGCAGGAGGGAGACAAGGAGGGTGTTCCAAAGGGACGGAGCCACAGGAGCCCAGGCCCAAGACCAGCTTGGGGACTGGATACAGAGCATGTAGGGCCAAAGGCAGGCTGGGTCTGTTTCCTCTTTGGCAGCGTGGGTGCTGGTCACGCTAAAAGTTGCTGAATCGGGAACCAGTCTGACCACAAGTTGGAGGCTGGCTGTGGCCTAGTGGGAGTGAACTGGGTCAGGCGTCTGGCTCAGGGGCAAGGGACTCAGCCTCTTCCCAGGGTGATAGTGTTGACTCAGCTGGCACCAGGCGGCATCACACACTGGGTGGGCCTGGAAATGGGGGCCTGCTGCAGACACCCCAACCCACTCTCTCGGTGCCCACAGAGGGGCAGTGCCAGGGCAAAGCCAGCCCTCCTAGGACATGGGAAATGCTGCCGGAAACCACGGGAGGCTTCTTCTAAGAGAGGCGGTGGCATTAGAAACCCCAGAACTTCTGGGGGGGTTCAGTTAAATTTGGTTTGAGGCACAGACTCCAGTGTGGTAAAGGAAGAGTGCCACGACTGAAGGAGATTCAGAAATGGCAAGCGGAGGCAACTCCTGTGATCACCGCTGAAGGTGGGGTTGCCAGGTAATGTACAGGGTGCCCAATTAAGTTTGACTCACAGATGAACAATGAATAAATTTTTAGTATGTGTATCTTCCAGATATTGCACTTCTATTTTCTTTATTAAATTTGGCAACTCTATCAGAAGGAAAGTTACAGGTAACTTTTATGTCCTCGTCTGACTCTGTATTTGCTAAATTATCTCATGAACAGGTGTTACTCTGGAATTAGGGGAAAAAAATCCTAATCTTATACTCTCTGGTTCCTGAATAAGTGGCAGTTTTAGTGCTGGGTCAGGTTTAGGATATGGAAAGTCTAGAAGCCAGGAGAAAGGCTGAGGCAGCCCAAGCTCACTGCCGCACCCACACCCAGGCCCAGGGCCCCGGAATGTGCAGCAGCTTCCAGCCTTACACTTTTGCATCACGTGTCAGTGCCCATCACATCCAAGCTCCTTAAAACTCTCTGTTCGCTCCCTCCTGCCCCCAGTAAATCCATTAACAGCCTCTGCACCCTGAGGCCTGAGACCGCATAGATCTTCCCTGCCCATCAAGCCTTTCCTGGGAGAAAAGAGGCCTCAGCACTAGTCTGCTGATCTTACAGATGAAGCACTCACACATCTTCCTGGCGAGATGCTAATCTCCTGGAACATCCTCACTAAGAGGTTATGCATAAAATCACACACACCCCCCAAAATTTGTCGCCTTATTCCAATGTTCCACCCTGGCTTATTTTTAGCCGATTTGAATTCTTCATGAAATTCTGTTTAAAAAATACATCCATATCTACCCAAAGCATCTTTAAATATTTAAAATCTAGACTATGATCAGAGCACTCATCCGGATCTCCCTATTTAGCGCTAATTATAAACAATGCAGTCTAGCCGTTGTCTTTAATGGCTTTATAAGTATTAGGCTTGTCTTTCTAATTAGACTATAAACTAGTCTTTTGCGTCTCTAATGTCTCTCAGAGCACCTGTCACGGAGTGGAGCACGCACGGTAAAAGTTTAATGATGTGTCTGACTCCACTTGGCCTCCGTCTTCTGTTTGCTCCTCTTCCTCTCCCTGCCTAAGTGCCCCCTCCCAGGCCAGCACCCCCACCATTAAAACGGGCTCAGCTTTCTTGCCCGTCACCTTTAACATCTGTGTCCCCTGGTGTGCTACTTACACGCTTTAAAGTTAGTTGGCACGTCATTCAGAGTCACACTTCTTCAGCTATTAAGTGTGCCCAGAATAAATTTCCACTTATCTCAAAATGGAGGGTAGTGATCTGTTGCTGTCTGAGTATTTATTAACATGCATTAGGCATATTCATCAATGTTGTCTATATAAACTTGGACACAGTGATACCCTATGATGTCATTTGAAGGAATAAAATATATTCTTCCCTAAATAAAAAAGCAATGCAAACTTTAAAAATATGGAAAAATACAGAGGCAAAAAACAAAACCCAGACTTTAATTCTCTCATACTATACTCATTCATGTTATCTTTCCAGTAGTTTTCTATGCATGCAGGTAAGCATGTATGTATGTATCTACATAAATGTATATGTGCACACACATTAATGTATATCACAAAACAAAGGCATGTATCATTTTGTCTTATGGTACTACATTGAGCAACATATAGTAAACCTTTCCCTGTGACCAGTCCCTTACCATTAAACATTTGGGTTGTCTTCAGTTTTTCTCTGTTACAAATCATGCTGCAATAGAGTCCTTGTTCATGTGCCTTGTACTTACCTCTGCTATATTTCTTTAAGGAAAGAGTTCTTAGACAGGAAATAGGTGGTGATGCCTAGTGTAAGGCTTTCAATATTTAGCCACCCCGTTCTCTGGCGAGGCCTCACTGTTTACATTCTGCCTTTGGGAACCTTAATGAGAAGAAAGTGGAGGGTTTGGGATCCCCATTCTTACCTCTTCCAGTCATTAGCTGGGAGGCAACAACAGCTTTTTCTACAGGCTCAAAAATGCTTCTCAATTTCAAGCCACCAAATCCCATTCTAGCCTTCCTTTTGGGTACATTCACTCACTCATCCAACAAATATTTCTTTGAGCACTTACTGTGTGCCTGGCACTGTTCTTGATGCTGGAGATATAGCAGTGAACAAAACCAAGACTCAGTAGCGACTCTTTCCCTATCGCACAGAAAACTCCTACATCAGTATTGCTTTATGGAGTTTTTCCTAATCACAGCCTGAACCTGCAGCAGGTGCTGTGGAGCACGGGAGGTATAGGGGGCCCACCGCGCTCAGCGAAATTTTTATCTATTTGGAGGAAATAAGCCTAAATCACACACACACACGTGCACACACGCATGCACGCACACCCCAACGCAAAACAAAAACAGAACTAATCTTTTGGGAGAGGATGTAACAAGTGCTAAATTGCTGGGTACAGGTGCTGTAAATGCTGCAGGAGTTCGGGGAGGAGCCGTATTAGTGACTTTGCAGGTGCAACAAAAAAAACCCTTCAACAAGAGCTAGGCCAGTCCCCTCATTTTCAGGATGTGGACGCTGAAGCCCCCGGAAAGGAAGGGAAACAGCAAAACGTGCACCCGTGGCAAGTCCCAGGGGCATACCTTTGTCTGAGGCAGGGATATCCGAGGGGCCGAACTCAATAGGAGAAAGACAAGGTAGGAAACAGGGTGGTGAAAACATCTCGGTCATTTAAAAGAAGAGTAGTCCCTTGGCGGTTACTCACCCCTCGGGCTGCGTCCTTGACTGCACTCCTCCAGCCTGTGCCCCACGTCTGCGATGGGGAAGGCAGCTCTTCCCACAAGGCCCACGGCCAGGTAAAGCCTCTGTAATTGCCTGAGGTCAGGCCTCAAAGGTCACACATAGGATTTGGCCTTTAGTATATGCAAGTGGAAAAAACAAACCAAATGACAGCAACAACGGCCACAAAGAAGCTGATCTGGGCGTTTCCAGATCACCTGGACCTACTCCACCTGTGTGTAAAAGGTAAAGAGACAGTTACTACCTATTTGATACTTTTAAAACTCTTTTTTAGGCCGGATGGGTGGCTCACACTTGTAATCCTAGTACTCTGGGAGGCTGAGGCGGGAGGATTGTTTGAGGTGAGGAGTTGGAGACCAGCCTAACTAAGAGCGAGGCCCCATCTCTACAAAAAATAGAAAAATTTGCCAGGCGTGGTGGTGTGCACCTGTAGTCCCAGCTACTAGGGAGGCTGGGGCAGAAGGATTGCTTGAGCCCAGGAGTTTGAGGCTATGGTGAGCTATGATGACGCCATGGCACTCTAGCCAGGGTGATAGAGTTGAGACTCTGTCTCAAAAAAAAAAAAAAAAAAGAAAGAAAGAAAAGAAAAGAAAATAGACTTTTTTCAGTTTCTATTTTTATTCAAAATTATACACACAAAACATAGTTTTTTATAAAACCAAATATTTCTAGTTTTGTCATTAACAAAACAGCAGTCCATTGTTTACCAGCCTAATTTTTCTCTTCCCAGAAGAAACCACTTTTATCCAGTCAGCTGATTATTTTGGTATTTACATGTGTGTCTCTAGATAACATCCCCAAATTGTCCCTTTTGCTTTTTCTGCTTTAGCCACGACCTATGACTTGCTATTGTGGACGACGGCGCTCAGCTCTCTTGCCCCCTGCCATTCCCAACACACACTGCTCCCTTTCCAACCCCTGCTTCCCAGCCCAGTAAAACTGTCACTTGGATCAATCAATACAGTCATCCCTTGGTATTTATTTGGGGGGTAGGGGGGATTGGTTCTAGGACCCCTGAGAATTCCAAACTCAGAGGCTGCTTAAGTCCCTGACATCAAATGGGGTAGTATTAATATTTGAATATAACCTACACATCTTCCCATATGATTTAACTCACCTCTAGATTACCTGTGGTACCTAATATAATGTGGATGCCGTGTAAATATTAAATAGTTATATGATATCTTTTTTATATATTTTTTTATTGTTGTATTGTTTATTTTCTATTGTTTTTTTCCTGGATATTTTGGATCCACAGTTAGTTGAATGTGTGGAGGGTGAACTACATTTATTCTTTGCATTATGTCTAGGCGAAGGCTACCTATAGCTGAGCCACATGCTAGATTGTGATTACTTTTACTTTCCTGTACTTTTTGTTTTCACTAGAATAGTTATCTTGTTTTCTCATTTGTGTATTTTCTGGGTTTCACTAATTCGACCCCAAATTCTTGGCCAGTTGTCTGTCTTCTCTCAAGAGAATTGTATGTGTCAGTTTTTCTAATGATTTACTCTTCATGAAGAAACCTCTTCCAGAGCCTTCGGGCACACTCCAGTGTGGCCTGGCTCTTCTTTACCACTGGCACTCACCATTCCTCCTGGCATCTCCTGTCCCCATCATTTGGGGGATCCCTTGCCCCCCTCCTTTTGAGATGGCTCTCTGGTTTCCTGCATCTCAGATTTGTCTTCCTCTAGGTTTACTCTCTCATTTTGGTGGAGCATATGCCCCAGTAGCTTTTGGAAAATAGTGTAAGGGAAATAAATTTTTCAGACTTCAACTGTGTGAGAATGTCTTGATGGGCTGTTTGGCTGGAGATTGTTCTAACTTGGAAACAATTTTCCTCCAGAACTGTGAAGACCTTGCTCTCTTGCCTTCTTGCTTCCTGTATTGCTGCTCAGCAATCTCCTGCCATCCTGATTCTTGATTATTTTACACTTAATTTCTTTATTCTCCTTGGAAATGGCAGGATCCACTTGAATTCAGTGTTTTGAATTTTCTGATCATGTACCTCCATATGGGTCTATTTGGACACTCACGGCGTTTCCAGTCCAAAAAATATCTCAGGCCTGGGGAATTTTATTGAATTATTTCTTTGATTTCTTCTCCTCTATGTTTTTCTTTCTCTTACTTCCTGGAGTTTCTATGCTCAGTTGTCAGAACTCCTGGACTGGTTTAATCATATTCTCTTTTCTGTCCAATTTTTTACCTTTTTTACTTTTTGCTTTCCTTTCTGGGAGATATCCTAAATTTCAACTTCCAAGTTTCTATTAAGTTTTTCATATTTTCTCTAGTATTTTCCATTTCTAAGAACTCTTTGTGTATATGTGTATGTGTATATACATAAAAATATACATTTTAATATAATATATTACATATATGTATTTCTATATAAATACATTTTATATAGCTATGTTTGTATAAATGATGGATAGAGGGGGTGTTGGTTCTTGTTCTAAGTAGCAGACTCTTTAAACAACTTTATTTTCTATTTGTTTTTGTCTCTATTTTTCATTTAGAGGACTTCTTTAGCTGTGTGGCAATCCTGTGTTTGTCTACTTATCCATCTATAGCAAACTTACATAACTGCTACGGTGTGCCCGGCACTATTTTAAGCACTTCACAAGGACCATTTCATTTCATCCTTACACCAACCCTATGCTGCAGGGATACTGTTATCCCCTTTTTAAGACAGAGGGGTGTTGTTTATACTCAAGTCCTGGGGACAAAGAATCTTATTAAGAGCTCGGGGCTATAAGTGAACTTACCAACTGCAAACTGCATCTTGGTGTGTTTGGGTCTTTCTCTTGTGGAAGGTGCATGTCAGTATCTTCAGGTCTTCCCTGTGTGGCTGCTCAGATCATCAAAGGAGACTCCACCGAGCTCCTGCCTAAAGGGTGAAGGTCGGGCTGGCAGATTTCTGGGTGTTGGGGAAATGGCACCTGGGGACTTCGACGTTCCTGTCCTCTGCGGTGCCTGCCTCTCCCAGGCCAGAGGACCTGAGTGTTGTTCTGTCCCATCTTTGTCCACAGTGGAGGAGAACCTGGCCACCTGGACTTAGGGAAGGAATATGGAGATGAGACTGCCTCGTCAGCCGACCTTAACCAATTCTCCTAATTTTAGTACCCCGCGCCCTCACCTCCGCTTCCAGAAGCGCCTGGTGCTGCCAGCTTTGGAGCCGCACGGGGATTCTGGCTCACAGATCGGCTTGGTTTCCCACATTCTGCACTGTTGGCTTAGGATTCAAGTTCCTCTCCATTTTCTTGTGCCTGCTAAGTAAATTACCCCTTCCTTCTCTAGCTGCTTTTCAGGTTTCACATTTTGTTGCTGTTTTCTATTCTCCCATTTCCCCATTCGTGTGGGTCTGTGACTTTAAAAATCCCTTTACTGGCATTCTAATAGGGCTTCATCAAGGAATGAAAGCCAATGTTTGCATCTTTACATAAGACTCCCGGCTGTTCAAATTTTCCCTTTCTTTGCCTATCTATTTATTCTCCTACCTAGAAATCATATAGTGAGAACAGAGAAATGCATGACCTTGTCATAAGCTGTAGAGCCTTGCATTCAGGGAAGGGTATCAGAAAAGGGGCAAGGAGGGACAAGGAAGGACGGGAACTGTATGGCATGTATGAGAAACGCATGTTGGACGTTACCATCTAATTGTCATTGTGATACTTTCATAGTATTAATTTTTTTAAAACGGGGCTAAATGAAGTCTTGGTTTATGATGTTACACTGAAAATACAGCATTTCTTTCTGGGGGATTTCACTCCACAAACGACTTTATTTTGGAATATCCAGAGAGAGATGAGATTTTAATTTTGATCCAAAGGAGGTATGTGTTTAAAAAAGGGGCGGGGTGTGTGTGCTGCATTAAAGGATTGGCCTAGGCAAATAAGGATGGCCTCAGTGGCACACGGGACTTTAGTCTCCCAGGCTGGAAAACCTTCTAGCCCAGGCACTTAAATCCTGAAGAGCTCAGTGCAGGCCTCAGGCTAGGTGTCTTGTAGGTATGCATGTCTTTCCCGGCAGGCCTTCTGTAAGTTATCATTTGTATATGCTTTTTTCATAACATGGATTGAAATCAGGTCCTTTGAAACAATGGTTCTTAACTCCATCCAAGTAGCAGAATCACCAGTGGAACTTTGAAACATAAAGACTCTCAGACCTTAGAGTAGCCCTCCTAAATCAGACTTTACGTAGGCTTGAGAGCCACTGCTGGAGGAGTAGCTCTGTGCACGAGATTCAGAAGATGCATGACCTTCTAGAAATTATAGGCAACATTGAACCTTGAATCTGACTTTTTTTTTTTTTTTTGAGAAAAGAACCACTGCTTTCATCATATTCTCATAAGAAAACTTCATAGCACTTATCACTACTCTGTCTCATATATTGTATTACATTATACAATTATTTGTTTGCTGTTTTACCTACCATAATAAAGGAGGAAACGTTGTCTATTGTTAGTGTCCCCAGAACAGAAATAATCCTTTTCCCAGCATTAAACACATATTGGTTGAATGAATGAAAAGACTTCCTAAGCTCCCCTCTCCCCCAAAGGCTAAACTACTGTGTAGAACAAAGTGCAATGGAAGCTCTGGATGGAAATTAGATATTTATTCAGATGCCATGAGCACAGTGCTGGCCTGGATACAGGGAGACGGAAGGGGGTGGATGCAGAGGTCAGTGATGCCACCCCTGGCCCTAAATCGCTTGAATCTCTACCTTCAGTTTCATTCAGGGCTCTTCCTGGGTGGGGGTATTTTTTTAACACAAAGGAGTTCTGACTGCTGTTCTGGTGTATCTCCCCGGCTTTATTTTTAGCTCTTCTGGTCTTATCAAATAACTGAATGGACCCTCTCTCTCTTAAAAAAACAAACAAACTGCTCTCCCACAGCCCCTGGCTCCGGAGCTGCTGAAGGGCTGTTCATTGCTGGGAGAGCTGAACTGACAACTTTGTCCCAAGACAGGGAAGGAGCTGCTTGCTGCTTCAGCCGCAGCTCACTTTCTTCCTACCGCCAGATCTGTAAGAGTGACATCTGGCAAATACTGCCAGAAGGGTGTGAGCGGTAGTGGGAGGGGTCCAGGGAATTTACAAGAGAAGGACCATTTGATTAAGAGATTATTTGATACTAAGTTGACCATCAGGGGCTGAAGCTCCCATTGGAGACACTTGAGAATGTCTCAGAAGGGGCTGATATGGCCTAAACTGGCACATATCCTCTATCTTTTATTCTTAGCTTCCTTTTGGTGATGTCAAATACTGTCACTTACTGCCCTTACCACCCTGTCAATGACACCCATACCTCCAAGGCCACCCATCCCTGATGGCCTGGATCGGGAAGGCCATGTGACTTGAGATGGAGTCACTCGTGGCAGAATTGAGACAGAGGATAAGGCTGGCGGGTGCAAAGGTTTTCTAAAACAAGACAAGCCAGCATGTGGCACTCCTGGGTGTATTGATGGTGACTGGCTGGTAGGCACAGGAAGGCGGTGGGGCTGAGAAAGGAACAGCTTCTACCAGATGCTGCTCAACAAAGAGATCTACATGTAGGGGTTGCTCCTCTGCCCTTCTCTTGCTCCCCTTGTCCTACCCTTTTGTGACATTTTCGCTTCAAAGTTATTTTTTGTGGCCGGCAGAATTCTAGGGTGGCCCTCAAGATACCCCACCCCCTACCACGGTGTACGTGTCCTAGATAATCTCCTCCCCTTTGAGTGTGGGTGGTTAGGTTCGTGGCAGAGGTGAAGCGATTTTGCAAAGGTAATGAAGGTCTCTAATCAGCTGACTTTAAGTTAATTGAAAGAGCAATCATCCAGGGCGGGCCTGGCATAATAGGGTGAGCCTGCGAGTTAGAGATGGAGAAGGCAGAGAGATGCACAGCAGCAGAAATGCTCTTCTGTTGGCCTTGAAGAAGCACCTGCCACAGTGTGGAAAGGGCCACACGGCAGAGAATAGCGGCCTCTGGGGTCTCAGACCTACGACCACAAGGAACTGAATTCTGCCAATGATTAGTGAGCGTGGAAGAGGACCCAAGCCTCGGATGACAGCGCAGCTTTGGCTGCAACTCTATTTCCACCTGGTGAGCCCTTGAGGAGAACCCAAGCTAAACCACATCTAGACTCCTGCCCCACAGAAGCTACCAGATGATAAATTTGTGCTGTGTTAACCTGTTAACCTAATACATCCTTAATGTTTATTTTAATTTCATTTAACTGGTATTATGATCATGACTGTGGGCATGGTGGGAAAGAGAGAGGCAATAAATCAAACTCAAGCTAAACTGCTGGTGTTTGGATCTAGAACCACTTACCAGCTGGGCAAACGTGAGCAAGTTACTTAATGTTTCTGTCCTTCAGTTTCCCCAGCAGGTGTGATGACAACAATAGCGCCTTGTATTGCGAGGAATAAATGGTTTAATGGCTATAAGGCACTTAGAACATTGTCTGGCACATAGTAAGTGCTGAGTAATTGTTAATCTTGTGGTGATTCTTGGGTCAGAAATGTGGCAGGAACCTTGGGGAGCATTGAAGGCTGCTGGGGAACGTCACCATATAAGATACATGTTAATGCCTCTTATTCTGGGCTCCTGGACTTGCTGTCTACCGGCTTTTCATTATAATCTTAATTATCAGGTCAAGCATTACCTCTAGAAAGTAATTTTTTACTTATTTACTTATTTTAATGAGTATTTACCCAAAGGAAAAGAAGACATTCTATAAAAAAGACATCTGCACTCAGATGCTCAGAGCAGCACAATTCACAGTTGCAAAGATGTGGAAACAACCCAAGTGCCCATCAATCCATGAGTGGATTAATGAAATGTGGTGTATGTATACTATGGAGTACTCCTCAGCCACAAGAAACAATGGTGATCTAGCACCTCTTGTATTCTCCTGGATGGAGCTGGAGCCCATTCTTCAAAGTGAAGTATCATAAGAATGGAAACACAAGCACCACATGTACTCACTATCAAATTGGTGTTAATTGATCAATGCTTATGTGTACATATGGAAGTAAGGTTCATCGGGCACAGGGCAGGTGGGAGCAGGGAGGAGGGGATGGGTAAATTCACACTTAACGGGTACAGTACGTGATGTCTGGGGCTTGGGCACGCTTGTAGGTTCAACTTGGGTGGTGCAAAGTCAATATATCTAGAAAGTACTTTTGAAGAACGTGCCTCTCGCCAGGAGCTTGGCTACTGACCCAACTAGGAAATCTTCTTTTAAAACCATAGTACTATGGACCCTTTGAGGGATTCATCTGGACAATCAATTCTCAAAATAAACACAAACACGATGAATTCCCAATTGTTCAAAAGTGGAATCAGTGCCTGTTTCATTCTATTCCAGCCCTGGAACTGATGAATTGATCCCAAGACAATGAAGCAGGCTGGACAACTGCAATATGTCCCAAATAAGAGAATTTTGCTGTTTAGTAACACACTAATTCAAAATAAAGAGTTTTATTGCCATTTTTGTAAGGAAAAGAGACACTAAAGCATCTGGCTTAGAGAAGTTTTGGAAGTTGGGAAACCTGAGTTCGGTCGCACCAGTGGGCAGGCGATGGGGCCTTTGTGGATGTTAGCTTCCTTTTCTCTAAAACCAGAGGGTTGTCTTCCAGAGAGATGGCATCACCACTCTCTGAAATCCACCAGAAAGAACATCGGCTGAAACAAAGAAAAAAACTTCACCCATGATATTTCTAGAGAATGACCACAATCTCACACCGTGAATAGTGTAAAAATATTCATTCATTCACACATGCATACGCACTTCATTCATTCAACATATTTACTGCCATGGAGGTACCAACCTGGTCCTAGATGCCAGGGGCTCTAGCTGCCAGGTATAAAGAAAACTGAGCCAAAGGACAGGAGAGCACCAAGGTCTGATATCTGTTTCCTCTAATTCAAAGCAGGTACGGATTTAGAAATGTAAATAAAAGGGTACGTAGAAGCTGTGTAGTGAAGAATTTAACTTGTCCAAAGAGATGTCTGGTCTTTGCCCTCAGCTTCTGGGAGGTAATCTCTAAAGCCTTTGGAATGTCATGCCTGATAGGAATGTTTTTGTTTGTCAGGGAGCTCCGGGTCACTCCAGATAGTCTAACAATGTGATTCAGGGTGGGGGCTTCGGGTCACACAGTATCAGCTCCACCTCCGGTGGCGATGGATACTGAGATGGTCACACGGGCAGTCAATAATGCCTAGTGACAGCACCCTAGTAAAAGCAACAAGAGCAAAAACAATGGGATAAATTGAGAGGAAAATTGTCAAAGTGCTGGGCCTGGAGAGTTTTATGGGTGAATACTTCAAGGAACACATTGATTTTGACGCTATTCAAATATTCCAGAGCATTACAAAATAAGGAACCCTTTCTGCTCTCCTAAAAGCCTATAAAGCGAGAATTTCAGTCCTTATAGTGATACTAAAAGCTGATAAATGGGGCAGATGCACATGATCACCTGCGCACACACATAACCCATGTGTTGGATGAGATGCTTTGAGCTGCAAGTAACAGAATCCTTGAGCAAAAGTCACTTAAATATCAGGCCATTTAAAGGCCGGGCACTGTGGCTCATGCCTGTAATCCTAGCACTCTGGGAGGCCCAGGTGGGCAGATCCTTTGAGCTCAGGAGTTCGAGACCAGCCTGAGCAAGAGCGACACCCCGTCTCTACTAAAAAAAATAGAAATTATATGGACAGCTAAAAATATATATAGAAAAATTAGCCAGGCATGGTGTTGTGTGCCTGTAGTCCCAGCTATTTGGGAGGCTGAGGCAGGAGGATCGCTTGAGCCCAGGAGTTTGAGGTTGCTGTGAGCTATGCTGATGCCACGGCACTCTATTCAGGGCAACAGAGCAAGGCTCTGTCTCAAAATAAATAAAAAAATAAATAAATAAATAAATATATCAGGCCATTTATGATCAAATTTAACAAAAGTCTAGGGGTGGGTGTTTTCATTGTTGGGTCAGGCATTTAATGAGGCCTTCTGGAACCAAAGCCCCAGGGGTCCTGTTCTTAGAGGTGAAAGAGCAGGAATCAGTAGGTGGATGGAGGAGCCAAGTCTGGAAATGAAGCTGGTGCAGCCCATGCCACACTGGTTACCCGTGCCTACCCTGTGTCCCTTTTCATGGGCCCTTTTCCATGATGTGTCCATGCCCTGTTCCAATTGATTGGGGGGGGGGATTCTGTATTGTATGTGTTTTTAAATATTTTGAATATCGCCCTAAATATACCTATTGTCTTTGGAAATTCAGTATCTTTTAAAATTGGCATGTCAAATCAGCAGAGGAAATAGGGCTTATATAGATACCCACTTCATTGTTTAGAACAAATTAAAGCTGATTGCCTGCCTCACCGGTCCTAGTGGTCATTACCAATAATTCAAAGGATAAAATGTTTAAAGAAAGAAAGAGCGAGAAAGAAAACATAAGTTTATTAGAAAAAAACAGGGATGAATTATTTTTATAATCTTGGAATGAGAAAGACCTTTCTAAACATGATGTGAAAACTACAAGCAATAAAGGAAACATTTGATTAATCTGACAACTTAAAAAATGTAAACTTTTTGTATGGGGAAAAAAAGGACATTCTAAAAAAAAGCCAAAGGTCCAAAAATCAAAACGTAAAATCACTGCAAAAGCTTATTTTTGTTTGACATTTGATGGTTAAAGGGGCTAATTTTCCTTATGTACAAATCCATGAGCGCTCTTACAAATCAAGGTAAAATAATTAAGAAAAAGTCCATGCCATCACTAATACCACTTTACACATATAAATTTCATTCTTACTTTGTTTGTCCGCTAGATAATACCTAATGTTGGACAAGGTATGGGAAAATGGGCACATTCATATGTTTGTTAATACAACTTTTTTAAAAGGAGCATTTGTCAAATCCATTAAAGCTTAAAATATTTATGCCTATGGGCCGAATCATTTCTGGAAGCATCCTTTGTAGCTTCAGAAAGTTGAAAACAACTCAAATGTCTATTGCTAGGGGATCAATGAGAACTTAGTGTACGTTTACTAATTCAACCAAATGTTGATTGTCTACCATCCAATAAGCTTGCATTCTTGTGGGAGGAAATGTAGAGCAAATAACTAAACAAATAGTCATACAAGGTTTGTGACAAATGCTTTGAAGGAAATAAACACGATGTGTTATAGAGCAAGAGTTGACAAAACGTGGCCCCTGGGCCAAATCCGGCCTGCTACTTGTCTTTGTATGGCTTGTGAGCTGAGAATGATGCCTACATTTTTAAATGGCTGGAAAAAAATCAAAAGATAAATGTTATTTCATGGTATGTGAAAATTATAATATATGACATTTCAAATTTCAGTGTCCATAAATATGTTATTAGAATGCAGTGATGCCTATATGGTTTCATATTGTCTATGGCTACTCTTGCACTGCAATGGCATAGTTAAGTCATCTCTATAGAGATTTTCTGTCTTATAAAGCCTAGAATATTTACCTCATGACCTTTTGCTGGAAAAGTTAGCTAACCCCTATTTTAGGAGGAGTTAATAATAGAGGGTCCAAGAGAAATGAAAACATATGTCCACACAAAAACTTGTACATGAGTGTTCAAAGCAGCATTTTTATAAGAGCCCCAACGTGGCAACAACCCACCTGCCCTTCAACTAATGATGAATGGATAAACAGAATGGATAAATGGTGAATAAATAAAATGTGGTATATCCAGACAATGGAATATTATTTGACCATGAAAAGGAATGAAGTATTGATATATGCTAACACATGGATGAACCTTGAAAACATTATTCTAAGTGAAGGAAGCAAGTCACAAAGGACTATATAGTATATGATTTCATTTATATGAAATAAGCAGAATAGGAAAATCTATAAAGACAGAAAGTACATTGGTGGTTTCCTAGGCCTGGGGGGTTTGGGTGGAAATGGGGAGCAATTGCTAATGGGAGTTAGGAAAATGTTCTAAAGTTGATTGTGGCAATAGTTTTACAACTCTGGCAATCCCAGCTGCCATCCTGCCTGTGTGACATTGCCTGGTGGGTGATGTGCAGACACTGAATGGGATAAGCAGGGGAGTGACAAGATCACAAGTGTATGTGATAAAGAGGAGTATGGCAGTGGCGGATAGCAATGCGACAGGGAGGACACTGAAGGTGTGGACGAGTCAGGAGGCTGCTGCCATGCTTTACTTCCGAGTAGTGAGGCCTTGCAGTGGGGGTGGTGACAGTGGCCCCCAAAGAAATAGCTGAACGTAAGATCTATTTCCATGCAAGAAATCGCAGGACTTGGTGTTTGATCGGAAGAGAGAGGCTAGGAGAGGAAGAAATCAAGGAGGATTCCAAAGCTTGGATGTCAGAAATAGAGAAGCTTCTAGAGTCAGATGCAGGGGTAGTATATATAAAAAGAACAAAAGGCTAAGGATTCCCTCACCCTTGGGGAGTAGTGCGTGTTTAGAGGGTGTGCAGACCCTGTTAGTCGCCAACATGGTATGCAGCTGATTTTCTTTACTAATTTAATCCTGAGCAGCAATGCGCCTGCTCCCAAAAATACATTTCCCCGGCTCCTTCACAATACGGACGAACACGTGACACAGCCCCTAGCGAGGAGAGTTAACTGGAGGTGTGTTGGGTATTTCTGGGAAGGCTTTTCTTTCCCCATCTAAATGACAGCCTTTCTTCCTTGGGGTTTTCTTCTTCATTCTGGCTAGACGGAGGCAAGATGTTGAATAGTCATTTTGCAACCATGGCTAACCATGAAGACGAACATCACGTGCTAAGGATGGGAGAGCGGAACGAAGTTGCTTGAGAAAGTGGAGACTTTGTAGACCCGTTGCACCAAACCTGGGCTGTTTACCTCTGCACTTCTTGTGATCTAAGATATAAAATCTTGGCCAGGCATGATGGCTCACATCTGTAATCCTAGCACTTTTGGAGGCCAAGGTGAGTGGAATGCTTGAGGCCAGGAGTTTGAGACCAGCTTGAGCAACATGGTGAGACCCCGTCTCTATAAAAAATGGAAAGATTAACTGGGCATGGTGGTGTGAATGTCCTTTGGTTCCTGGGCACAACTGTGTGCTTATCGCTCTGTGTTGGCCAGGCCCCAGCTGCATGGCCTCACCTGGGTCTGAGTGCCCCTTTTCAGATAATGTGGCAGCCAGGCGCCTGCCCAGGACAGTAGAGGTGTGGACCCCTGCGTGCTTGTGGAGCAGTTGAAGGCCCTGGAGAAGTATAGTCTGAAGACAAGACTGGAAGTGCCATGGCAGCAGTCATCGGACTCCTCAAAGGACCACTAGGAAGTCAAGTTTTACCTTAACAGGAGGCTGTAAGCCAGGCAGTGCTATGTGCTTGTAGTCTTAGCTACTCAGGAGGCTGTGGTAGGAGAATCGCTTAAGGCCAAGAGTTCGAGACCACAGTGAGCTATGATTGCACCTGTGAATAGCCACTGCATTCCAGCCTGGGCAACATAGTGAGACCCTGTCTCTGAAAAAAAACAAAACAAAAACAAATAAAAACAAATATTTATAAGACTGTAAATGTTCTAGATGGAAAATGGCTTGTTTTGAAAGGAATAGGGATTCCGTGGAGCTTCCCTCAAGCACAGGTTAGGTGACACCATCAGGAAGAATGTGAAAAGGATTCTTTTACTGGGCATAAAGTCAAACCATATAACGTTTAAGGTCCCTTCCAACACTAAGGTGCCAGGTTCCATGGCCTGATACTGTGGCAGTTTACTGGGTTTGTAAATGGAGAGTATCCAACGTCTATGTATGTGCACGTGTTTACGTATTTCCTGATCATTCGTTGTTAAAATCCTTCCGGCCATAATCCCAAAAGGAATAGAAGGCACAGTCTTTGTTGCACGTAAATGGACACAGAATATCACAGATTTGGAGGTATATTTGGCACTGAAAATACATAGCTGCCTTGTTTCCTGTGTGCTAACATGGAACAATAGTCAAGATGTATTAAGTGGAACAAAGCAATGGCCAACAGGGTAAAGAGCATACCTCCCTCCGTTTTTAAAAATGACCTGTGTATACATAAATATATATACGTGTATATTCACAGTATCATTCTAGAAGGATACCCAAAACTCTGATCCCAGCAGTTTTCTCTGGGGAGAAGAACTGAGTAGTGTAAGAATGAGAATTATATTTCACTGGTTACTTTTTTGGTACTTTTTGACTTCTGTACAACGTGCTTGTATAACCTGTCAAAATAATAATAATAACATAATAATAATAATAAACTTTAGCTGCCTTACCAAGAAACCCCAGTTAATGGCAGGCACAGGGGGGATCTGGAAAGGGCAGCATTTGGGGATCCAAAGAGGAGAATATCTGTATTTAAATACAATTTAGCCCTGCCCAAGTTTAGAAATCACTTGTGGTGAATTCCAGGTGGGACCAGATTAGTTTGAGCTTGAGTCACGCTCAAATAGGTCGTAAAAACGAAAAGAGGTTTCGTGACTGTTGATGGGTAACAAGTGGTTACTTTGGGCTGTGTTTTCCTCAGACGCTGTAGCACTCCCTGGATGAACGGTTTGGTGCCCGGGTCCCATCCTCCTCCTTGCACTAGCTAACGGCGTGACCTTGAGTAAGAGACTCCATTCTCTGGGCATCAGGGAGAAATAACAAACAAGCTCACAAAGTCATTGTCTAATTCATTCTGAACCAGGGCGTGCATGTGGAAACACCCATCACTGCACAGCAATAAAACCCCAAGGCTGGTCTTGGGGAATCAGAGAGCATATCAAGGAAACCACAGCAGAGCTGGGCTAAGCCTCAAGAGAATTACCATATCCTGTTTTCTGCCGGAGCCTCGCCAGACTCTTAGGCAGGTTCCAGTGAATCACCAAATCGCTCTGGGCACGGTTCGGTGCACAGATGGCGCTGGGAGCTGGGAGAGCCTCGCTAGGCGGTAAATCTCCTCTCCCGCGCTAATCCCAGCAAGCATATGCTTAATTAGGCAAGGGTGTGCTGGACTTCCAGAGTACAGATAATTGAAAATCAGTGCAGGGGATGGCTTGTTTTCATCTTAAAAAAACACATAAAATATACTCATATGGGTGAATAATGAAATCAAGGAGGCTCAACTTTGTTAACCTTTGAATTTTCATGGTACACTTTACAGAAAATAATCTTAACTAAAACACCACCCTGGAGTCTCTTCTGACCTTGTTTAATATACAAAAATATTTTTAAAAAATATTTATTGTACTTTTTTAATTTCAAAGATAATACATGCTTTTATAAAAATGTAATTTTATGTAATTATTATTGTAGACATTTGTAAAACACAGAAATATATAATAGAAAAAATAAAACTTATGAAAGAAAAGTGAAAAAAAGAAAAAAGGTACTACATGAGCAAAGTTGCAGATTACTCGAGTTCCACTTAGCTGTATTAAGAAAATATAGTTTCATTATTTAACATTGAATTGATAGTTAATATTAAATATCAATATTTCATCAAAATATCTCTGATATTCCTCATGAGCATCTCCCCACTGGGTGACGGGAAGCCCTAAGACTTCCAATGAATAGTATTCCCATCTCTTCTGGCTTAAACATGCTATTTTCTTTTTTCTTCTCTTTTGAGACAGTCTTGCTCTGTCACCTGGGCTAGAGTGCCATGGCATCAGCCTAGCTCACAGCAACCTCAAACTCCTGGGCTCAAGGGATCCTCCTGCCTTAGCCTCCTGAGTGGCTAAGACTACAGGTGTGTGCCACCATGCCGGCTAATTTTTTCTATTTTTAGTAGAGACAGGATCTTGCTCTTGCTCAGGCTGGTCTCAAACTCCTGACCTCAAGCGATCCTCCTGCCTCAGCCTCCCAGAGTGTCAGGATTACAGGCGTGAGCCACTGCACCCGGCCTAAACATGCGATTTTCAATTCACAAATTCATACTTCTCAGAGACCAATCCCCCATGGGGTGTCAGCGGCTCAGGGATAGAACCTGAACCTGTAACTGCTGAAGAGCACTTGTCCCCACGTGGCCTCTTGTGATTATGTGCTAGATTACATTACTGGGGTCTGTGAGCCAGCAATTTAGTCTCGTTTGCTTCTGCTGGTCTCCTGATCCTCTCAGCACTGTTGTATTCCAGGGCATTTGGCTTTGTGTGGAACTTTTGCTAGCTGCAAGCAGGCCACGGAGAACCAGGAGCACATGGTCCACCTAACTGCCCATCTCCTGCTAAAGCTGTCTCAGCTACCTCTGTGCTCCAAGTAGCCACGGGTAGGTTTTTTCCTGCATTTCCTGCATTTCCAGGGAAATGAGCTGCTAGTCCCAACGTCCTTGGGCTTCCCAAAACTTATTTGCATGTTTAAGCACCTGCCTGGCATATGTGGGGAGGAAAAAAATAGGGATCCTAGCACCTGGCCTTCTTGCACTACATCAACCTTTCTCCTCTGTTCTTCCACCTGAGCAGGAGAGGTCTGACTTTGGACTCTCTCCATGGTCTCTGTAGTTATTACTATATCACTGTATCTGATGCAGATGCATTAGTTTGTGCTTTTTGTCACTTAACTTTCTTGAATGGCAAGCATAGACAACCTCTTATATCTAAATGACTGGTTTTCCTCCTGAGTAATCTCTTTAGAAGGTTACACAATTATTCTAAGGATGCTTTCACTGCTGGAAGTTCTTTGCTGAGTTCCTTTGAAAATTGGCTTTAGAAGCAGCTTTGGAGCCATATAGAAAACCAGTCTTATAAGTTAATAATACTTTTTTTTGGGACCCAAAATTACATACTGCAGCTTGATTATCTACCTTATTTGCCAGGTATCCTGTTTCCAAGGAAGAAATACACTTTTATTTTTTTTTTTTTTGAGACAGGATCTCACTCTGTTGCCCAGGCTAGAGTGCAGTGGTGTTATCACAGCTCACTGCAACTTCCAACTTCTGGGCACAAACAATCCTCTTGCCCCAGCCTCCTGAGTAGATGGGACTACAGATGGGGCCACAAAACTCAGCTAATTTTTCTATCTTTTTGTAGAGACAGGGTCTTGCCATGTTGCTCAGGCTGGTGTCAAACTCCTGGGCTTAGGCGATTTTCCCGCCTCAGCCTCCCAAAGCACTAGGATTACAGGTGTGAGCTACCATGCCTCACCAGGAAATATGCTTTTAAGGCATGTTGGACAAGAAGAAAAGAATGGGCCTCACTTCTTCTATGTTTGTTTTAAAATTAGTCTTATGACTTTATAATTGCACCCTATCAGACGTGTGCATGCATGTACACAAATAAGGCTCAATCTTCCTGCTCTGCATATGTGGCTGTAAGTACAAATTCAAGTCTAGCCTGACAAAGAGAAGCATGAGAAAGGGTCATATGCACCAGGGAGGAAGATGGCCTTCTAGACACTGGCCTCTAAACAAGCTGAGTGGGCAGCTTTTCCCTCCAGGAAAGGCCCCATTAGACTCAATCCTCCCATGGTTGGAATTACTATGGGGATGGGAAGTGATTCTTGGAACAGAATAAGCTGTGTATGTCAGGAGTAGAGCCCATGGTTCCATTTAATTTTTTCCAGGGCCCTACACATTTCTAACAACAACATTGACTAAAAGAAAGAAATGCCAAAATTGATATCCCTCTGGATTTTATACATTTCCCAATTTTCTAATTGCTACAGCTACTGCCAACAAAACACACTGAAAGAACGCCCCATGAGGAGAGGTCTCGGAGCACACCACAGGATAGGACTGCAAATTTCAGTGATTACACACAATTAAAGCAGGCAGCCAACATGTCATTTTCTTTTTAGGCATGGACATAGAATGAGAAACAACTTACTGGGTAGGAATAGATAGAAACAGAGCCGTTTCCCTTTGTGTAAAAATCATACTTGATCAAGTAGAGATTAAAGCTAATGTGCCCTCCCCATTTGCTTTTAAAATTGAGGGATGTGGAAATTAGTGAAATTAAATTCACAGCTGCATTATTTGCAAATAACAAAAATTCTATTTGATTTTGCATCAGCAAAAAAGGGGAACATTTTGGCTTGTGGAAAAAAAGAAAGCGTTGAACATCCAAACAATGAGAGAGGGAGAGATACAGTTGCGTTTTTAGGAATAACTGGAATTATGGCCCCAAATATGACTAGAACCATTTCCCTCTGTTCTGCATTTTGGCTTCTTTCCACACATTGACTTCATCCTGTCTCACTGCAGACCAGCCTTTTCCACATAGCAGGGTGGATGTCTGTCCTAAGCTCTTGAATTTTGTTGTCTCTGCACTGGAGAGACACTGCCTGGCATATTGTTTTTCATCTGAAGTTCAAAAATCCTGCTGTTAGAGTCACCGTGCAAACCCAGGGGTGCCATTCACACCATTAACATTATAGATTTCAACAATTTCCCCACAGATGAGTGTAAATTGTCTTGAGGAAGGGCCACTTTTTCTAATCTGCACAAAAGTCATATGGACTAATGGTGACCCTGGGTAGGGTTCTGATGGGCACAGGTTGGGCCTGGTGCCCACTCCTGAACCAACCATTTATGACCATAAGTTTGAGGTCACCTAAGAATATGGTAGCCCCTGTAGGATTATTATAACTGAAGGAGGAGCAGTTTGTAAAGAAGGGAGGCACAGTTCCCTAAAGAAAGGGATGTATGTGTTGGGCAGGCGAAATATTAAGTGTCACTATACCACTGAAGCAGTTTTGTGAGCCTATTATACATTTTCTCTCTCCTTTGAAAAAATTTCTCGCTTCTGCTGTCCTTCTTTGCTAAATTTAAACTCTAACAGGGCAATAATTGAGGTTCCATATTTTCTGAGAGCCAGGGCAAATACTATTTGTTAAAAGAAGACACCAGTTCATTCATTAGGTGGTGCTATGGTTTGAGTGTTTGTGTTCCTCCAAAATTCATGTTGAAACTTAATCCCCAATGCAATAGTATTAAGAGGTGGGGCCTTTAGGAGGTGATTAGGCCATGAGAGCTCTACTCTTATGGATGGGATTAGTGCTGTTATAAATGGGCTTTAGGGAGCAAATTGGTTTCTTTTCCCCTTCAGCCATGTGAGGACATGTAGACAGCACCACCTATGAGGAATGGGTCCTCACCAGACACTGAATCAGCCAGCCTGATCTTGGACTTCCCAGCCTCCAGAATTGTGAGCAATATCTGTTGTTTATAAATCACCTATCTACAGTGTTTTGCTATAGCAGCAGGAACAGACTAAGACGGGTGGTTATTCTGAGTATAGAACATCTTTGTTGAATTGATTCACCTACTTTCTTTGACTTCTATGTTATCTGTACAAAATTCTTTGACCCGTGTTATTTCTCTTGGAAAATGAGTGAGTTTTAATGGACTTGAATGAACAGTTGGATTCTAGTCTTAGTTTTGCCATTAATTAGCTACCTTAGGATGAGTAGTCCAACTCCATATTTCTGTCTACTCTTCTAAAAAATGGGAAAAATCATATGTGCCCAGACCTATCTTAGGAAGATATTGCGAAATTCAGAGAACACAATTAATGAATGTGAAAGTGTTGGTAGCAAAGGAAATGTAATGATCTGTATTAAAACATTAAGATTAATCTTCAGGCATTATTTGAGAACACGACTCCCATCACCAGAAAGTGACAGGTGCTTCCTATTGATTTTACAATCCAGATCCCTAATGATACACTTCAATGCTTCCATCAGTTGGCTCTTGTCAAAGAACTGTGATGTGGCCATTGTTATGAGAGAATTAAAAGCCCCGAGTAGCTGAATTTGATAATCCTACAAAATATCAAAGATGTTAGCCTAAGGAGAGAGAAATACTTTTCTAGTACCAAATAATAACTGTTCCTGCTGCTATTCTGGACTTGGGTACATCGAGATATATTTTCAAGCAAATCCTTTGGTCTTATCTTCATCCTCATTTATCTTAACTCTTTGCATCACTTTCCACAACTTATCCTTATTAGTATTATTAGTAACAATAGTTATTTACTGAATCCTACAAGTAATATTAGTCACCCCTGCTGAAAATTTTTGATGTGTCCAAGACTATGCTTGATGCATTATCCCAATTATTTCTCCCAACAACCCCATTTGATAAGCACCATTATCATCTCAATTTAACAAAGTAGGGAAAAAGGCACATAGAAAATGGTGGAGCTGGGGCATAGTCTTGCCTGGCTAAGTGAAGAAGCAGTCCCTGTCAATTGTTGCTGGACCATCACTGTCATTTTGCTACTTTGAAAGCAGGTTCTATGCACTGTCTTTGTATCAGTAACTTTTACAACTATCATCATGCTTTGCACAAGGCATTCAGTATGTGTTTGGCACTTAGTAAGTGCCAAGCATTCTGCTAAGTTCTGCACAGGCATTAGCTGCTTGTAACAAACCCCAGAGATGTATGTCTTATTATTATCTCTATTCTGTAGGGAAAAAATCTAAAGTTTATAAAGATCAAAGTGATTTACTCAAAGTGACCCATTCAAGCCAGGAACCCATATCTTGAGCTTTTCCTCCTCTTCTAAGGACAATGGGCACCTCTCGGACCCTGCCCTGGAATTCAGAATTTGTGAGGCCTAGGCTTATCTGTTGAGGATGCCCTCATGTTCCAAAGCCCAGACCTACAAAGTTTTGTTCTAGTCTTCTCCAAAAGACCCTGTTAACCAACTTCCCAACCAGCAGAGTTTTCTAAACAAAATATTAGGTCGTATTTCTTGATACTATTATTCAAACCTTCTATATCCTTTCTGATTTTTTGTCTGCTTGATCTAGTAGCTCTAAAAAAAAAAGCAGGTTAATGTTTTGCACTGTGATTATAGAATTGTCTATTTCTCCTTATAAATCTCCTTATAAATATCAGTTTTTATATTTCATATTTAAAGGCTGTGTGGTTAGGTGAACATAAATTTATGATTACTATATATTCTAGTTAGATTGCTACTTTTATTATATATGATGTACCCTTTCATTCCTGGATGGGCTTTATGCCTTAAATTTTATTTTGTTTGATATAATTACTGCTGTCCTCCCTCCCTCTCTTCCTTCTTTCCTTGCTTCTTTCTTTCCTTCCTTCTTTTCTTCTTTCTTTCCTTTTCTTTCTTTTTTTTTTTTTTTTGAGACAAGATCTTGCTCTTTTGCCAGGGCTAGAGAGAGCAGTGGCGTTTCATAGCTCACTGCAACCTCAAACTCCTGGGCTCAAGTGATCCTCCTGCTTCAGCCTCCTAAGTAGCTGGAACTACAGGCATGTGTCATCACACCCAGCTAATTTTTCTACTTTTTGTAGGGATAAAGTTTTGCTATTACCCAGGTGATGTACATTTTTCAATAAACTTTTGAGTGAATGTTTAAGTCTGCTGGATTTTTAATCCTTCCCTTTCAAGCAGAGGGTCTTTTCCTTAGCTTGGCATTCAAAGCCCTGAACAATGTGGCTCCTCCTTATTCGTCCAGCTTTATGTCTTTCCCTGCATTCTCATGCCCTTCCCTTCTCTCTCCTTTTTCCTCTCCCTCTGTCCCATCTAGGCATGCCCCTCTCACATTTGGGGCTTTGCTTTCTTGGCTCTTTGCCTGGCTAACTCCCAGCGGTATCTTCCTAAGTATAATTTGCCTGCCTGACCACCAAGGGCTAGGTGAACTGCCTCTCCTGTGGTTGTCTCCTTTAACAGAATGGAAGGTTCCGGTTGGCAAAGACTGTATCCTAATCCTTGTCTTCTCAGTACAGTGGACAGTTCCTGATACAGAGCAGACTCTCCAAGAACACTTGTTGAATGCATGAGAAAGTTGGCTCCTTGGCATGTCTTAACAGAAGTCACAAAATGTCATTGGAGAGATAATCGTTTTCATTAGTTCAGTGAAATATTATATGTATTGGTAAGCAGTTACAATAACAAGAAGTCTGTACGTTTCCCAGGTAAATCTTAGACCTTCAATATTCATAAATAATCCATTATTAAAAGCCTGGCAGAATCTTGTAAACTGCTGGGCAGCCTACGTAGAGACAGAGCATCAGAAGGGTGGAGGAAATTTTAGAACAAACTTCTGTTTTAAAAAGTAGTAGAGAAACATGCATGAATGTTTAGAGCAGCATTATTCATAAGAGGCAAAAGTGGAAACAACCTAAATGCCTATCAACTGATGAAAGGATAAACAAAATGTGGTATATACATATTATGGAATATTACTCAGCTATGAAAAAGAATGAAGTACTGATATATGCTGCAACATAGACGAAGCTTGAAAACATACCAAGTCAAAGAACCCAGTCACAAAAAAGCCCACATACTATACAATTCCACTTACATGAAACACTCACAATGGGCAAATCTATAAAGACAAAAAGTAGATTAGTAGTTGGTTAGGGATGGAGGAATGGGAAGTGAATGCTACCAGGAAGGGGTTTATTTTGGGAGTAATACAAATGTTCTAAAATTAGAAGTGATGATGGTTGCCCAGTTCTGTGAATATACCAAAACCATTGAAGTGTGCGGTTTAAATGGTTGAATTTTATGGTATGTGAATTGTATCTCAATGAAACTGTTTTTGAAAAGTAGTAGAGAACATTTGTTGCAAAGTTAAACCTGAGAAGCCTGTGAAAAAAATTAATTTTCTATATAAGCTTTGCTTGTAATAGTTCCACTTTGTGCTTCTTGGTAAGTGACAAATCAAATCTCTAAACTGTGGGCCTTCGAAACCCCATGCACATAGGCCAGAAAGCCCCACTCAGTGCTGACCAGCCAGCAGGTGAGGAGTCGTGATTACAGGATGCTAAAGACGCCAGCAAAGCTGCTGCTGTGTGATGAGCTCGAGGGAGACAGCTGTAAATGAGGGAGTGAAAAGATTATTCGAAGCACATAGCACAATTAGAAAGGAAACAGCAGAATTGTGTTTATGGTGTAAAATGTAAACACGTACCTGGAAACTGACAGCTTGTAGAAAACACGATTGTTTTTGGTGCAGACTTCTCTCTGGCTGGCTGTCAGAGTCGGGGAGTAAGTCTCCAGCACCAGGGTAGTGGGTGTAGTTGAAAGGAGTCTGGTCTGGGTCTTGAGATACCCAAGTGCCAATTTGGGCTCTTTTTTATTTATTCACCATTCAACAAACAATTATTGTAAGCCTACTGTATGCCAGGTACTGCACCTGTCCCAGGTGACCCAAAGTTCAAAGACACAGAGCTTACCTCAAGGATCTCACCGTTCAGAGAAAGACAATAAAAAAAGATGTAAGTAAGACTGTGATGGGGAAGAGGAAAAAGGGGTAGGAGTATTGTTACTTGTTAACTTAGGGTCTCTTTGCTGTCCCCTAAGCATATCCACTTCTTAAGGAAAAGGAGCCTTTTTAAAAATTGTATTCATTTTTAAAACACAGCTTTATTGAGACATCATTCGCATACCACACAATCCCCAAAGTATATGATTCAATGGTTTTTTATATAGTCACAGAGATATACGATCAACACCATAATCTAATTTTAAAACATTTTTGTTGCCAGAATGAAATCATGTGCTTATGAGCATCACTCTGCATCCTGCCCGCTCCATTCCCAGCCCTCGCCAAATATAACACTAACCTACTTTGTCTTTATAAGTTGCCCTATTCTGGATGTTTCACATAAATGGAATCATACAGTATGTGGCCTTTGTGACTGGCTGCTTTCACTTAGCATTATGTTTCAAGTCTGAGATTCACCCATCTGGCAGCACATCTCAATACTTCATTCCTTTTCATGGCTGAATAATATTCCATTGTATGGATATGCCACATTTTGCTCATCCACTCATCTGTTGGTGGACACTTGTGTTGTTTCCACCTTTTGGCTCTTATGAATAACGCTGCTATGAACATTTGTGCAAAAGTTTTTGCAAGGACATATGTTGCCCTTTCCTTGGGGTGTATACCTAGGAGTAGAACTGCTGGATTATTTGGTTTCTCTGTTTAATCTTTCAAGGTACTGCCAGAGTGATTGTTAAAGTGACTACACCACTTTACATTCTCACTGGCAACACAGGAAGGTTCCAATTCATCCACAACTTTGAGAACAATTATTTTCTGTCTTTTTGACCGTAGCCATCTTAGCGGGTACGAAGTGATCACTTTATTCATTTTTGAATCCCTAGTGCTGCAAAGAGAATCTGGCACGGGAAGATGCGCAATTCATTTGCTGAGCAAATTTGAGAACAGGGTGGACATTTGTCATTTAGGGCATCCCCAGCATCTGACCCCTTTTCCTTTGGAGAATTCCCTCTGATTACTGGAGAAGAGCAGATCCCAATTATAATACAGAAGCCAGAAATAATGTCAGCTCCTTACTTTCCCAGCCCTGCCCACAAGTAGAACACAGAACATATGTTAAGCTTGGTCTACCTAATGCACCTGCCCCAGGCTTCAAAGAGAGGGCTCTAGCAATGTAAAGTGGGTTTGGTGGAGGATTCATTCTGGTGACAATAGCAGGCACTACCTTGACATCTGGTTTCCAGGAGCAACAGGGCCAGTAGTGTGAGCGGTGGGTAGTACTGGCGTCCAGTGCCATCAGATTGGAAGTGCAGCCGAGGTATCCTGTGTGGAATGGTGGTGGCAGTGATGGTTGCCTCCTACCCCAGCAAGCTGTGCTGTGTCTTGGCTGTGTTCCCGACTGCTGCCCAGCCTTCCTTGCTCTTGCTTCTTGTCTGAGCCCGTTTCTGCAGCCTTCCCAGCAATAATTGTGTCAGCCACCCAATGTCCTTTCCACAAATTCCCTTTCTCCTTAAGTCAGCCAACATCAGTTTCTTCTGCTGCTTGCAACTAAGAACCTGATTTTGACAATGAATACTGAATGGGTGTGTGTCTGTATAGGGAGGGATCAATGGCTGAATGGGGCTACGTGGAATCAAAGCTTTGAAGGATGAGTACAGGTTGGTCAGGCACAAAGGGGCAAGTGCATTCCAGCTGAACAAAGAGCACAGCACAGACACTGGGGAATAAGAGGTCATGGTGTACTAGGAAAACTCTCAGGAGTTCAGTCTGGCTGGGGTACAAGAAGCAAGGTGGTGAGTACCGAGATGTGAAGCTACAGAGATTGGCCTGGGATAGATCATGAAAGATCTCTTAGGTTATGCCAAAGAGTCGTGATTTTATCCTGGGGGATGGGGAGGAAACTATTAACTTAATTGAGGTAGTGACACCAGATTTGCATTCAGAAAATATGCTCTTAAACAAGAAAATTCCAGCAGCAGGGAGGAGAATGAATTGGAGGGGAACAAGACTAGAGATAGAAAGGCCAGTTAAGGAGTGACAGCAGTAATTCCAACGAAAGATATGAATCAAGGCAGTGAGCATGGAGAGGAGGCATTGGATCTGAGATATATTAAGTAGGTAGAGCCAATAGGAATTTTGCCCTCATTTTGATATAGGAATTAAGAAGGAAGATCATGGATGATTCCAAGGTTTGTGTTTAAGTAGACTGGGTAGGTGGTGGTGCCATTTAAGCATGCATGCATTCATGTGTTCAACAAATGTTTAATTAGCACTTAATTGTACTTAGGTGCTGGATATAACGTAGCGAGAAAAACAAACCTGGTCCTACCTTTTGGTAATAATTACCTTATATCATGCTCAGTTTATGTGTCTTCTCAGATTTTTTGGGCCTCACTATCTCTGGGACCCTTGACCTCTTGCTCTGTCTCAGCTGCCACCCTAAGAGACTTAATTAAGTCCCTGTGGTTTGACTGCCTGAGGCCAACCAGCCACTTACCCAGTTTCCTCCCACCACTTCTGGGCTCCAGGGCACGGAACCTGGCTTTCTGAGTGACTGTCAAAGAAAATGGATAACAAAACTGGGAAAGTTAACTCCCAGTGAGTGGGACAAGCTATGACCAATAGGAGACAGGGGACAAAAGGATAAAATTCCTTCCTTTTTCCGATTGTTTCAAGGTATCATGTCTCTAAACTTTCTGTCTGGAGGTGTCCTGTATGGCCAAGCAGCTGCACCTGCTGAGACAGGATTTATTTCTCCAAGGCTTGTCAGGAAGCAGTGTTTAGCACAGTAATGCATCACCATGCATTGTTCCCCATTTTTCCTTCCCCTTTGCCTCACTACTGCTGCCCTGGGATTATACCTCCTAAACAAAGCATCAACACTTAATCCTTACATTGGGCTCTGTTTTCTAGGGAACTGGGCTAAGACACGCCCACATAGGAAAGCAGGAGATGATCAATTCTGTTTTGACATGCTGAGTTCGAGTGAACTTGAGTGAAAATTACCCATCCATTCAAAAGTATTTGAATGCCTACTATGTATGCTTGAATTAGGACACTATGGTGAACAAAATAGACATGCTTAAGTTAGGGATACAGTGGTGAACAAAACGGACACATCTTCTCTGGTAGAGCTCTTATTCAGTGGGGAGGGGTGACAAATGATAAATCAGTATAGAAATAAATTGACATTATGATTCCAGATAAAGATAAGAGTTTCGAAGAAAAATATTAAAATGTGATGTGACAGAGTGTGACGTGTGTGTGTAGGGAGATGGTAGTGCTAACTTAGACTGGGTGGTCAAGGGAGCAGAGAGTAGGTGGAGGAAAAAGACTTCAGAAGGAGGAGCAAGTCTTTCACAGAAAGTGGCTGGAAAGGTGGGTCTGGAGACAGTTTCGTTCATCTATCATGGGGGATTTAGATTTGGGTAGGAAATGTGCCTCTATTTGCACCATTAAATAGCTGGTGAGGACTATGCACACACATTGTAATGGAAACTGGGAGTACGAAGAGTGGCAAAGGTTCAGAATGGTTGTTTTGCAGCATGGGTCTGAGTGCAGACCAGGGACAGGTGGAAGAGTTAGTAGGCAAGTGTCAGAGCAGAAGATGCAGATAGTATGTGCATAATCCCTGGCACTAAGTGGTCATAGGACTTTGGGGAAGCCCAGGGCTCAGTTTCCTTAACTGCAAACTAAGAGCATTGAATCAGGCTCCACGATGATATAAAGGCAAGGAGAAGCTGATATGAAACCTCTATGTAGCTATATAATGTATCCCTAGAAACCCACCATCGAAGTCTTTAGGACCCAATAGTAATTGGCTCTCTCCCACCATTAATTACATTCTGGCCACTTGTCAGCTAACATAATTGTCAGACTCCTTCAGCAAAATGTCTTTTTCATAGCTAAGGACTGTTTACAGTAAGGACAAACAATTGGGACTCATTAATTCAATAATTAGGACACTGATTATGCATCTATTGTCTACTCTAGTCAGCTATGTTAAATAAGCTCTTCAGTCTTCATCAGAGCAATTATGCTAATATGCTTGACATTTTCCAAGAGTATTATACCTTCATACGCTTATCCTGCCTAGCAGCAGCCTGACTCAGTCAATATTGTCACACACAGACAATTATAATCAAGGCATAAGGCCCTATTGTTCACATAGAACTACCGAATAATCTCCTCTCACAATAGAACTTTAAACACTTTGTATATTGTTCTTTCACAGTTCTAGACATTGGCTCCTGTTTAGTCTTTTTCCAAAATATGTAGATCTCAGATAATAATTTAAATGCCTTTATGGGAGCACTCATTACATTGGAATTGTATTGTGATTTTCCAAGTAATATTTGAAAAAACCACTGGATTAGTTATCCAATGATCCATTAATCCAATGTTCATTTATATCTTTAGTATAGACAAGAAATATAATAATTATCAGATGCCTAGAGAATGATGAGAAATATAACTTGTTTTGCCATATATTTTTCTTTCAATCAGAGATGATTTCTCTTTCAATTTCTTTCTCTTTAATTATAAAAGACCCTTCATGTATGTCTTATTTTTTTGAGTGACTTTGGGCAAAGAATGAGAATTTTCCCATATGATCAACTAATGCTTTTATAGTAGGCACATAACAGGTATTTGACAAACACCTATTCATGCTTTTTTCTTACATATTCCTTATTCTTGTCTCTAGCATTTCTCATCAAATGTTAAATACTTTTTCTTTTTCGCAAAAACTAGCATGTGAATAAGGACTGTGTGTATGTATGTGTGTAGAGGCATGGGTACGTATCCTCAACATAAATTCATTTAAAACATGAAATTTCATTGTATTGATATAAAAATCCAGCTAGTGTTGGATTTCATCATTATCATTTACAATAAAAGTAACCCACACATTTGTTCTTTACATTTTATGTAGGTTATCTCATTTAATCAGTGTCCTTTCAGTTGCAAATAACTGGATCTTTTCTTAAGATGTAGTGATGTTCATTGCAACTCAGTCTCACTAGGATAAGCAAATGTAGAGCTTGGATGTTGACAAGAGATGCAGCAGTTGTATTGAAGGCAACTAAAGACTGGAAGGATGGGGCAAAGCTGTGTAGAATGCTTGCAGACCTGAGACACACATGTCGCTTTTCTGTTACACAAATGCTATATTTCACTTTTCTTTAATTACTTAGTATTTTGGTAAGAGTGTGGGAAGACAACTTAGGATAAGCTGCCCTTGTCCTTCAGGAATTTATAGTCTGGATGGGGAGACAAATATACATACATGAGAAGTTAAAACACTGCTGAAGACTAACCTAATGGATCAAGACATTAATCAAAATGAAGTCCTGGTATGTATATCATCCAGACTATAAGAGAGAAAATTCACAGGTGAGTGATACAGCTTTAGGCAGAGGTAGCCAGGAAGGGCTTTATAGATAGAGAGGAGATGAAATATGAGTTGTCTTTTGAGAAAGGGATATATATTTTTAAAAAATCAAACTATGGAAGAAATAATGATGAAATTTAAGTTTTCTACTTAAGACCCTGAGGCTCTTTCCAGAAGTGACCACTATTACCATTTTTTTCTTATGTGTCTTTCTAGTGCATTTAGCCACTTTCAAATGGATTCTGAATTGATTTAATTGATTTGACAGTGTCATGTGTAATGAAGGGTTAAACTTGGTTTCTATACATATAAAAATAAGACTCACTCAATATAATTTATACAATAGGGACCTACTGATAGATCTCGAGGTACCCTAGTGGATTTCCAAGCTGATTGTTGCCATGGCAATCCCTGCACTATGTGCCTTCAGTTTCTGTCTTGACCCACTTTGGTTTAGACGCATTTCTAGCAGAGGGGACAGTAGGCATGCTCCCATTTCTAAGCCCCTTGGGGTTACATTAGAAGCCAGACTGCCCCTCCTCCCCTTTCAACAATCCTATAGATCCTGGAAGGCTTTCCTGAACGAACGGAAGAGTTATGGGTCTATAACTCTTTCATTTAGGAAAAATGGAAGTCTGATACTTTGGAGAGATGTTCTAACTTAGCCCTCGGGCATGCTACCCACTGAATTAATGTAACCTCAAAGTACCTACCTCCCCTACTATGAGCAGATTTTTCTGGAATCCCAGCCAGCTCTGCTTTTGTACATACCCCTACTACCTAGGTGTACACCCAAATTCACATCCTGTTCACATAGGAGAAAATATTTGTGTGACCCAGGGTAGCTTTCCACATTGGAATATGGCCATTCCATATTGACAAAAGTCATATTACTGTTGACTTGTGTTAGCAGGAAGAAGGACCAGAAACAGCCTTTCTAATTCTAAGTTGAACAGGCTTTGCCCTAGCCTGGTGGCTCTGGAAAGTGGAAACAAGGCACAGGAGGTGGAACAGCTCCAATTGGCTTCGTGAATCTCCTTCACAAACTATTTTTGAAAAGAGGTTAGTAGGGCTGCCTCTAAACTGACCATGGGGAAACCACCACAGAAGTAAACTTTCGAAGGAAGAATTTCTGTCTAATAAGTTCATCTTTGCATAAATGCTTGCACACAACAGAAGAGAAGGAAAGTTAACGATCATTGGCTTTCCTGTAACTTCAAAGCCCTGTGCTATTCACTTTCATATTGATTGTTTTATTTACTCATCACACAACTGTATTTAAGTATCATTGCAGGTGAGTTCCACTTGCCAAAGATCACAGATTTGGAACAGAACTGCATTCAGAACTACAATTTGCCTGATGCCTGACTGCAGGGTTCATGCTCTTCATTGCAACCTTTCCATGAGAAAAGTACTTCCACGTCTGAGTAGAGAAATAGTGGAAATGATGGAGATTTGGAAAAGACATCTGGAAAACCTGTATGATTTAGGGGATGGCCAAATATCGCTCAGGGTCCACCTGAAGGCACCTCCTCTGGGATGCCTTCAATTCTGACAAGAGCATACTTCAAAAACTCTTACTGTTGGAAATGCTCATTTGGTACTTCCTGATTACTGATATGTATTGCTAGATATTCTTTCCCGCTTGCTTACCTTGAATCCCCAATTAAATCTATGAAGCACACGAGAATGAGTGCTGCACAGGCAGCCAAGAAAACTGTATTCTAGTCTTGTCTCTGCCACCAACTACCTGTGTGAGACCGAAGTTTCTTTTCACCTTTAGTTCTGCGGTGCTCCCTAACACAGAAGGCGCTTAATAGATACTTGATGTGATTAGTTGGGTTCAATATTTTGTCAGCAGAGGCTTGGGTGTCCCTAAGGTAAAAGCAACAAGGTTACCCCTGAGAGGGGTTACCCCCTGGGCAGCCATAAGTTTAGGGCCTTGCCGCCTCCTGTAAGGCGGATGTCTGAAGTTGGGGCCCAGAACATCGCCACGACAGTAAAGGGAAGGGAAAACAACCCAGCAATGAATGGGCATGGTGACAGCACTTATCTTTTAGACTTCACAAGGATCATTTGGAACATGCATTAATGTCATTTTTACTGAAGATGGTACCACGAAGCAGGTTAGACAAAAATACCTGGTACCCTAGTCCCACCGGCACGTCAAAGCCCCGTGCTCTCGGCTTATTTACATCTCGGACTCGCCCCAGTCGGCAGCACGAGGACCCCGCCCACTCGCCCGCTGATTTGCATAGGGCGCGCCCAGCGGCGGGCTGGTACCGGGGCATCTCCTGAAGCCTCTGTCTGTCCCGGGCGCGTCCTGGCCTTCGGGCAGGCCCGAGGCCTCCCCCGGGGATGAGCACGTGCCCACTCCCAGCTTCACGACGGAAAGTGGACGAGGCGGCGGCCCCCGCCAGGCCCCTCCCAACGGCGCTGGCAAGGAGCTGGGAGGGTTCCGGGGCCCACTGGTCGCCTCGGTCGCCTTCCACCGCGGAAGGCTGCAGGCCTCCGATCCCCTCCCCCGGGCCCTGTGGGAGCGCGCCGGAGACTAACTCAAGCGAAACCGCGAGCGTCCCAACCCGCCCGGCCGCGCCCCGCCTCGCCTCACGCTCGACGGGGGAGGCGGGACCAATCAGCGAGCGACGTCTCCCTTCCGATTCGAGGCCCCAGACGCGCGGCTCACACCCCGAGCTCCCCGCACCCTGATTGGCTGCGGGCGCCGCCGGTCCGGCCAGGAGGCGGAGCGGGCCGAAGGCAAAGGGAGGTGGGGAGGCGGTGGCCCGCGACTCCCCGCGCCCTGCTCGCCCCACGGCCCTTGCCGTGGCGCTCGGCCTCCTTCCTTTCCTCCTCCGCTCCCTCCGTCTTCCGTGCGCGCCCCGCGCGGCGCTCGGCCGGCGTGCCTCGCGCCCTAACGGGCGGCTGGGGGCGCCAATCAGCGGGCGGCAGGGTGCCAGCCCCGGGGCTGCGCCGGCGAATCGGCGGGGCTCGCGGCCCGGGGTGGGAGGCGGGTCTACCCGCGCGGCCGCGGCGGCGGAGAAGCAGCTCGCCAGCCAGCAGCCCGCGAGCGCGGTGCGAGCCGCCGGGAGGTGGGTGCGCTGCGCCGCGGCGGCCGGCGGTCGAGGGCGGAGGGCGGAAGCGGAGGTGGGCCGGCGGTGAGGGCGCGGCCGCGCGGGCGGCCGGGAGGGGATGCGGGCGCGCGCCTGAGGGGAGGAGGGGCGGCGCGGGGCGCGCGCCCTCAGCCCTCCTTCCCCGCGGGCGGCGGCCGAGCCCCCACCCTCCTGTGCGCCAGGGCGGCCGGCCGGGCCCGGCTTGGGGGCGGGGCGGGGCGGGGCGGGAAGACGGCGGCCGGGAGTGTTTTCAGTTCCGCCTCCAATCGCCCATTCCCCTCTTCCCCTCCCAGCCCCCTCCATCCCATCGGAAGAGGAAGGAACAAAAGGTCCCGGACCCCCCGGAGCTGACGGGGCGGGACCCGGCCCCTCGGTGTAGGTAAAGCCTGGGCGCCCGCGGGCCTCGGGCTAGGGGTGTGTTTGTGTTTGGCCGGGGCCGGGGTGGTTGGCCGTGTCACATGGCCACAGTGGGGTGGGGGTTGGGGTGTGGCGAGTTCGGGGTCGTGGGCGCGCTGGCCCTTGCACGGGGGTCCGGGCCGGGAGGGCTGGGGCTCGGCGTCCCGGAGCTGCGTGCCCGACCGGGCCCGGGGCGGGGACCGCCTGCGTTCCTTCCCCTCCGCGGCCAACGCGCTCGGTAGTTTGTGGTTCTGATTTTTAAAGCCGAAGGGCCAAAGCTCTTGTTTTAGGAGTTGTTGGGAAGCCCTGTTAGGAGCGGGTAATACTTTGCTTCCACTTTTTTTATTTTGGTCCTGTAACCTTTGTTAGCCATAATACTCTTGGGTTTTGAATTGCTGGTGTGTACTCTAACCCAAACACGCACACGGCTGATACTCTGTCGGGATCATCCTTTACTCAGTTGTGAAAGTTGCTGTGTGAGTGGAGCCCATTAGCTTTTATCACACGCCTGTAGAAAGCATGCTAATTGATTTCACGTATTTCAAACTTGGTTTTCAGAATTGCAACTTTAATTTTTTGTTGTCTTGTGGGGGATACAGTCCTTAGGTCAGGTACTTTTGTCTTTTACTTACTTTACTTACGTGGTTATGGTTTTCTTTTGATCCTAAACAAAAGAAAAACAACACCCAGGTTAGTTTTGTTATTCCTATCTCTTGACCCTTTAAAAGCTAAATACTACCAGTTGTCAGTCAAACCTTTAAGAAAAAAGTCTCCAGGTAAAACGAATTTGCGAGCAGTATTTTTCATCAAAGTCATATCTTGTTTGTTGCTGTAGTTTGGACTATCCGGAATTTTGGCATGTTAAACTTTTAAAACCACATATGTAAAATAACAATAAATAAATAAACGTCATAATAAATAACCTGTCAAACCCACTTGGAGTAATTTCATCTTTTCAGAAGTGGTCCCTGAAATGTGAATTAATTTCCAAAATTCCTTTTCATTTTCTTTCTGATTTCATATGAATTGAACCTGTATTACTGATAGGATGTTTTCTTGGAGCCTAACGAGAATAAATTTGCTGTTATTCTGAAAACATATTTGCTGCTTCATTTTGCCCCTTTTAAAAAATTTTCCTCTTACAGAGAAGTGTGTAAGTCATATAGTTAAATGAAGTTTGGACAGTTTTAATACATGAAGTAGTGAAGCAAGTGCAACACGGAGATGGGAGAAATAATGTAAAATGGACTTTATAAATGTAGCATAGTTTGAGGGTTTTTTTCGTTTGCCTTTAAAAAAAACCCATAGAATATATTTAAAGAATTTCCTCCACCAAAAGGTCATTTAGCAAGCATTTATATTAAATTCAGAAAGTACTACTGCTTTTATTTTGTGAAGTTCTTTAGTCTTTGCCATAAACTTAGCTGTGGTAGTAAATATAAATAGTTTTTGCCTTTGGGCATTTCTAAAGAGAGTGCCCACTTTTAATGTTAAAATCTGCTGGATTTAATTGAGTTTAAGGAAGTTCATTGGCTAGGTTTAATTAATGTAATGTGATTGGAAACATTCATTTCTGGGCTTCTTGTAAGTAAGAAATAGCTCTGAGAGCTTGGTTTTTTTACTTGATAGCTACACCTTCTAAAGTGATTTTGGATTATAGGTGTTCAAGAAAAGTTTGGTTTTTCAAGGTTGTAACCTACCTGTACCTAGTCATAAGTGGTCAATTCTTTAGACAATCTGTAAAGTTCATGAAATAATAGTCTTGTAAGAAACTGCAGGGTGATTTCCTGTTTGTGGCTTGTCAGGTTTGGTATGTGTTTTAACTCTTAGGTAGAAATATTGGGGATAATTTTGTGTTTCACCAAAAGTTCTCTTTAATAAGAACAAAGGTGGTTTCTACTTCAAGATGGCAAGAGGTCTCCTTTTTATTTTCAAATTGAAAATATTAGAATCCTATTGCTATAAGTCTTATTACTTCACATTTGAGGGAAAATACATAAGTGAAAACACCTCAATTTAGCTGCATAAACTGCTGGTCAAAGATCTATTGAATTTTTACATTTTGCAAATGTCAGTTTTGACTTTAGGTCTGACGGCTTTCCTTATTGTTTGGTTTTGATTCTGTTGGTTTGGTGCTGTAGGTAGCAGCTTTTTTATACAGGTGTTTTTGTAATGCATGTAAAAGCTGTATTTAGTGCAGTCTGGCAGATGGAGATTTATTCATATTCTTGGGACAAGAGTCATTTTTAGAGGGTGGAGAGGGGCATGTCTTTTAGATTTCTTGTTTTTTCATGGGAGTAGGAGAGCCATTTTTAGGCCCTTAGTTTTTGTAAGTGTTGCAAAGGTATGTCAGAAAATGTGAAATGTAAAGAATTCAAAACTAGTTCAGGAAAGGTTATGTATTTATTTAACAAATAACTTGTGTTTATTGAACACGTGGCATTTATTCAAAAACAGCTTTTTCTGTGTGTCAGGCTGTGAACTAGGCAATAAAGTATCTAACAGCAAACAAGTACATCCCTGTTCATTAATGGAATTGGAAATATGGAAACTCCTCATTCCCCAGTGTTGAGAGTAAGAAAATTGTTAATGTACAAATGGAGGGAACATGCAATAAATTCATCACTGAACCAATTCGTAAAGTATGCTTGCATTGCTTCCTATGAAATGTGGAGGATAGCACTAGGGAAGATGTGAAGTGTTAACTTACAGTTCACTGGGAACAGTCGCTATATTATCAGTATATTTTTGGGGGGAACTTGGCACCAATATTACACGGCTTATACAAACTGAAGATATGGCCAGTCTTTCAGAAATGTGTTTGTTGCCAAGAGCATATGCTTGCAGAGGTATGTGTCATTTGTCCTAAATTTGATTACCCATTGCCTTTTAGTTATAGAAACAGGTTAAGGAAAGAAAGCAAACTTGAATCAGTCAGGTTCCAGTCAAAGAATCAGGAGTAAAGTATAAAAATAATTGGTTAAACTGAGAGACAGGTTTGGGCAGCAATCTCATGTAGTGGAAAGGCCTTGGGTTTTGGAGTAGAGCCCTAGGCTAATGTTTGGTTTCTCAGTTTACAATATTGGGCAAATTACTCCTTAACCCTTGAACCTTGATTTTTCTGGCTGAAAATGGCAGTAATAACCCTTACCTTTTAAGGTTATTATAAGGATTAAATGATCACGATTAAAATAGCTAGAACATTGCTTCAGACATAAGGGTCCTCCCAAATGATCTCCTCTTTTCTTCTAGTTGTGGGTTTCAGTTATTTGGGCTCTTTCTAATCCACTAATATCCTTGAAAAGCAGACAGTAAGCCACAAAGGCTTGGGGTAGCCAAATTGTCCAAGTCCATACCTTAAAGCATAGGAAAGCCTTGGAGACCCTTAGTTAGAACCTGTTGGCATTTATTTAAAATGTTTCTGGAAAGCAGAGTTTCTGGCTTCTAAGCCTACAGTAGGTGAGAAACACGTAGATTATGGCTAGTGTGGGAGGTTAAGGGGCATGTAGTTGTGGGGTGGGTAGGAAGATGGGGGACTGTTAGCCTACTGTCTATTGTAAGAAAAAACAGATAACAGCCTGGTGAGGATAATAGAGATAATCTACAAGACACAAAAACAAATATTGAAAGCCTGACTAGCATGTCTGGGGCCATTCAGTGCAGGACCAGACCTGAAAGCATAGTAATGAATGTTCTTCAATTAACTTAAGGCATGTTTGGGAAAATCTGTTTAAGAGTGCAGCAATCTACATAATATTCTTTAGATTGTCATTCAGGATGATTAACAAATGTTCTTAAAGGGATAGGACATTATGCTGTATAGCTTATGACTTATTTCATGATAGATCCGTAGTACCTACTATGAAAAAGATGTTTTTCGTTTGTTTTGTCATTCAGGGGGTCATGATTCCACACTGAAAAGTCTTTATGCTAGTTAGTATAGTAAAGAAAGGAGATCTAAGTGGTGTAGCACCCTATGGCATACCTTTTTCCCAGAGGAAATCTTTTTTTGTTTGTTTTTAATCTGTGGACGTGTCTTGTAAAACTTTTCACTCAGTCTTTGAGATAGAGTATGTTAGAGATTTCTAGGACAAAGCAAGTGTGGATAGTTGGTCAATCTCTGTTGAGGGCTCCTTGACTCATATTACATGTGACTTTTGCCCAGTATTTGCTTTGATAATTGTTTTTGGATCTTCTTCCTCCCTACTTTAAGGTTACTTTCTAAACCATCTACTCCATCAAATAATTATTGGTGACCTTGTAATAATGTAGCCTCGGCTATTAAAAAAATAGGAGTTTTTTTTAACAGCAGTACAAAAGTAATCCAGCCTTATTAATTTAAAAATGCATAGTTAGAGGCTTATTGCTTGTCACTGACCAATTTTGATTATTTCTTCAGGTTGGTATAATTATGATGTATTCAGTTAGGGCATATTTCAATGCTGATTCTAGATTTACACCTCAGAGATAGCTGTCAGCTTTAATTCAGCAATTTCATCTAGGAAGAATGTAATTTTGCTAAGCCAGGTGGATTTAGACATTGCCTCTAGTTGGCCGGATACCGAGAAATACTAGAGTAATTCTGTGACTTATGTGCTTACCTCACATTCTAGAGTGTGAGTTTTCCTTTAACTCAGTGGGTTCGTCTTATTTGTAACTGAGCCATGCTGATTAGACAGGTGCTTGGTTATTTAGATGTATCTTAAGATTTGTACTCTTAAAAAAGTAGAAATCCTAAAGTGATTCATTTTTATTAAAATGTGTGAATTTACTGTGTAATTGTCACTGATTCTTCCAGGTAGCTCTGTAATTTTTCAAAATCTGGGATTACATTGGCCTCAGGGCTGTAGGGCAATGGAAAGTGAGTGTAGACTATAGTTGCTGTCTGTTCAGTATACATGCCTCATTTATATCTGAAAACTTGCATTTCCTTGAATAATCTACATGGCCTTACTTTCCATCATTTTTTGGGGGGAAAAGGATATAGTTTCAGGTCTAAGGTATTCAGCTAGTAAGGAAGATAATCTTGGGTGAACCACTGGAAGTCCATCTGTTCATTACCTTGAGTCTCAAGTCAAAAAACACTTTTGATCTGAAGAAGTAGCCTAGCAAATCTGTGATCACGTAATTTGCCTGTGTTTAAAAGTGAATTGCATTTTCATATGCTGCTTCAGCTGCTTCCAAAAATTCTGTAGAGAGATAATGGTTAAGGTCTTGTGAACATTAAGGATGTGATCCATCTTAATCACATCTTCCGTTTCAAAATGTGGGGTGGCAAATCTGATTTGCAGAGTCCTTTTAAATGATGCAGTGGGAGCTGGGCCCTCGAGCCTGCTCCCTTGATTTGAATGAACTATTGAAACTTTCTTGTTGACCAGAAATGCTTTATTTGTGGCAGAGAACACAAATTTTCTGTGTGTGTATCAACTTTTTAAATACTTCGCAGACAGGTGGTTAGGCTGTACTTCATGTTAGGCTGTCAATTAAGCTTTTCTTTTTAAAACGTTTTAAGTATCAGGAGGGTCCAGCTTTGGCCCAAGCCTCATCCGTTGGGTCTTTCTGCTCTGAACCAGTAGTTTGAGACTTTAAAGCACTCACTTGCACACACAGCAGCAACCAGAAAGCCTTAAGAGAGAAATATGCAGTCTCAAAATGTAAAACAGATAAAAGGAGTAAAGCTCTTTTGTGGGAGGGAGAATGGGCAGTTGTCAAAGCCCAGTCAGATCAGTTTTCTGCTAGTACTTACCCCAGGAAGCCTTTGAAGGACCACGGTGGAACAACAGGTCTTAGAGAAATCTTTGCTATGGACCTCACTGGCTAACAGGTAGCTGCCAGCCACATGTGGCTATTTGGCATTTGAGATGTAGGTACTGTGGCTGAGGAACTGAATGTTAAATTTTATTTACTTTTAGTTAATTAAATCTAAATTTAGGTAGCCCTGTGTGTCTGATAACTACTGTATCGGACAGCACAGATAAAGGACATTCATCATTGTGGAAAGTTCTATTGGACAGTGCTAGTGTAACTTTTTTTTAATTAAACTTTTACAGCCTCAGGACTCTGCCCAGATGATTTGATGTAGGTGTTAGTTACTGCTTCAGGAGAGGATCAAGACAGACTCCGGGAATTTGAAGGGTAATTGGAGTACTTAATATTTGTGCTGAATTGAGTCTAGGCCCATGTACGTCACCTGATAGGTGCTTTTTTTTTAATCTGGGGATAATAAACCATTATGTAAGTTGTGTGTTTGCATGCTGAATATAGAGATATGGATTCCATACAACTCATTAAAGGTGAAAGGAATATAACTTTTAGGTAAAAAAATTTCTTACATAGCAGTTCCTTGGTAATGTGGACTTTCACTGAACTAATGACTTGCTTCTAGGGTAAAATTGAAACTTCCGCATTACATTTGACAGTCTATAAAATTGAACACATGAATATTTTTTGTTTGCTTTTGTTTTAAAAAGGCACATTACCCATTATTCACCATGGGGCCAACTTAGGTTTCCATTTGGCAGTGTTTTTCCTTACTAGCTTATACTTTGGAAAGAACATATTAATAGTTACAGTGAGAATTGAGAAATCCTTATTTTTTAAAATTGGTTTTTTTGTTTTTTTGTTTTTTTTTTTGAGACAGAGTCTCACTCTGTTGCCCTGGCTAGAGTGAGTGCCGTGGCGTCAGCCTAGCTCACAGCAACCTCAAACTCCTGAGCTCAAGCGATCCTCCTGTCTCAGCCTCCCGAGTAGCTGGGACTACAGGCATGCGCCACCATGCCCGGCTAATTTTTTCTATATATATTTTTAGCTGTCCATATAATTTCTTTCTATTTTTAGTAGAGGTGGGGTCTCGCTCTTGCTCAGGCTGGTCTCGAACTCCTGAGCTCAAACGATCCGCCCACCTCGGCCTCCCAGAGTGCTAGGATTACAGGCGTGAGCCACCGCGCCCGGCCTAAAATTGGTTTTTATGTGTCTTAACTTTTTTTTAATGCTTTCTGTTGTCCAGTTACTAATGATTTCTGTGACTAAAACAGTTATAAAATTCCAAGTCATTGATGATACTGCTTTTTTCTCTTCTGTGATATGTTTGAATGTAGATTGCTGAAAATGTTACTGTTGTCCCTTGGTTTCTGTGGGGAATTGATTCTAGGCCCTCCTGAGGATACCAAAATCTGAGAATGCTCAAGTTCTGAATATAAAGTGTAGTATTTGCATATAACCTATGTACATCCTCCTGTATTCTTTAAATCCTCTCTAGATTACCTAATACCTAATACAGTGTAAATGCTATGTAAATAGTTGCTATACTGTGTTGTTTAAGGGATAATGACAAGGAAAAAAGTCTACATGCTCAGTACAGCTGAAACATTATTTTTCAAATATTTTCTATCCAAGGTTGGTTGAATCCATGGATGTAGAACCCAGGGCTACAGAGGGCCGACTGTACAATGATTTTATACTATTTCCAGTGGGACCTTAGGTGTTCAATACGAGGTAGTACCATCATATTTAAAGAATTTTATGTTGAAATAATCAATTTTGGTTTTTTTTTTTTTTTTTTTTCCGAAATAAAAATCCATAGAGGTGTTTGGGAAATATTTTGTATTTCTCTGTAGTTTGAAGATACTGGAATTTCTATTCTATACCTTTTAAAAGTGCAAGGTATGTTTGCTTTCTGTATTTAATCAGTTTCTCTGTTCTTGACTTCAACTTTGTAAAGTGTTTTTTACCACTCCTTTTCATATTTCCCTTCCCACTACCCTTTCAGATGAATGGCCAACCTTAGCAGTCTTTTCTCAGTGATCATACTACTTCCAGTGATTGCTGTTATTGTCTATCCTCTCTTTATCTAAATTTCTTAAAATGACACAGACATGCTAGAACAGACAAAGATTAGGCCATTTCTCCTACTGCAAATACATGGAAATGTAGGATAAAATGTTAAGACAAGTTTTCTTTTATGTATGTTTATAGTTGATCTTAAGAAAGAGAGAGAAAATGTCCAGGTACTAGACTTAGAAAAATCAGTTTTAAGGGAAAGCTGGCCTTAGGTAGTTTATTAGAGATAGGATCCAGTAGCTGGGGAGGAGGTTGTAAAGCCATTTGAAGAAAGGAGACAGAATTCTGGGAACCGTATGCTTAAAAAGAAGAAACACATAAAAACTGTTCTGACAGCATTGAAACATCTGGGCTTATGGAAGAAAGATGCCTCAAACTTTTCTATGGAAGAACTAGGAAAAAACTAGTCTTCAGATGAACTTAAATAGCACCACAAGGTAAAGCAGGATAAATCAAAATAAATCTGTAGCTAGACATGGAATGGTGAATTTTCGTATAGGTAATAGATTATTGTAATTTGGAATTCAGAGGATACGTAGTGAAAAGTCTCTTTGCCAGCCGGTCCCTTGCCAGCCAATTGCCTTTACAAAGGTTTTTGTGTATTATTGCTCCAGAGGTTTCATTCATCTATGGGCAACTTTGTGTGTATATTACCTTTTAGGACAAATGGTCATATATTTCACTAATAGTACATCTTGTAGATTATTCCATGTCAGTACATAATGGGTTGCATAATCTTTTGTATGGGTGTCTGTAACATATTTCATCAGTCCTCTGTTGATGGACATTTAGGTTTTTTCCAGTCTTGTGGCATTAAAAACAATGCAACAGGGTGTGGTGTGCACTGTTGGGGGGATGGGCATGCTGTAGCTCTGACTGGGTTGTGCAAAGACAGAATGTGTAACCTAAACGTTTGTACCCCTGTAATATTCTGAAATAAAAACTAATAAAAAGAAAACCAAGAAAATGCAACAGATAACTTTGTTTATACATCATTTGGCACCTACGCAGTTATGTCTATCAGAAAGATTTCTAGGAGTAAGTCAAAGAATATCTACATTTGTTATTTTATTTTAGAGAAGGTGCTTTATTCATTTTTTGAATAAGTTATATGTGCACATGGTATAAAAGTCAAAAGGAACAAAACAGTAAATACGAAAAAAATAAGTCTCCCTTACATCTCCTACCTCCTGCTGCCCAGTTACACTTCAGAAATGTAACCACTGTTACTAGCTTCTTGGGTATCCTTGCTACATGTGAGTATTGGGCACTTGAAATGTAGCTAGTCTGAACTGAGATGGGCTGCAAGTGTAAAATGAACACTGGGTTTCTGTAACACTTAGTACCAAAAATAGAATGTCAAATGTCACAATAGTTTTTAATACTGATTGCATATTGAGATGATAATATTTTAGATATACTGGGTTAAATTAATAAAGTTATTAAATCATTAAAGTTTATCAAGTTCATCTTGTAGCTCCCAATATAATGGTATTAAAGTTGGGATCTTTGGGAGGTGATTAGGTCATGAATGGGATTAGTGTCGTTACAAAAGAGACCCTGGAACTATCTCCTCCAAATGAGAATACCACTAAAAGGTGGCCGTCTCCAACCCAGAAGAGGGCCCTCACAGTGCTGGTACCCTGTTCTCAGACTTGCAGCCGCCAGAATTGGGAAGGCATTTGTCTCTTGACTTCACTTACAGTATTCCTGTTGACAGAACCACTAAGACATTCTGATTCTTTTCTATATTACCTATTTTTTTCTCCTTGGAAACTTTAGGCTCTTTCTTAGTTTCTGGCATTTTGAAGTTTCACTGCTATGGGCCTTGATGTAGGTGTGTTTCCATCTATTGAATTGGGGTCTCAGTGGGCCCTTTCCATTTGGAAACTCCTATGTTTCAGTTCAGGGGCTTTTTCTTGATTTCTTTGTTTGACCTCCTACACTCCATTATCTCTGATGTCTTTCTGGAACTCCTGTTTGAACGCTGGACCTCTAGAACTGGTCCTTCAATTTTCTTTATTTTTCTCTACTATTTTCCATCTTTCTTTTCTGCTTTCTGGAAGATTTCCTCTACTTTGTGTACCAACCCTTCTGTTTAGTGTGTGTGTGTGTGTGTGTGTGTGTGTGTGCATGCTTGCATGTGTGTTTCCTTTTTTCCTATTTCTGCTGTCATGAGCTGTCAAGCTACCTGAGAGCTATCCTGTTCTCTGAGTGCTCCTTTTGAGAGCATGCTGCTCTTGCTTCAGGGTTGCTAATCTCTGGCTACATTGATGATGTTTAAAGTGTTTTCTTTTTCTGTATAGTCTTAATTTTCTTGGAGCTGCATTTTTCTGTTTTTGCTTGCCATTTTTCCTCAGATAATCAGAGTAATCCTTGATTAAGAAGCAGAGGTCTAAAAAGCTGATCAGAAACTGAGCATGTGGGTGAAGCTTGTCTCTTTAGAGTTTCAGTGTAGAGGGATCTGAATGGGCTATTGGTTGGTAAACTCTCACTATTAATATCTTTATGCCTTTCCTTCTAGACTGGTCAGGTACCCTAGAGAAGAGTCTTTCAATCTGACTGGGTAGAAATTTCACTGCATTTGGGAGCCAGAACCCAGTGCAGGAAGGGGTTTGGGGCTGTCTACATTTAGCATACAATGGGCTCGTGTTCCTTTATTCCTTCTGTTTTCCTTCCCAGTTATACCTGGCCAGGGATACTGCTTTACCCTCTGCAGAGAATAAACATTGATGCGGAGGGGCAGTTACCCAGGGACATAGAGTGCAGGAGTGGATCTAAGAATCTAATTCCTTTTCCAATAGCTCTCACCTAGTCCTACCTATTTTATCTCCTCCTCCCTCCTGACCCTCAATTCCTGATATGACTGGTGCATGGTTCCTTAAGCTTTTGAAGAGTCTGTATAAATTAGGATGTTTTTCAGCTTGCCCTACGAGTAGCCTAGAGTTAGTGGTCTCTGACCTGTTCAGTTACTGCTCATCCATTTGCCAGCTTGTAAAATTCTGCTTCTGTTTTCTCCTTACTCCTTCTCCTTATCCTCATGAGATTCTGTTCTTTAATTCCTTCATTATAGTTTTTAATAGGCTCCTGTCTTCACCTGTAATCCACTGATGGGTTAGTTTTCCATTAAAAACATTTAAGAGTTACCCTCCAGAAGAACTGAAATATTGATAGAATGTGTAACTCCAAGTTGGTGGAGATAAAGGTTGGAAATGAATAAAGATATGATCATTCCAGTATAATGCAGAGAAGCAGAAAAGGAACAAAGAAAAGGCATAAGAATTAGAAAACACAAGATGGTAAAAATAAGCTTAAATATCTCCAATACATAATTTCAGGTTAAATTTGCTGGTTAAAGGAGAATAAAAAAAAATCCAACTAAATGCTTTTTATTAGTAGAGATATTCCTAAAAGTATGATGACATGGTTTAAAAGTGAAGGAATGGAAAAAACCTAGGTGTGATTTGTAAGGTAAAATTGGCAGAATTGCAAGGATAAATCAACAAATGTGTGATTGTATTAGGAAATTTTAGCACACTTCTAGTAATTTAAGAAAAGGTAGGTAAAAAAATTACAAGGTTATAAAAGATTGGAAGAGTACAGTTAACAAGCACCTAACAATTACAGAAAATATATTCTTTTCAAGTACCCATGGAATTTTACAAAAACTGGTTATGTGCTAGACTTCAAAGCAAGTGTTGACAAATTGCATAGAATTCAGTGCAGTTAGTGACATGGTAGAGGAGGGTAGTAACAAATCCCCAAATCTGTAGTTGTATACTAAAAAACTTATTTCTAAACTTATGAAATAAAGAACAACTCAGTGAAAATTAGAAGATACTTAGAACAGAATATTCAAAACTGGGATACAACAAAAGTGCATTTTCCTTTATGGGAAGTTTAGAACCTAGTGTTTAGAACCTTAATGTTTATTAGTAAAATAATAAATTGATGAAAATTTATGACCTAACCATATAAGAAGTTAAAAATTGATGTGCTGACTATATAATATGAGTCAGAAGGTAATGGGTTAGAGAAAGGAAGGAAATAATAAAGTTAAGAGTAGACATTAATTAAAAAAAAAAAAACCTTATAGTTAACTAAACCAAGGTGCTGAGCTGAAAAGATTTAAGTTTGCCAAGGTTGATAGAATAGAACAAGAATGTATTGGATGTATTAGAGATGAAAAGAGGGTATAACTGTAGACAAACTGAAATTTAAAAACTAAAAATAACTGAATAGCTTTACTCCTTTAAATTTGGAAAAGGTAAAGCGGAAAATTTCTAGCAAAATAAATTACCCAAATTGGCTTAATAAAAATTGGAAACTTGACTAGATTTATGATTTAAAAATTTAAATTCATAGTTAGAAATCTACCTACACCAAGCTCCAAGTGAAAAACCCCAGATGGACAAGTACTGTCAAACGTGAAGAATCAATTCCAATCTATACAAAATGTTACAGAAAATAAACCATTTTGCAAGCCGCTATAACCTTGATAACCCCAATCAGGTAGTATGAAAAGGCGAACACATAGGCCATGTTTCTCTGTTGAACATGGCAATAAAAATTGTACATTGTAAGGTACTAGCATTTACTTAAAATGCCACGACTAATTAGGGGTTGTCTCAAGAATGTAAGGATGATTAAACATTAGAAAACCCATAAATAAAATTCATCACATTTGTATATTGAAGGAGAAAAGCCATATGATAATCTTGATAGATAACAGGGGAAAGGCATATGATAAAATTTAGTACTTGTTCATGACAAAAATGCTTAGCAAACTAGGAATATAAGAGAACTTACTAAAGTGTCAGTTAAAACACAGAAGAGTACATATGGTATAATTCCATTTATATGAATTTCTAGAACAGGTTAAATTAATACTTGGTGATAGAAATCAGATCAGATCTCCCTGGGACGGGGAGGGTGGACTGACTGCAAAGGGACACAAAGGGACTTCTGGGATGATGGAAGTGTTCTGTCTTGATTGGGATGGTGGTTGTATAGATGTAAAACATTTGTCAGAATTCGTCAAACTCCATACTTAACATCTGTACATTTTATTGCGTTAAGTTTTGTCTCAATAAAGTTGATTTTTTTTTAAAAAAATATAAAAACCAATGCATTTGTGTGTAGCAGCAACAAACAACATTGACATTTTAAAAAGTCACCATTTAAAATGGCAACAAAACCTACAAAATAGGGAAAAATACAACAAAAATGTGTGAGACCTTAATGGAGAAAGTTTTAAGAGACATTAAAATCATGAGAAGAGATATTTGTGTTTATGAATGGAAGATAAAGTATCATAAAGATGTCAGTTTTCTTCCACTGACAGATTCATTGTCATTCCAGTTAAAATCTTCCAGCAGGTGAAATGGAATTCACTTTATCAGATATCAGGACATATTATATAGCTTTAGTGATAAAGATATGATGGTTTTTACCTCAGATATAGAATAATGGAAGAAAAAAACAAAAGCCCAGAAACATAAGTAGCATCATAAATTGGTAGGGAAAAAGTCAGTACATGATGTTGACGTGCTTAGTTATCTCTGTTGGCAAGGGGAAGAGACCTCACACCATCAGAAATAAATTCCAAGTAGATTAGTTAACTAAAGGTGAAAAGCAAAACATTAGACTTTATGACTTCTAGATAACAGCATGTGGAAGGATTTTTAACAAGATGCCAATGTATACTTTGTATAGGATTTAAAATAATTGATAAATTTGAGCACATTAAAATGCCGAAGTATAAGAAAGTAACATGTAAAATATGTTTTACATGTTACTTGCTAAGTGAAAACATACGCAGAATGTATAATTGACAAAAGATTAGCATCTAGAATACACAAATAATTGCTGTGAATTAAGGAAAAGATAGTGAATGTGAACAAGTAATTTATGGGATGAGAATTTAAAAGGTAAAAAAATGTGAAAATACTCTCAAACTCCTTAGTAGTCAGAGAAGGAGTTTAACAGCCTTCTATGTTGCACTCATCTTATTGGCCAAAATTAGAGGGACGAAATAATGTCAAGCGTTGGTGATATTGGGTAAAACAAGAACTCATGGTTCCCTGGCAGCAATGACCATTGGTGCAACCATTTTGGCAGTACTTAGTAAAGTTGTATATGTACATGTCCTACCGTGCAACATTTCTACTCCTTAGTATATGTTTTAAAGCAGTGGCTTTCTTACACTGTTTTTTTTTTTAATTTTTTAATTTTTTTTATTTTTATTTTTTTTTGAGATAGGGTCTCTGTTGCCTTGATTGGAGCACAGTGGTGCTATCACAGCTCATAGCAACCTCAAACTCCTGGGCTCAAGCAATCCTACTGTCTCAGCCTCCTGAGTAGCTGGGACTACAGACATGCGCCACCATGCCCGGCTAATTTTTTTTTCTCTCTATATATTTTTTAGCTGTACAAATCATTTCTTTCTATTTTTAGTAGAGACAGGGTCTCGCTCTTGCTCAGGCTGGTCTCGAACTCCTGACCTCAAGCGATCCTCCCGCCTTGGCCTCCCAAAATGCTAGGATTACAGACGTGAGCCACTGTGCCCGGCCGACATGAGACCTTTTATGGAGAAAGTAATACAGCTTACTAATGGCTATTGAGTCCAAAATAAATGGAAACTTCCCATTTTCCTAATAGGAACACTTGATCTTACAAATACGTTCTCCACAAATTAATGCAAATTCATGGCACTTCCAATCAAAATCCTGTAGGGTTTTGTGGAACTTGTCATGCTAAACAAAATAAGAGTAACACAAGTTTGAATAGTAAGGAGAGGGGACTCACCCTGTTAAATATCAAGACTAACTAGAAAACAATGGTAATTAAAATTCTGTGATATTATGTGTGAACAAACAGGTTCAATGAACAGAATAGAAAGCACACAATCAGGCCTTTATTTAATAGGGATTTGCTATGTGATGGGGCGGCATTATGAATTGCTGAAAGGTAAGCTTCAGTAAGTGGTGCTGATACAACAAGCTGTCCTTATGGGAGATGTGTGGATCACTGTCTGACCTCTTAAAAACAAATATCTGATGTATTAGAAACCTAAATATGAAAAGTAAAACTAAAATGTCTGTAAGAATATCTAGGGGGGATTCTCTACACATCAGGGTACTTCTTTGTGCCTCAGTCCTCCTTTGTAAATAATAGTACCTACCCTACTTTGTTCTTAGGATTCAGTAAATTCATGCTTACTGGACTTTTAGACTTAAAAGTGTACTCAATAAATGTTTCCTACTGTATTTGGGGGCAGAATGAGATTTCTTTGAAAAGAAGCAGAGCTGTGTCATTAAAGATTTTAGATTAAAATATAAATTTGTATGTTCCAAAAGACAACATAAGAAAGTAAAAAATAATTATATGGATTTAGAGATTTTTTTTGTAATAATTCAATGATAGGGTTTATGTCAGAATAAAAACAGTAAGAAAAGTACAACATAGTTGAAGACTCTGCAAAGAATATACACTGTAATTTAATAAAACATGCAGAGAATGCTATTTATCAAACTATTACAGAGTCATAACTTGAAGGCTTTATTTACTACAAGTTCAGGATAATCAGATCTCTTACCTAATTGAAACTTTCCAGTGAGTAATTTTAGAATCCCAGTTTTACTAAGGTATCATTTGATAAGCTTTCTTATTCAGCTGTGTGAGGATAAAGTCTTCCTGTTCTTTTGAAACCTGCATTATGTAAGTATCGCTTATTGCTGGAATTAGACACAGACTTGGCATCTGAACTTACATTTTAATTCTTGCAAATATTGAAAAAACTTTCTTCAGTAGAGAGCTTGCTGCCACACTGCTGAAGGAAATCTATATAATCTGTAAATGAGTCATTCACATTTTGATAACAACTTTATCATAAATCTAGTTTTGTCTAGTTATTTTTTTATTCCATTTGTTTTTAACTTGGAACATACTACTGTTTCTTCCTTTTCAACCTACAATCTATTTACATTTCAAAAATACTGGCTAAATATAATTCATTAGTTATTTAAAATAAATGCTCAACTTGTTGAAATGTATTATGATCATTACCAACAAATATTATTTTATTACATAATTAAAAAATTCTCTAGAGGTAGTTAGATGTCAGCCAGCCATGGGTACTAAGACATGAAAAGGTGAGGCTGGTAACTGTTAAGGGTTTGTTCGCTTAGTTCCAGAGTGGTTATAACTGCTGCTGTAAGACATAGGACACTGAGATCATGTGGTAATACCAGGTCATGTGACCATTAGGATGGTCCGGAATAGGCTTAAACATGGTGTTTTCATTTCCATGAGGAAAAAACATTTTAAAGGTTTTATAGAAAACTTTAGATCCCCAAGAGGATAGCTCAACTCACAGGAAATATTTCACCTAACAAAAGTGTAACAGAAAAACTGTTAACTCAGGTTCTTTCTGATATTGGAAATCCCTTTAATTTTTGCTGATTATACAGAAGTTTGATTTTTATTCGTTTCTTTTGGCTAAATTCTTGTGAAGGGAATAACAGCCAAAGATATAGACACTGCTAGGTAGATTCTTTTTATATTTGTTTTTTTCTGTTAGTTTTTCACAAGGAACAGGGATCACTCATGCTAGCTTAAAAAGAGGGTTTGTTCTAAGGATGAAATTGGTATGGAGCTGAAACAGGCCTGAACAGTCCTCAGAAATCAAACCTAGGCACTGGCTGCTTTACTTTTCTTCAGGACTATAGTTGTGCTGCCCAGCTTGGGTACACTCTCATTTGTGCACTGATTACCTCCTTTCCTGAGTCTGCTGTATTTTATCTTGCCTCCTAGCCATGTGATGAACACAGTTAACTTACATAAAGGCATGTATAAAACTGACCCTGTAACCTTAGCTTTCAGGTTTGTTCCTCTTTCCTTGTTCCAAATAGTGATTAATGTACTATTATATGTTGTTCAGTTACATTAGGTAGTATATCAGTTATCTTTGAGTGCTCCTTTTCTCTAGACTGCACATCCAGTTGGTCAATAGGACATGAGAATTGTCTCTGAAATAACTGAGTTAATTTCCTATCACTAGCACTAATTTCTGCCTTCAGCTTTTTTTTCTGGTCTGGCCTCATCTCCTACCACAGTGCTGCCTGTACTCCATATTCTAGCAGTAACCTAGATTTGATTTTTTTTTTTTTTTTTTTTTTTTTTTTGTCGCTCCTAAAATGTTTCCTGTTTTTAGGAAACATGCTGAACTTTGTGCCTGGTGTACTATCTCTCTCTTCAGACTTCTGCTATGGTGTCACTTTTGTGATGTCTTTCTCTTCCAGAGTTTGAATTAATCATGTTCTCTGTGTTAGGATAAGATTGTGTCACATGGTATTAAGGCATGTGGTTGGCTTCCTTAGGCATACTTTGTGGCTCAGAGTAGTAATTCAGCAGGGGCCAAAGTTAGTGAGGTATACCTTTTGCTGCCTGGTAGTCGCAGACTTCTGGTTGGTAGATTATTATGTGTGTTTGACAGAGTTTGATGTTTATTTTATCAAGTTGTAGCTTTATATACTTATGGTGGTTATTTGTGTGTATTATTATAAATAAGGTCTACCACTATAGACAGTTTAATAGGACTACTGTTGGGTTCTCACTGTTGCTCCTTTACTTGCCTTACAATTCCCTAACTTTGAGCAAACCTCACTTTCCTGCCATTTGTGTTACATTGCTAATGAAAGTCACATAATCCTATTTATTGGCTCGTTTCAAATTTGTTTTTCTTTTAGGGGCTGGGTTTTGCTCTGTCACCCAGGCTGGAGTGCAGTGGTGTGATCATAGCTCACTGCAGCCTCAAACTTCTAGGCTCAAGTGATCCTCGTGCCTCAGTCTCTAGCATAGCTGGTACTACAGGTGCGTGCCACCATGCCTGGCTAATTATTATTTTTTGGTAGAGACAGGGTCTTGTATGTTGCCAAGACTGGTTTTGAACTCCTGGCCTCAAGTGATCCTCTTGCTCTGGGCCTCCTAAAGTGCTGGGATTACAGGCATGGGCCGCCACACCCAGTCTCCTTTCAGATTTTGTCTTAGCTGGGTTCCCAATGTTGCCAATGCAGCATTGTTATGTGGAATTCCACGTGTCCCTAAAAAAGAGTTTACATGGCCAAATTTATGAAATTCAGCATACTATGTTATCTTTTCCTAGAGACCCTGAAGCCAGTCTCCTGAATTGAACTTGAGGACCCATTATTTTTTCCCTTTTGAGGGGAATAAATATGATTACTAATTAGGTTGTGACCATTATTTCCTAGCACACTGTGCTAAAGCCTAAGTATCTTTAGTTGAGAGACCATTTTTGAGAATAGTCTTGAGAATTCATAGTCCTTTTATGAGATTATACTTAACATTTCTTTTTTAGTAAATGTACAGTTGACCCTGGAACAACACAGCGGTTGGGTTGCTGACCCCTTGCATAGTCAAAAACCTGCGTATAGCTTGATTCCCCCAAAACTTAACTACTAATAGCCTACTGTTGACCAGAAGTCTTACTGATAACAAATAGTTGGTTAACACATATTTTATATGTTAACATGTTGTAGACTGTATTCCTACAATAAAGTAAGCTAGAGAAAAAATGTTATTAAGAAAATCGTAAGGCTGGGTGCAGTGGCTCACACCTGTAATCCCAGCACTTTGAGAGGCCAAGGTCGGAGGATCACTTGAGGCCAGGAGTTTGAGACCAGCCTGGGCATGATAGCAAGACCCTGTCTGTACAAAAAATAGAACAGTCAACTGGACATGGTGTTGTGTGCCTGTAGTCTTAGCTACTTGGGAGGCTGAGGCAGGAGGATCACTTGAGCCCAGGAGTTTGAGGTTGCAGGGAGCTATGATGATGCCACTGGAGTCTACCCTGGTCAACAGAGCAAGACCCTGTCTCAGAAAAACAACAAAAGAAAATTATAAGGAAGAGAAAATATATTTCCTATGCATTAAGTGAAAGTGAATTATCATAAAAGTCTTCATCCTTATCCTCTTCACCCTGAGTAGGCTGAGAGGAGGAAGAAGAGGGGGAGTTGATCTTGCTGTCTCAGGGGTGGCAGAGGTGGAAGAGGTGGAGGAGGTAAAAAGGGAGGTGGGAGAAGCAGGCACACTCTGTGTGACCTTACGGAAATACATTGTAATTTCTGACTTTCTGCTTTTTAATTTCTTTAAAAATGTTTCTACGCTGTACCAATCTTCCTCCTATCATTTGCTTTAGTTTGAGTGCCCATATCATAGAAGGGCCCATGTCGTAAAAGAAAGCAAAAGCAGTCTTGGATTATAGGAACCCTTCTACCAGATTGCCTATTATCAGTTTGTCTTATGGCACTGCTGCTTTTACGTTTTCTTCCTCACCGTCTGGCACTAGTTTGGAAGCACTCATCTCCCTCAAGTTATCTTCTGTTCAGTCCTTGGGTGTGGTGTGTTAGTTCTAAGATCCGTATCTTGAAACCCTTCACACACCCTTTTTTGGGGGCTGTATCCACAGTCTCTTTCGTGATTTCCTTGATTGGCTGGGTTGTAAATCCTGTGAAGTCATACACAACATTGAAACAGTTTTTTCCAGCAGGAATTTATTGTTTCAGGCTTGATGACTTTCACGGCTTTTTCTGCAGCAACGATGGCATCTTCAATGGTGTAATCCTTGAAGACTTTCATGATATTCTATCAGGGTTCTCTTCCATAGCATTGACCTTTCCATAGAGTATTGTGTGTAATGAGCCTTAAAGGTCTTTATGACCCCCCCAATCTAGAGATTGAATTAGAAACGCGTTTGGGGGCAAGTACACCACTTTGGCACTTTCTTTGTTGAACTCACAGGGTTTTGGGTGGCCAGGGGCATTGTCTGGTAGCAAAAGAACTTTAAAAGGCAGCCCTTACTGGGGAACTTCAGGGATAAAGCGTCAATGGAGCCAGTCCAGAAAAAGGGTTCTTATTGTCAGCCCTTCTTATTGTACAACCAAAAGACTGGCAGCTGGTGTTTATCTTGTCCCTTCAAGGCTAAAGGGGTAGCAGCTTTATCAGGGCAGTCCTGATCATAAACCTCACTGTATCTGCATAAAACAGTAGTTAGCTTATCCCTTTCTGCCTTAAATCCTGGTGCTCACTTCTCTTCCTTACTAATAAATGTCCTTTGTGGCATTTTTCCCCAGAACAGGACACTTTTGTCTGCATTAAAAACCTATTTAGGCAGATAGCCTGTCCTTTCTCCTCAATGATTTTCTTAATGGCATCTGGAAACTCATCTGCTGCCTCTTGGTTGGCAGAAGCTGCTTCTCCCATTATCTTGACATTTTTTAAGCCAAACCTCTTTCTAAAATCAGACCATCCTTTGCTGGCATTAAAATTTCCAGCTTTATATCCTTCACCTTCCTTTTACTTTATGTTGTGGCTTCGCCTTTTCTCAGAGTCTCTAGGTGTCCCTTTCTTATAGCAATCCTGCACCCACATAATAGCTACATTTTCAATACGAGATAAAAAGATTGAGTAAAAAGTGCAAGGTTTTTGTACCTGCTGGAATAGCTGCAGTGACTGCTTCACAAATTGCCTTTTTTTATAGTGGTCCTTATGCTGGATTCATTTATTTTGAAATGGCCGGCAGCTGCGGCTTGCAGACCTCACTCATTCTACAGGACATATCAAGCAGTTCAACTTTTTCTTGTAATGTCACAACTTCTCTGCTTCTTGGGAGCACTTCCAGCATCATTAATGGTACTTTGTATGGGTTCCATGGTGTTATTCAGGGTTTACAGTATTGCACTAAACATGATGAAAAATGTGGGAGAACCATGAGAGATCACTTTTTACTGTGATTGATTTACTGGAGAGATGAACTGCTCATGTGGAGTTGATTAGCATCACATGGCGTTTTAAGCGGATACTTGCAACACTTGAGCTCATTGCAATACCAGCAGGAGGTGGTTATGAAATTATTACAGTAGTACAGTAATTTAATACTGTGTATTTATGATTGTTTACATTTCCCTTGACTATAAATGGTATCATGTATGGTCTGTGTTTGTGTAAGTTTTGATAAATTTTAACTTTTTATTTATAATAGATGTGTGTATATTCTATGGTAGTAAATAATAAAATAGACTAGTATCTACGTATATTTAATGCATTCATGACATAACTTTTTTCTTAATTTTTTTGATATTTCTAGGCTACATGGCTCATCTGTGAGTTTTTTTCAAATTGTTACAAATCTTCAAAAATTTTTCTCATATATTTATTGAAAAAAAATTCATGTATAAGTAGACCCACACAGTTTATACTTGCATTGTTCAAGGGTCTACAGTATAGCTCTGTTACAGCAACCATACTTTCAGTACTTCAGATAACTTTGTGACTGGATTTCATTTGAGCTCTCACTTTTTGTCCTCAAAACAGTACTCCCCCTCTCCCACACACTCTGTCCCATCCTCCCACGTTTGCCTAGATGTCCTTGCAGAGGCTACCTGCTTGTTGGGGGTAGACACCTCTAGGCTTACATCTTTGGTCAGTTGCAACCTCCTCCCTTTTGAAATTTGCAATGCACATTGGCATATTGAAGGTTTTGAGACATTCTTAAGTAAAAAAAAAAATCTAACTTTATTTAGGAACTTTCTAATGTATTCAGAAACTTAAAAAATTTTTTTGAATTGTAATTTACCTCTGATGAAATGCACAAACTTTAAATGTTCAGTTCTGTGAGTTTTGATAATTATGTACTCACATGTGACTACCTCTCAAAAAAAATAGGAAACAATTTTATCATCCCAGAAAGGTACTTTTTGCCTCTGCCCAAGCATTCCCATTTCCCTTCTCCAATCCCTCTGACACAATCATTTTGACTTTTATCATTAGATTAGTTTTGCCTGTTGGAGAAGTCATAAATGTTAGTCTAATATACATATTTTTTGTCTTTTGCCCAGCATGATGTTCTTGAGATTCATCCCTGTTGTAGAGTGTGTAAGTAGCTCACTCATTTTTATTCCTGAGCAGTATTTTGTATGAATATACTGCATTTTGTTTGTTTGTTTTCTTGTTGATATTTTGACTGTTTCCAGTTTTTGGCTACTATGAATGTGGCTACTATGAACATTCTTGTACAGGTCTCTTTTTGTGGACATATGTTTTTATTTTCCTTGACTATATATGTAGGCATGGAATAGGATAGATTAACTTTTTAGGAACTTGACAGTTTTCTAGAGGTGCTATACCATTTTACCACTTCTGTCAGCAGTTTTATAAGCATTCCATTTGTTCCATGTGGTAGGCTGACCAGTGGTCCCCAAAGGTATTCTGCTTCTAATCCTCAGAAACTGTGAATGCTATTTTATATTGCAGAAGAGACTTTATAGATGTGATTAAGTTAAGGATTTTGAGATGGGGAGATTATCCTGGATTTTCTAAGTGGGCCTGACATATAATGGCAAGTGCCCTTATTAGAAGGGGGTAGAGGGCGATTTGACTACAGAGAAGGCAGTGTGGCAGCAGAGATTGGAGTGATGTGCTCTGAAGATGGAGGGAGGGAGCACAAGCCAAGGACTACAGGCAGTCACTTAAAGTTGGAAAAGTTAAGGAAATGAACTTCCTCTCAGACTCTCCAGAAGGAACCAGCCCTGCCAATACCTTGACTTTAGTCCATTGAAACTGATTTTGCTAAATTTGTGCTGTTATAAGGCACACTGGGTTGGTGATAATTTGCTTACAGCAGCAATAGCATGCTAATATACTCCACATCCTCACCAACATTTGGTAGTGTCAGAAATTTTTTAAGCCATTCTAGATGGTGTGAAATGGTATTACCTTGTGATTTTACTTTGTATTTTCCTGATGATCGATGATATTAAACATCTCTTAGTATGCTCCTGCATCCATCTTTATGAAATGTTTGTAATTTGTCCTTTTCTTATTTAACAAATAATTGAGTTTTATCTTTTTTTTTGATTTGTAGGAGTTCTTTATACAGTCTACATGATAGTCCTTTGTTAGATATACACACTATAAATTTTTCCCCCCATCTGTGATTTGCCTACTTACTTTTCAGTGATGTCTTTTGATAAGCATTTAAAATTTTGGTGGTTTACTTTATATATACAGGTTTCGAGTATCCCTTATCCAATATGCTTGGGACCAGAAGTGTTTCATATTTTTTTGTATTTTGGGGATATTTGCATTATATACTCTAATGAGTGTTTCCTTTGAGCACCATGTTGACACTCAAAAAGTTATGAATTTTGGAGTGTTCTGGATTTTTGATTTCAGGTTTAGGATGCTCAACCTGTATTTCTTTTATGGCTAGTGCCTTTTTTATCTTAAGGTCATGAAAATATTCTGTGTTTTCCTCTAAGGGTTTAAGATTCTGCTTTCCCATTGAGGATGGTATGAGATCATGGTTGAGGCTTATTACTTCCATATTGTTGAAAGGTAGATTGACTTGATGCCTTGGAAAATGAGTTGACTGTATATGTGTGGATCTATTTCTGGGCTCTTCTGTTTCACTGATTTTTCTTTTTTCATATGCCCACCCTATACTCTTTTGGTTACTAAGTTTTGTAAGCCAGTCTTGAGATAAGTTTATGTAAGTCTTCCAGTTTTCTTTCTTTTTTTTTTTTTTTTTTGTCTTTATGATTGGTTTGGTTATTCTAGTTCTTTTTTGTTTCCATATGAATTTTAACATCATTTTATCAATTCTTTTAAAAAACTGCTAAAATTTTTATAGGGATTACATTGAATCCATGTATCAAATTGAGAAGAATGGACATTGAAACAATATTGAGTCTTCCACTCTATTAACATGGTCTATCTTTGTTTGTTCATGGCTTTTTCATTTTACTAAGCAATATTTTGCAATTCTTGGTGCAGAGGTCTTGAGTATCTTTCTTTCGATGTGTAGTTGTTGCAAGTGTATATCTTGAAATTTCATTTTCCACTTATTTTTTGCTTGTATATAGAAATACACTTAGTGTTTGTATGTTGACCTTGCCTTTTGACCGTGTGTCTTGAAATCTTGCTAAATTTACTTACTAGTTCTAGTGTTTTTGTAGATTTCATGCAGTTTTTTATATAGACAATCGTATCACCAGAGAGTAAAGTCAATCTTTCTTTCCAGTCTTTGGGTCATTCATTCACCCTTTCAATGCCTTTCTTTTCTTTCTTTTTTTTTTTTTTCTGTTTTTCTTTTTCTTTTTTTTTTTTTTGCCTCATTGTCCTGGCTAAAACATCCAATGCAGTGAAAAATAGTGACAGTGGACATCCTTGTCTTACTCTCAGTTATAAGGAAGAGATTTAGTATTTTCCTGTTACATATGATACTAGCTAGGTTTTTCATAGATCTCCTTTTCAGATTGAAGAATTTTCCCTTTTCTAGTTTTGCTGAATTTTAAATTATGGATAGGTGTTGAATTAACATTGTCAATGCTTTTTTTCCTTGCTCATTTGAGAGAATCATAGGGATTGTCTCCTTCATTCTGTAAATGAGGTACATGATTTTTGAATGTTAAACCAATTTTGCTCCTTGAGATAAACCCTACTTGGTTATGATGACCTTTTCTATATATGTTGCTGGTTATGATTTGCTAATATTTTGTTAAGCATTTTTGCATCTGGTAGGGACAGACCTTTGCTGTGTATTAATGCAGGGTCTTGGGCCCAAGCCAGTTTCTTGTCCCTGTCCCAATGTCAGACAGCTTTTGCTTCTCATTTTTCAGCATCAGTGTACCTTTATCTAAGACTGGTGGTAGCAATGTTTCTTGCCTTCCTCTAGCTGTAGACTATGGTTAATGTTTCATGGTGAAAGGCTTGTTTGTATGTGGTAGGTAGGCAAGTAAATTCTGCTCCACAAACACTCTTCCACCCCCACCCAACAGCACATGGCTTTTGTTCTCCTCTTCCCCTTGAGGCAAGATCTTTGCTTTGCTCGTGGGAGGCTTTCCTACACATCACCTCATGGTTCAAGGCATTTGCTTCATATGAGATGCCACCAAGGGGGAGGAGCTCTCTCCTCTTTCTTGCATTTTTCAAGAGCACTCAGTTGAGGCCCTTGGAAAAGAGTTTGTGAATGAGTGCAGATTCCCCTTGTGTCTATGGTTTCCGGGGATTCTTAACTGTCATCCTGCTGATACTTGGCCTTTAATCTTTACTTTTACCTTTAATATTCAGCAGATTGACTGTGACTGTGTTTCCTTTGCATCTGTAGGTTGGTATCTGTCATCACTTTTGAAAAGTTTCTGGCGGGGCACAGTGGGTCATGACTGTAATCCCAGTGCTTTGGAAGGCTAAGGCGGGAGGATTGCTTGAGGCCAGTAGTTCGAGATTAGCCTGGGTATTAACATAGCAAGACCCTGTCTCTACAAAAAATAAAAAAAGCTGGAGTGGTGGCACACACCTGTAGTCCCAGCTACTTGGGAGACTGAGGCAGGAGGATCGCTTGAGCTCAGGAGTTTGAGGCTGCATTGAGCTGTGATTGCACCACTGCACTCCAGCCTGGGCAACAGTGAGATGAGACCCTATTTCTTAAAAAGTTTCTGGCCATCATCTCTTCATATTTTTTCTGCCTCATTCTCTCTTTTGTCTTCCTCTGGCACTCCAGTTAAACCCAGTTGACATTTGGTCTTAGGTGTTCTGAGTTTTATCCCACACTTTGTTTCACTCTTTGTGTTTCAGTTTGAATGCTTTAATTTGGCTTGTCTTTAAGTTTACTGCTCATTTCTGTCTTATTAAACTCAGATGAAATCTTTTATTTCTGATAGCGTATTTTTCATTTCTAACATTTCTCTATGATCCACTGTTATAACTTCAGTGTCAATGATGAAATTTCTGTTATGCATGTCATCTTTGTCCTCAGTCACATTCTTTAGTGTTTTCATCATATTTATTTTAAGGTCTGTGTCTGATAATTTCAACATCTGGTCCCTCTCTGATTATATTCATAATTTCATCTTTTGACTATGTTTGTTACTCCCTATGCCTTGTAATTTTTGATTGGATGCTGAACATTTGTATAAAAACAATAGAGATTGATGTAAATATTATTTTCCTCTAGAAAATGGCCCATCATTTCTTGAGTCAGACATTGTGGGGCTAAGTCAATATGATGTATGATGTGTAGTTGAGCTAGTCCTGGGCGTTGCAACTTTAGTTTGATGTAGTTCAAGTGTTTTGAGAAAAAAGCAGTAAGATGTTCCTTTGTGCAAGGTGTGTTGTCTGAGTGCGATTTTGGATATCTATTTTTTGCTTTGTATCTGAATCACCAGCTTTCTGAACCATGGGAGATTTCTGTATAGCACAGCTGTCAGTTTCTTGGTCGTTCTGGAGGTTGGTGTTTTGTTGTTTGTTTGTGGGGTTTTTTTGTTTTTGTTTTTGTTTTTTTTTTGCCTCTCCAATCAGTCTTGCCCCAGGCTTTTGTGCCTGGTGAGATATCTTTCTGCTAGTAATACCTTCCAGAAGTTTCTCTTAGCATTCCTGCCCTCCAGCCTTGGTAGTTCAATATCCAGAATATCTAGGTGGAAGTTTCTCTCATATTTCAAGTCCCACCCCCAGTCCTTGACAGCTGAATGTCTGGAATCTCTTGGATTGTTTTCTCTTGCCTCTCCTGCCTGGTGGCAGGTCCACCCCTGCAGAGGGTAGATTCCTTGCATTTGAGGGAGATCTTCAGCTTCTTAGGAGATCTGCTTTAGCTTTCCAGCCCTGTTCCCCAACCTTTGACATATTAATAGTTTGGCATGCACTTGAAGACCTACAGAATGAGTCATTGGGTGGATGTAGATTTGCTGTATAAGATCCTTGGAATTCTAATATGTCGTGTCACTGTATGTGTTATTGTTAAAATTCATTAAAATTTAGCCTGTTTTTTTTTCTTACTCTCACCTATGGCAAGATACTTCCTCTTTAGCTACTCTACCAGGAAGGAGACTATCTGTGGGCCTCTCTTCTATCAAGGCTCAACACTTGGAAATTAGTTCTACTTAGGTTACTTTGTATCCTTAGCTCTCTGATGGTTCAGAAAAACCTTGATTTTTATAGCTTATCCTGGCTAGTTTTGATTGTTGGGATGAAGGCAGTGGTCTATTGTGACTTACATCCTAATCAGAAGTGGAATTCCTCCTAGGAGATCCTTTTTAATATATAGTCTGATAATAATATATACCTGATAAAATTTCTGTTATGTCACCCTTGTTGATTTTCTATAGTATTTCTCAGAGCTGGGTTTCTAAATCTTTTCCATTCTTCTCAAATCTTAACTCTCTAGTTCTGTCTTCAAGTTGTAAGTGATTTTGTCTCTTATTTTGAAATTAAAGCCATCCATGTTAATTTGAACTGATAGATTTGGGGGAAATTTTACCATTGAAAGGGAATAAGGATTTTTTTTTTTTTTTGGCTACAGTGGAATAGTTCTCTGTAATACAAGACTCTTTACTAGAAAAGCCAAGTAACTTACAAAATTTGTATATTTAGAAATAGAGAATTGTGGAAGTAAAAATGATTACAGAAAGTAAAATTCTGGATCTGGGGGAATACCTTTTGCTAGTGAGCTGAGAGGTCTACAGCTGAGTATGAGGCATAGTTTTTCATGGACACAAACTAGAAGAGGGAGGCCTTTGGGCTGGAGCCTGAGTGGCAAATTGGAAACGTGAAGGACCTTTAAACACAGAGAAAGGACTCCCTCAATATATTTGCTAAATTCCATAGTTCAACTGGGCGGAAGAGATAAATCAAAATTTTAGAGAAGGAGATTGGGATTTCTTCTAGTCCTGTAGTGTTGAGATAAAGATTCTCTGGGGGAAGGGACCTTGAGAACAATAGGTGAGAGTTGAAAGCCTTTGAGGAAGTGGTGAATACACACTGATGATTTTCAACACACCCAGTTTCTTCCTCCTCTAGACATTTGCCAGATTCTGAAGTTGCATAGGCTAAAGAGCTAAACCAAAAATATTTTTAAAACAAAGCAATTCTTACAGTATCTAGGGACCCAGAAGATAAAGATCTACTTGCCAGCTAGCCTTTCACATGTCCCTTGGAACAGGGACAAACCAGAGGTTGTCTTGTTTATAACAAAACTACTACTTAGCAGTATTCTGTGATTCCGGCATTATGGAGGAAGTAGTAAAAGTATATGTATGAGATGGTAATAAGTAAAGGGTGAATAAGGAACTATCTAGGGTAACCACTAAAAGTAAAAGAATGTATAACAAATGAATAGAGAGTAAAATTGAAATAATAGAATATGATAAATTCAAAAGAAGGCAACAAAGAAAAAGGCATCATAAAATAGGCAATGAAATTAATAGTCATATTAAATGGAAATGGACTAAATATTCTAAGTAAATGGCAAAAATTATCAGACTGGACAAATAATAATCCCTCAACTATTTGCTTCTTAAAAGAGACACACCTTAAATGTAAGTACCCACTAAGGTTGAGAAAAAACAGTGGGGGAAGTTACACCATCAGAAGCTGACTGAAAAAAAGAAGTTGTAGTTATGCTAATCAGGCAAAGTAGATTTTAATACAATAAGCATTAGTTAGAAAAAGGGAACTACATTGTATAATGTAAGGGGATTGATCCACCAGAGTTATCACAATCCTAAATCTGTACCCAGTAACATAGCTTGAACATCTATAAACCAATTTTTAAAAATTTTGAATTAAAATAGACAAATACACAGTCATGATGGGAACAGGTGTATAGAGGATATGTACATCACAGTTAACTGACTTGATCTAATTATCACATATAGAACATCGGAACCGTTGATGATAGAATTAACCTTTTTCCTTGCACATGGAAGTTGTAAGAATTTACCGTATGTTGGGCCATAAACAAAGCCTCAGCAAAATTCTTTGGCTTTTAATAATTGAGTGTGGTCTTTGACTGTATTATAATAGATAGAAATTAACAAAGGGTAACTAGAAGAATTGTACCTCATGGTGGGAAGAGAAACTATATTGGACTTTACTCACTATGCACATTGTTACTTAGATAAAAATATATCTTAAAAAAGAAGAGACTGGGCCGGGCGCGGTGGCTCACGCCTGTAATCCTAGCACTCTGGGAGGCCGAGGTGGGCGGATCGTTTGAGCTCAGGAGTTCGAGACCAGCCTGAGCAAGAGTGAGACCCCATCTCTACTAAAAATAGAAAGAAATTATATGGACAGCTAAAAATATATATAGAAAAAATTAGCCGGGCATGGTGGCACATGCCTGTAGTCCCAGCTACTCGGGAGGCTGAGACAGGAGGATCACTTGAGCTCAGGAGTTTGAGGTTGCTGTGAGCTAGGCTGACGCCACGGCACTCACTCTAGCCGGGGCAACAGAGTGAGACTCTGTCTCAAAAAAAAAAAAAAAAAAAAGAAGAGACTGAATTAAAGATCTTCTCAAGGGCAAGTGAAAGTGAACCAAACCTTTTCTCCACAGACTCTATTTATTTTTATTTCTTTATTCTTGTTTACTTTATACTTGATGCATTTTCCCTCCTTATAATAACTTAAGATTTTGTTTTTGATACTTATGAAATTTTAAAACTTGGGAGGGAGTGAGCTTGTTAATTTTTTATGTATTTTTCTTAAGTCTTTTGAGAATAGATTAAAATCCTAAAAAGTGAGAAAAACTTCCTTTTTGTGAAAATATTTTAATTATTGACACTATTAAGAGTTAAAGTAGTATTGGTAGTGAAAATTATTCAAAGTGGTGATAAAGATTTTACATGCAAAATTATTATATTTGCCAGCAAGACTGGGAGTCCTTATAGTCTTGTTTTTAGAAGAGTTTGTTCCCATAATTTCTTTAAGTTAGTAACGATAACATTTTCATGGGTAGAAAAGACTTCAGAAAGTCTGTTGTTGAAAGTAATAATATGAATTTCTATATCATTTTATAGTTTGCTTTCTGTAGTATGTTGAAATTATTACTTGATGTTAAAGTTGGTCTGTGCATCATCCTGTCACTGTCTTTGCTAGGTTTGGCCCAGGAGGCTGTTTTCCCGGTGTGGCTTGCTGCTGTTGGTAAGAACATGTCGTCCATCTTGCCATTCACTCCGCCAGTTGTGAAGAGACTGCTGGGATGGAAGAAATCAGCTGGCGGGTCTGGAGGAGCAGGCGGAGGAGAGCAGAATGGGCAAGAAGAAAAGTGGTGTGAGAAAGCAGTGAAAAGTCTGGTGAAGAAGCTAAAGAAAACAGGACGATTAGATGAGCTTGAGAAAGCCATCACCACTCAAAACTGTAATACTAAATGTGTTACCATACCAAGGTAAGTGTCCTTAGATCCCAAGTTTGATGATCATACTTCTGGAAATTGTGTAAGGGAGTCTGAAGGAAAGTTATTGAATTTGTGTTCAAGTTACCTGTAAATAGTGATGATTAAAATATGAATGTTTTTAACTTATTGTATAAATTTTGTTTTACTAGTTGACATGTTTTACTGATCAATTTCTCAAGCAGTGAGAAGGCTGAATCAAGCAAAATAAGATACTTAGATTTATTGTTTTATCTTCATTGCCTAAATTTGTGTTATCCTCATTTCTATTATTTGATGATATGTGAATAAAGAATTAAAGCTTTTTCTATCACTAGCATGGTAGTGACTCACGGTTTTCTCCTCCCTTCGTCAAAACTTCCATCAGTAAGGAATTAAAAAAGGCTGCTAACTTTTTAATGAATTTTAGATAGTTTTTGTTTGAGTTGCAGTATTAACTTCTAAGAAAGACCAATGTGTGAGGCAGCTTCTTAAGTGTTGGAGGTAGTAGTCAGAACATGCTTGAAGACCCATCTCATATTGGAAGGACCTGTTGCTTAAGAGACTGAAGTTTTCTGAGTATAAATTTAATCATTTATAGGCAAGTAACATTGTCAGAAGTATTATTTTTTTATAAAGTGGCAGGTGGGTTTTTAAATGTTATACTACTTTTCTGTGTACATTATAGGTTTTTTGGGGAGTGTCAAAAATAGAGAATTCTCTAAAATGAGTGTTTGCAGTGTCATACATGTGGACTAGTATATGGCGTGTGAACCATTCTACTTGTTTCCAGTGAACTTTGAGAAATAAACTCCTGATGCTGTAGATGATAGATCCCAGTAGCACCAGCCTGTCCACTTGGAAATACTAACAGTAGAATGTTTCCTGCCTTGTTTGGTAGACTGTCTCTTTTTCCTGACTTGTTTCATGGAAATCTTAAATAAGGGTCACTTTTCTTGGTTTATTCTTTTGTTTTACAGATGCTTATTGAGTGCCTGATATATGTGAGGCACTGTTTATAGATACATGGGGGGAAAATGATGAACAAAACACAAAGTTCCTGTCTTTTTAAGGGATAGATACAGTAAACAAGTGAGCAAAATAATATAACTTGAGGTGGTAATGAGTGCTAAGAAGACAAGTGCAGTGATATTGACCGAGGAATAAAAAAGCTGCTTTGGCTTTGATTGTGACACTTGAGCTGAGCTCCAAGAAACAGCAGCTAGCTGAGGGGAGAGTCTTCTAGGCAAAGGAAGGAGCCAGTGTAAAGACTCGGAAGTAGCTTCTTGTACTAGAGGATTTAAAAGGAGTGCAGTGCAGGAGTACAAAACTTGGAATGGGTTCACTTATGTAGGGCATCGTAGGGCACTGTGAGAGTTTGGATGTTAGTCTAAGTACAAGGGGCAGCAAATAATTATTTTTAAATGGACTTTTTAAAAATCCATTTTTTAAAGGATTTTTAAAATTTACATTTTACAAAGATCATTCTGGCTGCTGGAGACAAATGATGAGGGGATAGCAGTATGTGTGCAGTAGGGTCTGAGGAAAAAGGGAAATCAGGAGGCTGTGAGAGGAATCTTAATTCAATATGACAGAGTCTTAACTGGCATGGTGACTGTGCTAGTACACGAAGTGAATGGATTTAGTATGTGTTTTAGAAGTAGCACTGACAAAACTTGCTGGTAAATTGGCTAAGAAGTAGTCAGGCTATACTTAATTTTTTATTGTGTAATACATGGCATCTCAGTTCAGTAAACATTTATTAAATGCCCACTACATGCCTGCTATGTTCTTCCTCACTGGTGTTAAAATGTAGTCTTTGCTCTTAAGCTGCTTACTTTCTAGTAAGGGGGGTAAACTTAAAAAGATAATTTCATAAGATGTGGTAGGTGAAAGAAGTATGCTCGGGGAGCTATGGCCAGAGGAGGATTGAGGAACATTTCCTTCTGGAGAAATATTGATGCCTAAGTTGAGTTGGGTGGAAAAAAGGAAGAATTAGGAGAAGGCTGTTTCATCACTGGTAACTCTGTGGTTGTGGAGAGATAAAATAATAGTAAAACACCAGTTCAAGATATCTTACCATCTTGCTTTAAATCTTCTTTAATCTAAAATTAAAATGTTACGCTCTGTTCTTTGCATTCTTTTTTTTTTTTTCAATTTGTATATTTTCTATTGACCTTTCAGTTTACTATTCCTGTTTTTGTGCTGTATCCAGTCTGCTGTTAAAACCGTATAATCAGTTCTTGTCAAGTATTATATTTTTCAGCTTTAGTATATTCCTTTGATATTATAGATCCCAAATCTCTGCTGAAATAATCCATTTTCTCTATTTTTCTTTATATTTATAATAGTTACTTTAAAGTCTCTGTCAACTCTAATATCTGGATCATCTAATGGTCTACTTCTATTATTGTCTGTTTGTCCTTTTATCAGTCACATTTTCCTGCCTTACACATCATGTAATTTTGATTGTATGCTGTATATTGCATACATTATATAAAATTCACATATGAAAGAATGCTTCAATTGATGGCTTCCCCAGAAGAGTATTTGACCATACCTACCTATGTCAGATAGATAGTGAGAGAGACTGATCACCTGAATCTATACAGGGATTGAGCTGGATTGCCATTTTAATTTGGCTTAGTCTACCACTGGTTTCTACCTTTGCGGCAATCAGGGCTGTCCTGGGATTTTGATTGAAAGCTTGGCAGGCTGTCACCTAATCCCTCAAACACTGTGGGATATTCACTTCTACCCTTTTGTAGTATGAGGTTAGCTCTTTAGCTTCAGCTTTAATATCTGTATAGATTTTTAGTTGTCCATATAATGTCTTTCTATTTTTAGTAGAGACAGGGTCTCGCTCAGGCTGGTCTCGAACTCCTGACCTTGAGCAATCCACCCGCCTCGGCCTCCCAGAGTGCTAGGATTACAGGCGTGAGCCACCGCGCCCTGCCCAGCTTTAATATCTGATAAGCGTTTTGAGGAAGGATGCTCTTGTGAGTGTCAAAAGTTCTACTGTGCTGCTTTTCCTCAGTAACTGAGTTACTTTTCTCAGACCAAGCGCAATCCTCAGCCTGTACCTAGAATTTGCAAATGACCCCAGGGGAGAAAGTGATGAGAACAATAGATGATAAGTAACCTACGTTCAAAATTGAGGTGCCACCCCATTCATGCAGGATTTGCAGGAAGGATTCCCTGAGGCAAGCATTGCTACAGTTAAACCCATCACTCACCTATAGACTGTACAAATCTAGTAAGCTCAGGAGAAGGACCCCATAGTGAGAACTTCTTTGGAGAGAATAGTATATGTTGTGGCATTTCACCTTTTAAAGTCCGATTTGAAGGACTTCACAAGAACTTCTCAGTTTGACATGTGTCTGGTGAGGTTTGAGAGATGAATAGACTGGTACCTGACTTCTATCCAAAAAAGTCTAAAAAGTGAGATACCAGCTGGAGTTGCCTCTGTATTAGTAGAATGAAGAAAGGGCACTACGGGAATGGCCAGCACTTTCAGAGTTCTATGGGTCAAAGATGCAAGAATTCTCCTGTGGACTGAATAAAGTAAGATAGCTGAAGTTGTCTTGTCTTGAAAGGATCAAGAGGCCCAACTTGGTCAGAGGGTCACAGTGATCCTCGCAGACCAGCCTGAGTAGTTCCTACATCAGGAACTAACTGTAGGTAAGAGTCAGTATTGGACTGCCACAGGGCCCCACCACCACATTATTGTCACATCAGATTACAGTCTAGTCAGCCACATAAGATTGTTCTTCTTCCTGCTATTCCAGAACCTGGAGGGGCCTTAAAAATAATAGCTGCAGAGTCCTGGAGGAGGTGGAGTGAGTAAAATTAAATGAGTAGGATTTTGGCTTAGATCAGGCTGAATTTTTAATTTCTAAAGAGAGATTTATTGTTAATACATACATCCGGACATGACTGGGAAAGCCTTGAGATCTGTTTTGAGATTTTTGTGCAGAAAGGATGAAAGCAGTTTGAGTAAAGCTTTTTGGAAAGCAATGATACAGGGTTGAGGGGGTAGGGAGCTCACCAAGCCCTGCTTATTTCGTGAGTTGTCTATATCCTCCTCTTGAAAATTTAGGATTCCAAATTCACTGGTTGCTGGGGACAGGGAGACTATATGGGGAGAATAGAGAGATGTTACATGCATCTGCGTGGAATATGTTTTATTTTAACAAAACAAAAAAATTTTTCTAAACACAAAATATTTAACTATGATACCTGTAAAATTATCTAGTGATGCTTTATTTTCAAATAAACTATTTTATTGTAACTGTTATAACAAGAGTTTTCTTCTATTACCATCCTTGTTTTTTTCCTTGAAGGATTAGGTTAGTCTTTATTCTCAAATCCAGTTTTTAATTCTGCCTTTGGGTTATTATGTGAAGCATTGTGAAATGGTCTTTTTGAGGCTCTTATGAAACCATGATCACTGATAATGCTTAAATTAGTAACATTAGAACTGAAATACATAAGGAGATTTCTGCCTAACTCCTTTACCCCAGCTTTTTTTCTTTTAAAACTTTGCTTATCTTTATGGCTTTATCTTTATGTAAGAGGATATAATTTCTCCCAAGTTTGCTAGGCTAGTGAATGTTGGGGAGGTGAAGGAGAGTTAGATTTATGTTGAAGATGATGTGAAAGTCCAGAGTTAGTGAACAGATATTTATAATGAAAAAATGCTGTAAGTAACTTAAAATAGTTTTCTCCCATAGTTTTTATATGATGGCTTATATCATTTGAATTAACAGATATAAATAATGCATTAATCTGTGCACTGAAACATTTTAACCTAAGTATTATAACATGTTACCTGAACATTTCTTTACAACCAGAGTCAAGCATTACAAAAATATGATTTACATTTACAGAATGTACATTTACAGAAATGTAAAAAGCTGCATTTCAGAGTCACATTCTGTATTGCAGTCCTTGTTTTATGTTTGATGTGTAGTCATCCGTTGGTATCCTCAGGAGATTGGTTCTAGCACCTGCTTCTCATAGGGCATAGTATTTGTGTATAATCTGTGCACATCCTCTTGTATACTTTAAATCCTCTCTAGATTGCTTATAATACATAATATGATGTAAATGCTATGTAGTTATACTATATTACTTTTTATTTATATTTTTTCTTGTTGTTTTATATTTTTACCACAAATATTTTCGATCTACGTATGTAGAACCTGTGGATATAGGGGGCCCACTATATATTCCAGACTTTTATGGATTTATTTTAAAAGATTAGAATGACATGTACTTATATTTGGTGTTAACATTTCTTTTGTTATTTAGAATACTGTTTTTTTAAATTGTTAAAAACAGTATATATGAAGATAAATGTAGAAAATCTGTGAGCTATATTATTAAAGAAATAATATAAAGAAAATATGCCTGAGCCCTTTAGAATGTTAGCTTTATTTATTTTTTAAAGTAAAAGTTTGTTTTTGGAAAGGCTTGAATTATTCCAAGCACCATCTTTAGAATTGATATTTAAATTTTTTCAATGGTGGGGACTGTTTTACATGTGTGGGAGATATTTTGTTGTTTTTCAAAGGCAGTAGAAACATCTAGCAAGATCTCAAAGTAGTGCTTTTAATACGAAATTTACAAGTAGAGGTGAAAAATATTGGGAAAGCTTGTTTAATCATCACCCGGTCCTTCCTACTGCTTCTAAGAAGGGCTGTACCATACCAAAGATGATTAGAAATATCCATTTCATTCTTATAAGACTATGTGACTTACAGGACTGTGACTATGGAAATTCTGTTGTCTCTCTCTTATTTATTTATTAATACATAAAGTTATTTATGTATTAATAAATAAATATTTGAAAACCCAGTCCCCCTATTGTAATTTGGAAAGGGCACTACCAATTTATTTGTTAAAAGAAATTTTCTTTCCTGAGAAAACACCCCTTGTAGTGGAATTTTTAGTTTTTATAATTAAGCATGTTCTATAAATGTTTTACAGATCTGGGATACTATACCAATGTTATTGTTTTAGTTTTGACTTGCTAAGTTTGTATTATTTGTTTCTTTTTTGTAACTATGAGAGTCAGAATAATGTTACTCCTGCTATCTGTATGGCCTTAGACATAGTACTTTATCTCTGTGCTTCTGTTAACCTCATTTGTCAAGTGGGGATTACAATGCCTAATTCATGGCATTGTTGGAGGGCTAGTGATCTAATATGTGTAAGGGCCTAGTACTGTGCCTGATACATTGTAGTAAAATGCGTAGTGTGAACTATATTGGGGTAGACTCACCCCTAAAATTTGATTTTGATGTGAGACTGATATTGCCACCTACGTGTGCACCAAGAGGGCATGAAAAAGTTTATTACATAATGAGGCTTTCTGAGTAGAGCAGGGGAGGCTCCCAAGTTGGTTCAGAAATGACTTGAGAGAGCAGTGATAGGAGACTGGCTTGGGGTTTTATGGTGGTTAAGGGATGGGGCTAGGGGCTGGTTCTTATACTCATGCATGTGCCAAGATTTGCCTGGTTTGAAATTCCCCTAGCACCTGAAAAGGGAGCACCCCAGCTTTCTTACCAGCTTGCCCAGATTTTAAGGCAGAAGGGGAAGAGGGAATGGTGGGGCTTGAAAGCTATTAGCAGTCAAATATTAAAAATAGAGTTAGATTCTCTATTAAACTCCAGCAGGGTAAATAAAAAGAAAACCACACTTAGGTGTATCATAGTCAAACTGATGAAAGAATCAATCTTAAAGCAGCTAGTGAAAAATGGTATGTAACATAAAGAGCAATGTATGAATGACAGGTGTTCAGAAACATTGGAGCCAGAAGATTCTAAAATGATATCTCTAAAGTACTGACATCAGGAGGTCATAACAATAAATGTGTATCTGTTGTGTAGTGGAACTTAAATACATGCAGCAAAACTTGATAGAATTAATGGGGCACAATCACTCCACAGTTACAGTTGGAGAGTTCAGTTAGACAGGAAAAAAAACCAGTGAAGACACAGAGGTTTTAAGTTGCATTGTTAACTACCTGCTTGATACTTACAGATACTAAACTCAATGTTGGTAGAATATACAGTCTTTTCAAGTGTTTGTGGTAACCTCACCAAGAAAGACTTTGCAGGGCATGAGTGGCAAATAAACTTTAAAAGATGAAATCCACAGGTTATGTTCTCTGCCACTAATAGAATACATTAGAAATTAATACCAGTAAGACATCTCTTGACAGTTGGAAATTAAACAACAGAGCTCTAACTTGTGGGTTATTTAGGGGGAAAAAAAACCACAAAATAAATTAGAATATATTTCAAGCCAAATGATAATGAAAATACAACATACCAAATATGTGGGATGCAGCTAAAACAGTGCTTAGTGAGAAATGTAGAGCTTTAAAGAAAAAAGTTACCTAAGATTTCATCTGAGAAACTAGGAGGAAAAAAAAGATAAAATGGAAACTAAATAGAGAAAGAAATACTAAAAATAAGAGCAGAAATCAATGGCCAGAAAGAGACAATAATTAACAAAGCCAAAAGCTAGTTCTTTAGAAAGATAAAGTCCTCTTAGACTGATTAAGAAAAAAAGAGTGAGAGAGCCCACAACCACCAAGTGCCTGTATCAGTAATGAAAGAAGGATTATCATAGTAGGTCCTACAGATGTTAAAAGGATCATAAGCAAATATTATAAACTTTACACCATTAAATTTGATGACTATATGTAAGAGGAAATTTAGGTTGCCTCCAACTACTACAAGAAGAAACAGAAAATCTGGATTATCCTATAATGATTAAATAAATTGAATTCATAATCAAAATCTTTCCCACAAGGCAAACTCTGTGTGCAGGTGGTTTTACTGGTAAATTCAAACACTTGGGCAAGAAATAATACCAGTCTCATAGAAACTCAGAAAACAAGTGTTGTTTTATGAGGCCCATACCAAAACCTGACAAAGATGGCACTAATAGGAGAAAGATTACAGATTAATATGCCATGAACATAGATGGAAAAAGTGTTAAAATACAGGCTAGTGGTATGCAAAAAGGAGACCACATCATGATTGAGTGGGGTATATCCCAACAATGTAAGGTTAGTTTTTAGACTTTCAGAAATTAATCAGTGTAATTCATTGCATTAACAAAGGAGGAAAACCATACCATCACCTCACCTGCTCAAACAGAATTCATCATTCATGATAAACACTCTTGGCAATTGAGAAATATAAATACGTCCTTTGATAAAGAATACTTAAGAAAAGCTAACAGTAAAGAATATACTTAATGATGAAATATTATGTTTTCTCTAAGATCAAAAACAAGACAAGAATGTCCACTCTTGTGTCTTCAGTTCATTAATTTAGTGGAAGACCCAGCAAGTGTAGTGAATCAGGAAAACAAAATATAAAAGGTATAAAGATCTGAAAGAATGTTTCAAAATTCTATTTGTAGGTGACGTGATTTATGTAGGAAATCCTAAAGAATCTATAAATACAGCCACTAGAGCAAATGAGTAAATTTAACCAGACACACAGGTTTAATGTTTAAAAGATAATTGTATTTTTCTAAATACTAGCAGTAAACAAATCAAAGTGATATTAAGAACATTCCATGAATAGTAGCATCAATGAAATAAATCCTTAGGAATACATTTTTAAAAAAGATACATGATCTCTACATGAAATTTCAAAATCTTGCTGAGAAATTAAAAGTGATGAAGAAGTTCTGATTCTCATATAGCCAGGTATGTTCTTACCAGATTGACACTCCCTCAAATAACAAACTTTGTGCAAAATTCTAAAAATAATACAAGGTCCTGGAGAATAAACAAAAACAGACCTATTTTAGAGGGGAGAGGGGATTTGACACTTGGAAAAAGGGAATGACATGAGTGAATTTCCTGTTTTGTAGCTTTTGTCCATGCTAAGAGTGCAGGCTAGCCAAATGCCAATAAAAAACCCACTGTCTTTCTGGTCTGATGAACCAGAGATAAGAGTTGGGACAACCACAGCTACTGAAGAGTGGGGGGAAATCACAGCAAGGAAAGAGCTGTGCAAGGGGAGCCCCAGATTCTGCTTATAAACTTTTTCAAAATCAGCTGACTGCTAAACTCACATGTGTAGGATAGACAGTACAGCCCAGCTCAAGGTAAAACACTGATCTGAATTGCTCAAAGGCAGTTTGGGGGTTCATTTCAGTGCAACCAGGTTCATTGTCTGCTAAAACAAAAATTAACACTTACTGGGAGAATGTAACATAAACTAGAACCTCTATCACATAAAACTCACAATATCCAGCATACAATCCTAAATTACTTAACATATGAAGAGTGAAGAAAACGTGACCCTTTCTCATGAGGAGACCAACCCCAAGACAATCTACATATTGGAATTACTATACAATAAGTTGACAGATACATCTTATTTGTGAATTGGAAAACTCAGTAATATTAAGTTAGAGGATTTAAATCACCTGACTTTGAAGCCATAGTAATCAGTACAGTGTGATAATACTAGCATAAAAACAAATGGATAAATGACATAAAATAGCCCCCAAATAGATAAATACTTGTATCCTTATTTGATTTGCAAGAAAGTTGTCAAATTAACCCAGTAGGGAAAGGAAAGTCTTTCAGCAAATAGTGCTGGAATAGCTGGATATCCGTATGGAAGAATGAGCCTATCTCCACCTTACACCATTCAAAAGAAATTAATTCCAGATGAGTTATAGCCCTAATCAGAAAGCTAAAACTATAAAGCTTGTTGTAATACATATAGAATAAAATATTTGTGATTGGGGGTAGACAAAATTGTTTTAAGTATGTAGAAAGCAATAACCATGAAAGTTGCTAACTTAGACTTCCTCAATATAAAAAGCATCTCATCAAAAGACATTGCTAAAAAATGAATAAGCAAGTCAGAGTGGGAGAAAATATTTGCAAAACATACTTCTGACAGAGGATTGTATCTAGAATTTATAAAGAATTTTTATGACTCAATAATGAAAAATAGCCCAATTTTTAAAGTGAACAAAAGAGTTGGTTACTTCACTGAAGATATAAAGATCCAGTAAAGAAATATAATAGAAAAGTGTGCATTATTATTAGACATCAGGAAAATAAAACTTGAAACCACAATGAAATACCACTGCACAACCACCAGAATATCTATAATTAAAGGGACCATACCAAATGTGAATGAAGCTGTGGAGCAACCAGGAGCTCTCATATGTGGAAGGAGGGAGTAGAAAGTGGTACTTCTGCCCTGGGAAAAGTTCTGGCATTTTATTATAAAACAAAACATACATTCACCCAGTGACTCAAGAATTTCACTTCTAGGTGTTTACCCAAAAAATGAAAGCATATGTCCACGAAAAGATGTGTGCACACTTGAGTTTTCGTAGCAGTTTTATTCACAATAGTTAAAAACCTGAATACAGATCAGATGTTCGTCAATATAAGAATGACTGAACAAATTATGATTTGTTCATGTATTGGAAAACTCCTCAGCACTAAAAAGAACAGGTTGCTATCATATATGTTAACACAGATGACTCTCAAAATTTTGCTGAGTCAAAAGAGCCAGACCTAAAAGAATATGTGCTGTTTAATTCCATTTATATGATGTTCCAGAAGACACTAAACCTATGGTGAAAAAAAAATCAGACTAATGGTTGCCTCTAGGGATGGGGGAATGGATGGCAGAAATTGACTGAGAAAAGGGCATGAGTGATGCTCTTGATAGGGTTGAGAGCTATACAATTTATGCATTTGATAAATCTCAAATGGTACCATTAAGATTTGTGTTTCATGCTGTGTGGATTTTACTTCAAAAAAAACCGTCAACAGTGAACTCTAGTTAATATGCATGCTTAAGTGTCTAGAGTTGAACTGTTTGCTACTTCATTTTTAACATATCAAAAAATAATATAAATTAATGGATAGAGAGAAGGTTAGGTGGGTAGATATATGATAGAGCAAATAAAACAATTGTTAATTGTAGAATCTAGCTGATGAGTATGTATGGGTGCTTACTCTATAGCCCTTTTTTTTTTTTTTTACTTTAATGGATGTTTGAGATTTTTTTGTAATACAAAAATGAGGAGGGGATAGAATGCATGTTCACTGAGGTATCTGAGAAGTTGGAATAGATACTTGGAAATTGGTGGAACTTTTTCTGAGGTCTCCCCCAAAAAAGTTTGCTTGATTCTTATAAATGTATAGGCATCAGCTCTACAAGGCTTTACTCAAACTTTTGTAATAGAATGGATGGTTAAAATTGTCCTTACTTCATAAGCATCAAAGACTTTAGAATAAAGCTATTTCTGACATCTCTGGACATAATGCTTGAATTTACATTGTGTTATTGATTAGGAAGTCTCAGCATTAGTATATTTTTTTAAAATTTTGTGTGCATTCTTATAAAATTATACAAATAAGAGTACCATAGCACAGTGTGGTGAGCTCCATTGAGAGCTAAGTACAGCTCAGGTACCTAGAATGTAGACATACTCTGTTTTGAAACCCTCATATCCTAGGATGCGTATTTGTTGAAGGAGTTTGCTTTTGAATGATTAGTATTTTATTGCTATAAGATAAAATTGAAAAACATTTTCTGTACAGAGTGAAGGTTTAAGCCAGTTAAGGGCCCTGTTAAACTGTCTCCAGATTTAATTATTGCCCAATTATCCCTTAATTATGAGGGAATACAAGTGCTCATTAGCTATTATTGATGATTCAAATTTTTGTAACAAATTTCCTGCTATATTTTTTTACATTTCTCAATTTTTATTCAAAAATATCCCATTTTCAAGAGATATAGTTGTTAGCATTTACAAATGTAACAAAAAATTGGATTTCCAGCTATTAATACTTATTTCTCAGGATTGTCTACGTTTTGCAAACAAAACAAAATATAGAGGGAAAAATTAGATTGTGAGGCAAATAAAAGGTATCATTGTTAATCATCAATTAAGAATTTTGGTTTAATCAACAATCACATTGTTTTCAGTGACATGATAAGTAAATGACATATAAACATTTATAATTAAATACTTCAGTCTATTTTTTGTCTTTCAGTAACATTTGCATTTCTTTAAAAAAAGTTTCCACTCTTATAAAAGATTGAAACAACTAATTTAAACCATCATTCTACAGAAGTGTGTACCCTGAAGAATTTAGGCTTTTAAGCCAGCCAGAAGTAGTTACAAATTCTGGTTTTTATCACATTAGCTCCATGACCTTTTGAGTTATTTAATTACTCAGGTTTCTTTCATTCTTTTTTGAAAACAATGGTAATGTTAATTTAGGTTGTAGGGTTTATGTATAAATTGATTAATGTCTGTAAAGCACATAGAAAATGCTTAAAATAAGTGTGGGCAGCTTTTGGGTAAGTTTTCTGTAGCCAATGAAAGCTTCTTAATTTGTTCACTTGTATCCTTTGGTAATTTGTTAAGGATAACGCGGTTCCTAAAGATCCTTTTTGGGTAGTGGAGGGAAGGTAAAAAGCTATGGAGGAGGAAGGTGTTTTCTTGTTTTCCATTCCCCATCCAGCAACTTTTGTAGTGATGGTGGAGTATTCAGACAGAACATACAAATATGGAGACTTTCTTTTTATTGTTACAATGATTAGCTCTTCATTCCTGAGCTATTTCAAATACAAACTTTTAGCCTCAAGTCATATATAAAAATGAAAGAATTATCCGATTGTAAGTAGAAATAATTATGGATGCATAGTTACAAGTTATTACCTAGAAGTCCGTATTACATGAATATATCAGTAACCAAGAGCTGGATACTCAAGTAACTTTTTTGTTGATGTCGTTCTGTTAATTTATTAACCCCTTTAATTTTACTCAGTGTTCAGCACTAGGTTGTCGCTTTCGACAGTGACAACCTAGATTGTTACCCCTTTTGATTTGTAGAAGAAATACACTCTAGGCAAGAAGATTAGGAAAAATAATAAATGAATATAACCGGTATATTACTTTTGACATTAGTTGTTTAACTGAAGCAGGAAATCATACAAATGTGGCAGGAACAGTAAAACTAGTTTAAAGGTTTAACAGATTCTGTGATACGAGCCCTCTTTTGCCCAAAGTAGGTGTTGTGTTCTTGAACTTGGTTCTCATTGCTTCTCTTATATCTCTCTATAGCAAATATGTGAATAAATATACGTGTCCTTAATACAAAAAAAGTACATTAATTCACACAAACATGTAATGTCTGAGTGATTGAACCAAAGTGAAAAATATTAATTTAAATGTGTGTAAGTATATAATTTGTAAATCACCCACAAGATTTTTTAAATTTTAACTTCAGTTTTCAAAGGTTAGTTTATTCTTATATGAAGAAAGTCTTCAGTGTATTAATTTTACTTATACTTATTGTAAAAGTGATTACTAGGTAAATTTGATAAGGATTTCTGCCAGTTTTACCACCAAGTCATCCTGTTAGTGATCAGCTGATATGCTGTATGCCATCAAATGTTATTGGTATATTAGTATCTTTATGATTTCAATATCTATTCCACCTCTCTTCGCCACATCTCTTTAATTCAAGTTAGATATGTAAGGAAGAAAGTTAGACAGTTGATAGGGGATAATCTGCCTTTAAGAAATTGGGTTCCACACGAAGAACTTCAGGACTTTGCATGAGAAACACAGGTGTGCCTGCTCCTCTCTCTGTATATTGATGCAGGGCCAGCATCGTAATTGGTTTATGGTGTATTACATCTTATTTCAACATATTGTAATATTTTATGTGCATACTGTTTTAATTATTGAGAATTTATGGTGTGTTTCAGAATCTGTCAGGGCCAGTCTTTACTCTTTTGTTAGAGTTGTCCTGGTCATACCTATTTATTTTGGCATTTTATAATATTTGGAATAATCTCATCTGCATCTTTAAATGATTTGTTATTTTTATTGAGATTACATCAAATATATAAATTTGATGGAATTAATATCTTTATGATGTTACCTTCCTGTCTAGGGACATACATGTTTTGTTCTTCGCTTGATATACTTTTGTCTTCAGTTATGTTCAAAATGTTTCTTTGTATAGTTTTAACACATTTATATTTATCTAGAAGCTTTGTATGCGGCCCTCAGTATCCATGGCAGATCGATTCTAGGATTCCCCATAGATATCAAATCCTCCCATATACTTTAAATCATCTCTAAATTACTCATAATACCTAAAACAATGTAAATGCTGTGTAAATAGTTGTTATACTGTATATTTTTAAGTTTGTCTTTTTTTATTGTTGCATTGTTTTTTTAGTCTTTAGGGGTTTTGTTTGTTTGATTTTAATATTTTCGATTCATGGTTGGCTAAATTCAGGGATGTGGAACCTTTGGATATGGAGGGCAAATTGTGTTTTGTTATAAATTGGATTCTTTTTAAAAATGTTTTTTTCTTATATACACATAGAGCTTTTACTAGCTAGAGGCAAATTTAACATTTTTTCAAAAACCTTCCAATTCTGTGAGGGAGATAGTATAATAAATGATAGAGCTGAGGCTTAAATAAATACGCCCTGTGATGCATTTGGAAAGTGGCTAAGTTAGGGGCCTCTGTTAGCCACTAGATTGATTGCAATTTCTTAACAATTACTGTTTATTCTTCTCTGATTCCTTTCATGGCTTAAATAAAGCACAATTTAAGCTCTTCATGCTGTATTTTAGATTCTGGTACTCACGTCAGTCCCAGAATAACTTAAGTGAAATGTTCTTTCTGGTATCATAAGAGCAGAACAGCCTCTTGATATCTACACTTCTGTTAATCATTTTCAAAGAAAGAAGTATCAACTGTATAATATTTCTTCCTTAAATTCAGACTTACAGGTCTCTAGAATTTAAGTGATTGGATTGTGATTTAAACTGCATCATGCTATATGTTTCCAATAGAAATTTAATCAATATCTTTTAAGTAAAGGAACTATTTGTTTCATTTTTTTAAATCAGTATATCTTTGAGAAAAAAGAAAAGGTCTAAGTTATCTTCTAATTAGTTGGCTTTTTCTGACTTTTATAATCTGGTAAATTTTGAAGTCTGAAAAAGCAAGAGAATCTGTAAAATACTTCAGGGAGGTGCTAGAAATTTTCTGACTTTTTTTTTTTTTTCCTGTTGAGTTACTGTAGCCCCCAAAGCAGGGCATGACATTTTCCTCCAGCCTGATGACTGTTCAAGAGAACTTGTACCACTGAAACCCAGCATACCAGGTGACTGTGTTGCCTGGCCACAGGAAGTCAGCACTTTCTACCATTTCCCTTTGAAATGTTGGTCTAGTTAGCTCACTAGCAATGTGTACATTTGGAATTTAATCAGTTGTTTGATCTATTTTCAAAAGTAGTTTTGAAGCATTCCTTACTACTCCTTGAAATTTTGATGATTTTGTCATATGTGAGAAATAGAACTGAATTTCAGAAATTACCTTTTGACTTAAAAGTACAGCTTAGTACCTGAGAGACTTGGCAGTTCCATTCCAAAACTTCCTTTTAAGCTCTTCTTCCCATCTCCCACTGACCAGAAGTTACTTTGAAATGAAGTAGTGGCACGGAAAATAGGAAGAATTGTCTCTGGGCTGCCCATGTTCTGCAAAGAAATGTGAAGAAAAATTTTAAGATGGTATGCTATATTAGAATGACTTCAAAATCTACTACTTTGTCCATACTGGTGATAAGACTACAGTAATAATTTTCAGTAAAACTCAATATTTAAGTATCATGACCAAATAATGTGAAAACCGTAACTGTGGATATGTATCTATTTTACTTGGGATTTTTCCTACATTAAAAATATCAGTTAGCATCTGTGTTCAGATAATTTTTTTTTTTAAATTGGATTATAATATGAAGCACTGTTAGTAAGATCCATGGCATAGGTATTAGATCTTTTGTTTTGAGTAGAGGAAATTAGAAAGGGCATTTTAGGTATGATTCATTAAGCTAGAGAGCATTGGTGTTCACATTTTAAAAACATAATCATAACTTATCTGGAGTCACATGTTCCATTTTATTGGCTTCCTTCATATAGAAAATATAGTAACTAGCACTAAATGCCTGTGAAAAAGTGAAGCAATTTATATTTTCTGGGTGAAGGAAGTATTCTGTACATTCTCCATGTTTTACATCATGGTACTTTGAATAACCATGCTTCCATGTTCACATCAATTTTTTGTTTTTCAATTTATGCACAGCACTTGCTCTGAAATTTGGGGACTGAGTACACCAAATACGATAGATCAGTGGGATACAACAGGCCTTTACAGCTTCTCTGAACAAACCAGGTGAATATTCTGCCCTCTATCAAATCTTAGAGATCTTGTGGGTGGGGGGATGTTTTGGAAGACCTATACTGGGTTGCTTAGTATAATTTTGTCTAGGATGTTTCCTTAATGTAAAATAAGGCATAGCATTTAAAATATCTGCTTGCCAGTATTAAAAATATATTAAATGTTTCAGCTGATGTTTTGATCAATGCAATTCTAGTTTTGAATCTTCTTTAAATTATTGCATCCCCTAAAGAATAAGAACTTTTATAACTATATACTCATTTTAGTTTGAGATTAGATTATAATCTGTTGTTGGCCTAATTTTTAAGTGGATACATGACCAGTTTTGCTAAATTTCTTGTTATCATTGAAATCTCATCTTTATACTAATAAATACATATTTACTGAAGCCCTTATTCCACAATCAACAGCAGGCTAGCTTGTTTTATGTTACTTTTTTTATCACCTCATTCTCTTTTTTGAGTATATGATATTTGTCCATTTCATCTCATCATATTCATCACCATCTGCATTTATGTGTGAACTATATACATATACCTCAGTTCTCAAAGCAGTCACAACTGGGTAATGAGTTACATTAGTCTGAGTAAGTTATTATCACATCATTGTTAGTATTTACCATTCTTCACAAACTAGTTCTGTTTTTGACTATTTAGTCACCTACAGAATTAATGCCCTTAGAAGCATCTCTAAAAAGTTTGATATACTAAATGTAGAAGTTGACAAAGTTTTTCAAGCATAATTGTTATAATATTCTTTTGTAAAAATCAGTTTCTCCCAAGTAGTTAGCCTTTCATTGGCATTTGAGTCATTTATGTAGCATATTTATAAGAAACATCTAGTGCTGCTGCATACTTTTTTTATCAGATCCACTAAAAAGTACATTTTTCTTCCTGATTCTCACTAAAACTAACTAAATGGCTATCATTTCTTTCTTTATGCTGTTATTGTACTAGTTAGCCCATTTGACTGCACCTATTTTTTTTTAAAGTTCCCTCCTTTTCCCCTTGCTTTTCACTAGGTCTCTTGATGGTCGTCTTCAGGTATCCCACCGAAAAGGATTGCCACACGTTATATATTGCCGATTGTGGCGCTGGCCTGATCTTCACAGTCATCATGAACTCAAGGCAATTGAAAACTGCGAATATGCTTTTAATCTTAAAAAGGATGAAGTATGTGTAAACCCTTACCACTATCAGAGAGTTGAGACACCAGGTAGGAAAATAGCAGGTTTTTTTCCTGATTTCAAATTAAATGCCTAAACTTACGTATATTTAGGTATTCTTGTGACCCAGGGAAATTTTAGTGTAAAATTCTAATTTACTTTAAATTCAGCATATTATTTGGTGGTAATTAAAAATGCTTTTCATTTTTTGAATTTTTTTTTTATGGAAAAACATATCTTAGAGGGAAAGGTATGTCAGTTTCTTGGACTAGCATATCACTTGGCATCAAAGTAATACCCAGGAAATCCCACAGATTTGCTGTCTGCTTAGAGCTAAACTGATACACTGCTAACTTCTCTGCTGCAGTGACTTGTTTTAAAGCATTTTGTTCTTTGAGTGTTTTTAGAAGTACTTTAATGACATCATTTGTGTATAAGCAGTTTAGTGAAGCTTGTAGCAAGACTTCATTTCTTTAGCTGTCTACTTGAAACTTTTTAAAGAAAGCATATAGCTATATTTTTAGAAAATCCCCTGAATCTGATTTTACAAATCAAATTAATCTTTCCTCAACTTTTCCAATGGGAATTTATGAACTTCTATGATAATATATTATTACCAGGGTCACATTGTTCCTGAAAGTACGAGATAATTAGAGTGTGGCAAGTTAGATGGTGGAGTACACAATAAGTTTAAGCCATAATCAGATTTGTCAGTTTCTCAGTAACTATTATATGCCAAATAGGTGGATCCTAACTTTTAAAAATTAAGCTACTTTCTTCTTTTTCCTCTTTTTCCTCTTCTCCTTGGTGAAAACTTATATTAAAGTATCCACCTCCCCTTTTGCTTTTTGCCATTAACTTGGATTTCTCATTAACTTTTTCAGTTTTGCCTCCAGTATTAGTGCCACGGCACACTGAGATCCTAACAGAACTACCGCCTCTGGATGATTATACCCATTCCATTCCAGAAAACACTAATTTCCCAGCAGGAATTGAGCCGCAGAGTAATTATATCCCAGGTATTTTTGCCTTCTGAATCTCCTAGAACTTGGATAGATACAAATTTTGTTCATAAACATTCAAGTATTAGTAATTGTTTCACTTTTTAAAAAATGCTTCTGGATTTTGAATAGAAGAATCTGATTTGTTGAGTGATTATTTTGTGAAATATATAAGCCTAGTGCATTAAACAGTTTTGTTTGGAGAAAAGTTTTACTTTATATTTCATTTTCTTTTGCAGTGGCTTTAATCAAAGTACTGTGAGAAGCAGAAAAGAAAAGATCTTAGTAAGTTTGTCTTAGTTGTTGAAGCTGAGAGAGATGCAGAATGTAAGCAAAATAAATGATAATAGGAAGAAAGTATTCCTGAAATACATGTAACTAAAAATCTACCAAATAATCACTTTTTCTTAGATAATTTGAAAATGTTTAAGAGAAATGTAACATTTCTATAGGAGATATAATATTTTAGCTCTGTAGGTTTAGCAGTACTTATACTGAAAATCACAAAACCTCTATTTTAATTACATTTCATTTGCACCTCAGTAACTCCTGATGAAAAATGAATTAAACTACATGCTTCTCAAATTTCGCTGGAACTGTTGTATTATGTGATACAGTAATATTCTATGGTACCATACCTGCCCTTTTAGTTTTTACTATTTTTTAGGACAACAGCTAATATTTTGTTACTTCTCTTGTTATGTTTCCCTTTTTGTATGTTTGGTTTTTCTCCCTAGGACAAACAAAAGGTGTGATATTAGGATGACGATTTTTAGTCTCAATTTTTTCTCCTTTCCTAATGTTCTTCTATTTTACACATATTTTTATTAAAAAAGTAAGAAATTAAGACCTTCAAGTACATTAAATAATTATTTCTTAATGTATCCCATCTAATGTTTGTTCATTGAAAACAGTGTTAGAAATAGAAGAAAAGGAAGAAATGCTTTTTTAAAATAGCTAGTGTTACAGATGGGAAGTGGTTTTGGAAGTGTTTTAATGCACATTTCTTTGATTACTATTTTATTCCAAAAAAGGATTTAAACCTACTTTTTGGGTTGCTAGGAAATATAAACTTTTTGAGAAGTTAGGAGGAAAGGGGAGAGACGTATGATAGACTAGGATGAGAATGTGGGAGTATAAAACAGGGCATTTCCTGGGTGGTTTGTCTTTTATAAATGTAGCTTGGAGTGGAGTTTTGTGTATGTGTGGGGGGAGGGAGGAGGCATTTTAAGTGTGATGCAGGAATTACTGTTATTTAGCAGTACTAGGAAACTTAGGTTGTAAGCATATTGTCTTGTAAGGCACATACCCAGTAATTATTTGGAAGAATGTTAATCAGAATATTTAGTGGCTTTTACTTTTCTTTTTTATTCTTTTAATTGTTTAGTTTTGAGAATTTTATGAAGTAGAAAATCAGAAGTGGATATTGCTTTTCAGAACAGTGAAGCTTTATCCATCTCCTAGTGATAACAAAACTAAAAGTTTCACTTTTTATTCCACTTCAGAAGAAATTTTTACATTTTTCTCTAAAATGCTAAAAGCTTTATTATTTTATACATAAATAATAATGGAGAAAAGTAAGGAAATACTAAGTATTTTAAAGTTCAACATTTCTTTCTGTTTAGATCTTTGAGACATTGGCAGTTAAACTGGCAAAACTTAGCTCTATTTAAATTTATTAGCTTTAACCAAACATAATGATATACATTATTCTTATTTTGTGTTCTTTATTGTTTGATTATATGAAGATATTTTATTCTTAGAATTAAAAATTTAAAATTATTAAAAATTTGGGGATACTGACACTTAAATGAAAAGTTCGATATTTAAAAACTTAAAATTTTAGTTAGCTTACTGAAGAGAGATTGTAAAGGGTTAATAAAGGAAATCTTCTTTAATGCCCATTTCTCTCTCTCCTTTTTGGTAATTACAAAGCTCTTTTTAGGTATGTGCCTCCATTGTCTTGAATTGCTTAAAACTCTTCAGCAGTGTAAATGTTAAACTGTTAAATCTTATGAACCTATTTTTCCTCCTTAAAATTATAGTTGATGAAATTGTTTAGATGTTTTTTATTTTATGAGAAGCTTATTCAGCTGTTCAGATGCCTCCTGAATATAAACATTTTGTTCACAAAGTGTGTTGGAAATGACACATTAGAATCTTAATATTTATTTTCAGGGAGTATTTTACTTCAGTTTTGTGAAGTAGTCTATATTTGAATTGAATTTTCTACTTTAAACACTTAGAATTTACCAGTTAGATATCCCTGGAGAAATACACTTTTTAGGTAGAATTCAGGCTAGACCAGTCCTGAACCGTACTATTATATTTTGCCTTATAGAATTTAGTGTAAGATGTAAGCCTCTATTACTTTTGTAATCTGAAATCGTGTGTATGTGTGTGTGTGTCCTTTGATCTCCTAAGTACCCATCCATGCTGTTCATTAGTTTTAAAAAAAATGTAGGTACTAATGTCTTTGAAGCCTACTAATTCAGAACTGAGGTGTCTTTGAAGTTATATTTTTGGCTCTTGCCCCAGAATATATACATATGGGAATGATCCAGATATGTAAATAATGTCTAAGAAAATATGTCCAGGGAGCTGGATTGTGTAACAAGTAGGTTTTAAGGATTCACCTTTGAGACTTGTTTGAGAACCTCAGTCATAAGCCCTCAGTATCCAGTATTGCTTTTTATAATAATGTTATATAACATTCTTATTTGTTATTTGGAGTGATTCATTGGTTATCTTTGGTAGTTGGAAGAAAAGGTGGCAAGATTACATTGTAATTATACTTGATTTGGTTTTTATAACTTTTGTAGAAACGCCACCTCCTGGGTATATCAGCGAAGATGGCGAAACAAGTGATCAACAGTTGAATCAAAGTATGGACACAGGTAAAAAATGTCTTTCAGAATTCCTAATAATTAGAGATACATTTCTTGAATTGTTTGAAACTCACCACAGATACTCCTTTTAAATCTGGAGTTGAGAAACATAACAAACAAATTCTTCTATCTTTGTTTAACCAGATCTGAACCTGCAGTGAATGGGGGCCATGTTATCACTGAAGAATTAACATATGCTACTCTGCAGGATAATTGTTACAATTTTCTTCTTAGAGTGAATGAAAATCTGAGAATACTCATGTGCTTTTATTTCTTTTTAAACACTCTTGTTTAAAATTTTAGTTACTCTGTGAATAAATATCTCTTCATGATACAACACCATAATTAGCCCACTAACAGATTTTCAGAGGAATTTGAGGATGAGAGATGAGGATCAGCTTTTTAATGCTCCTTTAACTTAATAGTGAGTTCTGAATTATAGTAGATTGCTTACACAAAATACCTTGTATCTGACCTAATTTGATTAAATTTCTCATATTTAGTTAACTCAAGAAAAATTTTAACATATATAGACATTACATACATTAAAGCTTTAAACCAGTTGTGTAATAAAATATATAACTGACCAGACCTAATAGGTTATTAGTGAAATCACTTTGATGTCATTGTAATTGTCTTCTTTGATTGATTCTACCCTGTCTGTATCTTAAGGATTAGACGCCTTAATGTCACAACCCAACAAATTATACCACCGATCTTTCTGTACATCTTACACTAACACATTCTGAAGTTAGGCAAATCTGAATTATTTTTAAATGAATTAACATTGGTGGAAGAGGGAAATTTTACAGTAATTTTGTTGTTTAAATCATTCCATTTTAAGGACTCCCAGATAAAGGAGCTTCTGCTGCAGCTAATCATACTCACAGGTGTTAGGTGTAGCAGATAGCTAAGAAAGTCAGAGACTGTAATGATCATTGAAAATAACATACATCTTATTGCAAAGGTCTTCATGCAGATTATATTTGGCTTTCCAAATGTCTTCCTAAGATGCCTAGATGTTAAAGAACTCTATCCTTGAAGCAACATTGTTCTTTTTTTTGTCCTATGATGGACAGCTGTTACTGTGGCATTTAAAAGTGAATGGCATGAAAAGATGCTGTAAATGTTGTTAAATAATCTTATTATAAATACAGAATACATTTTGTCTTATGATCACCATTCTCTTACACATTTAGGGGAAGTTATCTAAAAGACCCACAGCTCCCAAGCTTACACCAATGGCCTAAATGTAGAAAAAGATAGGTCAGACCGCCTTATGTACCTCTCCTTATCACACACCATTATAACCAAGACAAAATACCAGGCAACAAAGGTGAAATGGCAGCACCCAGATAACTAGATGAATCAGAAATAGAGAACAGATAATGAATATTTTTTAGAAGACAGAACATTCTTACAAAACACAGTTATGTTCTCTTTTATTCCTCAGTTGAAAAATCTGTACAACAGGTACAACTAAGAAAGGTCAAAATGTATTTGTAACAATGAACTAAAAAAATTCACACATAATTGGAATTATGCAAAATGTACAAAATTAGTCATAATCTTTTTTCTTAAAGCAAAATATTGAAAATAGCCTGCATATCCATCAATATGGGATCATAATGTAATGTTATGTAGCTGATAGGTAGATAAACAGACAAGGAAATACTAAGGAAACATATCAACATAAACAATCTGTGATAGTATAAGTAACATGGAGGTTCAGCATTGTGTTACCATTTGTGTATGACGGGGAGGACACAACAGAAATATGTTTGCTTATACAAGGAATTTTCAGTATTAGAAGCTTTGGGGACAGTGAACTGGCTAGGTAGAAGATGAGACTGTTTATTACCTTTTGTACCTTTTATATGTTGAAGCCCCCCAAATTAAACTAAAATAGTTAATATAGTTTGAATTTTGGGGATTTAAATAATCTGTGTATTATTGGTGATAATTACAACCAGGTACAGCCAATTTTATTACTTGATCAGAAGTTCTGGAAATACTTGAACATCTATTTTGAAATTGAATCCTTTTGTTTTAGGTTCTCCAGCAGAACTGTCTCCTACTACTCTTTCCCCTGTTAATCATAGCTTGGGTAAGTTGCAGATACTTTCCTCCCACCGCTTTTTTACTATATCATTTACTTAATAAGAAAAGTCCTCTCTGGAAGTTATTTGTCTTATATATAAGAAAGGGATCTTAATGAATATTAAAATAATTATTGAAGTGGTTTAAATTAGTGCTTTTTAAAAAGGATATTGATAGTGTGCCTCAATATTACTAAAAGTTTTCTACTGGCACATATGGGTATAAGAAACAATATTTTTATTCATTGGAATCACATTCTTTATTCATGGAAAATTTTATAAACTAATATGGCTAGATTTTTATGAGTATGTTTATTTTATGATATGTCTTGTAATGTAAGAAGTATGTATAAATACATACACACACATACAAATATCACATAAATGTGGTACGGGGGTATATATATGAGAGAGAGTATGTGTATGTACAGATATGTATGTGTGTATGTACGCAGTCAGCCCCTCTATATCTTCAGGTTCCATCTGCAGATTGAACCAACCTCAGATTGAAAATATTTTTAGAAAATAAAACATTAAAAATACAACTGTTCACGTTGTATTAGGTAGTTATAAGTAATTTAGAGGTGATTTAAAGTATATGAGAGGATGTGCATAGGTTTTATGTACATACTATGCTGTTTTATATCAGGGACTTGAGCATCTTCAGGTTTTGGTGTGAGTTGGTCCTGGAAGCAATATCCTCAGCTAGTGAGGGATTGACTGTATGAACTCTTCTGTAATCTATTTTTGGCCCTCATTTTGCCTTGCTATTTCACAATTTCTCTTCAGTTTCTCCATGTTCAAAATTTATTCTACAAAGTTGTCAGGATTTTATTTTGTTCATAATATTTCTTGTATGTTTTAGTCAAAATTACAGAAGTTGAATACATGTAATCCAGTTTTCCAGTGAAATAAGTATTCTCTTGATTCCATATTCTGTTTCTACTTTCATATTCTTTGTGTTTTATTACTTTTTGGTTCTTACGTATTACATAGGTTTTCTGTTTTTGTAGCTAGGGTAACTCACTGAGAATCTCACGATAAAATAGACAAATGTCAAAAATATGTCATATTTTGTATCCTTTTGTTATGACAGTTTTTCTTATGGCTTTTGACTCATTAATCTTTGCTGTAATTTTATTCTATATAGTTTATCTTACCAAAAATTAGCTTTTTAATGCATTTTAGAAATCCACCAAATAGGGAAAATTGACCTTTTTGGTCTACGATTGTTTTATATTTGAACAGGAACTAGACTAAAACTGTTGGTAAAGCAAATAATCCAACATAAAGTGACTTAATGACATGGGAAATTTGAAAAATTGAAAATCTGGTATGATCTATGGAAACTGGAGTTCTATATTAAAAATATTGAAAATTTGATATGATCTTTGGAAACTGATAAAAATGTTATGTCTACTTCCTGAGCTGTTGCCAGTGTATGCTGGCATCGAACGTGTAAGGATGATGGTATTCAGTCTATTTTTAGCTTGAATTGTTCACACATTTCTTCTTTCTATGTTTTTTTTTCCAGATTTGCAGCCAGTTACTTACTCAGAACCTGCATTTTGGTGTTCAATAGCGTATTACGAATTAAACCAGAGGGTTGGAGAAACCTTCCATGCATCACAGCCCTCACTCACTGTAGATGGCTTTACAGATCCATCAAATTCAGAGAGGTTCTGCTTAGGTTTACTCTCCAACGTTAACCGAAATGCTACAGTAGAAATGACAAGAAGGCATATAGGTATGCTTTATTTTTCCTGTGTGAAAACCAATGCCATAATGCTATATACTCCTACTGTGGGCATTATGTGGTATGCAAGAGCTTGTGCACAGAAAAACCAGTGTTCTTTCTGTTGGTTAAGTGCACGGGCTTCATTGCTTCTAATAGATCCTGGTGATTCTTCAATCAGCAGACTCTTATTTTTGACTGTTCTTTATTTGGCACCCTTGATAGTGGAAAGTCCTTCAATAAATGTGTGTTGAAATAATTTGAATTTGCTGAGTCTCTACAAGTCATAAAATTGCCATGTTCTGATTTTGAGGTTATGATTTTTGTGAATCCCTTTTTCCCCAGTTTGTTTATATCTTCAGGGTTTTTTCTCCCTTCGGTGAGTTCGTATATTAAATCAAATCCTCTCCCTATTATTCTGAGTTGAAATATCTAGAACAAGAACTACCATTTAATATAATTCAAAATGTAATTCAGAGGATCTCAAAATGTGGTCTGGGACCTCTGGTGGTCCCAGAAACTCTTTCAGCAAGTTCTTGAAGTCTAGACTATTTTCATAATGGTAGTAAGATGCTGTTTGCCATTTTCACTCTCATTCTCTTGTAAGTCCAGAGGCTACATGGCATGTGATTTTATAAGAGATGAAATGTAGATCTGATTTGAGAATCCAATTCTTTTTCTGTTAGGCCAGACATTCAGGAGATTTAAAAAAATGTGAAACATTGCCAGTCTTCTCGGTAATTTTTTTACTTTGGAAATACAGTTGTTTACATAAACATTATTTATGTTAATATGTAATGGATTTGTTTTGATTTTTAAATGATTAATACATTTTTTTAAATCTCAGTTTTTGTATCTAGTATGGTAAGTTTCCATAATGTAATCTACATAAAGAAAAGCTCTTTGGGGTCCTTAGTATTTTTTTTTAACAGTGAGGTGGAAAAGGTTGATAGCTACTAATGCTTGAACATCATTGTCATCACCTTAAAGTAACTTCTTTTAATAAGAGTTTGCTTCTACTTTTTTAGTTATTATTACCCATCACCTCCTGTGAGAAATAATGTTGATTACCAGAGTGATTTTTGATACTGCAAAATGATAGTGACTACAGTCTGTTACTTAGCTTCATGCAGAAGTTAGATCATCTTTTTACTTTTGATTTCTAGTGTAATAGGTGGTTTTGATCAGAGAATATAGTCTGAAAAATCTCTACTTTTTAAACTCAGTGTTTTTCTAATGGCCAAGTACGTGATTGATTATTTTATAATATCGTATAATCGCAGAACCAGGGTACCAAGTTCTACATTTAAATCTGGCTTGTTGGTTGTTTTGTTAATTTTCTTTTGCTGTGTAACAAATTACCACACACTCAGTGGCCTAAAACGAAACAAATGTATTGTCTCTCAGTTTCTGTGGGTCAGGAGTCCAGACATGGTTTCGGTGGCCTTCTCCTCAGGGTCTAACGAGGGTGAAATTGAGGTATTGGCTGGGCTGCATTTTCATCTGGAGTTTGAGGTCCTCTTCTAAGCTCACATAGTTGTGGCAGAATTCAGTTCCTTGCAGGTGTAGCACTGAGGTCCTCATTTCCTTGCCACATTTGTCCCTGCTATCCTCAAAGCTAGCAGTAGAGTGTGCCTCTTGTGTTGAATCACTTTAGTTCAGGAGTGCCTAGTCCATTTTAAAGGATTGTCTGATTAAGTCAGGCCCACCAAAGATAATCTTCCCTTCTTAAGGTTGACTGAGTATATCTGAAAAATCCCTTAATGGTAGCACCTAGTGTTTGAATCACAAAGGTGTGTGTGCACCAGGGCTGAGACTTTTAGGTGCCATCTCAGAACTCTGCCTATCACAGTTGTTTTTAAAAAGCCTTATATCTCGTGTTATTTTGTGTCTTTGATCTGTCAGATTCTGAAAGAAGTATATTAAAATCTCTCCGTAATTTTTTTTTTTTTTTTTTGAGACAGAGTCTCACTCTGTTCCCCAGGCTAGAGTGAGTGCCGTGGCATCAGCCTAGCTCACAGCAACCTCAAACTCCTGAGCTCAAGCGATCCTCCTGTCTCAGCCTCCCAAGTAGCTGGGACTATAGGCACGCGCCACCATGCCCGGCTAATTTTTTCTATATATATTTTTAGCTGTCCATATAATTTCTTTCTATTTTTAGTAGAGGTGGGGTTTCGCTCTTGCTCAGGCTGGTCTCGAACTCCTGAGCTCAAATGATCCGCCCACCTCAGCCTCCCAGAGTACTAGGATTACAGGCGTGAGTCACCGCGCCCGGCCCGTAATTTTTTCTTACCTAATTCTGCTTATACATTTAGAGATTCAGTTGCCACCATAACATAGGGTTTTTGCAAGGGCAAATGATTCTAAACCTCTTGCTTTTTTTTTTTATCTTTTTTCTTAACCTTAGTGGATTCTTTAATGAAAGACTGTTGTAATGAAGATATATTTATCCAGTTCCTTCAAAATTAAATTAATTTCTTTAACTTATTTTAAAATAATGTATAATCTGTATGAGACTATTTTGCTATTCATGTACTTTTCTTCATTCTTTAACTACTTTTGATAAGTATGTATGTATTTTAAAAATCAATAAAATTATTTTAAAAACTTGGAAAAACATAAAATGATATATTTCAATGTTAGACTTCAGAAAAACATAGGTATGAAAAAGGTCCTGGAAATGCCTTATATCATTTTAGAATTCCAACAAGACTTCAAGAATCAGACTAAAATAGTAAATGTTATAAACTAATCCTGTATGTATTTTATTTTAGGAAGAGGAGTGCGCTTGTATTACATAGGTGGGGAAGTTTTTGCTGAGTGCCTAAGTGATAGTGCAATCTTTGTGCAGAGCCCCAATTGCAATCAGAGATATGGCTGGCACCCTGCAACAGTGTGTAAAATTCCACCAGGTATGGATCGAACAATGTAGATAAACCTATACATCAACTTGCTTAGTTTTTCTAGTTGCTAATTTTAGGAATTAGGAGATGATTGCATGCTCATATTCTAGAACCTATAGCTCTTTTATAATTATTTCTCAATAATGATACTTTTTTACGCAATTTCTTTTACTTTTTTCAATCATAGGCTGTAATCTGAAGATCTTCAACAACCAGGAATTTGCTGCTCTTCTGGCTCAGTCTGTTAATCAGGGTTTTGAAGCCGTGTATCAACTAACTAGAATGTGCACCATAAGAATGAGTTTTGTGAAAGGGTGGGGAGCAGAATATCGGTATGAAATACATATTCAGTTCAATTTTCACAGTATGTCTTTTTATCTCATTCTCTGCATCTTCTGGAGTTCATTTTTATCTGTGTATTGAGGTAATGGAATCAGTAGATGTTTATGTAAGATGATGAAAGAAAGTTGGTGGCCTCTGGATTCAAAACTGTTGCATGTTACTGGGCTGGCATTATAGAAGATATGATTAAAACATATGTACGTATGTATTGTAACGTATGCAGAGTGTTATACCGTAAAAGAGGTATATTTGAAAGTTTATGTCAGTTCCTGGAAAGAGACATTTTCACTGTTGATGGCCCATGGTCTGGTCTAAAAGATCAGTAGGATTTAAGTAGTCATAGATGGGGGTGGTGAGCAGGGTGGGAAGTGATAATTCTGACAATAGAGTAGCAGTTTAATGTGGAGTATAGAAAGTAGAGAAAAATGAGACTGAACAAATAGGTTGAGATGAGTTGAATTAGGTGAAGAGGTAGAACTTTATTCAGGAGTAGAAGGGGTACTTGCTGATATGCCAAGCACCATGCTGTGTTTTAAATGTAGTATCTAAGAATTACTGTTTCTATTGTTACTCCTTTCCCTATGAGGTTTAAATATGTGAAATTGCAATCTTTGTAGGTAACAAATGATTCAAACTAATACATAATTGAAAATAGGCTTAGAAAAGTTTGATAATTTGCCCAGGGTCTCATTGTAAATGGTTGAAATGGAACTGGAAGACAGCCCTCCTAACTCTTACCTCTTCTCTGAGGATAGTAGTGATAATTGCATAACTGCGTTTTACAAAAACTAATTTGTCATCAGTGGATGAGATAGACTAGGTTATTACCAAATTAAATAATTGACTGGATTCCACATCAAAGAGAGAGAAGACTTCTTCACCATATTAAAGGATAGAACTTAAGTAAAATACTTAGTCTTTCTTCAACTCTGATTGCTTACTCTCTCTGCGTGCCTGCTTAGGAAATACTCATACAGTATCGTAATTGTATTCCTGCTTCATCCAGCAATTTGGTCCCTTCAGAACTTAATCTCATTTGATTTGGACTTGATTCCCTCTCTTAAACAAGTTTTGTGAGGCATCTGACTATTGAGATGGTAAGGTTGGAGGTCTGCTTGTTGAATAATACTTTTATATACCAGTCTTTATATCTTAGAATGAAGACTTGTCATTATTTTGTCTGACTTATATTGGTCGAATAATTCATTTTGTGATTTTGCTATGGTTCTCTTTTGATCAGTACCCTTTTGAGATGTGATACCTTTAAAGAATGCTGAATGCTGTTTTTCAAAACTTTGGACTTCACTCAATCTGAGTTGATAGTAAAATCAGATTCAGTGGTACATCTGATAGGAAGTTTTCAGGTCAGACTTTTTCTTTTCCTTCAAAATGTTAGAATAATGCAGAGAATATGGTTGGAATTTAGTGGAATTAAGAGTGAACTACGTAGGACAGGGAGAATTCCATATATATCTATAGGTCTTCTGCTAAGAATAGTTTTATTTTTTTTAATTGGTAGAAAGAGATACTGCCCATCATTTACTGTGGACTCTATCATTGTTTAACACAGAGATAAATTAAAATCTATAATTATAAGCAGTAATATACAGTATGTTTTTATAGGTATTTGTAGTCAGGTACTTTGGATAATCAAGTAGTTTCCTATAACGTTTACAAATCAAAATGTCAAATACCCATATATCTGTGAATTGTGGGTAGCTACCAGGAACTTGTCATCTTTAATGATGCTAAAGCTGAGGAGGTAGACCTGATAGTTAGGTTTCTAAAACTATTATTCAGTTTTGTTAATGCCAACTTGATTGTCAGCATAACAACTAGGTAATGTAGTAAGCAAGGAATTTCCATGTATGAAGAATTCATTTTAAATTGAGAAATATGTCTGAGTTAAGTGAACAGAAGTGCATAAACAGGTAGGAGGGATGGATCATGGTACAGTTGTGCCCAAATAAGTGTAGTGGCGGTCTTCTTCAACCTACGTCCTTTCTGTGACCTGGATTAAGAATTATTTCTGAAGGGGAAGTGGTGGGGGGAGGGGAAGGTAGCCTGTACCATTATTAAGCCACAGTTGGTGCGTCATTAGAGTTTGCACCCTCAGGGAAATTTTGGGAAACAGAGAACCTACAGAACTATCCCACCCAGGGGAGAAAGAAGCCCTGGTTGTGTAGATGTCAGTTAGTTGAGGGCTGCTCCTGGGGATGTTAATTTCCTGACAGCTTTAGCCTGCTACACATGTGGGCATGACAGAGAAGTTCTCCGGCATAGAATTCAGATACTTGCAATTGGAAGTTGGCTAGAGCACAGTGAAAAATCTGAAGGGTATAGTGGGGGCACTGACACTATCTGCTACAGAAAATCACATCCTTGGGAATAGTTTTAAGCTGTATTGCGCTTGTGTTGCTTGGAGATGAAGACTTGATAATGGACTTTTCTCGTGTTTGAAGGGCAATTACTTTGTAGAAACAAGCAGGTTTATTATTATATATAGCAAATAAGACAGAACTAAAATCAGTGCATAGAAGTGACAAGATGGCATTGAATATGTAATTCCCAGAGAGTAGCCTTTTTTGTTGAAGCACCAGAGGTGTTTTTTATTAAGAGTCTGAATGATGTTGCTAAAAGGGATGTTATTCACTGGCTTTGTCAGGGTAAGTTCAACTCTAACATTCTCTGATAAGGATTTAGCGTGGGTCACAGTTGTGTTTTTGTTTTGGTAGACTTTTAAATTTGAACTGCGTTCCGTTTAGACTCTGTTTGATATTTTTGTATCCACTATTCTGTGGTTGATTTAATTAATAAGTGGGGTGACCATATGTCTCTCTCAGTTTGCTTGGGACAGTCCTGGTTTATATCTCTCCTTATACATTCTCTCTCAGAGGTGTCCTATTAGGATGCATGATAAATAATAAGGTCACCTTACTAATTGTAATTTGATGGGAAATGAATACTTCTGTAGATCTCTTAAAAAGAAAAAAAGTCACTGAAAGTACTTCAAGGATCAGCCATTTTTCAAAATAATAATCAGATGTCCAGAATTTATTATTCCAAAGAAATTAGATTATAATGTATACAACCTTTTAATTTCATAATCTTTTTTTTTGTATTCTTTTAAACAGAAGGCAGACAGTAACAAGTACCCCGTGCTGGATTGAACTTCATCTGAATGGACCTCTACAGTGGTTGGACAAAGTATTAACTCAGATGGGATCCCCGTCAGTGCGTTGCTCAAGCATGTCATAAAGCTTTGTCACCAGTCAAGTCCCATCAAAAGACTTAATGTAACAACTCTTCTGTCATAGTATTTGTGTGTGGTCCCCATGGACTGTTGACTATCCAAAAATTCAAGAGAGAAAACAGCACTTGAGGTCTCATCAATTAAAGCACCTTGTGGAATCTGTTTCCTATATTTGAATATTAGATGGGAAAATTAGTGTCTAGAAATACCCTCTCATAAAGGAGGAAGAGAAGATTTTAAAGACTTAATGATGTCTTGTTGGGCATAAAACTGAGTGTCCCAAAGGTTTATTAATAACAGTAGTAGTTATGTGTACAGGTAATGTATCATGATACAGTATCACAGTATTGTGCTGTTTATATACATTTTTAGTTTGCATAAATGAGGTGTGTGTGTGCTGCTTCTCGATCTAGGCAAGCCTTTATAAAGTTATAGTACTTAATCTGTTATTTCCACTTCTCTGTTATTTTTGTGTGTCTTTTTTAATATATAATATATATCAAGATTTTCAAATTATCATTTAGAAGCAAATTTTCCTTGTAGAAAAACTAATTTTTCTGCCTTTTACCAAAAATAAACTCTTGGGGGAAGAAAAGTGGATTAACTTTTGAAATCCTTGACCTTAATGTGTTCAGTGGGGCTTAAACAGTCATTCTTTTTGTATTTTTTTTTTTTTTAATTTACTGCTAAATGTTATTATAAGGAAACCATACTGAAAATCTTTCCAAGCCTCTTGTCTCCATTCCCCCTTTTGTCCTGATACCAAAACAGCGTAGCATGACATCATCACCAGTAATAGTTGCACTGATATTGCTGGCACCAGTTAATTCTGGAGTACAGTAAAAATTCATACAGAGTAAGTCCCCTTGTCTTACACCAAATTTCAACAGGTGATAATTGACTTGTATAACCTAGCACTCTATTGATTTATCCTTCCACCTCGTAGAAAATGCACAGGTGGTAATATGATTATTTTCAGGGATATACGAGAATTACTTCAATGTATTTATCCTTTTTTTTAAAGCTAATCTATAAATAACCCTTTTTAAAAAGGTATTTTAAAATATTTCAAGAGCAGACCTTCTGCTCTTTGATTTGAATAGTTCCATTTGATTTAATTACCAGATTGTATTATGAAATGGACCTTTTGTAAATATAATTGTTTCTGCAAAATACCTAGAAAAGTAATGGTAAGGTATGATCAGCAGATAAGGGTCATCTGTTTTTAAAGTATGTTGTATTCAATTTATAAATTGAATGTTACTCTATATAATTATGAATTCAGAATTTTAAAAATTGGGGGCGAAGCCATTTAGCAAGTTTTTTAGCTTATTACCTGCAGTCTGAGCTGTTCTTAACTAATCCTGGATATGTAGTTGACCATATTTTATGCTCTGCAGTGCAAGGAGATTCCAGAAGCTCTGTTGGTAGTCCATTCTGCAGCAGATAGTTACTATGTCTAATGTTGACTCATTACAATTTGAAAATTTCTTGTTTGCATCTCAGTAGAAATGGAAAATAACCACTCCTGATCCTCTTTTCGTAAATTTTCATATTTTTGAAGATAGATGTCTTTGGTACTTGTTCTTGGAAATCATATTCACCTGTATCTATAAGTATCATTTTGATACTTCCAGCATTTGGTTGTTTTCTATTGGAAACTCCCCACTTTCCTATATTTGTGTGTATATGTATGTGTTCATGTAAATTTGGTATAGTAATTTTTTATTCATTCGACAAATATTTATTGTTCACCTGTTATGTGCCAGGAACTTTCTTATTTCTTAGCCTTTGGGTAAAGGTGAACAAGACAACTACAGTTCCTGCCTTTGCTGAAACAGCAGTTACACTAACCCTTAATCATCTTACTTGTCTATGAAGGAGATAAACAGGGTACTGTGCTAGAGAATAACAGATGGGATGCTTCAGGTAGGACATCAAGGAGCACCTCTGAGGAAGTGATGCTGGAACTCACACCTGCCATTGAAGGAGCAAGCAACGTGGAGAGCCAGGGGAGATAAGCATTCTGGCGAAGAGAACAGCATCACATGCAAAGGCTCATATATTAAAGGAAACTCATGAGTAGGTATTAATGCTTTATATAGAAACCTCTATACAAATCCAAACTTGAAGATCAGAATGGTTCTACAGTTTATAATATGTTGAAGGTGGCCTTATTTTGTGATAGTCTGCTTCATATCATTCTCACTAGTATATCTTCCTCCTCAAACCTTTGCTGTAAAAATTTCTCATTTGCACCAGGTCAGTAGCACTTAATTTAACAAACCTTCCCTGTGCAAACTCTCACCATTGTAGTGACCTGCTGCTTGCTCCCGGCCTTCCTGCTGCCCACTATGACTTCTGCCCATCCTGTGATTAGAGTAAATGTCCCAGGTATCAGGCTGGCTGGAGATAATGAGTGGTGCTTCTGCCCTTTGGAAGTTTTTACTTACTTGAGAACTTGTAGTGATGTTAGGGAACAGTTCTGGGGGCATAGAACAACTTTGAAAGTGGTAGAAGATTCTGGCAGTTACTCCTGCATTGATACGTTAAATGAAGCGGTGCCTACTATGGCATTTCAGTAGTGGAGCACATCTCTACAAGTCTGATGTGACTTTTCTGTAAAATAAGAAATTAGGACTCTTTGGAAATACCTGTTGTATTGAGTAGTTATACCTGTTGAGCAGTCGACTTCATCATGGTGGTGAATACATTTGTGTGAATATGTTTAATGCTTTTTAATGAGATACTGGTTTTTGCATTTTATCTACTGTGGCCTAATTTTTATTGATTTCCCTCCCCTTTCTAGGTATGGTTTTCTTTCTTTTAAGTGATAGGGTCTCCTCTTTGTTGAATTTTGTCTTTATTAAACTAACAACATTATTTAGAATTTATCCTCCACAGTACTGGTGATTTTCTCAGTTAACCTGAGAACTGAATGACCATGCTTTCTGTCACGTTTCTAATATCAATGGTGGTTTTCCCAGTGGGTTCTACAAAGATACCTTGGGGCTGGCTTGGGGGCTTAGAGGCTGGTGAAGTTTCCACTGTCTTTGATCTAACCAGCGTCAGCTTTAGTGTTATTCTATATTCGAGTCCTACATAAGACTTTTTTTGAAAAAAAGAGTTTGATTGTTTTCTAAAATAGGTTTGAAAAGCCTTTATAACCCCTGGCTAAGAAAATGTAACCGGATTTAGACCAGCCTTTTAGAATACCACTGATTGTGCTCTTTTCATTCTACTTTGAAGAAGCTTTCCTGATTAGGTTTGAACTATACCCATCATATACTGATTATACATTATGATATACATTCAGTCAATAAACATTTGTTGATACCTATTGTTTACCCAGCCACTGTGATAAATTTTGAGTAATGAAAAGATGAGTAGGATGTGGTCCTGACGCTTGAGCTGTGCTTGCTCTTGTGAAGTCCAGACCTATCATTTTGCCAGAAGGAAATCTGCCTAACTTTTCTTGAAAACTAAATATTCTTATTCTGAGTATATATCTGCAAATTGCTTAATATCTAGTTATAATTTTTACCTAAACTATATTCAGTTTTGCTTGATTCATCTGTCTTTTTAAACATTATCAGATTTTTCTCATTTGTTAAAGTTATTTTAATTTCACTTTATTTATGCTTTTATTGTCAGTTTCTTCAAGACTAAGACTTTGAAGGTGAAAAACAATCAGTCTGGTGTTTTACTAGTGGAAATAAAAAACAAAAGAGAGGATATACCCAGTTGGTTTCTCTACCTCTTCCAAAAGCTGCCCATATATACCCTTAAGATCCTTCTTTTTTTTCTAATTGCTAAATACTTTGGGCATTTATTCAATATTAGGCACCCTCCTTATCTGAGGGTAGAATAGGTTGACATAGAAAGTAACACAAGGCAATCATCACTGTGCTTAAAATCTGTCTTCACATACAATCTTTGCTTTAAAAGGTGAACATTCCATTTCCCAGTTTGTCCCGGTCTCCATGCCAAAGCCTCCCACTCCCACCCCGCCCTGCAAGTATCTCTTTAGATAACTAAGTAATCTGTGGACATGAGCAATGAGTGATCTTTTTTCTTACTCACATCTAGGGTGTTGATGTTTAGACATATCAAATGTTTTCTTTCTGTTCATCAACTGAATTTTATTCTTCCTCTCTTCTCCTAACAACATGTATACAGGTGGTACTTGCTGGTTGCCCTTTCTCCTGTCAGCCATGTTTTATCTGCATATATCAGAATGTTTCTCTCCTTTGAACTTACTAACAAAAAAAAGGAGGGTGCTTTTCTATGCCCAAGTCCTAATTTCTTTACCATGAAGGTTGATAAGCTCAAACTGGTCGATCACTTAAATCCTCAAAATTGCTCAGAAATTCTTTCCAGTTAAATGTCTTTGTGACTGGCAATTGACATAAATTATCAGATTCTATTTTAATTTATGTTTAAGCTAATGAACTTTTCTGGCAGTTGCAGCCAGTGTTTTCCCTATAATACCAGCCCTGTTTCCATCTTGAAGCATATTGGATTGTTACAACATGCATTTAGTACAACTAGGAGCAAAGATGATAGTGTGTGGTCTCCAGAGGTATTCAGAATCCTGCTGTTGAATTCCTTTTATACCTTCCTTTTCAAATTTTCATTAATATTTCATTTGTATAGACTATGTTTTGTATGTAGTAATTGAGGGGCAAATTATTTCTTGGAGTAAAATTCTTATTTTGAGCCTCACAGCCAGGAAATATGAGCTATACTCAGTAGCCTCATGATAGCCTTTATGATAAGAACTTGTCTCATATGTTCATGTAATTTTGTGAGTAGGAGCTATTTTATCTTGGATATTATAGCTAACTTAATGTATAGCAGAACTGCCTCAATCTTTTTAGTAGAAAATAAAGTATATAATGTATATGTATGAATTTATATACGCATACACACACAGAGAAAACTAACAGTTGGGGTCAATTTAACAGTGTTAAATGATTCCATTGTTTTTAATCTCACATCTTGGTAAAAAGTTCTTAGTTTGCTTGTAGGCATTTTCCTTTTACGGACAGACCACCAGAGTAGATTTTTTTTTTTTTCTGCCAGAGTCCTAATTTGGCGGTTCAGTTAGTATGCCATTTTTAGGCAACTTGAAAACTAAGAATCACAGCCAGAACTCATTAACATCAAATAAAGCTCTGTCATATACTCCTTCACTAAATTATTACACATCCAGTGGTCTCTGGGACATACTAACTTAGGGTTGACTTTTCTTCCTTCCTTCCCTTCCTTTCCTTCCTTCCTTTCTTTTCTTTCTTCTCTCCCTCCCTTTCTCTCTTTCCTCTCCCCTTCCTTTTTTCCCTTTTCCCTTACCTTACCTTACCTTACCTTCTTTCTCCCTACCCTCCTCCCTCCCTCCCTTCCTTCCTGTTAGATTGTGCCCTTCTTAATTCTTCTTCCCTTGGTGTGTGACATTACTGCCTAAGTTACCCAGGGAAGTACCACTGCAAGGTCAAGTTTTCCTGTATCTTACAGCCTAAAGGTGGTTCAGATCTGATTTTCTCAGGTGTGCTCAACAGAATTGGATTTTCCAAGGTTTCTTGGGCCATCCCTGACCCACAGGGGGTCTGGCCAGAGCATATTAACCTTAGTTAACTTCAGTGTCACTTGGTTTGCTGCCATGAGATCCATAATGGACCCCAAAATTCACCATTGCAAGGAAAATGACATTCTTCTCCCCTCCAAAGAAGTAAGAGCTCTTAGTTTCTCCAAAATTCCCAATGTGCTCTTCTGGGTGGGGGATAGAGATAGGGATTTACTTCCTATTTCTAATTAAAGATGATAATTTATTGAACAGTGAGATCTGTAATATATTAGGACAAAAATGAAGTTACAGAATTATAAAAATACTTAGCTATTATATATTTTCCATTTCTCGCAATTGACTGTTCTCCTTTTTCCCTGTGGCTTTAAAGTTTTTGGCTATTTTATAATGTTAGTCACTAGGTAACTTGACATATTTCTAGTTCTATATTAAGTTCTACCCTTTACAATGCTGTATCAAAGTTGGTTCTCAGCATTTGTCTGTAGGAATAGAAATCTTATTAAAGTCTCTGTTCTTCCAATAAATTTTCCTTTTTTCAGTAAGTCCTTAGGAAAATATGTTTGCCATTGTTATTATTCACATTCTTGATTGTTCAAACTGAAAAAAAAGTTGACGAGAAACTGTAGGGTCGTTTTCTGGTGAATATATGTACCTGCCTTAAAAATGTGATCATTTGTTGGTTTGTATAACTAATACACACAGATTAATTAAACTTATGAGAAATAATTATCATATATGTAACAAGTAGGTAACATGCATGAGTTTTGAGGGTTTTTTTTTAAAACCTTATTTCTTGGCAAAATGCAGAAGCCAGATTAGTATTTTCTTATACCAGCTTTACCTCAGACCTCATTTTTGGTTTTTTGACCCTGACTTTTAAGACATAAATATTTGTATCTTTTTATTAGTGATAGTGAAGCTGTGACACTAACCATTTTATACAAAAGCAAGAAAAACTATAGAGATTAAAATGGAAGCAGTTCTTCAGTTGTTAAACTAGATTATAGCATTGTAGGCAAAATAAAAATGTTCATATCTGAAAATATTCTTTTTGCCATCTTTTCCCAAGGCCAGACCTTCTGGTGGAGCACAGTTAAAAGTAACATTCTGGGCCTTTGTAATCTGCGGGAAGTATCTCCAGTTGGCAATCTTCTTTTCAATATATGACGCAAAAATGTGGGAAATAGTTGGCATAAGAATGTTTTCACCTAAAAAAAGAATGTGAAAAGACCTACAAAACTGGATTAATGTCAAAAAGATACAATAAAATACTATATAACTGGACAAAGCCAGAAGAACCTTTAGAAGATTTGGCTGAAAACTGATTTCAAGAGTGAACTTTCATACACTGCTTACTAATTTGCTTGATTACTACCAACTATTCTTAAAGTTACCACCTTTAAATAAGCTATTTCTGGACTTCCTAGCCTTTTAGCAAGCTTGGAGGAACTAGCCATTGGCAAGTGACCTAAAAATATTTGTGGGGGCTAATGCCCTTAAAGGTAGCCTTATGCTCTTGAAAATTCTTACCTTTTCTCTAGCAATTTTAAGGGAAGAGTGAGCCAGCTGCCCTGGTGTTGCCTGGGACCGAGGGGTTTTCTGGATGCAGGACTTTCATTGCTAAACTCAGGCAAGTCCCGAGCACACCAGGAAGAGCTGAGCACTTTAGGTGGTCTTGTGATTTGCCCTCACTTCCTTATGTTGTCACAGGGCAGCTGAACTTAGTAGCAACTGTGGTTGTCAACATTTCTGATATTTCATGGGGTATGTGTTCTCTGATCACATTATTAGGGGTAGAGCATGACATTTATATCAAGTAATAGCTATACGTACCATCATGGTGGTGAGACTAACACTTAGTGGTCCAGCAAAGGTAACTGGTGGTTTAATGGAACAGAGAAGAGGCAACTAGATAGCTAAATTCTTCTGAACCTATGTGTTCAGAACAGATCATGTGTCCTTATGGGGTTAAATTTAATCTGAAATTTAGATTTTTCACAGTAAAAGATAACTGAGTGTGATTGTGGATTTCTTTTCTTGTGGGAGGAAATAACAGCCTTTGATGCTCTGGCCTATACTGCATTTTCCAGTCTATCCTGTTCAAGAAGCCAGAATGTGGTATTGTATTTCTTTCGGTGACTGTTGTATTGAAATTATTAAATGCATCAGCCAATGGCAGGTGAAGGAATTGAGTGTCCTGATACAGACTGAGCAGTTGTTCTCAATTCCTTAGCCTCCTACTCCTAAGGTGCTTACCAGCTAGAACACTGAGCACATGAGGTGAGATTTTTCTAGTATGGCACTAACTTTGTAATGCAATATGATGGATGCAGACTCTGTTCTTGTTTCCCTTTGGTAGTCCTCAGTGGCTGCATCCTCTGTGCACTGTGATGGAGATGTTAAATGTGTTCTTTGTAAGCTTTCATTCTATGATTGTCAAAAGTATGATGTGGTTCTTTTTATTAAACAATGAGCTGAGGCTTTATTACAGCTGGTTTTCAAGTTAAAATTGTTGAATACTGATTTCCTTCCCCCACCCACACCAAATATTTTAGTCTATTTAAAGTACAAAAAAAAAAAAAAAAAAACTCTGCTAAAGAAAACATTGCTTTACATATCCTGTGATTTCTGGTCAACTTTTAAATATATTTATGTGCATCTGTACGTGCTTTCACTTTTTACCTTGTTTGCTGTCTACCTGTGTTAACAGTACTGTCACCATTGAAAGGTGGACGGTTTTCCTAGCATTAAAAAAAGCCATTTGAGTTGTTTACTGTGTTACTATGGGACTAATTTTTAATTGTTTAAATTGATTTTTATTTAAATTGACCTTTTTTGAGAGGAGATTACATTTTCGTGTTCACTTCCTAAATTATATAAGGAAACAAAAAATTGTGTATATTTCACATATGGAAGTATGATCTTAAGAGTGTATCTTTTTATTTTTTAAATTTGATGTTATGTAAAAAGATTATCCCCTGCCCTCTGACAGACAGACAGGTACTGCTTAACATACTACACACACACACATACACACACACTGCACAGTGCTAGTTATGCACTTTAGTTCATTTCAGAGCTTTCCTGTGCCAAATTATTGATTTAATACATAAGATTTTTGCCATGAACAAAAATTAGAAGGTGACAAGTTTACTCGTGAAATGTGCTTGTAACAAAAAAGCAAATATTTTTTTTTAAAGTCTTCATTGAAAAATACTAGATAAGACATATTCTACTCATAATTAGTTATATCATTGGCATGAAATAATTGAAAAACTGAAGAAACTTTTTAGATCAGGCAGACTTTCTTTGTGCTTTGTAAGTGCTGAGTTCTGTAGATGAATTAGTATTTTTCTGGTTTGCAGACTGTTTTCTTCAAACAATTTTAAACATGCTTTAGGATGAAACAAAAAGGGAACTCAGAAGCTAAAATACACTGTCCTGCTTGGCAGTGAACAGCCCAGGGACTAACATAGTTTTATCAAAAATTTTTTATTGGGGGAAAACTTACTTTTTATTTCAAGGCAAGAATGTCACTCACTTGCCATATTGGAAAAAAACTTAAAACAGGTTTACTAAAATTGTTACAACATGCAACTGTGTAAACAATCTTAAAGGATTCTTTCAACATTGATCTACAACATCCCTTTAGTTGACAAATGACTAGAAGAGATCCTTCTTGATTGTCACCTCACACTGGGAACACTTCCTGCTGATTAGCCTGCTGTAATGACACTGATTATCTCTACCAAGAGATTTTTATAATGGCCCTAGTGTCCATGATTGCACATGCTCATCAAGTGACTGAAGAGTTTGGGAGAAGTATTAAGGTTTATGGCCTCTCTCCCCACTTGGCATATTCTTTTTTCCTCTTTCCAAAGGTTGGAAGCCCTTTAGTGCAGGAAGCAGGCATATTAGTATTGAACAGATGTGATCCAATGCAGTCATTTTAAGCACCAGCTATGTCTAAGACCTAGCATGAAGACTCTTCATTTGCTGCTGAAAAACGTGTTTGTACCACATAGTTGTCCAGCTTCCTTTTTGACAAACTCATGCTTTTCATCAAAATATGTAATGAATAGCCAGGCGTGGTAGCATGCATCCATAGTCCCAGCTACTCTGGAGGCTGGTGCTAGAGGGTCACATGAGCCCAGGAGTTCAAGACCAGCCTGGACAACATAGACTCTAGCTCTAAAAAAGATTATATAATTAGTCCAACCTAGAAATTAAAGTTTACAAATGTAAAAATAAATAGCCAATTTTATACATAACAAAAGCAGTCTTCTACAATAAATATGCATGGAAATTTTTATAATTGGTTTAACTGATAATTTTATTAAAAAGCAAATGTCATGCTACTTTGCACATAGTTAAGACTTGTAATAATGGTCTTAAAATCAACCAGATCAGTGGAAGGCAAGATGGAATCAGACTTACAGGTAACAAGTTCATGATAAGTCAGTATGCTTAGAGACTAAGCAAGCTCTTTAGGAAGCTACAAGAGAATGTGTTATTGTGCTCCAGAGTTCAAGCTTACGTGATCATATTGGTTATAGAGTAAATGGAGTTTTGAGGTAGGGATTTGCCAGTTTTTACATTCTGTCTTCAAAAGTTTTGTTGGCTGCCTCTGCACCTTTCTTAATGTTATGTGGTAATAAGATTAGTTTTAAAGAGGTTTATGAAGGAGATGTAATCACAGAGGAAAGAGAAGGTGCTTCTGAACTGAACAATGTGGTCCAGGAAGATGGACAAAATACTGTTTAAACTCAGTTTTCAGTGGCAAATTCAATTTGGAGAGATGGAGAAGACTTTGGAAGGAAGTCAAAATGAGGTTTTGGAACAGAATTCTTGCTCATGTCTGAACGTGCATGCATGAAAACTGGACAAAATACTGAGCTACTGCCATGTATGGTGAGTAGAAAATTGACAACAGGCTGAATAGATGCTACTGTGAAGCCCACATCTGATAATAGAACCTACGGTGTAGCTCGGAATTAAAAGCCATAGATATCTGTTTGCTTTGGGTTTCATAGTCTACATTGAAGTTATAGTATTGAGCGCTTTGGGATAATGGTTCTGAGAATACCAGCCATAACCCAGCCAAGGATGGGCTACATGTTTGGGGATGGAAAAGTTGCTACTAAACGCTGGTAGCGTATGTGTATGTGTAAGTGAAACTTGTTATTTTGCTCACTCATAGCTTGCTCACTTACAGATTGTTTGTTTAGAGAACCTACTGAAATTTTAGCAGAATTATATGTATGTGTGGATTTTCTGGTAAGTATCAAATCATCAGAGGCCTTAACCACTGCCCAACAGCAATTCTCTACTGAGACCACCTCTCTTGAATATAAGCTAAAAATTCATGTATTGATTTTAAATCCTACTAGTTCTTTTTTTTTTTCATGAGATTTTTATCTCTAAACTGTATTGACTTATGGGCAATATTTGGTCACACTATTTATTAAAGTATAAGTGCCATGTAAATAAGATTTTAATACAAATGATGACCCACTTGTAAATGATTGTTTAAAAGTCTGTTAGGACTACAGTGGGAAAAAATGAAGATTTAAACAAGCCTAGCTTACCATCTGGAATAAAAGTATTTTATAGAAATATCTAGGTTGCCCTTTTATATTGAAAAAACAGATTAGTGTCTTTGTTTTACCCAAGAACCACAGCTACTTCATTCCAACTTTTAAATCAAGATCTTGAATAATGGCATGTGGTATCAACACGTTTTAAAAACATATATGGGTCAATCACAAACACATTTTCTAAGGAATTGAATTTTAAAGAGATAATTGAATGCTTTCGTCTGTAACAGAATTAGTGGCTTCCAAATGACTGGATTCTTGCGATGCTCTGAAGTTGTTAAAGGGGGGATTTTCTGCAACAAGTTACAGCGTAAAGGAAGGAAGAAGTAAGAAGCAAAAGAAAGTTCAAATTTTTAGTTCTAAAATGAAAACTGCTAACAAAATGTGTTTTAAAAGTTTAATGTTTAGCATTGTTTTCTATCCTTTATCATTTTAGTATCCAGGCACTTAAATTTAAGATGAAATCAAATGTTAATAAAATTTATCTTGATTTAGTAAATTTTGGGGTTCAAAGTTTCTAACAGTTTTTGTATAGCATGTCATATGGTATCATTTTTATTTGTCAAAATGTCAACTTCATTGTTTCTGTGCCCTGCTTCCCCTTTTGTTCTAATCTATTCCTAATTCCCTGCAATTAAAGAAGTCCCTAAAAAAACTGCCTTATCTTAGAATACTTACTTGATTTGTTTTAGTATTTTTTCAGAATCGAAATTACAAAAGGGAAAACTGTCTAAGAATCTGGCTTGTTCATATATTCTTCAAAAGATCACCTTTGAAAGTGGGCATATATTTTGTGTATCCACTCTTCCCCAATTTATATGTGACCATTGTAAGAGTGAATTTTTTTTTTTTTTTTTTTCCTAACCAACATTGCCACCAAGGAATAACTAATCTTGGCTGGAAAGGGGTATTGATTATAAAATCCTTTCTAAGATTATACTGGAAAATGGGTGTTCTATACGATTTAGACTCTTTGGTTGTCTGAGTATTTTGTCCACTGGGATTAGCAGTATCTTAAAGACCATTTTAACAAGAATGCTGAGGATGGAATGCTTGAAGAAATAGTCCTGTAACAGTCAAATACTTCAGTTATCTTAGATGGTGGAATCAAAACTCAATTGCCTTCTTTGAACAAACTTTCTCAGTCTTTAATGACTTGGGACAGAATAACATTCTGTAGTTTTAAGCTTTGGTTATCATTTCTGATGTAATGGAAAATGCAGTTGGACTTAGAGGTCTGAGGCTTTGACCCTGATTGTGCCAATTTATGTGACTTTAGATAAATGATTTCATCAGTCTGCCTCAAAGTTCCCTGTTTCCTCAAATTCCCCCAAAATGTTGAAATTAATTTTCAGTGTGTTTATGAGGATTAAAAGAGAGCACTGGAGAGAGCATTTAGTTGAAAGTGGCTGCTCAATATTAGATGGCAATCTGCACAGTATACAAAATACCAGGAGATGCTAACTGTGAAGGTTTACTAACAAATCTTTCTCCCAGAAACGTTGCAAGTGAGATGTCAAACTCAGAAATGTCAAATAAATTCAAACCTATTTGCATAATTGTCTATTACCACAAAAGTAATGTGTGACAACCACATGTGTGTGCGTGCACACACACAACCAGTGGTGTGTAATAATAAAAATTCAGTTTATGAGTTATTAGAAATCTGTGCTTAAGAGTATTTGTTAGTCTTTTCCATGAATCTGACTACAGGTGCTTTTAGAGAAAAAGCAATGACTGTAGATGACAAAAACCTAGAATAACCATGATTAAAAATTTGATGAAAGTTCACTGTAACCAAAAATTGACAAGGAAATTTGATTTTTGTGGCATATAACATAACCAGAATTAGGACTGACGGACATAGTTTTTAAGTGTCTTAGCACAACTTTGGAACATTCATATCAATAACATACCCATAAATGCAACCTGAAAGAAGATCTAGTATCACTTACCATTTGACAGTGCTTTCCATATAACTTAATACATCAAACAAGCATTATTTTAACATCTCTACAAGATGAGATATACATCCCTTGAAACTTTCCAGAAACCCAACTGGAAAATCTCAAAGGTCATTTTAGGTCAGAAAGGCTTAATTTAGGACTTTATCCTGGGGAATGCTGTCATAGATACGTCAGAAAGTTCAACACACTTGATCAAAACAAGGTCACTGGTAACATCTAACCAGAGTGATAATCAAAAGACTTCAAAAGCAATACAGAAAAGTTACATAGATAAAAAAATGTAACCCTTTCAAAACTCAAGTTTCCTAAGTAATCAAAAAAACTAATAAAGACAACGCAGCAATTTACCTTGACAAAACATAAAATCTTTTGTTTCTTAGGCCAGTTACTAAAAAGTAGAGAAAAACCTGCAACGTGATTGTGTCTCCTTATGAGGAGCCTATTTGGGTATCATGGAAGTCAAACCTGAAAAGGTAATTGAATTTAATCAGACACAGGAAGAATGTGTCCAAGGTTATTAGTGTATACCATATTATAGAGGACTGTAAACAAGAAAACTAGTACCTTGAGCAGGAGAATACATGGATCTTAGAAAAACGTGAGAAATATCCTGGTTACATTGAAAAATCGAAATACATTAAGAAGAGCCAAGGATACAGAATCAAGTTATACTGGAAGAAAACATTGCTTTTCTAGGCCTTCAAGACAGATTATTTCATTATTAGGTCATAACAGCAGAGTTAGAACCAGAGGGGAAAAGTTACAAGAGCCATTGAAAAAGTTTTGCACCTTCTCAAAGGGAGAAAGAGCTGAAGGCAATGATGCCTGACCTGCAAATCATATGCAGTGAGAAATGGCAAAACTTGAACTTTTGAGATATAAATCTGAGAAGATTCCAGAGGAAAACTCTACCTTGAGACATGAAATTACCATTTTCAATGAAAAAGGCACCATTTCTAACTTGAATCTAGGGAAATTGATTGGTTCTCCAGAAGAAATGTGACAGAAACAGAAATTGTGGTTTAGAAGATGGCTATTAAAGAAACAGATTTTAGAATTAAAAATCAAAACCTTTTACAATTTTTCTGAGAGCAGATCAGTACTTCAAAAAAATTTGTTCTGGCCGGGCGCGGTGGCTCACTCCTGTAATCCTAGCTCTCTGGGAGGCCGAGGTGGGCGGATCGTTTGAGCTCAGGAGTTCGAGACCAGCCTGAGCAAGAGCGAGACCCCACCTCTACTAAAAATAGAAAGACATTATATGGACAGCTAAAAATATATATAGAAAAAATTAGCCGGGCATGGTGGTGCATGCCTGTAGTCCCAGCTACTCGGGAGGCTGAGACAGGAGGATCCCTTAAGCCCAGGAGTTTGAGGTTGCTGTGAGCTAGGCTGACGCCATGGCACTCACTCTAGCCTGGGCAACAGAGCGAGACTCTGTCTCAAAAAAAAAAAAAAATTTGTTCTAACTTAGGGACCCACCTTTTTAGTTTTATATTAGTATATACCTTATATGTAAGTATATATGTACATAGTATATGTTAGTATATATAATATACACACTAATTCATATATATAATTATATATACACTATACGCTGCATCAGTACATATATACATGAAAAGCTCAATCTTTAGAAAGATCTATAAATAATCCCCCTTCTAATTATAGCCAATTTGATTATACAAAGAATTCCTTTCATAAACCTTTCACGACCTGCACAGAACTTTGATGACCTGCTTAGACTCTCTACTTTGTCCTATACTTTCTCTTTCTTAAATAATTAGTTATCTAATTATGGGACACATATACTATGCAAGATTCTTTCTCATACAAAATTATTAACATTCCCTACCAAAAGTACATCCTCATACCCATGGCTTCACGTTTCTCTCTCCTACTTACTGTATCCTTTCTATCTTGTTTAAGGCCATATTTGGAAACAACCTTTAATAAACTCTGAATTTAGACAAAATTATTTTTTTCAATAAACCATTTTTAAGCGTTATTTTTCCTCATCAAAGCATCTTTTTGATGCACTTTGTATACAGAATTATATTAGAATTTCAATTCATTAACCTTAATTTTTAGTGAAAATCTGAGAAGCAAAAATTTTTGAGCTGTTATATCAGTATTTTATGGATGAGAACCATTGTGTAATTTTTAGAAACTTGTTTTCCCCCAATGTAATTTTTATGTGTATAAATAGACCTGAATATATTTAGTCTTTCTATAGAATGTAAGAAGACAATGCAAGTTCAGCAATTTATGTTTTAGTTTTTATCTTACTTGGAAATGATTCAGACAGTTAATAAATATTAATTTACCATAACTTTAACACTTCAAATTACATGAAAAGATCACATAAACATCCCATTTTAAACTTTTTTTTTTTATAGAGACAAAGTCTTGTCATGTTGCCCAGGCTAGAGTGCAGTGGATTTTCACAAGCACCATCTTATTAGCAGTCTCAAACTCTTGGGCTCAAGTGATCCTCCTGCCTCACCCTCCCGAGAAGCTGGGGCTACAGGCTCATACCACCACCCTTAGCCTTGTTTATCCAATTTACATTTCCCTAATTTATTTTTAACAATTATATCTAGATTACTTGTGAACAATGAGATATTAGACAAAGTCACCATTTCAAGTTACTACCCTGTTAACCATTTAACACATTTTTGTTTTACCAACAATTTTAAAAACCCACCTTGTTTCTCAAAAGATTTATGTAAGTAATGTGAACTAAAAGGCATTTGGATTAATCGCTATGTATTTTGTATGACCACTCATTTTATCTAAGCCAATCTGAATAGAATTCCTTAAGGGATTTCTGGCCAATAATACCAGGTTTTACCATGTAGACACAGCATACAACATAATACTTGAACATATGTGTAAACCTAAATATACATACATGAAGATTTTACATGTTTCATTTTAGAATTTTAGTCATGAGGTAGTAATACAGAGACACTAGTTTGTAAAAGACAGTTGGGTCCAAATTATATTTCTAGCAAAATGGAACCTGTTCACATGGATAAACTTTATTTGCCCCATTGGTAATCTTATGAAGACTGTGGACCAAAATTTTGGGTAAAGCAATTTGGGTTTTTAAAAATCCCCTTTTAAGGTTGGGTTTGGTGGTGCACACCTGTTATCCCAGCTGCTCAGGAGGCTGAGGCAGGAGGATGGCTTGAGACCAGCCTGGGCAACTAACAAGACCCTGTCTCTAAAAGAAAAACTTCTTTTACCCTTTTTTCAGTTTCAAATGAGTTTAGGGTTAAATATTCAAATGTTTACATTTTTATCAAGGACTGGCTGCATTGTATAAGGAAAAAAAAATCCCAAGTAGCCCCAGTAACAAATCTTTTGTCTGCCATTTTGGTTTGCTTGATAAGTCAGTGCAGGCAGCAAAGCGTTTTAGCAGCTGTTGGGGGAAGGTTGGCTTTTTTGGGGGGAGGGAGGCCCTCTGCATGGCAGACAAAGCAATTTTTATGCTAAATAGATACTTTGTATTATTGCCCTTAGCTCAAGATCTTGACCTGTTTGATTTGAGAGCCTAACTTGTATAAACATTTATCTAGTTCTTTTTCTTTTAGACTGTTAATCCTTCAATTAACTGTTCCCTCACCCTAAGCAATTTCTCAACACCTGTGGGAAAAGTCAGCAGATTCAAAGTAGGCAGAAAAAAAATTAAAAACTTGGGAAACTCTGCATGTTAACTCTATAACTGTAGTCTCTTGTTACTAAGAAAAAATAAACTTGGTGAGTTCAGATGATCTCCATACTGGCCTTTGATCCAAAAACATGCTTGAAGAAAACTCATGTAGCTGACTGGAGTCCCAGAAAACCTGGCATGCCTTAATGTTTGAGAATCCCCATTTTGTTTCTTATCTCTTGAGAGCAAAGAAAATGCTATTAATTGTGTCAAAGAGCATCTGCAGTTGGGACTGATGTCTTAGATGGCGGTGACTGCCCTAGTGACTTTTCACTAGCCATTCTGTGCCTGACATTTGGAATATTTTTTGTTCTTGGAAGGTTTTCAGAAACAAGGGAATAGAGCGAAATCATTTGCAGACACGTGTAACCAAACCAAAATGAAACTCAAGAGTATTTACAGAAGTTTTAAACCAGGTATGCCGATCAAACAAAATATTAAATTGGGTGTGCAGAAGAACCAAAAGTAAACACCAGAAAAGACATGCTTCAGAGACAAAGTAAATTTTGTAGAAACCAAAGTACCCAAACCAGAAGGACACTTGCCTTTACACCAAAAAGGACTTGCCAAAAGAGATGCAAGTCTTATCCCAGGAAGGATGTAAAGTCCTTTATTAAGGTGGTCTTATAACCAAAACAAATCCCAAATAAAAAGCTTCTACCAGAAAGAGGGAGGCTTGGCCTCAGAGGAGACTTCAGGGGAGAAAAGGCGAGCTGTGTAAGTGGAGAGCTCAAAGGGCTCAAGTGAGTACTGCACACCGGTTCCCAGAATTGCCGATTTCTTCTGAAAGGAATCCTGCTTCAGACCCACTTCTGGGCACTGTTTATATCAACCTGAATAAACAGAGGCTATCTAAAAGAAAATGGTATTTATTTGAGAACAGAGCATTGCAATGGGAATACATGTGTCATAGCCAACTATGTGGGTATTCAGAAAGGTAAAGGAAGACAGGTTTTAAAAGGAGGATTACATAGTTGTTTTGAGATGATTGTCCTTGGCTACCAGGATCAATAACAAGGGTGGCTCCAGTCTGGGGTTGGACAGGCAGTTGCAGGGCAGATGTCCTTGCAGAAGTATTTTGTGTGTAAGATTGTGATAGCCTTTGTGCAAGGTTGTGGTTTTTAAGGAGTTTTTTGTGATAGTCTTTGATATCAGGAATTTATGCATGAGAGCCATCTCTTCATGGACTTCCCCGGCTCTATTTGTCAGGATCTTTTTTTTTTTTTTCTTTTAACACAAGTGCCTCCATTTTGATTCTGACAACTTTCACAAAACATAGAAAATATTTGGACATGTATAGTATTAAACATGCTACATTTGTGATTTCTTCTTTGTTAATGTTTGTTTTTTTTGTTTTTTTTTTTTTTTGAGACAGAGTCTCACTCTGTTGCCCGGGCTAGAGTGAGTGCCGTGGCGTCAGCCTAGCTCACAGCAACCTCAAACTCCTGGGCTCAAGGATCCTCCTGCCTCAGCCTCCCGAGTAGCTGGGACTACAGGCATGCACCACCATGCCCGGCTAATTTTTTCTATATATATTTTTAGCTGTCCATATAATTTCTTTCTATTTTTAGTAGAGATGGGGTCTCGCTCTTGCTCAGGCTGGTCTCGAACTCCTGAGCTCAAACGATCCGCCCACCTCGGCCTCCCAGGCTAGGATTACAGGCGTGAGCCACCGCGCCCGGCCTGTTAATGTTTTAATAAATTATCTAGGCAGTTATTAAACCAGAATCTATCTTTTCTCATTTTCCAATTTATAAATATACTATCCCAAAAAGTACTAGTTTTAAGATGGTCATTGTTCATTTCTGGTATTTTTTTAAAGCTACCAATTGTGTATAATCTCTAAGAACATTTTCTTGTAAAACCCAAAACTTCTGAACAATGAATAATACAGTTTAAAAAAGAAAGATTCCCTTTCATCTCAAACCCATTTCCACTCTCCCATCTCTGAAAAAAGTCTTTTGGTATTTTTTCTTTTCTAAATGGAATGAGTGCTAAAATTTTCAAGAGAAGCTGATCATACCTGCCAAATCATTAGCCAAATAAACCTCTTTTCTTTATAAATTACCCAGCCTCAGGTATTCCTTTATAGCAGTGTGAAACAGACTATACCTAACTCTCTTCCTCAATTGTGAGCTCTTTTCTGCCTTGGAAGGCTCTCTGACCTTTCCTCTGCACTTTTAAATTTATCCCTTCTTTAAGCTCCAGTTTAAATTCCATCTCCTCTGCAAAGTCTTCTTTAACCATCCCTATTAAAAATTACCCCCTTCCCATAGTAGTAACTGGCGGCAGCATTTGGATGTTCATGAGAAAATGTGCACAAGAACTCCTATGGGGGCACTGGGGAGACAGTGATGTGGACACTTGAAAGAAACCTTGACATAGAGAGTTTGTGTGCTACAAAATGGTTATGTAAATACAGGGTGCCTTCAGGAGGAATGCTTTAGATTTGATTAGTACCACGTAGGGTATAAACCCCTTGAGGTCAGACACTAAAACCACTTTTCTTCAAACTTTTTTTTTATATGTATGTGCTGCATCTTTGTGTCCACTTCATTTCCAGCAGTGTTTCATGCATAGTAGGTGTGCAATAAATGCTGCCTGATCAACTGGCAGCTGCCCAGAGACTAAGCTTGGTTGATTCTCTCATGATGCCTTCCTTTCCTGAGAGCTCATTAATTTTTAAGTTGTTTTCCTTGAAATGCTTGGTATGCTCCCTATACCGTTGTTTTTTGCCTACCAGAGGGTTCCATCTTGATGAGCTGCTCTCATTTTCTCTTTTGTGATCAACGATTGTGACAAGCTTTGAAATGTGCTTAGAGTGAGGGTAGAGATGGGGGAGTTGCAGGGTTGGGGACCAACCCACTCAATCCAACTGAGAGATGTAAAGTGGTCCCTTAGGGGTGCAGAAGCACTGCTGTGGATTTCAGAGTTAGCTTTCAAAGCAGCATCAGCCTTCCAATGTGAGAGGCCATAAGCTCTAGGTTCTCACTCTGTCCCTGGAAGCCAAATGGACAGCAAATAGTTCTTGCCTTCTTTATTGCACATTCAGGGCTGGGGGCTAGAGGTTAGACTGGTCTCTGGAAAGTGTAGCTACTGCAGTGTGGTCCTAATGAACACCCCATGGCACTCCACTCCTTAGGGTATGGTAGTACACATTCCAACAGAAAAACCTGGAGGTCAGTAAGTACTATCTTCAGAGAACAAGACAGACACAGAAGTTGTTTTGGCATAATTATGAAAACCATGATTTGCACCCCACGGTGTAAGGATGGTGCAAGATATGAAGGTTCAGCCATGGCTGCTCTTGCTGATACATGGGGCCATTTTATTTATATTTCTAAATCCAGTATGTTAGTTGGTCAGTCCTTTTAAGCACCAAGTTTGTGTCTAGTATTGTGGGCATAGTAGGAGAAAGACACTCCATATTTGGGAAGACCTTGATTTGCAGTCATGGGTGCAGCTAATGCTGGCAGTGTGGAATCAGAAGATGGAAAGCCCAGTCTGGCACAAAGTGCAGCAGGGAAGCAGTGGGAGCAATTAGGATGGGCCAAGGTGGGCACAGAAGGTAGGTAGCACTTGTCTTTGAGAGTGTAGCCTGAGCACAAACGCAGTGCCGATGGTGAGCTTAGTGGGGAGGGGAACAAGAGGAGAGTGGCATGGAAGAGAGAGGAGGGGGCAAGGAAAAATCCCAGGAAGTTCAGGAACAGGGCAATGACTCGGTTGGTGACCACTTAGTTTATTTTCACATGTGTACAATTTGGATTTGCTTGATTCTTAGTATTCCTGGGTCAGGTGACTTCTTTCCAGGATGAGAAGCCATTTCACAGCCCATTTACCTGGGCCGTGCTATTTTCCAGTGGCTCCTCTGTGACTGCTCGGATCAGCTGGTCCAGGCAGCCAAGATGGCAGAAGCCCTCTGACTTCATGTCTGAAAGGGTACGTGTTTCAACTCTGTAATTACCAGCATTTAACAGACCACATCAGCCCTCTTTGGGATGGCTTTTGGCAAATGGGGTAGAAATCTGTTATGCATTCAAATTATACTCAGTCTCTTTAAAAGGTTTCTGCAGCAAGTCCACCCCACTCCATATCCAAGAATGTCTCAGGCTGTGAATCAAAAGGAAGTGGGTAGTTTGTTCTTTTTGGTTGGAGATTAAAAAGACATCTCCGCCCAACTAACAGGTACTTGGTGGGAAAAAATGACATCTCCCTAAAAGCTTAATCATCAGGCAGAGAGAGGGGCAAGGGAGTGCCCAGTAATGGGGAAACCTCAGAAGATTTAAAGAGAATTACAGACAGACAAGGCTGAACATTGGCTGTCATCCAACAAAGCTCTTAAAAGATTGGAGTCACTGGCCCGTTCTTGAGCTCTGACCTAGAGGGAAGAGGAATCGGCGAGACCTGGCACAGACTCCAGAGTGCTTAATTGTCTCTCTGGTTCTGAGTCCTCTGTAGCCCGCCGGGAAGGGGAGTAGGGTGGAGGTGGGGCAGGTAGGCCAGTCTTCATGAGTGCCCACATCTAGACCAGCTAGTCTGTTTCACAGGTCCCCTGCGGGTTACCTTAACCTCTGCTTGGTTCAGTTTCCAGATTGCAGGGTTATAGAATGCCACCCACCCCCCACACTCACCCTGCTTGCTTCTGGCCGGGAAACTGACATTCCTTTGCCACCAACTGGCATCTGCCATATGCTTTAAGGAACTAGAGAGGAAGTGGGGAGGAAGAAACCAGACAAACTGGAGTCCTTAAGATCTGACCCTGAAGTGCAGAGACCCTGTCCATCCTCTTGATCTCTCGCTCTCTAGAGATGCCCTGGGTGACAGTGCTTGTTCTGGGGATGCTACTGTTAGGAATTGTTAACTGAGAATTCTTCCTTGAGCACTGCCTTAGGTACGTTTGATTCTTTATTAGGTTCCCTTTTGGAAACAGCCATGAATTACTCAGTTGATTACCATGTAAGATGCTATTTGGTGTTGGCAATAAAGGTTGGAAATGAAGCAATGAAACTGCTTTTGGGGGGGGGGGGCGGAGTGCTCCATAAGTCAACTCTGGTAACAGTTTTTAAAGAGAAATCCAGAAATATTTTGAGCAAAGCAAGCTCACTGAGATACATAGGTGGCCTTAGGTGTAGCCAGGTACCATAGTACAGCTAAATGAAATTTATAGGAGGCCATTGGTTTGCGTTGAGCCCCTGCACTAGGCCCCAACAGACCAACCAAAGTGAAGTCACTCATGATAATGTTTCATGTCACCAAACTGAAACTAAGTTGTTTATCTGACCTGAGACATCAGAAGGGGAGATGATAGCCAAATTCCCCAACAGGGCACTGACAGGTTTATTCAGTGAAAACCAGATACAAATTATTTGAGGCAACATATAGATGCATGGTGTGAGGGGTTGATGGAAACGTTGCATTAGTGCACTGTGTTCATTGCAACTTTACACAGCACATTGAACTATGCATTGCTAACGAAGGACAACATATCAAACAAGGAATGTCATTGAACATATCGTATGTTATCAATAAAGCATTTGTTATGCATATTTGCCTGCGTTACTCTGTGGGCCCCTGTATAAAGCACTAAACAAGGAAAGGCAGCATTAGGCCCAAAGCCCGTACCCTGTGAGCACACGGGAAGTTATTTCCACCTTGAGGTGTGTGGTTTCTTATTTGCCTACACTGAAGGCTGTCCACTCTACTTTCCTTCATAGTTGTGTGTGGTGTCACTGGGGTCAAAGTATTGTTGATGCATGAGCAAGACAGAGTCTATACAGGAAGCCTCCCAAAATACAAAATCTTACCTCAGCCTCAAGAACCCTCTAGCCCAGCAATATTCTAGGAAAACAGGGGACAGATGTTGAATTCAGTATCCTTGGAATTAGGTGAATGTCCCAGAAAAAAACATTCCAGTCTGCCTCCCAAGGGACTGTCATTCTCAAAATTAGTTGTTCTCATTAGTGGTTCCCAGAGTCTCTGGTCCTCATGCAAATATTTACAGGGCAGAGCAGGAGTAGTCCACTGAGTTCTTAGTTTGAATGTTAAAGTAAGAATGAGTAGAACAGGGAGCATGACCAGCGTTGGGTTTAGGGGACCTGGGTCCCATTCGAGGCATCTGGAGGAGCAGTGATGGTGCGGTCAGGAGAGCCTAGCAGCACCTGTACTTGGTGGCTCTGAAAGGAGGCAGCTTGAGCTGCCCGATCCTTTATACAGCTCACCTAGGGCAGTGATGAAGTGAACATCTGGCTACAGATGGAAGGTAGAACTATTGCTGTTAATTAGCTTAGTTAGCAAAAAGGACTCAAAGGAATGGCGATATGGGATGGGCAAGTTTTGTGCCTGGTGGGTGGTGGGAAAGGATGTTGGGGTAGGTGTATGAGAGGGAGGCTAGGGATCTGAAGGGTCGCCCTGGGAGATCATGTGGATGGAGACACTACGGTATTGGTCCTTGAGAGAGCTTAGCGCGCGTATGCGTGCTCTTTCTCTCTCTCTGTGCGTGTGTAGCAGGATCTCAGGAAGAGTAGGAAGGGTGGGATAACTGAGTTCCAAGGCAGAGCTGGACAGCAGGCAAGAAGGAAGGCTAAAGAGAGAAAAGAGCTGCAGGCAGCAGAATCTGTAGGTTCTGCCTGTGGGTGAACAGGTGGGGGCAGTGGGAAAGGTAGAAGCTTGGAGAGTGGGCCAAGAGACAGGTGGGATTTAAGACTATAATCATTGGAAATGAGTCAGCACTGACTTGGAACTCAGGAGACCTACAGTCTCATAGACACTAGTCACCAACTAGCTATGTGGTCTTGGCAAGGCCCTTCTCTCTGGGCCTGACAAGGGGACTTTACTGAGATGATTTCTTCTTCAGAAACATCCTGAGAGATGGTAACGCTCAGGAGTTCTGGAACAGAAAGTATCCAAATGGCCGTGGAGGACACACCACCTGTCCATTTTCCCCAGGGTTCAGCCACCATCCACTCTCCAGGAATGACCACATGGGTCCCCAATTGGTCTACCAGTTTCTGCTTTTTTCCACATAGATGCCAGAGTCAGCTTTTAATTTTCATTTTTTTTTAAATAGGAAATAAGTTGATATATAAAATTGAAAAAGTCTAAGACGGTGGACACTGGAGTCTTTCTCTTCCTCTTCAGAGATAATCAATATTACCAATTTCCTTTTTATCCTTCGAAGATGCAGCTCATGACTATTCAAGCAATTATATATATTTATCCCACCTTAAATGGTAGTATACTAGATCCATTGTTCCATACCCTAATTTTGTCATTTATTATTTCTTGGAAATTATTCCATATTAGTAAATAAAGAACACTCTCATTTCTTTTTCCAACTGCGTAATATTCCACTGTATGGATGCATTACCGTATATTTAATTAGTCCCCTGCTGGTGGGCATTTCTATTGTTGCCAGTGTTTTACTGTTATAAATAATGTTGCAGTGAGTAACACTGTACCTGTGTCATTTTGCACATATGCAAGTAGGATAAATTCTCAGTGGTAGAATTACTAGACCAAATTAAATTTGCAATTTTGAGTTATTGCAGAATTACCTTCCATAAAATTTGCATCAGTATATGTTACCACTAGTTATGAATAAGAATGCCTCTTTTGTCTATGTGCTCATTAACCCAATGTATTACCAAACTTATTCAACTTTTTCAATCTAAGAGGTGAAAAATGGTAAGAGAATTTGATCTTTTCAGAGGGTAAATCAGATCATGTTGCTCCTGTGCTCAAGATCTTATTGTTATTCTTCTTACTGCCTTCTTATTGTTCTTAGAATGAAGCCAAACTCCCTTAGTATGGCCCAAAATGTACTAATGATCCAAACGGGCTGCCTCTCCGGCTTTATCTCCCACCCTTCTCCTCTCATTCACTGTGCTCTGGTCCCCCTGGCCCTCTTGTTCTTTCTAGAGTGCACCAGGCTTGTCCCATCTCCAGGGGTTTACATTTGCTAGTTCCTCTGCCTGTCCTGGTCTTCTTTGATCTTGGTGTTGCTAGTTCACTTCTCTTATGTTGTTTCCATCTCTGCCCAAAACTCATCACTTCAGATTTCAGAGAAGTCGACACTAACCTCAACCCTCAGAATAGTCCCCACTTGGAGAGAAGAGAGTAAGTCCTTACAAATAATACCAACCAGTAAGTGTGGGAAAAATCACCATTATGTAGCCACCATAGTAAAAACTAACTACGGCAATGGTCATCAATGGACAGTAAAATAATTGGGTCAAAGTTATTTGGGGGTGGGGATATTTGCACAGACTATTTATTAATTACAAAGGGAGAAAATGCATCTTTACAGAAGAGAGGCATGATGGAAACCTCTTTAACAAAGCAATCAAATTGAACATCACCAGTAATGGGGCAGATAGACATCATGCACCTCCTGATGTGAAGTACTGAGAAGGACACACATCAATCACTTCAGTGAGTTTTCTGCCAAAATATAGAACCTGAATCTAATCATGACACAGCATCAGAAAAATCCAAATACTGGGACATTCTACAAACTAATTATGAGCAAGAGGGTAGAGAAGTAAGTATTAATAAGGTAGGTAACAGTGAGCATTCTAGACTATTGTGAGATTTTTGGTTTTTTTAAGTAAATAAGCTGGAAATCCATTAATAGGTTTTGAGCTGAGAGTGACATAATATGAATTAATTTTAAGACAATTGCTTTGGTCTAGCTGCCAAATTGAGAATAACATATACAGGGGCAAGGATAGAAGCCATGTGCCCAGTAAGGAGGCTATTGCAACAATCCAGGCAAGGTTGTAGTGGCTTCAATCAGGATGAGAAGCAGTTTGAGAAATGTATATGATATTTCAAACATAGAACAGAATAGAATAACACAATCGTGGAACCATCACCTAGCTGCAACAATTATCAGCTCATGGCTGATCTTGTTTCACTTACACTCCTACCCATTTTCCCCCTACCATTCTATTTTTATGCAAATCTCAGCTGTATCATTTCAGTCTGGGTATGTGTTTAAGAATTTGCTGATGGATTGGATGTGGAATGTGAGGAAAGGGAGGAGTCAAGGTTGTCTTCCACGTTTGCTGTAAAGGATGGAGATAGAATCTACTGAGATAGAGAAGGCTGCAGGTGGAATAATTTTGTGAGGGAAATGACTGAGAGATTACTTCTGTTTATATGTAGTGTGAAAAGCCTATGTGATATTCCAGAAGCTGTTGGATATACAAATCTGGATATCAGGGAGACATTGGGGCTATAGATACAAATTTGGGAGTTATCAGATTAGAGATAGTATCTAAAACCAAAAGATTGAACCTTCAGCTTCTGGTAATCACAGAGTAGCTTGAATCAGACTAACTCTTCTGCTGATAATATTCATAATTATAAACTCTGGAAGCCTGGGAGAGTGACCTAAAGCAGACATATACTGGAGGAGATTCAACCCTTGAGAAAAAGGAACCACACGCTGGGTAAGATTCACATTTCAATAGCTTTTCCCCCTATTCACGTAGGGAATAGAACCCAAGCAGAAGAAAGTGGCAGTCTTACTGTTCTGAGGCTTCTAGAGAAGCTGGAAATAGAAGAGGAAAGGAGAAATCATAAAGCAGGGAGTTCCATAAACTGGGTATAAACTCTTTTTAAATTCGTGCCTGACTCCTCAACTGTGTGTGTGGGGGTCAAAACTCCAAGGTGCCCAGGAGGAAATAAGGAAGACTGAAAGAGCTGAGCAGAGATTTTCAGCTTCCCACAAAAATGTAAGCCCTTCCAAGGTATAGGGGCTTAGTAAGGACCTCGGACTTTCAACTGAAACTCCAGAAAGCCCACACCTTAAGAGTAAGGACACATCCCCAGGACTAAGGGATTTACCCTAGGACTAAAGACCAAACTGAAGGAGGCTCACCATAATAGAATCTAAAATCTAGCCATCTCAGGAGCAAGAGGATCTGCTAGTAATTTAACAGCTTTCTAGAAGAATCCTCTTCAGAGAAAGATAACCGATCCTAGAGTCTGTACAGTAAATCCTCCATAATGGCCAATGTACAGTCTAAAATTATAAGAAACACAAAGAAACAAGAAGATGTGACTCACAGTCAAAGAAAAATCAGTCAACAGAAGCAGATAGATAATGCAGATGTTGGAATTAGCAGACAAGAATTTTAAAACAAGTTTGATAAGTTCTTTGAAGATTCAATAGGAATAATGAATTGGTGAATATATGGAAAATTTTAGGATAAATATGGAAATTGCAAAAAAAAAAACCTAGTGGGAACCCTAGAATTGCAATATACAACATAATGTAATCGAAAATTCAGATTAGGTACAACCAAAGAATGAGGCACTGAACTTACAGTCATCATCCAAATGAAGAACACAGAGGAAAAAATATTGAAAGAAATATAGAGAACAATGATCTGTGTCAAGAAGTGTAACCCACATATAATTGGAATTCCAGAAGAAGAGAGCAATTGGGATAGAAAAATATTTGAAGAAATATTAGCCTAAGTTTCTCAAGCTTCCTCAAAAAAAGCAACCCACAGATCCAAGGATACCAGTAAATCATAAGCAGGACAGCCATAAAGAAAATCATACCTGAGTACACATAGTTAAACCATTAAGCCAGCACACCAAAAATAAATACAAAAATATCTTTAAAAATAGCCAGAGAAAAAAGACACATTACATACAGGGGCATACCAATAAGAATAATGGCTGACTCCTCATCAGAAAAATAAAAGTTACTAGACAATGAAAGAATCTTTGAAGTGCTGAAAGAAAAAAAACCTTTGTCAACCTAGAAATCTATATCTTCCAAAAATATATTTCAAAAATGAAGGTGAAATAAAAACATTTTCAGATACATAAAAGCTAAGAGAACTTGTTGCCAGCAGACCCACATGGTAAAAGATGCTAAAGGAAGCTCTTCAGGTTGAAAAGAAATGATGCCAAGTAGGAAAGGATGAAGCAGGCTAGAATTGATAAGTATATGGGTAAATACGAAGTCATGGGATGGGCAAGATCTTCAAGGAAGTGGTTATGGATAGAGAGAAAAGAGGTGTAAGGATTCAGCTTTTGGGTTTGCTGATGAATTGAAAACCCAAGGTTTTTGACCTAAAGACTTGAAGTATGGAGTTGCCGATAACCGAGTCAGATGACTTGGGGGTTGGGAGGAATAGTAAGTTCAGGGGTTTAAATCAAGAGTTTAGTTTTGGGTGTGTTGAATTTTTCCAAGAGGAGCTGTTGATGAGGCGACCAAACATACAAACCTGAAGTTGAGGGGAGGAGGACGGGGGCTGGAGATGTAAGTCTGGAGTCGCAGGATGCAGGTGGCCCTCGGTGCCGTGGACTGAGGTACCACCCGGGAAGTGAGCCTGGGTAGAAGGGAGGTGTGAGGATTACGCCCTGGATTCTCCAAAGTTTAAGGGTTGGAAAGATGAGCTGAAAGTAGAAAGGCGACTGAGCGGAATGACCAGTGAAATGTGAGAAGAACGAAGGGACCGTTCTGTCCCTGAGGCCAAGTTTCAGGAAGACAGAGTTTGTCGGTGTCCAGTGCTGGGGGCGGGTAAGAAGGTGAGGGTCGATTGACCGTGAGACTGAACACGTGGAGGTCATGGGTGGTTGACGAGACCAGTCTCTGTGGGTAGTGGACAAAAATCCTGAACGGAGGATGCCTGGAGAGAACGGAAGTTGAGCAATTTGAGCACAGAGGTAAGATTTTGGGGGTTTTTTCCATAAACAGGAGCAGAGAACTGAGGTGGTAGCTGGAAAAGGAGGTGGGTGGAATGGGTGTTTTTAAAGATGAGAGTTGATGCCGCATGTTTGATACTAAAGAGAAGGATCCCGCAGAGGAGGGAGAAGGGAGGGTCTCGGGAGATGGGGTGATGACCACGAGGAGGCGGCGGGAGATGAGGGTGGTGCAGGCACGGAAGGGTTTTTGGGCAGCAGCGCTGAGCACAGCGAGAGGAGAGAAGGCAGAGGGCAAATCGCATCTCCCTGGTCCCCAACTTCTTCGCCTGTGACATGGAGATTAAAAAGAAAATATTTTAAAAACACCGCCCTGTCTTGCCAACCACAGGGAGGAGGACCCTGGTGTGAAGCTGAAATTAGCCCAGGCTGGAGATGTGGCTTAGACAGTGCAGGGCCCTATGCGGATACGAGGCTGCCAGACTGCTTGGGGTGGTCCTGTGTGGTCTGTCACACCCTCCAAGTCCCGATCGCTGGCTGTCCGTTCCAGACGGGGACAAGGTCCAAATCACACACTTTGGAAGCGGGGCAGGGTAGAGCAGGGTCTGTCTGACTCCACGCCCTTCTTTCCCTGCGCCTTACTGCCCAGGGGCTGGGAGACACCCCTTGCTTGTGACGCCCCCTCCTTTACTGAGAAGCCAGACAGACCTGCAGGCCTGTGGGCCCTGCCCCTAGACACTGTCTGCCAGTTCTGGCTTCAGGCCTCTTGCCCAGCCAAGCTCAGGAGAACCTCTGCAGTCCTGCCGGGCTGCCCCTCCGGCCAAAGACACTGGACGAGAGCCCACATGCTTTTTACTCCCCCTCCTCCAGGCACCAGCCCTTAAAGAGGCTTCCTGAGGAGGAGTGGGAGGGTCCAGACAAACCCCGTTTCCCAGGATTGCAGGGTGCATGCCTTGGCTGGGCGAGCCGCCCCCTCGGTCTGGGCACTTCTCCCAGGAATCTAGTCTCACTTCAGGCTGGCTCTGTGGGCCCACCTGGCCCCCTCGCTCGCCCCCAGCCGAGCTCTCACTGAAGTCGGGGCGTGCACGAGGTGACCTCACAGCCAGGGGCTCTCCCGAGTGATCCCATGATGTGCTTCCTCCGGTGTTCACGCCAAGTGAGCTCACAAGCGCCGGATGGGGCAGGAAAGGCAAGGACGTGTGTACAGAGGGGGAGCTGACCCTCTTAGAGGGGAGCGCCCACCCAGGGTCGCATGGCTCATTTCATGTCCCTCATGTCCCTCACTGCAGGGGAGAGCCACAGGGCACGCAGTGCGGTGTGTGCCCCTGAGCTGAGCAGGCCCCGGCGCCCCACCTGTGACACTCGCCTGGCTGACTGGGAAACCTGCCCCCGACCCAAGGCTCCAGGCTGGGCTCGCTCAGAGAGTGCAGAGACACTTAGGGTGGGCAGGCCAGTGAGGGGACAGCTCCTGCCAGACTTCTGCGGGTCTCCCAGGCTCTCCTGCAGGAGGGGACCCGCTTTTGTATTTTACAGAAGGTAAGTGTGTTATGTGCTCAATCACCCAAAACTGAACCTCAGGTTCTTTTGAGTGAGCTCTGGGCTCTTGGGTAAACTGCATCCGTTTGCCTCAGTTTCCCATGGGTGTTGGATGCAGGGGTTGACCGCAGTGATTCTGAGAGGACAGGATGCAAGCTGGTGCCTGGCCCGGTCCCTGGACCTCAGTCTACCTCAGGAGGGCATGCGGGGTGTCTGGCTGGGAGGGGAGTGTCAGCTGGCAACCGTGTCCACTGAGGCACTGACTCACCGCCCTGCGGCTCTGAGCAGGTCGGGCAAGCCAGCCTCAGTTTTCCCAGGTATAAAATGGGTGCAAGGCCATTTGCTTCCGTGGGAGGGCCTGGAGGGCTGTAATTATGGAAGGGTGTGTGAAGCCCTGGGAGCCCTCGATGGGGTGTCCCAGGAAGCTGCAGACAGCCGTGGGTCTCAACTGGTTGAGGGAGTTATGAAATTCCTTTGGAAGAAAGAAGATGCTGGGAGTGAGGGGGAGGATGAACGGCAACTCGGGGAGCAAGTGTCTGGCGCCTTTGGGAAGCCATCTTAGCACACCCCAAAGTCCTCTCTCACAATTCAATCAAGTTGTTGCTTCTGTTCATACCAAAAGGGCCTTTTTAAAATACAATTAGGCTCTGTTTTATTATGTGTGACAGACGAGGCCATTAACCATTCCGACTATTAAATCAGACTTCATTAAAAAAAATGGAAGTAACTGTAAATTGCCTTGGGTCACAATCGTTTAGAGCCGAGACATTTCAAAGAAAAACATTAGGGAGCTCACGACCATGATGAAGTTAATCAATTTGACGTCCCACGGAGGGGCCGGGCGGGCGTGTCTGCACCAGAAGGCGCAGCCTCTCCCCAGCCGGGCTCGGGGGCGGGGGTCTCTGCCCCGCCTCTCTCCAAAGGAGAGCCAGGAAGGCTGTGAAAATAACTCGAAAATTTGGGGGAGAGGGAATTTCTTTTTCCCAGAGAGGTTTGATTGGTTTTCTTTTCTGAAAAATTATCTAAATATATCAAATGTGATACCAAATCATACATAATACATTTTTATGTTTTTGCACCAAAAAGTGACTTTAGAGCTATAAGGAGCAGTGCTATATGAGTGTAATGGATCTTCCCCAGCCCCCCAAATGGGGCAGGATGGCTTCTATGGCGTCCTGATTTTGGGGTAGTTTGTGCCCTCTTCAAGGTGCCTGATGTTGGCCCCTTGGCAGGGTCCTGAGGGGGAGCCCCTGAGTCAGGGTGACCCTTGACCCCCTCTCCTGTGGGGGTGGAGGGGGAAGGTGCAGAGGGTCATGCAGCCAGGGGCCCTGCAAACAGAGGGGAGGAGCCCAGCCCCTGCGCCCCCTCCTCCCCCAGACCCCGGAGGGAGCAAACCCCAACGCTCCTTCAAGCAGGCCAAGGAGGTGGGGGGCTGAGTTGTGTCTGGGCTGCATCCTGGCCTTGAGATGGCACCGGGCACCATGAGGGGAGGGAACACTCAAGGCCGACCCGGGCGGGTGCCGTAGGGGTCGGGGGAGGTAATGAGGGGCAGGTCTGGTCATAAACCCCTGGGAGAGGGGCCCTGTCTAAGCAGGAGTTTCCTGGGTGGGTAATTAGCATAAGTCCATTGTGTTTGTCTGGAAGGCAGAGATGGGAGGAGCAGGGCTGTCAGCCTCTGGGACCTTGTCCCTGGGACCTTGCCCGTCTTTCCCCCACCCCCTGCCCTGCTGATTGAGATGCGCCCCAAGTTCACCTTCCTTCTGGCAGGGCCTGCAAGGGGTTCATCTCCATGAAGCCCCTCAGGCTGCCCCTGGGCTGCACTCACAGAGCTGCTGAATCCAGCCGTCCCCTGCCAACAAGCCTGCCCACCCCCTACCCCCCACCCCCCGTTTTCTCTCTCCCTGCCGCTGCACACCGCCCTTCCCTCTCGTCCACTCCACGGCTCCACATGATTCCCTACAACCCAAGGACACCTGTGCCAGCCTCGAGGCCCTTCAGGAGATGTCCCCATCTAGCTCTCTGGCCTCACCTCCTGCCTCACTGCCCCAAACCCTCAGCACTCAGCACTGTGGCTCCTCCGGCCTCCTTGACTTTGCAGGTTTCCTTTGCCTGAACTGCTTGTTCCTCTCTTCCCCACCCAGGGAAAGAAATCCCGCTCGTGCTGTGTGGCCCAGCCCAGGGCCACCTCCACCTGGAAGCCCTTCGCAGATCGACCAGTGTTGGCAACTCACACATCTTCCCTCCCTCCCCTACCCTCTTCCTCCCCTCTCTCCTTCCCTACCTTTCTTCCTTCTCTCAACAAATATTTCCAGAGCACCATGTGTGCCAAGCACTGTGTTAGGAGCTGAGGACTCCGCAGTGAACAGGACAAGGTCTGCCTTCACGGAATTGCCAAGACAATACATCGATACACTATCAGGCCGTGATCACACTATGAAGCGACACGGGGCGGGTAAGGGGAGAGGGAGCCCTGGGGAGTGGTCAGGAGGCCTCGTGCTGGAGAGGCCTTGGAGCAGAGACCTGCAGGGGCCGAGGGGTCGGACACTCACGCAGAGTGGCCCCAGGCCAGGGCTAGGGCAGCCCAGGGATGGGACAGCTCTTGGGGCCAGTTTTGCATCATGTTGTCACAACTGCAGTTATTCCAGCTTCTGTTTCCTCTGGCCTCTCTAGCCAGTCAGGGGCAGCCATGTGTCTCCTTCCTCTCCTGCGCTGGAGCCCAGGACAGCGTCGGGTGCCCGTGGCAACTGGCACAGGCCTGTGCAGTGGAAGGATGCTCGGACGCGGGAACGAAGGGAGACACGAGCGGATTTCTGGACTTGTGCAAGGCTGCAGGGGGAAGAGAAAGAAGAAAAGAAGCATATGGTTTTTGTATTCAAGGGATTTTCAATCACTTAGGGAGAGAAGACATACACACACAAAATTAGACTAACTTTTAAAAACTTATTTTAGATATGAAGTTAAAGAACTTTAGATGGTATCTTAGAATCAAAGAATTTCACATTTCATCTAGGATGAGTGTCAAACACTTCCAGGTCCCTGAGATGCCCTTGCATTTAATCCAAGAATACCCCAGAACACTTCTCTGGGGGTGACTTCTGTTCCGCAGCCAGCAGGTCTACGCAAACCTACCCCCAAAGACCGAACAAAGAGGCTGACAAATCCAGTTTCTCAGAAAGAAACATTTAGTAGGGACTTGACAACAGAAGCCCTGTCTCGGGCCAAGGCCCTGGGCGTATACCATAGGGAAAGGGTATTCGTGCCTAGGACGGCTGAAGTCGACCCCTCGGGGAAAGGCAGGAATGCTGTGTGCGTCATAGCCCAGAATTTGCCTAAGGGCAGGATTTATCAGGAGCTCTTGTTCAATGTGCTAACAGTAGATAAAGTCAAAATCTTAGAGGCATTCCCAGAACAGGGTTAATCAGAAGTCAGCATGGTGGGTTAGCATCCAAGATGGAGTTGCATTAGCCTCCACACTTCCCAGGCCGATTTAGACTCTCACATTGCTCCCTGCGAGCCTTCCTTACTTGTTTTTAACCCCAAAGTCTCCTCCCCACGCGATGCCGATCCCTGACTCAGCAATGGCAGCCCACCACGGCCACCCCTGCCTCTTGTCTTCCCAGCAAGCACCGTGGTGAGAAACGCTCTCTATGTATTGAAAATTTGCTTACTGGGAGCAAATATGCCTACCGCGGTAAGCGCATTTTACTGTCTGTCTCCCCCAGCTGAGTGGAGGCTACCTGAGGGCAGGGGTCATCTCTGCCAAGTCCACTTTCGTATTCCCATGCTTACAACAGCGCTGCTTCTCAAGCACTTCGTACTGCATGAATGAACGAAGCCAAGAAAACCTGTGTTATTTCCAAAGACTTCATCCATTCTGGAAGGATGGAGATTATGAGCCCACCTCGGCAGCTCCCTGATCATGGGGCCGTGTCTCCTTTGTCTCTGGATGTCTTGTCCCAGCAGGGTGCTTGGCACGCAGGTATGTTCAGCAAACAGAAGGAAGGGCCCAGCCAAAGCCGTTTACAGTCTGTGGCAGTGATCGGGCACCTCTGTGTTGCCAGCGCAGCGTCAGGCACAAGAGGGCTTTGGCACATGCTGTAGATGGTGGAACGAATGGATGGGTGGGCAAGGAAGAAATGAATGAGTCCCTAGACTTGTGCAATGCTTTAGGAAGCGTCTGTCACCAGGTGTCCACAGTGCCCTCTTGCCCCAGTGAAGCAGGACACAGCCTCATGTTCCAGCTTGGTGCTCCGCGACGCCATCCTGTGGTTCTCTTCTCCCCAGCCAGAAGCAGACCACCTGGAAGCCACACTGCCAGCGCTGTCATTCTCTCCTGACTGTGCCAGTGCTGAGAGGGCAACGTGTATTCAGATAGAACCTGTGACGGTCCGGGACTAAGGTTAGCGGCTCTGGCAGTAGGAGAGCCTGAGTTCAAATGTCTGTTCATTTTCCTTGTTTGTGCCATTGCCTTACGTGTGACTTTCTGCAGAGAGGGGATTCAGGCCTTGGTCTTTTCTTTTGTTAAGAAGTCTGAAATAGAAATCCTTAAAAATTTTGCCCTGGGGCAGACAAAATCTAGGTTATTCCATGCATGGGTACCCACACCTAGGGATGTGATGGGGCGCATCGCTGCTGGCCCTCTTGGTTGCATGATCTTGCTCTTGTAGAAGGAGACAGGGCTCCTGGGCCCTGCTCTGTCCTCGTCCCTGTCACCAGACTGGAGGAGGTGTCCCAGCCTTGGCCAGGGGAATACGGGCTCCCAAATCCAGCCCAGCTTGCGCCACCTGCCCCCTCACTGTGCTTCCTGCATGTGGCTCGCCAGGCGCCCATATGCCCTGGAGATTATCGCTGTTGCCGACTGTTGTGATTTTAATCCTTGCTCTGTTTTTCCTTCCTGGAGACCAGGGATCTTCCTGAGGTTCGTCCCTACAGAGCTCCTCCCGTGCACTCGGTGGCCATTTCCTCCCAAGGCCGCTCTGCTCCCCTGGGAGGAGTGAGTCACTGGAACCGGCCTGCTGGGGTGAGGGGCTAGGGGCGGGGGACCAGCTTCTGGGAGGTGGGGGTCCCACTATTGTTTCCTTTGGCCCTTTGCTCCTGGCTCAATAAAGGCAAAGTTCTGTTCTGGCCCGGAGCACGTCTCAGGGATGACCTGGGCCTGGCCGGCCTCTGGTTTTCCCTGCAGTGAAGATGCTTTTCACGGCTTTCTGTTCTAACGGGGGCCACTGTCTTTGGAGGTGGAAGATACTTTCTGCTCATACCCAGCTGGGGCCGGCTGACAACGCCTGATGCCAGGAGAGGGTGTCCAAGGAATCACTGGTGTGTCCTGGAGAGAGCTCATTTCCTGGGATCCTGCCCGAGCCGCTCGATCCCCCACACCCCAGCGTTAGGCCTTCGGACCCCAACCCTTAACTCCCAGAGCCCTGACCTGGGAGCCAGCGGCTGTGGGTTCTAGTCGACACTCTGCCTTTCACAAGCTGGGCAGTCTTTGCAAATCACAAATCCTTGACCCCCAACTTCCTCACCTGTGAAATGAGGATTAAAAAGAAAATGTTTTAAAAACACCACCCTGTCTTGCCAACCGCATGGAGCAGGCCCCTGGTGTGAAGCTGAAATTAGCCCAGGCTGGAGACGTGGCTTAGAAGGGCAGGGCCCTATGCGGATACAAGGCGGTGGCTATTTTTATTTTGAACGTTGGAACCTTGTGTCCCTCTGGGCAGAGCCAGCCAGGGAAGAGACAGCCATTCGGGGGTATACGAGCCTTTGGAGGGGAGGTAATGAAAAGTATTGAAGCCAAGATTAATTGCCTTAAGCAATCATGAGAAAGCACCTTCCCCCTCACTAGATACGTACTAGTAATTAACAAATGTCACCTGCCTTTTTTCCCTTCTGCCATATTATATAACTCTTCAGTTTATGGAAAAAGAGACTACGGTAAAAATGTTTCTTTGTAGGATAAACAGAAAATGTATCACTGAACTGTGGAGTCAGGTGCATCCCCACTGGCTGTGTCACTCTCTGAGTTCTCCACCATGGAATTAGCGTGTTGTCACACAGCCTTTGCTGTGGGCACATTCCTCACTCCTGGGGCATCGTCCCTAGGCCTCTGACCATGTCTCTGGCTCTGAAGGAGATGGTTCTTCAGTGTCCCCTGGACTTCCAATGACTCCAGTGATCCTGTGCTTCATGCATCCTCAGCCCAGTCTCCCTGCCCCATCTATTAGCTGTCGTGACTTCAGAGCTTGAGAAAGGGTGAAAGGAGACATTCATACACGGGTGTGGGGAGGGGCCTGGCAGTCTTACGGGACTTCTTGAACAAGCCCCCGATTCTCCTCCACTCTCCTATATGCCACCCCCAGGGGCATCTGCTGGCCAAGTGTCCCACTCCAGTAGAGAGGAGGATGGCCAGTGACGGCCACTTCCAGCCTGCTGCCTCTCGCTGCCCCTCCTTCGTCCCCCTGGAGCAGGGCTCTGCACCTCCCGGCACGGGCTGACTGTCCCCTCCTGCACCCTGCCTTCTCCCTCTCTTCTGATCTCCTGGACCAAGATGCTCTGTCTCTCCCATCAAGAAGGAAATCCGCCCCCATCACCTCCTCGTCCTGCTCTCATTCCCAGTCACGCTCATCAGAAGAGGCGTCTACACATCCGTTCTGCTCTCCCTCGCCTCCCCCTGCTCCTCAGTCCACTCCGGTGGGTTTCTGACACTGCGCCTGCTTCCTTGCCCCTGCTGAGCAGTGCCCTGCATGTTGCCAGTTTATCAGGCACGATGAAACAACGTCCTCTGCTTTGCCCTCCAAGTCCCCCGCAGCCGGTGGGCACCTTGCCCCTTCGTCAATCCCTGCGTGCTATTGGTGGCAGGGACCCTCCTAGTTGCACTGCCCTGCCCCTCTGGCCACTCCTCACTTGCCTTTGCAGACTCTCCCACCTCCCCATCTGACCGCTGGATGCTGAGGGTCTTCAGGGCTCTGGGTCTCATCCTTGTGTTCCTTTAAATCTTTTTAGTATGGAACATTTTGAACATACACAAAAATAGGAGGACGGGTATAATGAACTCCTATGTACTCATCATCCGTCTTCAACAATTACTAGCTTATGGCCTAAATATTCATCATATTCATCTTCCTCCCGGTTTGTTTTTAAGAAAATTCCACACTGCACATTATTTTATATGCGAATATTTCAGTAAGTTTGTCTAAAAGATAAGGACTTTTAAACACAGAGCCGCGATATCATCAACACACTTAGGGAGTAGTTGACAGTGACCATGAGGTCCTTGGAGTCCCTCTCCTTAGGAATGTCATGTGCTCCCATGGTCTTAAATACCCTCCACAGGCCAAGGACTCCCAGGCTTAAATCTTCTATCCAGGCCTTCCTTCCCACTCCAAAATCCTATTTCTAATTCTCTACTTGACATTTCTGCACGCTGGGCTCAGAGGCGTCTCAGATTTAAGATGCCCAAAACCGAACCCGGGATTTTCACCTCAACCTTGCACCTCCTCTAGCTACCCTGTCTTGGTCGATGGCACCGGCCTGTGCCCAGATGCCCACATCAGAGACCTGGGCATTGTGCTTGGCGTCTCCTTCACCCTCACCCCTCATCCAATCCATTCCCAAGTCCCGTGCATTCCTCCACCAGAGAATACTCACAATACGCTACAGTCCAGTCATTTCTCCTGTATCTCTATGTCCACAGCCACCACCCTCCCTGCCCGCACTGCAGAAGCCTCTTGGTGGTTTGCTCCTCTCACTCGCACCCTTGGTCGACACTCAGTTGTACATACCAGCAAGTCCATGCGGGGTGTGAAAATATCAGAATGCTTTCCTGCCAGTTAGTCAATAACCCCTGCCCCGTGCCACTCCCCAGCCCAGGGCTCTGCTCCTGCCCCAACCACCCGGCCTCCCACTACCCAGAAGGCCCAGCCTGGCTGAGCGAGGGGCCTCTGGGACGCTGCTGTAATTTGGGTGCATTTGCCCAAACACTGAAAGATTCATATAGTTTTCTGATGACCTAAGACTCTAGGTCCCCCTCCCCCAGTGTCTCTCCAACAGACAGAATAATATATTTTTTTAAAAATACGTGACCCTGGGGGAGGGGAGTAATGACTGCAGGGGGACATGAGGAGAAATTTGGGGTGCTGGTAATGTTCTATTCTAGATTTGGGTGGTGGTTACACAAATACGTTCACTTTTGAAGATTCATTGAGTTGGGCACTTAAACCTTGTGCATTTTCTGTCTGTCTGTTATATTTCAACAGAGTTTACTTAAAATGTGTAACAGATTTTCCCTGTGGCTTCTGAACAAGAGGACAGCAGGCCCGTGCTCTGACCATTTCTCCTGCTCACATCCTCTAGAAGGCTCCTCCAGAGGGTGGGTTTCTGTTCATCACCCACAGCTTTGCAGTGGCCCGATCATGCCAGAGCTCACCACCAGGGGCGCTGTGCCAGACTCCAGTCATCCGGTGGCTGGATCAGGTGAGCTGGCCCCTTCTGCCTTGCCCCTCCCTTCAGCCTCCAAAAGATCAACTCCTCCAGGCTATTCAGGCAACTGAATTTTTATTTTTATTTATTTATTTATTTTTTTGAGACAGAGTCTCACTCTGTTGCCCAGGCTAGAGTGAGTGCCGTGGCGTCAGCCTAGCTCACAGCAACCTCAAACTCCTGAGCTCAAGCGATCCTCCTGTCTCAGCCTCCCGAGTAGCTGAGACTACAGGCATGCGCCACCATGCCAGGCTAATTTTTTCTATATATATTTTTAGCTGTCCATATAATTTCTTTCTATTTTTAGTAGAGGTGGGGTCTCGCTCTTGCTCAGGCTGGTCTCGAACTCCTGAGCTCAAATGATCCGCCCACTTCGGCCTCCCAGAGTGCTAGGATTACAGGCGTGAGCCACCGCGCCCGGCCTTTTTTTTTTTTTTTTTAACTCAGGGCTTAGGAGCATTTCAGGAATTATGGAGAGCCGGGACAAAGATTCAACTTCCAGCTATGTTGCATTTTCCCTGGAATCTCACTAGGGGAGATACCTAAAGACACAGGCCAACCAAATAAAGCCATGGAGAGATGCTCAACCTTACTGCTAATTAGGGAAAATGCAAATGAAATTCCCAGCAACATACCATTTCATACACATCAGCTTGGCACAAAGTTTTTAAAAGTCTGATAATACCAAGTGTAGGCAAGGATATGAGAGTTCAAGTTTATACAGGCAGGAGTGTAATTGGTAGAACCATTTTGGGGAGAAGTTTGGCAACAGCCAGAAAAGTTGAAGATGCTCCTGCCCCATGGCTCAGGCATCCCACTTCTAGGTCTGTACTGTAGAGGCACAAGGATCCTCTTGTAAGGTCATTTGTGACATTAAAAAAAAAAAAAATGGAAACAACCAGAAAATACATTGAAAAGCTGTGCTCTATCCATATAGCAGTTAAAATTAATGAACTACAGCCACATGTGTCAGTATGGATACATCTCAAAGGCATAACGTTGAGTGGAAAAAACAAGGAGCAGAAGGAATGTCTAGTATGAAGCCATTTGTATAAAGTTTTAAAATATGCAAATGAGTACTATAAAATGTGTATGGATACATAAATATGTATTAAAACTATAAAAATCTGCACAGGAATGATAGACACGGAATTCATGCGAGTGTTTTTTTCTGCGGAGGAGGAGAACGATGGCAGGTCTGATACGCAGGAGGCTTCAACTCTTTCTGTTGTTTTGTTTCTTAAAAGTGAAAATCGGAAGCAAATACAGCTTAGTGGTAAATTTTATAAAGCTGGGTTGTAGGTAGATTTTTATTTTCTATATTCATCTATATGTTTGATATGTTTTCCCACAAAAGCAATGAATTAATGAAAAAAGCTACTCAGGCCTCCCCAAGGCAGCGGGGTCGGGGGATGGGGGATGGGGGGCATGCAGGATTCCTCCCCTTCCAAAAGCTCACCTGCCCCGGGTTCGAGTCTTTGCTTGCCAGCAAAGCGAGCGCCATTTAAAGCAAATTTGCTGTCGGTGGCAACAGACCCTAATTCAGGGCAGGAAAGAAGCCAAAGCCTCCTCCAGCTGGCGTGGACCAGCTGAGAGGCCCTGCCTCTGTGAAAACTCTTTCTGGGGTTTGTCTTTTTACATTTTTTACATCAAGCATTTCGAGGAAACCTAGATGACCCAGCCACACGAGCTTTCTGCTGAACTCCCGCACGGCCATGAGCCCCTCACACCTCCACACCTGCCTCTTGGAGGTGTTACAACCTCATCTCAGGCGCCCCCAGATCCTGGAGATGCCACACAACCTCTTCCATCCTGTCTGCTCTCCGTGACCCTCCAGGCCATGCTGGGATGGCAGGGATGGGGATTGGGTCCTCCCAAAATTCATGTGTTGAGGTCCTAACCCTCGGTACCGCAGAGTGTGACCTTATTTGGAAATGGGATCATCGCAGATGGAGTTAGGTTAAGATGAAGTCACTAAGGTGGGTTCTAGGCCAATGAGACTGGTGTCCTTATAAAAAAGAAAGAATTTGGAAACACGCACACACACACACACACACACACACACAGAAGATGAAGGCAAAGATCGGGGTGATGCTTCTATGAGCCAGAGAGCGCCAAGGATTAGCAGCAAACCTCCAGCAGCCAGGAGAGAGGCACGGAACAGATTCTCCCTCACAGCCCTAGAAGGCTCCTAACCTGCCAGCACCCTGATCTTGGACTTCCAGCCTCCAGAACGATGAGAAAATACATTTCTGTAGTTTGAGCCTCCCCAGTTTGTGGTATCTTGTTAATGGCAGCCCTAGGCAATACAGGGACTGAATGACCACTTTACGATGGAGGACCTGAGGACCGGGGACCCCTGAGAGCCCTGGCTTGTTCAAAGTCACACAGCCACTAAGACCATGAGCCAACACCTGACTTTTCTGACAGTGTCCCGGGATGGTTTGGAAACTTTATATGAGGGAGTCGGTGATCATTAGGGCCTGGGAATAAAAACAGACTGCAGTTTATGCCTCTATTAAGTGTGATATATCAGAACCACTTTCTGGGTGGTCTGTTCCTGAGCTTGATCTAGGTGCTGTTTGGGGAAAAGAGTACTTTCACTTATCACCTGGCGATCATACAAGCCAGACTCCCGTGATGGGGCCGTCATAAAGACTGCAGCCTTCCAACAGGCTGTCAGCGTGCTGGGTAATTATAACAAGTCGGGCATGTCTGCCTGCTTAATTTATGGTACCTATGGCATTTTGGCATGTCCGTGGCCTTCTGATCCTGGCGTCCTTTTTGCCTTATACGCTTGGGTGTGGACCATTCTAAACGCCTTTCTTTGGGAGCCATCCCTCTCCTCCCTGCGACGGTGCCAAGCCGGCTCCCACACTGTGTCAGAGCCGTGGGCTGGTGCTGAGCTGCGCGGCGGGGAGCGTGTGGAGGTGGGCAGGACAGGCCACCCGCCAGGAGACCCGTGACGCAGCCTGTCTCCATCTCTCCATCCATCGCTGCTGCGTGGGCCTTGGCCAAGCCACTGCCCCTTCTGGGCCCCAGTTTTCTTACTAGCCAAGAGAGGAGATTGCAGGGAAGATAAGCTCTTTCCAACCTGGGAGGAGGTGGAGACCAGCAAAGACGATAAAAGATGCCAAGAGTGGGGCTGGCTCACCAGCTATTTTTGATGTTTTAAAAATCCCATCTAAGTGCTGGATTTTTCTCCAGCATGAGCCAGAACAGGACACCTAATGTCAAGTATCTGTCAATGCAGCTCCTGTTCTGTTCGCTAGACCCTCTCTCTGACCAGCAGAGATGTATCTTAGGTGAGAATACAGGAAACATGAATTAATTCTTCATTTGTACTATTTAATTAGCAACACTTAAAACGGAAGTCTATTGGGATAGTACTTATTAAGCGGTGTCTTTGGTTTGGAAAAGGTAGAACCACCGGGCCAGGGGCCCCAGATTACCTCCTGTCCTGGGAGCCTATGATCCCAGCCCTACCCTGGGGTGGTGCCCCCCGTCTCGGTGGTCCAGGTGGATGGTAACCTCAGCATCTGTGACCTTTCTCAAGGTTGTCAATGGCTATGCTCTATTCACTTCCCTTCCTCCCCTGGTTATGTCACATCCTCCCTCTTCAGATTAGAATTCAGTCCCCTGATATGAGAGGGTTTCCATCTCCAATGTGCTGGTAGTTGCTAAGACCATCCTTGGCAATTTTTGTACCTCCACGTTGAGAATGGCTTTTGCCGATGTCTTTGTGTTGAATGTGGCGGACCTTCCCTTTAAGATATGAAAGTCCTTGAGCATCGGAACAGAGTTTGAACAGCCACAACTGGATTTGGGGCCATGGATCCTTCTAGCCTGTGCCCAGGACCTGTGCTTCTGGCGTTGTAGCATTAGGGTTAATGAGGAAGAGGCTCAGAGAGTGGACTGATGATAGCACAGCTGGTGAGGGGCAGAGCTGGAAAGCCAACCCGGGTGTGACTGACTCCTCACACAGTGCTCTCCCTCCATAGCAATGCCCACCTGGCTCAAGGGGCCTGTAAGAGATGGACTCACAGGGCAGGACAGCCCTTAAGGGGCCTAATAACAAAATGCAGCATGGGTGGGTAAGAGATGTGCTTTCCCCAGCTCGGAAGGAACAGTATCCAGAGGAGTTGTGGGATCAAGGCTGACTTCCGAGGCAGACAGAGGGGTCTGTTGGAGGTCTGGGGTTGAACTGACTTCCGTGGTCCCCCTAAGGAGATTCGTGGAGGCACGCAGGTGCAGCATGGAGAATCGTGAAGTCACAGGGATTGCTATTGTCTAAACACTCCTCCCTTCTTCTCTAGTAATAGAATTCTTTTCTTCCTTCCTTTCTTTCTTTTTTATTTCTCTTTTCTTTTTTTGTTTTTAAAGCTATACACTTGGCTGCCCAACATAAAGCCTACATTTCCTGGTCTCCCTGGCTGTGTGACTGCATTCTGTCCTATGGGGATGGAAGCCAAAGGGAGGAAATGTTCATAAAGAGAAGGTAAAGAGAAGGGATGTTCCTTTGTCTTCTTCTTTTCTTTTTGCTGCTCTCTGAAAAGCAGATGTGATGCCTGGTGCTGGAGCAGCAATCCTGGGCCTTGAAATAACCTTGTGAGCCAGACCTGATGGAACCACCCCAAGATAGAAGGTGCCTTTTTACAACAATACAGAGTATTGTACCAGCCCTGGTCCACACAACTCTGGACTTTTCTGTGAGATAGAAATAAGTTTCTATTTTGTGCACTGTTCCTTTGGGATTTCTGCCCCCTAATTCTAAATTACAGAGAAGCTTTTATTCCTTTTTTTCAGTTTTCTTGCAATTCTTCAGATTACCTTTTGGTGCTGATCTGTCCGGAACACCTCTCTAACACTTGCTCAATCTCCCTTGTTTCAGCGGAGAACGAGCAGAGCTTATTCAAGGCTCACCAACTTTGGCAGGCAACAGCATCTAACTATAATTTATTGACATTGTTTTGTTTCTATGGTATTTATTTTTAGGTTACCATTTACTTAAAGCAAATGATACTGCTTTTCCATGTACAATAGCAACATGAGGTCACTTTCCTTTTGAAATAATTTACTTAAGCAAAAACAATTAAGTTGATTTAAAAGATATTAAGTGCCTAAGAGTACAGGTTATGTCAGCCATGGCAAGAATCAAGGAGGTGGCTGGAGCATGACTAAAGGTTGGAAAACAAGGCTATAGATTGTGCTCCTTCAGAAAGAAATATCTAAATATTTCTTCCTCTGGTATTTTACGGTTTTTGTTTTTTTTTATGATTCAAAGTATTCGTGGCCAGGAGCTGAAAGCAGCAACTCAACCAACAGGCCTCACGAAAGTGGATCCTGCCAGCAACCAAGGGAGTGAGCTCGGAAGTGCAGCCTTCCCCCCCCCACACTTCGGGACGGGGGGGAAACTGCAGCCAACACCTTGGTGACCACCCACGAAAGACCCTGACACAGAGGACCCAGCCAAGCCTGCCCACAGCCCCGAAATACTAGGTTAGGAAAGAGGCTGTGAGAAAATAAATGTCCCAAGCCACTAAGTTATGGGGTAATTTGTTATGCGGCAATATGTAACTAACACCTCGGGAATCTGTGGCTTGGGAGGGGCCTGGCGGGGGTAGCTCGTCTCTGTCCCACTTGCCATCAGCTGGGTTGGCCGTGGAGACTGCACTGGGTACTAAAGCCCCGTGAAGGCTCTTGTACCCCCTCACTCTCATGTCTGGCAGGTGACGTTGGCTGAGGGATGAGACCTGAGCTGGGACGTTGGCTGGAACACACAGCCATGGCCTTTCCATGAGGAAAGCCTGGGCTTCCTCATAGTAAGGAGGCTGGGTCCCAAGCGCAAGAGGGGAGAGGGGGAGGGACGGGAGAGGGAGAGTTGCGGTGAGAGAGAGAGAGAGAGAGAGAATCAGATAGAAGCTTTAGCACCCTCTCTAACCCAGCATCAGCACCCAAACGGTGTCACTCCCACTAGATTGTACTCATTAGAAGAAAGACCCCAAAGGGCTAGACAATGTTCCATTGTATAGATATACTACATTTTGTTTACCCATTTATCAGCTGATAGACATTTGGGTTGCTTCTATTTTTGTCTCTTATGAATAATGTTGATATGAACATTTATGTATAGGCTTTTATGTGGGCATATATTTTCATTTCTCTTGGATATACTTAGGAGTGGAATTGCAGGGTCCTATGGCAACTCTATGTTTAACATTTTGATGAACTGACAAATTGTTTTCCAAAGTGGCTGCACCATTTTGCATTCTCATCAACATAGATGAAGCTTCCAATTTCTCTACAACTTTACCACCGGCCCTTTTTTTATAATAGTCATCTCAGTGGGTGTGAAGTGGTATCTCACTGTGGTTTGGATTTCTATTTCCCTAAAGGCTAATGATGTTGGGCATCTTTTCATGTGCTTACTGGCCATTTATATTAATAAATCTTTGAAGAAATGTCTATTCATGGGAGACCGCCCAGGCATAACAGGTGCTGAAGGCTTTAAAAAAAAGAACTATCTATTTCAGATTCTTCACCCATTTTTAAATTGGGTTATTTGTCTTTTTATTATTGAGTTGTAAGAATTCTTTATATATTCGAGATACAAGTCTCTTATCATATATAACTGTGGTCATCAACCCCCAGGCCATGGACTGGTATCGGCTGGTGGCTTGTTAGGAACCTGGCTGCACCGCAGGAGGTGAGTGGTGGCGAGTGAGCGAAGCTTCACCTGTATTTACAGCTGCTCCCCATCGCTCACATCACTACCTGAGCTCCACCTCCTCTCAAATCAGCGGCGGCATTAGATTCTCGTAGGAGCACGAAACCGCCTATAAACTGCGCATGCGAGGGGTCCAGGTTTCGCGCTCGTTGTGAGAATCTAGTGCCTGATGATCTGAGCTGGAGCTGGGGTAGTGATGCTAGCGCTGGGGAGTGGCTGCAAATACAGATTATCATTAGCAGAGAGGTTTGACTGCACAGAGACCATAATAAATCAATTGGTGGCAGACTCATCAAAACCCTATCTGTGAGTGACAAGTGACAATTAAGCTGCATCTGGTGGTGGGCTTTAAGTCAGAATCCGACACTTATTTTAGTCTGTGCGTGGCCGGCCCATTATTTTATTTACCACTTCCATCCATGCCTTTCCCCCCGCACTGTGCACTTGTCTCAGTCACAGTTTTGGTAAGCCACGAGCTAACCCTAGCAAAAATGAGTAAAAAACAAACGTTGCTGGAGAGCTTCTTTGAAAAGCGGGAAAGACCCAATGATGAGATAGCAGAAGACCCTAAGACTGCCAACAAAATGAAAGCTGCATTTAAAAGAAAATAACAAGAGTCTGACTTAAATTACTGGTTCATTGCAACAGGTGATTCACATTCTCCAAGCCCACTTTGCTTAATATGTGGCAACCGGCTATCCAACACCATGAAACCTTCAAAGCTGCTTCCCCACATGGAGACCAAGCACCCTCTATTAAAAGACAAGCCTTTGGAGTTTTTCAAAAGAAAAAAACGTGAAAATGAAGAACAGAAGCAATTATTGAGGGCCACCGCTTCATCAAATGTGTCTGCACTGAGAGCACGATTCCTAGTAGCTAACCACATGGCTAAAGCTAAGAAGCCCTTTACTATTGGTGAAGAGTTGGTCCTACCTGCTGCTAAGGATACTTGCCGTGAGCTTTTAGGAGATGTTGCAGTTCAAAAGGGGGCACATGTTCCTCTTTTGGCTAGCACCATAACTACATGAACTGATGAAATAGCACAGGATACTGAGGCACAATTGTTAGAGAGGATTAACGAGTCACCGTGGTACGCAATCCAGGTTGACGAGTCTGCCAATGTTGACAACAAGGCAACAATGCTTGTTTTTGTGTGACATATTTTTCAGGAGGATGTGCACGAGGATATGTTATGTGCACTTTTGTTGCCAACCAACACCACAACTGCAGAACAATCCAAGTCTTTGAATGATTGCATATCAGGAAAACTGAACTGGTCATTTTGTGTTGGTATATGAACAGATGGAGTGGCTGCCATGACTGGATGGCTTTCTGGTTTCACTACTTGGGTCAAGGAGTTCACTTCTGAATGTGAGTCTATGCACTGTGTCATCCAAAGAGAAATGCTGGCTAGCCAAAAAATGTCACTAACTAAACATTATTTAGTTCAAATAACGCTGTGCAGGATGTGATTAAAATTATCAACCACATTAAAGTACATGCCCTTAACTCACGTCTGTTCGCGCAGCTCTGAGTGGAGATGGACGCAGAGCACATCTATTTAATCACACATGTATTTAATCATTAATTCCCTGGGCAAGGCACCATCCCTACTGTACCTCCATTCCCTCTGAACAATGAGGGGTTGGACTATCTCTCCAAGGGCCCATGTTGGACACCAGTCGGATTGTCATCTGCTCAGAATTACTTCTCCTCAACTCCATCCACAGGTTGTGTTAGGAACTGTTATCTCATCTCCATCTCAGCTGACACTTTATAGACCCAGGGGTCAGCACCTTGACCCAGGTTGGATCCAACTGTCCCTTCCCTAGACCTTGAGACAGGGACCAAGAGAGAAGTCTGTCTTGCTCCCATCTTTCCCACAGGGCCTGGAGAAGGCAGTCTGCAGAAAGAGGAGGTCAGAAGGAACTGGGCAGCCTACAGTGTGGACCACATAGGGAGGTGGATCCTGATTCCAGCATTTTCTGAGGCCCAGCCCATCCCTGCTCTTAGTGCCTTACAAACAATTTCCACTCATGCTGACCCTGGTTCGAGTTGGGGTTTGGTTCCTCACAGTGCAAATATGAGCCTTCATGGCTCTAGTATTTGCAGATCTGAACATTTGTGATAAATATTTAAAACAAGACCAAGCTCCTACCTTTATCAGCCACATTAACCAAGTTCAGAGCTAGAGACCAAGAGGGGCTGGAGCCCCATCGGCCTTTGCCTTGGCAGAGCCCACCTTGGCAGGTAATCGATGAAGGAGGGAGACAGCTCGGGAGGGGATTGGGAACAGAGATCTAACTCCAAGAAGCTCTATGCCAGTACAAATGAGGGCGGGACCCTGTTTTCCTTTTCCCTGCTGTGTCTGTCACGCCTCAAACAGGGCCTGGCACACGGGAAATGAGAGTGGTACATTCACGGACTGAATGTGCTGTGGGAGTGCTCACGTCTCCAGCGGACCCCAAAACATGCTCGTGAGGGGTGTTGGTGGCTGGGGGAGGGGCAGCATGGAAGACGTGGACAGCAAGGAAGCCAAGGCTCCGTGGTGGGAGGACGCCCCAGGGTGCTGGGGGTGTGGAAACGGTCTGCGCCCTGGGCTGTTGCTCATGGCTGTGGCCTTCATGTCATTGCACAGGTGATCTCACCTACCGTCCTTCGAAAACCCGTTTCCACAAGCCTCCTCCCTCTGCCATGCCTTTGCTGACCACCCCCACGGGAAGGGCTCCTTCCCTCGGCCCTGCTCACCGCATTTCTTGGCATAGTGTCTGGCTTGCCTGCGGGGCTGGGAGCTCTAGAAGGACAGGGACAGGGTCTTTGTCATCAGCACCCTCCACCCCCACGGCCTGACTCAGTAGCACTCAGGGCACACGGTCACACTGGTCGATGAACTGATACCTGGGCCGTTCTGGCTGACATAGAAGGTGCCAGGCAGAGAGGAGGGTAGGTGACCGGGACGTCTGTTTCTCTGGTTCTGGCTCATTTCTGTCATTCCGTAATTCTCCCAGCACTCAGTTTTTGCTCTCATTATTTCTCCTCCTGGACCCTTAGTCAGTTTACAATCTTGTTTGGGATAATCTAGCCACCCTAGGAGGTGACGTGTGTGCGGGAAACAATGCCTTGCGACCTGTTCTCCTAAGTGCATGGGCTCCCTGAGACTGCCCGAGCGGCCCACAGGGCCAGAGAAGGGGCATTCCCTCCTGTGTCCTCAGCCCTGCCTCCCTCCTCCTCCCTCCCTCTCCCACACCCCCCATCCCTAACCCTGCCATAGTGGGGCCACGATTCCTCTTGGGAAAAGGAGCATTTGTTACTGACTTAATTCCAGGCTTGGTGCTCCTAGACAATCAGGCAGACCATAATCCCCCAAACCACACAGTCCCTGCCTTCCAACAGGATAACCTTTGCTTTCTTCCAGGTCCCTTTGGTAAAGCAGCGTACCCATTTGCTGGGATAGACACAGGCGAGGTCTGACCACTGCGGGTGGAGGTGCTGGGCCTCATTTAGCATGTAGACAGTGAGAGGGGTGGCCGAGGTCGGGCAGGCTTCCTGGCTGAGTCACAGGGCATCCTTGGGTGTGTTTGGGGTTCCCAGGGTGCTCCGAAGCTGCATGACAATATTAAGAGTACGTGCTGGGGCATTTTTCGGGGCAGAGGTCAATAGTTTCCAACAGTTTCTCAGAGGGGTCTGTGACCTCCAAAACGTTAAGGAGGCTGGCCTGGATTGTCTAGTGAGGTCCGTTCTGCTTCAGGCTTTTGCACTTCGGAGATGCTGCGTCCTGCCGGAGCCACCGGCGTGGAGATCCGGGCGGTGGCTGATTCCTTGGAGCCACCTGGTGGTGCTGGGGTGCATAGCAGCCTGTGGGCAACAGGAGAGCGGGCCCATTGCTGTCGGGGCAAGTCCTAGGAAAGAGTCCGGAAGGAGGTTTTGGAATATGGGTGAACTGCCCTCTCTCCCAAGTGGGTGAGAATAGTCCTGGTCCGAATCTGGAAGGGAAGGCCTGGCTGGTCGGAATCCCTGTCTCTGCTCCCTCTGCACTTGGGAGGAGCCAAGTGACCTTGGGTCTGGTCTGGGTAGAGGATGTGGCAGGTGTGGCCTTGGGTGGGGAGGGAGGACTTTCTGGCTTAAGTGGGGATGGGAGAGCTAAGAAAGGCTGGCCAGACTTGAGGACAGAGAGCTTTGTATATCTCAGAAAGCTTCCCTTGAATCAACTCCTTCACCCCACTACCGTCCTGAAAGGCAGGTCTTGTTTACGCCAAATTCACACAGTAGGACATTGAGGCCCAGAGAGGTGATGTGACTTGCCTAAGACCACACAGCTATACACACTGGAGCCTGGCTTCCCGCTGGTAGCCCCACTGCTGATAAGCAGCCCACCTTCCCCAGCATCCCTGCCTCCTCTCCTGGCACCTCAGCTTGATCCGCATGCTTCCGTGGGTGGAGTTCAGGGTGCAATGGTGGGAGTCATGGGTTCTAGTTCTTTCCATTCCCCTTGTTGTGCAGTGGGCCCATAGGACCAGACCGGCTGCCAAGGGCCTGGGGCTTAGCAGAGCAGGAACCAGAGGCCACCCCCTTAGCAGGGCTGCCTTAGGACAACCCAAAGGAAGGCCCCAGGTCCCACAGCAGAGGGTGAAACAATGGGGCTCACCACCCCAGTGGATGTTGGAGGCTGAATGTATAATAGAAGCCAAGAAATGTGTGAGCATTGGGTGGCAGATCCATGAAATGTTGCTGGATGTAAGTCAGGGAGGCTGGGAGGATGGTGTCACAGAGCTCTTTGTCTTCGCAGCTTCGATGGACACTGGCAAGCCTCCCCAGTGGCCAACTCTGAGTTTGGGAGCCTCCCCCATCTGCCTCCCTTGCACGCGGAGCTCATACGCTCACTGCGTTTGACACTGTCTATGGCGTTCGCCCACTGGCTCCTCTGTAGCCCTCGTAGGCTCTGAGCATTTGTCACATTTCACTTTGGGGACCCAAGCAGTCAGTCCACAGCCTGGCACATGATAGGTGTTTATAAAAAAATGTGTTGAACGAGAAAGTGACCTCATCACTTTCCTGGTTAGAGACAGCATTTCTTACCTGGACAAGAATTCTGGGATGGCCAGAGGTGGGCAGACATCCGCCAGATTCACTGGAAAAACAAAAGTGAACAAGGATCCCTTGGTCCTGCCTCGAGTCCCAGCATGGGTGGCCTCTTGATGACAATGGTCACTGGCAGTTCTGTGTCTTTGTTGAGCTGCCTCAGTGGAGACTGGACCTTGTAAGATGCTCTGAGTTGGTGTTTGTGAAGTTCATGGCATTCTCTTCTCATGGTTCCATTCATTGTACTTTTCCTTTGGGTCAAGAAAACAGTAAACTATCAGGCTTTTGGTAAATATTAAATAATTATTAAATTTTAAATACATTTAAATAAATATATACACTCACATAAACAAGATATAAAGAATAAAAATAAAATGAATATTCATCTGCTGTATATCAAGTTTAAGAAATTGTTTTATATATTGCTTTTTGTTATTATTTAGTTGAAAATATTAACAAATTTCTATTGTAAGAACATTGAAGACTCCTGTGTGTCCCTTCCAAATTCCTTTCCCATCTCCAGAGGTTACCATTATCCTAAATTTTATTTATTTATTTTTTTTGAGACAGAGTCTTGCTCTGTTGCCTGGGCTAGAGTGCCGTGGCATCAGCCTAGCTCACAGCAACCTCAAACTCCTGGGCTTAAGCGATCCTCCTGCCTCAGCCTCCTGAGTAGCTGGGACTACAGGCATGCGCCACCATGCCTGGCTAATTTTTTTTTCTATATATATTTTTCGCTGTCCAGATAATTTCTTTCTATTTTTAGTAGATACAGGGTCTCGCTCTTGCTCAGGCTGGTCTCAAACTCCTGACCTCGAGCGATCCTCCCGCCTTGGCCTCCCTGAGTGCTAGGATTACAGGTGTGAGCCACTGCACCTGGCCTGAATTGTGCTTTTGATGTCGTATCTAAGAACTCATCTCCTAGCCCCAGCCCCTGAAGATTTTCTCCAATGTTTTCTTATAAAAGTTTTATAGTTTACATTTAGATCCATGATCCCTTTTTTTTTTTTTTTTTTTTTTTGGTAGAGAGAGGGTCTTGATTTTGCTGAGGCTGGCCTCGAACTCCTGAACTCAAGCAATCCTCTTGCTGTTAGCCTCCCAAAGCACTAGGATTACAGGTGTGAGCCACCAAGCCTGGCTGATCTACAGGTGAGGCCTAAGGAGGTTTATCGACTTGCTCATGGTCACAGAGCCTACGTGTTTTGCAGGGCCCTACTCGGTTCTTACCTCCTCCATTACCCTCTCCATCATAATTCCAGTTCACAGCTGGGTTGACCTTTTCCTCAATTCTTATAAGACTGACCCTGAACTAATCATTTTATCATTTTAGTTATAGTTACATCCATTAAAAAATAATTTTCTCTCTGCCACACACTGTGCTAAGTGTTTTAATACTTCAATGTAGTTCTTCACAGCATCCCTTTAAGAGAGCTACTTTTATTATTCCTGTGTTGCAAAAGAAGAATCTGAGACTTACAGGGGTTAAATAACATGTCCAGGATAGCAAGCCAGTGAGTGCCGGAGCCAGGGTTTGAACCCTGAGTGGTCTGACTCAGAAGCTTGTGCCCTTGGCATCACACTGTGCTGCTCCTATTGCACTGTGTGAGACTCAGTTCCTCACTGGGACACGAGTGCTTTCAGGTGCAGGGAGAACATCTTAGGGTTCTGTTTGTTTGTTTGTCTTTGTGATTTTCTGCCTACCCCCTGGCCTGGAATAATGCCCTGAATGGTTGATATTCAAATAAAGACTTGTTGCCGCACTGAAATTTCACTGGTGCCACTGTCATACTGCAAGATGACACTAGGTGGTGCTACATTCCAGGGAGTGGACAGGGACTAGCGTTCAGCTGCTAAGAGGCAGGGCTCGGGCAGATCCGGACAGTGGGAGGGGAGCGTGGTCTATTCAGAGGTGGGAGGGCTGGAGCCAGTGGAGGAGGGGGACTCTACACTTCCCGAGAGGAGAAGGAGGGGAGAGAGAATCCACTAGCTTAGCTGGTGCCTAATACTGTGTCCAGGAAGCATGGCAGTCAGATAAATGGGTTGGCCAGACAACAGAGAGGCCAGAGTGTGGGTTTTCAACCTGCAGAAGAGGGATGGAAACAAGTCAGGGCCACAGGCCATCAGAAAAGCAGCCTGTAGGGCTCTTAGTAGAAAAGGCCTGGCCTTCCTCCCTGCCCAGGGCCACACGATGCAAATGGCTAAATCAATTTTAATTCTAGTCCCGTCCAGATGTGTGGCTTCCCATCTTCCAACTGGGCCTTCAGGCCACTGTTGAGTTTTGGGTGCCCAGGGGAGAAGTGTGTAGTGACTGATTCCAGACTCCAGCCATCTGCCCCCTGCTGCACTTCTATCCTGTCTTCCACACTCCTCTCTGGCCAGGCCACATTTTGGTGGAGACACAAGGTTAGTGCTGTGTGCAGGACTGGAAGGCAAGTACTGGCAGGGCTCAGATATGGGTGGGTCCTTGTAGGCTGCCTGGTCAAGGAGGGCTTCCTGGAGGAGGAGGTCCCAGTGGACAGGTGGGGTCTGATTCCATGGCTTTGAGTACAAGGTCTTGGTGCTTGGTGATGGTTTAGCTTAGCAGGAAGAGCAGAGGACATCAGGAGACCTGAGCATGGGCCACAGACTAGCTGTGGGCAGTGGCTGCCTCTCAGCCTCAGTTTCCTCTTCTGTAGAGTGACTGTATTTATTGTCCACACAAGGATGATCTTGTGAGTGAAAGGGATTGTTACTAACAATGGCCCGGGGTCAACAGGCAGAAATTGGGCAGCTCTCTGGGCAAACCAGAACATAAGGTCACCCAACTTCTATGTAAAATGAGTTGCTTTCTAAGGACTATCTAATCCTGAGGTCCTCTGATTTTTGACTATAAGGAAAGGACACAGCAGGGACACAGAAATGAGGCCAGAATGTCCTGGTTTTGTCACATTCTGGGATGCATACAAGATTTGGGTAGAGCTCACTCATTAATCCATGGGTCCAGTCAACCCAATCCATGAGTCATACAGATCCAATAAATCTGTAGGAAGCACCTGGGTCCCGGGCTCTGGAGAGTTACACAGACACGATCCTGTCCCCAGGGGGAGGCCAGGCTCCCTTCTACCTGGCCCAGGGCTCTCTCGTGCTGTGGTTGGACCCTTCTCTCATTTCCTACTGGCTCTGCCCTTGAGGAGCCCTTGGTCCTATCCACACTGTTCTCCTTGGGTCCCTTGTGCATGGACTGTGCGTCCCCCTATGAGGATTTCTAGGAAAGGATGGGGTTAGCCCCCTGTTCTGTCTGGCTCTGCCTTGCCCACCCCTCCTCATACCACCCCAGCCTGAGCATCCTAACCACCTCATGACAAATTATCCCACAGCTAAGTTAAATTGGCTTCTGCATCAAATATCGTGGATTATAGGGAGACGCAAATACATAGCTCATTAACTCGACTCCCAGCCCCTCGCCCGGGCCTCGTCCTTCCTCTCCCCCGACCCCACTTATCTCTGGGGAAGGCGCTTGGCCAGAGGACGGTCGCCTTTTCTCTCTGGGGTCCCCTGGGGGAGGGAGCAACTTGAGGGCGGGTGACAGCGGTTTGGACATTCAGGGAGGCAGGACCCGGGGAGGACTCTGCAGTCCTCGCACTGCGCGGGACCCACCAGGAGAGGGCGCCGCGGCGCAGCGAGGGCCGGCCGCGGGCCTCCCGGGGATGGAGCCGAAGGCCGGGAGAGGGGAGAGAGCTCCTCCCGCGGCCGGTCCGCTGCAGAAGGAGGGCTGCCGGCTCCCCGGAGACCCTTTCTGGAGCAGCGAAGGGGAGACAGCCCCCTCTGAGAGCCAGGGTCGCCCGCGGCCCCCCGCAGCCTCGCTCGGCAGCAGTGCTTTGGTGCAGAAGGACAGGGGGCGACCTTGCCCTGACCCGGCGACAGGGCTTCTGGTTTCAGCCAACGTGCACGGTTGGCGTCTCCCAAGGGCCGCAGGGCAGGGAAGGAGATTCAGGTGGCCCTGGTGAAAGACCCAAGAAAGGGCACTGATTGGCTGAGAAGGTAGTGTCCTTCTCCCGCATTCAAGGGCCCACCTGTGGCCCAAGGTAGGGGCCAGCCTGGAGGAGCCGCCCTTTCAGAGGGTCATGAAGAATTCATCCGGCTTTTGTGTCCGCCTGCCCGTGAACTCGGAGCAGAGACAATGCCGGGGCTGGGGGCCTTTGTCTCCCTCCGCACAGAGGCAGTGTCAAATGTTGGCCACATGTGGGTGGGGAGCCCTCCTCTCTTGGGAGAGGGGCAGTCCTGTAACTTGACGAGGGGCACCAAATTCAGAGTTAATTAGTTGGAAATTAAATTTTCCATTTGGCTGGTCCGGAAACAAGTTGGGGTGGGGCCCTAAAGTCAGGCGAGACCATTGATTGGGGAGAGGGATGGTGTATACTGTGTGCGTCTGGGTGAACCTCACATTGTGGAGAAAACAGGGTGTGTCCCCAACAGGTACTCATGGTCAGAAAATCATCAGGCAACCAAAAAACCCAACAATACACAGGTGACTTCACCTTGCATGCTTTCACAGTAAGGAAGCAAGCCAGCAGAGGGCGCTTGCAGAAGCCACCAAGAAGGTCTGTCAGTCCACAAAGAGTTTGGGTACCTGCCATGTGCCTGACACCGTGTCGTGTCCGTCTGCGATGCATGTGCTGCCTGAAATTCCACCATTAGAAATTCATTTCTTTGTGACTTGACAACTGTTTCATTAATTGAGCATTTGGTGAACTCACACTATGTGGCAGGAACAATTTCAGATGTGGGGCTACATCAGTGAACAAAAGGCAAAATGCTTGCTTTTATGGAGCCTCCAGTCCAGCAGGGGAGACAAAAATAAAGAAAAAAATATAAAAATGATGTCAGGTGAAGAAAAACAAAGATGAGTCAGAATGTGGGGCCTGATGGGATGCTCTTTTAGGACTGGCAGTCAGGATAGGTCTCTCCTGAGGGACATTTGGGGAGTGATCTACAGGCTGTGGCAGAGGGGAGGACATTGGTCCTAGGTGGGACTGTGCTTGGTGTCTGTGAACAGGAGTGGGCCAAGGTGGCCAGAGCACAGTGAGTGGGGGGGGGGGGGGGGAAACAGTATAGGATGTGACCGGGTCTGGGCCTGGAGGCCATTGGAAGGTCTTTGACTTTAACTCTGAGTGAGATGGGCCACAGGGGTTTTGATCAGGGAGTGACATGATTTGACTCTTGCTTCATGGGGTCACTCTGGCTGAGACGTGAGGGAGAGGCTAGAAGCGGAGTCACGAGGCAAGGTTGAGGGGGAGGCAGGGAGGCCAGCCAGAAGCTACTGCAATGGTCCGGATGTGAAATGGCACCCCCAGTCCCCCTTGGAAATGCCACTGCCTCTCTGTGTGGTGGTGGGGCTGGTCCCCCATCTTAGGCCCTACTCATGGAGACACCTGCCACCTGGCTGTGCCAAAGCCTGCCCTGAATTGAGACGGTGAGGTCCCCCTTGGGGAGAAGCATCCAGCCTGCCTAGGAGTCCAGAGCCCTGGTTTCTTCTCCCAGCTCTGACTCACTCAGCATTTCCAGCATTTGCTTCACGCCGGTGTGCCTCAGTTTCCTCACTGTGAAGTTAGTGAGTACACCAACCAGACGGCCTGCTCTGGGCCAGGCGTGGGGGGTACAGAGATGAGTAGGCTCTGCAGGTGCTGTGGGTCCTGTAGGAGGGAGGCAGGGAAAGGGAAGAGTGGGACACCCCAGGTGGCAAGGACCCAGAGTGTTATTAGCATTTAGAAAGTGCGCAGGTGGCTGTGGGAAGGATTCTGTGCCCCGATTCTGCCTGGAGCAGGGAGAGAAAGCTTCTCAGAGGGGGCAGCTGTTATACTGAGACTTGAAGGACAAGTCCGAGTTCAACAGGCAGATGAGGAAACAATGGGCGTCAGTGCCTTGGGCAGGAGGGACAGTCCCTCCCACGCAGCTTCTTTTAAAATGGAAGAGGGTAGGATTGCTTTGGTGTTGGGGGTGTACATTACATCAGGGCTGGTGGACGGGGTAGCAGTATTTCGGTTTTCTTTGGAGCACACTCTTCCTGTTCCACTTGCTGAGGGGATCTGGGGGTACTAGGAACCCTCTGAGCTCCCTGGGTCCTCATTCTGAACCCCTGGTGTCAGCTTCCTGGGGCCAGCTGGGACCTGGCATCCTGCGGCAGTCTTTCCTGACCACCCAGTCAGCAGGGGCCTCTGTCCCATGCAGCCTCAGCAGACTCTCCTCTGATACCTTTGGTCACAGCGTCACACCCTTGCATCCCATCCAGAAGCTGCTCTTTCCTCCAGGGTGGCCTCCAGCCTGTTCCAGGCATTCATCCACCCAGCAGTCATTGAATGGCCACTCCAGGCGTCAGGCACTGTGCATACCAAGATGGGCCTGTCCCTGAGCAGCTCCTTGCATGTGTGCATGTGTGTGTGTGTGTGTGTGTTTGCTTGTGTGCATGTGTGTATATGTGCATGTGTGTATTCGTGTGTGTGCACGTACGTGCTTGTATATGTATGTGTGCGTGTGTGTATTTGTGTGTGTGTACATGTGTGTATTTGTGCATAAGGCTGCCTGACAGAGCAGGGATCCTGACGACCAAGTCCATGGCTGTGGTTTGGCCTGAGGAGGGCTGAGACACACATGCTGAGGGCCCCAACTTACCCCGAACACTGTGCGGACCCCAGGAGCGCATTTGGCAGGGATGGGCGGATCCCGTGAGTGACCCTGTTGGTGGTCCGCACATCCACCAGAATGACACAGCATCCTTGTTAATGTCAGGCCTGATCAAAGCAGTCTTGCCCACCCAGAGGTCTCTAAACGCTCAGCCGGGCGGGCCCTCTCCCCAGAGCAGCCCTCTCCCCTGCAACCCCGACATCCCACGTTTGAGGAAGGCTCCATTCTTTTCGCATTCTTTGGACTCGCCTGTTTCAACCCCATTCGCTAAACGATCCCCCAAATCCACACCACCCCGAATCCTGGGGGCTGTTTAGAGGTCCGTGCATTCCATTATTATTTTGGCCTTGTCCTCTCCTCCTCGGGGCCAGCCAATGTGACGCTGGTTCCTTGTCAGCGGCCCGGGGGAGAGAGGCGGAGGGCGGAGGGGCAGGTCCCGCGAGCCATCCGCGGGGCAGTGCGGAGGGGCAGCCACCAGGGGTCGCGCGAGCGTCGGGGTTCGTGCGGTGGCTCCCAGCAGCGCGGCGCGCGGGGACCGCCAGGGGGCAGCAGAGCGCAGGGCCGCGGGCGCGGGGCGCGGGGCTGGGCGGCGGCAGCTGCGTTCCCGGCTCCGAGCGCCGTTCTGTTAGGAGGGTAATTTAGAGCAATTACACCGATTATTATTGCTTTTCTAATTAGTGCTTTTCCTACAGAATTAGCCGAGTGTTTATTAGGAGCTGCTTGTTGCCAGCAGCTTAACTGCTTCGCTGCCGGGCGCGGGGCGCGGGGAGGGGCCGCCGCGTGGGGCTGGTTGGTTATGTGGTTTCGCATAAAAGCACGGATTAAATATTCATTCTGCTTTGTTACATATAGCATTAAATTTTTATCAGCTGTATGTTTTCCTTGAAGTTTTCCCTGCATGTTAACATTCAGACGGGCTGCAGAGAAACTCCTGGGCCTTGGCTGGTGGGGCGCACAGATCTGGGGACCCCGGGGGAGCTGGGGCCGCAGGGATCCCCCCGACGCCTGTAACACCTTTAGACTTACCCCGAACGTTCTGTCCAGGGTCCTCCCAACACCCCAGGGAGGTCGGGAGGGAAGGAATTAGTCACCGGGTGGGGAGGGGTCTGGCGTGACATTGCCAGGGCTGACACGGACCGGATTGGGGAGTCCATCGCGTCCTCTCCATCCGCTTCAGCTTCGGGAGCTTCCAAGCCTTTAGGCCCCTCGTGCACCCCGGGGACACCCTGCCGCGTGGGTGGGCCCAGGCCTCCTCCCCTCCCACAGGAACGCGACTTCCAACTTCTTCCTCCTAGGTCCTGCCAGGAGGGGATCGGACACCTACACGGTGCTCCTGGGTTCGCCACCTTCTGTGCGGTTGAATCTTCTGGAGCCCTTGACCCAGAGAAGAGGCTACACTCGGAGTGGCAGGGGGAGGGGACAGATTTCGGGTTTATTCAATGCACTGGCTTCACGGTGGGTCGTTGTCACTGGCTTTGCCTGGAGGAGGGGAGGGAGTGTGCTCGCTTCCTCAGGCCTGGGGAACCTCAACCTGAGAAAAACTAGACACACGTGTGCACCCACAACAAACCCAGAGGGTGCAGTTGGTTCGCCCGACCTTGATGCACTACTCAAAAGGCTTCTAGGAAAACCACTCCCCCAGCGCCTCCAAGTGTTTGTTTACAGCTCATTAACCGCTTGATGGAAAGGTTGGGGCGGGGGCGCGGCAGGGAAATATTGACAGAAAATCAATCAGAAATGAAGATTAACGATCTCCAAAATGTTCCTGTGGGTCAATAGGGAAATGGGATTTGAGTTCTAAAACCAGGACCTGATGCAGCTTCCGTTCCCCCCGTGCCACTGCCAGGGGCTCGCGGGGATCAGGGCTGGGCGTGCTGGGGGCAGCGGCTGTTCCCGCAGGGGACCGGGGATGGGGCTCTAGCAGGGGTCCTTTAGCTTTGCGGCTCCTTCTTCCTGGCCTTTGTTCCTGCCAGCAGGCGGCGAACCGAGGGGAGAGCGGGCTGGTCCGCCTCAACGCGGTGACTGTGCCTGAGCACACTGGGCCCCGGACGGGGTCCCATGGGGGCCTTCGTTGCTTCCCACCTCTCTGTTCCTGTTTCCTTCATCTGGATGCGGTTGAGCTTCCCAGGTGGGGCGAGAAAAGGGCGGCCGGCAGGTGTTTTAAATAAATCCCTGGGAACTGGAGGTCAAAGAACCGTTGGAAGATGCCTCAGCGCCTGTCCCAGGGTGGCCGCCCCAGAGGCCTCGCAGCTCTGGAACTGCACGGGCCACCGTGCCCCGTCCCCCATTCTGCTGTAGGCTGCCTTCTTTGCCGCCCCTCTTTCCCATGTGACCGCCTCCAGCAGCGGTTCAGGCTGGGCAGCTTCTGCCTGCACCCCACTTCATGTGCAGCCCCCAGCTCTGGCTGTCCCCCTTAGGTACTGCCATTTCTGCTCCCCTCTCCCTGGGTGTTGAGGGGCTTTTCTGCTCTCCACTCTTGAAGATCCATGGGACTAAGGAGCAGAACAGGGCCTGTCTACCTGTTTGAAACGGAGAGAAAGAAAACACCGGGGAGAAACCCCAGCATTCATATGGCCATCTCTACATCCCATCCCACGTGGTCCCCGCGGTGACTGTGGACGTGGTGCTAAGGGGCTTGTGTGGAGTCTGGAGTGGTGAGGCTGGGAACCCCGGGGACAAAACGATCCCCAAGCTCTCTGGCATGGGAGGGGCTCACGGCTGTTACCTTTGAAATCTATTCTCTCACAGCAGGGGCCAGCCTGGGCCACTCAGGTCTTTTGGGGACACCCTTTTGCACTTACCGCTGACATTACTGATGAGGGAGCTCTGGAATAGCACCGTGGACTCTCGGGGCTGGAAGAGGTTTCAGAGGCCTACCCAGGGTGTCCCCTGGCAATGCTGAGCACTGCTGACACGTGAGGCTGAGTGACTCTTTGCTGGAGACTCTTTGTGTGCTATAGGAAGTTTAGCAGCTCAGATTCCACTTCTACTACTGACCAGTTGTACTGTGATCAGAGACAACCTCTATCTGCCTTAGTTTGCCCATCTATTAAATGGGGTTATTCATTTTACCACCCTTATGGGTGTTGCATTAGATAAGGTGACACACAGCACATTGCCTGGCATCTTGCAGGAGCTCAGCTAACAGCAGCAGATGTCAGAATCAGAAGATGGTTCTGGACTCCTCTCCTGATTAAGGAATACGAAAGAAGGGACCAGATAACAGCATTCTGAGGACACATGACAGCCTCCGTCCCTCCAACCAAAAAAACCCACAAACGTATTTATGCTTGCTTGAGAATAATAAGATGAGCTGTAACCTGTGGGGGAAGATGGAAGGTAGATGGGGTCAGATTAACCAAGGAAACAACAGTGGGCAGGTCCCCAAGAGGGCCCCGCGGTGAAGGTGGCTGGTGCTGAGAGAGGAGGGGTCCCAGGGACAGCAGAACTGGGTGACTGGCTGGGGCATCACAGCGGGAGCCGGAGAGGCCCCCACTCATGCTGCCTCCCCCTTAGGCCGGCTGGTCCCCACGGGGGTGGGTGCCTGGGGCAGGTGCATATGGTAGGGTTGGTGTCAAACAGGGAATTTCCTGGGCCTTGGCAAGTCTCGGAAGGAATGAGGATCATGCACTCTGCGGTGGCCGGGGCGTGGCCATGCCCATCTTCTGCTCTCAGTGGTTGGACCCCTTCCCTTCAAGCAGGCTGAGCACACAGATTCACCAGCGCTCGGCTTCAAAGGTGAAGGAACCATCCAGAATTGACAAATGTTCAAGGAGAACTGACATCAGAAAGCAGAAGTGCCCGGATCACTGAATGAAGGAATTTATTCTGAGGAGACAGAGGTAATAGAGCAAGCAGACGGGACTTTAAGAAAAATTAATATCCTCTAAAAGACGTGGAGGCTTTTGAATCCATACAGTGAGAATTAACTAGAGATTGTGGAGATTAAAATTTGGTTAGTTGAAAAAAAAATCTCCAAATTGATAAACTGAATTGCAAAATGAGCATAGATAAAGAAAGAACAGTAGCCAAAGGTCAAGGCAGTAATTTCTCCAGGAATGCAACGTAAAAGCCACGAAGATAGAAAGTATAACAGGACAGTTAATCAACACCAAGGACATATGAATAAGTACCGAAAGGATAAAATAGAAGTAATGGAGGAGAGGCAACACTTAAGAGAAGAGAATTTTTCAGAATCAAAGAAAGACATAAGTCCTCAGATTTAAAGGGCCCATGCATGGCCTTCAAAATAAAACAAAGTGTAAGTGAGATTGTAGAACACCAAAGATAAAGGGAACATCCTCAAAGCTGTCAGAGAGAAAAAAAGTGACATACGTAGTACAGTTGGCCTTTGGACAATGCAGGGTTTGGGCGCACGCACCTCCTGCACAGTCAAAACTCTGAGTATAATTTTTAATTCCCCCCAAACTGAACTACTAATAGCTTACTGTTGACTAGAAGCCTTACTGATAACACAAACCGTTGATATGTTTATGATACACATAACATATTTTGTGTGTTATATGTATTATATATTGTATCTTACAATAAAGTAAGCTAGAGAAAAGAAAATACTAAGAAAATCATACAGAAGAGAAAATATATTTATTATTCATTAAGTGGAAGTGGATCATCATAAAGGTCTTCATCCTCGTCATCTTCATGCTGAGGAGGCTGAGGAGGAGGAGGAGGAGGAGGGGTTGGTCTTGCTGTCTCAGGGATGGCAGAGGAGAAGGAAAATCTACGCATAAGTGGACCCACGCAGTTCAAACCTGTGTTGTTCAAGGTCACCTGTATTTATTTCCTAGGGCTGTAACCAAGGATCACAAACTGGGTGGTTGAAAACCACAGAAATTTAATTATCATAGTTCCGAAGGCCGGAAGTCTGAAATTAAAGTGTTGTCAGAGTTGATTCCTCTTGGAGGCTCCGAGGGAGCATCGGGAGCCTCTGTCCTGGCTCCTGTGGCTCCTGTCAACCTCGGCCTTCCTTGACTTGCAGCTGCGCGACTTCACGTGGCCTTCCTCTCTGTGTGTCTGTGTGTTTTTGCCCCTTCTCACAAGGCCCCTTCTTTGAATGTAGGGCCCACTCTAAAAGATCCCATCTCAAGATCTTTAATGTTCTCTGCACACACCCTCTTTCCAAGTAAGGTCACACACATGGGTGCTGCGAGTTAGGACTGGGACACATCTTTTGGGGGGAGTCACTGCACCCCACCACACATAGGAACAAGAATTGGCTGGATATCATATTTCTCATCAGCAAAATTGGATACAAGGAAATAATGGAGCAGTATTTTCAAAGCTCTGAGGGGAAATGGCTTTGAACATAAATTATCATTCAAGTGTGAGGGTAAAATGAAGCCGTATCAGACAAGTAAGGACTCAGAACATTTACCAGCCTTCCAATGCTTCTTCAGAAGAATTATTGTATTTGGCCAGTGTGGAAGATGCCTGCCTTCCCCCATCTCCTCCCTGCCAACAAAGAAAAAGTAACCCCAAATTGTCTGGCATGAATATATTTTTAAAAATCTATTTGATTTATATTATTGAGCAAACTATTAAAATCATGTAGACACAAAGTGTTATTAGGTGTGTAATGTAAAAAACATCTAAATTTAACCCCTCTTAACTCTTTTAGCAGTTTCATCTGCTATTTACTTCTGTATTTCTAAATTTCTTGTATAGATAGCTATTTCTTGATTTCTCAGTTATAAGAATTATCAATGGACTTTCAACTATGGAGAATTAGATTTTAGGTTTTTTACCTGCCCATTTGCTCTCTCACCAAACACATGAACTATCCTTCCTCCATCCTCCAAGATGGCTATATCATAACTTGTAGTAAAAGTCACTCTTGGGTGTTTACGTGAGTATGAGCATATAAATATTATTCACAACTAAACTCAATTTGTGTGCTATGATTATAAGTCTTTTTTCTTCCCTTCCTTGATTGATACTTGCTTTCATTTTTATTTGCTCAGTTTATATACCTGTTAGTACATACTTGCTAATCCATTCCTAAATGCTCCTACAGAACTGAAAATCTCTTTTCAACATGTTCCAATGTGTTCACTATTTTCTTAGCTATCATCCTGACATTTTTCTTCCCCTCTTCTCCTGGTTGGATTCCTGGATCCCACATCTTTCTTTTTCTTGGTTTAATTCCTCATTTTAGTGAACTGCATCATTCAGTAGCTTCCTGCAAAAGATGAAAAACCCTCACACTTGTGGGTTTGGTTGGATATAGAATTATAAATTGAAGAACATTTTCCCACAGACTGTTGAAGATATTCTGTTGTCTTTTACCTCTACTATGGCTGTAGATATTCTGATTCTGAATCATTTGAATGTGACCTTTTATTTATTTATTATTTATTTTTTTATTGAGTTAACTTCAACAGGCAGCGACCTTTATTTTTAACGTGATCCTTTTGTACCCTCTGGAAGCTCTTAGGATCTTCTATTGATTTACTGCTATTCTTAAATTTCACTATGATATGCTCTAATGTAGGTACACAGCACCACCTGGTTTTTAAAAAAATCTCATTTCTTAGCCTCCTTTGCAAGTAGATATAGCCTATAAATATAAACAGAATTATTGTGTTCTGGCAAGTCTCCTTAAAAGGGTAAGGTGACCTTCTTTTTTGTCCTTCTTCCTGCCACCTGGGTAGAGATGTAATGGCTGGAGTTCTAGTAGCCACATTGAACCATGGGGTAACATTGAGAGCAGAAGTCGTATTCCGTGAAGCAATAAGATAGAAGAAGCCTGAATTCCTGACTTCACACAGAAATCACACTAGCCTTGGACTCATTGCCTCTGAGCTTCCTTTTACCTGTGAGAAAAATACATTTCTATATTTTTAAACTATTTTATGCACTTTTTGTTAAATAAAGCCAAACTTTCTGAATGGTAATATGAATGAAATAATATATTTTCCTCCATGAAATCACTTTTAAAACACTTTCAAATGACTCTCAATGTGTGTATGATAAAATTACATAATTCTTTTCTCCCCCAAATTTTCTAAATAAAATTGAGATGGGGCTTGTACAATTGAACATCTTACATGCAACCCAATATCAAAAAGTGAATCTAGGAGGAAGATATAATAAAGTGAAAAGGTATTAATAAAACTTATTGTCTGTTGTAAAACTATTTAAAAAGTGAAAACAATTCAGAACCAAACTTTCAGATGCCATCATGGGCAATAACAAAGTTCAGGTGGTGAGGGAAGGCGGGAGTGACAGGCAGTTAGTTTGTTCTCAGTTTGATCTAAGGGTGAATGGAGACACTGATTATTTGTAGATATTGTTATAGAAACGCAAGCGATTGCTGACAAAATTTTAAGGGTGAACACTAGAAAAATGGAAATCTAGGGTATAACTTTCAAAATATTAGAAAAAATTGAATCAAATGAAGACAGCTCAAATAAATTACCAAAAGGCAGAAAAATGGGTAAAAATCAAATAAAAAAGCATAATAAATAGAATGCATACAGACACACACACACACACACACACACATATCATTGTGAGCGTAACTCTAAACACATCAGCAATCACAATACTTTTGAACGAATCACATTCCTCTCAAATTGAATTTTTAAAAATATGGTTTCATGCAGTTTTCTACAAGATACACATATAAAGCAAATAGAAAAATTGAAAACAAAAGAAAAGATGTAAAGATATACATCAGGGAAGGCTACGAAAATAAAAATAGGGATAGCAACATTAATAGCAAATAATATAAAAGGAATATTTTGTGTTGATGAAAGCAACTCCCTGTTAAGATGACATATAACAATTATAGATCATTATGCTTATAACAAAAAACTTGAAAATATATAAAGTCAAAATCGATAGTACTACTGGGAGATACAGGTAAATATAATATGATAGCCAGAGACTTTAACTTCTCAGCAGGTCAGCAAGACAGACCAACAAGGCAATCAAGTAAGAATACAGAGGATTTGAGTAATATGACTAAGAAGGCTGATGATACAGAATATGTACGGCAGGCAATGAACAAATAGAGAATACGAATCCCTTTCAAACACAAATGGAGCATTCACATAATTGCCCACGTATTAGGTCACAGATGAAAAATCAATACATTTTTAAAGATTGTTAAAATCCTTAAGTGGCACATCGCTGGCCACAATGCCATAAAATGAGACACCATCGACAAAAAGTGATGGCAAAAATAAAATCTGTGAAAGTGTAACTTAAATAACATATTCCTCTCAATAATTATTGAATTGGAGTCCAAATAGAAATTATACATTATTAGAATAAATACGAGGACATAATACATCAAAATATATGGAGTGTGTCTCTTCAAACATAATGTAAAGTCTTAGATGTATTAATTAGAAAAAACCGATATGAAAATACATAATCTAAGATTTAAACTCAAGAAATTGGATAAAAAAACAACAATATAAAACCAAAGAATTGATAAAGATGAAAGTGTAAATAAATTGAATAGAAAAAAAACCAAGAGTTAATTCATAAAATCAAAATCCTTTTTTATTTGATGAAGGCCACTAAAATAGACAGTTCTTTGTCAAGACTGATGAAAAACAAAAAGGACTGATACAAATAAACAACAGTAGAAACTAAAAATGGACCTAATAACAACAAGAAAATGGAAAAATAAGATTTGTGAAAAAACATTCATGTTGAAATTTCCACTCTCAACCTTCAGCTTTTCATGTCTGCAAGTGTAGCATAGAGACATTAATAAAGTGGTTACTTTACTAATAGAATGAATGGTCCACTTTAATGTTCCTAACTTAGGTGTCTTTAGATTTCTAAAGGGTGCCATTGTGTTCTGGATATTTCAGCGTTTCCATTCTTCTTTTAAAGATTTCTCCCCCCACGGTTTCAGCCATACTGGAAATGTTACAAGTCCACTCGCACTTCTCAGGTTTGGGTTTTATTGCTTCCTGCCACTTCCTGGGGGCCTCACACTGGGTGTTCTTTTGGTGGGCGCCATGGACTGAGTGCTTGTGTCCCCCAAATTCATAAGCTGACCCCAAGCCCCAAGGCGACAGTGGGAGGAGGTGGAGCCTTTGGGAGGTGATCAGGTCAGGAGGGTGGAGCCCTTGTGATGGGGTCAGTGCCCTTATAAAAGAGACCCCAGGGAGCTGCCCTGCCCCTTCTACCAGGTGAGGACCCAGGAGAAAACAGCTCTCTGTGCACAAGGACATGGGCCCTCACTGGACATCAAATCTGCTGGTGCCTTGATCTTCCCAGCCTCCAGAACTGTGAGAAATCAATTTCTGTTGTTTATTAGCCACCCAGTCTAGGGTATTCTGTTACGGCAGCCCCAGTGCAGGAAGATGGTGGGTATATCTAAGCTGGACTTTTTTGGTTGTAAAGGACAGAGAGTCAATGGGGAATAAAAGGTCTTTGTCAAGCCATTTGGGTTGGATTGGAACAGAAATCTGTCAGGGCTCTGTCTGTCTGTCTGTCTCCGCAAGTTCTCTCCAGCCTTCTCCCTCTACGCACAGGCTCCCTTATCACATGTGCTTCTCATCACACCAGCGTCAGGTGGTTCCCACTCGACTCCACCTTCCGCCTGGCTGGCCCCGCCTCTCACCAGCGAGAGCCAGTTCAGAACCGCAGGAGAGGGCTCAGCTCACCTCTGCACACCAGGCCTCACCACGTCACTGTCCCTCCCAAGGTGTGGCTGCCCTTGGGTTTGGTGGGCACCTCCGGTCCAGCCAGGTGGGTCCAGGGGTCCCTGGCACAGAACATGCAGTGTGGGCAGCAGATGCTCTGCCCTGGCCGTTTCCCCCTGGACAGGGGCGTGAAGGTGTCCGCTGAGGCTGACACCTCCAGCACAGGGGGACGCGGTGGCCTGGGAGTGTGAGCACAGTCTCCCGGACGGGTCATTCACAGAGTCTGTGTCTCTGCCTCCCTTCCTCTATTCCAGCCACCGCCGTCCGCTCCCAACCCCTGTGTCTGCAGAGAGAGGGCTCCGAACCTGTCAGAACAGGGGACCCTCTCAGGGGGCAATGAAGGCGTCAGAAGGCCTGCCCGCACTCTCGGGGACTGGGCCTCCTTAGGCTGGGATGAAGCCAGTGGCTCCCCAGCATCTAGCTGGCCTTTTGGTAGAGTTCCCGGCAGCTCCGGCTACTGCTGCTTCCTCTTCCGTGCTTGGGAATGTGGGACACGTGCAGGCTTCCACGAGGCCTCTGGGGACACTTCCCAGTGGGCAGGGGCCAGCCGGGCAGCCATCACCTGAGGCTTCACTTTTGGGCTTTAGAACAACACACGTCTAGCAGGAATGGCAGATTCCCACTCACACCTCACTCAGCTGAAGCGCCGAGTCCCCGGAAGCAACTGCAGCTCCCCAGGACTATGGCTAAGCCCCGGATGCTGTGCTAGCGCCGTGTCTGTGCTCGTCTACACCGCGGCTCACTGTTTGCGTCTCTCCCGACCTGGCCATCCCGAGGGTGGAGGATACTTCCAGGCTGCCTGATGGCTGGGCCGTGTGACATGCTTTGGACAATGAAATGTGAGTGGAAGTGACACGTGCCACTCCGAGGCAGATGCTTCAAGAACCTTCTACGTCACTCCACTGTTTCTCTTTCCCCCTGGCCATGGGACCCGTGTGTTTCCTCCACCTTGGTCCTGCAGTGAAGTGGGCGTGGCGCAGAGGGTCACGGCCAGCCTGTGATGTCCTGAACACCAGTGAGGAGTGAGCCTCTGCTGTTGGAAGCCACTGAGGTTTGGGGTCCCTTGTCCCAGCATCCTCAGCCTGCGCTGATTGATAGGGCGTATGACCCCACATTGTCACCCTCTGTTTGCTCCTGTCTCCTGCACTGGACTGTGAGCAACTTGGTAGCAGGGACTGGCTGGGCCTTTCCTTTATTCAACAATTTATTTATTCTGTGCTCTCTATGTGACAAGCTCTGGGCTAGACCCTGAGGTTACGGAGAGGAAGAGATTAGTCCTTGACCTTGACTTGCCAGGTCTGATGGGGACCCACACACATGGCAATGGTGACAGTCTAAAGGAAATGTACCTGGGGGGCGCAGGGAGCCAGAGGAGGGGCTCCCACACCTGCAGGGGACGGGAGCACCAGGGCAGGCGTCACGTCAGCCTTGCTTATGAAGGTGACTCTGTCTCTGTTTGTCACTGAATTTGTTAATTTGTGTCATTCTCATTCCAGAAAGGTCTTGAAGGTGAGGAAGCCTTTGGATTTGTGCCTGTGGCCCTACTGCTGGGCAGAAAGATGGCGGTGGAGTCCCTCTGTGAATGCTGAATGCTGTGGAGCGGTGAGCATCCCAGCGTCCCTTTCCCGTTCTCCTCCTCCCTCTGTTGCAAACCCATCCTCCTGCCCTCCCCCTTCCTGGGTCCCAAGGATTTAAGCTTCCTCCCCGGCAAGCAGGCGGCTTTCCTGATGCACATTAACACCTACACGCGGAGTCGGAGTCGCTGGGCTGGAATCTAAAGGAGGTGGGTGTTAGATGTAAATGTTATTCCAGAACACACATTTAGGATCTTCAGGAAATCCTCGTACACCTTTCGGCTTCAATACCTTGGATTGAAGGTATAAGGGAAACAATGTGTAAATAGCATTTAGAGGTAAATTATTAACATTAAGAACCTCTTTATTAGACAGTCGTACACAAAGGAATTTTATTTCAGATCCTCTGACACATGACAAATGGCTGCTCCAGATGAGAAGTAAACCACGTCCTCTGGCAAGCAGAACCGAGGGCTGTGTCAGCTGGGGGAAGAAAATCCAATTTGCTTTGAAATGCCATTTACAGACTGCTTCTTTCATACTAACAACCCAAGTTATTGGAGTTGAGGATGTAAAAATTCAGACATTAAGAAACTTCACACAGACCCTGTCTGGGCAAGGAGGTGCCTTCTTCAAACCTAGACGGGGACAATTTTGGGGTGCGTGGGCCAAGGGCAGCCCCATTTTTTCATGTATGCTCTTTCCCCCTGATATGCCAGGGGTTTGTGGAATAAACTACTTTGCCAGACAGTGAGCAGAACACAAAATCCACCGAATTACATCCTACTTAGGAGGTTCCAAAAGGCGGCTTTGAAACAAATTCCGGAGGATAAGTAGGATAGGCATGGCGTAGCTAATATGTGTGCACACATATAGTGAGCAAAGCCTGGCTTCTAACTGTTTAAACAGCCAGGGGTGGGAAGAGAAATGGAATTCGTAGTCAACAGCCCATTGTTCGCTGCCTCCTCTTCTCCCACCCGCCCTGCCCAGCAGTGGGCTGGGAGTGCCAGTTGCCCGGCCCCAGGCCAGGCGAGGAGAGGGCGGCGGCATCCCGTGGTGGATGGAGGCTGTGTGCGTGGAGTGTGCAGACTGGACCGGGCGCCGGAGCTGTGGGGTGAGGCTAGGCGGGGAGCAAGGCGGAGTGGCAGCTGGAAATGGCCAGAGGGACAAGACGTGGGGCACAGCCAGGCTGCTCCGAAGCCCAGAGGGGCAGATGGGGCTGGTGAACATGCAGCAGTGAGAGGTCGCAGGGTTTCGTGGGGTGATGTGGCCGTGGTGGGATTCAGTGACTGAGATGGTGGTGGGGGCTGGGGGAGGCGGGCATAGGGGGAGATGAATAGAACAGAGATTTAGGGAAAATGCAAAGCAAGACCCATGATAGAAAACCGGGGAGCACACAGGTTCCTGGGGTCAAGGCATGAGCTCAGAAACCTGGCAGGCATTCCCAGCAGCTGCCACGAGGCAGTAGGATGGGGAGACTGCAAAATGGGCTTGTGCCCACATGGTGGAATTCAAAAGTGCTGTCTGAATTCGTTACTGGCCAGAGTCAATATGAGGACGTGACAAGCCTGGCTGTGCAAGGGGGAGCAGGCTCACGACAATAAAGGGTTAATGGTTGTGAATGGCGACTGTGGACTGGGGCCAGGGCAGGCCACGATGGGGCAGGAAGGGACGTGGACAGGGATCCGACCAAGGTAGGCGAGAACTGAGTGGTCCAATGTGTCGTGCGTCTTGCTACCCCAGTGCAGGGAATGACCTGGTTACTGTGGTTGCTATAAAATGTCCCCGATCCTCACTCAAACTCCTTCAAAGTCCAAGTCCAAGGATTAAGTTTCTTAAAAGCTGTCTAGTAACTACTATGGGATTGATGGATTGGCCATGATGCCGATGTGTGCCTTGAAGAGAAGTTAGTGAATTGGAGAGGTGGCACCCGAACCTGCCCAGGACCCTCCCAGGACTCCCCACCACAGCATGCTTGGGACCCCTGTGACAATCTCTGTCCACTCCTCAAGGCTTCCCTCCATCTGTCTTGACCACTGTGGCCGGAGAGTCAAGTGGGATTAGGGTCTACTTCTCCACCTGCGGCTAAACAACTGTATCAGTCAGGTTCTCCGGAGAACCAGAACCAATAGAAGACATATATCCTAATATGTATGTGTATAACAAAATATCCGTCTTTATATATATATAAATATATAGCATATTTTTATAAATATAAAAAGATATGAGGAATTGGCTCACATGCTTGTGGAAGCTGAGATGTCCCATGATGTGCCACCTACGAGCTGGAGACGCAGGCAGCCGGTGGCGTATTTGCAGTCTGAGCCTGAAGGCCTGAGAACCAGAAGGGTGAGAGTCTGTCCACACTGGGTGGCGGTCTGCTGATTCAAACAGCAATCTCGTCTAGAAACACCTTCGTAGCCACACCGAGAAATAATGTTTAACCAGGTATCTGAACATCCTGTGGCCAGCCAAGCTGACACGTAGTCAACCATCACACCAACTGCACCTCACTTTTCAAAGTTGCTCTTACCGAGGACGTGGACTTGAGCTCTCCGTCCTCCATCCCCACAGCAAAGAACTAACCCCTGCTTCCCAGCCTGTGCTGGAGTCCCTCTCCTTACTTGCTTGGGGCGAGAGAGTAGTTGGCTGGACACATGGAAAGTGGAGACAGAGGTGACACGTTCCACAGGGGAGAAGGCAGGAGAGAGGGAGTTTGGGATTCCCTTTTGCTCGTACCATTGCATGAGAATTAGGACACCGGAATCTGAGTCCCAGTTCTGCTAACTTCATTCCATTCCATTCCATTCCATTCCATCCCTTTCCATCAATTCCATTCCATTTCATTCCATTCCATCAATTTCATTCCATTCCATGTATTCTATTTCATCCATGCCACCCGTTCTGTTCCATTCTATCTGTTTCATTCTGTTCCATTTGATGAGCCAGGCAACGTTCTAGGTGCTGGGGTGACAAAATTGGCATGGTGTCTGCTCTCATGGGGCTTAGATTTCTGTGGAAGAGACAGATGGCAAACGATAATATACTCATGAACCTTGGGCCACTCCAGGGGTAACAAGGAGTGCACAAACACTGTCTGGGGATTAGGAGACCTTGGTTTGAATCCTGGATCTATTATTGGCCTTGGAAAAATCCTGCGGCTTCCTGCGCCAACATTCTTTCCCTCCATGGCATATAACATCCCCCAGTTTTAACAGTGGGACTGGCCTTTGGAAATGGGCCCAACACTCTTCTGCCATTCTCTTCTCCTGGTCCACATTTCTGCCTTTGCCAGTCCCTGCAGTGTTGCTGCGAGACAGGTAAATACTGAGTCCCTGTCCCAGTCGAGCACCCTTGCTGTTTCTTCCTGGCTTCAGCTCTCACAACTTCTCAGGTCCTAACCCAACCCTGACTTCCTTGACCTTTGACCTTCTCCATCCAAACATACTTTTCCCCTCAGGCATGGCCTTGTCCTTGGTTGACTTTTGTGGCCCTTGCACAGCCAGATATCTGCCTTTATTATGACAACTGTCTCACTCATGGGAGATAACATTGTGGACTGACACACACGTGCAGCATGGAGCCCTCGGCGGGTGGGTACATCATGACCATGGGGTGGGCAAGGTGGCTGGGCAGGGAAGTGCTGCTGGGAGTCCTGTCGTGGGAGCTGCGACTGGGGGTTATGAGAACCTGGATAAGCCCCCAGGGGCAGGAGCGATAGGCCCAGCATGGCCTGTCCCCACATCTGTGCTAATTTGCTCAACCACAAAGCACTCTAGACCCCAGCCCCACCCTTGCGTGTCCCTGCTCCCTCCCAGCTCAGTTCAGCAAACAGCCATTCAAGGAATGAGAACAGCGATGAAGAAGGCATAGTGTCTTCTACGGCCACCATCTCTCCCAGATCCTGAGCACTGGGTCCTCTGGAAATCTCCATGCATGGGGACAAGGTGTGGATATGCTTTGGAGAAATGCACTGATGGGTGGGGTCAGCCGGGAGCATTGTGAGCCACAAACCCTTCCCGGGTGGTGCCCAGAGCCTTTTGGGAGCTTTTTGGTTGAGGGTGGTGGGTCTCCTCGCCTTCACCTGTCCTCTTGCAGGGTCCCTTCTGGGGCACTTTGGGCTCAGTGATGCAAGCTCTGGCTCGTTAGTGACCTGGGGGACTCTGATATTCCACGAAGGGAGGAAAGACACCGGAGAGCCACACACCTCTGGAGACCTGGCCTGGTTGGAAGAGGAGTTGAAGAAGAATCTGTGCCCCTCTTTGTTTCAAAGTGAGTCCAGCACTGCCTCCTCCAGGCAGCCCCTCCTGCTTACAGGCCTCGCCTCGATTTTGAGCTGAGTCTGCTCTTTGACTTTTCATTAAGAGATGTTTGTGCAACAGGGACGGCTTCCAGTCCCTGTCCAACGCTCTGATTGCGTCTTCAGGTGGATGGTTAGTTCTCAGAGGATGGCACCATGTCCTTTTTTCCTTTCTGATTCTTACCAGTCGCCCGAAAACTATTAATAATTATATGAAAATATAATTCTTCAAATACTATTATTATCCTAAAAGACTTTCCAAAAGGAAAAAGAATCAAACAGTCCCACCCATCACATAATTATGACTAAGTGCTTTCATTTTTCTAGCTTGTCGTTTAATTTCTGTCGTATTCATAGTTACCTTTTGTGATTATGATCATTGTGGAGTCAAGTTTTATGTTCTTTTTAAACGTTGAGATACCCTTTTAAATATGATCTAAGGAGCCTCGACAATGTCTCTTCTTCCTCTTCTGTGGCCGTGGCCGGGGTAAGTAGCATTGGCCGGGGGTGGGGGTGGAACTTCTGCTGGGGGTGTGTGGACAGAAACCATCCCGCAAACTCTCAGAAGGGACAGGTACGGGGCTGCCCTTGGTCTTCCCCCTCCCCAGACCTCCCCCTCTCCTCCCTGCCTCCCCTGTTTCGCCCCACAAGCTGCTGTTTGGTTAAACGCGTTGCTGCTTCGGCTGTTTCTTCCCGCATGCCAAGGCTTGGGGAACAGCTACATCACAAACTGTCGCGCAGAGGCTGAAATCCACACATTATATCCTACTTAGGAGTTTCCAAAGGCGGCTTTGAGATAGATTCCCAGGGATAAGTAAGATCAAAAATACACCAGGTAATGTTTGTAGGCACACACAGCAAGCAAAGCCTCCCAGACTGGTTAACGGGAAGGTGGGAGGGGAGTGCATTGTATAGGCTGGGGCTTGAAGGGCCCACCCCACCCCGGCCTGGCGCTGGGGAGCAGCTCGGGCATGGAGCTGGCCCTGTGCGCCGTCAGGACGTGCTGCTTCCTGGGCTGGCAGGGACGTTGGGCGGTGCTGTTTCTTGGAAGTCTAAGGCCACATGGCTGAGAAATGGGCTCTCTGGGCATGCTGGGGTGGGCCGCTACAGCCCGGGGCCTCCGTGGTGTTAGGCCTAAAGTTAAGGTCGGAGGTCATGTGCCGCCTTGACACCTGTGAAACCAAGAAGGCCCCCAGTGGCCTGAAGGCACGTTCCCCTCCCCACTCTGGTCCTGGGGAGAAGCCACTCTTCTTAGTGAGGGTGCTAGACACAGTCCTTGCTTATCCCGGAGGAGCGGGGTCCACTTTTCCACCAGCCACAGAATTATTCAAACAAGCCAACTGCAACCTCCTTTGGGAATCTGTGGTCACCTCGCCCTCTCGGTACTACAAAGCCTGCCTCCCGCAACCCTGGTGGTTCACTCTGTTCCCAAGTATGACCCCATGGGTCCCTGTGTGGCGTGCTGCGTCCTCCTCCCTGGGATGTCAATATATGTGACTCATAATCTGCTGTCGATCACATCTGTCCAGTGTCAGGTGTTGTGCGTCCAGCCGTCCCCATGACGCTGGGGTAAGAATCCCACCCTCACCAGCAGGGTGAATCGGAGATGACTAAAACAGCCTCAGAGACACCAGGGTCGGGTGGAGGCTTGGAGTCTACACGCAAAGGCTGTGCGACCTCAGACCAGGCACTAAGACCTTCAGGGCCTCCTCTTCCTCTCCTGCCCACTGGGACAATAATTCCTGCCACTCCTTACAGGGTTGCTAGGAATGGTCCATGAGACTAAGGACCCCAGGGAAGAGTGTGGGCTGCTTTGGGATGTTAAAGTGATGAGATCACCGCTGTCCTGAGAAGGGGGCTGGGCAAGGGGACAGGGGGCGTGGCGAGGGCTGAGGAGTGGCAGATGCCAGGGTGCATAAAGTATTACTGTCATCGTGATCATCGTGCACTTGGATTCCCTTCTCCTGAAGCACATCCACTATATTTTCTTTGTTTATCTTTTTCTGCTGGAAGCAGCTAGAGACGTTTTGTTTGTGAGTTTCTCTGTCAAGCCTCCCAGCTTCTCCATCGAGGAGTCGATGATCTGTAAACAAATGCTTCGATGCGCAGGGGAGCTCCCCTGTTTAAAGGCACCTTAGGGGGAACCATTTTATAATGAGAATTATTGCCCTGAATGTCTCTATTTGTGAACCTGGGGTTTTGCTTAGCAAGCTACTTTAAAATGGAGACTGTGTTTCTGGGCACACAGACTAGGAACAGTGCGGAGGGGACTTTTCCAAATGCTGAGAGATGGCACCAGCCGCGGCTGCGGCCAGACAGGGCTTGCTTCTGTTAGGAAGTTTGCTTTGAAGGACTCAGAGGCTCATGAGGGGTGACGCTGGGGAGACGGTGTCAGAAAGACCCCCCAGCCCCTGCCTCTTTCTAAGAATGTGGTCACTAGCAGGCTTCCTCAGTCTTCCCACCTGTGAAATGGAGATAGTAATGCCTGCATTCAATGTTGCTCTGACGGCGAAATGAAATATCCTATGTGACGTGCGCAGGATCTGCAAACACAAGGCTCTGCTGGGGCTTGGAGCTCGCTCACCGTCTTCCCACCTCTTCCCTCCCGGCCCCGCCCTGGCCTGCCTCGTCAGCCTAATCATCGGTGGGCTTTTGCAGGGGCCTCTGCCACTGTCCCTGAAGCTGGGGCTGCAGTAGGAACGCCTTGTGCTTGTCAACGTCCTTCCTGGGCGAGTGCACAGCAATTGCGAAGGACCTCGCCTCCAGGAAGCCTTCTCCGCTGAACCCCCTTGCTCCGATGGCTCCATGGTGCCATTGCCTTTTCCGCTGAACCCTCACCCTCTTCTCTTGCGTTTCTTGCCCTCTGCCTCCTAGTTCAGGCTCCCCTCTCTCCCTTTCCTTCATCTATTTGCTCCTCCTCCTCCTTCACTGCTACCTTCCCTTTGTCCCCCCACCTCCTCCCTTCATCCCTACCCCCTCCGGCTTTTTGTCCCCCCAATCCCACTTTGAACCCCACGATCCGTGTCACAGACTCGGGAAGGTGGACCCGGTGGCCTCCCCCGCCGTGGCTCCCCGGAGCGCCACTGCACGGAATTGCCTGTGGTCCTGGCCCATTTTGCCCCTCTCTCCTGTGGACAGGATTTGCACAAATGAGCCCCGGGCCCCAGCCTGGGGGCCAGGGGCACCGAGTTCTGGAGTGCAGGCTCCCAGCCCAGCCCCGCCCCACTGCCCCCTGGAAACAAGCTGCTCCCTTGCCCAAGTGACAAAAATAAAAGAAAGAAAGGAGAAGAGGCCTGCACAGGCGGGCCCCGCAGCACTGAGTAAGACTTCACAGCAGCCTGCTCACCAGCGACCGCGAGCTGGGCTAATTAGAGGGGCCTTGCAGTCCCCGTGGTAATTTGCTTAAATGGAAGAAGTTGCTTTTCTCTCCTTTTTCTGTTCTCAGGAATTCCAGTTTTAGGCTCTGGCAGTCTCTAACCACCCTCGGCCCTCTGGGGAAGTGTTTGCTATGGAAATATGCAATTAATATTGCAGCGATCATAATTGCTAATTATTAAAACAATGCTACCCCCTTTTCCTGGCCTAGTTTCATGTTTAAAACCATTTAAATAACAGGGAGAAAGAAAAAAAAAAGAGGAAAAAAGTTAAACACCAGTGCTGAACTTGTGCAGAGCCGAACGAGATGGTCCCCGGGCTGCCCGGGATTTGTCCTGGCGTTTGGAAGGACAGTGTTCTCCAAAGCCCATCGTTTGCGCTCCCCTGGAGCCATGCGCTAGATACAAGTGAGGCACAAATTGCATTTTTGTCACTGGAATCCCATTTCCACAGCGACACAGGGCTTTTTCCTCTTCTTTCTGATAGATCTCCAGTAGGGTCCTAGGCTATGAGGATTTACATGCCCGTCTCCTCCCAACCTGTCCCCGACTTGCATCCTCAAAGTCAGGGCAAGAATTTTCTGGAAATAAACAGTTCGGTGTACTTGGTGCCTGGTTACTCAAGGGTAAAGTGGTGGAGCGTGTCTCTAGCGAATAGTACAGCCATTTCTAGTGGTTCTTCCAGCAAGGACACTTTAAAGCACCAGGAACGACTACTACTTGGTCAGTGCCCCGAAAGCACTGTGTGCATGATGTCAGCCCGCGACAAAAATCTTCCAGTGTTCTTCTCCCCCTTTCAGCCCACAGGGCTGAGCCCGACCCTGTAATTTGGCATTCAAGTGCCCACGACCCAGGCTCTGTTGCCTGTCCAGCTTCACCCGCCACCGCCTCCCACCCCCACCTATTGGCCATGCCCGAAACGTGCCCCGTGTTCCCACACTTCGGCCGTTACAGGGAATGTGCTTCTCAGCGTTGCACAGCAAGACCAATTTCAGATCCGCCTCACGTCTCCCTCCTTCCAGGACACCACCCTCTTCTCAGAAGGACTCCTCCGTCCTCCATCCTCTGAACTCTCCTAGCAAATACTTTGTCCCTTGTAGGGCCTCAGGACACACTGCTTTGTTCCTGATCCGTGTCCACACGCACCTTCCAGTCCTGGTGAAATTCTAAACTTCTCGAGGGCATAAATTTGTACTTGCTAACCTCAGACACTTTGCCTCTCCGGGGTCTAGCCCTGTGCTTTGCTTATAGCAGGGCTCAATGGTGATTAAGGAAATAACGGATAAAATCCAAGAAACATCTCAAAGAAAAAAAATAACCATGGGCGCTGTGTTAGTTTCCTAGGGTGGCTGTAACACAGTGACACAGTGTCAGATGGGAGGTTTTAATACTGTGTGGCTTAAAACAAAAGAAATCTATTCTCCGGCAGTTTTGGAGACTGGGAGTCTGAAATCAAGGTGTGGGCAGGGCTGTGCTCTGTCCCTCTGATGGCTCTAGCGGAGGGAGGATCCTTCGTTGTCTCCGCCAGCTGCGGGTAGTCCCTGGCCATTCTTGGTGTTCTCGGCTTGCGGAAGTGTCACTCCCATCTCTGTCTGCATTGTCACATGGTGTTCTCTGTGTATGTCTGTGTCCAAATTTACCCTCTTCTTAAAAGGACACTAGTCACAGGATTAGAGCCCACCCTAATCCTGCATGGCCGCATCTTAATTTGAGTTCAACCATAAAGAGCCCATTTCCAAATCGGGTCACACCTGAGGTTCCGGATGGACATGAAGTCTGGGGGACACTGTTCAACCCGGGACAGTCACCCACAGGGCAATGGAAGTAGACGCAAAGTCTTCATACCTTTTAAACTTGAGTATCTTGGAGAATGGTGGGGCTCTAGACATAGAATGGCAAGTTCACAGGGTGTCTGCTGGTTGCCATATGACGGGGGAGTGTTCATCCAGAGCCGGGGTTACCGTGGGACAGAGCGGATGAAGACAACAACTTGACAGTTATCAATGGAGACGTTAAGAAGTGAAGGTTTCAGCAGAATCCAAGTTTTACGCTTTGCCCCATCAAACACTTTTTCAATGAAATACACTATCTCTTCTACCTCAAAACATTCACTATAATGACAGTAGAGAAAATAAAATGGTGTTACGTCACAAGGAGGGAGAAACAGGAGAGGAGACAGCAGTGCAGGGAGGATTTTAGTGACACTCTGGGAAATGGAGAATGACGGAGGCGTGAGCTTCAGATGGCGGAGCGGCGGGTACCACAGTCTCAGGGCCTGCAGAGGAGAACGTTCGAGAGAAGTGAGCAGTGTGTCCCGCAGGACCTCTGAGGGCCCGCGCCATCCCAAAGGGCAGGAATGAAGGGTGAGCCTGCTTCAGGCTCCTCCCTGCTGGTGCAGCCAGGCCTCACTCTTTCCCTGACCTCCCTTTTGTAGAGGCGTTTTGTTTTCTGGACAAAGGAGGCTCCATGCTTGACACCAGGCTGGTGCAGGGTGGGGTGAAACACCCAGCTGAATGACGGGGATTCTGTGAAGGGCTTGCACGGGACCCTCAGCTTCCCCTCACCCCTGCTTTTACCTGAATCCTGTGCATACTGGGTGCTACTGGGAAGTCAGCGCCAGATGTGTGGGCGGAAACCATAGGCTTGCATTTGACTTTGCCACTCAATACCGTGTTATGCTACACTGGTCAGTTGGCCTCTCTGAGCCTCTGTTTTCTCACCTGAAAAATGGGGCTATTTGACAATGTCTGCCTCCATGGCGGGTGTGCTGTATATGAGAGTGCTTTCATGGATGGGAGGTTGTAAATGGTAGAAATATGCGCAGCCCAGCAACACCTGAGCCTCCAAGTTGCAGATTGGGGCCAGGTCCTGGAGTCGGGGCAGATTGGGACAGACCAGATATTTTGAGCATGAGATTCAAATTTCCAAAGCCATGGCAGCCTCCCCAAGCCCCTAGTTTTCCAGACAGTATCTATCCCACCGATTATTTCATCAGTTACCAAACTTTCACTTTTTAATGAAGTGTTCTTGGGTTCATTTGCTCGTACAACAGACAGACTCCAAGCATCTCTAACTCTGCCGGCACCGTGCTAGTGCTGAGGATGTCATGGGTGGGACAGTCCCAGTGCTCACCCTCGTGGAGCTTACAGTCCCTAGGAAGGCAGCCTTTAACCAAATATTTGAACAACTAAGTCAGATGACAGTGGTGGTGACAGTTGCAAGGAGAGGCAGGAGGCACTGTGAGAGTGAGCTCAAGGAAGAGCCAGACCTTGTCTGGGGCTGAGCGGAGGCTTCCCTGGGGGACATGTGGCAGGGCTGTATCTGCAGGTGGAAGCGAAGGTGTTGCCCAGGAGCAGAGGGCAGGGGGACCCTGCGTGGGGCTGCAGTGCACTGCGTGCAGGTCCATGCACATGAGGATGCTGGAGTAAGGTGGGGACTTGCCATCCAGGGCCTTGTGGGCCATGCAAGGATTTTGTTCTTTCTCCTACGAGCCCAGGGCATCCATCGCAGGGCTTCAGAGGGTGGATGATGGGATCGACTTTGCCTTCTGAAAGCTCACTCTGGCTGCCGTGAGGGGAGAGCTCACTGCTCTCTGCTTCTCCCAGTCTGGCTGCAGAGCCAGTGGGGCCTCTGCCCTTGATCTGGCTCCAGTTGTACATTATCCTTGTCCCTTCTCTCTAAGATGCTTCCATTGCAGTTTTTATTTTTGGATGCTCTTGTAGAGAAGCCCAGTTCTTCATTTACCCTTGAGGGAAACACGTCCCTGCTCTACTGAGATGGTCTTTGCTTGGTCCAGCCCCATAACTTCTGGGGGGCCACCCTGGTAATGGAGCAGCCAGCGAGGGGGGCTGGTGCACAGTCTTTCAGCGCCCCTCGTACTGAGCCAATGTGGGGAAATGAAAGGAGTCTACACTTCAGACACTGGGGTTCAAATCTCCCCTCAACCACTTCATAGCTGTGTGGCTGGGGCAGGTGAGGCACATGCAAGAGACCCCAGTGCGAGCTTCCAGGGCTCTTGAAACTGATCATAGATGATATGCAAAAAGGAGGAAGCTCACATGTCATTGTGCAGGGTGGGAGGGTGCAGGCCTGGCCCAGTGACAGAAGCCAGCCCCTGAGAGCCACGCAGCAGGAGTTGTGGTGTCCCAGCGGCTCTTCTATGAGGATTTGAGTCTCACAAAGGCTTGGGCATGGGAGATGCTTCCTGTCGCGGGCAATTCTCCATGCCAGGTTTGGGGACAGCCGTCCACCTGTGGCTGGAAACTGGCTGGTGGTTGTGGCTACGGATGTGGTTTAGGGACGATGAATGCTGGGCCTGGCATCCTGAGCCAAGCCTGGGCTCTAGTCCAGCAGGTTGAGAGGACACAGCAGGTGAGTGGGGACACAAGCATTTCTGTTGCTCCAGAGGGAGGAGGGCAGGAACAGGGTGGGAAGCTGCTGCTCTCGGGCCCCTTCACAGCCCAGCATGTGCCTGGCTTGAGCAGGGTGATGCATTCCAGACCCCTGGTGGCTGCTGGGGCCAAGGCTGCTGGTATTCTGCCAGCAGAGCTGTGGGTGGGCTCCATGGCCAGGCTGGGAGTGCTGCGAGAGCCCTGATTTGTGTGTGCTGAGGTGCTAGCCGCAGCTTGGGATGTATTGGGGTGGTGCCACGCTCTGGGGGCAGCCGTGTGTGCAGGCTGGAGGAGCAGGGACTGCACGGCTCTGTCCACACAGGCCCCGACCCTGGGCTGCATGTGGCTGGGATTTTCATACTTCTGGGTGCTACAGGGGAAAGGAAAGTGACCCCTGTCTCCTTCGTCATCTCTGAACGTGAATCCACAAACCTGAGGCAGGGAGTTTGCTTTCTGCAAAGCTGCTCTTCGATAAGTAAAAGTGCGCCTGTGAATGTCCCCTCCTAGAACCAAGGGTCCATTTTCTTCCCCACATAAAAGGAAATGAAATGTGTAGGGCTCTAATAAAACATGAAAGGCTTAGGTGTAAGCCAGGAAGCAGGGCTTTGAATGGGATCCGGTGGTCTCAGCTGGTTGGAGGTGTAGCTATTATATGTCAAGCAATTAGAAATAGGTTTCTATTAACTGGCTGACTTTTTTCACAGCTATCAATGAAATGGAGCACTTTCCCAGCGACCTCTGCCAACCCTTGAACACCCTGGAATCAGTTACAGGTGTTGAGGGGCTACAAGTCTTACATCTGTATGTTGAATATGCACATGGTTTTTACAAAGGTAACTGGGACCTTAGTTATAATGCTGGTAGGGTTGATTGGTTGATTGATTGATTGATTCATTTATTCATTCAGACAGGCAAGCTCACAAATTCTGCATGACCATGTGTGTGCAGATGAAATCAGGTAATTAAGTCATGCAAGGAAGTAGATGGTAATTGTCACCTGTGTGGCACTGACAAATGTTATGAGTGTTTGAAACCAGGGGTTGCTTCTGGGGGGCTCCCTGGAGAAGCAGGCGCCAGAGCTGGGTGTTGGAAGGTGGGCAGAGATGGAGTGGGGCATGCACAAGCCAAAGGGTGGACCCAGCCTAGGGGACAACGAGGAGGCTGGTCTGGCTGAAGACAAGCAGGGAGGGAGCAATAAGGCAGGTGTGGTGAGCAGGCTGTGGAGGAAGAGCGAATCCAGAGGCCCTAACACCTGCTCTCTTCTGCTTAAGCTGCTGCCACACCCTATGTGAGCACGGCCAGATGGTAATTTCTGGCTGGGGCTTCACTGAAACGAGCCCTGGGGTCACACTTGGGAGTGCACAGTCCCCAAGCCAAGTCTCCAAAGCAAAACCCAGGGCTCTGCACACTGGTGCACTTGGAATCCTGTTGGGGAGGCTGCAGGTGGTGGGAACTCTCCAATCCTGGGCCCACGCCCCATACAGCCATGGCAGGGCCTGGTTGCTACGGAAGCCCAATGTCAGTTCAGCCCAGGAAGAACTTCTCCAGGAGACAGCGGATGTGTCGTTGGGCATATCCAGGGGGCAGCTGGGAGATCCTTTCTTGGATGGAGGCATTTGTCTTGTTGGCTGAATATTGAGACCACAGGAAACCATCTGGATTTTTTTGACTTTCCTTCCTTTGCCTTTGTCTTGTAGAAAAGGCACCATCAAAGGTACTTTAGTGCCAAGCAAAGGGAGGGAAGGTTCTGCAGGGACTGAGAGCAGGGTTGCCCTATACGGCTGCACAGGTGGTCGACTGCACAACTCCAGGGATGTCTCTCATTTAGAATAGCACCCCTGGAGCTATGCAGGGCACAATCCTGGCAGGGCAGCCCTGGCCTGGGAGAGGAAGGCTCAGTCATTCTAGGAGACAATGCCCCTTTGAGAGCACAGAGGCCTGAAGGGACCTCACTAGCTATTCAGACACAACTGTCCTGTTCAGGCTCCCCTTGTTGGCATTTGGCATCCAGTGGGTCATGGCCAGTTTGTTTCCAAGCTTTTCTGGAAGGAGACCTGTGGCTTTGAGCTGGGATTGTCTCTGGAGCCCTTCCTCCACCTGCAGAGGGGCAGCCAGGTGAGAAGCTGGCGTGGTCGGGGAAGAGGCGGTGATGGGGTTTGGGGAGAACAGCAGATGGCCCAGCAAACTAGACAGTTAATCCAACCAAATTATGGCAACAGATGTTTGGAGATGTTTGCATTCAAATTCAAACTGTTAGGTCTCTTGGAAGAGCCAACCAGAATGGGGAAGTTCGATTTCCCTCTTAATTAAAACAAAACAAAACTAAACAATCATTTTTAAAAATCAAGCCCTGATACCCAGTTGTCAGGGACCATCCACCAGCGATGGCGGGGGCTCTGGCTGCCTGCCGGGGGTTGGGGTCCGGGTCTCAGGGGAGAGGCTGCCTAGGGGCGGAGGGCGGGGCCGGGGAGGGTGGTCAGCGCCCGGCAGGTGGGTGAAGGATTGGAGGGCGGTAATGATGTGCGGCCGGGAGTGCCCCCCAGCCACGGCCGGCCTGCTCGTGCAGCGTGGGGGACTCGCATCATCTCGAAGAGGGAGCATTATTGATGCTCTCGCCTCGGGGAGGGAGAGCCGATAATGGATGGCGGAGGGGGGATGAGCTTTGTCATCAAACAAGGGGCCTGAAAGATGGTCCGCTGGAATGCTATCAGTCATGCCTTGATCAAGATGGAAGACCCTCAAAGTCCTCTGTCTTCTCCCCGTCCCTGCTGCCCTGGCCCCTGCCCCTCCTGGCTCTTCTTCCGCATCTGCTGGCTCCACGCTCTTCTCCTCCTCCTCTCCTACCTCTTCTTTCCCCCTATTCTTCCTTTTATTCTAGCTCTTCCTTTGTCTTTCTCTTTCCTCCCTCCTTCCTTCCTCCCTCCCTCCCTCCCTGTCTTTCACTCTTCCTCCCCTCTCCTTCTCCCATTCCTGATCTCCTTTCCTCTTGCCCTCACTCCCCCTTTTTCCTGTATTTTGCATCTCCTCTTCCTCTCTCTTCCTTCCCCTCTCCTCCTGCTGTCCCTCCTCTCTCTCCTTGTCCTGTGTTTTCTGTAGCAGGCCCCTCTCCCTATCGCTTCCTGGGCCTGCCTGGCCCACATGCTGTGTGGATAAGATTTTTATTTCAAACCAAACCACTTAAGTGCAGTTTCTACTGTCAGTACTCACCTCCCCCTCTCCTGCCTCTCCCCTGCCCCACAGATGTGACCAAAAAGGATCTTTGAAGTGACGATGTGGGTCTAGGAATTCAAACAAACCTTTTGCATTCTCAGCTTTCAGTAGCTCTCGATCCCAGGGATGACCCTGAGCAGGGCCTCCGCACAGCCCTTGCTGGCCTCAGGCTGGGACTTGGTCACTGCCTTCCGAGCCCCTGCTTCTGCCGGACCAGAGTGACTGCTCCTCAAACCACAATGGCACCAGGAGACACTGCCATCCTTCTCCCTCCAGACTGGGGCTCATCTGAGCAGAGTGGGGATACTGTCACATCGGTCTAGAGGCCCCCTCCTCTGCAGTCTCACCTTTCTGTGCACACTGTCCCTTGCAACCAGTGCCCTCCTTTGGCCAGCAAGCATCAGGTGACCTCAGGCACTTTCATCTGAGACTTCCATCGTGAAGCTCACCCACCCTGAGGCCCTAGTGCATGGTAACAGCTCCGTGTTGGGATGAAGCTGCAATGGTGGGATTTCAGGTGTCATTGAGCAGGTATGAAAGGGGTTATTTGAGACAGGAGATCTTCTTGGTGCTTTGGGATCACAGAATGGAGGAGACTGAGTCTATATGTAGGGCTGATCTTTCTGTGTTTGCAAATTAGTCGTAGCAATAACACAGTTCCAACCTTAAGAGGAAGAACCCATCCCAGTTCAATTCTCAAGAGATGTGTACAGGCCCAGGGACTGTGTCAGGTGCTGGGTCCCTTGCAGCATTTATTTAAGAGTCCTCAAACCTTAGAAGCACGCCCTCTGGGCCTCACCCCCACTACATGTATTGAGTGCTTACCCTGGCAGGTGCTGCGCTAAGTGATTCACATACAGGAGCTCATGGAATCTTCCTGGTTCTGATACATGTGGTATTAACCTTATTTTACTGATAAGGAAACAGAAGTCTGACAACTTGCCCAAATCCATCCACCTTATTCAATGGCAGAGCTGGGATTTCACCCCAGATCAGATTGACACAAAAGGCCACATCCGAACACGTCATCCTGGCTTGGGAGAGGACCCTGCCGTCACAGACAGGGGTGACACTCTAATGGAGGGAACGTGGCCAGGCTGTGGAGAAGACATGCTGGGGCTGGTGGGCCACTCAGCACCACTCTGGTTGGTGGGAGCCAGAGCTGGCCTCACACCATCCTTTCCCTGCTCTGCGATTAATCCATCAGTAACTTGGAATTGGTCGTAATGAGGGTATTTACACCATGGAAATTGGCAAACACTGCAATTAAGGGTTTATGTTCCTAGAGAGCTGGTTGTTGGATAGTTAGCAGCACATCACCGATTCTGATCCATGCATGGGTAAGTTTGGGGCAGTTTCATGGACATGCGTTCCAGCCTGTGCTAGATGGGGAGCAGGAGAGTTGAGTGGCCCAGTCGTTCAGGAGATCCACTCTCTGGCAGAAGGCAGCAGGGCCTGGTGTGCGGGTAGAATCAGGAAGGTGGTAGGGGAGGGCCAGGGGAACTGGCTTCCAGAAAGAGCAGGTGCATTAGCACTCCCCGTGGAGCCAGAGGCTGGCTGATGCCTGTACCTAGTGCCTGATGGAGCAGCCACCCAGGCCTCCTGGCCCCGGCTTATGTAGGTGGAATGAGAAGGAGCCAGGGGTATTGGTGATTACAAAATCAATTTGGGTGAGGGTGGGGGTGGGTCAGATTTAGCCAGGGGAGCCAAGGGAGGGACGTGGCTGGCCCTTTGCCCACTGCCGCTCTATATCCATCTTTCCAGACCTTTCTGTGTCTGAGCAGGCAGGTGCTGAGGCTGCATGGGTACCTGCTCTGTGCCGTGCCCTGTGTGCACAGTTCAGAAGCGGATGGAAGGTGGGGAGAGGATGCAGGAAGGGTGGAGATGGGAGGAAAAGATGCCGCTGGGCAGGAGCTCTGGGTGCTACAGCTAAGGGAGGGGCTTCCTCTGGGTGGGAGAGGCTCACACGGGAGGTGGCATGGAATGGAAAATGACAAGGAGGAGTTGAGAGGCCAGGTGGAGGAGAAGAGAGACCAGGTGAGGGCACAGGAGGGGACTGGAATTGGGCTGGTCCAGGAACGCCTGGGAAGAGCATGGGTCTCCATCTTACAGAGGAAGAAACTTCAGCCTCGGAGATTGATAGATCTGAGTTCACACAAGAATATGAGGCAGGGTCTAGATCTTTGGAAGGTCATTTCTCATTCCCGGTGGCCTTTAGGGTTCAATGGTCATACTTGACCATTCATTCATATGCTCATTCATTTATTCATTCACTTAACAAACATTTTCTCAGCACTTCCAGTGTGAGCTACACGGGCCAGGCCCTCTCCCAGGCACTTTGAGCACGTTATTCATTTACTCCTCACAATAACCTATGAGGTAGGTATCAGTATTACTCCCAACTTTCAGATGAGGAAACTGTGCCACACAAAATTGAGTAGCTCACCTAAAGTTGCACAGCTCTTGAGTGGCAGAGCGAAGGTTCGGAACTAGGCTGTATGGCTCCAGAGTCTCCAGGTTTAACTGATATGCTGTTCTGCCTTTCTAGAAAAAGCACTGAGTCTGGAAACCCAAGTGCTAGTCTTTTCTTTGCCAGGTCCTCACTGGGGGCCCTTGGACAAAATGCTTGGTCTGACCTGACTCTCTGTTTCCAATCTGTCAGGAAGGGGATGTTGGGTGATTCCTACCATTCTTCCCTTCTAAGAAAGGGTCCAGAGAATGCCGGGGCCTTGTAGGGTCTGGCCACCTGTCCTCACAGAGCAGTGGAGCTGGTGAGATGAGGACAGAGCCCGCTGTGTCCGACCCCACACTCAGGAGGGGTTCCTTGAGTCTGGGAGGCTGGGGAGTGGGGCTTGCTGCCTCCTTTTTCCCAGCTGACACCCACACCTCTCTCTGAGCAGCTCCCACTGCTGGAAAACTAATAAGGCTGGCATTTTATGGTCCCCCACCTCTGATGACAACAGGCAATTTGAAGAGTCAATAAAAGATGTGCTGTACCAAGGGTGTTTTATGGCTCATCAAACCATAAAACCCCATGGCCATGTGACCAAGGTGCTGGGCAGGGGTCACGGAGCGGATTCACCAGCCTCTGTCCAGGAGGGCTTCCAAATTAGGACAGATGATTGATCAACTACAGGCAGGGGCAGGTGTGTGAAGGAGCTTTCCTGAGCATGTTGGATGCTGGGCCTGAGCTTAGAGAGCCCCTCAACAGACAGAGCCCTCTGGGTATGATTACAGGGACCCTGGGAGTCCCCACAAGCCCCCCACATCCTGCCCTGGGATGTTTAGAAAACTTTCCCCACGGGCTTAGGGCAGTAGCTGCCTCTCGGTCTGAAGCTCACTCTTCCTTACCCCTACCCCACTGAGTCTGTGACCTTGAGCAAATCTCCTACCTCACTGGAGCTCAGCTTCCTCCTTTTGTAACAGGGATAGTGATGCTACGTGGCTGGCTTGTAGGGAGGGGCTCGCCCCGGGAAGGTGCCCAAGGCACTGAACGTGATAGGAGAGCGGAGGTACAACTTCCCCTGAGAGAGAACCCAAGCCCTCTCATCCATACCTAAGAATCGCCAACAGCACTTAGGACATTGTCCGAGGGCATCCATCTGTCCATCCATCCATCCATCCCTTTGGTGACACACATCGAGCACCCACTCTGTGCCAGAGCACAGTGAGGGGCAAACACTAAGCCCCTGCCTGGTGGAGCTTACAGGCCAGTGAGCAGAAAGGTGTCCCTGTACCAGGTCAGAGGCATCCATGATATAAAGGAAAATAAAACAGAGTCAGGGGTAGCAGGATGAGGACGGACACCTGATTTCAAGGGACTTGCACGATAATGGCAAGGAAATGGACAAGGAACCCTGGGCAGAAAAATTGTGTGTGTGTGTGTGTGTGTGTGTGTGTAAATAGGGTGCCAAGGCAGAGAATAATAGGAATGTCACTTAGATAGAAATGACATTAAAGCAAGGACTGAAGGTTGAGACGGAGCCAAATGTGCAAGTAGTCAAAGAGGAAGTATTCCAGCAACGACAGAGACGGAGAACCGCCATCTCAAGCCTAGCAGAGCACCTGTATGCGGCAGGTACTGCTGCTCACCGGCGCTCACACTTCAGTGGAGGTGATGCCTCCAAAATCTGATTAGTGGGACAAAGCCATGTGCTGGAGAGGCCACGGACAGGAAGGCCCTGTGGCCTGAGGGGCTGGGGAAGGCTTGGGCAGAGGTTGGAACTTGAAGGAGGGGCGGGAAGCCATCTATTTGGAGGAGGTCACTCCACTGGGTGAGGTAGTGGGCAGAGGGGAGGAGGAGGGGATGGGTTGGCTAGGGCGAGGTTTAGGCAGCACCCATGTCAACTGCCGGTCTGTAAGGGGCCACAGGAGGCTTTGTGGAAGCTTCTCTCTCAACCTCCCTTCCCTGATCAGTAATAACGAGGCCCCAGCAGACAGTGTTTAAGCCAGGCTGTGGGTGGGGCAGCTAACACAGCAGGCCTTGGAGGCCTGCTTCGTTCATTGCCTTCGCTTGTTTAACTGACCCCACGAGTTCTGCCCTGACCTCCTTCCCCTCCCTCGGTCCACTCCTTGCTGTCCCAGAGCATTAAAAGGATTTCAGAATGCCGAATGATTATTGATATACTAATGAGTCTGTCCAGTGGCCATTAGCCTGCAGACTACTTGGATATTTTTAAACTACTAAAATCAAATCTTGCAACATCCATTATGCCCTGGACGGTCCATTGCTGTGGAGGCCCTAACATGCATAAACGCAACTGAGCCTGCTTTATCAAACATTTAAGCCCTTAAAAATTGCCCAACCTCTAAAATCTCCTCTTAGGACCCCGTTCTGGCATCGCCCGGACAGACACTAATCCCCATTAAGACCTCTCCACCTATTCCCTGCTCCGGGCCTGGGGTCTGCTTTAGACCAAAGCAACAGCTTTTAGGCGCATTAAAGGATCAGGCTGAAGCAAAGATGATCTTCTTCTCTCTTCGAGGGGAGGCGGGCTGAGCGGGTGAACCAACCAATCACTTTTGAGGACAGAACACTATTGAAAATAATTCTTAACACGTCTGTTGGTCTGGGGTGGGGTGGGGGTGGGGAGGTATCACGGAGCTATTGTTCCATGCCCAGGTAGTTGCTTCTGCTGCAGCCCATGAAGAACCTGGGAGGTCTTCATGGATAGCAGGCAAGGCTTAGTCTGGGCAGGAGGCAAAGTTTGGCCCTGGTGCCACCAATGCCCTCTTCCCTCTGGTCAATGAGCTGCCCACCTTGGAGGGGAAGCCACTCTAGGGTTCCCACCTGGGCCATAGAATAGCAGCACCCCCCATTTTGGAAGTATTGGGTAGAGGAGCTGAGTGCATGGGGCAGCTGTTCTTTGCAGCTCTGCCACCGTCTTGATGGGTGCAGTCTACCCTGCTCCTCCACGTGGGGACTTTCTAGGGGCGGGTTCTGCGGCTGTGGGGGCAGACCTGGGGTGAGAGGCTATGTGTCTAATTCAGGAGTCAAGAATCAGGAAGCTCAAGCTGTGTTTTCCAAACCAGCTTCGCCAATACAGCTGTTATTTTGCATTCCCTCCGTCTGACTCTTGTGTCTTATTTCTCAGTTGACTCAGAAATTGAGGGGACAAGGAGGGTGTTTGTCACTGGCTTCCTGACCTCTCTGGCTCCCTACGAATAGCCTCTTGAGTCTTCCCTTGAGTATTGCCTAATGCCACACTCTTCTTCCACCCTCAGAAACCCAACCTATCATCGACCCCTTCCCTGGACCTGAAACTGAGAGCCAAGCTGGTGAAGTGGCTCTCTGGTTAGCCCTGTATGGGCTCCACCTCTGATGCCTGTGTGGCTGTGAGCAAGCAATTTAGTATGTTTAACTTATCTAAGCCTTGGGTTTTTTTTTTTGTCCTGTTAGGATTATAGTGAAGATAATCCACAAAAAGCACCTTGCACATAATAGACACTCAATAAATGTCAATTTCCTTCCCTTCTCTTCTCTTTACTAACTGGGTGACCTTGAGAAGTGACATAGCCACTCTGAGCCTCAGTTTCTATCTCTGTAGCTGGCAATGCTGAGTTATTTAATAGCACAGTGTTCACTGTGCTGGTGATGATTCTGAGATGCTGCAAGGGTGGAAGTGAGTGCTGCCGCAGACAGATGTGGTCAGGGAGCTCGTGCAAGACCCCAGGGCCAGCAGGGCTGGAGCTGGGCTCAACCCCAGGTACCCTGACTGCATCCTACAGTCTCGCTTTTGCTTCCATTCTGACACTAACTAGATCCAAGACAGGACGCCTGGGAAGCCCAGCTCAGAGAGCTCTTGGCTCAGGACCGAGCTCTGCCCTCTCCTACGGCTGTGCTCAGACTCCTTGCCTGGGGCTCCTCATTCAGTCTCCTGGAGTGAGTGCTCCCTCATCCTTGCTGCCTGACCTGCGGGAATTAATCTTTTCCACTGGGACCTGGCTCTGCCTGCTTCTCCCTGCAGGTTCTGGAGACCTGAGGGCCACACGACCCGGGATAACTGCTGGTCCTCTGACCGCTCCATCCAGAGTTCCGGCATCTCATTCTCCTTTCTACCTACCCGTCTAGTCCTGATACTGTTGAAATCCTGGCATAAAACTCTTGGTGTATCTTTGTTCGTCTATAGACTTTCCTGTTCCTCTTCGTCACTGTAGGGAGACGGTGACTTCTTTGGTTGCTGATTTGAAATCCTAAAACGCAGCCCTTCTTTTCCCACTGCAACACCGGGCCATTTGCACAAGGAGGACAGCAGCAGAGGGGGAGCACTGAGCAGGGGTTGAAAGTGTTGCCAGCTTGTCTGCACACACCCTAGATTTAGGTAACCCGGGATACGGGCAGTCTGAAAGTGACGAATCTGCCTGTTGGAAGTGGGCAGTTGGCAGGCTGACGTCCCTCTTCCTGGGCTCTGGCCTCCCACAGTTGTGTTCACCACTACCCTGGACAGAAGGGAGGCCGGGTGCTGTGGGGTAGTGTCATTCAGCCTGTTTATCTCAGTCAGGCCTGTCTGCTTGGTGCATGCAAAGCCCCTTTGATCTGCTCCGATCGAGGGTAGCGGGCCCTGGGCCAGGGAAAGGATTGGAGACTAGAGAAGGTGAAATCTGAGCTTGGTGGCCAGCAGCCCCCATGTGACCTTGGTGGACAGTTTCCAGGGGTGGTGGCATGCTCCCTGTCCCAGCTTCCCGCCAAGTTCCCCCCCATCATTTTTCATTGCTCAGGCCTCCAGCTGGAGTTAAGCCGGGGCTTATACTACCCACCACCTAGCAGTGTGACATCTGTGAATGGATTTCTAATTACACATATAAATCAGCATGATTGGAAATTCTTGAAATTTTATTGGGAAGGAAATTTATAGTGATTAAAACCAATTAATTTGGGCCTTCTATTAATCCATGTGGCAGGGTTGATGCTGCCATGCTGCTGTGCCTCCTGAAAGCCACTGGGTGGGGATGGGCTCGGTCTGGGGGCCACTGGGGGCGCGTGCTCATTTTCAGGTTACAAATGCTCATCCCATGTTTTAAATTACACCTCTGCCCCCGGCCACGTATCTTGTTTTGTGTCTAAAAATAGAGTTCTGGGCTTTCACTAAAGATTCAGAAACACTAAAAGGAATCTTTTTAATCAAAATAAAGAACCCTTTTTAATTACTCAGCCTCTCTCACAGTTGGAGGTAATAATTGTCGTGTGCTCTTAAGTAGGGCTGTTATTAGATTTCCCTGGGGCTCCTCTATTTTCTAGAAGTTTGCAATGCTGGCTGTTGAATGCCAGAGGAGAGGAGTCAACTCTTGTCTCTTTAAGTCTTTAAGGTGAAGCCCAGGTGGGGAGCTCACCTGGTCACATGGAAACAGGCAGGAGAGGGGTGAGCTGTAGTAGATACCAGGTCCACCTCGGGAAGAGCCTCCCAGTGGTTCTACACTGCAGGTGAGTTAAAGATCCGATCCCTGTGTATTAGTCAGGGTTCTCCAGGCAAACAGAAATAATGGGATATATTTTTAGATATGCAGACAGATTTCTGCATATGCGATTATAGAGGCTGAGAAGTCCCGTGATCTGCCGTCTGCAAGCTGTAGGCCCAGGACAGCTGAGGGTGTAGTTCCAGTCCAAACCTGAAGGCCTGAGAACCAGAAGAGCCAATGGTATAAGTTCTGGTCTGAGCCCAAGAACCAGGAGAACCAATGTCCGAGGACAAGAGAGGATTGTATTCCAGCTCAAGCAGAGAGAGCAAATTCTGCTTCCCTCTGCCTTTTTGTCTTAGTCAATCCCTCAATGGATTGGATGATGCCCACACACAGTGGTGAGGGGATCTTCTTTATTCAGTCTATGGATTCAAATGCTAATCTTTTCTGGACATACCCAGAAATAATGTTTTACCAGCTATCTGGGCGTCCCTTAGCCCAATCAAGTTGACACATAAAATTAACCATCACACCCTCCATGACTGACCACCTCTTCCTTATCTAACGCCTTCTTTTCAGGACCCCAGCCAAGACCACATCCTGCTCCAGCTGGGCCAGAAGCTTTCCTGGCCTTCATTCTAGCCAAAGAACAGCCCCAACTTCACCCTCAACTCTGAGCAGGTAAGAATGGGCCCGGATTCACATCCTGGGGCTGCTGTGAGGAAGTACACAAACTGGGGAGCTTAAAACAACAGATGTATTGTATTGTATAATGTATATTGTATTGTAATGTATCATCCCAGTTCTAGAGGCTAGAAGTCTGAAACCAATGTGTCGATGAGGCCATGCTCCTTCTGAAAGCTGTAGGGGACAAGTCTTTCATGCCTTTTCTGGCTTCTGATGTTTTCTGGTGACCCTTGGCATCCTCTGGTTTATAGATACATCACTCTAGTCTCTGCCTTTGTCATCACATGGTCATCTTCTCCACCTGTGTCTCTGACTTCTCCTCTTCTTATAAGGACACCAGTTATGTTGATTAGGCCGACCCTAATAACCTCATCTTAACTTAATTGCATCTGCAACAAACCAATTTTCAAATAAGGTCACATTCACAGGTACCCGGGTTTAGGACTTGAACGTCTGTTTTTTGGAGTATATAAGTCAACCCATAACAGGGCCCTTTGTTGACAGATCTCTGAACTTATAGGACTATTTTTGGTTCTCGTGTTGCCAATCTTTGTAACTTTAAATAATATAGTTAAGCATCTGTTTCTTGTTGCTTTGATGTTTATCAAAGTCTTTTGACTCTGTACTGTGTAAATGTGGCTGTTAAGGTGCCATCCTCCTCCCCAATTCTCTCCCTCGGGCACTTTTACTTATGCATCATGTGGCAGAGTGAGACCAACCCCTTTTCCTTTTTCTCCTGGCTGCATTTCTCAGCCTCCCTGCAGTTGGTTGAGGTCTCGTGATTGAGTCTGGCCAGTGAAACGCAGGGTGAGGTGCACGTGCCATTTCCAGGCCTGGACTCTACAACCTCCTGCTTGGTCTTCTGCACATTCTCTTTTCTAGCTTGCAGGATGAATGTGGACAATTTGGTGGAAGACTTGGAAACCTAAAAATGACAGTATCATTTGGTGGAAGGATCCTGGGTCCCAGAACACTTCATGGAGCAGAAACACCATCCCACTTACTCATTACCATTTCCTTCATTTACTGTGACATGAGCAAAAAACCAACCCTTATAATGATGACACTGAGATTTAGGATTGTTTAATCAAATGGTTAGACTATCCTGACTAATACACATTGTCAGGGGTGTTAACGTTTCCCTCCTGCCTGAAGAACCCAACTCAGCCTTCCATGTAGTTGAAAGTTGGCACTAATGTGGAAAATACCATTTATGTTGTCATGACCATACAATCTGCTGGGCCAAAGAGACACCAGGATTGCACTCCTCCTGGCTGGCACTGAGATCATATGGCCTCTCCATCAATGTGTTAAAATTGTGCTACATGTTATCTTACTTCTCATTTGGAGTATTACCATCTTGTATGGTTTCCCCTGAAGTTTCTAATTACTATCTTTCATTTTTATTGTAAAATATGACTTTATCATATTCTCAACTTCTTAAACTATTCTTAGTTATACAATCTATTCTCCTACCTCACCCCCCAGGTTTCCCTCACAGGACCACCCCCCTACTCTGACCCAAAACTCATTGTCTTCTCAGCAGCTATTTAGCCATCTTCTAGAATGTTCCACCCACTGTTTCCTAGACCCCACACTTTACTCTCTAGGTTTATTTCACTATAATGTTGGAATACAACCTCAAGCTGCAACTTTTCATTTCTCAAGTAACCTCTTTAGAAAGGATGTTGGGGAGGCGGAGGCTTTCTGAGTCCCTGCCTGTCTGAAAATATCTCTATTCTGCACTCACTATGGATTGAGAGATGTTTGATGCACACAACTCAAGATTCTGAGTAATTTTTCTGCAGAACTTCATCCATATTGCTCTATTGTCTCTCTGCACACAGTGGCATTTGAGTTTATGTCCTTTGTTTGCTCTGTTCTGTGAGCTTCCAGGATCTTCTCTTGTCCTTGGTGCGGTCTCTTTTCGTCCATTGTGCCGAGCCTATGGTCTGAACTTGGTGCCCTGCTTCAGCCCTGGGAAGTTGTCTTTTATTATCTCTCTGATAATTTTCTCTCCTCCACATTCTGTGATCTGTTTTTCTGGGATATCTATTTGTCAGATATTAGACCTCCCGGATTAGTCCTCTAAGTCTTTATCATTTTGCTCATATTTTCTGTCTCTGTAGTTTCTTTTGAGAAAGGTCTGCATTCTGAGAAATTTCCTCAACATAATTTATTTTGTGGCTTTTATTTTTCAAAAAACAGAAATGACATTATTCACATTTCTAAGAGCTCTTTTCTTTCTTTATTTAAAAAAGAAAAATCTGTCCCTTTCATAGCACTCTTTTTTATTACATAAATAAAATGTGCTCTCAGATTTCCCTGATCATTTTTTTTTTTTAATTTGGAAAGTTAAAAGTTTTCTGAATCATCTCAGTTTTCTCAGGGAACCAGTGTTTTGCTTTCTTTTCCTTCTCTACACTGCTGCTTCTCTCGCAAGGCCGGGTGCCATGGTCCGTCCATTCGTACTCTATGAGGACGACTTGTGTGAGTTTCCCTTACTGGGAGTGGGTCTCTTCTCCTCACCCCACACGTATGTCCCTTGAGTGGAATGTGTGCCGTGGGGCTCCTTGATGTGCCCACTCAGCGGGCACATTTAATGCATTTAAAATGCATGAGCTGGAACACATCTGTCAGGCCACCCCATCTTGGACACACACACACACACACACACACACGCACACAATGGCAGAATGTTCTCACCCGCTGGCCCCACAGGCATGCCTGCAACCTTGGAAGTCTCCAGTCAGTTCACTCAATGCCTATGAAAAAGAGCTGCCACACTGTATGGCATGAAGGTACTTACTGGGCCACCCACTCAGGAGACGAGATGGAAGTGGGCAGGGAGCATGGGAGATGGGGTGCCAAGTGGTACATGGTTCTAGACAAACACTCTCAGTCAATCTCCCTGTTTTCAGTCCCCATTCTCATTCCTGCTGTCACTGTCGGTCAGAGGAACACGGGAGACAAGGGAGATGTCTCCCCAGGCCAACCGGCATTCTCTCCTACAGCTTCTCTGTAGTGTCATGACCTGTTGCTTTCCTGTCCTCCTCCTCAGTCAACATGCCCCATCCACTTTATGTCGTCTAGAAATCTACTGAACCTTCTCATTTGTCACCCCTGCTCTGACCCACCCTGCTTCTTCGTGGTATTGTTTCTTCTTATTTTCAGGGAAATGTGCGCTCAGGGTGCCATTTAAATCAGAGGCAAAATGTTTTCTTATGGGTGGTAAAGGAGTGGGACTGTTTCCTACAAGTGAAAGAGCCCAAATAATCACCAGATGAGAAAACAGAGGCCCAAAAAGTTGAAGTGCTGAGGTCACACCCCTACTTCTCACCTGGAATCCTGGTCTGGGGGCGCGCAGGGCTTCACTGCAAGTGGAGGAAATGGTCTGGATAAGGAGAAATTTGAATTAGAAAACAAGTTTGAAGAAAATATAGAAGGACTGTTTTCAAGTGTGCCTTAGTTCACCTAAATTAATAAAGGATTCAGATCCTTTGGGGACTTGCCATGATGCAAACCTCTAAAAACCAGAATAATTTGGAATGACCTTCCGTGCATTTTTTTGTGGGTAAATGGAGATTTCCAGTGTGCTTTAAAGCAGTAGTCCCCAACATCTTTGGCATTGGCACCAGGGACTGGTTTCATAGAAGACAATTTTTCCGTGGTGGTGGAGGTGGGTGGGAGGCGGACCTCATACAGTGAAGTGTGGCCCTGTTTTCCCGTGGCTGGGGGTTAGGGACCGCAGCTTTAAAGTACTTCCTTCTCTTGGGTCAGTGGAACCTCTCCATGCCATCTTGCTTATGTCACTCCCTTAGCACGAGTATCTTATCACTGTCTCTCCCAGATTTCCAATGCCTGGGTGTGGACATGTGTCATTTTAGTCTGTTTGTGAAACCCCGAGGTTGGCATGGCAGGAGGAAGGCCACAGGTGTGCTGTCGTCTCTAGAGAGCAGACTTCCCACTCCTGCCCAGCAAAGGAGGGAAGGGAAAAGTGGGAGCAGCCTGACCTTCTATGTTTTCTTTCCCTCATCTACTCTTTTAATGCCTTTAAAAAAACCCCTTTTTCCCAGTCTCAGCCCCCTTTATCCTGTTGCCCTATACGTGGGAAACATTTACTCACCCTGAAGTATTAGGGGCTCATGGTCCCACCTTCCCCAGCCCCAGCAGGTATGCAAGGAAGGTGTAATGTTCCATGGAAACGAGCTGAGGAAGATGGACATTTCAGGCATCAGGGAGGGGGTAATGCAGATACGGGTGGCTCCCCAAACCGTGTATGCCATGGGCAAGGCCAGGTCCTCTCGAAGATTGGAGCCCACTCTTGATGTCCCCCTAATTAGATGATATCTCTCCTACCTCTGCCTCCCCACCAATTAGTAGCACATCTTTCATCAAGCTTCTCTTGAATCAGTCCTATGGGTGCTTGGCTTGGGAGGCCCAGGAGGGTGGGGTCTCTCCATTCTTCATCCATGCGTTCCCCGCGGTATGCGTGGGAGAAGAGGGAAGAGCTAACGTTTCCTGAAGGCTTCACACACGCCAGGCTTTGTGCTAGTTACTTTATGTGTGTTATTTAAACCTCCCGACAACCTTAGGAAGTGGATATTAGCCTACTTTCCAGATGAGCACACTGAGCTCCAGGGAAGTTAAAGGACTTACTCAAAGTCACAAAGTACTAGGACTTAAGCTCACTCTAGCTTCAAAGATGGTGCTCTTTCTAAAATACCTTACACATAGTAGGTTCTCACGGGAATTTGATTGAACTAAATCCAACCAAGCATTTCACACGCCTTTGTGAGTGAGGTTTTGAAGCTGGACAAGACGCCAGGTAACTGGCAGAAACCCATTCCTCAGTCCTGGCTCCCTGGCACACGAGTCCCTTTCAGTCAGGCTGGTAATTGCTCTGGGCTTGCTGCGCTGCGGTGCATTTAACAAAACAAACACAGGTTCCGTTTCGCACGCATGTAAATATTTTCCCAAAGCGATTAGCACCCAGACAGCTAATAATTATTGCACGTGACTCTTTTAAAAGCTGACTATGCATATTTATGGAAAATGATTATTATCACAATATTAGGAGCTCATTAATCCACAAGAGCACATGTGAGAACATTCCAAAGTCAATGTAACATTTGCACGCAGTAAATACCCATCTGCTTTGAAAGCTGGCGTGGCGAGTGCTTGGGCATTCCACAGGTAGGGGAGTCCTTTGAATGAGGAATGAAAATGTATGCTCTCGTTTGGAGTGTGGCTTTGAACACTCCTGTTCTTTCCAAACACAGCAGCACTTGTGCACGTGTACACGCGTGTGTGTGCACACACATACATCTACCAATCTCCCAGCAATATTTAGGATGGACTAAAGAGCCTTATCTTCTCCTAAAATCTGCTTTGATCAGGGCTGAAGTTCCCACCTTGGAGGACTTCCTTAGGCTAATGGTAAAACCATTGAAGATGTCATTATAATGCAGACAGACACTGGGATCTACTGGCACACATTGATTTTGCAGCCAGTAGGGCTTTGAGGGGTTTAAGATGCAGAATGGAAGAGAAGAACTGTATGGACCGAGGCGCCTGGTAGACGGTGAGAGATGATGTTGTTTTAAAATACAGTATAGTGAAAGAAAATTTCAGGTATAGTAAGGCCAGCAGATCAGGAGATGATTGTCTTTGAAAAGGCAGTTTGTTACTCCGAGTTCCCAAAAGGAGGGGACATGCCGTGCATTGGAGTCACCTGGGAAAGCACCAGGTTTGGTCCGAAGGCAGAGGGAGAGGGGAAACTGCAGGCAACGGCCTTCACTGGGGTTTCTGTGGCAGGGATGGTGAGGCAGGGTGTGCAGGTTTAGGACTGGCTAGTTTGAATAATCTCAGTGGGATCGGGAGCATTAGGGCTGCTCCTAGTTGTCTAGCACTGGAGTCCCCAACCTATGGTGAGTTGTATAGTTATTTCATTATATATTACAATGTAATAATAATAGAAATAAAGTGCACAATAAATATAATGCACTTGAATAATCCTGAAACCATTCCCCACCCTGCCTGGTCCAGAAATATTATCTTCCATGAAAATGGTCCCTGGTACCAAAAAGGTTGGGGACGCTGGTCTAGTACATATCCCTGGGTGATTAGGGCAGGGGACAGGGATGGAGGGATGGGGGGTGTAGACCCTAGAGCAGCTGGTTTGCATTTGAAAAGCACTCACTGGCAAGCTGTTTACTGTCTGGAGACCATGGCTTTAGTCCTAGAGATTGGCTAACCCTGGGAAGGGCAGTTCCAGTCAGCAAGGCCCCAGATGTCAAGGCATCAGAATGCAGAAAATAAATGACCTAGTTAATACAGGTATCTAGAACACAGATGGATGGATTGGCCTCCCAGGGAAAAGGAGATCCTCTTCCTTAGAAGTGGACCTTAGGTAAGGCTGGATATGTGTGTGTGTGAGTGTGTGCACGTGTGCACACTCGGGGTCAGGGATGCAGATGCATTAGAGGAATTTCATGCTTTTCTTATCTTTTCATTTTACTGGAAACCACGTGACCATGAATTCCAAGTACGTAATTGGGCTATGTGGTCTGGATGGGAAAAGCAACTAAGAAGGTTATCAGAAGAACATAGTCTGTCCAGCAAGGCTAGCTATGGTGACCAAGGGGACCAAGGCACAGAAGTGTCTGGACTTCTATTCTTTCTGTGGCTTTGAGATTCCTCGGGTGACCTGGGCCAAGTCGCTATCCCTGTCTGGGTCTCCCCGTGAGGGGTCCTGGCCTTGATCTGTGCGGGGGGAGACCCTGAGCAATGGGGGGACTGGAGCTGAATGAGCATTTCTTGCAGCCAAAGGATGTTGCTTCATCCTGGTCATCAGAGGCAGCTGTCTAAAGGAGTTTCCTTTCAGGGACCCCCCATGTAGGAAAAACCCTCCTTAACTCAAGTGACAAATTAGAGGAGGAACTGTTCATCTTACAGAAGAGCCCTTTTATTTTTTTCCTTTCGAGACAGCATCTCACTCTGTTGCCCAGGCTAGAGTGCAGTGGTATCATCATGGCTCACTGCAACTTCAAACTCCTGGGCTCAAGCAATCCTCCAGCCTCAGCCTCCTGAGTAGCTGGGACTGCAAATGTGCAGCACCATGCCTGACTAATTAAAAAAAAAATTTTTTTTGTAGAGACGGGGTCTCACTTTTGCCCAGGCTGGTCTCGAACTCCTGGGCTCAAGCGATCCTCCCGCTTTGGCCTCCCAAAGTGCTAGGATTACAGGCGTGAGCCACTGAGCGCAGCCAGAAGAGCCTTTTAAGTGACAGACTTTCCCAGTGAATTTGCATGTTTACAGATAATCGGCAATTTGACTGAGGTCTTGGAGGCAGAAAACCTTAAAACTGAAGTGTTAGGAACCATTGGCCATGGGAAATTGACTAAACAAAAATAAAAGCATCTCTGATACTATAATGTCAGTCAAGAGGCAAAGTGGGTTCTGCTGACAAGCTGTGGTTTGCAGGCAACACTGCAAGAACACATATTCAGCAAAAGCTCTTTCAAAACGTAGCAAGCGAGTATCCTTTAGACACTTTCTGTGTGTCAGACATTGTGTAAAGGAAGGGCTACATTTGAATAAGACATAACCTCAGAAGGCAAGAACAAAGATTCTCACCTTATATTTCTCGCATTAAATCTCTAATGGATTTAAGATCCACCTAGAGGAGTATTGTTCTTGTTTTTATTGTAATGGAGTTTCCTGGGCCCCAACTAAGGGGTCCAGAGTCTGAAAGTCTGGGGTGGGACCTGGGAGTCCACATTTGTGACAAGCATCCCAGGTGATTGTGATGGAGGAGGTCTAAGACAGCACATTGGCAAAGTCAGCTAAGGGGTCACAATCGTTGGTCAGTCACGTAAGTCTACCTTAAGCCAAACTAGTCTGTTCAAGAAGTGGTGGCTAGTGGTGGATGAACAAATGAAACCATCCTTATCAAAGCACCACATACTTAAATAGAAGGCGAGTGGCACTTTTCAGCAACGACTTCTGCATCAGAAGGCACCAGGAAGGGGCTTGCACAAGAAGAGGGAAGTGGCGGCTCAGAAGGAGGGTTTAGAGCGGGAGTTGTCAAACTTTTTCTGTAAAGTGCCAGATAAGAAACATTTTAGGCTTTGCAGGCCAGACGATCTCTAAAGCAGCTTTTAAATGCCACCATTGTTGCATGAAAGCAGCCATAGACGACTATATGTAAATGAATTCATGTGGCTATGTTTCCAATAAAACTTTATTCACAAAGCCAGGTGCTGGACATTATTCACAGTAGCCCAAATACAGAAACAACCTAAATGGCCATCAGTGGATGAATGGATACACAAAATGTGGTGCATATACACATACAATGGAATATTATTTAGCCTTGGAAAGGAAGAAAATCCTACCGTATGCAATAACATAGATGAATCCGGAGGACATTATGGTAGGTGAAATAAGCCAGACACAGAAACACAAATATCGTATAGTTTGTCTTATACGAGGTACCTAAAATAGCCAAACTCATGGAAGCAGAGAGTAGTAGTGATTGTTAGGGGGCAGAGGGAGGGGAAATGAGCAATTGTTGTTCAGTGGTCTAAATTTTCAGTTATGCAAGATGATTGAGTTCTAGAGATCTGTTGTACAACATGGTACAGTCTGAGCCCTGGGTTTCTAGCTCTGGGTTTTTTAAAGGTGTTGCCATTCCTCAGGCCCAGGAGGACAGACTTGTTCTTCTCCTTGAGCAGGAATTCAGGGAGAGCAAGGTCACCAGCAACCGAAGAGGGCGAGGTGAAGTCCTGTGAATGTACGATCACAGACATGATCAAATATTTCCTGGCCAACACTTTGTATATATGAGGCATGAACTCAAACACCATAGATTCAAAAATTGCTAACTCAGACACCTCTGACCAAGAAACTTCTAGTAATAATAATAGCTTCTGTTTACTGATTATTTACTGTGCCCCAGACAAGGCACAAGATAGTTTCATGCTCTATCTCAGTTCATCCTCTCAGCAACCTTATCAGGTTATATTATTATAATAATCTAATTACAATGATATTATAATTATATAATTATTATTGTCACCATTTTATAGATGGGAAAACTGAAGCGCTGAGAGATGACGTATCTTGCCCAAGATAACTCAGCTAGCAAGTGGTGGAGCTAGAGCTCAAACCCAGGAGGACTGACTCCAGAACCCTGCACCTAGCGTAGGATTACCCATGTCGGGTGAAAGTGATCTGACATTATAGTTATGAAAAACCATGGGCTGAAAGTGAACTTCAGGAGGGCTAAGTGTGCTCACCCTCGGGTTGATTTGGAAATTCACAATGACAAGGGGGACTGTGACAAAAAAATGGAATCTAAAGGTGTAATAAACTATGCTTACCCATGTATAGCCTTGGCTTGCTGGAATTACCAAGGTGCAAGCAGAAAATGCCAGTTAAAGGAGTCAGACTTAGGGAGAGACAGAAATAGGAATCTGAAGTTGCCTCTGGATCATTTAGCGAGGGATTGACTTGTCATTTTCCAACAACTTCTGAAGACTCTGACTTTATAGCTCTGCCTTCAACCTAGAGAAGTTGCAGCTTTAATCTGAGAGGAAAAATTAATTCAGCCTCTAGGTTTTACTCTACCGGCCAAGCTATTCAGAGGCAACCTTAGATTTGCATTTCTATCACAGCTTTTCTAAGCCTGATTAAGTTCATAAGTATTATCTGACCACCTTCACTGGTTGTCAAAACCACCTCTAGCTTCTTACAATTTCTAATCAAACTTTTTTTGTGGAAATAGACATTTCTTGTTTCTCTGGGAACTTCTGAAAGTCTTTCTCTTTTCTTCTTAAATATTTCCCTTAAGTTTTAGGGAAACATTTAATTTTTCTTTGCAGACTTACTTGGCTTAGCTAAAGACATCACTGACAGGAGTGGTTTTGGGGACTTGTGCGATCAGTGCCTCAGTAGAGTGGACTGTAGAGAGAGCGTAGGGTGACGAGGGGCAGATGGCAATGACAAGTCAACTTGTCCACAGGTTTGCCAGGAAAGGGAATGGACAGCATGGGGCTGTGGCAGGACCAGCGGGATGTCAGAAGAGAGTGTACGGCTGTTGGCCAGAGTGCCAAAGTTAGCACTAAGTGCTAAAATAAAAGAAATAGTAGCTACTATCATCACCTGGATTTCAGGCCTTCTGACTGTCCTCTGTAATGCACCCTGCATGGGAACTCCGAGAGGTCAAAAGGCCCCAGACGCAAAGGAATTAGCTCAGAGAGGTCAAACTTCAGGTGAACTGGAAGGTTTTCCTTTGGAGGGATGGGCCTAGTCACTGTTTCTTTGGTGGGGCTACCTTGAGAGTTCTGTAAGCCTCCTTGATGTGGTTTGGATATTTGGCCTTTCCAAATCTCACATCAAAATCTGATCTCCAATATTGGAGGTGGGGCCTGGTGGGGGGTGTTTGGGTCATGGGGGCAGATCCCTCATGAAGAGTTTTGTGCCCTCCTCCAGGCAGTGAGTGACTTCTCACTCTATGAGTTCCCACAAGAACTGACTGTTAAAAAGAGCCTGGCACCTCCCCCACCCCTACTCCTTTCCTCCTGCCATCTGATGCTGCCCCCTCCACTTTCCGCCATGAATGGAGGCTTCCCGAGGCCCTCACCAGAAGCGGATGCTGGCGCCATGCTTCTCATACAGTCTGCAGAACCATGAGCCAAATAAACCTCTTTTCTTTATAAATTGCCCAGCCTCAGGCATTCCTTTACAGCAACACCAAATGGACTAAGACACTCCTGGAAGCTTCTGGAATGCCCAGGTCATCTGCCCAGCAGTGGAGTTCTACCATCACTCTCCTGCTCATCATGCTCACTCCAAAGTCGCGTTTGCTGATGATCTCTGCATGCTGGGGTTGCAGAAAATCAGTGTGTGTGTGTGTGTGTGTGTGTGTGTGTTTATGTGTGTGTGCGAGCATGTGCACATGATCTTTTTTAAAGAGCAGAGTAAATCTTATACAAATCTGATAATCGTTTCAAAAACTCTGGGCCTTGCCATTTACATTCCCCAACTTAGTCTCCCTTCTACATCAAGGACAAAAATAACGGCTTGTGAGGACTTAACGGCTTAGGGACGGGAAACTTAAAACTGGTCGGATTCTGCCCAAATCCTATCCGATTTTCTTGCTTCTCGTAAACCTTTAATCAGCATCAGTGGTGGTGAGTGTGTGTGGGTGGCACTCTCACAGGCACACACTCTGCTCCTTTCCTTTCAGCAACTTAAATGACATGGCCATGGTGTGAATGAGGCATGGTCCAGCACCTGGAATTGTGTCAGAAATGCACTCTGATATTGGCTGCCACTGGTGTGTCTGAAGGCAGACTTATCTCCTGTGCCCAGGCTAGGGGTGGAGTAGAGGGTGCTGGGCCCCCTGACCCTCATGTGCCAAAGCCCCGAGCTCCCTGCCCACTGCCATGCCAGGCTCTGCAGGCCACAGGTGAGTCTGTGTGGGGCCCGGAGGCTGGGGTGTAATTCCAGGGGAAGCCACTCTAGACAGCCATCGCTAAAAATCTTGCTCCTTCCCTCACTCCCATCCTGCATCAAAGGTAAGGACGTTCTGAGTTTCATGGGTTTACTTTGGGGGTTCGTCGAGGGAGGAAATGCAAGTCCCCTGGGAGGGTTTCCATTCTCACCCTCGGGACGAGTGATCTGGGAGCAGAGGGGGTGGAGAGAACAGAGGAGGCTGCCCAGGGCAGGGAGACCCGACTCCTCCAGTACTTTTAACACTGACCCAGGGAGGACAAGGACAGGCCTTGGGGTGTGGGCTGCAGGGGCATCCTGAAGAAGAAAGGGGTTTGCGGAGGTGCGACAGTGGGCAGGTGGCTCTGACATTTCCATCTCTTTGCCTGGCTGATCGGTGTTCCAAACATTTGTCGAACGCCTGCCCTGCGCCAGGCACTGGACCAGGCAGTGGTTGATTGTGGAAGTTTGGGGTTGGGTGTAATGGGAGTGAAGGGGGAGAAGTAAAATCTGAATGTAACTGAGTTTTCCTGAAGTCTCGTGGAGTCATGTGTGCGTGGGCACACGCTCTCTCTCCCTCTGCCACAGAGCTCTAGAGCAACATAGGTTTTTATCGAACTCTTCTTCCTTCCTTCCCTTCCTCCCTCCTTTTCTTCCTCCTCCTTCCCTCTTCTTCTTTCTCTTTTTCGCCTCCTTCTTCCCCCCTCCTCCTCCTCTCACCTCCCCACCCCATCTCTCTTTCTCTCTTTCTTTTTAATAAAATGGAAACCGGTTACATCACATACCAGATAGCAAAACTTCCCCAAATCCTCTTATAATAATACCTTACATTCTTAATGTTTTTCCGTGGCTGTTGCCTCATTTATCCTCCTCTCTGTGCCCTTCCTTCCTCCTCGATCCCCCACTCTTGGTCCTCCTTGGCTGTCCTCTACCCTTTGCTTTGCTCATGTGAAGAAATTTGATTTCCCATCTTCTCCCAGTTTATCTTTGTTTTCTGAGGCAAATAAAACCCCTTTTGGCACATGCACTCCCTCTAAGCTCATTCTATTTGGAAAATTAGGGGTGGGGAAAAGGCTCCCCATTGTGGTCTGTGGGGCCCTGAGAATGGGTGAAGGGGCCTGGCAGTACCTGGGGCAGCCTGGTGGGGGCAGCTGCCCCTCGACTCCAGAGGATCCTGGCTCTTTTATTTTTTTTCCAAGAAAAGCCAAAAAATCTAGATTTTTATGTGAAATCACCTGCTTTAAAAATATTGCTAATGAATTCAGTCATATAAAAAATTACATTTGTGGGCCAGCCTTGCTCCTGAAAATGCCATTGCATAGCTCTCGGATTTGAGTTTCCATCTGCTCTCCATGGCTGCCTCTTAGAATTATAGTGTGGAAACTTAAAAGATTCATTGAAGGGACTTAAGAGGGGAATGGAGATGACAGAAGAAAGAGTCGGTGCACATGAGCAAGATAAGCTCAGAATAGTACAAGAAAAGAAAACCAGAGACCAATGTCCCTATGAACAAAGTTGTAAAGATTCTCAGAATATTAGCCAATTGAATTGAGCAATATAAAAAAAAGGGTACTACATCACAAATAGGTGGGATTTATCCAAGGAATGCAAGGTTGATTTGATATTAGAAAATCAATCAATGTAATCCATAATATTAACAGACTAAAGGAAGACCCACATGATAATATTAGCAGATGCAGAAAAAGCATTTGACAACATTCAACATTGCTTCATGATAAAAAAAAAAAAAAAACTCTCAGCAAACCAGGAATAGAAAAGAATTTCCTTAAATGCTCTTCTGAAAAAGGTAAATGATGAATGATAAAGGTTAAAACTTAATGATGAAAGACTGAATGATTTCCCACAAAGATCAAGAGCAAGGCAACCGTGTGCTCTCTCACCAGTCCTCTTCAATATTGTACTGGAAGTTTTAGCCAGTGCAATAAGGCAAGAAAAAGAATTAAAATGCATATAGACCAGAAAAGAAGCTTATGTGACACTCAGGAAATGGCAAAACTGTAGGGCAGGAGAACAAATCAGTAGTTGCCAGGACTTAGGGCTAGGGGGAAGGTTTGACTACAAAGGGCATTTTGGGGGGTGAGTGAACTATTCTGTATCCCAAGTTTGGTGGTTGCACAATTCTGTGCATTTATTTAAGCTCACAGAACTGTAGAACCACAATAAAAGTGTATTTTGCTCTTTGTAAATAAATTACAAAAATTGACTGATATGGTTGATAACTATTTTTTGCCTTTGTCCTTTTGCCATTCCCACTACATCCTGGCTGGGTTGTGGATGCAATGGTTGGAGGTGCAGCAGCCATCTGGTGACTGAGGGGAGAAACTGAGGATAAAAGTCAACATGCTAATGCTGGTAGAGAGAAAATGTAGAGGAAGCCAGGGTCTCTTAGTGCATTACCCTGGGCCTATTCCTCCTGACTAGTGGCTTACCAAGGGTGGAGAGTTATCCACACCACACGCAGGACATAAGGGGCTGCATTGTCTGTAGAGAATTTAAAACAATAATAGAACTAACTGGAAGGAAGTCAATCTACTTTTGATCATCACCACGTGCTAGCAGTTCTAAACAATGTCAGTGATAAAATACTTCTCTCTTGAGTAAATCTTTTGTAAGTCTAAGTTCTAAACAATTGCTTTGGTTACTGAGGAGTTTTAAGAGCATGTATGTGAGTTGCATTTGGTCACCTATAGCACACATGTGGACTGAACTATTAATACATGAGTTTGTTTCAATAATAAACTAGAGAGGCTTTCCCTAGATTCTACTTCATTTGGGGATGGTTTTAAATGGTCACTCAGGCCACTCTGTTTCATTCTTTTAAATTTTAAACAAATATTTACAAACTCTACATGGTCATATGGAATGACAAAATCAAAGTAACTTAAGTTTAGATTCTCTACTTTTACAATCATTGTGCTCTCATTGCTTATTTCCAATCTACTGTTTTAACAGAGGGATTTATTGTGTTACAGCTCTTGGTGACACGGGGTGCACTCAAAGCAAAACGAGATAATTCTGAGCCTTTATGAACTTGCTGGGGGTTCTCTGAATTAACTTCATGCCAAGTACAATGTTCATTTAAAAATATGTAATGAAATATGCTAATTTGGAACTTATTGCTAAAAATAATTCTGTCATAAAGAAGAGTTTTTAAAAATGATTCATTGCAGTTGTCACATATGCTAGGTAGGCAATTGCTTTTAACTTCTTGTGAGACGAAGATGTGAGTATTTGCCTAAGCCGCATAAAACAGGTATTCTGTTAACTTGCTGCTGAACCGAAGCCCATGTGATGCCCCAGTTTCTCGCTTTCATGAATGGGGTTGCAGGCCTTGCGGGGCGAAGGTAAACACAGCACAGAAATAAAATCCTTTACACGACCCCATCCCATCAAAGCTCTGATTTTGTTTGAGCGAAATCAGTACAGGGCATGTGGGCAACGCCTGGTCGGGGCCTGACTGCACGTGCGTGTCTTCTATTTGGTTTGCCTTTGCAGATGGCAAACATCACTGGTAGGAAGGATTTCTTTGTGGGGAACTTGACCTCTATGACAATTAATGTCGAAAACAGAATTCTAACATGGAAGAATTCAGTTTGCTTTTCAGGCAAGTTGCTTTGATCTCACAATGCCAGAAACAGGGTGATCTGCCGGTGCCGCTCCCGGAGAACAGAGCAGGTGATCACACTAGGCTGTGTGGCCCAGTGTCAAATTAGCTGCTTGTGTCCTAGGAGGAGAAGGAGGACCCTGGCCACATCTCCTGCCTCTTCTCTGAGGCTGCTGTGACCGTTAAAGTCGGCCTGGCTTCTTTCTTTTTTTCCTTCTTTTTTTTTCCAGTAATATTCATTGCTCTTCTTCTCTGTGTTGGGCACTGTGCTGGTACTAGGGACATGACGACAAGCCAGAACAGACATAGCCTCTGACTTTTCAGAGCCTCGATCCTAATGGGAAGAGAGAAATGAAGCAAGTATTCCCAAGAATCAGTATATAAGTATTAGCTGTGCTGAGGGCTGTGAAAGGAAGTTACACAGAGCTAGGAGAGAGTAAAGGGGGTCCCCAGCTTAATCTAGGGGTTTGGTGAAGCTTCTCAGAGGGAGTCATGGTCCTTACGGGGCCAGGTGGCTTTTACTGTCCTCGTCCTCCGGAGGTTACCGTTGTATCTCCCATTTTGCTTAGGGGGGTTTAAGTGGATTCTATTTCTTGCAACCAACCCTAGAGAGAAGGTTACAAAACAAACAAAAACTATTCTTAATTCAAAGGAATCCACATCTAATGGAGGAATTCCAGGCACCAGGAAAGGGGATGCTAGGAGATAGTTTTGAGGGGAGGGGGCCTGTTCATTGCTTTGCAAATAATATTGCCAAGTGTAAGGCTGTCCTTGAGTAAGAAGATACTGTGAAATTTGAGCAATGAAGCAGTGGCCCCTTTGGCTGGCAGGAGGGCTTCCCAGGGTGGTGGAGAGCCTTCCTGTGGTTTCCTGGCCCAGAAGGAGCCGATGGCATTAATTCCAGGCCTGGAGAAGAGCGGAAAGCCCTGCTCCCAGGGGCCCTGGTGCAGCCCTCTGGCTTTCCTGGGAGTTTCCCTGTGTTAAAATGCATTGGCTGTGAGTCAACATTTCCCTCGCAGCGGGGGGCTCTGTGCCTGAGTTCCTTGGCCTCATTTCCTTCCCAGGACCCGGATGACTGGCAGGCAGCTGTGAATGACAAGCCCCGAAAATAACGGAGGGGGTTTGGCAGGGGGAAAACAGCCCCTGACTTGGCAACAAAGCTCTTCGCTTTGGGGCCGTGCAAATAGCATCCAGCCACATCCGGAAAGTACATCTATAACGTGCGTCCCCGGGTGGGTGCAGGAGTGCAGCTTGCTGGTCCCAGGGAAAGCACAGCCAGTGGAAGAGGCCATCAAAGCAGAGAGAGGATCACACTGTACGTGAGAAAGAGTGAGATTGGCCAAGGTGTCCTGGATGGCTTTGAAGTGTGCATTGCTAGTTCCCTGTCTCGGGACAGGTGTGTGGCCAGGACATCACCTCACAGTCCCCTCTGGACATGAGCTCCTGTGAATTTACTCTGACTTCTGGGCTGGGCATTGGAAGACTTCTGGGCTGGGTCTAATCCAACCTGCTGTGAGACACCAGGAAAGCTGCTTGAGCTCTCTGAGCCTCAGCCCCTTCATATTAAGGTGAAGGGTCACATCCATGAGATTGAAGGTCTCTTCCAAACCATGGGGAACTGGAGTTGGGAACAAAGACTTCTACTTATATTGGATCTGTGACAGTTTGCTAAAAGTTTGTAAGAGTTCCATAGTTTCAAGATTTTTTTGTTGAAATTTTGTGAATGTAGTTTTTAAACTTTTTATTTGAATAAAGTCTAAATAATCTAAAGTGTTGCAAAGAGAGTACAGAGATATACCTTCCCCCAGTCTGATCTAATGTTTTACCTAAAGTTAACATCACATGTAACTATAGTGCATTTATCAAAACTGAAAAATTAACATTTGTATAATACTGTTATTACCTACACCATAGGCTTTATTTGGATTTCCCTAGTTTTTTCTACAAATGATCTTTTTCAGTTCTGGGATCCAACCAGGATACCATAGTATATTTATTCACCCTCTCTCCATAGTGCCCTCCAATCTGTGACAGTTCTTGTATTTCCTTTCTTCCCCCCATGATCTTGACACTTTTGAACAGTTCTGGTCAAGTACTCTGAAGAATGTCCCTCAGTTTGGGTTTGTCTGATGTTCTGCCATGATTAGACTGGGGTTTTGGGTTCGGAGGAGGAGCACCACAGAGACGAAGTGCCCTTTTCATCTTACAATGTCAAGGGTACATGATGTCCACCTGACTGGTCACTTGGTTAAGGTGACATCTGCCATATTTCTCCATTGTAAAGTTACTAGTTTTTCCTCTTCCTTTGTTAGAAGTGAGTGTGAGTATTTTTTATGCTTTAAATTTGTGTGAGGGATATTATTTCCGAATCCAGGCCCTAATCAAAAAATTCCTCCTGTGCTAAGGAGTATGATTCTCTGAAATGGAAATGTAATGATTATAAAAAGCACTTTGGAAGGTACTGGTGAGTCTGAGAGGTGACAGTAGGTTGAAGAAGGGGGTCTTTAGCTGAGGTTTCAGGAAGGCCAGAGCACGGGGGGGTAGGGGGGAACCCGGTGGTGAGGGGGAAGGAGCAGGAGGACAGAGTGGAGGTTGATAGAGAGGACCGTGCCTGGCTGGGACCACAGTGCCAGGCTGCGCGGGGAGCTGGAAGGAGGGCAGGTCTACATGGGCCCTGTGGCCAGGTAGGGGAGGAGGGAACAGCGTGTGCACGGGTGTGCTCCCACACTCTTTCTCACCTGATTAGTTCCATGAGGCACTCATCCAGGTGAGGCTCTGTGACCACGAAAGGGAGGTTGACTGATTGTCCTGTGTGGCTCTCAGACCCCTGACTTTGACCTCTAGGGTCAGCATCCTGGCCCTCGGTGGACAAGAACCCCATTTGGGCAGCTGTCAAACCGCAAGGGATCTGCTTAGGGGGATATACGTATCTGGCCATGTTTGCCTGGGGTCTAAACGTCAGCACTTGCTCTTGATTGGAAGGGAATCTCACATCCTTGGCAAGCAAGGGGCGTGGGGAGCGCTGGTTGTCCAAATGCCTCTGGGTATGAGTTCGTAGGAGAGTTTTGGGGAAGTTTGTCCTGGTATTGCCCTGCTCTGTTCATCAGGGGCCAGCCGTGGAGCTATTTTTCCAAGGGGAAGGCTCTGGGTCACTTTTGCAGCCTTCTTCAAGTCACAATGACTTTTAACAGGCAACATCTGACAGTGTGGGAGCCCCTTGCAGCCCTGGGTGAAATTATGATAACAAGAGAAAAAAGCTATTACTGCCACCATGCTTTCATTATGCAAATGATATTAAGATAGGCTGTGTGGATCGCCCCTGGCTATGCTATAATCTCCATGCAGTGATTATAATGTGTCAAACTTAGTCATTTTGATTATGACATGTTAATTACATGCCATCCTCATGTAGACATGAATATTACTCCCAGTCAGACAAAACACAAATTGGGGCCATTGTTAGTTGGTTAGTTGTGTGTATGGGTTTTTAACTTTTTTTTGTTAAATGGATTAAAAGATTTAAAAGATATGTAATATTGCAAACTAATTAAATACCGGCCAGATCCTCTATGCTCCACTGGGTGGAGAGAGGGACTGAGGCTCACTTGGACTGCTTGGGTTGCATTTTTGTGCTCTGGGTGCTATTGGCAAAACAGGGTTTCCTGGGAAACAAGAAGCTAGGGTTGTCAGGGATGGGGATGGGAAGGGGTGGGTGAAAGGTTGGTAGGGTGGGGTGTCAGGGAGCCTTTGAGAGCTCCAGGCCCACCGTGGATTGGGCGAAAGAGTGGAGGAGAGCGATAGACGACTTACAGGGCTGGCTGAGCCAGAAGGGCCCCTGAAGGTCCTGAAGTTCACCTTTGCCTTCACAGAGGAGGAGGCTCAGGCCCCAGAGAGGTGAAGGAACTTGTCTAGGTCCACCTCGCCCATCTGCAAAAGAGCTTGAGACCCCATTTCCCTGTGACAATGGAAGGGTTGGTCTGACCTTAATGGGAAGCACCATGTCACCCCCAGTGAGAGGGGCTCAAAGAACCCCCTACATTCATGAGTCAGAGTCAAGTCCAAACCTCCCAGCACAGCATCCATGGTCCTCCATAATCCGGCTCCATCCTACCCATCTTTGGAGCTTATCTCCTATTCTCATCCACTGTAACTCCGTTACTTCTAGAAGCATGTTTTCTACTGCATTGTCCTCCAAAGGCACCTTGAGTATTTATTACTTTGAGCTTACACAGAATCTGAAATAATAACGAGAGCTGGTATTTACTTAATATATATTTTTGGTATTTATTTACTATGTTCCAGGCACCATCCCCCCCCAATTTATTTGTATTAATTAGTTTAGCTTCACACCAACGATATCAAATATGTTTTATTAGTATTCCCATATCACAGATGAGAAAACTGAGGAAAAGAGAGCTTAATCCAGGGCAGTCTACCCCTAGAGCTCACATTTCTAGTTGTTAGAATGTGCTGCCTCTCTGGATTAATGTTTTCTTTCAACTGTATTTATCTTTCAAGGCCCACATGACATTGTTTCTTGCCTGGGAAGCTTTCTCTGCTGTAGGAGACTATATTATTACTATTCACAAATATTTCCTGTCCTTTCCTTTGCTTTTACCTTTGCTGTTTTCTCTCTAACATGACAAACAGAAACGTCTTAGATAGAGACTGCCCCATCAGCCTGGGTTCCAAAGTGAAGATGATACGGAACAGAACGCAGCTGCCCACGTAGAGTGAGCTAGAAATCAGTCAGCTATAAACTGTTGCTGTTGTGAGCCAGGGACAGTGTGGGGTCATTTGTTACTGCAGCATAACCGAGCCTATTCTGAGTGATGCACCTGCTCACGTGGCCCCACGGACCCCTCCCCCAGCAGGTCCTGACTTACACGGCTTGCTGGCTTGTCCCACCTTTCTCTTTCTCCCCGACAGTCCTGTCGATGCCTCAAGGGTAAACCTCGTGTCTCACACCTGTCTGCTTCCCCATCTCTCACCCACACCTGGAACAGTCTAAGCACATGGTAGGATCTTGGTGTGTGAGTACCTATTGAGTTCTTGATAATTATTTATTTTATGAAGGAGGACATTTCACTGAGATCCCATGCAGCCAGGCCAAGGGCTCTGGTGATCCCCCAACCCTTGTAATAACCAGTCTCCCCTCAAAACCACTGTCTGCATTTTCCTCCCTTTGCCCATGGGCTGGGGTCCTGGGGGAACAGCGGGAGGTCTTAGCCTCACTGTGAGGCTTCTCAGGGCCGGAGGTGGGGAGTTATTAAAGAGCAAAGAGCTCAACCACCAAGCCCATCTGTAAGTCCCCTCCATGTCCCTCCATGGCACCCATCCAGGTCTACACCCAGCCTGAGCATCTTGGGTTCCAGCTGCCTCATCCCCAGACGTCAGTGGGCTGGGCCAGAGGCTCTCTCCAGCTCCTCTTGGCCCTGAGATCTATGCAAATGTAGACTCTGTGCTTTCTTAAATTTTGCACCTAGGCCTCTCACTTGCCTCCCACAGCCCCAGCCTGTGAAGGGACACACAGGAGACAGGGCCGATGTTTGAATAAATAAACTAGGACAATAGGAAATCGAGTCTGAGTTGAGGGGTGAGGCCAGGCCCTCCTGTCCAAATATCTCCCCCCCACACTCTGATGCTGGTTTTCGAATCTCCAGCTCCCGGTGAGAATATGAAGCCCCCGTGACTAGCCTTCAGCATCTACCAGCTAGGACTTCATGGAGAGCAGTCTGCCATGGGGTTTGGGCATTAGGGCACAATCTTAGGGTCCTTAGGGCAGTTTTGTGGGATAAGAGAGATTCTGAAAAGGAGAGGCATCGCAGAGACCAAATAGGATGACTTAGCAGTTGGGGCCAGGTGCAGGGTCCAAGTCACTGGTCACCACCCCACACCCCGCCCCAGTGCAGGTTTCCAAGCGATACTTCCTCTGTAGGGAGAGATGACAGAAGGTGGACCCCAGCTACAGGCAAGGCCGGTAGCTGCTGGAAAGGCCATTTCCGGGTGTGGAGCTCACCCTACCATACCTACTGGAGTTGAGCTCCTGGGTGCAGGCACTCGCCCACTCTTCCTGAGCACTGTCTTCAGAGCACGAGAGCACAAGCTCCCTCCTCCCTCCTGCACCACACACTTCCACTTGCCTTATCAGGTTGAAACAGGGGAAGGGAGAAGGGTAGAAAAGTTAATTTAAGGGGAAAATTATCTCTATTCTCTGCTAATGGAACCCGTAAATTAGGGCATTTAATTACCAAAGACAATTTGTTCATTTTGGATGCTAATATTTACATTAGCAACTGCTTTGAAAGCATGAAATCTGATGAATTGGCAAAACACTTTTACTCCTTTTCCCCAAATTAATCAAACGAGCTGTGATCGGGCTATTTATAAGTCTAGTTAAGTATATCTCCCTAGCGAGGGATTTTTTTTCCTCCCACCTCCTTCACATTTTGTGAGCTCTCACAGCTACTCAGCTTCTCACCTAGATACTTGGTAGCGGAGGATCTCAGTGGGAAGGTGCTTGATCTATTTCTATATTTAATGACACATTTCATCATAGCGGGACAGAGCATTGTACCATCTTTGTTGAAATTATATTTCAATGATAATCCCTTCCATTTTTGTAACCCCTGGTGACTTCCAAGGTGCTCTTACAGAGAAGAGCTCACCTCCCACTCCTGCTGGTGAAACCTCCAGTGTCAGGCTCTGATGCTGATGGCTGGCAGGTTTAGATGGGGCCCTCTCCCTGAAAGAGCCTGGGTCTGTAAGAAAGCATTAACCTCAGAGGGGAAGGGGTAAATGCATGGTGACCTAAGGCCATCTTCGGAGCAAGGACTGTCCAGGAGCTGTCACCACCCGATGCTGGCCACCCTGGTCTCCGATGAGCCCCTGGCTGTTGCCCTGACAGTAACCTGCCCTATTCTGATGACGCCTTTTGCTCACTTGATTCCCAAGGGATCTCCCCTCCACAGTCCAGTGGCACTGAGGGAGGTGGCAGAGGCTTTAAACACCGAGCCTGGACTCCTAATGTCTGGGGATGAGGTGGCTGGGGCCCAAGCTGCTAAGCTGAATGGGGGTGGGGGGTGGAGTCCGAGCTGTGTTCTCTGGCTGCTGGGAACCCTCCTTTCGTAAAGCCAAGCCTCTATCTCGGGAGATGAGCACAGGGGAAGGGTTTTCTAGGCAGAGAATGTGGCTGACTGTTACTCCATGCTATGGTCTGAATGTTTGTGTTCCTCCAAAATTCATATGTTGACATTGTAACTCCCAAGGTGAGAGTGTTAGGAGATGAGCCCTCTGGGAGGTGATTAGGTCATGAGGGTGGAGCCCTCATAAATGGGATTAGTGCCCTTATTAAAGAGGCCACGGAAGGCTCGTTGCCGTCTTCTGCCATGTGAGAACACAGCAAAAAGACACCTGTCTATGTACCAGGAAACCAGACATCAGATTTGTTGGGACCTTGATCTTGGACTTTCCAGCCACCAGAAATGTGAGAAGTAAATTTCTGTTGTTTATAGGTCACCTAGTTTATGGTATTGTGTTACAGCAGCCCCAGTGGACTTAGACTTCCTCCAAGGTTCACTTCCCTTTGAGAGTCTTTCACTATAATCACTGCTGCCACCAGCCTGTTTCCCTTTTTATGCTTTGCCCCTAATGTGGTCTCACAAATCTCTTAATTCCAGATGAGTCCAGCTGAAGTACTTACATTAGACATCATAAAAGGTGTGGGGATAGCAAAAGGGGAAGAAGAAAACAGAAATGAGATCATGTAGATGGTGAGACTAGGTTCCTTCATCTTCACTTGGGATGCCCTAGGAGGACCCCTGCCCTCCTCCAGCCACCTCCATGGTGCAGAAGCCATCTTTTACCTCTGCAATCCAGACGCTCCTTTGAGCACACCTGGACTCCTATCATTTCACACCTAGAAGAGAGACAAGCCCTGCAATGGTGTTAGGTGCTCACTCTTTGCATTAGAAATGGTCAGTCTGCATGTGGCATTGATTTGACCTCTTTGAAATGTGCCTTTCTGAATGTCAGGGTCTGGAAGGCTAAAACCTACATATCTAAGACTTCCTGGCAGCTAGAGTTCTGGCTGAGAATAAAATTCTGTCCACTAGACATACTTGTGTGAGATTTGGAAGGTGGGACTGAGGCCAGGGCGATCATCCAAAGGGTTTGGCTAATGCTGCCGGAAGCATGGTGTAGCGCCTGGAGCCGCCAAGCAGAGATGCAGGTGCGCACACCAGCTCTGCAGGTGCTGAGGGGAGCTGCGGCAGGGCAGCAGTGGCCTCCTCAGCCCTGGACTGCACCTTGCATTCAACAGGTCCAAGGGGGGCTCCTGACTCCCCCCTTCTGCGCCTGGTCAGTTGGGCATTGCTCTGCATGCTCAGGGCATCACGCCCGGAGATCCAGCCTAGAGGACACTCTTCCAGCCCTTGTACCAATTTTCTAAGCATCAGTTTCTCATATTAAATTATTATCTGCTTAATATAAATGGAATGATTTCTGTTTCCTGCATGAATTCTGCCTGATGCTCTCATTTGTTTGGCTAAAGCCTGTTTTCATGTCACAGGTCACTTGTCTCCTAGTATCTAGTCCAAGGAAATGTCACCTGCAGAGGAGTGCCTCTCCCATCTATAGGGGTGACATAGCAGCAAAAGGCAGCAATAAGTGGGGTTCTTTGGTGCAGGGTTTCTATACTTTCTTGGCCCAACCAATTATAAATCCTCAGAAATGTGCACACACAGTTGAAGGCCCAGCAGCCACAGTGTGCTGGGAAGTGAGACATCCTCTGGGTCCCAAGGTCTTCCCTGTCCTGAGAGCTTATGTCCTAAGGCATCAGGCCTAAAGCCGCCATATGAGCTGGGCCCCCACAAACCTTAATACGATGCACCCCCATAAATAAAGCTAATGGAAAGCAGAGGCTAGCTTGACAAGCTTCCTGGAAGCCATGGCCTGAGCAGAATTTTCAGGGAGAGGGGGAAGTAGAGGTCAAAGGGTGTTAGCACCCCAAGATGTGAGAGGGCAGAAATGACCCACAGTGGCCATCCAATTATTCCAAATAACATGTCTACACATTTGTGTTTTAATTCATATTTTCATATTCTGAATTACGTACAGATTGTTGTATAACACAATTCCCTAAAATTTAGTGGCTTAAAAACACGGAGCGTTTATGAGAGCACACAGTTTCTGAGGGTCAGGAATCTAGGCACAGTGTCTCATGAGGTTGCAGGAAGTCAGGGCGTTGGCCAGGGCTGCAGCCACAGTAAGGCTTCACAGGGCTAGAAGACCCACTTCTAAGATCACACATGTGGCTGTGGGCAGGAGGCTTCAGTTCCTTGCCACGTGGGTCTCCCGTGCCAGCTAACTTCCCCAAAGCAAATGATCTGAGAAAGAGAGAGAGTGCCACACCACCACTTCTGCCGTAATGTACTGGTCTCGTAGAGCAACCCCGGTATACGGTAGGAGGGGACTGTGCAGGGCATGAAGCCCAGGAGGTGGGATCATTGGGGGTCATCTTGGAGGCTGGCCTCACTCATGCTTTCTCTTTTTTCCCAGGGCCGTGTTATTATGCACATTGTATACATTTTAGATGCTGGTGGGCAGTGCACCTTGCCCAGAACTCTTCTGACCCCTAAGCTAACAGTGTGGACTGACCAATAGATCCAAATGTAGAATTTGGATCTTCATGTCTAAAGAAATTGAGATATTTTTATTCTTTACATATTGGAAATTGGGTATTTTAATTGCTTTGGTGATAAGAATTTTTTTTTCTAAATCTGAAATAATATTTTAAATACATTCTTGCGACCAGGGAGTGAATTGCTTACCGCTGGCTTGACCACGGTGGGTGTTGAGGTCACCCTTTTTGCCCCTGGGTCTTTTTCCACCTGCTCCCCTGTCAACTGCACCCTCTCCTTTAGCTTCTCCAGGAGACGATGCACAAGCCATCAGCCCATTAAGATAACTTTGGAACCACTTAAGATGGGCTATTTCAAAAGGTACCAAATTCCCTGATCTTATAACTGAGCCATTTAACTAGATCATCCTGTAAAGAGAAAATGCGTTAAAAATACCAGTTAATTACTTTTTTTAATTCCCAAAGTACAAATAAGTCCTAGTTAACCGTCTTTGCACATTTATATATTTAGACATCAGGATGTGACTCTATCGCAGTCACAGCAGCCAGCAGGCAAGGAGTCGAGGACAGCTGGCTCGAAAGTCATGAGACTGGCTGCTTCAGGTACGCAGGGACTCACTCACCTGAATTTATTGCCACATCCCACCAGGTACTTCTGGTGAAAAACCCCAGGAAGAAAATTATTGAACCAAGGCCTTATTAGCAATTCTTTTTTTGGAAAATACACATTGTTGGCCTAAGTACTATATTAATAGTGTACCTTGATTAGAAGTGTCAATACTGAGAAATGTTAATTGAGTCTCAGTCCTGCTTTGATCATGCCAGATGAGTAAAATTCAAAAGCAGGTTCAATTTACTCCTTGGAAGCAATCAGTATTAAAGAAATCCGGAGACTAAAAGCTTTCATAAAATCGCACAATCGCAGAGCTAAAAAATGATGATCTTCTTTTCCCTCTTTTGCATTTAGACTTTAGGGATGACAATACAACAAATTGAGAGGCCCTGAAAATCCATTCATGTCATGTGAAGTCCATCAAATAGAACTGGTTTTTATGGGTTAGTCTAGCAACTATTTCCCTTTTAGAGCGACATTTCACTTTTTTGAAATCTAGCTGCCCAGTTGTCCCAAATGGTTGGAATCAGATGAAAATTGAATTAATGAATGAGTAAATGGTTAAGTCCCAGCTAAAGCAGGTTTCACCTCTTGATGCACAGAAATTCAAGCCTTTTGTCAGTGGAAGAACCTCTTCTGTCCTGTCTCAAAATCCGGGTACCCTTACTTTTTGCACCACTGAAGGACGATTGGTTATCTGGTCTCTGGGCAATCAGTAGATTAGAATCGGTGATGGGAAAAGAGGAGTCGCCGCCAGAGGTAGGCATGGAGGGTAGCAATCGCAGCTGTTGAAACCCCAAAGAGGGAAGAGACAGGGTCCTTACAGAAAGCAGACAGAACCCCAAGGAGTTATGGTAGTCTGCGGTTATGGAGAAAGGGGCAAACAGCCGTAACCACTTTCTTAGCTTTTGAGGGAATTAGTGAATTACAGCTCAGTGCTAATTCATTTATGCTTTTTTTTTGCTTTTTTTGGGCTAGAGTGCTGTGGCGTCAGCCTAGCTCACAGCAACCTCAAACTCCTGGGCTTAAGATATCCTACTGCCTTCAGCTCCCCAGTAGCTGGGACTACAGGCATGTGCCACCATGCCCGGCTAATTTTTTTTCTATATATATTTTTAGCTGTCCAAGTCATTTCTTTCTATTTTTAGTAGAGACGGGGTCTCGCTCTTGCTCAGGCTGGTCTCGAACTCCTGACCTCAAGCGATCCGCCCGCCTCGGCCTCCTAGAGTGCTAGGATTACAGGCGTGAGCCACCGCGTCTGGCCCATTTATGCTTTCTTTCATTCAAAGAACACTTAAGTGTCAAACTGGTGCCATCAAAGAGGAAATGAGACAGTGTGTTGGTTGAAATCTAAGGTCTTCTAGCTCTACGTTCTAAAAATACTGAGCTTCCACACAGAAAACCCACTAATATGGTTTAAATGTGTCCCCTCCAAACTCGTGTTGAAACTTAATCCCCATTGTCATAACATTCCGGAGGTGATTAGGCCATGAAGGCTCTGCGCTCGTGAGTGCATTAGTGCCTTATAGAACGGCTTGGGAGGACGAGTTCCCTCTTGTACTCTTCTGCCATGTGAGGACACAGCACTTGTCCTCTTTTGTCCCTTTAGCCTTCTGCCAGGTGAGGATGCCACCGTGAGGAGACACCATGGATGGAGCAGGCCCTCACCCAGCACCAAACCAGCTGGCACCTTGATCTTGGTTTTCCTGGCCTCCGGAACTGTGAGACAATAAATTCTGTTCTCTATAAATTTCCCGGTCTCAGGTATTTTGTTATAGCAGCACAATGGACTAAGACACCCACGCTGGGCAGTCTACATTCTCTGAGTCTATCTCCAGTTGCCACTAAATAAAGTCTAACTTGAATTCGTTCTACTCTGCAAAGAAGGCAGGGGAGCTTAATATGCTTTGGGAAGATTTTCATGTCCAAGGGTGTAACAGGCACGTGTTGGTGGTCACCTGGGCCCATGACCCATGGAGCAGCACCTTCCTAGGGAGGCGGGAAATGCGGCCACAGTGTCTGAGGAGCACATCCAGGAGTAAGGGCTGAGGGTCAAGTTGCTATTTTAGGACTGGAGCACAGGTAGTGGGAGAGTCAGAGCCTCCTGAGAAGACAGGTGAGAACAATCTAGAATGCCAGTGGTCCCAAAGTCAAGCTCTTGGTCACGGTTTTTATGAAATCAAGAAAGTGGCAGCTTGTGAGTATGGAAACACCAGTAGGGACACCCTTGTAATGTCAGCAAGGGTGCAGGACCACCTTCCATGTGATAATCTAATCCTGTTACACCATGCAGCATAATTTGACTTGCAGAACTTTGAATTTGTCTAACTATAAGCCATGTGGTCATGGTATTCTCTTGAAGTGTCTAGGTTATTGAATGCAATTTGAGTTTACTAAAAGATGTATTTATGCTCCCCTAGGTCCTCCACAAATGCTAGGTTTCCTCCAAAATTATAAGATTTCTAACATGGAGGAGACTGCAATGAACCCATTTCACCAAAAATTATTTGGGGCCCCTGAGTGTGCTAGTTGTTCAGAGTGCCTCTGAGGGGACATGTGGGTAGGACATCATTGGCTTATGCATATCTTAATGAGACCTCAAGCTGCACCAAGCGATAGGCCCAGGCTGGACGGTGTAGTGTGCCATGGCCAATGGCAACATCAATACACAACATAAAGGAACAGCACCCCAACAAACTGAACAATGCCTGGTTTTTCTTCATTTCACAGAAAATGGAGAGCACTAGTACGGGGGCGGGGGAGTGGGGACTATTAGAGGCCAAATGTCCTTGTTTTGCAGCGCATCCAGGAGGACTGGTGAAGTTCAAGAGCACTTCCTAGGCATACGGAAATCAGAAGTAGAGCCAGACCTGGGCCTTAGTCTCCCTCTCTCGGGCCATGCTCTTTCCCGCTGTTCCTCATTCTGAAACTGATCACCGTCACTCTCATGAGGGGCAGGTAAGATGATCCTCCCTTCCTGGGGGGGGAACTGTGACTTAGAACAGGCTAATGACTTGTCTAAGGACACACATGTGATGGATATTTAATCTAAAGAATAGTTTTCTAGTTTCAAAGGTGAAACTAAGAGCTGGGTCTTTTCTTCCAACTAACTGGGCCCTTACCGGAGAACACTAGCTCACCAGGTGGGAGCAAAAGCACGTTTCGTTGCCTTTTCCTGTGAGCCTAGACTCCTTCAGAGGAGAAGGAGGCAGTATCGGGCTGTGGTTCAGAGCACAGACGCTGGAGCCAGACGGCCTCTCCTAAGCTACATAGCCTTGGACAAACTAATCTAATTTCTGTGTGCTTTAATTTTCTCAACCAGAGAAAAGGACCAATAATAGAATCTATTTTATAAAGGTGTTGAGAGGATTAAATGCATTAATACATGTAAAGGGCTTTAATATTGTGCTTGGCACAGAGTTAAATGTTCGCTGTCAAGCTGTCACCTAGCCAAGGGAGAGGAAGAGTTATTGCAGCTCTCAGCCTTCCAGGGAGAGTATGGGACCCTTTCTGCCTCTCTCTATAAGGCGGAAAAGGAAGTGCAAATCCATCTCCATTGAGACGTCCATTGTCTGAAAATCTTCACACAAGTGACAGAAAGTCAAGAAAGAAACAGAACCAGCAACCTTCTGCTAGTCGCTTGAATTCAAATTCAAAACAATTGACTTGAATTTGGCCAATGAATGGAGCCTTTGATGGCATCAGGCATCGACCTCAGAGTGGAGTCCTGCTAACATATGGTGCATTCCTGCAAGTGGCACTGGTTTTACAGGTGACACTAACCCACACTTGACCGTGGCAGAGAGATGAGTGTTAGATGAAGGAGAATGGATTTAAGAGCTCCATCCTGTTCATTAAAGGCATAAAGTTTCCCCTCCAAGATCTAAACAGATCCTGGGGTAGGACCTGATTCATATCCCATTCAGATGACTTGCTGAATATTCTTTTTCTTCTTCTTCTTCCCTAATTTTTACTCCTTTGGAGATCAATCTGTCCATGCTCATGTCTGCACTTAGTTCAGTCCAGCAAACATTCTCTGGGCGCCATTGTATATAAGATTCATTGCTAGACCCCAGGGACTCAGGGGTGATTGAGACACACTTCCTGCCCCCCAGGAGCTTGCAGCCTGTTTGGGGAGGTAGATACATGTAGGTCGTAGGTTGAGGTGTGGATCCAGAGAGGGCACCTCTCAGCCAGTAGGGGTAGAGGAGGTTTCTGAGCTTCTGAACTTCCACACCCTACCCCCCCACCCCCCACTTCCACCTCCATCAACTACTCCAACTCTTTGTTCTTTTTTTTTTTTTTTTCTAAGCAAAACTCTTTAGAAGGCTACTGTACTTGCTATTTCCAATTTCCCTCCTTCCATTCTCATTTGAGCTTGCCCCGTGGGGACTTTTGCCCCTCCTCCCCACTGACTGTTCTCCTAAAGTGACCATGTTTCTACATCCCATTGCCGGTTCTCAGTCCTCACTGATTTTAGCTCTCAGCAGCACTAAACACAGCTGATCCCTCTTTCTCCTGAAAACACTTTCTTTGTTGGCTTCTGGGATACCGCACTCACCCCACTCTCCTGTTTTCTTCCCGCTGCACTGGCTGTTCCTTCTCAACCTCCTCATCTCCTTGAACACTTGATGTTGGGACTCCCAGGACTGAGTCCTGGGAACACTCCTTATCTGTCCACACTCACTCCAGGGTGGTCTCATCCAGTCCCAGCTATATGCTGATGTCTCTGAAAATGTTAACTCTAGTCTGACCTGCTCTCCCAAATCCAAGATTCATATACTCACTACCTTCTAGACTTCTGTACTTGGATGCTTAGTAAACATTTAAAATGTCCCATGTTCCATAGTGAGGTATTGATCTCCACATTCCCAAACCTGCTTTCCCTGCCATCTTCCTATTTATTCTGTTAGTGGTAACATCATCCTTCCAGTTGCTCGTGTCAAAAAACTTTTGAATCATCCTAAATTTTTCTCTTTTCTTTTTTTTTTTTTTTTTTGAGACAGAGTCTCACTCTGTTGCCCAGGCTAGAGTGAGTGCCGTGGCGTCAGCCTAACTCACAGCAACCTCAAACTCCTGAGCTCAAGTGATCCTCCTGCCTCAGCCTCCCCAGTAGCTGGGACTATAGGCATGCACCACCATGCCCGGCTAATTTTTTCTATATATATTTTTAGCTGTCCATATAATTTCTTTCTATTTTTAGTAGAGATGGGGTCTCGCTCTTGCTCAGGCTGGTCTCGAACTCCTGAGCTCAAACGATCCGCCCACCTCGGCCTCCCAGAGTGCTAGGATTACAGGCGTGAGCCACCGCGCCCGGCCAATTTTTCTCTTTTCTTACACCCCACATTCACTTCATTGGCAACTATTAATACATTTATCTTTACCTGAAAAATACATCTAGAACCTGATCTCTTCTTATTTTGCTTATTCATTCATCTATTGATGGGCACTTGGGTAGTTTCCACCTTATGGTTATGATGAATAATGCTATTATGAATATTGGTGCAGGTATCTGCTTGAATCCCTGATTTCAATTCCTTTGGGTATATACCTACGAGTGGAATTACAGGGATATTTGGTAATTTTATGTTTAACTTTTTGAGGAACTGTCAGACTGTTTTCCACAGTGCTGCACATTTTACATTCCCACCCATAATGCACGAAGGTTCCAAATCTCCAGATCCTTGCCAACACTTGTTATTTTCCGTTTTTGACAGCTGCTCTGCTTCCTGCACACCGCTTGAAGAGGTCAGCCATCCTCTGGTCTTGGTACCTGTTCCCTTTACTTGGAATACTGTCCCCAAACTGCATAGCTCACTCTTCCACCTCCTTCAATCCTTGCTAAAAAGTCTTCACTAACCACCCTATTAAAATGGCACATCTTCCATGCTTTAATGTTCATCCATAGCACTGTAGCTTTCTAGCGTACTTGATAGCTTCTTATTTCTTTATTATCTGTCCTCCGATCCACCCCTCCTGTGAGGGCAAGGGTTTTTTTTTTTTTTTTTTTTTATCTGTTTTATCACTGCTCTACCCCAGTGCCCAGAATAGTGCCTGGTCCTTAAGAGACAGGCACTATTGTTAAGAATAATTATAAAATGAATGAGTGATGTCTGAGCTGAAACTTGCAGGATGAGTTGACTAAGCCAGGCAAAGAAGGCAAGGGGAGGGAGGAGGTTCTCTGTGCTGAGGGAACAGGTGGATCACCATGAACTGGACCTGCTTAACAGAATGGGTGAGGGTCCCCTGGAGGCAGAGACCCGATGGTTACCAAATGTATCACTGGATTTTCTTTGCTCATTTTCAGTTGCCATTTGCACCACGATTTGCTTATATGCTGATGAGTGACCACTAGATTCTGCTAAGATATAACAATGTGGATGCTGATAGTCAAACACACCCCAGCAATCTCATGAGAGGAGAATGTTAAGATCTATACCAGGAAACAGAGCTACAAGATCGCCACCTCAGTATTATTATTGTTGTTATTATTATTTTTGTGTGTGTGGTGCGTGTAGTGAACATTCTGGGTCACCCACCACACATTCTACATGTTTCAGTCCAAAATACGGGAAGTTAAGCTTGAGGCTCTTACGTGATGCTGTTGTCTCCTATTGCCCCCTGGTCAGATAACAGTGGGCTGGAGTCTCCTCCCCCATCTCCATCAGCACGTGGATCACCCCCCAACCACTATGGAGCCTGCTGTGTGCCTGTACCCTGCCCTACTGCTCCCAAGAAATGTAGAGCATCGGAAGGAGACACGTGTAATTACGGTGGTGTGAGTCAGGGTCAGAGCAAACCGGTGCTGATGCCAAGTGCTGAGGACGTTTTCCTCCTCTCTCCTTAACACCCTTCGCTTCCAGCTCTAGAAAGTCCCAGCTAGTCTGGGGACCTGGTCAGACTTAAGGGCAGGTGGAAAATATGGGAAGAAGAGGAAGAGCAGCTGATATTTTCTGTCTGTTTTCTAAGCCCACATCCTGCTGGGGGAGCTCTCTGGGCTCCAAAGGTGCTATCTGAACTTGGCTTCTGTAGATCCAGAAGCAGCACTTCCCACCCCACAGGCCACCCTCTGCCTGCCCCTGACACCTCCACAGACGGGGAGAACGTGGATCTGCATGAGTTATTTTGCAGCAACCCACAGCCACCCCTACTTCTGGCCTGACCCATTTTCTCCAACTACAATGTGACTCTGATAATCCCTGCTCTGCTCTTCATCTTGCCTAGAGGCTGCTAGAGTTCATTAGATTAAAAAAAATCTATAAACTACTAGGAGCACCTTAGAGGTAAGTGCTCTATAAGTACAATGTAATAATAATAATGCTACAATAATTACCTTGATTAATTTATGCATAAGACAGAAAAAAAGATTCTTAATTAAAAAACATTTCAACTGCGTGAACACAGGCCCCATATATTGGAAAGTAATACCCCCAGCAGGGGTTCTAACTCCGGGCCAGACCAACCAGGATAGTGAGTCTTCCATCCTCATTCTGGTGCCCTCTGAGTGTTTTGTTCGTGGGGTGGATGACTATGCTCTGTGGCCAACAGACTGGAAAGGCAGAAGATGAAAGAGAGATGTTGGTGTTGTAATTACATAAAATAGCAACTAAGTTAACCGGATGATACATGTCTTGGACTGCAAGTCAGTAAGAATCGATGGTAAGCTACTCAGTGACATCACTAAAATAAATTCATTTTTAAAGAAAACATATTCAAAACAAGCATACATAGAACTACTTGTGGGCAGGTGTAGAGCTAAGCTGAAAGAAAACTTTTGTGAACCTCCTTCTTTCTACCATTCAGGTTCCTAAGACGTACTAGGGAAGCAATGTATGTTTTTGGTGTTGCAGGTACATTGCAAGGATACACTGGATTGTGGACTGGATCAAGGTATGTCCTCATCAGCCACCAGTCAGTTTCCCCAAGCAGAGGATTTGAGTGGCTAATTTGCAGCATTCAGCAGAAGTGCCTCTGCATGGCAGGATACAAACCAGCTTACCTTAGGGACACCCTGGTGCCTGGGACATTTGTGGTTGCCTCAGGTTGTGTACTAGACCTGGATTGGATTTGCTATGGCTAGGGCAGCAGGGGTGATTTAACCAACAAGGTATCCTACAGGAATTCTAATGTCCTATTTTGTGGGAAGGAACTGGCTGGTGGGCTACCTTCTTTGAAGGTAACCACGTATGTAGTGGGCTAAAGCCCCTCCTTAGCCTGTCTTGTACAATTTACAGACCTATTCTCTTTGGAAACCTGGAGGAGCATTGGCAGGCTACGATAAGAATTTCCTCTTCTAATAGCCAAGAAGAAACAGGAAAGGCTATCTGCAGGTGGTTGGAATGGCTGGAGCAGTGGAAAAGAAATGTGTACATGTGTATGCATGCATGTGTGTGTGTGTATGCATAGTTTGGTAGGTGGAGTGGGGAGGGTAAACATAAAGCTACAAGATACAAAAATAACTTGGTGGTCATGTACGAGGGCAGTTTAATCAGATTGCTTCCCTCACATCCAGCACTGAGAGAATTGGCAGCTCTATAATAAGGAAACTGATCATTTTGAATCTGGGAGACCCAGCTGGGAATGGGCTAGAACAGGATATACTACAATGGGGGATTTTCACAGATAGGGTGCAGCAGGAACACCCTGTGTGAGAGGGTCAAGCAGCACCATTGGAAGGTTAGAAGGACACAGAATGCCATAGACAAACGTATCTCCTTGAAATTTATGCAGGCCAGTTTTCATCTCTTGTGAGGGCCAAGGCCTCTGGTTACTCATGGGCCACAGTAAGTTGGCTCCATGGAAAGGCTGAAGCACCCAGAAACTCAGTGTTGCTCTGCCTGAAGCTCAGTGGGATTGGGCCATTTATGCCGAGCACTCACATCCATCAACCCAGCAGTCAATACACCTCCTCTGTGCCAGGCACTGTGCTGGTGATTAGATTGCAGGAGTGAATGAGACACCATACTGGTCCTTGGGCAAACATAACATATTTGGGGAATATGAGCCCTCGGTAGTAGAGGCCATAATTTTCCCAATTCTTCACCATTCTGTGTTGCCACACACTTTTCCATATAACTTTGCAGTGCCGTCTCATCATGGACAAGTGACCTGTCCCACCACTGGACAGTGGGATCAATCAAGTGACTATCTTTGTCAATGAGATGTTAGCAAATATGGTGCTGGATCTGCTTGCTTTCCTGAGCCTCTGATGTGATGACAACATGCTCTGATTAGCCTGATGGAGGGGAGAGACATGTGGAGGGGAGCTAATTCCAGTTGAGGCCAATATAGGTCAGCCACTGGCCAGCTGGCCCCCAGATGAGCAGCCTCAAATGAGAGCAGAAGAATCGCCCAACTGAGTCCAGTCTAGATCTTTGACCTGCAGACTCAAGAGCTAAATGTATTCTTGTTCTTTCAAGCCACTGGGTTTGGGGATGGTTTGTCACAGCACTCTTGTGGCGATCAATACAAACATGAAAAGGTACCGAATGATTCCAATGGGTCTATACAAACTACCAAAGATCACTGCCCTGGAAGAAAGGGGAAGCCGAGTTCTGGCGTGGCTCTAACTAGAGTGTGACCTCGGACATTTTGCTTTTCAACTCTAGGTCCTCTCCTCTGTAAAATGGAAGAATTAGACTAGATATTGTTAATTGGGGTTCAACCATTGTTTCCAAGGGGCCTTTCCACCCTGTAAAATTGCATGTGTATTTCATAGGTGCATGTGTTTCATGGGAGAGGATTGGTCCATAGTTTTCATCAGATCCTTGAAGCAACTGTGGCTTCAATAATAAGAACTCCTGGAGGAGAAGTTTTCTGAGGGCTCCCTGGCTCTGACTCCCCATGCTGGTCTTCTGTGTGATTAACAGCACGGAAGTTAGGACTGGGCTGCCCTGTGGACTGGGGTGGGCAGGGAAGGTATTCCATCCATCACCCACAGGCTGTGGTTTGGTCTCCGACCACTGTGGGTGGAGTCTGCATCTTGACCTATGACTCACATAACACTGTAACTCAAAAGGAAGCCTCGTGACTGGTGTGACATTCTGGAGCCGCATCCATGAGCCCTGGGTTCCTCACCATCGTTCCTTCACTTTCCCTCTGCCCAGCTCTGTTGGGCTGACCCTGGATGGCCTTTTCCCAGCTAGCCTTTCCCCCGAAGCCTTTCTCACCTGCTCAGTGAGTCTGCTTTCTCCTCTGAGCACCCCCTCTCACCCGTGCTCTGAGTCTCCACATCCTTCCAGTTTTGACTGAATTTTGTGATGGTTTATAGCCCCAGCTGGACCGTGAGCTCCTGGAGAACAGGCGTCATTTATTCTACTTCTCAGAGGCCCTCACAGCCCTGAGCATAGAGCAGCCGCCGGCCATGGCCCCTGGGCAATGCTGGAGCCAGGGCCAGTGCTCAGAACACCCTGAGTGTGGCAAGCAGTCGTCTTCAGGGTCCCCCTCCACCACCGTTGAGTAACCTCCCCACTGTCCAGACTTCCACGCATCCAGCTGTCATTCCAGACTGGCCCTTCCTTTCCTAGATGGCAGCTGAGTTCTGTCTCATGCCTCTCTCCGCTTCTAGCGGAAGCTTCTGCATTCTTTAAGGCCCTATTAGATGACAGACGAATTGATTTTAGCTAAGGTGTTAATGGCTAATAACAGCAATGTCTCCTTTGGGTACTAATTCTGCATTTGAACTAAAGTTTTTAATGTTCTTATCTATAGGAGTGACTTGATGTCATGATTCCTGACACAGGCTGGTGCGGATAAAATTTTTAGAGCATGGGGTTTGTGGTATCCCTCAAATCATTCTGCTCAAGCCATTGGACATTCTAGGCTCTTCTACAAGTAGTCTTGGAGAGGCAGAGACACAGGACAGGCGCATGGTTTTCTACCAGCAGGACCACCTCAGACTATGGTTCATGTTTAGCCCCCACATTTTCTAAGTCCCCTATAATAAGGAAGTCTGTTAAATGGATCTTGACCTCAGTGTGTGTGTGTGTGTGTGTGTGTGTGCGCAAGAGAGAGAGTGTGCACTCATGCTAAAACTGGACTGCAAAACTTCTATCCTTGTCTTTAGCTTTCTGTCATGTTGTGGTGTAATATAGTCAAACTCTATAGCTTGAGGAATTTCCCCAAGTCATCTGCTCCAGGCCCTGCCTTTGTATACTAAGGTACTGCTGTCATCTCCCCCGTTTAACAGATGGTGCAAGTGATACTCACAGAGGATACAGCACTAGCTCTCACTGCTGGTAAGAGAAGGAACTGGGACCAGAACCCAGAACTCCTGCCTTCTGTTACTGGGCTCTTTTCTGTCACAGAGACATATTAAAGACCTTCATTCACCTCATTCTCTCCCTCTTAGCCTCAAACCATTAATAGATATTACTGTCCACAAATTATCCTGGCTAGTCTAGAGGCCTAGCGCTAGGCAGACATACTCAGGTGTGGCTGCTTTATGCAGCAGGGTGTTGTGAAAAGAATTATATACAAGTTGCATCTTTATGACTTGTATTTTATCTACACAACTGGGAAAAGACAGCTAAAGGAATGCTTTGGGGACAACCCTAACATCCTCACTCTGTACTGTTTGGTTCTAAGAAGCATATCATGTTTTAACCCACTCACTCAGTGTAGGCGTATGCAGGTGTGCAGCACGTGCACTAATGCCAGGATGTACGAAGCACATGCACCTGTGTGTTAGAGTGGGCTACAGTCCTGGCAGAGGGAACAAGCTGGCCTGGGAATCAGAACACCTGGGCTCTCATCCCACCTCTGACACTGATCTCTGGGCCTCGGTTTGGTTCCATTATCTGCCAAATGAAAGGGCAGCATCAATTACTTTCTAGGTCTCAGTGGCCATTCTGACATCACAGGCTGCTATGCATACTCATGTGCGCAGAATGGCCCTCAGCCACAGGGAAGTGTGACTGCCGGAGGCGATTTGCATGAACAGAAACCAAAGGCTTAAGCCACAGAGATGAAGCTGCAACAGTGGAATTTCCAGTGTTATCTTTAGGAGAAGGATGGGGACAGCAGGAGGCTCAGGTGCTCTGAGTCCTCACGTGGGTGTCAAGTGTACGCAGGTACCAACAGGCACCAAGCACCCACCCTGGGCTCCAGGTATAAACTTATCGGGTCTGTGGGCTCACTTTTGTCTGGCTATTTAGTTTTAATGACCCAAACTAATTTTAAATAAAATAAAGGAATCCCCCTAAATATTCTATATGGGGTTTTCTTCTTTATTTTAGAGGGACATTTCAAGACTAGTTTCACCCAGGTTTAGCCGAAAGGGAAATTAAACTCTACATTTAAATGGAGTTTACGCACAAAGGAATCCATTAGTTTCAATATTTCTCAGCAGGAGAACTCAGAGTTATTTAAATAAGTTTAGATATTAAACCTAAAGTAGCCATTAAGGCAATGTGGATTTGTTTGTCTGTTTTTTTTCCCCAGAGATCTTTTTTTTCCATCTGACTGAAAAAATCTATTGCTTAACCGATGGAGGATATTTTAATGCATTAAAAAAAAAATCCAGGGACTTTTTAATATAGCACTTCCTTTGAATTTTTAAGTACCATATTACAGCGTACTTATTATAGCCAAGTGTCATCCTTTGGACAGATTAAACTCCCAGCGTTTTCCCTTCCCTGCCCCCGCCCTCGGCAGAGCAACGCTAATATAAACACTGACATTAAACCGTATTGGCTATGGAAGAGTCTTTGATTGTCATTGAGATTATTTTAAAAGTTATTTAGGTCCCCCTGTTACATCTCTGCAAACCACTGAGAAAATGTTGCGCTGGGTTTCTCTTTGCGACATTTCTTTGGGGATTCATAAATATTGATTGTACCGTAAAAAATTGATGGAATCTTGAAACAGACTGCAGTTGAGGCAGCTGGGGAATTTACTCAATTTTTCTCAATCGCTGCAGTCTATAAAAAGAGGAGATTTTGCAAATTGTTTCTCACCTTGTCTTTTTAGTATTTAATAGCTCTCAATTCTATAGCCTTCTGAACCATGCGCTGGGCATGTTTTCTATCAAAATGGAATCAGGCCTATTCAATGGGAATTAAAAGGTGGGAGCAGGTGATGAATGGGTTAATCTCTGTTTTGTTCTCCACTCTCTCTCTTCCTCCTCTCTTCTTGTCCTCTCTCTGTTTTCAGTGTCCTGCTGTTTTGGTCCCATAAATTCTGTACCTGTCCCCAGCAGCTCTCTCCTCACTTCACAGGGCCATTGTGAAGATAAGGTTAGAGACATACATGACAACATCCAGACCACCTTTAAACCACACTCCCATCAAGGGACACCCTGCCCCCTCTTGTTTATACAACAAAGTCCTTCACCATCCTGGCATTCAAAGCCCTTTGCTCTCCCTCTGCCTCTAAACTAACCCTTTAGCCTTTTTCTCACACTCCTTCTGAAACCCTAGTTTCCTTCCTCATGAGCCCCTCAAACCTGCATCATGCATGTCTTCTTATGAACCTTGGTTCACGTGTCTCCATCCCATCTGGATTGTCCTTGGCATTTCCTTCTGTGGCAGGCAGGATAATAACCTTCCCACAGACACCTGTGTTCGCACTCTAAGAATGTGTGACTTTGTCGGGTTATATGGTAAAGCTGCTCTTAAGATGGGGAGATTATCCTGCATCATCCCCGGGGGCCCAGTGTAATCACAAGGGTCCTTAAAAAGGGAAAAGAGAATTGGAAAGGAGAGTCCAAGCAATGTCAGCACGGGAAGGACATGGCTCAACCTTGTGGCTTTGGAGGATGGAGCCATGAGGCAAGGAGAGCAGGTGGCCTTTGGAAGCTGGAAAGGAAGATGGAAAAGATGAGGAAATGGGTTTTTCCCTGGGAGCCTCCCAAAGGAACTCATCCTGCCAACACCTTGACCTTTGCCAGTGAGACCCTCGTTGGACGTCTGGCCTTCAGAACTTTAGGGTAACATATTTGCATTGTGTGAAGCTACTAAGTTTGTGATAGTCACATCTTAATCACCCTTAAGGTAATCACCCACAAGCACAACTGCGAAGTCCACTTTGCTGTATAAGGTAACATTCACAGGTTCCAGGAATTAGGACCTGTGTATCTTTGGCCATTACATAGTCTAACACACTTGGTCATGAGAAGGAGGTGGCTTTGCCAGCTCCTGGGCCAAAGAACCTAAGGCTGGAGAGGGGATGAACTCAGTGTTGATTGACATTGCCACCACCGTCAGGTTCAATACTGGGATTTCTCTGTGGTGGTAAAGGACATGGCATCGATCTTATTGATCTTGAATTAATCATCCACGGAATCAAGTGGAAGCTCCTTTTTGTCTTGGTCACCTAATCATTTTTCTCTTTTTGTAGTGAGGAAACAGGTCCAGTGACTTGCCCAAGATTGTAAATGGCCAGTTTATCAATCACATGTGGCACCTGAGTGGGCTGGAAATGATCACATTTCTTTGATTCCCCCAGGAGGGGAGTGTGTGTGGCCTCCGGTCCCCTCACTGACGAGAGCTAATCTGTGATGACAATTCCCACCCCACTCCACAGGACACAGAGTACCAAAAGAGCCACTGCATGGGTGATGTAGTTTGGGGGTGGGAGTGCTCTAAGAACCTTTAAACACCACATGCAAAGTTTTTTGGTATATGGGGAGGTCTATTTTTTTTTTTGAGAGAGGGTTTAGATCCTTAAAAGGGTGCACATCCTAAAAGTTAAGATGAAGGTCCGGGTCCTCTCTGAGGCTGGTGAGAAAGAAGGAAGAGGAGAGGGTGTAGGGAAGAAGAAGGGAAGACCTGACCTGTCCACTTATAATGATAGCTGGAGAAAATGGCTTCATTCCTTCAACAACTACTTTCTGTGAGCGAGACTCTAGGGCATGAGGAGGCTGGGAACTGGGAGATGAAAAGCCAGGACCTCTGCCTTCAAGAACTGGAATTTTAAGTTTGCTTTGACTTTGAGAGCTCATTGACTTTTCGAGAATGCTGCAGTCATTCTCTGTCCTCCGCGTACCAGCTGTGTATTCTGTGCAGACCCCATGCTGGGACCGGCCCCTGCCCGCAAGTCTGGTAGGGCAGTTGGGAACTGTCCATGGAGGGTCCCAGTGTCAACCACACAAGGGAGCTTGTGACCAACGTCAGGTGGTCCAAGGGTGTTGAGGAGGAAGGGCTCCATGTAGGATGCGGATGACCTCATGGTGACAGGGCTTGCAGGAGGGATAATGGGCAGGGAGAGGGGGAGAAGTGGTCTGGAAGGGTACTCCAAGCAGGAAGAGAAGAATCATGAGCAAAGCAGCAGAGTGAAAACTCTCACCCATATGAGAGAGGCCATGAGTTCGGTCTGGGGAGTAAGCGATGGGGTTTCAGGTTTTTGGGTTTTTTCTTAACTGTGGTCTCCCATGCCTGGCCCAGGTGAGGCACATCTCTGCATTCATCCCTTCTCCTGTGCTCCCAGTCCTGGTTCTGACCTTCACTCTCATTAAACTGGAGCAGCTATGTCACTTCTAAGGTACTCCAGGACTAATGCTATCCACCTGAGCTCCAGGAAAGCTGGCCAGGACAGAGGGCAGGGATCCAGCCCCATCCTTACCCGGCTGCAGCAGCCACAGGGTCCAAAAAGCCATCATCACAAGGCTTAGATAGCCAGGGCCTCACCCCATCTGCTCTGCAGCAGGGGGCTCTGCTCAGGGGATTTGCCTGAGAGACAAAGAGGCCATCAGATCAGGAGCCTCCCACTTCCACCAAAAGCCCTGCTGTGTTCTCTGGTCCCCACCCGCAGCCACTGTGCAAAGCCCCCTTCTCAGACTCCTGCTGGCTGGGAAGTCAGCTCACCTCTCCAGATTTCCTCCCCACCCAGAACTCTAGCCCTCCCAGCCCTCATTTCCTCAGCAGATCTCTAATGCCTTCAAATGAATGATTCTGTTTCATCTGGTCCTGCTAGTTGTTCTTGGCAGGAATGCTGGTCTGCCTTAAGCTACTATATCCCACCAGGAAGCAGAAAACCCTTTTCTCATCTTTGCTTTTGAAGACTATAGTCATTGTAGGAATTCTGTGTTGGCAGTCGTTTTCTTTTAAGATGGTGAATATATTATTCCCTGTCTTCCGGCTTCCATTGCTTCTGTCAAGAAGTTGGCTATCAGTCTTACTGCTGCTCTTTGAAGGTAATATTTCTTTTTTTTTTTTCTCTTGCTGCTGTAAAGATTTTCTGTGCTCTGGTACTCCAGTTATAGCGAAGTTAATTTTGTCACCATGTCCCAAGTGGCTCCTGTGCGCATCTCTGTATTTTCCATCCTTTTGCCTTCCCGGTATCTTCTGGCCTATAACCAGGCTCTCAGGCCCCCACCTGCTCAGGTCCTCAGCGCCCCTCAGCTGGGTCACCGCGCTCAGGCCTTGCACTCGTCTCCCCGCCGTGAGGTCTGCTTCCTCTCGTGCTTTCCGCCATCCTCTGGGCCTAGTGACCTTTCTAACACCAGATATGACCATGTCACTCCTCTGCTTAAAATCTCAATTGATTTCCCATTCCCTAGGGAGTAAGCCAATCCCCAGCTTCTTGATGTGGGACTGAGGACTCTGCATATCTTTGGACTGATCTGTCATTACTTTCTGCCTTTAGCCTCGCACTCTAGGAACTCTGATGGGTTTCTCCTATGTACACCCCCCCCCCACAGACACCCCCCCCCCACACACACATGCATGTTCTGCCCAACTTGTTCCTCTACACGTGCCTCTGTTCATGCTGCTGCTTCTGTCTGGAGAGCTCGTCCATCTCCTTTTTTTCTTTTTTCTTTTTTTTTGACTAAGCTACATTTATACTTTCCACCATGGCTCAGTTATCATCACCTCCAGGAAGACTTCTCATCTCATCTCTGCTCCCCACACCCCTCCTCTGTGCTCCAATAACACGCTTTGCATATCTCTGTAATCATGCTAGACACAAATGATTCTCTTTAAGTGTCTGTCTTCCCCCCTAGATTGCAAGTTCTTTGGCCAACTGTGTCTCATTCATCTTTATAACCCCAGTGCCCAATACCTTGCCTGGGACACAGAAGATATACAATAAATGTTTAAATGACAGATGAATTGATAAATAAATTTGTATAAAAATTCTTTAAGTTTCACGTCCTTGCATGAGTCAATAATGTCAGTCCTATTTTAGGTGGTAAAAAAAATATAGACTAAGTTCCCTGTCTCTAATTGCACAGATGGTAAAAGATAGAGCCCCCAAAGTCTTCTCCTCTAAAACTGCTCCTGTCTGATGAAGCCCATGCTGACTTCCTCTTCCTTCTCTTAATTATTTTGCCAATCAGAGTCCTTAACACATGATCTAGGCTTTGATCATATGTGACCTTCTATTGTTCTCTAATTATAACAGAGGCAGAAAAAATCAATTGGCCAAGTGTTTTCCAGGACATTTTCCATCATTTTAGTTCAATACTATAGCTGCATTGATCGATGGCATAGAAATTGGGCATTAGAAAAGACCGTTTTCACTAAATATTATTGCCGAGTTGGTGGTCTAGACGGGGCAGAGCTGGGGAGGTGGAAGCAGGCGCCTCCCTGGGGAGGGGCTCTGTGGGCGGGGATTGAGCACCAGTTGTGGATGGTAAGAAGAAGGCAGCATCACGAGCACGTGCTGAGGAGCAATAGGTCAGTCTGCACCACGACGGCCAGGGGCGGGGGTGGGATGTTGGAGCTGGCTTACGTGACTGCTGAGCCGCAGGAGATGTGGCAGCAGGCACTGGCAGGGAGCCCTGCTGTCAAACAGCAGGGCCCTGAATGCCTAGCTGGGGTCCAGGTCCCACAGTGCTGCTGTCCTGGGGGACCAGCAGTCTGGCTAACCCGACACAGGGGCACCTGGACTCCTTAGTGAACGTATTGCTGATGGGGAGGAATGCATTGCTGAAGCCTGGCTTGAGATCGAGCATGTGTGGGAGGAAAGGGAACGGTGGTGTCAGGTGGCAGAGTCTGAGGATCCAGGAGGGACATGACTGCTCTGGGCAGACACTGACCACAAAAGTCAAAGGGGCAGCAGGTTTTGAAACCAGGTGAGAAGCCGGGGAAGAAAGAGACAAGGAAGGCCGAGAGACTGGAGTAGGAGGTCAAGAGGGGAGTGAGATGGGGTTGGGGGCTGTGGCTGCGGTGGAGCTGAGGGCTTTGAACCTGGTGAGTCAGACCCCAGGCAGCAGAGCCACCAGTCCAAGGTGCCAGGAGGAAGGCTGGGCATCGAGGCCCAAGGAGTCAAATGTCAGAACTGGACATCAGAGGGGACTGAGTTGGGGGTTAAGACCTGGTCTGTGGTCAGGCTCCCCGGGAGTCCTGGGGGCACAGGAGGGCCAGGTGGATGCTATATTTAGGATTCAGGGGAGATGGTGGTCAGGAAGCTCATAAGATGTTCAGATACAGGGAAGTGATAGAAACCAAATAAGCAAGACAGCAACAGACAAATGGGCCCGGCACAGGGACCAAGCCCCTGCTACCCGAGGCAGCTCTGCCTCATTCCCAGAGCTCCCAGTTTACCTCTGGAGGGAAAGAGATGAGGCCCAGAGTGGCTTTTTAAGGTCCTCCTTCCAGATGGCAGCAAGCAACATGGAGCAAATGGCACCTGGATGGGGAAGTAGCACAGATCCTGCCTCCCGCCTGCGGTTCGGGAGTAGCCCAGCACGGTCTCGTTGGAAGTCTACAGCTGATGGAGCTTCACTCTGGCTGGTTAGGGGGCCTAGGTCATGCCACAGTCCAGGGATCAGGAAATCGAATGCTCTTGGGCAGTATCCCTTGCTAATGAGCCATCCCAAGCATGGCTTCTTCATTACATCTTAGTTGGAGCCATCCTGCACATCCGACCAGTTTGCTAATTCCTGGCCTCCACTTGGAAAGCTTCCAGCTCATTTCCATGCTACACTGCGCAGTTCTGCCTTCTTAATGTAGTTTTAAAGTTATATTAAATAAACAATGAGTATCAAATCAAATTAATTATTGGACACTCCATGCTATTTAATTTTAAGGCTCCCATTATGCCAGTATTTCTTCTGAGGACAACAAGGCATGGAGTGACCTTCCTGAGGATCCTTGTGGAGGAGGAGGAAGAGGAACAGTGGAACAAGAAAGCTCAGAGAGGAACGTTGGTGGAGAGAACCATGCTCTTTCCTATGGGGAAATGGCTTTGGATCCCATTTCTTGGGTTCTCCCAATCATCTGGACAGCCAGGCAGGAAGAAGATAAATTGGGAAGAAATCAGATGAATTATGAAGTATTCTGTCTCAAGAGTCCTTGGGTTGTATCTGCAAAATTCCTTTCCTGAACAGGTAAGACCTGGGCTCTTCCCATTTGCACGGTGTCCGAAGTCCTCCCCAGTTGGCAGATCCATGCTTTGCTCTTTCGTCATTACACTTGTCATTACACTCCTGCAGGACCCTTGGCCCTCGTCCTCATGACCCTGATCCTATGTGTGATTTCATGTTTATTTATCTGAGGATTTAACTAGCGCCTGGCTCCTCCCTCTGAGCTGCAGCTCTGCCTGCGTAGGGGGCGTTTCTCTTTTCACTCACCGGTGTGCTCCTGGGCCCCGGTACGTGGCCTGGAACACAATGGGTACCTGGTAATTATTGGATGGATGAAAGGAAGGGTGAATGAAGTCAGTAGGGAGGAAGGAAGGAAGGTTGCCTAGGGAGTTGTAGCCCTGGGGATCCCAGCTTCATTAGAATCCTGGAACTTGGCTTCTGGTATATTCTACAGGAGCAAAGTAGAGCTTTCCCCAGAAGGAGTCTGGAGCTAGTTTGGGCTGCTTTCCCCAATGGCTTGCCATTTCCAACTTGCCTGTACATGCTGGCTTCCTGTGGGCCCTGATCTGGCTTGACCACCTGCCTTCCTGATCGTGTCTCTGCACACGGGCATGGTTCTGTCTTTGTTCCACAAGGTTCTAACCAGGGGCAGGAATTGTAGCCCCTCTTACATTTATTTGCAGCTCCCACAGGTGTGAATCTCTCCTGTGCATATTGCTCCTTCTGTTCCTTCTGCCTGGAGAGCCCTCTCTCCCCCTCATCCAATCCTCCCATCCTCAAAGGCCCAGCTTAACTCTACCTCCCTTTTGAAGAAGTCTCCCTAAGACACTACTGTGTGCTCTTCCCTCTGTGACTGCACAGAGAGCCTTAGCACAAGCTTTTACTGCATTTCACCTTCGATTTTCCTCTGATTGACCGTCTCTGCTTGCTGCAGTCAGATGTCTGCCCTGTCTAGGGTGGCCAACTCTTTCCAGTTTTCCCAGGCCTGGGCTGGGACTGTGGCCTCTTGTTTGTGATTGCTCGGCATGTGTCACACACCAGCCTGTGTGCCCCTAGCTCCTGGGGACACAGTGCATCAGGGCTAGAGTGTAGTGGCCTGGAACATCTGGGCTCAAGTGATCCTTCTGGCTCAGCCTCCTAAGCAGCTAGGACTAAAGGTGCACACTACCATGCCTGGCTAGTTTTTAAAGTTTCTGTGGAGACAGGGTCTTGCTATATTGCCCAGGCTGGACTCAAACTCCTGGGCTCAAGTGATCCTCCCACCTGTCCCTCCGACAGTGCTAGGATGACAGGCTGGAGCCACCGCGCCCACTTGACTTCCACCGTTTTCCACCTGAGGTTTAAGGGGCTGAGACCTGTATCAGTGGTCCATGCCTCACTCTTAAATGTGCGGCGACAGCCCCCGTGAGAGTGGGTTTGTTTTTAGCCCACTGAAGGATGCAGGGCTGGGGTGTGGGAAACACAGACGTACCGGATGAGCCTGGAGCGTTTTGTCATGTGGGGACGTGAGGAAGGGCTCCGAGAAGCAGGGTGACTGTGAGGAGGAGACACAGGAGCCAGCTTACGGCTCCCAGGGCCACACCTGGGACAGTGTGAACATCGGAATGACAGTGAAAGGAATGAATTGTAACCCAAAGAATAGAAACACTTGGGACCATGCTTATACTAAGAAAACAGAATGGTTCAGGAGTCAGAAGTGTGTCTGCGGTGTTTTAAACTTGTCCCTCAAGTGTCTTCACAGACAGCAACTCTCACTGCTCCTACCCTGCCCATTTTTCAGATGGAGGCACAGACACATGGAACGATGTGGTAACTTTTCCAGGGATTCTCAGTGGTCTAGTCAGTGACACATCCAGGACCAGACCCCAGGCCTTTTGACCCTGGTCGAGTGCTCATGGAATCTCCCCCCAAAGCTGCTTGGAAGTGACAGCCGTGGTGGCCTCCCCCGCCCAGCGTTCCAGGGCCACCTCTGCCCTGGTGGGGAGGCCCCCCATCTCCCCCAAGTCTGGCCGGCTTTTATTCCCCTGGGGGGAGCGAATGCCCTTGGAGCAACCCTCAGAGGATCCAGCCACTCTCCCACCTCCCGGCCCCCATGACAAAAACTTATTAAGTAGCCGCCTGTCACCTCCACCTTAATAAATAAGAATCTCTTCAGCTTCTTTGTCTTCCTCACCTCGGGGCCCACCTCCTGTAACCACACTGTCAATTACACCCCGTGTCTAGCAAGGCCAGAACTAATGAAAAGCAATAGAGAATTCACTGCCTTTTAATGAGGGAAACATGGCTTTTTACAGGGAACAATTTATTGGGCCAATTCCCCCCGTCCATCACCCAGGGGACTTACTGCCTTTTTGTACCCTGCGTTTGTTACCGTGTCAGGCACCGTGTAAAATTGCCAGCCAAGAACTGAGGTGAAGGCTCTGACTCAATTTACAGGGTGACATCTCTAATCTCCCTCCTCGGATCAGTAAGTGATCCTGGCAATGATATGCATGGAAATTAATTACTCTGTCTCTCCTGCTCCCCCCAGGCAGCCAAGAACGGGGCATCTTCCCTGGCCAGAACAGCTGGGCCAACTGTCCACTGACCTTCATCATCCCTAGCTGTTTGTCCCAGCAGGAGTATGCAGGGGAGACAGGACCATGCTGCCCAGAAAAGACAAGGAAAACATGCATGGGAGGAGGGCATCTTGTGTTGTTAAGTCCCGTTGAAAGTCAAGGGCAAATACCAGGTCCATCACCATTTCCAAGGGAGAAAGGGAGGCAGGGGCTGTAGGAAGAGCACCCCCGGCTGAGATTTAGGAGACATCTCATTCGGCCACTAATTTTCTCCGTGACCTTGGGCATGGACGCTCATCTCTAAAGTAAAGTGTTTCAAACAGAGCGTTTGTTCTGATGTTCTGCAAAAACAGAGCTCCCCTCCACAGCCCCCTCCCCATCCCATCTCCTCTGACTAATATATTAAATACTCTCAGTCATTGGCTTGGTTGGTTGTGTGGCCTTTGCCAAGTCACTTTAATTTTCTGCACTCTACAGAGTCATATGGTTCATGATCTACCTACTTCCAAAGATGACTTTGGGAGTCAAATGAAATATAGTTTCTTAAAAATATGAAGTCATATAATTTAAGTTCCAACCCCAGGGTTAGTTTGGGGAAATTAGGGAAAACGGCCATTTTGTGGAACACTGACCAAGAGTTCCTTCCTTAACATATTTTTCACACTTCTTGTCACATCTGAAGTCCCACCATTAGAGATTCATCTCTTTGAATTTTCAGATATCCCTTATTAATAATAAGTGAGTATTTATTGACTCTGTTTTAAGTACCATACTTAGATAGACCACCATCATACTCATATGGATCATCACAGCAAATCTGCAAAGTAAATACTATTGCTATTTTATGAAATTGAGATTCTGAGAGATAAATTAGCTGGTCTAGGCCACTCTGTAAATGCAGAGGACAGAATATTTTTAAAAATCAACTTTACTGAGATATAATTTTCAAACAATAAAATGAAACATGTTAAGTATACAGTTGATGAGTTTGATGAATGTATACATCCATGTAACTATCACCGCAATCAAGATATGGAACATATATATTCACAATCCCCAAAGGTGTCCTTGTGCCCCTACTCAACTAATTCTCACTTCATCCCCAGGGAAACACTGATCTGCTTTATCCACTATTGATTAGATTGGTCTTGCTTAGCCTTTCACAAAAGGAAGTCATACAATATATTTTCTTTTGTGTCTGGCTTTTTTCTCTCAGCATGTTATTTTTTAAAACTTATCTATATTTTTCTAAGTGTCAATTATTTGTCTCCTTTTATTGTTGAATATTTGTTTATCCATTCACCTGTTGATAGACACATATTTTTCAGTTTTTAGCAATTTTGAAAAAAGTTCATATGAACATTTTTGTATAAGTTTTTCTGTGGATATATGTAGCTTTTTGATAGATTTCTTAGGATTTTCTAAGTACATGGTCATGTTTTATGCAAATAAAGACACTTTTACTAATTTATTTCTTACTCCTAAGTCTTTTATTTATTTTTCTTGCCTTATTGCACTAGCTAAGACCCCCAAATATAATGTTGAATAGGTGTGATAAGAAAGAATATCTTTGCAATGTTTCTAATATTAGTAGAAAAGCATACAATATTTCTGTATCAAGTATGATGTTAGAATTTTTTAAAAAATCATGAATGAATGTTGAATTTTATCAAATGCATTTTCTGAATCTGTTTAAACATATAGTATTCTTTATTCTGTTAATATGATAAATTATATTGATTGATTTTTGAATGTTAAGCTAACCCTACATTGTATACATAAACCCCACTTGGCCATGGTATATTTGCCTTTTTATATGTTGCTATATGCAATTTGCTAATAATTTGTTAAGGATTTGGGGGACTGTATTCATGAGAGATAGCCTGTAGTTTTCTTGTTATGTCTTTGGACTTGGTGTTAGGGGTAATGCTGTCCTCATAAAATGATTGGGGAAGTATTCCTTCCTCTTTATTTTCTAAAAGAGTTTGTAGGGAATGGTAGTATTTCCTTTGTAGGAAAGTTTGGTTTGTTTATTTATTACTAATTCATTCTCTTTACTAAATATAGGACTCTCTAGATTTTTCTGTTTCTTCTTCAGTTTTTGTCATTTGAGCCTTTCTATTTGTTCATTTCATCTAAGTTGAATTTATTGACATAAAGTTACTGCTAATATTACCTTATTATTCTATTGAAGTCTACAATATTGGAGCCAGGATTTTAACATAATCCTTTCTGACTCCAAAGTTTCTTCTCTTTCTCTTGTGCACTCCTACTCCGGTTATGAAGTGCAGTCTCTGGGAGGGGCATATATGAAGTCTTCAGGAACAAATACCTTAGTGGCAAGTGAAAGCCAGGTGAGAACCAGGGTTGCTAGAAGGAAGTTCATGTGCGAACATGAACCTGGGGTCAAAGAGCCCAGTCAGTGCAGCTAAGGAGCTTGGGGAAAGTAGGAGAAACACAGCAGTGACCATTTGTTTCTTTAAAGTAATTGAGTTGTAGGCTTGGACTGCATGAGCACACCGGGGTCTTATATGCTACCAAAGAATGAGTCTGCGGATGTTGGGAGGGGCAGGTAAAGAAGAGGAGATGCTGCTTCTCTGAACCTATGCGCAGGGTTTTGAGTAGGCTTGCCTGTGGCAATATGTCACAAATGATGACGGATTTTCTTTCACAGTTTTCTCTACTGATTCCACCACAAAACTGTCACTTTTACAGCATGTGTTGACAGCACATAGCTTTAACTTGGCACTAATCTGTCATTTACATACCCAGAAGACATCCCTCTGCCCTTGTTTCAAGTAAGCAGGGCTTGCCTTCTATCATAGAGTCTAAGGATACCAGATATTGGCTTTCTCAGCCTCCCTTGCAGCTAGGTGTGCCCTTGTGACTAGTTTGAGTATAAAGAAAAGCCTGAAAAGTCATTGGAAATCAAGAAGGGGGGAGAGGGGTGGAGGGGAGGGGTAAAAACCTACCTAACAGGTACAATGAATGCTATTTGGGTGATGGGCACACTAATAGCCCTGACTTAAGCATCATAAAAGCCATCCATGTAACAAAAACATTTGTATCCCCTTAATATTTTGAAATAAAAAAAGAAAAATCTGTTGAGATACCTCTGGGGGAAGATTTCCTCTTCCTCCTCATGAGCACTCTCACAGCCCCACCCTGGCTTCCTGCCCTTTAATTTAGTTATGTGAGTGTGGGTTGCCTGGGACACAGAGCAGTGCTTTTGGAACTATGGGGCAACAAAGCTGACTTTGGAAAGCCAATCTGCATCAGAATAGAAGGATAGAAAGAACCTGGTCCTGATGATACATTGAATCTCTAAACCAGCCCTGGAACCAACTAGCTCCAGGCTTTTCGATATAAGGCGTGAATGTCTTTTTTTTTTTTTCAAAGCCACACATTATGTGGGTATTCTATTATTAGAACTGTAACATCTTAGCAGTGAGACCCATTAGGTCCACTTCTGTTCAGTGGTCTCACTTGGCATTAAGATGTTCGTAAGATCAGAAATGTAGGCACTCTAATCACATAGCAGTACTAAAAACAAGATGATACAGAAAATGCTTATATTAATATAATCTTAAGATTATGAGTAAAATGAAAACATGAATTTAAATTTTCTACTAGAGAAGTTTAGAACCCTGAAAGAATATGACCATAGTCCTGGTCCAAAGACCCCAATCGGGAAAGCTTCTCCAGAAGTGTAGGTTTTGAAAGTAAGAATTTTGTAAGATTGTGGGACATTTGTAACACTCCTCTCTGTTATTTATATCATCTCTTGGCACTTTCTCCAGTGCAATTGGCAGTATAACCCTTAAATCACAAGGGACTTGGCACTTGAGGTGGGGTGGTAGCAAAGAATAATGACTTTCTCTTGCAGAAGCAGCCTTCTTAAGAGAACACAAGCCCAGAGGGATTGAGGAGTGGTGAGATGAAAGGGGAAAGATGCTACTACCTAGAGGAGAGAACTCAAACAACCAATCAACCTATGAAAAGAAGGTCAGTCTCTCTAGGAATCAGGGTAATCAGAGAAATGCAGAGAAATAAAAATTCAAATCACAATATGATACTGTTTCAAAATATTATTCAACATACTATTACAAAAAGAAAGAAGTCTGATCACATCAATGGTTGGTAAGGATATGAAGCAATCATAACTCACATACCATACTGGTGAGAGGGTAAACTGCCAAAACCACTCTAGAGAACAATCTGGCAATATCTAGTCAAGTTGAAGGTATAGAAACACTTATGCCCAGCAATGCCACTCCTGGATCTCCACTCTACAGAACCTACTGCAGATTGTGTATGAGGACAGCTGTATAAGAAGGTTCATGGGAGCACTGTTTGGAATAGTGAGCAATTGAAACTATCCTAATATTCTTCAGTCAACTGCTGTGTATTCACACTGTGGAATACTACATAGCACTAAATACGAATAATCCAGGGCTTCCCCACTGTTGAGTGTGGGGAGTTGCAGAAGATTGTACACAGCATACCACCATTTACACAAGTTAAAAAACCCACAAAACCAGACTGTGTGCCCTTTGTAGGTGCATCCACATGCCTTAGTAGTAGAAAGGCTTACATGGAAATCATAAAACCAAGTTCAGGATAATTCCTGCCTCTCTGGGGTTGGGAGGCAAACAGCATTGGGAATTGATACACCAGGGACTGCAAATGGATTTGTCATGTTTTATTTCTCAAGCTGGGTGGTGGTATATGGGCTTCCATGGTCTCTATACCTTTTCGTATGTCTGAAAATTTTCATTAATACTGTTTTAAAAGTAATGGGAAGCAGACAAGCAAAGGAGATTTGCATGGAGAGAAGTCCTTCGGGCTTAACAGTGAAAAGGTCAGTGAGAAAGGCAGGAGCCTTGGAATCAGAAACCCCTGTCTGCATCCCAGCTCTGCTGCTCACCAACCGTGGTGTGGTTTGAGGGGCAAGTTAATTAACCTCTTGCGAACCTGATTTCCCAGGTGCAAAAATAAGAATAATGATATTTACTCTTACCTGAATGCAGTTCAGTAATTAAATAAAATATTTTAAGTTCTTAGCTGTCTTAGTCCATTTCGTGTTGCTATAAAGAAATACCTGAGGCTGAGTATTTGTAAAAAAAAAAAAAAAAAAAAAAAAAAAAAAAAGGGGGGTTTATTTGGTTTACAATTCTGGTGGCTGGAAGTTCAAGACTGGGTATGTGCATCTAGTGAGGGCCTTGGGCTGCTTCCACTCATGGCAGAAGGTGAAAGGGAGGCAGCAAGTGCAGAGATCACAAGGTGAGAGAGGAAGCAAGAGAGAAGGGGGAGGTGCCAGGCTCTTTTCAAACTAGGGAACTAATAGAGTAAGAGTAAGAACTCACTCACCTCTGAGGGAAGGCATTAATCCGTTCATGAAGGATCTGCCCCCATGACCCAAACACCTCCCATTAGGCCCCACCTCCAACACTGGGGATCAAATCTCAACATGAAGTTTGGAGATGACAAAAATCTGAACCATAGCACTAGCACAGTGTCCTTCTCTGCTGCTCCTCACCAGGCTCCTAAGCCAATGCCACACACTTCAGATTTTTGAAACAGTAGTACCTACTTCAAAGTATCAAGCGCAGAAGTTTATTCTTGCCTAAGTAACAATGTAACTTTGATATTACTGGCCACTGGGCAGCTCTTCTCCACATGGTGACTCAGGAATCCAGGTTCCTTCCCTCTTGAGATTCTGTGAAATCTTGGATTATCATCTTGGGTTATCATCTTGGGTGATCATCTGCACCATGTGGTAGGAGAGACAGGGCATGGAGGAGAGGAATCCTATCTTCTCTCTTAAAAACCTAGAAGAGGAGTACATCAACATCCAACATTTCACTGGTTAAAATTTCCATATGTTCATACCTAAGTGCAAAGAAGACTGGGAAATGTAGTCAGCCATCAAAATTACAAAGAAGTCTGGTCTAATGAATTTACAAAGTTATTTGTAGCACCTTCAATGTTTATTTATAGATGGATGTCCCTGAGGTGGGTGAGCACAGCGTTTATTCATAAACAGACTCAGACAACTCTAGTCCTGTCCATGGAACTTCCCTCATTTGGGAGACCAGGATTCTACAACAGGTTCTTCTATTTCCTGTCCTTGTATACTTGGAAAAGCCATGCTCCCTCTCTGACCTCAGTTTCCTCATCTGCAGTCTAAGAGGACTGAATAAAAGGATCTCTAGAGACCTCAGTTTGATCGGTCTACGATTCTATGATTCTAGTCACTCATTCAGCAAATCCTGAGAACTGTGGTTTAGCCTGTGTCTGGGTCATAATTTCTAGCTTGGAGGAGCCTAGAATCACATAAACACATGCTCTTGGAGATAGTCCTCTGACCAGTATGATGTGCATTTCCAGGAAGTACATTGAAAGCTACAAGTCTTTGGTCAAAGTCTTGCATTGGGGGATCAGGCTACAGATGGCCACCTGGGTCAGACTCAGTCCCCAGGCTGCACCTACCTTAGACAACTTCTGTCTTCCTCAGCAAATGACATGGCATGGAGGAGAGCAGAAATGGAAGATGCTCACAAGAACCTGAAGGAGGTGCCATGAAAAAGCTGAACACAAGAGGAAGAAGAAAGGCTGAGGCAGGAAGATGGTCTCTGGTCACTTTTCCCCAACTAGGAGCCTCTACTTTGGCTGCATAGAAATCACACTATTTCTTTTATTTGTTCTCCCAAGAGATCCACTATCTGAAAGAATTCTACAGCCCCCTGTCCACTGGAGCATCACATGTACATGATTCAATTAACCTTTAAGGTGGCTCGGGAAGTTTGTGCGATAGAAGAGCCATGCCTTAATTGGCAGCCTGACACAGACAATAAAGTCTGATCAGATGAAGAGGGCATTGGGGACATAATTAGCATCCTCTACTGAAGACTACGTGGTGTGTAAAAGTTGTTTAATTTCGGCTGGAGAAGGAAGGGAAAGGGAAACCTGGTTCACATTTCCTGCATGTTTGGCTTATTAAATATTACATTTCCCCACTACAAACATCAAGTGAGCCTGGTATTTTGGTGTGTGTACAGCTTCCAGCCTAGTTTTTACTGCTCTGTAATCCACCAAATGATCATTTCCCTGTTATTAAAACTTTGCATTTCACAAGAGATGTTTTGGAAAAACAAACATACATAGAGGTAGATGAAGCGATTCCTTTTCAAGAGTTTCAATGGGAGGAATTGGCAGGGCTGAGGGGAAGTCAGGCTAAGATCTGGAGGAAGCTGGAGGATGATGGCCTTGTGTTTCTTTAACTTTCCCCAGGGTAGCAGGTAGGGGAAGGGACTATGGAAACCAGGAAAGTGGACAGAAGGCCAACGTCTGAATTCCCTTTCATTATTCAGAAGAGTTTTAAATCTTGACCTTCCAGGAAGTCTTCCCCAAATGAGAAGAGAAGAAAGGAGAAGAAAAGCTGACATTTCCAGAGGGCCTTCTGTGTGGTTAGGCACAGTCCACATGACCTCCCTGATGCACACGAGCAGCCCTAGTAATGATGTTCTCTTATGCTGATTTGATAGTTGAGGAAATTGAGACAGAAAGTTTGCAAAACTTGTTGAGAGAGCCAGTCAGTAGGTAACAGGGCTGGAATTCCATTTCAACTCTGTCTTTCTCCTCTGCCCCATTAGAAGAAGGAGTGATAGACGTCTTCAAATAGAATCTGATCAAAAAAGCTCCTGTATACTAAGTGGATCATCTTCCCGTTTCTCTAAGAGAGACAAAAATGCCTCCCAACTTAATTTATGTGCTAAGTGATGTGCATTTAGAAGAGCTCTGAAATGTACAATACTAAAAGTGAGCAATTAATTTTCACTCATACGGAGGCGCTTAAAATTAAGTAGAGCTAGACCAATGTAGGTATGATTATCACTGCTCTGTCATAAATTCTTCTGCAATCAACAAATTGTCATCAAATATAGAGCAAATGCATACTCTGAACAAAATACTGAGGACAGTGGGGGGAAACAGAAGTGGAAGAAGATGGATTCTGTGCTTTCCAGCAGAGCAGACAAGGCGAGAAGACGTGCAAAGTTGATGGTACATATACCATGTTCACATTCATTCACACACACATACATGCATACACTTACACACATGCATGCACAGAGTCGCTCCTTACTCACTAGGGATACATGCTAAACCAGATAGACAGATGTCTGCACTTATAGATCTTACAGACTTGAAAAGAAGACAATCCCTGAATAAGGAATTGCAAATGTGAAGGCGAAGGAGAAATCAGACCAAGAGGGGCTTCTTGGAAGAGGGGGGGCACAGAGTCCTGGCTCTGCATGTCCCTGGGCAACAACTCAGCTTCCCCATTTAAGCCTCTAACACCAGCATTGAATTCTGTGCTCTCTTGCAGCTCCGTGACACACTGTGACTGTGAATGGCATGGGATGCCACTGTCCCAGGTGAAAAGGGGAATGAGACAAACTTTATGTGCAGGGTCCTTCCTCTTCAGGGCCATTACAAACATTCACAGATAGGTCTTGCTGTGAACCAAAGTTCTCATTTGTCTTGGATAAATATGTGATTGCCAGGTCACATGGTAAGGGTATGGATAACTATTAAAAAATCAGACAAACTACCGAAGTGTTTATCAGAGTGGATGCACCATTTTGCATTCCCATCAGCAATGTTTGAGAACTCCAAGAGTTCCACATCTTCACAAGCACTTAGCATTGTAAGTTTCTTTTATTTTAGCATACTAATGGATATGTAGTGGAACTACCTTGTATAGGAGCCCTTTATCAGGTTAAAAATGTTCTTTTGTCAAATGCTTTTTCTACATCTATTGAAATGATCGTATTTTTTTTTGTTTCATCTGTTAATACAGTAAATTACATTAATTGATTTTCAAATGTTGGCTCAGACTTGCATTCCAGGGATAAATGTTATTTATTCGTGATGTATTACCCTTTTTGTATTTTGCTGGATTTGATTTGCCAAAGTGTGTTTCGAATTTTGGCACTTTGTAGATATTGGTCTGTAGGTTTTTTTTTTCTTTTTTATCTCATAATGTCTTTGCCTAGTTTTGGTATTAGGGTAATGCTAGCCTCTTAGAAGGCAAGTAGCTGTAGATAGATAATACGCAAATGAATGAGCATGGCTGTATTCCAATAAAAGTTTACTTATAAAAAGAAGTGGCAGGCTAGGGCCCACAGGCTGTAGTTTGCCAACCACTGGCTTAGAATATTGATTTGAGATCCCTCTTTTTTTCCTGAGCAATTAATGCTAAAAATTTTCTTCTAAGCACCATTTAGCTGCATGCCAGAAATTTTGAAATGTTGTATTTTTCATTTCCTTTAGTTCAAAATAATTTTCTAATTTCCCTTGACACTTCCTTCTTGACCTATGGGCTATTTCAAAGTGTATTGTTTAATTTTAAAATATTTGCAGATTTTCCAGATATTTCTGTGACTGATTTCTAGTTTAATCCCATTATGGCCAAAGAACATACTTTCTATGATTTCAATATTTTTTACATTTTAAAGCTCATTTTATTATTTGAGGTACCATCTCTCTTGGTGAACAGAGCAGAGCCCTCAAGAATGGCAGGGACTCGTGTCAGGGAAGCAAAGTGCCCAGCGCATTGAGCATAGTGTTGATAGTCATCAGTAGACTGACTGAATGGCCTACCCTTCCCCGCCGCTGATATGAGGGGCGCTTTGGTGAAATGTGTGAGGGGCACCACCCTAAGGAAACCTGCTCCCCAAAAAGGCTGGAGACACCCACTGACACCGCCAAGCCAATGCAAGGCCTTGGGACCCCTCTCCCTGGAGAGTTTGCAAATTAAGGCCCATTTCCCAGCACGGGAAGAAAGACAGAGTTCCCTGACAAAGGGACTCCAAGCGTCATTAAGCAGGTGTGTGAGGGTTGCAGGGGGATACAGGGGGCTGAGTGCCCTCCTAGCGCTTCTGAGATCACGCCATCTGCACCACCCGAGCAGAGAGCTGGTCTAGCAGACAAGGGCTGAAAGGGGCCCCAGTTGCATTCAGGGTTTGAAGCTTTGCATATGTTAGAAAATGAAGTCATGCTGAAAAAAGGTGATAGAAACTCTATACATGTAACAAGTTCTTCCCTTTAATACACACACCTACAAACACAAACACAGTGACTTGGTATGTGATCACATTTGGAAATACTATGAAAAGCCTAAATTTCAGTTTGTGTGAGAATACAAGTTCTGGGGCAAGCTAAATCCTGTCCATATTTAAGGAAGGCCAAGTTCAAGTCAGTGGCTTCTAAATCAAAATGAGATCCACAGAAGTCCCATTTAAATACCCCAATTCTAGAATTGTTTTCATTTTGCTGTACATATGTTCAACTCTTTCTCCCTCTCTCCAACCCCTCTGACACACAAAAGCTTAGCCCTGCACATTCTGTCGGGAAGGGCTGAATACAGCCCCAGTCCCTAATAGAAACAAAGCCAGAGGGCCATTTGGTACCGCCTAGATCTCGCTGAAGCTGATATCTTCCAAATGTATTTGCTATTTGCTCCTGTGTCCCTGCAAACCCCTGCTGTTCCCAATTGTCCATTGCCTATTAGGAATGGTTCCAGCCAAGGTATTTTTTCCCTATTTATTTGTTCCCTTTTCCCTGGGAACTTCACTACGCATGAGTAACTGGCCCGGGATGCTGCTTTTGTATGACATTTTGCATTCGTTAAAAATCAGTCATCTGCATGTTTTATAAACCCGTAGGGGTCTCTCTCCCCTTGATCAATGCTGGAAGTACTCATTAACATCTGGGGAAGTTATGGCCCCAGACGCGGGGAGATGCGACCTACCGAGTGTGGTTTTAGGGAATTTGTCTTTAAAAAAAACACAGGAGCACTTTATATTCATTGCCGGGTTGTTCACTAATAGAAATGAGCCTGCCTGCCTTTAGTACCTCAGTGTATTCCCTTTCCCCAGCCTGGAGTGCATTTCCCTTCCATTTTGCTTGTCTAAGGCGATTTCCCCTCTGGGAAACCCTTCCTGGTCACCTCTGCCGACTCAGAGTCCTCCTCCTTTCCCTGAAAACCACCAGCGACACAATTTAACCAACTTCACTGGGCACCTCCCATGTGCCAAGTACAAAGCAAGGCATTGCTAGGGTTTAAGATAAATAAGAAAAGTCCTCTGCTCTCAGGTGCTAATGAAGAAAGCAGACATACAAACAACTGATTTTTTTTTTATTTTGAGACACAGTCTCACTCGGTTGCCCTGAGTAGAGTGCAGTGGCGTCACCATAGTTCACCGCAGCCTCAAACTCCTGGGCTCAAGCAATCTTCCTGCCTCAGCCTCCCGAGTAGCTGGAACTACAGATGCCATGATGCCAGCTAATTTTTCTATTTTTATTTTTAATAGTAGAGATGGGGTCTCACTCTTGCTTGCTCAGGCTGGTGTCAAACTCCTGAGCTTAAGCGATCCTCCCACCTCAGCCTCCCAGAGTGCTAGGATTACAGGCATGAGCGACTGCACCCGGCCATACAAACAAATGATTAGGACAAAATGCAGTGAGAATTTGGAGAATGTTGTACAGAAAGATCAGAGGCAGGAGAAGAGCAAGGGCCAACATCCGCTGTCATCGTTAGGGATGGTTTCAAAGAGGAATTGGTCGCATGTGTCATGAAAGGAGGAATTTGAATTCTGTCCCACTGGAAACCATTTCTCAAATGTGTTCTCCATGGACCGGACACACCAGAATCACACGAGGTGTTTGTTAACATGCAATTTCCGGAGACCCACCGAGACTGCTCATTGATGGGGTATGCATTTTCTCCAGTATGATGGGTAATATTAACATACCCTGAAGTTTGAGAAATGCTGTGGTGGCAAGTGAGAGCCATGGAAGGGTTTGCCTTGGCTTTTGCTGGATACGTGTTTATTGTTAATAGGTAATGCATGCACATGGTAAGTCTCTTTCAACTCTAGTTCCTCTGTCCACCAACCTTCCACCTCCTCCTACTCTAGAAGCAACCATAATTACTAGTTTCATAGGTGTCTTCCCAAGTGACCTGGTGTCTAGTCATTTGCCTACTTGCTCTCAGATTCCCTCCCCGCCTTCCTCTGCTTTTTCCAGGCTCCTTTGGCCACTGCCTTTCTGGTAAGTTTGGTCAACAGGAGGCACTAGAAGGTGACTGGAGGGCAGGAGGAGCAAAGACTCAGGGACTCAGGTTGCCCTCTCCCTGCCCCACCTTTGAGCAGCATCCGGCACTCTGTGGCCCTGTGGTCCCAGCTGTTGCTGGGCAAGCTTCAGACGGGTGGCTTGTCCACTGTGCCAGCTCCAGACTGGTGGCCCTTGCTCCTGAGCTTTGACAATTTCATCTCCTTCCTCTGCTCCTCTAGCCTTGATGTTCTTGATCTCTAAATTCCCCCACTGCCTTCTACTTGCTCATTCCACTCATTCAACATGTTCAGCATGAGTTTCCTTTATTAAATTGCCTGGCTTAGGACATTTTTCTGACTGCCTTTGCTTTTTTTTTTTTTTCCTTTCCACTTAAAAATATATCTGGTAGATGGGTACAAAGCTGTTTTCAACAAATTTTTCCTCTGAGAACAACTAGAAAAGCCAAACAAAATATTTTTCTAAAAATAACAAGAAAAAAAACCAAAAAATATTTTGGAAGGTATTAGAGTGCTTCCAAGGCCCTGAGGAATTCCAAGGCCAAAATTTAAGAGAGCAGAGAAGACCAGATAAAGAAGCTCAGTAGGTGAAGCAAATTTCTCTTTCTAGGCTAATGATGTTTTCAAAAGTAACAATGACTCAGAGGCCAAAAAGCTGAGTAGAGCTTTCAGCAGACTTATAGGGCTATGAAGTAAAAAATGGAAGTTCAGAGCCCATCAGGGAGGAGAGGCCCTGGTATACACTCAGGTTGGGACCCGAAGGGCTATACTTTAGAAGTAATGGTTAAATAACACAGAGACCAGTTCACACAGAGACCAAAGTCCAACGTGAAGTCATTGTACCTCTTGGACTAAGGTGATTTGGGGTTGCCAATGCTGGTGCCTAGCTGCTCTGCCAAAGCAAAAATAAATCCTCTATAGAAGAAGACAATATCATCTGGAGGATCAGATTATCACCATAATTTTTCATATACAAGTCTGACACTCACTAAATATAACCAGGTATATAGGATGAAGATACATGACTGGAAAACCAAGATAAACAACAGACACTAGAAATAGACCCACGGGGTGCGGTTATCAGATTTGGACTTTAAACCACTATGAATAATATCTCCAAAGGATTCAAAGAAATGACCGATCATTTTAGTAGGGAATTAAAAAATCAATGGAAATTCTAAAATTGTAAAAAAGAACATTAACGGAAATTAAGAACTCAATGAATTATACACACTGAAGAGAAAAATTAGTGAACTGGGGAATAGATTGCATGTAAATATCCACAATGAAGCCCAGAAAGAAAAAAAATCACAGAAAGAAATATACATGTCTTCATAATGGAAAAATTACTTAACTCTAATGTGCCTCAGTTTCCTCATCTATAAAATGGGAGCAATAATGATAATTCTTATAGAGTTGCTGTAATGATTAAATTAGTTAAATATATAGAAATATGCTACAAATATAAAATTATATATAAATATATAAAGCTTCTAAAATAATGTCTGACAAATAGTAGCTGTTATGTAAATATTTCTTTAATTGCTAGTATTTTATCTTAGAGATCGTTCCATACTAAGTATGTAGTACTACCTCATTCTTTTTTCCTCCTCCAATTTTTTAGCATTCTATATTATTAATATATGCATATTATGATTATTTAGGGAGTTCTCTGATTGACATTTAAGATATTTTTAGTGAAAATCCTCATACTGCTTGTATATATAGTTTTTATAGAAAATTTTATAGATATGTAATTTCAAAAATATTTTCTTTGAATATATTCTTCAAAGAATATAGTATAAAAAATTGGTAGATATTTACAGTTCCCAAATGGTAGTACATTCCCACCAGTAGTATTTGAGAGTGCGTATTTCCCCAAACTTATCAATTTAGTGTATCATCAAACTTTTTGATGTGGTCAATCTGATTGAGTCTAATTTTAGAGAAATTGGCATTTTTCTTATTGTGAGTTAGAGCTTCTTTTCATATGTATAAAAGCTATCTATATTTATTTTCTCTTCATGTTCCCTTGCCAATTTTTGTATTGGATAGTTAGGTTTTTCTCTTATTGATTTGTAGGCACCATTTATATATTTAGGCTATTAGTGCCTTGTCATTTATATTGCAAATAATTTTTTCTTAGTTTGTTGTTTGTCTTTTGACTTTGTTTATGGCATTTTTTTCCAAGTAGAAAATGTTAATTTTATGTATTCAAATTTATCATTCTTTTCTTGTATGGATTGCTTGTTTTATGTCCTGTTCAGAATGGCCTTCCCTATTCCTATATTTAAAATGTTCTCCCTATGTTTTATTGAATTATTTCAAGTTGAATAGTGTTAAGATCAGATTAAAGTTAGAGAAATCATTCTCTCTGGCTGTCATTTGAAGAACAGATGGGAGGGGAACAAGACTAGAGACAGAGAGCTGGCTCAGAGACCTTTATACTAATTCAAATGAAGACTAAGAAAGGCCTGAGCTTAAAGCCGGAGGGGAAGAGGAATCAAGGGGTGTTTAGAAGATAAAATCAAAAAGACTTAGTGATATGAAGGTGAGAGGCGAGGAGACTTCTACACCACACCCAGGTTCCCGATGTGGGCCAGAATGGCTAGTTCTTTGGCACTTGTGTTATTATACTTCTCTTGACTCCTGTGTCCTGGCTTCCTGCGATACCTGGCACCTCGCACATGCAGAAGCACCTCAGAGACCTCTTTGGTTCCCTGTAGAACATAGGCCAGTGAACACACAAAAGGGGCCAGTGAAACATTTGCTGATGAGCTACACAGTGGTGTCTTCAGAGGAGGAGACCGTATTTGCTCTTGCCTATGAACAGGTGAGTAACAACATGCCTACCTGGGCTCTTGCACTGGTAGGAAGCTTTCCTAGTCAGGCTTTACTATGCCTTTGCCAAGTGGGCAGGAGGGGCCTTCCTCTCCCTTACACTTTGCATTCCAGCAATCTTCAAATCCTGGCAATTATTTCTCTGAAGTAACTTCAGACCCATCCCCTTCTGTTTATCCCATGGCCACTGCCTCAGTTTGGCCTTGGCCTCCTCTCGTGTGGACTGCCCCAGTGTCTTCATAACCAGTCTCCCTGCCTCACGTCCCTCTGGTTCCTTCCCACCCCATCGCTAGAGTGATCGTTCAGAAAATGAACGCGACAAGGTCACTCCTCTACTGAAATACCGCCGTGGATAAAAGAATAAGTACTGTGCTTGGTATACAAGGACCCTTATAACCCGGTTCTTCCCTGTCATCACCACACACTGATCTCTGAACCCTTCTCTGTCCCCAGACAGACCAAGTCCTCACACATCTCTGTGCCTTTGCCATTGCTGCGGGAGGAAGAATGATGGTTCCTCAAAGATGTTCATGTTCTGACCCCTGGAGCCCGTGAATCTGCTACTTTGTATGGCAAAGGTGAATTCACATTGTTAATCAGTGGACTGTACAATAGGGAGAGTTCCCTGGAGTGGCTGAGTGGGCCCAATCGCAAGGGTGCTTAAAATTGGAAGAGGGAGGCAGAGGAGGAGGTCAGAGCAATGCAATGTTGCGGGCGAATCAACCTGTTATTGTCGGCTTTGTTATTGTTGGCTTTGGAGATGGAGGATGGGACCGTGAGCCAAGCAATGCAGGCAGCTTCCGGAAGCTGGATAAAGGAGCACAATCCTGTTGACACTGTGGCTTTAGTACAGTGAGACCCATATCAGACTCTAACCTATAGAACCGTAAGGTAATAAATTCGTGTTGTCTTAAGTCACTAAATTTGTGGTAATTTGTTACAGCAACAATAGAAAACTAACACACTTGCTATACTCTCCGCCTGGAAGGCCCTTTCTTCCTTGCTTTGCTCAATTCAATGCCACCCCTTTTGGAAGTCTTAAATTCCTACAGGCAGTGGGAGTGGCTGTGGTCCCCAGGGGGGCACACACCGTACCATTTTTTACTTATCTCTGAAGCACCAGACTGCACTGTCAATTATACTATTTACATATGTCTCTCCCGCTAACTAGAAACTTGTTTATTAGGGTCGGGATTATCTTTATTTTGTTTCCCCAGGAATTAAGACAGGACTTGGCACTTAAGGTGAAAAGAAAGAATGATAGATAAGAAAATAGGCCCAGTGAGGTTATGACTTGTCCAAGGAGCCACAGCTGGTGAGAAGTGGTGCAGGGACCAGAGCCAGGCTGGCTTTGCCACCAAAGGCTGACTCAGGGGAAACAAGGCCCTGCGTAAACAGCTTTGCAGTCGGGTCTTCCTGAATTTATCCCCAACACCTTTCTGGTCCCAGAGCCCTTATTTTTGGGGGGCAACTGGAGAAATGTCTCAGCTCTGAAAGGTTAGTCACTGCCTGTCTGTTGCTTAGGTGTTTAGACCAAATAGTGGGGCCTGGGTTGGTCGATCCATTGGTAAGTATGTATTGAGCATCCCCAGTACTTAGTACAGTTCTAGTCTCTGAAGGGGACAGAGAGATACAGTCCTGGCTTTTAGTGACAGTGACCTTATTTCTCAGCTAGAGAGACATACTATAGCCAGGTGAAAAGCACGTTGCACAGCAAGAGGTAAATGACATTAGAGGTCAGTAAGACAGAGGTGGGAGTCCCAGCCACATGAGATCAGAGTCCAGGGGAATCAGCCTCTGAGGGCTGGGACCCTCAAGGAGCTGGGCCTAGCCAGGCTTTCTTGGGGGGTCAGCAGGGGTTGCCATTGCCAGATATCTTGAGCACTATGGATTTCAGTTAGGCTATGGCTAGGGACATAAGGTGTCCGATTCTGCAGCCGAGTGCATTCATTCATTCAACAAACACTTCAGGAGCCCCTGTGATGTCTAGGAACAGGGTGGAGGGTGCATATAAAATGGGGACATAAGGCTGAAACCAAGCTGAGGGGCACTGACTAGCCACTCCTGTGGCGTTCACATTGGAATCCAGTCTGGGTATCATCCAAATCAAATTCCACCCTAGGTGCTTGATAAATAAATGTGTATGGGTGGTAAGAGGGGTGAGAAATTACTCCCAGCCAGGAAGGATCAAGGGAGCCTTCTTGGGTGGGAGGTCTCCTAACTTGACCTTGAGGGATAGTCAGGCAGGTGACAGGCAGAGGAGAGAGGCAGTGTGTGGTTCTACTCCACAATTTGGGTTGAGAACTCAGCTCTTTAAGGTGCATATATTTTAATGGGGATTTATTTTCTGCGTTGTTAAAGCTTAACGGTTGCCTCAAATCACACTGACACAAAGAGAAGGCAGAGCAGTTCACCAAACAGCAGAGTTTGCCCTGAGCAAAGGCACTTCACCACGCGCGGAGAGGTCCCCCACCGTTTCCCGTAAGAGCCTGTGCTGGCTTTGGAAGGCAAACAGGAGCCCTTAAACAAAGCGCTCCCTTTCCAGCAGAGGAATGACTAGGGGCCAGGTTACCCCAGGACAACACCTGCAGGAAGGTTATCCTAATGGCCGCTGTAGGAAGCCAGCTTGGCCCCACTCAAGGTGAGCACCCAAGGCCAGGTGGCTCTTAATTACCTTTTATTTGTAGTTTCTCACCCAGTTCCCAGTAAGTCAAATGTGTGCTTCCGCACTCTCTTATTTGTGGGATGGAATGAACGGACTGACTAAACGGAAGGATGGATGAATGCCTTTCCGGTGTTGCCGCTGAGTGGTTGGAGTATTACAGGCTTCCTGGCACGTTCAGTTTCCTCTCCTGGTGGAGGTGTGCTTCAGCAGTCTTCAGCGCATGATTGATACATGGGTGTTTACGGAGGTCATCTGTTCGTGAGTTTCCTGGGCAATACTCAGGAGGTCAGGGAGTACTAGAATGCTGGAGTGATTGGGAGCTTGAGGATCGTGTGTTCAATTCCCTTACTTTGCCAATGTGAACACCAAGGTCAAGGAACGAGCCCAAGGTGGCATGTGGCTCCTCTTCCAGGGATTCATTTCACAAAGGGTTACTGCCTGCCTTCCGGACTGGTGTTTATGGATGTGCAAACTCTGCATTGTCTGTTTTGGTCAAAGGTCAGTTGCTTTGAAGTTCTTCCCAGAGAGGGCAGCAGACAGTCATCCATTTAATGAGAACTTATAAAACAAAACAGTACAAACATGGTAACTTCAGAGCTCAAGTATTGTCCCAGTTAGATAACTTTGGCAGGAGTGTGGGGACTTAGAAACCCAAGCTCTCCTCCCCTACAGCAGGGACCCCAGGGGTCCTGCCCTCCCAGCCCTGAGGCTGTAGGAAGCAGGGTCTCTCTGCAGGGCTCTCAGCAGGAATGTTCTCATTTCTGAGGCTCCTGTGATCTGACTCGGGAGAGTTAGGGGCACGGGCAGAGGAAAAGGAGGCGGCTTTTATATTCTGAAGGATCCTCCAGCACTTCCCAGTCCGGGTGATGAGGTCCTGGCCCTGTTCCAATTTGGGTAATTACATTTTCCCTATGCAAATTGCTCCCCTACATTTGCATAGACAAGCGAGTGGAGCCCCAGAGGACTTGGCCACCTCTGCAGGTTCAAACCAAGCCCAAGTTCATTCGCCTTCTACTTGGCTCCTCTGGGGGAGCCCTGGTTCCCAACTGGCATCACCAGCTACCTGCCCGTCATGGCCCTAATGTTTGTGGTCGTCCTGTTCACTTAGGGAAGGTTTCAATCTACTTAAGGGCCCGTGATCAGGGCACAGAGGAGAGACCAGAGGTGACTGCAAGGAGACCTGGGCAATGGCCATGTACCACATCTCCACCTGGAATGGGTCCCTTCCCACGGCTCCACCTCTATGTCTTCATCCCTGAGATGTGGGATAGACCAAGATTAGTGGGTTCCGGTTTCCACACCCCTTGTAGCAACACTTTCAAAAATTTTTCAATAAATGCTTTATTTACTTATTTATTTTTGGAAACTAATATTAAACCAGACTTCTTCTTAGACAGTGGTACCCATGTCCTGAGCAACCCCCAGGGCACCTCTATTAGATGTCCCCTGGCTACATGAAAATGTAGTGGCCTTTGAAGTGACAACTTCTGGGTTCAAGTTATAGTTCCTCCATTTATCAACTGTGTGACCTTGGAAAGGCTCCTTAACCTCTCTGTCCCTCAGTTTCCCCACCTGAAATGGGTTTATATCTACCTCAAAAGGTTACTATGAGGATTAAAGAAATTCATACACCCAAAGTGAGTTAGAAAAATAGTAATAGCTATCGCTAGCTCTGTACCAAGCACTGTTCTATGTGCTTTGCTTATAATCACTCATTTAAGCCTCACCACAATCCAGAGAGATAGGTGCAATTGCTAGCCACATTTAACAGAGGAGGCAACAGAAGCACAGAGAGGTTAGGTCACTTCCTAACAGTCACACAGCCAACAGGGGGCAGAACCCTACTTGAATCCGGGTAACTGGTGCCAGAGCTCAGGATCTCTATCATGATGCTGGCCTGCTCTGTCCCATCCTGTGTTAGTCACTCGGTGTAGTTAAAAGTCCTTTTCAGCATTGACTTCCTGGAATTCTATACTTAAATGAGATGATAAATGTAAAGTTCTTGGTGTGGTGTCTGTCACAAGGTGAGTGAATTGAAGAGTTTAATTCTGTCACATCTTTCTTGTAGTCTGTGCTCCCCTTAGTCTCAACATGTGTTCACTCCCAGAAGAAAATCATGCCATGTCTTTTTCAAAAAATATACATTCATAACTTCAAAGACATTATCTTCAAGATATATTTGCCTGGGGGCCACTTTTCCCATCACCTACCTCTCCCTCTCAACTGCCCCCCCACCCCATCTGGAGAATTTGAAAGATCACATTACATCTTAATTGTCGAATCTCCAGCCTGTGTTCCCCGAAGACTGCATCCATGCAGTCATGGGGGGCAGACATGCTTCCTTCATCTCCTCACCCTTCAGACAAGCACTGGGCGCAGCGCATAGTAGGTGCTCAATGAGTGCTCGCTTAGCGGCTGAAGAAAGAGATTTAAGTTATGAAGCAGATGGTCCAGTGTAAATGCATGGTGAGAGGGGATTAGGAAGGCCCTCGGGACCAGGCAGAGGCTTCGGCTGCACGTGGTAGACCCGGAGCCCGGCTGGCTGGAGAGAAAGGACTGAAGGCGGGCGGCCAAAGCTGTGCCTGCGCGAGGCGGCTCTGCCTGAAGGGGGCGCCAGAGCCAGGCAGGGCACAACCCTCGAGGGCCCTGAGGGCTGGACCAGGTGAGCCAGGTGAGGACGGCTGAGGCAGATTGAGTCCGGGGACACTTTGGGAGGTGGCAACAGCTTATATGGAAGGACTGTGGGAGCAGGGGAAATCAGAGACGGGCCCCCTGGCTTGCTCATCACTGAGCGTGGACATGTGGGGGCTCCTCTGCCCCCATGGCGACAGCGGGGAATGGAGGTGAGAGTGGGGATGGCCAGGAGCAAGAGGCTTCTGCTGTCTCCATACTCTGTTCTCTGAAGAGGAGGAAATGCCCACTGCAGGGCGCACACACGGGGAAGAGCCAGGAGGAGCAGAAGCATCCTCAGCCTCATGCCCCCCAGGAGCTGTCACGGAGGGGCCACTTAGGGTGGGGTTCCAGGGCACCAGGTGACCAATGTCCGTTTGCCTTGTCTGTATCTGTGCACCTGGAGTCCCTTGAGTCAGGTTCCTGGGCTTGCTTAACCCTGCTCAGCTGACAAGCACTGATCCCAGCCCTGGGGCCAGGGGTGCCGGAGACCCAGCATACACAGGGTGGACCCTGGGCCCGGGCACAGACCACTGTCTCTCCCAGTCAGGAGCAGCAGAGGGTGAGCTCTTGTTGCACAGGTGCCTGAAATGGAGTAAACAGGGCACCACGCCAGTTAGAACCTGGCGAGGAGGGCAGCTTTGCATTTCAGGCCCAGCTTTCTCTATTTTCCGTGGTCCCGCCCCCCTTCAGAGAGCCCCACTGGGGCCCTGGGTTTTGCCCTCCACTTTCTGGGCACAGGCTGCCCTGGCCTGACTCCGGTGACTCTTGGCTCCCTTGGGCCAGGCTCACAGCCCCGACTCCCTGTCCACTGCTCCCCGACTCCACCCTGCTCCAGGAAGCTCCCAGGGAGCCTGTAGGACTAGGCAGGGGGTATGATGACTCCAGCCCAGGGCCTGGCCCACAGCAGCTGCTATGAAACCAGAGTGGCCAGGAATTCCTGCCATGTGACTGTGTCTCACTGTCCTGCCCATCTCTGCTCAGTCTCACCACTGGCCCCATATCCTCCCATTAATAGTGGAAGAAAATAATTGGGGAGATGATGCCTGATCTCCACACGGAAGCCCTCGTACCCTGACAGCAGGGCCTGCTCGAATGTCGCCCATGTGTGGCTTGAGTGTATGTGATGTGTCATTGTATGTGCACGTGTGCCTGTGCTTTCTGCACAAGCCAAACACTCAGAATCCGTTTATTTCTCTTTTATGATCACTTTCTCTCCCTCTGTAAAGCACCAGGACGGGCCTGGCGTTCCAGGAATGGCTTGCAAGTGGTCCTCCCAGCCTCCGAGCGGCCTCTGCTGTCCCCATGCAGTGCGCATAATGGGTCCTCCCAGGGACAATTTGCATAAAGGATAAATAAGAGAAACACAATGTGAAGTTTATTCATTTTTAAATCCTGCAGCGTTTGTGATTGAAGGCCCAAGCTCAGATGTTTGCCGGATGCGTCCCATTAAGACTCGGGGCTTTGTCTAATGTCTGCTCTGTTCCTGCAGGGGGGTGTAATGTGCGCTCCTTCTCCACACTGGAGTGCCGTTTCCAGAGCCTCCCGCTCGACAAGGGACAGGGAACTGCGGGCTGTGTTCCCTTCCACCAGGCCCCCTCGCCTTAATTTGCTGTAACTGCGCCAGCACATTAAATACAAAACATATTGATGTTCTTGAGAACCCTGGAGGGTCTTTACCCTTCCTTGTCAGAGGAGCCTGGCACGCCGGGAGGGAGAGGAGATGGTGTTTGGCATGCATGCAGAGTGGCGCCTCCGGCAGGTCACAACCAATTGTCTGCCAAGAGCTGCACCCTCCCAAAGGACAGAGGGTGGGCAAAAGGGCAGAGGTGTCATTGTGCATGCCTCACAGAGAGAGAGAGAGAGAACACGTAGACAGGGAGGCACCCTCGGGTCCAGAGCCCCGGTGGACACAGCAGTAGTTCATGAACTAATGACAAGGAATGGGAAGAAAAATGGGAAGGAGGGAGGGAGGCAAAACGCCACCCAGCAATCGTGCTTGACTGGACTTAGCCACTCCCAGGTCAATGTCAACCAGCAAGTTACCAAGATAGTGCAAGAGTTAGAGGAAACTGGATGGGGCTCTAACTGTTGGCATCTCTCTATTCAAAGTGCCCCAGGATCCAGGAATTTGGCAGGGTAGTTCTGGCTGTCATATTGTGCGTATTTGCTACAACAAGTGTTGCAAGAAGAATAGAGGCATCTCCTCCAGCAAATTCACCACTTGCCTAACAGTGTGTCTCCCAGGGTTGGAGGAAATAGAAGCAAGAGAGAAACAAAGCAGTCCGCACATTCTGGAAGGACAGGGCAGGATTGAAGAGCCAGATCCTGCTGCATATTAACTTCACATTCATTTCTCCGGATGCAAGGAGCCCCAGAACTCTGGGGTGAGAACTTCCCCCTTTTCCCTGAAATGACGAACTATTCAGCAATTAATTTAGTTCTTCTCTTTACAAACGTACCCTTCTAGTAGTAGCTACTGTGCGTATGGTGGCTGCCCTGTGCTGCTGTACGTATAGTGCTTCTAATCCTCACAACTCTACGAATTATTGTTATCAGGAGTCTAAGACTTAGAGAATTTAAATAGATTTCAGAAATTCACAGCGTTAATAACTGAGTGGATTCTAATTCAAACCTAGTCCTGGGTCTGGTGGTGGTGATTGTGTTGCTGGTGGTAGTGAGGGGGGAAAGGGTGGTGGTTGTGGTTGTGGTGTTGTGTTGGTGGTGGTGGTGACTGCGTCGGTGGTGACTGCGTCGGTGGTGGCTGTAGTGAGGATGGTGTTGGCGGTGGCAGTGGTTGTAATGATTCTCTGAATGTTCCTGGAGAAAACATCACTAATGACTTTAAAGTGTCAGTGTCTCCCTAGGGAGATTGCAAGTGATCTCCTTGAGTCTCATCACTGACTCCCTCGGGCTCCTGGAACTATTTTGCTCATTGACAGCTGTGGGGATGGGGAACAGGAGTTCCTGCAGAGCTGTGTGGGGAGGTGCTGGCCTGGGATGTGCGGACAGAGAGTCATGGAAGGTTCCCTTGACCCTGATCCGGCGTCTTCTTTTCACACCATTTACTATTAATAATTCCAGACATGAACATGCAGTGTGGGCAGGTGTTAGGCCAATGATGACCTAAGTTGACACCTCCCAGGGTCCCTGCATCCTCAATATCCAGCCATCGATGACTTAAGTTGACACTTCCCAGGGACTCTGCATCTTCAAATGAGCTTCTGGGAGATGGAAACACATCAAAACAGAGGTGAGAGATGGGAGTGGTTGGCACTGGACCCCCATGAAGCCTTTTCTGAGACACATTGATGACGTAGTACAGCACCTCTCAAATGCCTTGTGCTGTGGTGAGGTCCCCATCGAGCAGGAATTTAAGAAGAGGTGGAATGACCCACCTAGAGTGTACAGGGAGATTTTCTATGCGGGATGGGCCATTGAGTACATGACCACTAAGTAGTGCCTCACAAAAGATGCATTGCATATGTATCTGAGGAATAGAAAAATAGAGATTGCGTCAATACTTAAAGCCCTCTGGACACACCATGACTGTTACTTAACAACCAATGTTGAAGTCATCACTTTCTAGCCTGCTTTCCTGGAGTCAGGATTCCTAGCTCCCAGTTCTATTTCTAATTAGCCATGTGACCTTAAACAGGTTTCTTTACCTCCTGATCCTTAGCTTGCTTGTCTTAAAATGGAGACAGCGACAGTATCTTCAGTGTTTGCTAGATTGCTGGGCTCATAGTCCTCCTGAGGTTAAGGACAAAGGCCATTTTCTTGCCCAGCTCTCTAGAGTCCGTGGGTGAGGAGGGAACAGCATAGATACTTGATAGTGAGCTCAAATATGGTCATAAATGGGGCTGTGCTTAAGAGAGGGCACAATGACAAAAGTTTCTATATGAAGATGTAGAGGTCCCTTCTAGATTCAAAGTTCTATGGTGCTGTGATTAAAGGGCAGTATGGGGGCGAGTATTGCAAAGCACCTCATCATTGCCACCTCCAAGTGTTATTGAGAAATGTTTACTGAATCTTTGTGCTTCTTGGCACAAGATTATGTGCCCTGCCTACCTTATAGAATGAATGAAAGAATCAAATGAACTTGTGTATTTGAAAGTGCTTTGAAAAGTCTACAACACTATTCCAATGCAAACATTAACATTTGATTCACAGTCTGAGTTTAATCTCTGGGGTAGTTTTCTGGTTGACTGCAAAAGGTTTACCAGTCTCCAAAATGATTTTCTTCAGCTGCCCTTTGTGCTCCCGGCAGGTTACACAGTCTGTGTTAGCTAGATCAGTGGTTCTCAAACTCGAGCGTGCGTCGGACTCTGGAGAGCTGGTTGAAACAGATTGCTGGTCCCCATCCTCGGCGTTTCTGACTCAATGGGGCAGTGGAGGGTGGGGAGGGATGTCCCGAGAATGTGCATTTCTAAGTTTCCAGGTGGTGTTGCTGCTGGTTTCAGGATTATACTTTAAGAACTACTAGTCTGTTTTTTCAATGTGCTTAATATTTATGCAGATTTTCATAGTTTGATCACTCCCAAGATATCCTCTAGTACATTAATGAGGTGGGCATAGGGTCAGGCAGTATTAGGGATAGTCTATAAATGCACAAGCTGCCCAGGGACTGGAAGCGGTGATGTATTGAGGGCCTCACAGCGAATCGGTGCTCAACTGGGGATAAAACCAGGATTTTTCTGGACAGCCATTTCAGTGTCCCTCCCATTGGGCTGGGCTGCCCCCTACTGGCCGGTCAATCATGGCCACAACCACCCTCCCCCCGCTGCCAGCTCAGGCTGGTGACAAGCTGCAAGGCTGCCCTGTCATTCAGGGGTTGTGAGTGTGTCTTCAGGGGCTGGTGCTCATGAGGCATCTGTTTTGGTGGAAGGTGTGGAGTCTAGAAATGGGTTCTCACTTTCACAGGTCCTGCAGGTGGGAGCTGTCCCATCTGTCCTTCAATGTCACCAAGCACTGTGCTAGGCACTTTATCTAAACGCAGGCACTCTGCAGGGAAGACTAAGTCCTCACCCACATGGCTTTCCTAGACCAGGCTTAAGGTGGACTCCTTTGAGCTGTCTTCTCCATTGGGCCTCGTTCTTGGCCTGCAGAGACCAGTTTTAGCAAAGAGTCCTGCCAAGCCAGTTTATAGAGAATCCCCCACCCTCGATCTCCAATCAAGCTCCTGCTCCGCCCTCCTTGATATCTAACCAAGTCCCTCTTCCTCCTCACCCTGGACACTTAACCAAGTCCCTCTCAGTAACCTTCCATCCTCTCCTCACCCTGCCCCTGGCTATAAATCTCCACTGGTCCCTGCACATCCAGAATGGGATCCAGCCTCTCCCCTATTGCAATAGTCTTGAATAAAGTCTGTCTTGCAGCTTTTAATATGTGTCCAGTGCATTGTTTTTCTTTAACACCAAAAATGTACTTGGGGCTCCTTTTTCTGTGCCCAATCTGGGCACCAAGGGACAGGTAGGTCAGTGTCCTCAAAACTGTCCTTAAAACTGAATGACTTGTCAACCCAGACTGCGAACCCTTAGCCTTTGAGGTGATGGGGAATTTATCCACACCTTCCAAAACTGACTTTGCCCACACCCACGTCTGGAGGCCCTGCTAGCCCTGGGAAGGGGCCAGCAATGCTTCGACCTTTGACCCATTTATCCCCTTCCTGTGCTCGACAGAGACCCCCTACTCTTTCTCTCTGCTGAGGTCCGGGGTCTCATGGATCCTGGGTGAGGCCAAGTCTGGTCCCAGAGAAGGGCTGGCAGTGCTGAGACCCTGTAGGAGGGGAGCTGGGATGGTACCGAGGCTTTCTAAGCTGTTCAACCAAGAAGGGTAGGAGGTGTCAGGCATGAAAATCAACCGGTGAGCTATAAAGACCAGCTACAAACACTTAGTCCTGTGAAGCCAGAGAGAGAGGCTGGATCTTTTGGATGGACTTTTTTCTTCCTTCCTTCTCCCTCTGCAGATTCACAGCAGTCTTCTTCAGGCTGAGCAGGTTTGTCTGCTGCTGTTACTATGGCTGCTGCTGTCTTGGATGTCTCTGTGTGTGTGTGTGTGTGTGTGTGTGCGCGCACCAGCGCATGTGTATGAGAGCGTGTGTGCGTGTTTTCTCCAGAGTGACTGGTTTGTGCTGTCATCAGCCGTTGTTTTGGTAAATGGCGAGTTAAACAGATATATCCAAGCGTAAAATCTAAAAAATGTTCCCTCTGGGCGCCCGGGGGGTGTTGTTTGAAATCAACTACATATCAATTGAGCGGCGGCGAGCGGATCCGATGATAAATTCCAGTCCACAGACGCCTTATAAATTACATTTTTTTGTTCGCGATCTTGCCTCATCTCAGCTCCCCAGAGGCCCTTAGACTGAGAACTATGATTGTGTTGGAGAAACGTTTGCTCAGCTTGAGCGAGGCCATTAGCATTGCATGTGCCAGTCCGTCCCTGTGCTCCCCCACCTCCCCCGGCCCCCCCACCCGCCCTTTAACAAAATACAATATGTGCCTGGTAATTTTTCTGTTCATTATCTCATTGTTTTCTGTAAGTACAAGGTTAGATTGAATTACTGCGGGCTCCGCCGTCTATTTGTAATTCTCCTTCCATGCCGAGCTGCTAATGAATGGGCAATTTAGTCAATTCTTTGTAACGGCTTCTTCTGTGCGTCAGCCACTTAATTACTCTGAGCCTTTCTCACTGATGCTTTATTGCACGGAAAGTCGGGGCTGCTTTGAGGGCTTGGCACGGGGATCTCCAGCTTCCAAAAAGCAGAAAAAAAAAAAAAAAAGAGAAAAAAAATTGTCAGAGGCAACCAGGATTCTGCATCCTTGACGCTTCCTGCGGCGGCTGGAGGAACATTCTGTGGCCTCGCCACACAGCCCGTTCCATCTGCACTCGGGGTTTATCTTCCTCCTTCCTTGCTGACAGTCGGCTTAATCCCGGCTGCGGCAGACACTGTCAGGATAGCAGGAAGGTGCAGTCTCCTGCGCAGGGAGCAGCCTCCTAGGGGGCGGTCCTGGTGTGTTAAAACATTATTATTATTAGCCCGAGTAGTATGCTGCCTATCCCATTGTCGGTATCCCCAAACCACAGCCAGGGGTTCTGTTCTGGGACTGTCAATGTTTCCGTTTGTACAGGACGCCTGACCCTCATAACATAGGGGAACCGGGTGGGGTGTTTATTATTCGACAAAGGGAAACACCAGGTGTGTGCATGTGAAGGGACTTGCTCAGGTCAAGAACCAGGGATAGCAGAACCAGGACTTGCACCCAGGTCACCCAAGGAACCTGTCACCATCCCACTCCACCCCACTGCCCAAGGGGGAGCAAGACTATTGTCCTATCGCTGGGCTAAAGTGTCCTAAGGTAGAAATAGAGTAGATTGGCCTTCCAGAGACCTTCCAGAGTTATTCTGGAAAGGGAGGAGACTTTCTGGCAGTGGCTGAGAGGCTGAAAACCCCAAGGAACTGGGATCTCATTAAAAAGAACATCCGTTTACAAAGTGGCACCTTTGGATACATCTGTCATGCTACTGGGATGTTTCTATGCACCCCAGAGTTAGACGCACATATAATTTATCGTCCAAACTGGGACACGTTTGAAAGTGAAGGGAGGCACGGTGAATAATCATGCCAGGGCCACAGGCTGAACTGGGACTGTTCGGAGCAAACCAGGTCATATGGTCACCTGGCCCAAATAAATGAGAAGGTACGAATGTTGTGCTGACAGCGTGTCTCACACCTGGCTTTCTCTGATGACAATACTTGGAGAGTAGTTTCACCAGCTGGATCCACCCCCCTGTGTTTACAAACATTCTCTGTCGCTTTGCATCCCGGTGATGTACAGGAGCCACAGGGAACCTTTACCCATATCCAGAAACTGATGGATTCAACAAACACTGAGTGAGCACCCAGCCAGGTAATAGAGACATAGGCATGAGAAGACAAGATTTTCTGGCTGCTCTAGCAGAAGGAGGGTAAATGCTTCTCTGAATGTTGCTGGTCGCCCAAAACAGGCTCCTGAATGTGCCAGGCTCCTCGTTAGAAAGCTCTTGTCCTCCTTTGGGTCTGGTTGACTCCTATTCATCCTGTGGATGTCACTTCCTTTGGAAAGCCTTCCCTGATTTCTGAGATTACATTAAGACTCCTTTTATTCCACTTCATGGCGTCCTATACTTTCCATTTTCATTATTTTCCACAATTATTGCTTGTTTGTGTAGTTATGTGTTCAATGCCTCCCTTCCCTCTGCCTAACCCGACCCTCACCTGTCTGCATGTGGCCCTCAATAAATACTTGTTCAACACTACCTCACATTTATTTTGTGTTTCTTTTATTGATATAGCTGTACATATTTAGGGGTGCATGTGATATTTTGATACATGCATACAATGTGTAGTGATCAAGTTATTGATCATTAATGGGGTATCCACCACCTCAAACATCTATCTTTTATTTGTGATGGGAACATTTCAATTCTCTTCTAGTTATTTTAAAATATACAATAAATTATTTTTAACTATTACTATAACTTCTTTACTGTACTATTGAATACTACAACTTTTTCCTTTTATTTAACAGTACCCTTTAACCACCTTCTCCTCATTCTCCCCCTCCCTTCCCTTCGCAGCCTCTGATAACCTCTGGCTTGCATTAAATAGCTATGCCTAGGTGCCAGGCCTTGCTCTAAGTGCTTTACAAATTTTACTCAGGAAACCTCACAACAATTCTTTGTGATGGTTACTATTATCATCCCCATTTTACAGCTGAGGAAACTGAGGTCCAGGAAGGCTAACTAACTTGTCTTGGGGAGGCAGGATTCAAATCCGGGCAGTCTGGACCTCAAGTCTGAGAAAAGTATGGTGCCTGGAGCCAGACGATGTTAACCTCCGGCTCTGTTGCATGTCAGCAGCGTGCCTCTGGCTGAGTCACTGGGGCCCCAGGCCACACTTTGCTTTCCTATGCAGTGGAGATTACAATAGGCCCTCATACGTCTCGCCACTTTGCCATGAGTGGCAAATGAAATGGTGTTACGTGCAAGTGTTTAAAATGCCCAGGGTCTCTGCAAACAGAGGCGTGATTGTCAGCTGAAGGCAGCCTTCCCACCCCCACCCCCGCTCAGCCCTTTGGTGTCCCCATCATCCCCACGGACAGTACATCATTACGACCTCTGCACCTTCACTCATGAGCCAAAGGTCTGGAGGCCCATTTCCTTCCCCTCCTGTTGGTACCCTGGGCCAAGCACAGATGTAGAAACGTTTGTTAAACTCAGCAGAGCCAGCCACCTATCTGGGTCCGGCTCTAGTTGCTTCCTCTGCCGGAAGTCTTCCTGGGTTGCTCCAGCCCTTTCTAATCTCTCTCCCCTCTGAGCTCTGTGTAGCTCACACAATCCGCAGCGCAACACAAACGGCTTGATTCTATCCTGGCTGCACCTGTTCTCTCCCTCGAACCGCAGGGTTGTGAAATCAACGTAATGGGCTGCAACCAGGAGGAGGAGGCAGGGAGGAGAGAAATAGAAGCAAGCGGAGTAGGAAATACTGGGACGCATGACGCTTGCTGAGGGGAAGGATGATATCGGGACACTGTTGTTCCAGTCATGTCTGTGTGCACACGCACACACACACACACACATACATGTGGGTATTGACTCACAGTGTGAAATGTATGTCTTAATCTGAGGCTCAGTCCAGAAAGGTTTGCCGACTCTGCTCGAGGGGCGAGTTTGTGTGAGCCCATCAGCATGAGCTGAGGTGGCCTCTCTGACACAGCAGTTGTGCAACTCTAGGAGTACTTTCCTTGCCCTAAGGTCTGGGCTGAACAGGTGCTGTCTCTGCGGCCCACCTGCATACATCTCTGGAGGGCTCGAGGGCCTGAAGTGCCAAGGGTCCCCAGGGGTGTCCTTGTGCTGCTCATTTCCCCGGTGCTCACCCTTGCCTTGGGTCTCCAGGGGAGATGGAGCTGCCACATCCTCCCCTCTGTGCCCCTTATGTGGCATGGGGTCTCTGCTACCTCTGGCCTGGGCGCCCCTCCAGCAGGTCCCCCACCTGTCCCTCGGGTTCCTGGGTATCCCGCCGCAGGCACTGCTTCCCGCAGGGCAGGACAATGTCTCTTCTATTTCCTCTGCTCTCCTGTCTGCCACAGGGGAGCAATTACCCATGTCTTAAGGCTTGCTATTATTTTGCTGCCCTGAGCCTCGGTTTCCTCAGCTGTTATTGCATCCTCATGGGATCTTGGAGGGAATTCAGTAACAGAAAACATATGTGAAGGGCTTGGCACAAAGGAAGCACCGAGGCAGTCCTCCCCGCCTCTCCCCTCCCTCCTTTTCCGCCTTCCAGCCGTGGCCGGGATGGGGCAGGAAGAGGGCTGGGGGATTGATGTGTGTAGGGCTTGGGCTGCCACTGCTGCTGCTTTCTGTGATCACAGACTAGTTGCATGTGTGCCCAGTGTCCTAGAGATGGGACCGTGGGCTCTGCACAGGCACAGTGGGCTCTGGGAACCACCGGGGGAAACGACACGGGATCTTCGCTTTTAATATTAATAACTGTAAACTCAACTTCTATTTTATAGGAAGCAGCGCTGGGGGCTCTCCCAAGTCAGGGGGCAGATGTGTCCTGTCCTTGAGTGTTTATCGTCTAAGCAGGCTCCACGGCCATGTGGAACGAGGAATCCAAACCCTGTCCTTGTGGAGCTTTTATTCTGCAGGATAATGATGGCCTATCTTGCAGTACTCCCATGAGCCAGGCTTTGATCTCGGCCTTTTTGTAAATTAACTCATTCCATCCTCGTGACAACTTTATAAGGTGAGTGTTGAATAGAAGATGAATAGAGTTCCCATTTTACAGATGAGGAAAGTTGTCACAGCTCAGACCTCCTGGAACTTTCCCAAGGTCACCCCCGTAATAGGCAGTAGAACTCAGATTCAAACCTGGGCAGCCCGGGTCCAGCATGAGCCCAAAGGGAAGGCCTGGCCTCCTTCAGTCACCTCGCAGACAGTATATGCAACACTTCAGCCCAAGGCTTTGGGATAACACCCTGGTTTTTAAAAAGTGCATTCCCTTTGACACAATATTGGGACTCTGAGAAACAGTGCTGAATCAAGACCACGTATTGTGGAGATGTTCTTCATTTTAATAGAGGGAAAGACAGAAAACTTACCTGCTGGCAAAAAGGTGTCCAAGTCTCACCTGAACACCAGTCAATCTGAGATGGCTGTTCTCACAGGCCCCACCCACCTCATAGACAGCTCCTCCTTGGTAACACAGAGCACATGGGCTGTCCGTCTGCCTGCCCAGGGACACTGATTACTGAGGGCAGGGACTCTGATTTATCAACCTCTGAATCCCTACACTGAACAAAAGACTAGTATACACTGGACCCTCCATATCTATAGAAAAAAGACGTGATAATGGCTGAGTCTAGACAGTGGGTATGTGGGTGTTGCCTATAAAATTCTTTCAACTTTGCTGTATGTTTGAAATTTTTCAAAGTAAAATGTTGGGATAGGGGAGGAAGAATAAATGAAGGAAATGTATAAGCAGATTATAATAACATGGAAAATGTTCATGCATGTGAAAAACAGGCAGGAAACAAACTAAAATTACACCTGCAAAAGTGTGTATGGAAAAATGTTGGAAGGAAATACATGAATGTCAGACGAGTTTGGGGACAGCGACACTATGCATGATTTTTAACATTTCTCTTTTTTCATATTTTTCATATGCTTTGCAAGGGACACCTTTTACTTCCATAAGGAAATAAATTTCTTTTTGTCTGCTGAGAGTCTTCAGCCCAGGTGTCTATAAGGAAACAATGGATCCCATTCTTATCAAACCCAGTGCATAAAAGCAAAGACACACTTTGACTCCATGAAAGGTCTGTGCTTTATAGCAGGATTTTCAGCAGTGCTGCTTTCAAAGGTCAGAGAAAAGCCACCCTTATGGCTGACTGTCAGGTGGTGTCAGGCCGCCGTCCTTGACTTAGAAGAAGCTAGTTTGTCCCAAGAGTGGGTCAGCCTTTCCTTGCCCCTGCCCCAGGTTTGGAGGTCCCTCAGCTACCCCTCGTGCAAGAACCCAGTACCCTGAGCAAACAGGTGACGGATGCCATTCCCCATAATGGCAGCCTTCACAGCCCCCAGGAGGGGAGAATGCCAAGAGACCCTGCCCAAAGTGACCTGGCACAGCAACAGTGCCACCCTTCTCCCCATGCCTCGCTGACCTGCACCAAAGTCTCCCTCAGGTCACCCTGATCGCCCCAGCTTGGCCACAGTGATGGGGGCTGCTACTTGCTGAAGATCGCCAGAGCAGTAAGTTTCCGTGACTACTCCCATGTGGCCACTAGTCCCCAAGCACCCTATCCACCAGTCTCTCTACTCTGTCTGTATTCCTGCTACCCAACCACGGCCTCGAGCATGTGGCTTGGATGAGGCCAAGGCTGATGTCCTGCAACGAGGGACTTTGTGATTCTCCTAGAAACTGCTGAGCCCCTGGTCCTGACCTGCCTCTCACTAGGCAGTGCTCTTGAGCAAGTTCTGAAATCTCCATGGGTGGCAGCTTCCATCTTTCAAAAGGAACTAACATTTATTAAGCATCTATAATCAGTCGGAGGCTATGCTGTGGGCTCAGTTAATTCTCACCTGATATTTTGGCATCTAATTATGATCCTTATTTTCCCAGTGTGGTAACTGAGGCTCAGGGAGGTTAAATAACTTTAATAAGGTCAAAGCTCCTAAGTGACTAAACCCAGATTTGAACAAAACTTCTAAAACTATAATTGTTAAACAAATGAAAGGAATTATGAACGTTTTGAACCTGCAGGCACTCTCTTTGACAATACAAGTGCAATTGGAGAGCTACTTGTCAGTCATTCACGTCTTACTGGGAATTGATAAGAAGGATTTTTTCCTTGACTGCTGCTCTACCCAAAGACTGCAGGAGGGGATTTTTGCAGTCATTTACATCATAGTATGAGTTAATAAGAGGAATTTCCTCCCTGAAAGTGGCCCAGGACCTAAGCACCTAGAAAAGAGGGTTTGGGTAAATGGGAAGTGAATGACAGAAGGAACATTTTGGACAAGCGACAATCACCTGAAGGGGACAGGCCCTGTTGTGTCCTGGGGGGTACGCAAAAGCCTGAATCCAGGGGACAGAGAGGATGATGCTTGGAACAAAGCACACTTCCACTAACTTCTCTCTGTGACGAGGGAGTGGACTTCTGCCTATGATTTCAGATCATTGGGAGAATAAGGAGTGTTGGCTTCTCACCCGGTGGGCCTGAGAATGGGGAATTTGCCTAGAATCCAGCCTCAAAGTCCTGCATGGAGCAGAGAGAGCAGCTGTGGTTCATGGGCCAGGAGCCCTGGACCATGTGACCTTGGGCAGGTCTTTCTGGACTCTCAAATGAACCTGGGGGTTCCTCCAGTGTTAACACTATGATTCCATATATTAGTGCTAATATTGGGCTCATCTTAAAGGTAAAGGTTTCTATCATGCCCCTAAGAAGAATTGCAGACGCAGGATGGCATTGGGGAATGGGAGGCTGGGTCACCTACTCACCTGTGCCTGAAGGAGAGACACAAAAGTACTGTCACTCACTCCGTGCCGACTTTGGTTAGAGCCCCTCTCTCCTGGCTCTCAAATCAGCTCTCTCCCTGTCTGTCCCCTGCATGACACAGCAAGCTTTTAGAAACAGAGACTGCATTTTGTCCCCTCCAAACCCTCAGCATCTTCCATTGTTCCTGACACCATGATGCTGCAGTTGCTCGTTGCAGGTTTGTAGAATAAAGGAACAAAAGAATGGAATTTGCACCTATTAGAATTATTTTCATAAAAGTCTGTCTTAAGAATAAGGAAATACCATTCTGGGAGCCAGGCTTTCATTTTTCTAGCCTTTCCATTTATAAGAGGCAACTCCCACTTAACAGATGGGAAAACTGAGACCCGGGTAAGAGATGTGACTTAGACTTTTACACATGCAAAGCAGGAAGGGACAGAGGTTCCTTATCATCTTTTAGATTCCTTAATATTACATATGAGGAAACTGAGGCCCAAGGAGTAAGGTGATGATGGCATAAGGTCCCACAGCTCAGCGGTGGCAGGGTGGGGACAGGAATGCAGCCCCCAAACCATAGTCTAGGACTACTTAACACAGAGCTCAGGCAGCCCTGGGATTCAGCTCCAGGTTCCCATGGCAACTATGTGGAACAAACCATCTTCTTTGGGTAGCACTGACTCATTCTTTATATCACTTTTATTTTTCTTTGAGGGGAAATACACTCTTCACCCTCCTCAAATGGACTCATTTATGAAAGGAAGAGACGGGGACACCTTCCAGAAACAGGTGTCCAGACTGGAAATGGAGATCCCGGCTGACGGAGGCCTGGGGAGGTCTCCGGATTTGTGAGTGTGTCTAAATAGAATTAATGGCATGGAGAAAACCATTCTGGAATCTCCGTTTGGAATTTCTTGGCTTATTTGTGCAGCCCGTTTCTGCACATCTCTTTCCGAGTAACAGCAGCCCTTCATCATGGGGAAATGCGTTACACAGCCCCGCCAGCTCATGCTTCCCGAGAGGTTTCTGCCGTATCTGTTTCATTTGATCCTGCGAAGTAAATAGGGCAGGTATTGCCATTTTGCAGATGGGGAAACTGAGGCCCAGGGAGGCTAAGGCCACAGGGCTACTGTGGAATTCCTCAGCTCCCTGTCTGAAGAGAGGCCAAGGGTAAGCACCTGGTAGGTGTCAGACCCTGTTAGACACTCTGGATACCCCAGTGAGGGCTCAGTCCCCAGAGAGGGAGAGGAGACCTGTGAGGGGGCAGACAGCAAACGAGTAAGTCAGCGGAGAACTGGAATTCTCACTCGTCATTGTAAGTGCCAGGGAGGGAACGCAGGGAGGGACACCCAGGGGATGGCCAGGGATGTGTCTCTGAGGGGCTGGCATTGAGTTTGAGAACCAGTGGGCAAAAGGCAGTACAGGAAAAGGGAGAAGGGGACCAGCACCCTGAGAGCACAGTGGTTTGCGTCCTCAGGGGGGTGGAAGGGGCCGGCGAGGGGTCAGCATGGAGTAGGGAGGGGAGAAGAGTCCCTGGAGGTGAGACTGGAGGGTAGATAGAGGCCAGATTATTCCAGGCCTTCCAGACCAGGTAAGATGTGTGCATGCAATCTAATGCACCTTTATTCTCATATACCCAAATCTGTGGGCGTGCACACACACAGCCACACAAATGCATGCACACATGTGCTTAACATGTGCACACATGCACTGACACATAAACATCAACTTACCTGAAAATGCATGTATACACAGAAACACATGTATACAGATCTCTTACACACATTGTCATCAGCACTTGAACACACTGACACACCCATGCACATACAAATGCACACTCATATGTACACACATGCCCATTCATATCTGCACAAAAGTACATATACACATTCTCTCATGCACATGCATGCTTCGTTTCGTGAAAGCACGCATTTGTACATGCATGCACACGTGCCCATGTCCACATAGGTACTCACGTGTGCACACGTACAGCCCATAACGAGCCCAGCTCAGATGAGCTCTCAGCCACAGATAAACTTCTCTGCTGGTTGGTTATAATCTTTCATTGGAACTGACACGTTGATAGCCCCAGTTTTTCTAGGAAGTGACCTTCATGCCGGCTATTGATTTCCAGTGGCTATCAGGCGCCTGCCACTGGAGTGACAGGCCCGGTCGGAGGTCAGCCCTTAAATAAAGCTTCTGGATTACTAAGCACCAGCCACTCCAATGAAAATGGAAATTGGCAGCGCTGGCTCCCTTTTATGTGGTGTGCTCCTGCTGATGGCGTTTCAGCCCCGAGTGACCACCTGCACCCCACCCCCAGGGCCCAGGGTGCTGTGGGCGCCCACAGGTGTCTGTTTCACAGGGAGCTGGGCTGAAGGCTGTGGGTGGTGGCAGTTACCAGGGCCTGAAGCTTCCTGGATTCTACTTTTCAGCAAAGCCTGGAGCTGTCCCCATAAGCATGGCGGTCGACGAACAGACAACTGCTATAGGTCCCAAGACCCCTAAGTGAGCCACTCTGTGGTCTTGGGCAGGTGGTGTCACTTCTCCAGGCCTTGGTAACTTCCCCACTTCCTGTCCCATCCACACACCATTGTACATCCTCTTCCCATTTCACGAGGCTGTGGTCTCAGTCAATGAGTTGTGCTGAGCTGTATGAAGATGCTGCTGCTAGTAGCCATGTTCTAAAAATATTATAATTAAGAATCACAAAACCTACTTGATGAAATCACATGTATATTTGATGACCTAGGCAGCCCCTCAGGTTGGCTGCAGTATTTTGGGGTCTTATGGCAAGCGGAGGTTGAGAGTGGAGGGGCTGAAGGAACTTTCTGGTTCTCAAAAGGTTTGTCTTTTACCTCTCCTGCTGGGAACGCAGGCGGAGGCCAGGAACACTGCCTCGCCTGGTATTCAGGGCCTGTGACAGCTTTCTAGCCAGACAACAATCAAATCTCACAGCCAAACACCAACCCTGAAACACGCCTTGCACCTCTATTCCCCAGTAGTTCCCCCACCCCTGGAATGCATCTTCTCTCCCCTGGACCTGAGTAAGGACACCACCCCCAGCCCCGCCTACCGTCCCCTTCCTCCTCCCGCCAGCCCAGATCCCATCCATGTAATTGAGGGAATCACTGAACAGTCCTTACTCTTTGGCTTTGGGAAGTGCATTCAGCTTTATTTCCCAGCACGGATGTGAGTAATTTTTGCCTCAAATCTAAGTTTACAACAACAAAAACCCTTTTCTTGAATAATCCGGCTTGGGAAAAGCAGACAAGACTGCCAGCTTCCAGTTTCCTAGTATCCCTCTGGTGCAAATGTCTGTCCCTCTCTGGCTCCACCTGTACATCTGATGACCTTTCTGGGCAGTGTGCTTCTCCGGTACAGGGGTCATGACAGGAGGTTTGCATGTCCTGAACGGAGGATAAGCAGAAATTAGAAATGTTTTCAAATCAATTATTTGGCAAAGGAAGTGATTCATTAAATAAAATCAGGAAGAAAGAATTGCTGGTGGAGCCTGAAACTCAGATAAACTACCCACGTTGAAGGGAAGAAGCCCAAACATTCTATAAACTTGGACCCAGAGCAGGACCAACTGGGGCCCCCCTGGCCTGCTACACAGCAAGCAGGGCATGCAATTCAGGGCAGGGGGTTGAGAAAGGTTCAGGGTCATGTAATCTATATGTGTGGTTGGACCACTTTACTGGCTTATATATAACCTAATGCTTACCCCAGAATCCACAAAATACATCTGGGGACAGGCACTCTGGGAACAGCCTTGTGTTATATAACAAGCACAGAGGATGTTCAGAAATGTACCACTTACCTTCAGAGAAGGTTTGAGGTGACTTGCAATTAAAGACTTTTGTGCCATTAATAAAATAGCAATAGCAACCACTTGACTGTATTTCAATTTTTTTTGATTCAGATATTTCACTTTTATGGAGACCGTCTCCTAGCTTATAGACGGTGATTTGAAGGCTCTAAAAGACCCCACCCAGTGAGTTCTACACCAATCTGGTAAAGTGACTGAAGTGTCACCCAGTGGCATTGCTTTGGGTTTCTCTCCCTGGAGATCTTTTTACAATGTGAGCATCCCTAGGAGGGTATAAGTTTCTCCCACCACCCTGGGCTTGTGGGTGAGACACTGTTACAGGGAGAAGGGGCTGCTCCAGGGCACAGAGTGGGGAGCCCTGGGGAACGTGGGCTCCAAGGAAGACACGATATAGACATCCTTGGCCCCAGGCCAGGTAATGCATTCGTAGAACATTCAGGGGCCACCATGCTGGGTTTGCCAAGCCCTTACACTGGGAACCAGGACACAAAGCCACGGCAGGACCCAAGACCAGATTTCAGAAAAACAGGTGCAAACCCAGCTCAGCTCTGTCACTTCTCAGCTGAGTGGCCTCAAACAAGGCACTTCCTTTCTTTAAACTGCAGTTTCCTCATCTGCAAAAAGAAGTCAAGAATTCCAACCATACAATGGTCGCAGTGATTAAGCAACACAGTGTTCCTAAAACGCTTGCCATCTGTTTATGCGGCTCCATGAAAGGTTATTATTTGGGGGGCCTACAGGTCTGCCATGGTCACGGTGAAGTTACCCACTGCCCGATTTGTCTTGCAATTAGAGCTGGCCAGCAGTTCTCGGAGGGGGTGACTTTGCTCCTCCCCCAGGGGACAATTCAGTAATGTCTAGAATCATTTTTGGTTGTCATATCTGGGACAGGGGTGCCACTGGCATCTGGAGAGTGCAGGCCAGGGGTGCTGCTAAACATCCCACCACACACAGGACTGCGCCCACAACAAAGAATTATCTGGCCCTGAATGGCAATACCGCCAAGGGTGAGAAACCCTACGCGACGCCCCTCTCTCAGATTATTTTCCAATTCTCTCTTCCCCTTAGTGGATTAGCACGACAGCTTCTGCAAGCCTTCCATTTCCTGAATGCCACAAAGACTCAGAGGCTGAATGAAGCGCTGCTGCCCGCCTCCCCTCACCCCGAGGCCACTCAGCCAGCTGGCAGAGGGGTCAGCGGCAACCAAACATCTAATGACGTGTGACAGTGTGGCCAGACAGCAGGCCCAGGCTGGGCCCCTTCGAGGCCACTCATTGGGCAAGGGGGACTCATAAATAACAGCACAGTGACAGCCCAAGTCTAGCTCAGCGGGAGGGAGGGACAGAGCTCCGCCCGGCTCCCGGCCCCTGGGGCAGGCCTTTATGGGACAGGGCTCCAGCAGGAGGGACCGAGACGGGCTGAGGACCCCGTGAGCAGTGAACGGACATGCAGGGGAGACATGCAGGGGTCTGTCACTGGAGCATCTGTCCTGCCAGTGACGGGCTTGGCCGCATTAGCTCTTTCGTTGATGGTGAACTCTTTCTAATTTCTGCCCCAATGTGACTCGGCGCTTCAGAGCATTCGCCCAGCAAAGCGCCCAGCGTGGGAGGCGCAGTGGCGAGGTGCGGGCTTGTCGCACGCCCCAGTCTGAGCCTCACGACCCTTCACTTTGCTATACATGCTTGAGCCTCCATCTCCTCATCTGTTAAATGGAGATATTTGGGCAGCAAACGTGCTAATTCACGAGAAATTATGTACCAAGCAATAAATGAGTGGGAAAATGATGATGATGATAATGATTATGATTATGATTATTCAACCGTTTGGGAGAGAAGAATTTATATTGGGGGAAAAAAAACATACTTCTGATGTTCTAAAAATATTAATCGGTTTTTAGGTTTTTAGGCAGTTCCAAATAGACTCTTTGCAACAATAATAGTAATAATGATGCCTATATTAAATAGCGCTTTTATTTTCACATTTATTTTTCTCAAGCCTCATGTGGCTTAAAATGGGACCTGTTTCCAATGATGCGTATTCTTCTAGAATAAAAGTGAAAAACATCAAAACGAGTGGCTGGCGTGTAGACCGACCTTGTTGTTTGGCTATTGAAGTCCTGGTTCAGATGTCATGCTGGGATTGCAGGGGGGCCGCTGAACCGAGGCTGGTGCCTCTAAGCCCACCATTCAGCCTGTTAGGGTCTCAGTTCTGTCATTTACAAAGTGGGGATAATAAGTTTTTCCTGACGCTCTCAGGGCTGCCGTATCAGTGAGACCATGTACACGGATGCTTCGCGATAAGGTTAAAGCACCATCCCACAAGGGAGTCTTAGCAACATGATCGTGATCTTCATTATTATTGTTAATTATTATTTCTAATAATGTTTGCAAGATGAAGTTACTCCCAAGCACCATTCCTGTGAACAGTTTTTACATCCTTTCACAAAAATCTCTGCATGCACGTGATGTAGAAACTGACCCTTGGAGCAGTCCCTCTGAAATCTAGGCTGATGCTTTCAGATTCTAAACAAGTCCCTGCCCCCTTCTTTTTATTTCTAGCTGGGAAGCTGGATTCGGGCAAGGGCCTGGACCGTGCCTTGTAGATCTTCTATAGAAATGGCTCTCTTGGCCCAAGACCTCTGATGCCAGTTTTCAGCCAGGAGCACATTTTTGCAAGGAGGGTTATAAATCAAAGCCTGGGTTCTAATGAAACCGCTGACACAACTTTAACTGTAACAGAGCGCACCCAGGCACCACTCTGGAGAAATTAGAGGCACAGAGCGAGGATTCAAGGCACCAGGGCACCTGGGAGCCTTCCCCTCCCCTACTTCTCTCCATCTCGTTTCCTTCCTCCTCCCTTCCTGCTTGCTCCTTTTCCCCCTTATTATTTCTATAGACTCCCTTACTACCACCTCATTCTGCAGCTCCTTTGGGAGTCAGCCCCATGTCCAAGCTGCTGCCCCAGGCAGACCCCCTCCCTGGCCCTCTCGGGGGTGAGGGGACAGAGCCTGCCCTGTTACAGGCAGCAGAGGATGGGGCAGGGTGAAGCCCTGGATTCAGACAGGACACTGTCCCAGTCCTGGTTTGGCCACTTATGGACCACATGCCTTTAGACGAAAGATGTAACCTCTCTAAGACTCAGTGTTTGTCTCTGTAAAATGGGGCTAACAACAGCACCCCCCCCCACACAAGGCTGCTGAGGGATCAAGTGAGATAGATAATGACAGGTGAGCTGTGCTATTCCAGGGAGGCAAAGAGAACAAAGGGGTGGCTGTGGCTAGAGCTTCTGGGGACCTTCCTGGGTACTTCTGGGTACCCCTTTGTTTTATTTATTTTTATTTCTTTTTTTCAGAGACAGGTTCTTGCTTTATTGGCCAGGCTGGAATGCAGTGGTGCGATAATAATAGTCACTGTAACCTGGAAGTCCTGGGTTCAAGCAATCCTCCTACCTTAGTCTCCTTTAGCTGGGACTACAGGTGCACGACACCATGCTCAGCTAATGTTTTTTTTTTTATTTTTATAGAGATGGGGTCTTGCTAAGCTGGCCAGGCTGGTCTCAAACTCCTGGCCTTGAAGTGATCCTCCTGCCTCATCCTCCGAAAATACTGGGATTACAGGTGTCCAGTGAGCCGTTGCACCCAGCCTTGACTGCACAGTAATTGCGGCAAACAGTTACTGCCACAATTCGATTTCAGAGAGACTGAAAAGACCACATCTATCCCAAATATCTTTATCCTTGATGTAATCAATGCACCGTTCATAAGACATCTGTATGGAAGTGATTTAAGGCCTGGCACAATGCTGGGTACATGGAATGTGCCCTCATTCGCTCACTCCTAGGAGAGAAAGGCCCTAAGTTCTTAATTCCTCAACATGAGGAGGAGCTGAGTTCACAGTGGGCCTCTCCTTCTGCAGGCGGATGAAGTTTCTGAGCCTCATCCAATGCAAGTTAATCCCAAGCCACTGACCAGGTGGGAATGAGACACCATTCTTCCCCAGAGCTCTCCCTGAACCGCCCAGCCCGTCCTCCCCTGCAGCTTTGCTGTTTCCCCCACTCGTCCGGCACCAGACTGTAAGTCTCCCGAGGGCAGAGAAAATACCTGCAATTTCTTGAAATTTCCAAGAGGACCTTGCTTCATCAGCTTAGTCTAATTATGATGATCTGTGTGTGTTTCTAGTGACAGGGGTCTCTTGCTCACCGGCGTGAGAGGCCCACTGTCGATCTTGCCGGGCCACTGCTGCTCCCTGGCCAGAGCAGGTCACAAGCTTGCCTGGGTCAGGGATATATAATCCTCCCACCTAAGGCGGCCTCACTGGGAAAGGCAGCAGATATTTTGAACAATAATACAACCTATCGCACACGTAGAATAGCATATTCTACAAAGCTATTGCTCTTTCAATATTTAGTGAAAATGAGGAGACAAATATCTTAAGAAACATTTGAACACATCTTTGTGATGTGGCTGTTACATCTAAACTAGCTAGCTAAATGTTGGGGTTCTGATTCTCACAGTCAGGTGGCAAACTGAAACCCAGTAAGCCCTCTGGCTGGCACGTGGGTGCACCAGACCAGACAGGCCCTAGTTCACCTGTGGAGTTACTGCCCTGGGGAAGCAGGGCTGGGCCCACTGGCTCCCCCTCTGGAAGACAGGCTGGCATCCAAAGGTGGGGGAGAGTGTTACAAAGTAGAAGACTCCAGCTTCAGAGAAGAAATGCACCCCAAACAGTGTCCTGTCCGAGCAGTCCCTGTCCTGAGTGGCGTGAGGCAGGGGCTGACCCTCTTTGGTCAAGCCAAGGAAGAGATTCCTATAGTGGTTAGGAAACTGGACTAGAGGCCCAGCTCTGACTCTTCCAGCTTTATTTATTTACTTATTTATTGAGACAGAGTCTCACTCTGTTGCCTGCGCTAGAGTGCTGTGGCATCAGCCTAGCTCACAGCAACAACAAACTCCTGGGCTCAAGCGATCCTCCTGCCTCACCCTCCCGAGTAGCTGGGATTATAGGCACACAACACCATACCCAGCTAATTTTTCTCTTTTTAGTAGAGGCGGGGGTCTCACTCTTGCTCAGGCTGGTCTCGAACTCCTGACTTCATGCGATCTTCCCACCTCGGCCTCCCAGAGTGCTAGGATTACAGGGGTGAGCCGCTGTGCCCAGCCCTGACTCTTGCAGCTTTAAAAGTGTGTCCCAAACCTCAAAGGAATACACATTTCGGTTGTGGGAGTGTGTGTGTGTGGGGGGGCAATACTCACACTCCAGCACAAGCAGGGGTGAGGTGAGACAAAATGTGTTAAAGACCCTAAAGAGGTACTGCCAGTGCCCAGGAAGAAGGGACAGGCCACAAGGTTTCCTGTGACTTCAGCTGGATCCCAAAGGCCAGGATACATAGGAGAGGGGGGATGGGGGCTGGGGGCTGGGGGCTGGCGGAGGGGGTGGGGTGGAGGAGTCAGGATGTGCAGAACAAGAGGCTGGGGAGTGCAGGGACACTCGAGGTGGCCCCTCCCTTCTCTCCCCCTCCCTCAAGTGCACAGGGTCCCAGAGGATGAAAGAAACAATCCATACGTGACTAAAAGAGCCGCTGGCTGCCTTTCAGATGCCTTTCCCATTTCAGGTTTGCATCCTATTTTCCTGAAAACTTTTTTCCCCTTCCCTTTGCCACGCTGGCTTTTGTTGCTATAACCTCAATTTCCTGCTGCCTTTCAAAGCTTTTATTCCTCAAATGCAGGGAAGGAACTTTTAATGTTACACTAGGTCCTCAGTCAGGGCCAGTTGTCTTTCTCCAAATCAGCCGGGGGCTCGGGGCAGCTGGGGATAGGCGAGCTTGGCAGGGAGAGGGAGAGAGTCAATAGCAAGGAAGAAAACAGCAACTGCAACTGATGAAGGTCCCCGAGGTGATTTGCAAATCTGCTGAAATCCTGAACAAGCTTTGATTTAACCCAAGCTTGAAATGGCTTTTATTTACTGTCTATTGTGGAATAAATGACATCTCATAAACAGGCTTTATCCATTACCCCAGAATGGAGAGCATGGTGTTAGGGACATTTTATCCTCTTGATATCAAAGGAGACATGCCGGGGTGTGTTATTACAAATAGAAAAATCAATGCTGAGACACACACATCTGAAATTTCATTTTCGTCCAACCACATTTTCAAAGGGGAAAAAAAAAAAGGCAATCGCTAATAAAAATAACTTTAGAACGGGAGGATTTACCAAGCCTGAGCAAAGCTGGGGCTGGGACCAGGCCCAGACAGTGAATAAATCTGGTTCTGTCCTGGGGCCATTTCCAGCTCACCCTCCCAGACAGCCCAGCCCTGCCCGGGTGCCCAAAGCAGAGACTTGCACGCTCCTACCTCCTTGGTCTCCACCCCAGGCCGTGCCCAAGCACTGTTCGTGCCCCCAGAAGCTCCCTCCTCCCACCCAAACCACACACCACACTCGGCTGAAGACCACATGAAAAATGCCAGAAAAGTCCAGAGGCCATTGTTGTTTCTTCCAGGCCTTTCCCACCTGAAGGGCAGGGGCTCCTGGATCTTTCAGGTATGGTGTGAAAGTCTAAAGGCCCCCGTGGAATGGGGAAGGAAGGTTGGTCAGACTCCAGGAGAGGGCTCAGGCCCTGCCTTGCTCTGAGCCTGGCACCATTTCCACCACTCACATGCCCTCTTTTACGAATAAGAAGTAAGAAATAAATACTTTGAGCTTTTCATAAAATGTTCTCAAAGTCGCCATCCACAGGGCTCCATGTGACCTTGCATTGGAGTGTTTCTCTTGTGAGGGCCTTGTTTCTGCACGAAATCCCCGGGCCTGGTGCTGCCCTCTGCATTCCCAGTGCTGAGCATGGCGCATGAGACAGGAGAGCCACTGGACAAACGCTAGCTGAACCCAAGACAGTGAGGTGTGCAGGCCAGTGGCTGCCCAGACACGGTGGCTGTGCTAGAAACCAGCCTCAGCTATCTGGAAAGAAGAGCTCCGGCTCCTCTCAGTAGCCCCCACCTTGCAGCCTGAGCTGGGTGGAGTTGGCCAGTTTCCTCGTAGTCAGTCACATCCATCGGAGCAATGGCTGACTCCACTGGTCAAGGGACGGGCCAGGAGCCTGTGCTGGGCTTCAGGTCTCGTACTCGATGTCCTGAGCTGCCTCCTAAAAAAAAGGCACTGGTCAGCTGGTGAGTAAGAATGGACAGTCGGGTGCAAACCCACACCCACTCCTAGGGAATGAACAGACTGGGCATTTCAGAATTGGCAGCACCAAGGATCGCTTACCCTAACACCAGCTCTTTAGAGACGGGAAAACCAAGGCCTAGAAAGGGGGGACTCATTTATCCAAACTCACACAGAAAACTGTGGCCTGATCCCAGTCCTGAGCCCTCTCCTGTGCCTGAAGAGACTCCAGGAAGGGGATATGACAAGGAAGAAGAACAGACACGGCAACCATTGCAACGCCGGCCATAATGTCGGTCTCTTTCACCAAGGTGGTTGTTCTTTAAACAATCAAGTAATCATGAACGAGGCAGGAGGCATCCACACTGTACAAAGGGTATTTTTGCTGTTTTAGGAGGCACAGCTCCTGTTTCCTCTACAGACCTTACTTGGTTGACGGCCACTAGTCAGAACTGGGATGGGCTGACTCCTGGCGCATTTCGGGAAGAGAATGCCCCATGAGGTACATCCTGCCCCCGCAGAGACACCGGCTGTCTTATTTCTTCCCCGAGTGTTTCATAAAGGTTTGAGACAATAGCCTAAGCCAGCCAATACTGCTGAAATAGGTGGCAGTATTTAAGTAAGGTTTCAATAGGAAGGAAAAGTCTCTTCGGACTTGGTCTGTGATGTAGTTATCAGGAGGAGAAATTTGCAGAACCCATTACCTGCCACTCCTTCCCCCAGGAAATCCCTTGTTTGTGGAGCGTGAATCTCTGTGGCTTTCGCTGGCTTTTTCTCTCCGGATTGTCCTGGGTAAACATCTGCCTCACACTGTGCGTTTATAAGAAGAGGCATTTGTGCCTTTGATTGTTTAGAGGTTTCTGCAGAACATGTGCGCTCTTTCTCTCTTGCTTGCCTTCCCTGCTCCACCCCACCCACTCCTCCTGAGCAAACAACCCCCGACATTGATTTCGGCTCTTTTGGAAGCATAGTGCATTGTTCTGTCCAGAACAGGGAAGACACACCTGCTCCACCTTGGGACAGAGAGTTTTTTATAAGCATACCTTAATTGGATCATTATTATTGATGCTACGAAAATTTTTCAGACGCCTCCTACATGCAGAGCATTGAGGTAATCACAATGAACTCTACAGGGACCCAAGTCCTGTCTCAGGGTGCTTGTGGTTTTGCTGGAGAGACGGCTTGCAAACATTAAGCAGGAGGGCTTTACCAGCATAAGTCCCATAGCTCTCCATAGCTCTTTGGATGGGCAGGGAATTAGGCATTGTTAATATTGTTAGCCAAATTGAGCCTCTCCTGTCCAGTCCTCCGGTAATTCAAACCCACCCATGGACCTGGTCTCTCAATTGTCTGCACCTGGAAGAGAACGTGGCAAACAGTTTCCTTCTGTTCTTGCAGGTCTCTGTGTAGGGCTTCCTCGTGTGGCTGACCCAGGCTGCAGGTGAGTGGCAGCACAGTGTTTAAAACTCTATTAACTAGAACTCAACAAAATTCCTGGTGACTAGGAAAAAAAATTTTTTTCACATTACTTCAATTTAGATCAGAAACAAATCACAATAAAATAATGTTATCAAGCACTTAGTAAGAATTTTTTTTTTTTTTTTTTTTTTAAAGACATAGACCAAGCTTGGCTCAGATGTAGTCCAAGCTCCTTCACCTCCAGCTACAGGTTGGACTGTGAGCACGGCTGTCTTCAGATAAACGGCCAAGAAAGGTGTGTGATGTCAGCAGTAGGGACTTCCTGCCAGGGCAAGCAGACCCGGATATTTGAGAAATGTTTCTCAACAACCCAAAGGGTTTTATGCTGTATCTTCAGCTCCAAAAAACCCAATCCACAATTCTCGTGACCCATCCTGGATAGTCTAGTGTGGAGTGTCACAACCCAGGTGATTTACACAGGTTACAGCTGAGCCTGTCTTGAATTCAATGCTTGATGGGAGACTCAGGTGCAGACCAGGCTCTGACACACCTGGCTGGTGACCTTGGATCAGTCACTCAGCCTCTCTGGCCTCCACTGCAGCCGATTTCTAATGGCCTTCCCATGACTAAGGGTCAAAGACTCCCTGCAGCAATTGAGTCATGCTAGTTGCAGCTACTTTTAAAACCTGCTGACTTCTTTCCTGGATGTTTGTGCCTGTGAGAATCTCCGCTGTAGCCGCTGGGGGCCTGGGGCCGGCTGAGAGGTTGGCCTTACTGTTGTCATTGGAGGATATACTAATGCATTGGTGAAGAATGACAACTGGGCACCTGGGAGGGGAGTGATCTGTCCTGCAATTAAAAGACAGCTCTAGTTTTATCTGTAATGTCTCTTTATTTTATTTAATGAGAAACAAACAGGACAACTTATTAACAATTTTCAATGCTGAGGGGTTGTACACAGTTGTTTGTTAGATGATTATTGGTATTAACACTTTCTGAATTTTTTATAATTTTCAAAGTAAAATTATAATTCAATAAGGGCAGTGTAAATTCGGATGGCAATTGCCTCTGATCAGGGACGGAGAGAGATGTAGTCAGAGAGGGGACCGTGGTCCTTCAAATGTGTTGGGTATTTCTGTTGCTTAAACCGGATGGTGGAAGGTGATCATTTCACTATTTTTAAACTCTATTATATGTTACATATACTTTCTGCATGTCTGTATTTTTTTATTAAAACTATTTTTGAATGACAAGGTTGAAACATTGATGTTAGCTTGGTAAATGTCTCCCCTGAATAATGAAAGGGCACATATGATATTATGGTGCTCAGTAGAAATATAATTTGAGCCACATATATAATTGTAAATTTTCTTAGTAGCCGTATTTTAAAAGGTGAAACAAAATAGGTAAAATTTATTTTAATACTAAATTTTTAACCCAATATATCCAACTTATTGCAATTTCAACACACAATCAACATTAAAAGTTATTAATATTTTGCTTTTTTTGCACTGTCTTGGAAATTCAGTAAGTACTTTACACTTGCTATGTATCTCAGTTCTGACCAGCCTGTAACTAGGGCAGGCAAAGCCCTGGGCTCCAGGCCCCCTTTCCTGGCAGGCCCCATGGGCTGAGAACACTGGGCTCCCACACTGCACCAGGAATGCAAGATGGTCCCAGAAAAACCTCGTATCACCTCCATCTGGGCTCTCCTCTTTGCTCTGAGAGGGGGACCCTCACTCACAGGGAAAGACCACGTACCCCACCACCAGAGGGCCAAGGAGGAAGGACAGGGGCTGTTATTGTTTCCAACATCCAGGCAGCACAGGGCTTTCTGCAGGCAGAGAGGCAGCCTTTGCTCACAGCCTCCTTCGCCCTGTCCACCGAGAAAGACCCGAAGGCCAGTTTGCTTTTAAAGGGATGAGGTGTTGACAGCCTGGGAGAAAATGACAAGCAATAAGAAACAGTGTGGTGTATAGAGCCAGCTCCATAAACCCCCTCACTGGCTCTTTGGTTCAGAGGCGGCCTCATAAAACACTCACAGACAGGTAATAGATGCCCGGCCTGGCCCAGGGAAGCTGGGGGCCCTGGCCAGGGAGCAGAAGGTGGGACTCAAATCCCACCCTGGAAGGAGCCTGCTCCCTTGTCACGCTGACAAATCCATACCCCTGGCAGTGAAAGTCCAGAGGAGGCTGGGTTATTCCAGGTACAATCAGAAAAATATCCTCAATCAGATTTGAAATACGACATCACTCCTTCAGGAGGACTCTCACTCCTCAGATCCTGGGGAAGCACGTGTCTGGGCTCAGGGGCCAGGGCCTGGGCACCCCCTCCTCCTTGTTCCAGAGCATGCCCCACCCCAGCTGTTTATAGGGGATGATGTTTGCACGGGGGATTTGTGCCTTAGACCAAAAGCACAGTGAAACGGGCAACAAGGATGCTATTCAGGGTTTCACTTTTCCTTTTTCCATATACGTGTGTGAAATAGACATGTAGGCTATACACAAGGTATATATGAATAGGTTAGATATCGTTTTAGAAAGAAAGGTCAGGCTACATTTGCACCAAGCAAAGTGTCCCCGTCCAGGCGAGCATGAAGTCCTGCTTGGAGGCTGGTGGAAAAGATGCAATTTTCCTTTGGGTGGTGAGGCTGGGATTCCCATTTAAAAGTCTAAGCTGGGTGATTATTTATTGATGCCTCTCTCTCCATAGCTGTCTGACTCTTACTGGTTGGAAGAAGCTCCTGTGTGCCTAAAGCAGTTTTTGAATTAAGTTCTTTTCAGTCATGTTCCCCTCAGGTGTTCACCAGTGAGACTGTACTTTGACAAAAGTCTGCTTCCACCCGCCCCCCCTTATTTCATGTCGTGAAATAAAATTAAGTATCAGGAGAGAGGCCATCAAACAACTGGGCCTGACATGGTTATTTGGCATTTATTTTTTATTTACAGAAAGAGTGAGAATAATGCATTGGACCCACTCATGTTTTACAGCGAACATGCCTTCAGACCCTATTGGGACGCAAACAGGCAATTTAATGAATAAATAGGGCTCGTTCTGGATGACTTTTGCCATTAGCCCAGAAGTGGCTCTTGAACCTGCATGTTTTCCTCAATTCCCTGAAGTCAGGATGGTTTGGTCTCCTGCCCACAGTTGGCTCGTCTGTGAAACGTAATGACAACCCACTATTCACTGCGGTGGTCTCTTCCGATTGTAATACTCATGACGTCATGAGCTGGAACCTTCTTCTCAGGGATTGTCCTACAAGGAACCTCGGCCAGAGCAGCCCAGGTGACTCCTTATTTTGGCAAGAACCCCCCACCCCTCATGCCTGTCCTCACCTCTAGCTGTCCCATCCCACCTGGGGCAGCCTTAGTTTCCTCATCTGAAAAGTGGGCCAATACTATCTCAAGCAGTTGTAAAAATTAAAAGGAGAAAATACGTGGAGAGCCAGCACCTGTTGTATAATAGGAGTCAGTGAACAGTATTTAGGTTTAATAAAACAGGCCCTGTTCTCAAAAAGCTGTTGGAGATAGAGCACAATCTCAGAAAAATTAATAACAACAGAAGTATGTGATTAACAGTCACCCAAGGAAGAATTAAGTATAGGTTTTTGGAGTTGAATTGTTGAGTTGTTCCCATCTAAGGTGGCTGGGAACTTTCCTGGTCTTAGCACTTGGTCACCCTCGCCCCAACCTTAAGTATTCTTTGCCCTCTGCCATCAGTCTGGCACACTGCTGTACCCCAGGCACCTTCCTGCTCCCCGTCCCCTGTATCTCCCCCACCCAGCCCCGGCATTCAGGTGGGTCCTTCTGGATCCATGGGACACATGCTAGGGCTCTCTCACCTGCAGCCAGCAGGGTTGATCCTAAATCATCCCACTCTCTGGCAGGAATGTCCCTTCCAGACAAGCAGACTCTGGGCAGGATTTCTGTATGGAAAGGTCTCTCATCTTCTTGGCCCTAGAAGGGGGTGTAGCGGGGAGGGATGCCTAAAAAGTCATTGACCAGGAGACAAAACTTTGCATTCGGTTGTGCTGGGGAAACAGTGGCAACCCTCATGGAACTTCCAGTCTAGTAGGGGAGACAGATATTGTCGACAGTCACACACACACACATCACAGAGGCACAGCCCATGACGAGAGCTGTGAGGGGTGAGCACTGTGTGGAATGGGTGCAAGTGGCAATGTTGCCTGGAGGAGGGACACACAGCGACTTCCCTCCCCACTGTGCTGCCAGCAGCTGGCCGTGGCGGAGCTTGTCCTGAGAGCAGGTGTTGATGGGGGCCGGGACAGACCATGGTGAGGACCCTCAGCAGCTGGAGGAGGACGACTGGGCATTTCAGAGACAGATGTTTAAAAGCCAGTTTCTGGCCCAGCCAATCTGTTGGTGGACTTTGGAGTAAAAAGAAAAAGAAAGGGGAAAACTGGTTCAAATCCCAGGATCTCAAGCAAGCTGCTTAACCTCTCTGAGCCTGCATTTTCTCATCTGAAAATGGAGACGAAACTGACTGGTCCCCTGCCGTCCCACTTTCTCTGGTAGCCAAACAGCATTACACTGGGACATGGCTCGTCAGGGCGGGGGCCTCTGTCTGGGAGCAGAGAGAGGGGTTATGGCGGATTCCACATCGGTTGACGTTTAGTTGCATCCTGTCTCACAACCTGATAGCAGAGGCAGGCTCTGGACTTCCCTTGCAGCCCCAGCAGGAGGTTGGGCACATGTGCCTGCAATGCAAAGCTGCAGAAAATGCTTGTTACAACTAATGGCATACGTTAGGAGTAATGGCTAATGTTACTCATGTTAGTAACATTAGTTACTAATGTTATTCCTAATAATAAAAGTTGATACCTGTTGAGGGGTGCCAGGCTCTGCACCCAGCACTTTAAATACATTATCTAATGTAATCATCATAACATTATGATGGGCATTATTACCTATAATTTACAGATAAGGAAACTGAGTTTGAGAGAAATTGTGGTGCTTTTAAAATACAGACCTCAAATTCTTTGGTGCTCCTCTCATTGACAGAGGGGACTCTATATCCCCTCCCCTTGAATCTGGGTGGGCTTCTGACAGCATCTACAATAGCATATGGGAGAAGCGGTGCCGTAGGAGTTCAGAGGCTTGGGCCATAAAAGATCAGGCAGCTTCCACTTGGTTCATTGGAACCCAAGCACTTGGAGAACTGAGCCTCCATGTGAGAAGTTCCACCACTCTGAGGCTGCCATGTTGTGAGGAAGCCCAGGCCCCATGGAGAGGCCACGGGCAGAAGCTCTCGTCACTGATCCTAGTTTTTGAGTCATTCCAGTCAGACATGTGAGTGAGAGGCTTTAGATAATTCCAGCCCCAGTCTTTGAGATATGCCAGCTTTTGAGCCTTTCCAGTGAGGCCCCAGACATTGTGGCGTAGAGACAAGCCATCCCTACTGCCCTCTGTCCAAACCCCTGACTCGCAACATTCATGAGCATAATACAACAGTTGTTTCAAGTGGCTAAATTTTGAGGTAATTTGTTGTGCACCAATAGTAATTAGAACAGAAGTTAATTTAACTCGCCCAAGATCACCCAGCTGGTGAGAGGCCAAGTCTGATTCAGACTCAGGTGGGCTGACTTCAGAGCTCATGTTCTGGAGCCACGTAACGTGCCTCCCAGTCCGTGCATGGGCTATGCCGGCACTCGGAGCCCTACATGGCTGATCTCAGATCCTGGAGGATGGAAACTGGGCCCTGAAGAACTAAGTCTTGAGCGGGGCCCAGCTCTCTGGGGAGGAAAAAGATGGCATGTAGCAGGAGGGCCATGAGGCTCTGCCTCAGTTACAGGATTCTGTAAGATCCTGGGCAGCAAAAGGCCACTGGAGGGCAACCGATGGGGAAAGAAAGTAAGGCCACCAACGCAGTGTGTGCACGAGGTGGGGGTGCGGAGTGGAGCGTGGTGACAGGGAACTGGTGGGCCCTCGGGATGTGTGGATTAGATGGAGAAGTCTGGGCCATAAAACCCCATGGCAAAGGGCTGAGGGAAAGGATATCTGCAGACAAGAGGGGTGACCCCCTCTCTGATCTGCCCATCACGACCTTCTGTAGAATCTGGCTGCTCTTTTGGGTGAGGGCTCTGATTTTTCTGGCCTCAGGTGAAGGTCTGGGCAGAGCCCCACTGCATTGGGGCAGAGTCCTCTGTTCAGTGGCAACTGTCCTTCTCTGCCCAGCGCCCTTCCAACTCAGGGATACCACCATCCACTTGTTCTTTCTTTCATTCAACTTTTGGGAACTGCTTCCTATAGCTGGGTCCTGTTCTAAATGCTGGGGACAGATACAAAAATAAAAAAGATGAGCTCCTTCCATTGAGTTAGCAGGCAGTCAGGTAAGGGCTCTGGTAGGGGTGTTTTGTGGCTGGGGAGGCTGGGATCCCCACCCCTGTGAAGCTGATAACTTGACACTCTCCTCTAGCTACTGGCATTTTCATTTCCCAAGTACTTTCCATTTGGTGATGATTACTGTAGCCTTTTCCTTGGGCTCTTGTAATGATACCTCTGAGAACCCCCAATCCCAATGTCTTCATTCACACGTGAAGAAACAGGCTAAGAAAAGGGAAGTCATCAGCCTGAGTCACACAGCTCATGGTCCCCATGCCGCTGGCACCTGCCAGCTAGGCACCTGTGGCCACTGAGCACTTGAACTATGGGCAGGCCGAACTGAAATGTGCTGTGAGACTAGAACCAAAACAAAAACCACGTAAAACAGCTCATTGATAATTTTTTACATTCACTCTGTGTTGAAATGATAGTATTTCAGATATATAGGGTTAAACAAAATATGCTATTAAAATTAAGTGCCCTTTTCTTTTTACTTTTTAAAAATATGGCTACTAGAAAAGTTTAAGTTGTATTTATGGCTCACATTATTAGCCAAGTGCTGAATGGTGTGGGTCCCAGCAGATGAGTAGCTGGGAAGGGAAAGATTCGACTTCCCTTTGGAAGACCTTCACGGAGAAGCAAGGGTGATATTGTGATATTGTGTCAGTGCTTGACCCAGGTCCCATCCTTAGTGGGTGCTCCCTTTAGATTTGTTGAATTATTGGCAAAATGTGAATTGGCTGTGGGGTGGGAGAGAGGGCAGGAAGGCGAAAAGTTCTAGGACAAGAGCAGCTGAGATCCAGAGGATGCTCTGAATTTGAAATGCATTCCTTATACCCCTAAAGATAATGAACTAGAACAGCTGGCTAGAGCCCATTGCTCTCCAAGTGCAGGCGGTGGCCGTGCATCTGGGGCTCTCCATATTTTAGACTTGCCCTCTCTCAAATCAAACCCTTTGGAGGACGTCACTGATGTTAGCCTCGGGGGCTCCCTTTTAAAATGCAGGGCAAAGAAAGGCTTGGACTTCATTGCCTCCTTTAGCGGTGGCTGGATTGAGCCACCAGGGCCACAGCCTCACTTCATTCTCAGGATGAAGTTTAGGAAAAGTTGAGTCTCTGCAAATGGCGCTAGGGAAGGGAGGGGGAGGATTCAGGAAGGCCGGGCTGGGGGGCCGGCCTCGGAAAGCCAAGACTAATTCTGAAGTCTAGTCACTCGGTCAAACGTTTAGTGTATCCGGGTGATTGTTCCCTGGTAGGCCGAGCCGGTCTATCTGCTGGGCCTTTTGTCATGTTAACTGCAGCCGATCAATGGATTGAGGTCAGGACTTCTGATGTAGGTGCAAGCTTAGAGGGAAAAAAGTCTCAAAGATTCATTTTTTCTCGTCTGGTAACACTCCGGTCACTTATTTTTTCTCAGTTAGCCTCTGCCGCTCTAAAGTGGATATTGATCAGTGCTTTAATGCAAACCTGTCAAATTAATTTTGCAGACCTGGGATATGACTGGCCTAAAATTGCTTCTGCATCTGTTCTCTGCAGCAAGCCTATGAATTTTAATCACGGCCAGAATGGGTTGGTGGCTTTTTTTGTTAGAAACTTGAATAGGAAAGGTTTAAACTGTAAATGCCAGGGAATGATGCTGTTTTGTTCTTTTCAGAAACTCATGTGGTGGAGGTCAAAGAAATTATTATGTCGGGTGTATTCTTGGCAGATGCTGTGGGAAGCTTTGCGGGCTGGCTTTCTCCGGAGCTGCGCCAGGGAGCGCGGTGCCTGCGTAAACACACGCCCCTGCAGAGCCCTGCTCTGGGGAGTGGCGGGCACTGGGAGGCCTGCAGGATTTGCCACCCTGGGGCCCTGATCTTTGCATCTGTGTTAATTTTACTTCCCCAACAAAACTCCAAGCTCTTCAGAGGTATTAACAGCCCCACTCTTGAATATTCAAATAGATAAATGAAGGTGAAGAACCACATGATCACAGAGAACAGGCCAGGGAAGTGTCTGGGCACAACTTTGGTGGGAGCTCTGATAGACTCAGTGCTATAGAGTAAAGGGGAGACGCGGGTGAGGGATGGAGAGAGAACCATTCCATTTCACAGGCACAGCTTGTCTCTCTGGGAGGCCCCAGCAGTGGGAGGTCATGAGGTGGACCCTCCACACCCCCTCAGTAAAGAGCTGGAAGGGCTAGAAGACATGGAGCCCAGAGCTGGGCCAACACTCCCAGGTCAGGGAGCTGGGCATTGACAGGCCCCTGGGAGCCCTGGGAGCTCAGGACAGGGTCTGCAAGAGAGCAGCATGGGATCCTGCTACCTAGACATCACCAGCCGGCCAGGGGAGCAGCAGAGCCAATACAGAGGACTCCCCAGCACTGGTGGGATAAAGGGACACTCGTCCCTTTCCCTGTGATCCTCCTGGAGGAGCTGGTCACTGAGGAGGGAAGGGGCCTGATGTCTCAGGGACTGGCCAGCTTTCTCCACTCCCACCCCACACCCCATCATCCCTGCTGCAGAAAACACTCAAAGGAGTCAGGGTCCCTCACACTGCACTGGGGAGAGGCAGACAGATGCCATTCAAACTGAGCTTGGAGTTGCCCTAGTTAAAGTGATCAGAAAGTTATGGACTCTAAGTTCTCATTGAGCCATGGAGATGGGAGACTGAGCATTGTAGTGTTGAAAGCAATGGTTAGAAAATTAAACAGTTTCATATTTATGTCTCACTGAGTTGAAGTTTCTGAATAATCCAGCAGTGTAATATAAATAATTGATAGTACATACACAGTATGCACACAAGCTTACTTACAACTGGGTTAGGCAGAATTGGAAGCAACTTCTTCAAAACAGCCCCTTATTTTAGTCTATTGGGCCCAAATAGACTAAATTTCTGCCGCTGAATTCTGCATGAAGAGAAGTCCTCCCCGCTGAAGACCTGCAAGAGGGCCTCGTGGTCTTCATGGCCAAGTACACAAAGCAGGCTGGTTGGTCACCATGGACAACTCGGTGGAGTTCACAAGAGCAAGAGTTTGGGTTGATAATGATGGAAACCCTCAGGGACCCCATTCCAGGACTCAGTCCCTGTGTGACTCTTTCTGCTTCTTGGCCTGTTGATGTCACCATTCCCCTGACTGCACGCAGTGGTGGGGATGTGGCTATGGGCAGCCACATTCCTGCTGCTGTGAGCGTCCTTTCAGTGAGCACAGCCCTCGCCCCCAACAGAGAGGTCTCTGTCTCATATATGGCTTTTAAATCCCGAGAAAGGACCCTCATTGCACAGGTTGGGTCACCAGCCCTCTCCTTGGGTGGTGGCTGCAGGGGAGGTTCCATAGGTAGGGGAGCTGAGCCTGGGCTTCTGCCCATCCCTGGGTGGAGAGTAGGGGGAGGGTTCTCTTACTAGAGGTTGCACAGGGCAGGTGTTGGCAGGGGGAGTCAAACCCAATTTGTGTGTTTTGTGCTCGTGCATAACTTTGTGCTGAGTTCACCAATATATCTCAAAGGCGTCGATGTCCCACCTGCCAGAATGGGGTCTCCAGGCTTGCCTCTCCGCCTCCCGTATGTTGGTTGAGTCTCCTGTGTGTGAGCACAGGCTCCCGTGAGCGGGCCCCTGCCCCCTTCCCCAGCGCCCTCCTCCATGCCAAGCAGCCAGCGAGGAGGTGGGAGGTGCTCGATGACTGCGCCGTGAATGAGCGTCTGCCTGAGTGAGTGAATGACTCTGTGAATGAAAGGAAAGGAAATGAAAGCAATTAGACACACACATACCCAGAGCTCACCTAACCACATGGCTTCCTGCCCTCCGCACATCTGCTAAAAGCTTTGTGCCCATAATATCAGGTTTGGGCTCCTCAGTCCCCGGGGGGAGGGGAGGGGCGGCTGTTCTGTGGTCTGCAGGAAAAGGCACCAGGCTAGGGATTGGGGAATTTGTCCTGCCGTTAATTACCTGTGTGACCTTGGGCAAGCCCCTTAACCTGTCTTTGCTTCAGTTTCATTGTCCATCAAATGGGGCTAATGCTCTCTGTGTGTTTACCCCACGACAGGGTTGAGGGGACAATATGAGCAAGCTACCAGCACGGTGTGGGAGAAAGAGGCATTATCACGACTTTGGGCCCCCATTGAAGAACAGGAATTGATGGTAGGAAAATGTGTGCTCTCTTTGATTCTAACTGATGCTATTCACTTCTGTGACTATGCTTGCTTTTAGTTGTTTGATAAATATAGTTAATCAGAATGAAAAACAGGTATAGCAAGGGTAACTCCATGATAGGCTAGGCTTCCTGGATGTGAGAAGCTAACAGCCTAGGTCGGCTTCTGTATATATGGCTTGCTGGCTTGGTGCTTAGCGTAAGTGGAGCCATGGCAGGCTTCACTAAAGTAAAGGACAACAAGGCCCCGGGGAGGTAACGGCAAGTTACTTCCTGATAAAGGGCTGGAGAGTCCAGGGGCCCTCCAACTAACTAAGTAGATAAGAAGAGCAAGACATGATCAGCGCATGAACGGCTTGTGCAGGGTGTGTGTTCCCAGTATGGCTTGTAACCAAAAACTAGAAGGTATGCAACAACAGCCCCCTCCCCCATCAGAGACCCTCCTCTTCCCCTAGATGACATTAACTACATCTGGCGCCAGCGCGAAAAGCCCGAAGCTTAGAGTCAACCAATCAGGAGCCAACGCGATCAGCCACTTCTAAAAGAACAAATAAACTAAAGGCGGATGGAGAGCAGACCAGTATGTCGTGTGCAGACTAGTGTGTCGTGTGCAGACTAATGTGTCATGTGCAGACTAGTGTGTCGTGTGCAGACTAACGTGTCGTGTGCAGACTAACGTGTCGTGTGCAGACTAGTGTGTCGTGTGCAGACTAACGTGTTGTGTGAAAACTAGCATACAGAAAAGTATAAAAGCTTAACCTTTACCCCAGGGTGGGGTCCTGGTTCGTGGAGAGGCCACTGCGTTGGTGCTCTGGGACTTGGACCCTAGCTCGAGCTAGCCAATAAACTCCTTTGCCTTTTGCAGCCTCGGTGACTCTGCCTCTCTGTTCCTGGGGCCGAGAGGAACCGGTTCTAACACCATCAGTGTATGCATTTGATTGCGGAGCTCCCTGTGAGGGGTCAGGGTGGTGTGTGGGGAAGGCACCCAGGTTCTCTGCACTCAGTGGCTCACACTGTCAGAGAAAATCCCCCAGCATCCAGCGGTGGTCCTGTCGTGTGCCCTAAGAGGCAAAGATTTAAAAGTGGAAGAATCCTGCCTGCCCTTAAGAAAAGACACCCACCTAGAAAACAATTCCAACTGCATAAAGGGCTCTATGGTATGTCACAGAAAATTAGTTCATAGATATTTGCTGAGCACCTACTATGTGCTAGGCACTGTTCTAGGATTTGAGGATAAGAGGTAGAGGGAATGAACACGTAAACAAGCATGTAATAAATCAATGAGACGGTGTCAGACCTGGGTAAATGCAAATTTATCATCTTACAGTTCTGGAGGTTAGAAACCCGACGCAGGTCTCACTGGGCTAAAAGCGTGGGCAGTGCTGTGCCCCTTTCTGGGGGCTGCAAGGGAGGACCATTTCCTTCCCTTTTCCTGCTTCCAGAGGCCTCTCTCCAGGCCCTGCACATAACCCCCTACCTTACCCAAACAGAGTGGGTGTTGAGTCCCTCTCACACTCTCACCTCTCTCACCACAGCCTGGAAAGGTCCTTGCTTTTAAGAACTCACGTGATTGCACTGGGTCCATCCAGATGTTCCAAGACAATCTCTCCATCTCAAGATCCTAAAACATTCATCACATCTGCAGAGACCTTTTTGCCATGTAAAGTAACATATTCACAGGTTCTTGGGGATTAAGATGTGGACATCTTGGGGGGCATGATTCTGCCCCCCACAGGGTAGAACTGCTAGCCTGGACTGGCCTGGGTAGGGTATGAGGGAAAGAGAGGAACCAAGGATGATGGCCAGGCTTCTCACCTGAGCCACTGAGTGAGGGTGGAGCCATCATGCGCAACAGCAGGTGCCTTGGGAGAAGAGGGCCGGAAGCGGTGGGGAGGGCAGGGACTCATAGCTCTGCTCGAGATGCAATAAGTTAGGGTTGGCGCAGGCCAGAGTAATCCGGAGAGCCTAGGGAAAGAGAGGCACACAAGCAAAGACAGGGCCTGAGAGCAGCACTTGTGTGGGTCACCGTGCTTGCCTCCCGGTGCACAAGTACTGAGCCCCTCATGGTCACCAGGTGCTGGAGATACAAATACCTCCATAAATAAATAAAAGATGTTCCAGAAGGGAATGGAAGGCCAGATGGGGAAATGGCTGGACAGACAGGTTGCGGTCTGCTTTGCAAAGCCTCACGTGCTAGGCCACCAGGTGTGTGCATGTATAGGAAACACGGGCAGCCATTGCAGGGCCTACGGAGGCAAATGCCACGATGCAGGAAAGGGACGTAAGAAGAGTTGACATGGCGGCCTCTACACAGGCACAAAACTAGCCGAGTGTGGGCACCCGCAAGGAAGCTGCAGGCACGGGCACCGTGGCTCCAGCCCAGCTGGGACTCCTGGCCGGCCCTGCCTCCTCCCTGCCCCTGGCGTGGCTGGAGGGAGGTGCTGGGCACCGCGGGTGGGGGAGGTGTGGAAGGAAGGGGAGAGGCGTCTCTTCCTCTTTCTGAACTGCCGCTCTTAAATCAAACAATTCAATCCAGGTGGAAGAGGCTTGGCAGCTGGGAGGGGAGAAGAAGGAGAAGCAGACGATAAAAAAAAAAATCAATAACGCTTCCCCATAAAATAAATTGAGATTTGTGGAATTCACTTCCACTTGACATCAAAGATGCCGATTTGGTGAATTCGTTTAAGGCCAAATTGAAAACGTATCATTTTAATCCAGGTCCCCAAGCTGCCCCAGGCTCCGTGGCAAGGGCCCTGGGGACTGGGTTTACTGCAGCTCCCGATGCTTGTTCGGGGCCAATTGATCTCTGTGGCTCTGGAGAAGCTGTGCTCCGATGGCAGGAGAGGTGGGTGGGTCCCCACCGCCTCCCCAGGGCCAGGGTTCCTTTAGCTCAGATGCCCCCGGGAACAACTGACGTGGTCATGTCTGGCCTCCTGAGAGGTGGCTTTAAGAAGCAGATGCAAGACTGGCTGGTTGGGAACTTGGGCATCTCGCCTGGTACAGCACTTTCACCCTCACCTGTTCTTAAAGCTTCCTCCTGTAAATGAAGGTGCAATGGAGTAGAAGACAGGGCCACGGCAGACAGGTTCTGGACCCCCTCCCTCAGGGTGTGAGCACGATGGGCATGGGAGGGTGAGGGCAGAGGGCCACCAAATATTAAGAAAACAAGGCAAATGCAAGACAAATGATCCTTGGCCCAGGCCTCAAACAAAAGAGGACAGGTCTAAAAAATGTTGGGTCAGGGGCCAAAACACATGTTAACTAAAGTTCAGTAAGATTCAGCCCCACTTTGGGGGCTTCCTTCAGCCCAAGGAATAGAAACAGGGGCAGCAGAATCTGCAGGCTGGCGAGATGGGGTGATTCCAACATCAGACTTTGAAGAGGTCATCTTTGGCCAGAGGGAATGGCCAGGCTTGTGGCAGTGTGGCTAGGACAGCTCAGAGTGTGGGCAGACAGCGTGGTCCCACGGTGCAGGGTGGTGATTACCAGCTAAGAATCCTCAATGAGCACGTCCAGGTGCATGACCTCGGGCAACTGAATCTCTCTGTGCCTTAGTTTCCTTACCTGTAAAGAGAGAAAGGGTAATAGTGATCTTACTACAGAGGATTAGCCAGGATCCTTCCATGAGAAAGTATAAAGCACTCAGCATGGTGCTTGGCAGATTGTTGACAATACGAAATGTCACTGTTATGATGATTTACAATGACCAGTTGGGGGACACTGGGCAAGCCACTGAAGTCTCACCCAGGTCTCGGTGTGCTCCTCTTTGAGGTGAAGCAATGCTCGCTGCAGTCCCTGCCAGCCGGGGGCCTTCTCACCTACGTAACTGTGCAGCTGAGCGAAGGCCACTCACCCCCGGGCTTCTGGCCTCAGCAGCTTCCAGCCCTAAACCTCCAGAACCTTAGGCAGAGACATTGGGCATCTGGAAGAGCCCTAAGAGAGTCGGCCCAGAGAAAGGTCCAGGAAGGGCAGCACTGGCTAAAGCAAGACCAATCCCATGGTCACAGCCACCCAGAGCCAACTCGGGCTTGCTGAGCCCAGGCTTTGGGCTTCGGGACCCGAGCTTGATTTGACCTCCTCAAATTGAATGTTCACTTTAGCCTAGATTTGCAAAGCAATTTGTTAATGCTTCTGTGCAAGGGCTGTTTTCTCTAGGGTTCTAAAGAAAAAACTCATTTCAATGTAAAATTCACAGCACCAAATTGAAATGTATTCTGAGCAGAGTGAGCGGTTCAGGATTTCCAGGCCCCTGCGATCAGCAGCACGTCACATTGTAATTACACCTTTCTTTGTGCGTCAGCTGCAGGCCCGGGGAGGAGAATAGGAGATAATGCTGACCCTTTTGACAAGAGAAAGGACTTTTGTGACTGTTCCCTTTCAGAGAGAGCTCTTCCAGGATGATAGGAGAGAGGGACACCTGAATCAATCTATCAAAGGGAACAAAACCATTAGTATCTTCAGCCTCCTCAGCCAAGATCGGTTCCACTCAACCGTTTCTGGAATTTAACTCTTATTTCTGCAAATGCATTGGAGGGAAAAAAATGAAGCATCTTCTTTCTGGCATATCTTGGTTCATTTTGCTCAAAGACGATCCCTAGCATTTCCCTCCTGGACACATATATACATGTGCACATGTACATACATGTACACACCACAAATGTGCACACAAAACACATGGTCACACACATGTACGCATATATGCACAGGCATTCATACTTACACATGCTACTCATAAACATATATACACAAGCACTATACACACACCACACTTCATGAGATTAACGACACATGTACATACACTTCTCTGTGTTTTAAAAACAACACTAGCAGACCCCTATTTGGATCACAGTTCCAAAAATAGAGAAATTTGGATAAAGCCTGGTTTAGATGATACTGGAAAATCCTTGTTAATTTTCTTAGGCATGATAATGATCTCATGATTAAGTAGGAGAATGTCTTCATTTTTAGGAGATACAGGCTAAGGTATTTAGCCATACAGTGTCAACATGTCTGCAACTTGTTTTCAAATGATTATGAGAGAGAGAGAGAGAGAGTAAATGTGGTAACTCATTAACAACTGCAAACCAAAATTAGTGAGAAAATTTCCAAATTGTATCCAGTGGTCAATTTCTTTAAAACCTGCCGTTTATATCCCTGGGTATGCTGATTGTATAAGGCCCTCCAATGGGATAACCCGTACACAGATCTAATTTTGTAAGCAAGCATCAGAGCTTTTTGCAGTGTCTGGAAAACACAGAGGATCTGAAAGGGTAGGAAACAAGGAGCACAGAAGATTTTCTTGGGTCAAGTGAAAATTTGCAACTCTCGTAGCTTAGTCTTTGTTAACAGGTCTTTAGTCTTTTATAGTATTTACTGTAGGGGTTGTAGCTCCAATCACTCAAACTAATGGCTTCCCCAATTAATATTAGTAGATTAGCAACAAGATCTGTAGAGTGTGGACTCAACTTTATAGGCAAAAGGAAGGGATGTGAATGTCATTTGGCGATTGAGTCTGGGCTAATGTTCAGGTAGTCAGAAGCCGTGGGCCCTTTGCCTTCTGTTTAGAGATAGTTGTCAGCTACAAGTTGTGAACAAAACACACATGATGAAAGCTGCCACTTGCCCCCACATTAGAATCCTTAAGATATTGCATCCCCACTTCCTTCTCAGCCCTTAACAGTGATAACAGCTAACAATTATGGAGGGCTCACCACGTGCCAGGCATTTTCTAAGTACTTTACATGAATAACTTATTTAACTCTATGGCATGTACACAATTATTATCCCCATTTCACAGATGAGGGAACTGAGGCAAAGTGAAAGACAGAAAGCAAAGACAGACTGTGTGCCCAGGAAGTCTGACCCCAGAGTCTGGGCTCTTTGATAAAGAGCTCTTTGATAAGAGTCAAGGCCCCTGCCAAAGACGTCCCTCTGAGGCCAGCCACCTCCCTCCAGCAGGCCCCCAAGGACAGATTTTTGGCTACAGCATTTTGGAACATTTTCTGGAGCTGGTCTTTGTTATAGTAATGCCTCCATTAACTGAGTGAGAAACCACGCCACTAACACTTTGCTTTGTCAGAACCTCTGGGTGATAATAAAGGCTGCTCACTGCCTGGCCTCTAGGCCTTTCTCTGCTGGTCCTGATCTAATGTTCTGGTTCTCCCTCCACCTCTACCCAACACGCATCTGTGTTCCAACCTCAGCAGCCTCTGTATCTGCGCAGAGCAGCTACCCATTGGGGTTATTCATGCTGTTTCCTCCACTTAGAATGTCCTTCCTGTCCCACGCCTGAAAAAAAAGAAGTCTGAATAGGCCCTCAAGGACAAGGTCAAATCAGCTCACCTCCTCTACTGTGTCTTCCGGAGAGAATTCCATGTTCCTACCCCGTGGTCATGGAGAAACTGTTGCTGGTTACCTTCCGGCACTTCTTTCTCACCCCTGCCTTCTCTGGGCAGAACGCTATTTTCTTCCACTCCTCGCCCATTTGACTCTCAGGTAGTCCTGGTAATGACACTCCCCTTGGCTCAAAGCTGGTGCAGGGATGTGGCGCAGGACTCTACGTACCCACATCAGACCAACGAGCTTGGGGACTTCTGAGTCCCCCCCACCCCACTGATAAACAGAAGCACCACCCTGCAGGCAGCGATGTGCCTGAGTCTTCCCTGGGTGTTGCCAGACAGTGATGCGTGGCACTGCTGTAGCTGGCCTGCAGCCTGCCTGAAGATAAAACCCCTGGTGCTTGGGCCAGAGTGGGGAGCTGAGCACAGAGCATAAAAACAGATCCACGCTGTGCATGGAGCTGCCGGACCTCAGGACTTCCTGTTATGGGAGATTATAAATCCCCCTTTTGAGCTGAGTTTTCTGTTACTTGCGATCAAAAGTATCCTGGCTGATAAGATCCACTTCCCTTGGTGCTTACCACATTGGATTACAGTCTGTTACATGGAGTTTCTCTTCCTGCATTTGTCCTCTCTAGGCTAATTGTGCTCCCTGAGGATAGATATCTCGTCTTATTTATCCTGTGCTTTTAGAATCCTGTTCTGTGACTGGCACGTAGTAAAAGGGAGCTTGTTAACTACAGTGTTGATGCATCCTAGTGCCTCCTGGGTGGCTTCCCTTTAGAAATTATCCAAAGGAATTTATCCATCTCATATTCTTTTTGGGATAAGGTGGGGTATAAATATGCCAGTTGCAAGAAAGGAAGGGAGGGAGGGAGGAGAGAAGCTAAATTAAATGTATCTATTAAAATATTATTTATTCTAGAGAGTGTTCCTGTGGCAACCCCCATGGCAGAGGCCCCCCTCTCCAACGGCAGCATGAGATTAAGGTGTGGGAATAACATGGTTTTCAACTTTTTCTTCATCCACACCTTCCTTTAATACTTTAACATTCTCATATTTCCCCCAGAGAATTTTATAAGATCCTTGGGGGAGAAGGGTATCTTCTCTATCTTGGGAATTTCTATCCTCATCAATTTCCCACTATCCAGACAGATTTTTCTTAAGCATTAACTTCTGTAGTTTACATTTTTAAAAACTGGGTTTTAAGAATATCCCCCAAATGAAATAATAAGATCAACTCCTTGTTTTCACAGCACACCCTCCCAGCTAGAAATTCTAGCGTGGCCCTCCCTGTGGAGACCACTGGTCCAAAGCCCTACACGGTCACATGCAGGCACCAGACAAGGGCAAAGCCATGGTGCTGGCTTGTGCTGCTCCTTCAGCTTTGACTTAATTGCATACTTTGTTAACTGGTGATTATAAATAGTGCAATACCACACTGTGCCTGCTTGCTTTTTATCTTTGGGACCAAGGTTAATTGTGTTTGTGAGTTGTTTCAAATGCCCTTTGATAATTGAGGGGTGTTCATAATGTCCACAGCCTTTAATTAAGTGAACCAAATGTTAGGACTGAGAACAAAGAGTTCACAGCAGTTTCACAGTCTGCCAAGAGCAGGTGTCTCTAGCCAGTGCATGGATTCCGTGGAAGGCCTCTTTCAGGCAGGAAATACGGTCGTGCAAAGGTAGGAAATAGGAAAAGACAGGAAAACCTAGACCCAAAGCTCAGACAGAGGTGCCTCTGGGAGACAAAGAGCCCCAGACCACTGTCCTCACCCTGGGGCATAGTTTGGAACTTCATGGGACCCCATTTCTAGACTCTTCTCTTTCAACGTATCCTGCTAGTCAGCAGACGCTCCAAAAATACTGTTTACCACATCACTTCCCTGCTTAGAAATCTTTGGTTCACCATTCTACAAAAATTCACGGGACACCTCCTACTGTACACACCCAGCACTGTGCAAGGTGCTTTGGGGATGCAGGGATGAAAAGACAGTGTTTTCCCCTTGGAGAGGGAGATGAGACATGAACAGGAGCAGCGTATATACATACTCTACCGTACAACACCAGTGCACTCCACTGCGATTATCAGAGTTATACTCCAATGCACATAATGCATGCACACATAAAAAGTAGCAAAGCACTAAAATAGAGGTCCCACAGTTGCCAGGGAAGTTGAGAAGAATGAACCTCACTGTGGACCAGTTTCCATATCTGCAAAATGAAGATGATAGTAGAATCCTTTTCAAAGGGTTATTGTGAGGATTAGATGAATTAATATATGTAAAGTGCTTTGACTGGTGCCTGGCACATAGGAAGCGCTATAGAAATTTTTGCTACTATTAATATTACTTACAGCTAAGACAAAGAGTAGTGTGCGGTTTGTGGCTAAGTAGGTACTTAAAAAACATTAATAGAGAGGCGTTAGGCTGAGACTGCTCTAGGGCCTTGAGTTCCTATGTAAGCAACCCAAAGCCCAACTCAAATTTAAATAGTAAAACGAACTTTAAGCTTAACCATCAGAAACGGCCAAAGTAACCTCTAACTAGAAACTTTCGACTTTAACCCATCAAGTGTATTTTCCTTCTCTTGCTTCCTCTAACACCTTAAATAAGTTTTCCCCTCATGCCTCCTGGGTGGAGCCCAATCTCTTGCAGTCTGGCTCTGCCCAATTCATGAATCATTGCTTGCTCAGATAAAGTCACTGGAATTTCCATGTGCCTAAGTTTGTCTTTTAATATAGGCAATATGAAACTAGCTGCCTAAAAGAGTGTTTAGCCAGGTGCATTGGCGGGAGGATCGCTTGAAGCTAGAAGCTCGAGACCAGCCTGGGAAACACAGCAAGACCCTGTCTCTACAAAAAATTTTAAAAATTCTCCAGGCATTGTGGCGCATGCTTATAGTCCTAGCTACTTGGAAGGCAGAAGCAGGAGGATCACTTGAGCCCAGGAGTTCAAGGTTGCACAGAGCTATGATTGCACCATTGTACTCCTGCCTGAGTGACAGAGTGAGATCCTAGCTCTTAAAAAGAAAAAAAAAAAAAAAAAAAAGAAAGAAAGAAAGAGTGTTTAGAAACCTTAGCCCAGCCTTCAATGTCTCAGACTCTGAGTTCACCCTTCTTGGTCACCACTCCTATGCCTAGGACCTTATCACAGCCAGAGAGGTCCACGTCCACACTGCCTTCCAACTCACCAACTGTACCCTCTCCTCTGTAAGCTCTCTCCTCTCCAGCCTCTGTGTCTATAACCTGGGGTGGGGGCGTCTCCCGGGCTGGAAGTTCTAGAGCAGCTAGGAGTGCATACTGAACTAATGCAGGCTTCTGGGGCCCAAACTTCCTGCCCCCCTGAATTAGTTCAGTGCCTGGATCATCTCACCTTCCCAGGGAGCTGTTCAAATAAGCAGATGGGAGATGCAGTCTCTTTCTCAATTTGCCTTTGCCTACACAAGACACACCCCAAAATCACAGCTCACCTTACTGGGCATCCGTGTGTGTGGCAGCTACACTGGAGGTGTGGAGGGACAGAGTAAGGCTGCAGGTGGCCTTCTCACATCTAACTCCCCCTTCTTCACCACGCGCGGAAGGGCCCTTCCCACACGAACTCTTCTCCACCTTCCTCCTCTCTCCAGGTTCTCCTTGTTGGGGCTCAGAAAACAGTCCTCCAAAATGAAGGCCACAGAAGCAAAAGTTTTTCCTGACCTTCTCCTGCCCTCCTGCTTCTCAGTCCCCTTCTGCCCTGAGGCTGGCCACGGGCTCTCAAGCAGACGGTTCTGTTGGCTTGGCCTTGGCTGGGCTGTGTCTCCCTTTGTTCCCTCCCCATTTCTCCTCCCCTTGATCCCTGTGAGCTACCTGTTATCTTTCCAGAAAATTCCTTCTTCCTTTAGTCAATCAGAGTTGTTGCAGGCAAGAACCTGGACTTGCTCACTGCTGGCAGCCCGGTAAACACCGGGGGACTGGCCGCATGGCTGCCTGACCCAGGCAACAAGAGACACGAGGCTCAGGTTTTGCACTTACGGCCGTGCGCAGGCCTGGTCTGGAGGAGGGGCCCTGTGGTTCCACACTGGTTGGATATCAAGTAGGATCTTCCCATTGAGTCAGAACAGCTCAGCAATGACTCCTTTAGGCTTAAACAGCCTTAAACTGACTTTAGAATTGAGGTAGTGGTACCTGTTTAAGCATAAAATGCTGCACCTGGTGCAGTTCTCCAGCCCTAATACCTAGGACTCGGTGCTAAGGTCAAAGGAAGGGAGTTATTTCCTCACCAAGATGACTAAACCTGAGTGCGTGAGAACACTCCTTTCTTGCCATCTGTGCTACCTGCTGTGCTCCTTGCTCTTCCCACAGATGCCCCTGTGTCACCTGCTTCCTACCTGTAACACAGTCTCTTTGCATCCAACTCATACCCAGTTCAAATACCACCTCTTCCAGGAAACCACCCCTGATCAGCTCCCCACCTCTAACCTTCCTCCTTGGTCCTTTACCGAAATCCCTTGGGTGGGTGGACAAGAGATACAGGAGTGCATGGCTTCCTTCCTGGGCTGCCAGGTCCACAAGGGCAAAATGTGTGCTCTGATTCTTCTCTGTATCACCGGTTCTTAGTGCAGGCAATAGGTGCTCAATGAGAATGAATGAATGAAGCCTTTTCATCCAAATGAATGTGCGCAAATGCAGTGCCTGCCTCAGGGCACAGCCAGACTCTTAACACTGCGCCATCAGCTCAGTGGAAGGGAACTTTTTTCTGCCGAGATATGCTGCTGAGTAGTCATTGGAAGAAGATGTAGACAACTGAGTGAGTAAACACACACATCCTTTCCTGATCAGGTGGATAAGAGCTAAAACTTTGGGTAGAATTGGCACAGGATCAGATATTACTCAACATAAAGAACTTCATGGCAATTCAACATGACTTGCAACAGAACATGCTGCCTTATAAGGTGTGAGCTTCCTGTTTGGGGAATTCTTGCAGCAAAGACTGTCAGGGATACAGTGTTGCTCATATATAGCTCCTGTCTGTGGAGAACCTGATTCAGAATTCTCCAGAAAATTTGTTAAAAATACAACTCCCTGAGCTCCACGCCAGAAATCTGAGCCAAGAGGCAAGGGGTGGATCCTGGAAATCCATATATTTTGCACAAAGCTCTCCAGGAAATTTCCTAGCACAGCCAGATCTCAGAAGACCTGTCCTGGAGGTGTCTCCACCTGGAGTGGGATACAGGACCAGATGACAGCAGAGTATCTCACCAGCTCAGAAAGGAGTGTTCCTCCAGGTTGGATGCCTGACCTTCCCTTCTGCTTTTAGGTTTTGTTCCAATAGGGTTATTTACCTACCTGTTGCTTTCTTTGGACAAATTTGGGAAGGACAGTGTTATAGACTAAATGTTTATGTCTCCCCAAAATTCATATGTTGAAGCCCTAACCCACAGTGTGATGGTATTTGGGGGTAGGGCCTTGGGGGGCGATTAGGTTTAAATAAGGTCATGAGGGTGAAGCCCTGTGATGGGATTGGTCCCTTATAAGACAGACCAGAACTAACTAACTCTCTCTGTCTCTCTCTGCCACGTGGAGATACAGAAAGAAAGGGGCCATCTGTAAACCAAGAAGGGAGCACTCACCAGACACCGAATCCATGGGCACCTTGATCTTGGACTTTTAGCCTCCAAAACTGTGAGAAATAAATGTTTGTTGTTTAAGCCACCCAGCCTCTGCTATTTCATTATAGCAGCCTGAACTGACTGAGATGCTTACTCAGCACCAAGGAACACTCTCCGAGATGTCTTTGAGAGCAGGAGGCGATTACACACACCCTGGCGCTGATTCTGATGGATTTACGCCAACTGCAGGCAGGGCGCCTCATGGTGCCAGCGGCCTGGGCCATGTGTGGTCTTCCCCTGTTCCTTCTTTAACAAGGTACCGCGGCTCTCAAATATGCTAGAACCCCTGGGCAGTAGAGAGGGAGCCCTCGGGCAGCATCACGGTCATTTTGAGGCTCTTGGCCCATGTAAATAGTCACATCCTGTTTCAAAGTGACGTCGTGGTTGAATGGCGATGGGCACTGGCGCACTGCCTGCTGCAGCGTGCTAGATGTGAGCCTGTCTGGTAACTGGCTCAAGGGTAGTCAAGTATATTGCTGTGTATCCATCACTGCACCAGACCAGTTGGCATATGGCTGTCATCTGCACAGCACTTGTGCAGGAACTAATTTTTCTCTTCTTAATCTGGACTGTCCCAGAGCAAGGCCAGGAGATGCTGTATACAGCAGACAGGCAGGCTTGCTTAGGTCCCAGGCAACCCACACCAACTCCAGCCCCTTCTCCTCAAGTTTAGAACTTTCAGGAAGGAGACCTGAAACCCTGGAGAACAAGCAATTATTCTTTTTTCTCGTTTTCCACATCTAGAAAATTGATGGAAGGGGAAAAAATGAACTTTCAATAACTTGAGTCAGGGTCAGCTCAGAGCAAACCTCAAGACATACACAAACCTTGTCTTCACTTCTGTCCCACTTTCCTTCTCAGTGTTCCACTCTCCTCTCCCTGTCCCCTCACCCATCCTGTGCCTCAGTGCCGGCCCCGGAGACCTTGCTCTGGGCAGCTGGTGAGCCGGACCGCTGCTAGGATGTGCTGTGGTTTGCCCCTCCCATGCTGCGGTGCACAGCCAGCCACGAAAGAGCCGTCATGAAGAGTAGGCTCAGGATTTCAGGGGCTCCAGCTCTCCTGCACCCCTGGGTCACCCTGGTTAGGGGAGGGCCACAAGCACTCCCAACCTATGTGGTCCCCAGCATTGGCTCTGCCTGCTACTGAGTACGTGGCTTTTTCTTTTTCTGACAGTGCAATATTGCATATAATAACAATTACCAATGACCTCCACTGGGTTGTCCAATCTCATTATTGCCGATGCATTTGGTACCTGCCACTGCCAATTTGCCTCAGCTGAGGTTTTATTCAGTGGGATATGATAGAGCTGTATAGCAATCTTTTTCCATTTAAATAGTTTAATTGAGGAAAGCTATCAGATGTTTCCAAATTTAATGTATACCACAATTTGCTTTTTCCTATCTCTTTTCAGAGTTGAGTTGGAAGAAAATGACATCTGATTCTTATAGAAGGAAAGCAATTACATTTTGGCGTCTGCCTTCCCCGGCTTGCATATGTTTTTAAACATAAAAAGAAATTCTTAATATGTAATTGTCAGGTAATAAAAAGGGAAAAATATTTTACTTTGCGTTTATGAAGTAATTTTTCAAAAGCATAAGGGAATTACATGTTAATGTTTTATGTTTATGATTGCACTCTAATACTACACTATTTCTTCAAGTTTGGGGTCTTTTTTTTTTTTTTCCCCTTCTCGGAAGATGAAAGCTGAGATGATCAGGTCTGGCTCAAACCCTGCCTCCCTGCCAGAGCTGTGCTTGTGCACCCAGCATTTCCTCCTCAGAGCCCCCTCCCAGAGCTCCTGCCCTCTGCACCGTGATTTAGCACTTGCTTTCCACACTAAATTATTACAATGAGACACTGAATGGCCCTCCTATCTACATTGCACATTTCTTGAGAGTACAGAGAATTCCTTTTGCATTCTTATGTTCTCCACAATCCTCAGCAAAGGGCTACACTCAAAATAGTTGATGCTCAACAAACACTTGTTGAACAAATTTATTCGCTGAATTGACAAATAATCATCAAATAATGAGAATGATGTTATATTAGCACCTAGTGCATGATTGAGAAGAGGCCCATGGAATGGAATGGGGTGGATGGAAGGAAGGGTGGGTAGCTGGGTGGATGGGTGGATGGATGGATGTGAGTATGGGTGGGAGGTTGGGTGGATGCGTGGATGGATAGATGAGTGGTTGGGTGGGTGGATGGATGGGTGGATGCATGGATGGGTGGATGGGTGGATACATGGATGGGTGGATGGGTGGATGCATGGATAGATGGATGGGTGGGTGGATAGATGCCACACAACTAATCTGAGGTTGCTCTGACATTTGCCCAGTTGGATTAGATCTGACAGTCCCCCAAGCTCTTTCTTAGCTACAAGACTTATTGGCACCATGGATCATAAGATCATGAGTCTCAAAGCATTTTCCAGAAAGGATCCAGGGGCTTCTCACAGAATCATAGGGTACCAGGAAGTCCTCCATCTTATTATCTCCATTTCTCAGAGGAGAAATTGGTGGCCTCCAAGTTTATTACAGTATGTACTGAGATTCTATGATTACAAACTTCCACTCAACACTCCCCAGCAATTCTATTTCTTTTTAAGTACAAGATGAATCTCCTCAAATATCCCATATCACTTCTGAGTTGATAACCTCACCTCCTGCTTCAGTGAGGAAAGAGAAGCAGTTGACAGGAACTCCCTTACCTTTCCTCCACCAAATCTTCAGTCTGACCCACACCTAGACCGTCTTCTCTGTCTTTCCTCCCATCTTCATGGCAGAGCTGCCCTTCCCCGTTAAAGCTGACCCCTCCACTCCAGTGCGGGATCCAGTGCCTGGTCTCCTGCTCAGGCCTCTTCTGTGTAGTCTCCTGCTCATCATCCATGTAGTCCCTCTCCTGGATACTCAGTGCACCAATATAGTCTAGTTTTGTCCCTTAAAAAACAAACAACAACAACAACAAAAAAAAAAACCCAAAAACTACTCTCTTAACTTTGCCTCCTTCTCCAGCCACCATCTGATGTTTCTGCACACCTTTCCAGAAAAAATTCTGAACTGTCTGTGTGGACCGTCTCCACTTCCTCATCTCCTGTGTTTTCTACTGTGCACCCAGGTTGGCTTCTGTCCTCACATCACCCTAAAACTACTCTTGTCTAGGTCCCCAGTTTGACCTTCCTGCTGCCAATGCCAGTGGACAATTTGTGGTCCTTATCCTGCCCTCTTAGCTAGAATAAGGACAGGTTCTCAACCTGGTATTTATTCATTTATCTGTTTGTTGCCTGTCTCCCACTCTAAAATGTAAACTCTCTGTGGGTAGAAACCTTTTACTGGGATATCCCTGGTGCCTACTCTGGCACTTGTCACATGGTAGATGTCGAATAGAGGTTGGCGTTGCCCAATGCACCTGCTTTAACAATCTCAAATCTGCTCCATATCACTAAGACATAGAGCCATAGAATTTCAGATTTGGAAGAGACCTTAGAGGTGATTAGATCAGAGTGTTGTTGCCATTTTTCTATTGGGTTGTTGTTCTGTGCTTAATGATTTGTAGTTCAGGGTATTAGTTCTTTGTTACTTTTTATATGGTGTAAATTCTTATTTTGGTGGTTTCTTTTGATAAACTGAAGTTTTTAATTCTAATGTTGCCCAATGTATTAATTTTTTTCTTTATGATTAGTGAGTTTTGTATCAGATTTAGGAAATCTTTCTCTGCCCAAGGTTGTGAAAAAATTCTCCTGTATTATCTTCTAGAAGCTTTATTGATTTACCTTTATCATTGACAACCGTGATCCACTTGGAATTCATTTTTGTGTATGGTGTGAGGTAGGAGTCAGGTTTCATTTTTCTACATTCAGATATCCAATAGACATAATATCACCTATTGAAAAGATGGACTTTCCTGCTGCTTTGCAGTTCACCTTTGTCACAAAGTTTCCATTTGTGCGTACGCCTGTTTGTGGTCACACTATATTTAACTCTATCAGGCTGTTCACCTTTCTTTGCACCCAATACTGTATTGTCTTAGTTTCCATAGCTTCATAAGTCATTAGTCTGATATATTTTTTTTCTTATTTTTATTTTTATCTCTTTTTCTTTTTTTTTTCTTTTCATCACATCCAGGGAGAGAATTAGTCTGATATTTGATAGTGCAAGACACCTCCTCACCTTCCTCTATGCATCTTGTTTTTCTTTGTTAAGAATGTTTTAGCCATTTTTTGCCTTGTTCATTTTTATAAAAATTTTAGAATTAGCTTAACAATTTACACACACACACACATATGTGCATGTGTTTGGACACACAGACCTCCTGAGGTTTGTACTAGAATTGTATTGCATCTACAGATTAATTTGGAGAGAATAGGCATCTCTACAATATTCAACTCATGAACAGATCATTAATATTGTGAATACTATTTCATACTTCTCTCTCCATGTATGGTTATATACACACCATATAATTTTACATAAATTGGTTTGTATCATTCACACTGACTTTATCAAGGTCAATATTCTTTTGTGTTTTATCTTTATTTTAAACCTTCTGATTCCCTGTACACATACATACACACATACACACACCCCCACCACCACTCACCCCCATCATTTCTCTCTCATGCTTACTCATATGAATCTGTGTTGAACCTTTCCATAATATTCTTCAGGCTTGTACAGTCATTTATGTACATAAATAATGTTTATATATTATAAAAGGTCATCATTACAAAATGGATCTCAGGTATATACCCATCTCTGCATTTTGCTTTCCTTACTTAAAAATATATCATAATAGTCCCTGAAAATCAACAGGAAATAATATCCAATACAAGAGCTGTGCAATATTCCATGGTATAAATCTCCCACAATTTATTCAGTTATTCTTCTATTGATTGGCATTAATTTTGTTTCCAAATTTGTGCAGTTGCAAACAATGCTGATATGAACCTCCTTGACCTTAAACAAACATATTATTACTAGAATTTTTTTTTAAAGGACAAATTCCCAGGAGTGGGATTGCTAGGTTGGAGAGTGTGTGTATCTCATGTTTTGATAACCATTTCCCAATTGCTTTCTAAAAACATACAATGACTCACATTTCCTCTAACCATATGTAAGAGAAGGCTTTTCCCCAACATTTCTGCCAATGGTGGGAGTTATCACTCTTTAATTTTTACCAGTTTTGTAGTGAAAACGATACCTCATTGTTACTTTCATTTGTATTTATCTGACTACTAGAGAAGTCTTTCATCTGTTCATATGTTTGTTGACATTTGAATTTGGTCTTCTCTGAACTGTTTCTTTATATCTTTTGCCCATTTTCCTGTTAATTATTTGATATTTTCATATTAATTTGCAAGGAACTTTTGGTGTAGATCAGATATTAACATTTTCTCAATCATCTTCTTTGAAAATTTGTTCCCCGAGCTATTATTTGCCTTTGTTTATGACATTCTTCACCATACTGATATATTAACTTTTACATAGCTGAATATGCCTATCTTTTTCTTTATAGCTTCTAAGTTTTCTGACTTGGTAAAAATTTTTTCTTTCCTTCAACCATGACTCTTGGGAGATCTATCTATCTATCTATGAATTTCATTATATGTGTGTGTATTTAAGAATTTTCTTGTAATAAGCTGACTTATTTATTTATTTTACATTTAAACTTTTAATCCAGGTGAATTTTTCTAAATATGATGTGAGCCAGGGAATCCAACTCTGTTTTCTTCTAAACACATTATCAGTACCATTTGTTATATAGACTTTCTTTTTGCTGGGATTTGTTGCTGGGTTTTTCTTTTTCTATTCCTATGTTAGTCCCATGCCTTATATATTATATTTTTATATCTGGCAAAATCAAGTTACCCTTCCCGAACTACTCTTTAAAAATTTTTCTTGGCCCTTCTCAGACATTTATTTTTTCATATCAATTTTTAGATAATTTCATACAATAAAAACCCATTTGAATTTCAATTGGAATTTCATTACTTTATGTAGTAATTTGGGAGAGAATTGAAATTTTTATGATATAACTCTTCCCATCCAAGAATGTGGTATGGTTTCAACTTGTACGGATATCATTTTATCTCTTTCAAAATCATATAAATGTCTTCATATTGGTTCAATTCTATATTTGAATTTCCATCTGTGTTTCCTTGAACATCTAGGAGTTAGGCTCAGACAAGTATCATAGACTAAACTTGCTGACTAAGACGAAGACCTTAATTAATCCAGTAATCTGTAAAAATAAAAACAAGCCCACTGGCAAGTTTTTAGTAACAGTATGTCATACTGACTTTGGAGTCAAATAAATTTGGTTCAGATCGGGCTTGCTAAATGAGCCCCAGTTTCTTCATCTGTAAAGTAGGTGTAATAACATTAATGTCTACCTCACTGGGTTGAAATAAGAATTAAAGAAGATCATGGTCTGCAGTGTAGATGACAGTGTTGGCACATAGTAGGTGGTCAATAAGTGCTTAAGGAAGGTTTTCCCCTTCTTTTTCTTAAATGTTTGATAATTTTAAAAGAGAGGAAAAAATCTCCATGCATTGCATACAACACACTTGGAAGACTGCCTGTGATCCTAGGTCCTCCAACTTGGGCTCAGAGCCACGCCCTCACAACACAAGGGGTCTCCTGTCTCCCAGGCTTGGTCTCCCTCCACACTGGGAATCTGGGCCTCCTGTAGTCGGCAAGATTTCTCTTAGCAGTTGCATCTTATTCTGAGCTATATGAATATTATTTTGGTTGACACTCTTGCTATTTTTAACATCTTTTTCCCTTGAGGACACTGAGACCTAGAAAGGTAACTGGAATGGTTCTCAACTCTAAAAGACCTCAAATCTCTTTCAGAAAATCAATGAATTTCTTAATATAATTATCAGGAGAAATAAAATGAAAGCAATTTATAATAAAATAATGTTCATTTCTGTATGTAGATTCAGGTATATCTACACTAGAAGACAGTGAGTTTAGCATCAACTCATAAGTAAGTTTGAATTTAGGACACACACACGGGTGTGTATATACGTGTATATATGCATGTATGTATATATTTTTGCATATGTGTATATATGTAGATAGATGGATAGATATAGATAATGTTGAGGCTCAGAACATGACACCCCAAAATATAGCACCTTGGCAATTGAGAAAATGGCTCATGTAAGATAGTCATTCTCTGATCTTCTCCCACCTTTTTGTGTGAGAGCTGGCTGTAAAAGAATTCTCCGACTACTTCCCCTCAAAGTAGGTCACAAGACCTGCATGTGACAGGTGCCCAGCCCATACCCAGAGGAAAGCAAAGCTGCACAGAGACGCCAAGAAGAATCTGAACAAATAGGCCTTGCTGAGTCCCCCAGTTTATTACCATGGGTTCATGGGTTCAGACTCCCTTTTTGTCCAGTGACATTTCTACAGGACTGTCCATTTTTCACTGAACCTTAGCATAAAAATACAGTTTTCCTGGGTCTTTGGGCCTTAATTTCTGAAGCCTCCCGTGTCACATAAAATTTTGATTGAATAAATTTGTTATGCTTTTCTCTCGTTAATGTTTGTAGGAGGGTCAGCCATGAACCTTGCAACAGACGAGGAAAAGATGCTACTTCCCACCCCCCACAATGGATCCATCGATTGACAGGTAGGGACGTGTCATACTGCCATCGTCCAAGTAGTGTAACGTGCCTAAATGGTAAACGTCTCTCAAGGAGATTGCTGGAAAAAGAGTTCCTTTTCCCTTGATTTACTTGATAGTTGTTTTCTTGGGAACATCAGAGTATATTATAACGGTGCAAAATACTTTGATTTATGTGTGATACAGCGTGGGCTCAGATCCTTGTAAGCAGGTTGTTCGTCTCTACAGACTGGCAGGTGCGTCGTGCCCAGCAAGATGGGCTTGTCCAGCTCATGGCAGGACGTCCAGCATCCCGGCCTTATCCCCACAGAACGCGCCCCCGCACCCCCAAATGGAGTGCCCATCGACAGGCCCCTAAGAAGTGTCCAAAATGCTCCCTAGGGGGCAGTGCCAGCCCCGCCGCGAGCTTCCCCAGCAGCCGGTGACCCCGCGGTCCGCCTGCGGAGGGAGGGGCCCGGCCGGACGCCCCCCGGCGCGGGAGGGACGGGGCAGGGAAGACGGATGCGGCGCGCGCGGCTCGGGGGCCCGGCCAGGATTTCCTCCGGCCTCCGCGGCCCCTCGGCCGGCGCGGAGAGCAGCAAGCTCCCGGCTTACGGACGAGGTCAGGGGAAAGTGATTTCAATTAGAGGGGGATCACCGAGGTCTCAAGCCAATACAGACAAGTTGCGTAACACCGGCGGCGCGGCGACCGGAGTCATTTATCCTTCTCTGAGCCAGTCAGCCCGGGCTTTGCAGGAAGCCCCCGTGCCCCTCCCGCCCCCGTCTCCCCTCTCTTTCCGGCCTCTGAAAGAAAAGGGAAGGAGCAGGGAAAGAGAAAGAGCGGCCTTTCGCGGAATTTCTCATCTCTGCCGGCTGAGTTGCCTGCAACTACTCACGGAGAAGAGAGCGCACCGCGGCCTGCGGAGAGGGTCTGCCTCTTGTCCCCAGACCCTGCCAGGACTGTCTCGAGTGTTTCAGGCGTGGAACCTGAGAAAGGAAACGAGGAGAGGCACCCTGCGAGCCTGCCAGCCTCCTCCCCATCCCTTGCTGCTGTCTGGGTCCTCTCCAATTTCAGAGCCCATTTCCCGGACGGCCTCCTCCTCCAGGCAGGCGCTCAGGCCTTGCCTTCTCTGGGCATCCAGAGCACCCACCCTTCAGTCCTGCCCTGCCTTGATCTCCCAGTGGTTCTTGAGGTTGGTCTGTTTCTCCAACCACTGGTTTGGCCCCTGCTTCTGGTTGGCTGGCTGCATTCTGTCTTAGCGCTTTCTAAGTTCATGTTCATTTCTGGGTACCAAATGTAAACCTTGGCTGGCTAGGGTGTGTGCAGCAGAAGTGAAGAGGGCAGGGGGCCTGAGGAGCACGTGAAAGAACCCTGGGGGCTGGTGCTGAAGAGGAGAAGAGGGAGGGAGGCGGGGAAAGCTGGCAGCAAGTCCTCAAACCCTGTCCATGGTGCTGGGACAGCAAGGTGAGGGCCAGACCACCCTCTGGGGCAGCTCGCCCAGCAGAGTGACTGGCAGTGACAGCTGTTAGGGAAACTGTTCATATCTGTGTCAGCACACATGGTCTGCAGGCCAGTTTAGCAGGTCCCGACTGGCCTGATGGGTGGCCAGTAGGAAGCTTTGCAGAGTAAAACCCCTTTGACTCTAACCTGTCCTTCACCCCCGACAGAAGGGGTTTGGAAGTTCACAAGAGCCCTGGCAACCCTGGAAGAGAAGGAAAGAGCTCAACTAGAAAAGTAACTAATTTTTTTTAAAAATTGGAGGATTCATAGAGGTGTAAAAAACAATCCTTGCCCTCAAGGACTTGCCATCCAGTTGGAGAGTACCTCGTGAAAAAAACGCTACCAAATCAAATTATGTGGTGGTGGTGGTGGGGGGGGGTTCGGGGTGATGGTGGCATCCTGATGTCCTAGTCCAGAGGCCCAGGCTCCAGGCTGGCCCTGCTGCTAAAATATATGACCTCAGCAAAGTCACTTAACCTCTGCCATATGGGGCCTCAATATCTTTCCAACTCACCTCACCCGGGTGTCGTAAGGCTCCACTGAGATAATGGATGTGGAAACACTTTGAAAGGCAAGAACATGCCTCCGATGCCAGGAAGTCTGATTTCAGGCAGGACTTCCCTCTGACAGGATGGATGATTCACAAACTTAAATAACAATCTCACCGCTTCCATGCCCTCTACTGCTATTCAAGTTTCCACCCAGCTGTTTTAATTGTTTTAAAATTATGTGCACACCACAGAGAACTGTGGGTAGTGGAGATCTCAACTATGCCTGGATATTTTTTTCTTTCACTTAGGAGAAGGAACTCAGGGCTCATCCATCAGTGTTACGTGGAGTGGTGGTCTACTCTCGTCCCTGTAGGGGAAAGCCCTTTAGGTTTGGAGGGGGAGGGGTGCAGTTCAGCATCTCCTGTTCCTCCAAGTACTGCCCTTTGCTGCAAGCTCCAGGTGACAATTGTCTTCACTCCGGGCATTCCTACCTCAGAGCCTCCTGCAATGTCTATGCCTACCCACCTCTGGACCACCCAGTGCTGGAGCTACCTCCCACCTGCTCTCTCTTGCACACTGCCCAGCTCAAAAAATTACCCCATGTCCCATTTTATGGAAACTATCTTTCTTATAGAGAAATAGCAAGTGAATTTATACCTGGACAGTAACAGTTTAATATCTTCCTTCTTCTGTGATGAAAGTTCTAACACAGAGAGGGAATTTCAGTAGTAGGACTCTGATGTGATGATAAATGGATCAGAGGATAACATTAACAAATCACCAAACTCACAAAAGCATAAGCTGGCCCGATAACTATTATATTATCTGCATGTATTATGCCCCTAAAAACTGAGCTATCGTCGGTCTTGCTGAGTTGCTCTGCCCATACTCCTACCTATTAGTGAATGTCACATTTGTGTAGCATGTGTGTGTGTGTGTGTGCATGTATGTGTGTGTATCTGATACATGGATATTCAATAAGGATGATACTGGCAAACTTTTGATATATATATATCCCAAGGTCCAGAGTCAAAAAATAAGTTAGTCTGTGATATGCATATGTTCACAATAACCAAAGTCCAGGTGACAGATTCCATCCGTAGTTCAGAAGGACAAGTCTCCCATTCTAAAATTATCCTTTCATTTATCTCCCTTCTCCAAGGTCAACAATTTAAAATTCTTCTTCTTCTAAGTATTAGTAAATGAAAGTGCGTTTGTATTTCCAACACTAAAGCCAGCTCAGCAGAAACGTATGTTTGTGGCTCTGATTAAAGTAGGCTGTTTTAATGTAATGTGCTTTGTAAACAGAGGTGTATATGGAAACAAAAATATAATCCATTCCAAACACATGAAATTTTTTTTTAAAGTCTGATTGAAACTGTGGTAAATAATGTAAGTTAGTATAACCATAAGTCTAAAATTATGCATTCCCTAGAACTCAGTATTCCCTCTTATACTCTTGTACATGTGTGCAAGGAGTGGTATAGAAGATATTCTACTATTGTAGAAGAAGGTGTCATAGAAGGTATTGTAGAAGAGGATATTGTGGAAGAAGATGTATTACTGCAAGACAAAACTGTGCAGTATTTGTGTGACAGTGCCACATTACAGGTATAAAGAACATAATTCTACTAACACATAAGCCAGTACAAAACAAACAAACTAAAACAACCTTGCACACCAATATGCTCAATATGATACCACTGATATTCATTTAAAAATACACATAAACACTACTAGCATTTGTTCCCAGAGACACGGATGTTTGTAAAAGTACTTAAAATGGACTAGACGGACACACATCAAATTCATGATGGTGGGGGCCTGGTCATGGGACACAGAGGGATTGGCAGGAGAGGAAGTGGGGAGAGACAAAAGGGAATGTCAATTCTACTCAAACTATTGCATTTCTTTTATTTAACACAATGATGTTGTGTCTTTTATTTGACACAATATTAATAACTGTCACTTCTGGGTGGTGGGTACACCAGTCTCTGTTATGTTATTCTCTGTCTTTTTCTGCATTTAATTTCATAAAATTAAAAAAAGCAGATGAACACAAATAAATAATTAACTAGAAGCACATATGCCATTCACTCGTCTACCTCTCTAATTACTGCACATCCTTTAAGGGTTAATCAAATCCTGTCTTGCCCATAAACCCCATCCTGCCAACCTACCCACAGAGATTTCTCCTCTGAATTTCTATAGTACTGTCTGTAGCATGCATTTGGCCCCCAGATTACATTGGGTTTGGCACCTGGTCATTCTTTGCTTCATGACATTTTCTGTTGTTAGTGTTTTTGAGTCTTACCTCTTGGAGGTGTGAACATCCCTCTCATGCCTCCTCCAGCACAGGCAGAGCTCAGAGGACACTCTCAGGAAATGCTTGGGACCCTTTCACAGGGCAGAACGCCTTTTCATGTCAATTTCAAGGACTCCACTTGAGAGTAGCATCCATCAACTGAGAAAATTGAGAATGATCAAATCTCCTAAGAATGCGATAATGCCTTTAAATTCATTTGTATATTTATCAATCTCAAACATCCATAAACATGTGAAAATTGCTATCTTCACAGGCAAAGACATTTTCGCTTTCAGACTCCTGATAATGCTGAATAACCAAATGTACCCCTGTCCTTCTTGCAGCCAATTCTTATATCCCTTACCTTGGCACTCCATGGCCCCCAGTTGAGCACCTCAGCTCCTTCTGGTGCTGTCCCTCATCCCAGGTCACCCACGCCATCCTCTTGGCACCTGCTGTGGTCCACCTTCAGGTACATTTTTCCAGTTACTGTCCACACCATGTACTTGACTTTGTTCCAGCTTCTGCTCTGCCTGACCTCTCTGCAAAAGCATATCACCATTCTTCCTTCCCCAGGGCCCCCATCTGTTCCACCTCCCCACTCAGAGGCCTCCTTCTCCCTCAAACTTTCCCTGCCACCATCAGCTGGAAGTAATCCCTCCTCTTTCCATGGCCCATTACCTGTACCTGTTATGGCCCCCAAACTGTCTACCTCCTATAGTTACTTTTTTTTTTTTTTTTTTTGAGGTCTTACTTTTTTTTTTTTTTTTTTTGAGGATATGAACTCCTTGAAGATGAGGTTGCTGGGATGTAGCTGTTGGATAACCAGGCAGCCTAAACGGCTGCAGCCCATGCCAACTGTCACCCATGTAAAGCTGCATGCCAAGCGAGGTGCGAAGTCACATTCTAGTGCCCCCTGCAGGGGGCACTGCCCAAAATGCCAGGCACAGAGCCCTGTTACCAGACCAAGAAAATCTTAACCTGCATCTTTCCTCTAACTGGCCTGGCCCACACAGTAGCGACCTCTGGACTAATCTTTACTGCTGTTATTTGATTTTATTTCTCAGCAGCTCCCCAGAGGATGCTGGGAGCTATTGCTTTCCTGCTGAGCCCACACCTGTGCCTCTAAACCTTGGCAGACTACTAGAGTCCTTGGAGAGCAGCTGTTTGAGCCCCTCATTCTCCCATAACCTTGACCGAAGCTGCAATGCCAGCATTGAGCCAGGAGTCCAGTGGCCTGGGCTCTTTCCTCTTAGGTCATGCCTTCTGTAAAATGGGCCAGTGACACTCTGTCAAGCCCCTTCAGCTCGGAAGTTCCCTAGAGCCCTTTTCACTCGGGATAGCAATTTACAAAAGAAAAAAAAAGCACCCAAAAAACTGGCCACCAAAGGTTATAGGCAAACACCAAAATGGTCTTGGCACTATGTCTGTGTCATTATGAGGGAATGTTTGTGAACTGTGGCTGCACTATTATCTTTGCTATTTAAAAGGGAGTGAAATCGCTTGTGGAGGGGCCACTTCCGGATTTGTAGCTCCCACCCACTCAGAAGCCCGTGGGCTCCCAGCTCACCTCCCCCACCCCCCGCGGTAGAGAGGCACCCCACACCGGCAGGTGGATTTTGACCCCACTCCGGCATTAGCAACCATCCAAGCCATATGACCTGCAAAACAGGCGCCTTCACCTCCGCCTGCGCCGCCACCCACGGGGACCGAGAGCCTGGGCTCTGCGCAGCGGGGAGCCGGGCGCGCCCCGAGGACACTCACCTCCAGGAAGAGGCCTGGGCTGCCGCGGGGGTGGGGGGCCAAGAGGGGCTCGGGGCTCCGCTGAGCCGTCGAGAACATTAAGCCTTTGCACTCCCACCCCCCACCATATTGCTGATCAAAAAAGGGAGGCAAACAAAGGCGGGTGAATGGGAATCAAATTGAGTTGGAGCAGCGGACAGATGGGGCCTGCCAGGCGCCCACAGCCCGTCCTATTCATTTAAAAAAAAAAAAAAAAAAAAAAAAAAACCGGTAATCTGCCTCCTCCCCACGGCTTGGAGAAGGGTGGGAGGTACGGGATGGGGGTGGAGCGCTGGACCAGGGGGCCCAGATGTTTTCCAAACCACTGGATCCCAGCCCGCCCTTGGTAACCTCACCCGTAGGTTAATTGTCTTGCCTGTGCTCCGGATGTCTGGTTTTGTATATCAGGTTTTCCTAAAGACGGGCATGCCTGTGCTGAAAGGCTGAGGGGCGGGGCGGGGCCTCAGTGCAGCTACAGGCACGTGAGTGGGCCCAGGTTACATGTTTGCGACCTAAGTACTGCTATGTTGGGAGCTTTCCGGTAAAAAGAATGTTCCTTGCATGCCCTCATTTAATCCCAGCAACAAATGTGAAATGCATGGGGCTTGGTTCGTAGTCCCAGGTTACAGATGAGGAAAACTAAGTGACTGCTTAGAGTCAGTCACATGATTCCTTGGTTATTGACTAGGGCAAAGCATTGTCTAGCACACATGCAAATGCACTTATGTGTGTATCACACATGTGAACACACGCACCAACATTTATTTGCTCTTGCCTCTGCACACCCACAGCTAGACACACGGGCTACATATACAGCTTTGTGTGTACGTGCAGAAAGAATCCTTCCCATTTGTGGAGCCTCTTACTGCTTACTACACCTCTGCCTACACCTCTCTTCTTTACCTGCCCTCACATGTGCAGGGCACACACTGCCCTTTGCTCTGGACCCATGTCCCATCCTTCAAGGGGCCAAACCAAATGAGCCCTGAGATACCATCTTAATCCCCATAATATTTCTCTGAATCGGATTACAGATTTATTCTTAGAAAGTTGTCTGCCAGGCAAAAGAAGGCTACCCCATTAATGGGGAGGAGGGATCAAGAGAGTAGCCTGAGAAATCAGGTGTCAAGCTGACCTTTTGGAGAGAGCCAAGTACTCATTCTTACTATTGATTCCTTTCGAGGAGGACAGAAGGCACTTTATCTCCCAGCTGTTGAGCTAAAGGCAGGGCCAGCAACATGGGGCAACAAAGACAATGGTCTTCTGTGCTACGAGAATACGTAGGCAAGGAGCCCTAGACCCATGCCTTTTAAATATAAGTCACAGGACTTGGCATTCTACTAATAGAGATTTATTCATTTAGGGTAAGCATTGCCCTCCACAATCTTTAGAAATGGAAATTCTTGCTTCATCCTACCTGGCAAATACACTAGATCTCTTGCATAGTAGTCCTTGGTCTTAGTTGCTGAACGTATTTTAAATAGAGATTTCCAAACTCCACTCCCAGAAATTATCACGCATTAATTTATTCATTCAACAAATATGTACCATGCACCCACCTTCCATTTGCCAGATGCTAATCTAGACACTAGGGATAGGACAGTAAATTAAACAGACAAGGTTCCTGCCTTCTGGGAGCTTATATTCTAGTAATGGGGGCTAGAGACAATAAGTGAATAGATGAATAAGCATCAGAAATGCAAGGCAATGAGAAGTGATATGCAAAGACTTAGGAAGATGCAAAAGACAATTTCAGTTTGGTGGCCAGGGAAGGCATCTCAGAGAATGTGACACTAAAGCAAAGGCCCACCATACAAAGGTGTAAGGAAACAACCAATACAAAGCTCACATCAGAAATGGCTCAGCCCAAGTGAAAGAAAGACAAGGTCAAAGATGGATAAAGGGGCTGGTTCAGGTAGCCCACTGAAAACTAAACAAAGGAGTGTGGATTTTATTCTAAGGGCTATGGGATCGCATGTCGGTGGGGGTCGGGGTGTTGTTAAGCAGACAGCTGACTTGATCCCATTTGCAGTTGTGGGGAGAATGGATTGGAGGGCGCAAGAGAGGAAGCAGGAAGCCCAGTCTGGAGGGTATCACAGTGGCTCAGGTGAGAGATGACAGTGGACTGGCCTAGGGCGGTAGGGGCAGAAGCTGACAGAAGTAGACTAATACTAGATGAGCGTTGACTTAGGACCAACAGGCCTTTACTGATGGGCTGGAATCGGGGCTGAGGGAAATTGAAGAGTCAAGGACAACCTCTAGGTCTTCGATGTGAACCACGGGGTGGATAGTAATGTTTTGTATTGAGATCGGGGAGGGATGACTGGTCTGAAGCCAGGAGGGGACCCCAGGATTCCTGCTGCTTTTCGAATGAGCCTTAGAGGGGCGGGGCCAGCTCGTGAGGATCCCAGGTGAGCCACCAGGACAGCCCATTACCCACTCTGCCTTGGTGCCTCACTCCAGCTTGCCTGCCCTGGGACACCTGCCCCTTTCCCACAGGCCTTTGTGGGCTCTGTAGGGGAGAAAAAAATATGATATCTTCTGTTCACCCATCACTAGGTTCAGACCCCTACAACAAAACACAGATTAATAAAAGAAAAGCATACAAATTTATTTAGTGTAAATTTTACATGACATGAGAGCCTTCAGAAAGGAAGACCCAAAGAAACAGGGAAACTTGTGTATTTTTATAGTCATGTGTCACTTAAGGACAGGAATATGTTCTGAGAAATTTCACCATTGTGAGAACATCATAGAGTGTATGTACGTAAACCTAGATGGTATAGCCTACTGCATACCTAGGCTGTATGGTATGGGCTTTTGCTGGTAGACTACAAACCTGTATAGCATGTTACTGTACTGAATACTGTAGGCGATTGTAACACAATGGTAAGTGTGTGTCATAGATATATCTAAACAGAAAATGTACAGTAAAAATACAGTTTAAAAGATAAAAAATGGTACACCTATATTGGGCAGCTTCATTATAATCTTATGGGACTACCATCATATATGTGCGGTCATTGACCAAAATGTCACTATGCAGCATGTATGTGACCGTATGTAGATGTGATGAAGAGGGAACAGTCGTGTAGAAGTACAATTGGACAATGGGGGATGATCTCAGTGTAATAAACTAGGGGGGAGCTTAGCAAGGCTGGTTTGTTCAGATTCTTCTCTGTGTCCCTGTGTCATCAGAGATGAGAACAGTTCTTTCCTTCAGGTATAGGGAGGTTCTCTCTCACATGAAGGTATTTTGACCTACTTTGGAGGAAGGTCAGAGAATTCTTTTATTCTTTAGGGGTGAAGGGCAGGAAGAGGTCAGAGAGACGTTCCCACCTCTGCTGTTTTCTCAAATGCCAAGATGCCATGTTTTGGGATAGTGTGCGCTGAACCTGCCAGCTCCTTAGCAGGGCCTGAGCAGACAAGCCTCTAGTGTTAACACTTTGGGGTTTTAGTTCACATGCTTGCTCCTCCCTTCCCAGGGGTCCTCCAGGGGGCTACAATCAATGAATGACAACCTAGGACCAGAGAGTTACTCCAAGTGAGAAGGGACAGATGGGCTCACTCTCCTCTACAGCTTCATTGGGCTGTAGGGGCTGACATGGCCTTGTGGAGTCACACTGGCCCTGAATCACGAATGACCACTTGGCAAGAGCCCTGGACAGTATCGCACAGAGAGCTAGTTCTAGTCCTGGCTTTGTTGGTACTTAGCCATGTGGCCTAAGTCTCTACCCCTTCTGAGCCTTAGTTTCCCCTTTATATAAATAGAAGAGACCAAACCCATTGTTTTCCCTGGTCCCTTCCAGCTGGGTGGTTATATGATAAATGGGTACTGTCTTGTAAGTTCCTAAGGAAGGAATACCCTCGTCACAGCCCCCAACACCAGCTAATGTGCCCCCATGTCTCTAAATGGACCAGTTCCTTCATGGAGCCACCCCTACTGCCCACTGGAAAGCCTTGTATTACAGTCTGGAGTGATTCCTCCCAGGATGTTTGTGTTCTGATACTCTCCCCTTGGAGTCTGGGTATCTTTCTAGTCTCCCCTCTCTTTCTAATCAAAGCCACTACCTGAGGTCTAGCAAGACCCTTTTCTTCTCTCCAGGACTCTTGGTATCGTGGACCAATGGGTTGGAGACCGAGATTCAGTTGATATAGTCATTTAATTTCTCTAAAGTATTATCTGAACCCAGCGGGCAGGCTCTTCTACTCTTCGGAACCTGCAACGGTTGTTATTTTACTTGTTTTTCCTTTAGCTTTTTTTTTTTTTTTCATATAGGGGATGGCAAAGGTCTTTTCCATTTCTCCTCCTAAAGCAAACCAAATAATATAATCAATTTGGCTGGCGCAGGGCTGATCCCAAGCGTTAAAGCAGGTATTTGTGGCTGATATGACGGGGGAATAAAGTGCTTGTGAAAACCAACTGATTAGTTCAGCAGTTGGGAATGAATCTGCGTCTGTGTTCATCGATCTCCCCTAATCTTTGTCAACACCTGTGTGGCCCACTTCTGTGCCACTGCTGGGCAGCATCGGGCCCTGGGACTGCTGGGCCAAGAGGCTGCTTATCACTTAAAGAGACAGGCCCACTCAAACCATGTGCAAAGTAAGCAAGCTGCCTTAGAAAAAAATTTTAGGGGCTAGGAGGGACTCTATGTTCCCCAGAATGCCTCCCCATCTGTTCCCTGACAGAGCCTGCAAAGCAGGGTCTCTCATCCAATGTACTGCCTTGGGCAACATGGAGCTTTGGATCAGAGTGCTTTGCAAGAGCCTGTAAAATTATTTTTGCAACCTGGAAAAAAAAATGGCTCTAAAATAAGAAATTGCAAAATCAAAATTAATTAAACTTTAATCAAATGTATGCAAAGTGTATTGTTTTGCCAACAGTGCAACCACAACTCAACTCAGATGGTTAAATATAAATGGGATTTCATGTATTCGTGTACAAATGAGTTCATTTGTAATCTTTGATATGATGTGGCATGGAGTCATCCAAAGTAAGGAGGCACTATGCTATGGAGGGGAACATGATGGCTTAAACTGAGTCCCCTGCTCCCCCCACCACAGTGTCACCTCACATCCAGGAACTTCAGGACACCAGAGACATGTCAAGAACCTCAAACAACCCCTGAGAAGGCACAGTGGAAGGAGGATGCACCAAATAGAAATTGCTACTTCATGATTTTCATCACCTCACATTTAGAGACATCCACCATGTCCAAGTGACTATATTGACACATTGGGGACTAGTCCTTTCACTTAAAGACTTTACAATTAAGGAGAAAAAATGTATACCCAAATATTTGCAATATGGGCACAGCCAGTGGTGTGTGCCTGTGAGTGACAAAAATATAGAGAATGTGAGTCTAAACCCACCAAACCAGGATAGACAACCAATGGTGCCCTACATGCGGACCACCTCATGACCCCCCTGTTTTTCCCAGGACAGTCTGAAGGCTGGAAAACTGCAGCTGATGCGGAGCCTTTAGTAACACTGCTGTCAGATCTTTACGTATACTGCCCCCAAACCACTCCAGTTTGTTTCCCAAGTCTTTTATTTTCATCCTTTTTGTTTTCATTGATATAATAATTCACATATTTAAAAAATAACCCCTTTAAAATATAGAATTCATTGGTTTTTAGTATATTCACAAAGTTGTGCAACTATCACCATTACCTGATTCCAGAACATTTTCATCACTCCAGAAAGAAACCCTGTACCCATTCCTTATGCCACACTCTACCCATCCCCTGCCAACCACCAATTTATCAATACTTTCTGTCTCCATGGATTTACCTGTTCTGAATATTTCATATAAATGTAATCATGCAATATATTGTCTTTTGTGAGCAGCTTCTTTCACTTTGTGTAATGTTTTCAAGGTTCCTCCATGTTGTAGCATGTATCAGTACTATGTTCCTTTTTTATTGCCAAATAGTATTCCTTTGTATGCATATACCAAATTTTATAAACCCACTCATCAATTAATAGACATCTGGATTGTTTCTAATTTGGGGCTGTTATGAGTAATGCTGCTATGAACATTTGGGCACAAGTTTTGGTATGAACATAAGTTCTCAGTTTGGCCAGAGTAGAATTCCTGGATCACATGGTAACTCTATGTTTAACCTTCAAAGATCTGCCTAACTTTTCCAAAGTGGCTGCACTATTTTACATTCCCACCAGCAAATGAGGATTCCAATGTTTCCACATTTTCACCACTACGTGCTATTGTCCTTTTTTTTTTTTTTTTTACTTATAGCCATCCTAGTGTGTGAAGTTGTACCTCATTGTAGTTTTGGCTTGCATTTCCCTAATGACTAATGATAATGATAATCTTGTCATATGTTTATTCACCATTTATATACCTTATTTGGAGAAGTGTTTATTCAAATATTCAAATCTTTCTTGCCCATTTTGAAATTGGATTATTTGTACTTTTATTGTTGAGTTGTAAGAGTTCTTTATATTTTCTGGAATCAAATTCCTTATCAGATATATAATCTGTAAGCTTTTTCTCCCATTCGGTAGGTTGTTTTTTCACATTCATGATGATGTCCTTTGAAACACAAAAGTTTCCTATTTTGGTGAAGTCTACCTTATCTATTTTTTCTTTTATTGGTGTGTTTTTGGAGTTTATATCTAAGAAACCATTGACTAATCCATGGTCTTGAAGATTTATACCTGTTTTCTTCTATGAGTTTTATAGTTTTAGCTCTTAAATGTGTTTGATCTGTTCTGAGTTGATTTTTGTATACAATGTGAGGTAGATGTCTAATTTCATTCTTTTGCTTATGGGTATCCAATTGTCCCTGTATCATTTGTTGAAAAGACGATTCCTTCCCCATTGAATTGTCTTGTCACTCTTATTGAAAATCAATTGACCATAAATGTAAGAGTTTATTTCTAGACTTTCAATGTTATTCATTTGATATGGATGTAGATATATGTATATTATTATGCTAGTATCACAGTCCTGATTATTATAGCTTGTAATATGTTTTAAAATTGGAAAGTGTGAGTTCTCCAACTTTATTTTTCTTTTTCATGAATGTTTTGGTTATTCGGTGTACCTTACATTTCCACGTAAATTTTAGGATTAGCTTGTCACTTTCTACACAAAATAGCAACTGGTATTTTGATAGAGATTGTGCTGCGCCTGTAGCTCAATTTGGGAAATACTGACATCTTAATATTAACTCTCCTAATTCATGAATATGGGATCTTTCCATTGATTTAGGTCTTCTTTAATTTTTTGCATTTGTCTTGTACTTCTTTTGCTAAATTTATCCCTAAGTATTTTATTTTTTGATGCTACTATAAATGGAATAGTTTTTTTAGTATCATTTTTGGATTGTTCATTGCCAGTATACAGAAGTAATATATAATTGATTTTTGTATATTGATTTTGTATCCTTCAACTTTGCTGAACTCATTTATTAGTTCTCATAGTTTTTTTTTTGTTTTTTTTTTGTAGATTCCTCAGGATTGTCTGTGTATAAAATCATGACATCTGCCAATAGAGTTTTAGTTCTTTCTTCCCAATCTAATGACTTTTTTTCTTTTTCTTGCTTAGTCGTCCTGGCTAGAACCTCCAGTATAATGTACAATAGAGTTGGTGAGAGTGGGCATTTTCATCGTATTCCTGAGCTTAGAGGGAAAGCTTTCAGTCTTTTACCAGGAAGTATGATGCCAACAGTGAGCTTTTTGTAGATGTCCCTTATCTGGTTGAGGAAGTTCCCTTCTATTCTTAGTTTGTTGAGTGTTTTTATCATGAAAGAATGTTATATTTTTGCCAAATGCATTTTCTGTATCTATTGAGATGATCATGTGTGTTTTGTCTTTTATTTTATCAATATGGTATATTACATTGATAGATTTTCATATGTTGAGCCAACCTTGCAATTCCAGGATAAATTTCACTTCCAAGTCTTGCATTTTCTAAGCTAAACATATATAGTTCCTTCACTACTTGTCACCTGATTTGAGAGCTGGAGTAAGGCCAGGAGAAAGTACATATTCTTTAAAAATCCAAAGAGTGGTAGAGCAACCTCCTGGGTCTGGAAATTTTAAAATTTGCAAAGGATTTTTACATTAATTGCTTCTTGTCAGTGGCTCTTTGAGTGGAAGTATTATACTTATTTAGACAAATGTGCCCCTACTGATGGATTCTCTCTCCCGTGTGATAGCAGTAAACATACAGATATATATTTTCTTTTGCAAAGTTATGTCAGAAAATCTGGGAAATGGAAAAAAAGAAGAATCACCCATAACAATCTTATTATTTTACTAGAACTATGGATAGTTTTTGTAGGGGGTGGGGAACAGGTTAGTTGAGATCTAATTTACATACAGGAAAAAAATCACCTTTTCTGAGGAATACAGTTCTGTGAATTTTGACAAATGTGTATAGTCATGTAACCAACACCATAATGAAGACATAGAACAATTCCATCAAAAAGGATGGAACAATCTCCTCCCTCTACCATCAAAACTCTGATGACCACTGATCTGTTCTCTGTCCCTATAATCTTGCATTTTCCAGAATGTCATATAATAGAATAATATGGTATGTAGCCTTTCATGTCTGGCTTCTTTCACTTAGCATAATGCTTTTGGGATCTATCTATGTGCATATATCAGTAGTTGGTTCCTTTTTACCGAGTAGTATTCCACTGTATAGATGTACCACAATTTGTTTATCCATTCACCAATTGATGAACATTTGAGTTGTTTCTATTTTTGGGCAATTATGAATAAAGCTGCTATGAGCATTCACATCCAGTCTTTTGGTATGTATGTGAATGTTCTCTTTCATTTCTCTTGGCCAAATGCTCAGGAGTGAGATTGCTATGTCATATGCTAAGTATATGTTTAACTTGATAAGATACTGCACAACTGCTTTCCAAAGTGGCTGTACCATTTTATAGTACCATCATACCACCAGCAATGCATGGGAGCTCCAGTTGCTCACAAACTTACCAGTATATGATGTGGTCAGTTGTTTGTTTGTTTGTTTTAAAAAATGTTACGCATTCTAGTAGGTGCATAGTGATCTAAAGCATTTTTTATGTATTTCTATCTTTTTTCATATGTTCACATTTTCCACTGGAAATCCAAGTTTATGTTGAATTTTGTATACTACTTTTTCATCTCATAGTAAAGAGGGCCCTTTTCCACATAGCCATCAATTTGACATTGACTAATATTCCACTGAGTGGCTGTCACACCAGCACCTCTTGTTGGTGTTGGGTTGGTTTCAATTTTTGTTGTTATGAGCCACACTGCAATAAAGACCTTTACACATTAGCTTTTTCATCTTTTGGAGTAGTTCCTCTGGCTAAAGTCTCAGAAGTGGGATTCTTGGGTCAAAGGGTATAAACATTTTTATGACTTTGGATTGCTTTCTGAAAGGGTTTTGTCTATTTACAAGACCACCAGGAATACACAACGGAAACGGTTTCAGGACACTGCTGTCAATATTAGGTATTTTCATCTAAAAAGGTTTTTTTAAATACATAAAATCTTTTTAAAAATTTGCATTGATTTGGTTTCTAGCGAAGTGGAATATTTTTCTATAATTTCTGTTTACTGGTTGTATTTTCTACTCTGTGAATTATGTTTATGTTCTTAGCTTATATAGGGACTTGACATTCTCTTATAAATTAATATGACTATTTTAAATAATAATATTAACCCTTTGTCATAGTAGCTATTAATATTTTCCCAATCTCTTGGTTGCCTTTTTTTTTCCCAACATACAGAAATGTTTTGTTCTTCCGTATAGTCAAATCTGTCACTCTTTTCCTCTGAGGGTTTCTATATTGCTTCTAAGCTTAGAAAAATCATTTTCATCCCTCTCTCCTGAGGCTTGATAAATGGTCAATTTAATTTTCTTCCAGATTTTCTCAAGGTTTGAAAATAATTATCTCTGTAGCATATAGAGTTTATATTGATACATAATGGGATATAAGTCCCTAAACAAAAAAAAAAATATTTTTCAACATGATTTCGTAATTTAAGCAAAATATTCTATGACGACACTAAAAGATCGAACCTGAATTCATCTTAATGTGATGACATGTTCATTTTGTGTTCTGTTTCACTCCTGCGAGGTATCAGGTGTGCATTCAGGTGCAGTAAACACTGGCTGCCCCCCACGTGCTAACGCAGCGGAGGGATGACCGGACACCAGGAGGCTAAACAGGTCCCCATTCAGAGTCAGGGCCCATGGGTCACATGCTCCTTCCCCTCTCCCTGAGTCTCTATTCCATTTGCCCACATTTTCAAACCCCCCCCCTCCCCCCGTGTGGACAACGGCAGCCTGCATCGACATCTCTTCAGGGAACAGGGAGTTGTTCCCTCTGTACCCGGTTGGAACTCACTTTGGGAACCCTGGTGTCCAGGTCCCCAGTCTGTTAAACTGACGCACGGGTCTGGCAGGGGCAGCCTCCCTGGCCCGTTTGGCTCCATGGTACCCCTTTGTCCAATCCATTTTGTTTGATGGCATCAGAAGCAGATGATAACTATTCTGCCTCCTGGATCCAGCAGAGGTAACACTCTCCCCAATACTGTGCCGTTTTGCAATTGACTGTCCTTCCTCCAGTCTTTGTCAAGATATTGCCAAATAGAACAAATTCTCCAAAATGAAAAAAATGCCCATTCCTCAGACAGGGGCTTCCTGAATGAACAGGGGCCTGGCCATTATCCCCATTTAGAACAGATGGAAGAAATCATTTCATTTTCCGTGGTTATGTTAGGGCTGCACCATCCAGCAGGAGCTCCACTTGGAAACCCCAGAGGGCGTGGGAGCGAGAGACAGTTCACCAAGCCGGAGCTTCTCTCACCCAGATCCCAATCACTATTAACATTCTCGGGCCCCAGATCCAGGGCTGAAGCCCCCATCTCCCCGCTGAGGGTGGAGGAGTGGGCGGGAGGGCAGGGCTGGGGAGAGGCCAGGCCCCTCCCTCCAAACCAGGCAGGCTCTCCTCAGGGTCTGTCGGAGCACTCGGTGTTTAGTTAAAAACTCTCTCCAAAAGGAAGAGCGTTAAGGCAGAGAGCTTGAAGTGGATCCCGAGTAATTAAGTGTATAAATTAATTCTTCCCCTAAGAAATGTTCCTCTCCTATTATTAGATTTGGCTCTCGGAGGAGCTACATCCAAGTAGTGGGTTTCCATTTGTGTGTGTGTGTGTGTGTGTGTGTGTGTGAGATCGCACATTCTGGGCTTCGCTGCCTGAAGCCTACAATTAAAATAAGTGACATGAATGTGTCTTTAAAAGAGAGATCTGTGGAAAACTAACGAATTGTCTGTCAGGAGAAGAAAAAAAAAAATGAAATATGGCTGCCTCAGCCCACTGACTGGATGAATATAGGAAAGTACTTGTCCATCCAAGTACCCAAAGGGATAAAACCCAATGATAGCCTTCTCAACTGCTTAGCACATAATGCATGTGCTGTTTGGATGCTAGTAATGTGTTTTTTACTTCTCCTATCTAGAAGGAATGAATCAAATATGAGGAGAGCTGGAACATGATTTTCAACCCATTGCTTTTGATTAAGTGCCCGAACAGGCAGGTCCTGGGACTTGCAGTAATACTAATGGGGCATAAAGTGCTATAAAAAGGACGGGCCCTACTTTTGTCCAAATGCCATTATCCTGGAATCAGAGACCCTGGCTGCAATATGTCCATGCTTAACCTTTTTTTCCTGACAGGAAATTTGCTCCATCCACTCACACCATCAATTATGCTGCATTTGGCCAGAGTGGTGAGTGATCACTTTATTTCAAACGAAAAAGGCACATGTGCCAGGCTCCCAAATACAGAACCCGGCTGCCGAGGGGACTGGCCAGGACGGGGCTGGCGAGAAGACGATGTCAACAGTGCTGGCCGGCGGGGTCTGGGCAAAACTGTGTTGTTTTTTTTTTTAGGATGGTTTTTCCCATTTCATTGCTCATTTGCTTGTTTTGGAAGAAGAGATTAAGTAACAGAAAACAAAATAATTCTTATTTTGATCCTAAAAATAGTTAACTGACTGGGACTTTGGCTACCCTAAGAGGAGCCGGCAGCTAATCTTTAACCTGGGGATACGACAGAGAGAAGCTCAATTGTTGGGATCTGGCACAGCAAAGAGAGGAGCAAAGAGAACAGGCTTTTCCCTTTCGGCTGACCCACTCAGAGGAAGGCTATTTGGTCACTGTCCCCAGAGAGCCAGCTCCACGGCTGGGCTCTCGTCCCAGCTCTGCCTCGGGGACACCATTCCCCCAGCTGCCTCTGCCCCATTCCAAACTTCACGATACATTTTTTTTTTTTTTTTTTTTGCAATCAGCAAGTTGCAGATTGTCCAACTGTTTTGTCATTTATTGTAAACGGCTGCAAAAAGAAAAAAAAAAAAAGAAAAAGAAAAAGGAAAAGAAAAAAATTCCACGACGCTATAACACAGTCCCGAGTGTAAATCAAACATTCCCTGTCATGTTGATAGCTTGTGTTAGTCTAATGTATTTTATATTACTCAAAAGCTTTGAAACCCTGCAGCTTTCTTCATATAGGCCATTATGCGGTTATCATTAAATTGTCTTGCAAAGAACATTATCGGTAATTATAGCAGACACTAAAATCAAATGATCAGAGTGGGACCTTTAACACCAAGAGGAACCATTAGAAGTTAATCAAATAAAAGGATGAGAATAATTATGTTAGGATTAAGCAGTAATATGCCAGAAGTTATATACTTTGCTGACTATATATCTTTACTCCCAGCTTCCTGAATTTCCTTCTCGTTGATGTGTTTTTATATAATACTTTGGCACAGAATGGAAACGACGATATTTTTGTCATGGCACAGTCGGGCTGGAAGGTTCATAGGCGGTTCATATCTAAATGCCATCAGAGGCATGGAGGTAATGATGAAGATAAAAATAATAGTAATAAAAAAAAGTGCAAAGCTGGAAAAGAAAATCCATCGGTCAATGGAGCGCGGCAAAATGATAAAAATGGCTGCAACAGGCACAGGTGCAGGGAAAGGCGTTACTGGCTGGTGGCTGTGTCTTGGACAGTAAGGATTGCTCCTGCAGGCCTTGCTGCAAAGCAGCGTGGAAAAGCCAGCATCTTGCAGGCTCTCGAGCTGCCTCTGCCGGAGCCGATACGTGGGACTGCTGGCGAGGTAGAGACACTCAGGGTGCCAGGCAGGAGGGACGCTTGGCTCCCGGAGGATAAGAGGGCCACTCCTGTCCCTCTGTGACCCCCAAAATGCACACCTCTGGCACCTTGCAGATATGCCCGTCTCTAAGTTGGAATGGGCTGGCAGAAACACGGGGCTGAGGGGGCTGAGGGCTGTGGCTCCAGCAGGGGAGAGGGGGCCTCCCCCAAGGCCTGGCTCCTCTTACTTCCCAGACTGTGCCTGAGCCACAGGACAAACAAAGCCATTGTAAGAAGCTAGGACAGAGAGATTCTCCATAGTATGACCTTTAAAAAAAAAAAAATTTCCTCTCCTATTTTCTCCTTTTCCCTTACAAATCAAGACTCGTTCATAAAAACAGGTTTGCTTTTGTGTCCCAGGTTTGTGCTGGGGACTGGGATACACGGATGAATAAGAAAATAACAATTTTTTTTTTTTTTGCTTAAAATGTTGCTATTATGACATACAAATACAAACAGCAAGGGAATTTAAATGGTAGTGCTCAGCCTTATATTTCTATATTTTTCAGGGTTTTACATTTTTGGAAGTTTTGTGATATTTAAAAAGGAGGGTATCGCTCCGTTTCACAGAGGTCAAAGCTGAGGCCGATTGGAGATGGTGACAGCGTCCGGGGTGGAGATCAGAACAGGCCTCTTTGGCGTCCCCACAGGCCTTCCTCTGCTGCTCACATAGTGGCCCTGCTGGGGGCGTCAGTTCCCACTGTCCTTTCCCCCTGGACTAACAGGTACCATCCCTGCCTCTACCGCAGCTGTGAGGAAGGGATGAGGTCAAGGGTACGGAAGGGTTCGAAGTTAAAAGTCGGCTTCCAGATCACGACTGAGGCTGCTTCTCCCCGGTGAAAATTGCCTTTTATTGCCTTACATGTTTTCAGATTGTGAAGTCTTGCCTCTGTTTGGGGGATTGGGAAGAAAAGAGAGAGCCCACCCTAAATGATAAAACAGAGATGAACCCGGAGACATCAGTGGCTGATAAATCCTAACCAGGGAGGATTTGGGCTCAACATATGTCAATTATTTTCTGCTTGTCCAGGAGCTATAAACAAGAGGCCTCTCAGACCAGGAATAGGAACTCGGGAGAGATTTTGAAACGAGAAGAGGTGGCTATCTGTCAGAGCCTGTCACGAGCCCCATGTCATGTGGACAGACCTGCGGAAGATGGCACACTCCCCTCCCCCATAAAGACCACCTGGTCCCTGGTGAGACCAGGTCCAGAAATCAATTTAGGACCACAGGGCCAAGAAGCACAGCTTCACCTACAGGTAGAACCAGTCCTAACAACAATCTTGTTGATAAGCTTTAAATACAACCAAACCAACCAACCAAACAAAACCAGCTAGTCTGGGGCAGGGGGCAGGGGGTGTCTTTTTCAGGGCTCATAGTTATGGGTTCCAGGGAAGAGTCTCGGGGGACTAGATGTGCCTTCCCTGTCAGAGAGGCTAGCCATGTACAAATATTCATTTAGAAAGCAGGGTCCAGAAAGGACTGAGTGCCACCCCCAGCCCTAGAGCTCTTCCCATCCAATCCTACCACTACCCTTGATCTGAGCATCCAGCCGGCTCAGAACTAAGAGGGCAGGTCTGCAAGGCAAGAACCAGAGAAGGCCCAGGCCCAGGGAGAAGGGGTCAGGGAGCAGGCAGTGAAAAGGCTGGCCTGACCCCACTGCTCAGCTCCAGACAGATGAGGGAATGAGGGACAACTTCAGCTAGGACGTGCTGTCTGAATTTTGCCATTTATTTTGTTTTCAGGCTTTTTGTTTGTTGTTTTGTTTTGTTTTCTCAGTGACTAGCAATTAAATTCCCATTTCTGTGTTTGTTAAAGAGCAGGCAAGGATGGCAACTGGCAAAAATGGCAACCATTTCTTGAAAGAAAAGGAACCCCAGGGAGCAAGTTAAGTGATGTGCACAGTGGGGTAGGAATGGGGGCTGAGGACAAGTAAGCCAGATTCCTGGCATCTATGGGACAAAAGGACATCCTGCTCAAGGAATTGGTGTTACATAAATATCTGGGCCTTGGAACTTGGCTGGGAAAACCAGTGCTTTCCCTTTGCCCGTTGTTATTGAGTTCCTGTAACTGACACCAGGCAAGGGACAGGTGAAGACCAACCATGGTACCTTATAAAGCGCATGTGTTTGCGGATCGATTGATCTGGGCGTGCCCTGAAGATAGTAGGGGAGAAAATCTCTACTTCCTTATAGAACCATTTGGAACCTCTCCTACATGGCAGATGGGATGAACACAGTTGCCGTTCTCTCTATAAACCTACTTTTACACTTAGTATCTTACAAAAAATATTTCTATTCCATTATTTCATCCATGATTCGCAGTAACCATATTGAAGAGAAGCAGTGACATTTTTATCCCATCTTATAAATGAAGAAACTAAACTCAGTGAGGTAGGGGATCTTTCTCAAGGGTGACAGCTAATTTGTGACAAAACAGGGACTGAATTCAGCCCTTCTGACCTGACCCTGACCGCCAGATCTCTGTTTCACTGTGCACACTCCTGGTGGCAGGGCCATGCCTTCGGGGGGCCGGTCCAAACGGGGACTCGCTTTGGGGCATGTCATGAGTTTCTCGGAGTCTTATCAAATATAAGACCATGATCATGAATTCACAGGCATAGATACACATGCCGGCGACCACGGAGCACAGAAGCACTATTAGGAGACATCCGGCAGTACACGTGACTCCGGCTGTTTCGCAGGGCTGAGAGTGAGGCGACATGTAAATCTGGTTGAGCTGTGAACATGTCACCCCCTCCTTGTGCTATTTGCAAGGACACAGCCCAGACGAGGCTCAGAATAACTGCCCTGTTATTCAGCAGGCTTAGAGGCAAGGTCTCCAACAAATGTGGTCAAGCCGTGTCATCCACGAGGAAGGGGAAGGGGCTAGAGGGGTCCTTTTCACCCCCTCTCCACCCTCCTTCTATTGAGCTCTTAAATTAGCTCTGAAAACCCAGGTGTCAGCCATCCCCCTAGAACAACCCAGCCAAGCCATTCAAAACGCCAAGAAGAAATGAATGTCTAAATCACCCTGTCTCTCCGAAGGTAGAGTCTTGCCTAATCACACGTCAAATCATATTTTTTCTTCTGCAGATGGATGTCTTCTTTCAAAGTCTGATGGTCACAGAGACAAAGGTATCACTCAGCCTTAAGTAACTATTGAAGTTTTACCCCGATAGATTATTTTCTAGGAGTAACTAACGTAAAAAATGCCCTGTCAGACAACAGCTTGCTTTCTCTCATTTTTTTTTTAAAGGGTAATGTTTGGTTTCATCTTGCAACTACTTGGGAAAATTTAGCACTGAGTCAGAAAGGTTGGCCAACAAGTAGCACTTCATAAATTGCTGGAGCCCTAATCAATACATATTGTCATCCACTCTAGTCCTTTGGGCAGATTTCTCTCTGCCCTGAGTCGTTGGTGTATTTTATGAGGTTGTTACAGGCTGGGCTTGCATGGCCTGGGCCTAATGAACCTGTCACTGCTGCTATTGATTGACATGCCAGTGTAAGTGAGACAGGCGATTCCGATTGACTTCCTAATTACTGCTGCTGGGCTGCCTCGCCAACTGCTCGGGCCAGAGGTTAATAGTTTTGATGTTCAGCCACTCCTCGCTGTTCAGGCCAGAGTGAAACTGGCTCCCCAGCAGTCAATACCTGAATCAAGTTCTCAAGGCTACTGCCGTGCCTGATCAATTAAGGCCTTCGTGTTCCTCCTGGTGGTGGCTGACAAGAGGCTGATGAGTGGAGGAGTTCAAAAGCAAATGGTTTAAGGGAGTTTAGGAGGCTCAGAAAGCACCGCCCCGTGGTCAAGGATTGGCAATTAAGACAGATGGAGTTGCGGGGGAGGAACGTTCAGCTGGGAGTGATGTAGGAACACTGCACCAGGGCATCCACCATGGGTTTGGTTTTGTTTTGCTTTTAGTTTTTTTTTATCCTGACAATTGAAAATTAAGTGCCTTTTATTCCTCCAATGTCCAAAATTCTGCCAGGTGCCATGGACTCTTGGAGAATGTCTTAGTCCTTTGGGGCTGCTGTAGCAAAATACTGGAAACTAGGTAGCTTATAAACAACAGAAATCTGTACCTCATAGTTTTAGAAGCTGGGAAGTCCAAGATCAAGGCACTGGCAGCTTCCGCATGTGGTGAGGGCTCACTTTCTGGTTCATAGATGGTGCCTTCCTTCTGTGTGCTCACATGGTGGGAGGGGCCAGGCAGCTCTCTGCGGCCTCTTTTACAAGGGCACTAATCCCATTCATGAGGGCTCCACCCTCATGACCTGATCACCTCCCAAAGGTACCAACACATTGGTGATTAAGTTCCAGCATATGAATTTGGGTGGACAAAAACATTCAAAACACAACAGACAGGAAAGAATGAGATAACTTGCATTGATTCATCCATTCAGCAGAAACTAACTGAATGTTTACCTTCTCCAAGGCATGGTGGGGAGTGTATAGATTTATAGTAACTATTCATTGAGAGTATGTCTTAAGAGTGGGGAATGGTTTCAATACCCATCATTTTACTTGAACCTCACAATGCAACATGAAGTAGTTGGCAGGGAGTGGTGTCACTATTTCCCTTCTCAGTGAACAAATGAAGAGAGAACATGAACATGTATATTATGCCTCCTATATAGGATATATTCAGTCCTGAGCTGGTACCCAGTAAATGTTTCTCTGAGGCAGGACACAGGGCCCCAAACCTTTCAGGAGCTGAAAATCTGATGCAAAAAAGCATGGCCATAGTCATGTAGAGATGCCACTCATAGCCACACAAGCAGCAAACACTTCCAAGAGAAGCAACATAAAGCTCCCACATAGGTTCATTCTTCACCTTGAACGTGGGGCCTAATCCTGAATCCACTCTGAGAACAGCAGTGGAACAAGTTCATCTGATGTCCAGACAAGAAGTTGGGGGTGGGTGAACCTGCCAAGGTCCTTGCTGGTTTGCCTTGTTCTGTCCCCATCTCTCGCTGTGTCTGTGAGGATGTTTTTGGCTACCCATACAGAAGTGGCTTAAATAAAGACATTTACTAACACACCTAACAAGGAGTCTAGCTGCAAGGATGCTCCACACTTGGTTCATTCAGTGGCTCGACTCTGAACTTTTCCTCAGTTTTCCCTTCTGGTCCTACGATGGCTACTGGCCTCAAGCTTCACACCCTGACATAACCACAGGCAAAATCTGGCAGGGTAGGCCCTTTTCACCAGTGTCTTCACATCAGGGAGGGTGATCTTTGCAAGAAGCCTTAGCAAGCTTCCTTTGTAATACATGGACACGCTAATCAATAGCAAGCAAAGGTAATCAAATTACCCAGATGGGCTTTAAGACAATCAACATTTATTCCCTGGGGCTGGGGAGGCGTTGTCCTCCCTAGGCACTTGGGAAGAGGAATAATGGCTCAGAATGAGGCTTCTACCCTAAGGAAGGAGGAGAAGGAGGGATCACAGTAGGTGGGTTCCCTCGGTGCCTGCCACACCCAGCACCGGCTTCAGGTGTCAGCAACCTGGGCAATGCTCGGTCCTGCTCTCAGCCTGGATTAATGCTCTGCTGCCATGACCTTAAATTTCTTAATAGGTTTTGAATAAGGAGCCCTGCATTTTCATTTTACACCTTGGCCAGCAAATTATTCAGCAAGTCCAAAATAATTTGCACACCTGCCGTGACCCTCACTCTGTACTTGGTCGTACTGGATTTCCCAGGCTCCTCAATACACCATAGCAAACACACTATTCCCTCTGCCCAAATCAGTGCTGATCGGTGTGACGCTGAAAATCAGTAGCCACTAGCTATCGAACACTTGAAATGTAGCTAGTCCAAACTGAGATGCACTCTGAGTGTAAACTCCATGACAGATTTTGAAGACTTAGTACAAAAATATGTAAAATAGCTCATTCATAATTTTTATAATGAGTCCATGTTGATATGATAATATTTTGGGTATAAATGGTTACATAAAATATACAATTAAAATTAATTTCACTTGTTTCTTTTTAGTTTACTAGAAAATTTTAAATGACATATGTAGCTCCCTTATATTTTACTGGGCAGCGCTGGCCTAGAACAATCCGCGTTGCCTCCTACTCTCTCTGTCTTTCCTTGCCCTTTGGCTTTGGGTTCTGTTCAGGAAAAACTGGGAGCCTCTCTGTGCCCCCTGACCCTGCACCCACGCTGCTGAGATCAGCTGTTTGTGTCCCCCAGGAAACTGTGAGCTCCATGACTGTCTCGTTCCAGCTGCAGCTCTAGTGCCACCTAGTCCAAGGCCCAGCACACAGTAGGTCTCAAATACATGCTGAGAAAAATTACTTGTGGGAATCTCCACCTTCCTGACTTCTCTTCCTTATTCCCTTCTCTTGCATTGGACTCAATGAAGAAATTCAAGATAATTTCAAGATAAGAGACAATAAGACCCTTTCCTATTGTCGTGGAGCTCGACCTTAGATCCACATTGGAAACACTTGCGGAGCTGTAAAAGTACGGATGCCCAGGTCCCACCTGCAGAGATTTGGATTTAATCAGTGTTGGGTGGAGCGAAGGGGAGTTGAAAAGGTCCCCAGCCAAGACCGATGGGCAGCGAAGGCTGAGAACCACTTAGCATCCACCCAGGACCTGTGGGTACCACATCACCAAGTCTTACAGCAAACCCTCCTCAAAAGGAGCTAAAGGACCCCTCACTCTATTAGGTCTCTCCCCAGAACCTGCTCCTATCACACATTAAGAACTCCACTGGGTCTTTGCTTTATTTCAGAAATGCCACCAAGCAGCCACGAGCCGGTAATGATTTCTGGTCAGTTGCAAACAATTAAGTTGGGGAGAAAAAAATCCACATTCCATTACCAATCCCCTAAACGGCTCACTCCCTGGCCTAATTGCCTCTGAGTTCCCCAGACAGCTGTGGCTAATAAGGCTAACACCCAAAGAGCCAGAACTTGAACCTAGAAGGAAAATAGTTTGGAGTCGATTTGAATGCTCAGCCCATATCAGGGTCCGCCATGAGAACTCTGCCCCGACAGCAAGGAAGCCATCGCCCACGTCACTGGAGCACCCTCCCTCCCCGCCTCCCCGCCTCCCCCTTTAACACACTCTTTCCAAAATCTCAAGGCAACTGCAGCCTGATTTTTGATGGATTGGCTACTGTGTTTTATTCGACAATGTATATCACTCTGCCAATATGAATTTGCAAGATGGTAAAAATACAACCCCCCGAAAAGATTACATGAAAGGGGAAAAAAATCATTAGGCAATTAAGAATGGCAATAATTCACCCATATCTATGCTTTGGGAAGAAATATTGCCCTGGGGAATTAGCTCTGCTTATCACTTTGTCATCTGTCTGGGGTATGAGTGAGCGGAGCTTTCATGTGCATTGCTGATGATTTCCTGCAGTATTTCTAAGCGTGATCAAAACGAATGCCAGGCTTTTAATAGAACTCTGTCTCTCTCGGGGTAGCCATAATTTGTACATATGAAGCTGAGCTACTAAATTAACTAAACATGTGCATTCCTTAAGCACCTCCGCATAACTCCCTTGCAGAGGAACTGTCTTCTGACAATAATAGAATTTTTGAGCAGGAAGTGAACTTAGAGGTCATTGGCCACCCTCATCATTTTATGAATGAGGGTATTTGAGGCCCAGAGAGGGAAAGTAATTTTTCTAAGGTCACACAGCTCATAGAGACAAAGATACAACTAAAGTCCCAGGCTTCCCAAGTCACGGTCTAGCAGGACTCTCTACTCCACTATGCTGCCTACTCTTTGGCCAACTCATTATCTACCAAGGAGCTAAAGGTCAGGGTGTGACCTAGTCCCTCACGGCACAACTTTAGAAATCCCCTTTTCTGGGATGCCTTCCTTGGCTCCCCCACCCTGCCCCAGGCTGCAGTGGCTGCTTCTCTTGTGTTCTTTCATCTCCACCTTTACCTGCCTCACCCCTGCATGTCCCACACTACGACATCATTAGTGACAGCCCATTTTCTGTTGTGTGACCCAATAGACTGGAAGGTCCTTGAGGTCAGATCAGGGATATCTTATGTTCATGTTAATGTCCTCAGTACCTCGTGCATGCTAGGTGTTCCATAAGTGGAATGTGAATAAATAAATAAGGTGTGTATGTTCTTGTCATTAGGAGGAAGAGAACTATTCTTTGTTCACGTCTCGTGATTTGAGATGACAAGCCAACCTCTCTTATCCCTCAGAGGGACCCAGAGAGAAGGTCCTTTGCCATCGATGCTACAAGAAATTCCTTATCTATAATCCTGCTCTTCCCACGCACCCTCTCTACCTCCAAGCCTGCCCCCTTCTCCCCTGTAAGATTTCACAGTCTGAGCAGCCCCGTTGCCTCTGTGTTTGTGAACACACCCAGTTCATTCTCACTTCTACGCTGGGTTCCTGTTGAGCCCCTTACTTGAAAAGCCTCCTTCTTTCCCCATCCCACGCACTCCATGGGGCTGTCCCTGGTTCGCCTCAGGACACCCTGATTATTACATTGTTTCATCATCTGTATTTCTTGGTCTCCTTCACCCCTTCTAGAACCATGTTACTCACCATTACAAATTGTTTGCTAATTGTGTTGTGTGAAACTATTAATACTCTAACAAGACTGAACACTTTTAGAAGTCACAACTTCTTTTTTATCCGTCACAAATCATTTTCAATATGTGATCAGATGAAATGTTAAGATGCTCATTGAATGATTGGGATTTGGAAAGCATTTCCCACCTCAATATGCTCTTCCTTAGAGAGCCATCAGTAATCCTCTGGTCATAATTTGAGCACCATAGACCTCACAAGACAGCCGAGAGACAGGTAGGGAAGGGTGAAGCGGTCTCATGGAACGCATGGCAGCGATCTCTGCTCAGTCAGTTAGGGTTGGGATCAGCTGCACGTAACAGAAACCTGAAAAGAGTGCTGGGGCAGATTGTATTTTGTAACTTACAAGAACGGCCACAGCCACATATCTGGTTCCACATGTTTCTATCCTAAACAGAGGAGAAGTCTATGCCCCCTCCTTGCAATCAGACTGATTTCTGTGGCTGTTTCAATGAATAGATTGCAATTGGAGGCAAGACTGCATGATGTCCAAGGCTAGATCATGAGATAACCTGGCTTCGTCCTGGATCTCCCTCTCCTGGAATGTTTGACTTTGGAACCCAACCACCATGCTGTGAGGAAGCCAAAGACACAAGGAGAAGCCACATGCAGGAATTCTAGCTGAAGCCCAGCTTAGACCTCAGCCACCCATCAGCATCAACCACCAGAATGCAAATGAACAAACCTTCAGATACCTCCAAGCTTCTACCCATCCAACTTCCCCCACTGACCCCAAGTAGAGCAGATAGGCTGTCCTCACCACCCAGACTGCAGGTTCATGAGCGAAATAACTGCTACTGTTGTTTTAAGCCATGAAGCTGTGGGGTGATTTGTTATATAGTAAACAACCTGAATGAGTGTTTCATCAAATAAAATGTTATTTTTTTCTCATACAACAGAATCTAGGGGTAGGCATCTCAGGTGTGGTGCTCAAGGAACAGTCTCCTTCTACCTTCCTAGTTCACCTTCCTTAGCATGTGACTTTGGTTCCTAAGAGTGCAAGTTAACTGTTTCACCTATGGGCACCAGATCCAAGTTCCAGGCCAAACGGAGGGAACAGGGAACAGGGCAAAAAAGAAAAGTGAAATGTCCTGTGCCAGCTGAATCTGCTTTCTCTTACAAGATTTACTAAAAACCACACCAGAAACTTCCAGACTGACTTCCTCTGAGCAAGAAGGAATTCTTCCAGCAGACTGCCTTTGCACTTGGACTGCTACTCTTCCCTGAGTCACTAGCCTGCCTGTCTACCCTACAGATATTAGATTTACCAAGCCTTCCCTATCTTATAAGCCAATTCCCTAAATATCTCTCTCTCTTTGTCTCCCTCTCTTTCTCTCTCTCTCTCTCTCTCTCTGTGTGTGTGTGTGTGTGTGTGTATCTCCTGTTGGTTTTGTTTCTCTGAAGAACTCTAATATATGGATCAAGACCCTTTGAAATAACCCTTATTTGAGATGCCCAAGGAAAATAGAAGCAATTTTCTCCCTACTTTAATTTTGCCATTGCAGGGAACCGCATTAGGTGCCAAAGAGGGAGCAAAGATGGACAAGACCCAGGCCCTGCGCTTGAGGTGCTCACGTGCTGGGTGGGTCACACAGCACACCGGCATTTCCCAACGTCTGATCCACATAATACTGCACTGAAATATGCTCCTTGACAAGAGGATTCCTTGGTCTGAGAACTTGGTGATGTAGCACCATAGTCCACACCAGCAACTCCGAAGCTCCATTACACAGATGAGGAAATGGAAAATCAGAAAGGTAACATTCTGCCCACAGCCACACAGCGAGTTGCAGAGACTAAAATCCACATCTTTTCTCCCAAATACTCTTTTAACAGTACCACTTTAAATGCCTGGCTCAGAACTTTTAATGGCTTATTTTTTCATCTTTACAGCAAGACGTATAAATAGGACCAGAGACCTCTGCGGACCCCACCTTCTCCCACATCAACTCTGAGCTCCCCTTCCCGTCTCCCACGTACAGCTCTTCGTTACTTGGCTCCTCGAGCTCCAGACTGGCTGGAAGAGCCCCAGAGCCGCTTGCCCCTCTTACCTCCCTTAGCTGTCCCCATTTCCTGGAGTGCCTGTCCCAAGCCCCCAGCTAGCCAATGCTGCTCATCTGGGAGAGAGAGCTGAGCAGTCAGGTGTTGGGTGGCTGATGAGAGCAACAAGCCGAAAAAGTTAAGCCTTTAGTCACTTACTGCGGTGGTATAAGGACAATCTAAAACTGGGGAAAGTGACAACTGCCCTGTTTTTCCCCACAGGATGGTGCAGATATGAGTGTTATGTCACTGTTGAGAGAGCCCCAAACGAAAGGCTCTGGCGGTTTTATGGACCCCGGGGCTGGGGTGGGCGAGAGGGAAGGGCTAGGAGAGAAAAAGTCTTTCGAAGCTTCCTCCTCCTCCCTCCATTGGGAATCTCAGCGAGGCACCTGAAGAAAACCTCTGCCCAAGGCCTCAGATAAAGGGACCTGGGCATGAAGGCACCCAGGCTAGGAACGCAAATATGCAAAGAGCATGACCGACCAGGGGGCCTGGGCCCTTAGCTGCAAACTTTGCGACTTCCTTCTGAGGCTGAGACCACCATGCACTGGCCATGAAGTATGGGGAGGGCAGCTTTCCCTTGAGGTCTGCCAGGTACAGCCTTTGTCATCGCCTGTGGCCAGGCCTGAAACACCACACATGGGTTTTTAACCAAGAGCCGTACTCCTAAAAAGCTCATCAAATGTTTTCTCTGAGGGTCAAAGTCCTGGCCAATTGTTCAAAGCAGGAAAACATCTGAAAGCAAGGATTTGGAGCAGAGGTTAGAGACCTCCTTTCTACCTAGAACCAGATATAGGACACAAGCTGGTCAGCCAAGGGGTCAGTCAACACAAGGAACCAAAGCCAAAGATCCAGAAACCAAGAAGCCACGTGGTCAGCATCCTACACCGACTCCAGGACGTGGTCCTGAGCCCAACCCCACAATGGAAGTTGTTTGGATGAGGGGTGGATGGTTGCGTGAGGACTGCTCTGGGCCTGCGGGGGGCTGTAGAAACTAGAGCTGACTGAGTAAGAAGACTGTGACTGCCTGCATGTTCTTGCTCAGGCTCAGAGGAGGGCGGGAGGACAGGGGTTGGCAAATGCCGGAGCGAGCTTCTCTAATAGCAGGAAAGTCCAGGGGACAGTTGACCTCTGCAGTGAGCCACCTAGCACAACCATTATAGACTAAGCAGCCAAACGTTAAGCATGAACCCAGCGGAAACCAGCCAATCAGCACCTCTCATTGTGCTGTGCTCCACCAGTGGCACTGTCTTTCCAGCAAACACAGGTCACTGGACACCTAGACTTGGCCAGGTGCTGTTTGTGTGTGAGCTGCCAGTCCTCGCACACCAGGTTCCTGTGTCTTTCCTCCGACACCAGTTCCAGATGATGGCGCAGTGGGAAAACGGCTACCCAGCCCTGGTCCCACTGAAGGTAGGAACGCCCAGCAGTCTGCTCGTGGTGACCCCGTAGGTTGCTGGCCTGGGCTGAGTAGCACAGCCAAAGGGATCCCAGCCTCCCCTTTTCTGCGACCTCACCCTCCCACCTTCTCTCCATGCCCCCAAAAAGAGGGGAAAATCAATTTCAATCAACGTGGAATGTAATATTATCAAATGTCAGCTGCTGAGGTCATGCGCTTTGAAAATTATCTTTGACAGCTTCTGGTCGACTTAATTAAGTGCTCCCCAAAAAGGGGGGAGGGAGGCAAAAATACTCTGATTGTTAGCTGCTATGCCTTTGTGCTTTAGAGCTTCTATTGACAACTCTGAGCAAGATTGCCTTAGGGGGTTTTATTGATAGATTCTCGCCTGATATTGGAATGATTCTTGCACAGATAAATCACATTTAGATTTGTTGGTAATTGAGGAGAATTGATTGGCGTAGGAGGGAAGCCCCCAAGGGGTGGTCTCCTTGTCCTCATTGTAGGAAGCTCGAGGGGAAAGTGGGGAGGGGTGTCCTCAAAGAGCTGGAGCCTGCAGGGGCGATCAAGGCCTCATTGTTTACCTGTCAATTCTGCCTTCCTCTGAATCCCATGCACCTCAGCCCCTCCCAAAGGAGAGGCGCTAAGAGAAAGACGGGGCAGCAGCTGGGAGATGGTTTGTTCCAGATGCATTTTGGAGGCGCTGTTTCAGGAGTGTCCTGAGCCACATGACCATTACTGTGGCCTTGATCTCTCCAAATCTGACTGTCCCTCCTTGCTTAAAACACTTCAGATACTTCCTGTGAAGGGTGGAGTTCAAGCTCCACAACGTGGCCTCTGTGGGCTGCTTGCATCTCCAACCTTCTCCCCTGCCACTCCTGGAAACTTGAAACTTCTAGCATCTCTCTCAACTCCTTTTGATCAGCATCCTTGGGGACTAGATGGTGGGAGTTCCTCTGTCGAGACGTTCCCAGAAGCCACAGGCTCAAGCAGGTTGGAGCACCTGGTAGAGTGGTGTGAACACGTGTCTGAGCAGCAGAACCCTTCGCCAAAGCAAATCTCATGTGACACCTCAACACATGAAATGGGGAAAAGCAGGGCTGCCCTGGCTGAAGCGACCTGGGCAGCTGCTGTCCTGCCACCTGGGCCTTTCTCCCTCCCTCACTTCCTGCTTGTGGCGGGCCTCTGGGACTGTGAGTGAACATGGTCTGAAAACCACCGACCCAGTCCAACTCCACAAGTAGAGGAAGTGACAGAGGAGGCTGACACCAAAGGACCCAAAGCTCAGACACACAGTCAGGGGGACTAACTCAGTCCCCCTTCCCCCTTCCCCACACTCTGTTCTGCAGCAATCCCATCTCCCCACTCCCCATTCAGGGTCCTTTCTTGTCTGCGGGGTTGGAGTTTCAGAAGAGATGAAGCATGAGGTATCTGAGTTGGCTCTGGAGGGGGCTGTGTTTTCCATTTCCCTGTCCTGTCTCCAAGCTTTTCCAGGGCAGCAGTTTAGGGTTGCATAGATGGTGCTCAGCTCCAGGCACTGGGCCGAGGGAGCTCCAATGGGGGCTTAAATCAGCACGTGCTCTACTGCCCAACTGAGGTCCCTGGCCACTCGATATGCCAGCTCAGAGCAAGGAAGTGCCTCTTCTAGTTGGTCTGCCCAGGGGGTGCATTCATCACAATAGCTTCCTAAGAGTTAGCTTTGGCTGTGATTTTACACAGATCTCTCTCCATGTCCTCAGATGACAAGTCCTCCTCCACGGGGGCAGTCAGCCTCCGAGACCCCACCTGGGAGCAGGTTCCTCCTCTCTGCCACTCTGCTCTTTCGTGGCTCCCTGAGCTAGACAGTTGGTAAAAATGCACATGTGAAGATGTCTTAATATTAAATATAATTAGATATTATACCACACGCAGGGCTGTATGATTAGTGAAATATATGATCATTAGTTATTAGATTAATGTGTCTACTTGTGTAACTGAAAGCCATTTGCAAGCTGAAATGAAATAGCTCAATTTGCTGTAATTGACTGATCTCCCAGAGAGAGAGTCGTACATTTGCTTATGTACAAGGCGATTTCTTCAGATGTCGCCCCAGATGCAAGACAAAGAGCAGGCTATCTCTGTGCCCCAAACCAGAGGGCTAGCTCTGCCACCAGTAGCCAGGTCACCCACAGGTACATTAGGGGGTTCCCACTGAGCAAGGGTCCCCAGGTTGGGTTCCAGGTTTTCTTCTTGCTGAAGGGTTAGTTACCTTAGTCTAACTCCTTCAAGTGCTCCCAAGGGAACATTGGCATCCTGCTGGTCAAAGATAAATTGAGCTGCCTGGTAGACACTTCACCCTAACCCCCACCCCATTTTTCTTCCTGTTGGTGTGTATATTGGTTCCCAGGACAACCAAACTGCAACTAACTAATAAAAAAAAAATTGCCAAGCACTCTGCAAATAGAAGATTGAACTGGAATACTTATTATTGTGGTTATGGTCTAATAATAACCAGATGCTAACGAGGGCGGCACAAGATTAAATTAAAAATAGGCAAGCTGTTAGGCAGGCAGAGCTGGTTCTCAGGGCGTACTCCTGCTCTCTCGACCTCCCTCCCCACTGGGGCAGGTACTTCCTGGCTTCATTTTCCTGCTGGAGAGACAGATGGCTATTAGGGAACGTGTCCTTTGCACCCGGAGCCCTCTGCCCCCGCTGGCAGCAGAGGGAGGAGCCACAACTGGAAATGAACAATTGCACTAGGCTGAAGTCCTTCCTTTAAAAATTCCTCCAATATCAAAAGATGTTGATCTTTGCACATCTTTTTTTTTTTTTTTTTTTGAGACAGAGTCTCACTTTGTTGCCCAGGCTAGAGTGAGTGCCATGGCGTCAGCCTAGCTCACAGCAACCTCAAACTCCCGAGCTCAAGGGATCCTCCTGTCTCAGCCTCCCGAGTAGTTGGGACTACAGGCATGCACCACCATGCCCGGCTAATTTTTTCTATATATATTTTTAACTGTCCATATAATTTCTTTCTATTTTTAGTAGAGATGGGGTCTCGCTCTTGCTCAGGCTGGTCTCGAACTCCTGAGCTCAAACGATCCGCCCACCTCGGCCTCCCAGAGTGCTAGGATTACAGGCGTGAGCCACCGCGCCCGGCCTGCACATCTTTTGAAATAAGTAATTTAGGTGGGATTCACCCCATTTTACAGATAAGAAAATTGAGTCAGATAAAAGTCTAACTGTAGGTATGGACAAATTGTTTTCCTCTCTGAATCCCAGTTTCCTGTGGGAATGGGGTGGAGGATGTGAGGTGTTCACACTTCTGATTTTTGTCATCAGAGCCAGAATAGTTACTATCCTAATTTCTCTTCTAAAGATGTTTTCCCCTTTGTAAAATGTTTAGTAATCAGTGCCTTGATAAAACTCCTTAAGTGACTTTAACTGGTGGTTTCATACGTAATTTTATTTATGAATCATGCAATCAATCAAATTAACAGGTATTTATTGAATATCTAACAGGAGCTGAGCATGATGCTATAAAGGAGCAGGAAACAGAAGTGTAGGATGGGGCCCCTGTCCGCAGGGAGCCTCTGCCTGAGTGTAGAAGACTCTGCTACACATCAGAGGGACTTCACAGTGACGCAGAGGAGGGAGTGCCCGTGGCCAGGTGGGAGCGGACGAGGGCTGGCCGTGGGTCACAGTTCACCACGTTGCTGCCCAAAACAGAGCTGGGTTCTCACTGGCAAAGAAGTAGTGGAGTGGCTACTGGGTGAGCCACTCACAGGTTCTGCGTTGCCCAACTATATAGACAGATAGATAGATATGCTAATCGATATATAAAATATATCCAAGTTAATTAACAAGAGTGTGAATGGCAACCGTTTGAGCCATCTTCCCTCCTTGCAATTCCACGCTAAAATAGCAGTAGCGGCACAGGCAGCTCGGAGCCTGGGGTCAGGTACTGGAACTCAGACACGGGATTTCCATCCCTGGCTGTCCCTCTGACAAGGACTGTCCCCTTGGACAAGTTAGTTAGCTTCTCTGCACCTCGATGTTTTCATCCAAAACCAGGGATAATAAAACTGTCTTCCTCAAAGGGTTTCTGGGAGAATAATTTAATAAATAAATTGAATTATATAAAGCATTTAGAACAAAACAAGGAACACAGAAGGATTTGCTAAATGTTAGGCTTTTGTATCATTTGTTGAACCCTTGTCCATTTGTTGAACCAGTTCATTAGCTGGACACTTTAAATGCATTGTCTATATTCTTAAAATAATCCTGCAAGGTAGATATTCTTTTTTTTTTTTTTTTTTTTTTGAGACAGAGTCTCACTCTGTTGCCCAGGCTAGAGTGAGTGCCGTGGCATTAGCCTAGCTCACAGCAACCTCAAACTCCTGAGCTCAAGCGATCCTCCTGTCTCAGCCTCCCGAGTAGCTGGGACTACAGGCATGCACCACCATGCCCGGCTAGTTTTTTCTATATATATTTTTAGCTGTCCCTATAATTTCTTTCTATTTTTAGTAGAGATGGGGTCTCGCTCTTGCTCAGGCTGGTCTCGAACTCCTGAGCTCAAATGATCCGCCCACCTCGGCCTCCCAGAGTGCTAGGATTACAGGCGTGAGCCACCGCGCCCGGCCCGAGGTAGATATTCTTATGTCCATTTTACAGATGAGAAAACTGAGGTTCAGAGAGGTAAGTAACTTATCAAAGGTCATGAAGCCAGAAAGCAGAAGAGCAGGGGTTTGAGCCTGTCTGAATCCAAAGCCCAGCTCTTTCTACGAGGCTATGTTCTCTCTTGTCCTTCTCAGAGGCTATATTCTCTTGCCACTAAACAGTGACAAGTTCAGTTACAACCTTCAGCCCCATGGAATTTCCCTCCGACTTTCTGCAGCCCACATTCTCAGACGGGCAGTTGGCAGCCCCAGAAGCCACAATTGCTTCAGGTGGATCTCGAGAGCCCGGCTTCTGCAGGCTGTGGGACACGTAGCAGGAGACCCAGGTGTGGTCTTTCCCCCAGTCCTGTGCTGTGGTCTCCAGCCCCACCATCCTAGCCAACCCCTCTGCGGGCAGCGGGCAGCACTGGCTGCTTCCGCCAGCAACCTCTTTTGTGGAAAGATTCTTTGTGAACTATGCATGTGGGTGTTGCATTGACTCCCTGGGTCTTAGAATCTGAATCATTCTCAGGCTATGTGTGTCTGTACATGTATGTGTGTGAGCCCTGCCCACTTTCAGGAGAGATCTCAGGTGAATGGTCAGAGATCTGTAGGTACCCCTAGCAACCCTCCCCCATACACTGCACCCCCATCATCTCCTCTCTACCCGCCCCAATCCCAAACCACCATTGAAACCCACCTCTTCCAGCAATGGCCTTGGACCACTCCAGACCAGGCCCCTGCTGTGTCCCGCTCATGGGAAGAGACTGTGCCCAACTCCTCTGCCCCAGACTGGGAAGGACAGCTCTCCTCCAAGCCCCTTCTAGAAACAACTGTTGATAAAATACTACATTTCTCTCAGGGCTTCTCTCAATCCAAAGTAAGTAGAAGGAGTTGAGATGTCAAAAACAAAACAAAAGTCCTTAGTGTAATGGATACTGATTAGAAGGTAAACTGAAAGCAAGACATGATATACTTAAACCACAGGTCAGAACTTTCACCAAACAGGCCCAGAAAATGCCTCCAAAGCCAAGTCCAGGAGCAGCATGTCCAGCGGGGTGAGGAAGACCCTCTGGTCCTCTGGTGAAACCAAGCTCCAGTCCACCCCAGAGACACTGGGCTCAAGGCCTGACTGCTATGGGTGGGGGGACGTCTAGTGTCACCCGTCTCCACCTTGGGTTGACGGTTCATCCGATTCCGAAAACTACACATTCCACACATTGAGTGATTAGTATAACAGCCTTGGAAGTAGCTGGACCAAGTATTTCCATCTCAGCTTTACTAATGCGGAGGTCACAGCCAGGGTCACGCAAGCACACGCTGCAAATGCGTACTAATAACTCACAGACGTCAGGCGCCCTCCATGTGCCGAGCCTGGTGCCAAGCCCTTCATTCATCCTAATAATGACAAAGATATTATTACCCCCACCTCACAGGTGAGGAAAATGAGGAAACCGAGGCATGGAATGTTTAACTAGCTCAAGGTCAAACAGCTGGAAGTGGTGAAGAGGGGACCCAAGTCTGAATAACCTGACCCTGGAGGCTCCTCCACTCAACTATGATGGCAGCAAAGGCGGCTGTCACCCAAGTGTCCTGAATCCCAGCTGAGCATCGTTCTCAACATATTCTTCTGCTGCCAGACAGGTTTCAGTGTTTGCTAAAACACGAAGGTGACCCTCTTTGGTTCTGGAAGAACTGCATGTGACCAAATTGTCCCTGTTCTGCAGAGATGGCCCTTGAGCCCTCCCTGCCTGCCTCCCCCGCTACGCATCCCACTGCCTGCCTTGGCTGCCTGTTGCCATTGTGCATTCCACGCTCATCCTGCCCACAAACTCTCCTTGACATCGGCGGGAACAATCTCAGCATACCCAATAAGCACCCGCAGTGCAGCTCCCTCCGCCAGCGAAGGGAGGCCCGGGTCAGTACGAGGGTGCCGGGAAACACGAGCAGGGCCGAGGCGGGTTCCTGTGGTCCCCAACCCACCCTGAGCCTCAAAAACTTCACTTGCAGTGCAATTTCTGGTGGCTTTTCATTTTGCCAGAGCAAAAGATATCTATGTTTTGACATGCACCCATACGTATATATACATGTTAGCCACGGCAACTAGGGAAGCCATTCAAATTGCAGCACCAAAATGAACAGAGCTGAACAATAAGCTAAAACATGCCCGGAGCAAGTTGAGCAATAAACAGGTTTTTAATTTTTTTCCCCTTCCGTCTCTTGAGTGTCTGTCTCTGATGAATGATGTGACAGAGGAAGACGGCTCCATACATTCGAAATTCTCAACACTAAATCAGCCAGCGGCGGCGGGTGCTGGGAGCCAGTCCCCCCTGTTGTTTTACGGGGACTCTGTGACCCAGCCCTGTCCCTCCTGAAGTCCAGCCCCTGACATGACCCGGGAACAGGCAGTCGGCCCACCTGCCATTAGGATAGCCCGTGAGGGCAGCATTCGAATCCCGAACTCTGGGAAATGGAGTTCAGAAAGCCGAGGTCACACAGAGATGAGTCTGCGGGACCAGCGTGGGCCTGTGGGTCTCAGTCCAATCCTGAAGTTGAGGTTGTTTCCCATTTTGCAGATGAGAAAACTGAGCTTCAGGTTAGTTAAGTAGCCTGCATGAGGTTACACAGCCAGCACGCGGCAGAGGTGGGATTTGAGCTCTAGCTGGTTTGCATCCAGAATTCACGTCCTCTGTTGCAGAGTGGTGCCTTGCTACATTGTGGCACACATACAGAAGGGTGATATTTGTGCTGCTTACTGGATAAACTGGATTTGGAAGCCTTTCTATGGGACTTAGTGGAAATTTTTTATTACCTTTTCTTCATATTATATAATTACAATAAGAAAAATAAGTATTGGGAAGATGTAAAATATTGACTATGTATACAATTTTCAAATATATATTTTCAACTTTGTAATGAGAAACCTGAACTTGCTTCTGTGAACATAATGTTTTCATATCAAGTCCTGTTTTTGAAATGACTGCACACCCATTCCTGATCAATACGTTTTAACGATGGTTTCTTCAAATTCTCAATAACCACCGCTCACAAGAAGCTTTGTTCACACAACTAGGTCATAAAAATGTTAAATTGTTTTTTATTTTACAGACAGTTAAAAAATTTATAACAGTTGAAATTATATTTTAAGGATCTAACAGCTTTTCCTTTGTTTCATTGACGGCTGTTGTTGAAATTTCTTGTGATATTACATTTGGATTTCTAATTGAACTGAAATTTTGCATGTCAAGTGTTATAACATAATGATGAAGTCTGGTTTGAGGGATGCGTATGCAATATTTGAGTAGCTGTCCATCCAGCACTTAGCTTAGACCACCCTACCAGGGCTCACCAGCTGCAAATGGAAGGGAGATTCAATAGACATAAGCAGAGACTCAGGGTCCCACCTGTCCTAGACCCTCCAGGAACCCCGCCCAGTGTCCTGCACATGGCGGGGGCAATGTGCTCTGCCCCCTGCATACCTGGAAATGTTCTCCAGCAGCCCCCAAGTCCCTCACATACAGTGGGTAACTGCTTGCTGAAATAGACATGCAGGTAGTAGTGTACCTCTTGCTGCACTGAGTATAACCTCGAGGAACAGTGGCTGCACTGCGCACAGGCATAGCTCATTGTGCTTGTCACAGATGAGGACTACAGGTGGCCCTCGGAAACCTGTTCCCTTTAGGCTGCTTGTGGACAATGCTGATAGCTCCAGAGGACTCTGGGTATCCCAGGAGCTTCCAGGGCTGAAAGTATCACTATCTGTCCTCCTAGTTATAAACCATTTGTGGCTGGATATCTGTTGGGAATCTTTGTTCTAGATTATTCCCCCTACTGTGATTATTGAATATGGTGGATAATAATTTGAGGCAATAGCTGGGGTGTCGTCTTCCAGTGTTTTCTTCATGTTACCTTTCTTTGACATTTAGGAAGATTTGTAGGTGTCCAGGAAGGGTGGATATAGCTAGGAACATGGTGTCATTGCCCAGCTTAAATTTCAGAGAGGACTTGGAATGTCTTCAGCAGAAATGGAGGTATGAAAGCAAGGTGTTTTGTGTGAGAAAATTTTGTGGCACTTCAAAGGGGCTTGGAGATCTCAGAGTATAGGTTTCAAGCACAGAAAATGCAAGGTGCGAGCCATTTTCTTACCCACCTGCCCTCCCACCCACCAGGTTCAGAGGTGAGGAAGATCACCCAGCAGGTGAGAAAGAGGCTTAGAGGAGATGGCCCGGGGTTTAAACGGGTAGACTCCTGACCCGGAGCCCAGCAGCACTGGCCCCTTAGAGCTGGGAGGTGGGGGGACAAGGAAAAAGGGGGGCTGCAGAAAGAATGAAACTCTAATTGTAGATCTCAGATGGACATAAAAAGATTTGAGAGATGCAGGGAATATCGTTCACCTTCTAGTGGGTACCTGGGAGACCAGGACTCCCTTTTCCAACATGGTACCTAAGCAGAAAACCAGCAATGGCTGAGGGCACATGTCTGGGTGATCAGATCAGCCTGGGATCTTGTTCACCCTGGCAGGTGTGGAGGAAAGCTGCCAGTATTCCCAAGCTCCCCATCACAGATGTAGACGTGGCCCAAAAGACATCTGGAAAAGAGGCAAAAAGCCTTTACGGGTGGGACCAGGAGAAAGCCAAGAGCACGGACTTGGCAACTGCAAGCCACAGTGGAGACCAAGGTCATTTGCCGCAGATGTGGCAGGGGCTGAGTCAATACCCCAGAACTCACAGCACGAGGTGCCCCTCCCTCGGGGCCAGAAGGTACCCAAGCCCCAGAAACTGCATTATCCCAGGGAGAAGAAAGTAAAACAGAGGTGAAATCTGAGCTGACTGTGTTTAAATGAGAAGTGGCTCGTGATCTTGAACTGCAAAGTTTGTTTCCCACTTTTGGAGGAAATGAAGGGTAGAGAATAGGATGGGATCTGTTATAGAGAAACATAGGAAGTCATAGTTTTGCACATGTAAGATCACAACTGTATAAATAATTCATACCTATTGCAGAATTTATAAATGAATTCATAACTGTTCACTTTTGAGTCTAACCAAGATGTATAATAGGCAAATCCTCCATTTATGAAACAAACCACTACTAAATCTCAATGGGCAAAAGAGGTGAATGTTCATTTCATAAGATGATTCTTCACTCTACAAAACATGTTAGCTCTAAAATCCTTTAATTGTCCAGACAGCTTAATGCAGTTAAAATAGTATCTGATTTTGTACCACTGCTGTTTCTAGGCAATCATCCAGCATGATGCTGAAATCTGCCCTGATTTGCTTTAATCCAAACCTCAGCCTGCTGCACACATGCTAGAACTCTGAAGAGGGAGGGAAGATTGGCGCAGATGAACAGAAGGCCGGGGGTCCGGGTGACACTGGACTCAAAGTCAGATGACTTGCACTCTAGCCTCTGCTGTACCACCTACCAGCTGTGGGACCCTCCACAAGGTCCTCTCTTGGGGCTTCTTCTGGAAAAGAAGGATCAGACTTACGTGGCTCTATGATTTCTTCGAACACTAACCCTATTGCTTTGTATTAAGGAATGGCCTTGATTTACAGACTAACCTATTTATGTTCTTGTAAATAAGCACATAGAACTTAGAAGCACAGCACATAATGTGACTATGTCTAGAACTCTGCTAAACAGCATCTAAAGAGGTACATATTCCAGTAAGTAGAATAGATGGTGAAGTGATTTATATAACATTTATCAGTCACTCGCTACTATATGGATACATTGCTAAGCACTGGAGGGTGTAAGGAGAGATAGGACACAATCCTTTCCCATGTGGAGCTTTTAACCTAATAGGGAAGATGCAACATGTAGTCAGATAAGGATTTATTCAACAACAAATATTTATTTAAGGTCTTCTTTGTGCAGGTCACACGGTAGAGTGATAGTTTTCATAAGGCAGGCAGAATAAAAAATTTCTCTAAGTTTAAAAGAATGGTCCAAACAGAGCCCAGATATATCATTAAAAAAAAATCCAGAACTTAACTTATATCTCTTTCTCATGAAAATGTGGAGCAGAGGTTAGGTTAGGAAAACGGTGAGCCCTAAGCAACAGAAACCTTGACTAGACAGTGCTGCTCAAACTTTAACGTGAGTGTAACTCACTTGGGATTGTTGTTAAAATGCAGGTTGTCACACAGCAGGTCTGGGGTGGGACCTGAGAGGCCTCATTTTGAACGAGTTCCCTGGTGAGACCAGTGCCGCTGGCTCACAGGCAGCACTTGGAGTAGTGAGAGACGAGATGGATTGTGATGAAGGCATTGTCACTTCGTTCACTCCCCTGTGACAAGCAGTCCAGGCAGAGGCAGCGGGGCTGTGGGGAAGCCCAGTGATGCCATCAGGGAGCCATCCTTTTCCCATCTCTCCACTCCAACATTTTTTTTTTTTTTTTAATTTCATCCTCGTGTTTGTTGCCTCATGTTGCAACATGGCTGCTCCTCTGTGTCTCTGTCTCAAATCCAGAGAAGGTAGAGGGAGTGGCCCCTGTGTCAGAAAGGCATAGGTTTCCCCAAAATTACTTCCACCCCACCCTGCAAAAAGCTTAAATTCTAACTGGCCAGAGCATGGCTAATTTAATAAGAAAAGAAATTTATTTCTTCCAGGTCTGGAGGCTGGGATGTCCAAGGTTGAGAGGCCACATCTGGTAAGGACCTTCTTTCTGTGTCGTAATAGGGAGGAAGCATCGAGAGAGAGAGAGAGAGAGAGAGAGAGAGAAGGCATGCCAGCTCAGGTCTCTCTTCCTCTTCTCATAAAGCCACTAAGCCCATCATGGGGGTCCCACCCTTGTGACCTCATCTAACCATAATTATTTCCCAAAAGCTCCACCTCCAAATATCATCAGCATATGAATTTGGGGGTGACGTTTCCGACACATGAATTTTGGGAGGACACATTCAAACCATGGCAGTGCCCTATGGCCACCTCCAGCTGCAGGGAATATGGGAAGGAGTGTACCGTCAGCCGAGCACCACCCTGAACGGAATTGGTCCTTGTTTAGTAAGAACTGTGTTTTTTCCATAAGTGTTCATTGAGCACTTAATATGCACCAGGTTCACTAGGAGACACGTGAGATGTGTCTTATTACTTTCATGTTAAAAGATGGGAAAATGAGGCTCCAAAGACTTGGGCATCCATCTGGACATCACACATCTAGTCAAGGGCAGAGCTGGGCCTGGGACCCCTAGATCCTGGCTATTTCGTGATCATGCATGCGTGTGTTTAAAATTAATGGTGCATTTAGTTGAGAAAATTGAGGCCCGTGCATCACCCTGTTAGGAAACTTAAAGTGAAAATCACCCCCCAGGCAAGCCGAGGGTGCAGCATGGAGAGGATCCACTCGCACACAGCAAATGGCAGGAGTTGATGTAGTGCACATCATGCCAGACAAATTTAATTGCTTTTTTTCTAATCTATAGAAATGCCAGATGAGGAGATAAAAGGAAAGCAATGAATATAATAGCTCTCGATTTCCGGAAAGTGCTTGGGGAGAGTGACTTGGGCAAAGTTCTATGTAAAAACTCAATAGTAACAATTCCAGTGGGCCTGGCAGGAGATCCTGGCCTGGGGACCACGCTGCAGGGCCCGCCCCCACCCCCCACATTGCCCAGAACTCGATTTTTCAAAGGAGGTGTGAGTGAAGTCTGCTAAAAGCTTTCCCAGTCTATGTGGTCCAGGGAGCAGCAGCAGAATCTCAGGCCCCACCCCAGACATCCTACATCCTCATCGCGTGTGACAAGGCCTCCTGGGGAGTCATACACATGTTCCAGCAATAGCTCCAAAACCATGGGAAGCTGGAGGGACTCCCCCTCACCTTCACCCTGCTCCCTAGCAATGCTCTCCTCCAGGGAGGACTACAGCCCCCTAAAACACTCTGCTCTGAAATTCACCTGCCCACCCCCCCATCATAGACTGTCACCTCGCTGCCCTGATGCCAGCGTGTTCTCCTGGAGCATCTCAGCCAAACCATGGTGTACATACCATGGGGGTTATTTGTCTTTTGAAAGTACAAGCCAGTTAGTAAGACTCCGATGCTGGAATTACAGGCCACATAACATCCTGGGGGACATATCTATGGGCAGGAGACACCTCCAAGAAATCAAGGATAGGAAGCTGAATCAAGTCCCCCTTCATCCTCCTCCTTCTGTCCTTTGTTTCCTTTATTTCTTACAATCCTGGGAAGTTTTACTTACCTTCCCCTTTTTGGATGAGGAATCTGAAACTCAGAAAAGTTAACTGGTCCAAGGTCACAGAACCAGAAGGAACAGAATCAAGCCTGGGGCTGACACCTGCCATCTCTGAAAGTCAGCATCTTCCCATGTGCCCTTGCCCCACCTCCCCTGCCTACCTGTGGATCACCTTGTCCACTCCTTAGCGGCCCCTTCTAAATGACTGCCATGGAGGGTGGGGGGCGGTGAGACTGCCCAGCCTCAGAGGCTCAACCACACCTACTTCTATTCATGTTAAGAGGGTTAAGGAAGAGAGGCTGGGGGTAAAAAGAGAAGAAAGTATTTGCACTCTCCAGTTATTAAATATATACTTTAGACCTTACTTATTTCCAAAAATATTTGCAGTAAATTTACAGCATAAAACCCATACGTATTAATCCCTTTATCCTAATAATTCATAATTATAAAGAGTGTACTATAATAAGGGGAAAGGAGAATTTCACAGAGACTCGGGGGAAAGACAGTTGCTGCCACCAAATGCAAAACTTCTCTTTAGGTTCTCTGATAGTTGAGGCAGAAAAGTATGATGACATTTTCTAATAAAAGCGAGTATGGTCCGGAGAAAGCCACTTTTTTCTTAGCACTTACAAAAAAGCGTCTTATGAAACTGACAGCCGCCCTGCCTGGGAAGGGGTGGGGAAAATGACGTGTGACCCCCGGAGAAGACAGCAGTTTGAGTAAGATGCCCCCAAATGAGACTCAGCTTGGAAAGGCACAAGCATTAGCACAGGAAGGAAAAAATAATCATAAAGACAGAGATGGGCTCACTAAGTGGGGAGAACCTCAAAAGCAGGTACCCACCGAGAAAGACACGGCTCAGAGCAGAGTGCAAATTAGATGAGTTTGCAATGGGAAGTGGCAGAGAAATATTAATCAATAAAAAAGGCAAGATGATTTGGGTGTGCACATGCCGAGGCCAGGACACAAAGCCAGGAGGAAATCATCTCTGGGGGCAAGAGGGACCCAGGATATTGCAGCCGGCAGTGGGCATCTCATTATCAGACAGAGGTAGGCAAAGTGGAGAGAGTTCAGGGAAGGGCACCAGACATGATTAGGTAGCAGGAGAGATTAATTTATGAGGAAAGATTAAAAGCTAAAGCAGGAGAGCCGGGCTAAGGGGAGTGTGGAGGGAATCCAGGAGGGACGTGGGCAGGCAGGAGGGGAGGGAGAAGGAGGGGACATGAGGGGACACAGTGGGCCCAGTGAGGGAAGATGGCAAAACATCCATCTATGGAGACCCAAAGGGTCAAAGTTAGAAACCAGTAACCAAGCTGCCATTTATAGCTACCATATAAAGAAGCTACCATATAAAGAAGCTACCATGAGCTCTGCATAAAGAACCCTTCTCAGACATGGGAATGGTTTGCAAGAGCCATCAACATTTCCTCTCCAGCCCACTCCTCACTGCAGTCAGTGGAGCACAGTTTTGAGATGGAGCAGAGGGGTGGGAGGGAGGCTCATGTTCATTTACTCAACATGCATTGGGCATCTGCTATGTGCTAGGCATTGTGCTGAGCTTTGGAGAGACAAAGCCATGTAAAACAGTCCCTGACCTCAAGGGGCTTGAGAGCACAGATAAATCAACTCCTACAAGTTAGTGTCATAATGCTTCTATTTGGAAAAATATAAACAGCACTGGGACCCAGACTGAGAGGCCAAGGGAAGGCTTCTCAGGAGAAGGGCATGCGAACAAAGTTTGGAAGGATAATAGGTATTAGCTAGCCGAGGACATGGGTGGAAGGAGGGATACCAAGCAGAGGGAACAGTAAGTGCAAAGATATGGAGATTTGAAACATCACGACATGTTTAAGGAAATTGAAAATTCCAATCGGGCTAGAGAAAAGTAGATGGGAGAGTAAATAGATAAGGTCAATGAGTTAGGCAAGGGACAGATCACAAAAGACCTTGTAGCATGAAGCTCAAGAATTTGAACCTCAACTTGAAAGCTTTGCCAGGCTCAGTAGCTTGGGCCTGTAGTCCCAGATACTCTGGAGGCTGAGGTAGGAGGATCGCATGAGGCCAGGAGTTTGAGACAAGCCTGGGCAAAATAGCGAGACACCATTTCTTGAAAAAGAAGGAGGAGGAGGAGAAGGAGAAGAAGAAGAAGAAGAAGAAGAACAAAGCCTTGTGGAGTCAGCATCTGAAGGCGTTTAGAAAGAGGCATGACAAAATCTGGCATAGACTTTTAAAAGATTACAGATGGCCCCCAATGGTTCAACTTCTGATTTTTAAGCTTTACAATGGTGCAAAGTGATATGCATGTCAGCTGAAACCATAACTTCGACTACCTATACAACGACTCTGTTTTTCACTTTCAGTAAAGCATTCAATAATTACATGAGATATTCAACACTTTATTATAAAATAGGCATTGTATTAGATGATTTTGCCCAACTGTAGGCTACCATGAGTGTTTGGAGCACATTTAAGGTAGGCTAGGCTAAGCTATGATGTTTGGTAGGTAAGTTGTATTAAACACATTTTTGACTTGCAATATTTTCATCTTGTGATGGTTATATTAGGACATAGCCCCATTGTAAGTTGAGGAGCATCATACTTTGGTGGCAGTGGAAATATGCATTAAAGGGGAAGGATAGTCTGTTGACAACGTAGTCAGTTTGACATCTATTTCCATGATCCAAGTACAAGTGACTGAACTAAGGCAGTGATGGTGGCGGTGGGGGGAGCTGCAGACTTTCCTGAATGCTCAGCAAGGGAGCTGAGCAGGAAGGTAATCTCTAGTAAAGAAGGTCCGGTTTGGGTTTCCGGCTGGATGGTGGCATTCAGATAAGCAATGGTCAGACAGGTTGCAGAGAGAAGTAAGAGCTCTGTTTGGACAATTTGGGCTCAGTATGCTCGAGGTATGTCCTGCAGGCAGGTGAGCAATGTGTTGGTGCTCAGACTGGACTTAGAGATTCAGGAGTTACCAACATATCTGTGATAACTCAGGCCACAGTGTGAAGGGGAGACCCAAAACGCGCACGGAAGATGCAGGGCAGAGAGCCAAGAACAGGTCTGGAGGGGACGCCTGTTGGGATGGCTGCTAAGGAGGATTAGGAGCAGCCCGAGAGGTACGGGGAAGACAGAGACCCTGTGGAATCACACAAAGCCAGAGAGGAAGAGTTTCGAGAAGGAAGGAATGCTTAACAGTGTGCAATGACAGCAAAATTCAAAGAAAGAAAGAACAAAAATCTCCACTGGATTCAACAGTGACCAGCAAGAAGAGGTTCAATGGATTAAATGGGGCATAAACCAGACTGTGGTGAGTTGAGAGGGATGTGGGAGGGGGTGAGGGATGAGGGCAAGAGAGTTTGCAAACGCCTGGCTGTGCGGGGCAGGAGTGAGATAGGACAACAGCTAGAAGGGGACGTGTGGTTGAGGGAGGGCCTGGTCCAGTCCGGCTGGTTCTTCAGTGAGAATGCCCTGAACATGCCTTCAGTTCGTGGAGATGAAGAGGTGGAAGGTTTAGGGGCCATAACAGAGTGAGATGGACAGAGATTGTGGTCTGAGAAGGGGCTATTGGCACCTGAGATTTCGGAGTGGGATCAATTCTGGGTCCTTCCAACCCCTGGGTGAGTGGACTTTGTTGTATCCACACTGGGCTCTGACCTGCTGATTTGAACAATCACAGATGGGACCAATTACTCACCCAGAAACTCTACGTCAGTGGCTTTGCCAAGTATAATAGCACGGAAGACAAAGAGAAAATACAGCCTACTATGCACATCAGAGAGACTATCCTTTCATTGGGAAAAGAAACAAAACCCACATTCCTTTTAAAAGATCACTAAAGGTTGCCTTAGCCAGAGGAACCCCGAAGACGGAACTGGAGGCAGAGGCGTGATTGCTAGGGTCCTGCTGAAGGGTGCAATTCCGCGGAAGTGGGAGCAGGGAGGGTGAAGTGAGCGGGGTATGGCTAAGTGGCCACACGGTGCACACAGCAAGCACAGCTGTGGCTCCAGCTCCTGAGACATTTCCAGAGAGGCCACGTGAAGCAACCGCTCTCAGCTGTCCATGGGAATGTGACGAGGGGAAGGGCAAGCACCTTATCTGTGCCTCATTCGTGTCTCTCTTGTCTCTGTGATCGAAGTTCACCGCATGAGGCATCATCCGGGTGTGTGAACTGGCCAGAGCCTCCCGGATGCAGCTGGTCAGGACACAGATGCCGTGGGCTCTCCTCGTCACTCGGCTCTGCGTGCGAGGACTCCCTGGGCTGTGGTAGAGGAAGCAGTTGGGGCTTTTCAACCACAGGATAGTGTAAAACGTCCCCAGGGCCACTGTGGCCAGGAAAGAAGGCAGGTGGCCAAGGCCTGGTGTGTAGGCGGGCCAGGCAGAGTTGGGGTGGCGCGTAAGCCAGCTCTGGGGCAGACTCATGGTGTCCCCTCTCACAGTAACATCAAGCTCTGCTCTATGCGCCTGTGTGAATGAACTCTCTGCTCTTTATCACAACCCGGTGAGGTTAACGCACCATTAAGAGATGGGAAAACTGAAGCAGAGGGGCTTAAGGAACTGGCCTAACGCCACACAGCTAGTGAGCGGTAGAGCAAGGTTCAAATCCAGAGTCTGTGCATAGCACCAGCCGGAGACCCAGAGGACGGAGAAACGTCTCAGAGCAGGATCCTGCCGACTACACGTGCACACTCGTGAGCCCCGGGCCACCCTCCCGTGACAGGGGAGGCAGGACTGGCAAAGAGAAACCAACCCCAGCCCTGGGAGCCAGGGCCCCTTAGACACGCAGCAGCTTCCCACCCTCTGTCCTCTGGACCCTGCTAACCTAATCCCTTGGGGCCTAGTAGATAGATTCCCTTCTCACCCTTTTCAACTCTCTGCTGCCCCAGAATCTCTTCCAAATCCTTCTGGGAAAGAAGCGGTCAATATTCTTTGAGTGCCTGCTGTGAGAGAGAGGCAGCTTTCTCATTCAATTCCAGCCACCCTACAAGGTGAAGGAGGACAGCTTCCAGTCTATTGATGGCCCTGTGTCGCAGGGAAGAGCTGGGTGAAGCCCCACGCCATTAAGCATCGACAGCTGCCTTCTGATCACTTGTATTTCTTACTTCTGAGAAAGCCCCTGTGAAGAGTAGAGGTGACAGCTCATTCCACTCTCTGCGGGAGAACCCTGTGCCTGTCACCCGCTGCCCAGGTCGCAGTGGGATGGGAGGTGGGGCTGGAATTGGAACCTCCTTCCTAAGGAGTTCTAGAGTATTCCTGGGCTGCCCAGCCCATCTTTGAGAGGGTGACCCAATGGCTGCCTCTCCAGGGAGCCTCATGTGGTGGCCATGACTATAAGCACTGCCAGGAGAGAGTTTGATCTGAGTGAACTTGGAGGAGGCCATTTCTGGCATCTCCCTGCCTTTGCCACCCTTCACCTCTGATCTCTCCCCCATTCTACTCTTTCTCTCTCTCTTCGTCTGCCACTCCCTCAGTCCAAGCCACTGTGACATCTGGCTCACACTCTGCAAACACTTTCTTACTGGCCTCCCAGCCTGTCCTTTCAATACCCTTCAAGTCCATGCTCCAAACTGCAGCCAGAGGGATCTTTGCAAAATGCACATCTGGCCATGTGACTTAGACCTTCAGTACTTTCCCACTGCTCTTAGGACACAGAGCAGCACCCTCCTTTCGGCCAGCAAGGCTCAGCATGGCCTAGTTGCCCCCAGCCTCGCCTTGTAACACAACCCCCTCCCCAAGCTCTCTCCACCTGGGCGCTCTGGCCTGCATGCACACACGGGGCACTTGCTCACGCTCCCCAACCCAACTTTCTCTGTCTAACTTCTACTCATTTTTCAGATGTCAGCAAGGAAATCTTCTGACATTCTGCTTGGAAAGCTTCCTTTGTTATTGTTTGCTTAGAACCATATTTCTCTTTTCCATAACATGCATTTATGCATTCCTTGTTATGATTATTCAGTTCCATGAGAGTAGGTACTGCATCTGTTTTTAATCACTATGGTAACTCAGCATCTAACACAGAGCTGGCACATAGTAGACTCTCAATTCACAGTTATCGAATGAATGAATGATGGCCGAATGAATGGCAATTGTTTGTGAAGGAAGGAAAGCGCACAGCCTCTCCCCTTTTGGGGATACAGAGCAAGACTGGGGATCTGGAAGTGGCAAGTGTGGTGGCTAAGTGAGCTCCAGGTCCCAGCCCAGAGCCAAGGATGGCAGAGCTACCCACAACCCCACACTACACAGAGAAAGGGGACACTCTTATGAGAGCAATTCAGCCTGGCACCAAAAGCCAACTTCATTTAAAGAGGCATAACACTTTAATTATGGTGGCATTCCAAAAGGCTAATACAGCTGAGAACCCATAGCTGGTAAAGGATTCCCGGGTAGGTCAGTGAGCGCTCGACAGAGCTAACCTGCTGGTTGGTATAAGGAGACGATTAGTGAATTAGTATGCCAGAAGCATCCGAAACATGTTCATTGTGTTAATAGAAATGCCTAAGTATATTAGACATTTTGGAGCTTATTATTCATATTAGTTATAATATGGAAATCAAATTTTATTCCTAAATTGCAATCAAATGATATTTTCTATTAAAACTTTAATAGCAAGCCACATTAAGCAATGCTACGGGTTACATATTAGTAATCCAGTTTGGTTATAACTCATTTTTTTTTATTTTGTTATGAATCATCATGTGAATGAAGTAAAACACGATATTTTCCAAAATGAACTGAAAAGACTTTTCTTTGGTCGAACAGAAAAGCTACTTAAGAGTTCAAATTAGTAATACTGTCTTAGTGAAATAAACAAAGACAAGCATTAATGCAAAGCTTCAGCTTCATGAAAATAATCTACCACCTTCTCCTATCACACTGTACTGCAGAACCAAGAGCTGGAAGGGTCCTTAAGACGTCAAATAATCAAGTCTCCTATTTCAAGATAAAACAGCATAAAATCCTTCCCTAAAGGCCGACATCCTATTTAGAATGAACCTCACCTTATTTCTTAGTCCAAAATGCAATGGCCTTTACTTAAACATAACTCGGATTCCCCATTGCCTCTTGCACATAGTAGGTGTTCAATAAATGTTTGATAAATTCATTTAATAAATGAATCAACCGCAAGTTAACCACTGAAAAACTTCTTTTTATATTATGTTATAATAATATAAACATATAAATCACCCCACACAATGCTTGGCACATAGAAGGTGCTTAATAAACACGAGGTCTCTTTTTCCTAATAGGTACAGGATAGCAGTCATTTCCTTGTCCTGCTAAAAATCACTGTATGGATAACAGATAGTTGTGATTGAGTGGTTACCATGCGCCAGGCACCGTGCCAGGCTCTTTGCATATATTATCATATTTATCACTCGCAGCAATCAAAGAAGCAGGTGCTATTGTTATTTCCATTTTACAGATGGGGAAAATGAGGTGCTGAAGGGGAAGTGACTTGCCCAAGGCTATAAAGCTCCTCCTGGTAGAGTCGGACTGAGCCCAGCATGGTGCTCTAACCACTGGGCAATATGGCTTCACACACAAGAAAGGCTTCAGTAGCAGCTTGCCTTCCCCTCCAGGACACTCAGAGTGTGAGGAGTGACAGGTTTTGCTTCAGCTCCACTTGCTCACTCTCCCTGTATCCCCAGAAGCTGTGAGAGAGAAAGCCCTGAGTACCACCGGGGCTTCCTTCCTGCCCCTGGGAACAGAGCTGCCTCAAGCCACTGTGGCCCACAAGTATGATGACCAGGGTTAGAGTAGGTCAGCCAGGATTCCCTTGCCCTGTAGGGATCCAGGAATAATTAGATCCAGGAATAATTGGCCCAGACCTTTCCCAAGTCCAAAGTCCAAAGCCAGCCCCTGGTTTTTGCCCTGTTCTCCTGCCTCCAGCATCTGGGGCCGTGCGTGCTGTCTGTATTGAGTTGATGGTGTCTCCCCAAGACTCAGGTTCACCTGGAACCTCAGAATGTGACCTTACTTGGAAATAGGGTCTTTGCACATGTAACCAAGTGAAGAAAGATGAGGTCGTACTGGATTAGGGTGGGTCCTAAGTCCAATGACTGTCATCCTTAAAAGGACAGGGAGATTTGGAGACACACGCAAACACAACAGGGAAGACAGCTAGGTGACTGTGGAGCCAGAGGCTGGAGTGACGCAGCCACAAGCCAAGGACACCAGTGATTGTCTGGGGCCACTGGAAGCTAGGAAGGAGCGCAGAAGGGTTCTTCCCCAGTGCCTTCAGAGAGCACACAGCCCTGCTCAGACCTGAATTCTGCATTTCTGGTCTCCAGAACTGTGAGAAAATACATATTTGTTGCTTCCAGCCACCCGGTATGGCAGCCCTAGGACACTAACACAGTCCTCCCACTTCCTCAGTCTGGAGACAAATACCCCTGAACTGCTGACCCAAACCCCAGGTGTCGCCATGAGGTCAGATCCAGTGTGACTCACAGGGCCGGCACCGGTGCCAGGCGCCAAACTTTTTGACAGAGTAATTTTGTGTCTGTTCATTCTAAAATTTTTAAAAATTGTGATTGTATGTTATACATCTAATTTTTTTTATTTCATTTTTCTTTTTTTCTTTTTTCTTTCTTTTCTCTTTTTCTATTTTAGAGACAGGGTCTCACTTTGTCACCCAGGCTGGAGTGCAGTAGCCTAATCATAGCTCACTGCAGCCTCGAACTCCTGGGCTCAAGCCAGCTTCCTGCCTCAGCTTCCCAAGTGGGAGCTGAGACGACAGGCAAGCACCAGCACACCCAGCCAATTTATTTTATTTTATATTTTTGTAGAGATGGGGATCTCGCTATGTTGCCCAGACTGGTCTTGAACTCCCGGCCTCAAGCAACCTCCTGCCTGGGCCTCCCAAAGTGCTGGGATTACAGGCATGAACCACCACACATCTGGCCCATTTTTCTAATAATTCATTTTTACTGCATTTTCTAAAAGTATCAGTAAATGACAAATTGAAAAATTTTTAAAGGAAAATAGATAAAATCAGTCCTTCAGCACCAAGAGTTTGAGAAACCTCACTGGGGACAGAGGGCCTTTCCTGAAACAGGGCCCACCCTCCTCAGAAGGCAGGAGGCATCATGCACAGCATTGTAGATTCTCCCTTTGGTAACAACAAGCTCGTCATTTTTCTGGGACGGACCTCACCCACTCTATGGCATCTGCTGCCACCTCGGATTTTTACCAAGGAGTTCCGGGGTGTCTCTCAGCCACCGCGTGAGTGGTCTTCAGTTTTCCCTCTGTCCAGCTCGGGCCTCGGGCTGCAGCCTCAGGTGTAGGTCTTTGGGCCCTCCCTGCCCTGTGCCCCCGCCCCGTGCCCCCTTCCACCAGCCCTGGAGCAGTGGGTGCCGCCTGCCATTCTCTGGGTCTTACAGAAATATTGTTGCCAACTTGTATCGTTTTTGCTTATTCTTTGCCTCCCTGCAGCTCCTGGCCTCTCTAGGAACAGAGCTGGGACCCTGGGGGCCACCTGGGGGTCAGTCTGAACACCAGGCATGGTGCAGAATCCCTCTTTGACGGGCCTGGACCTACACACAGTCTCCCTCAGAACGGCTCATCCTCAGGACGCTCCTCAGTGGCCCCTAAGGGCCAGCCCCTCCTCTCCGAGCAGGTACCAATGGGCCTAAGCTGAGTGTGCCAAGTGACACAGGGACACTAAGCTATAATAATATCTATAGTCATACAGCACATTCCATGTGCCAGCCAATGTTCTAAGTGCTTGTACCATCGTAACTCATTTAATCCTCACAACATCCCTGTGCGGTAAATGCTACTGTTACCCCATTTTACAGATGAGAAAACTGATGTATGAAATGCTTGAGTAACTTGCCCAAGGTTACCAGAAAGCAAATGACAAAACCGTGATTCACACCTGGTCCTTCCACCTGCAGAGCCTACCCCAGTGACCAGTTCTAATCAGGCAGCAGCGCAGAGCACGTGCTTGCTTCTGGTAGAACGCATCTTCCCGGCTTTGTGGAGTGCACATCATGCCACAGTCACCCAGACCCAGCCCCACTTTGTCTTGCAGGGAGACATTCAATGCCTTGCAAAAATCCAGATTCTAGAGGGCTCTAGCAGGCTGCACCTGCATTTCTCTCTCCCATCTTCCCCGCCCGGCCCCCTCCCCACTCTCGGCCCCCTGACCAACCTCCATCCTTCCCAGGCCAGCCCAGGAGCACCTCCCACAGTGGGCAGGAAGCTTCAGAGTTTCGGAACTGTCAAGGAGAAGAATGGCCACCCTCCTCTGGCTGGTGCCTACAATGTCCTCTTTAGGCTGCTTGTTAATCTGCTTGAGATAGAAGCCAAGGATAATAAAAATCATGCATCTTCGCTGGAAAAATGTCAAACCATACAAAGGCATAGAAGGGAAATAATGAAGCCTCTTTCCCATTCCTTCCACCTCCTTCCCCAGTTCCAGGCCCCAGAAGTAAGTTATTTGGTTGTAGAAGTTGCTATCTGTCCAAGTGCAAATATCCCAGAGAAAAGAAATCCTTTGCGTTGCCTGGGCTCATGAATCATTGCCCGTATACACACACACACACACACACACACACACACACTTCCTGAGATGAGGTTTTGAGGGGACTGAGGAAGATAACCAGGGGGCTGTGTGCCTGGCTGGGGACAAGGGTCTCAGATTGGGACTGGGTAGGACAGGGAAACAGGAGCCCTGTAGAGGAAATACACAAACTTCACACTTTGGCTGAGATCTGGGCCTAGGAAGGAAAGAGGGAGGGAAGGAGGTCTGCAGGAAGTCAAGTATGGCCAGAGCTGGAAGGAAACTTAGAGAGTGTCCGGAGGGCCAGAATCTGGCTGACAAATACACACGGCGCAGCTCTGGCAGCCACACACAGCCTCTCTGAGTCTCCTCTCTCCTCGAGTACCCATAGATCATAACAGCACACACTGAAAAGCTCTCTCTCCACCCCGCTTCTCTTCCCCTCTCTCCTCTCTCTCTCTCCATTCCCTCTCTCCCTCCCTTCCTCTCTGATACTGGTGACTTCCTGGTCTTAAATCCAGATCGTGATGAGATCTGAAAACCCTTCCATCTTTGCAGCCACTGCCATTTCACTTTTGTGGGTTAGCGATCCTGGCCGGGCTGCGGAGCAGAGCAGTGGAAAGAAGCTGGGCTAATTCTCTCACTATCCGCCTACTAGAGAATAACGCCACGTAGTAACTCTCCCACTCTGCTCCCTGCGAACAAACAAAATCCAACCTTGTCATTTCCTCCTTCCCTGGCGTCCACTGTGTTTCCCTTCAGAATCAGGAGTAAACCATCTCCAAAGAAGGAATCATTAAGAATAAATAATAATCCGCACTTCTAGTGCACCTTTTGTCTAAGTATCTCTAAGCACTTCACTTAATTAATTAAAAGAATTAATTAATTGGGAAAACACTCCTGGAGGGAGGGAAGGTATACTTAGTGACTCTTGTTTTCCAGATGAGTAAACTGAGGCTAAGGGTCCCAACAAGGAAGGTGGTCGAATGGGGTTGGCGGCGGGGCTAAGACTAACTTCACCCAACACATTAAGCCTCAGGCAACGGAGGGCTGAGGAGGAAAGAACGGGAGACTGGCGAGGGCACAGCTGAAGCCAGGGGAGGGGAGGCCAAGACACAAGAACCCAACGAAGGCCATAGGGACAAGTCCAAGTAGACAGTAGGTGCTGAGACCAAGGGGTCAGGAACCCTAGATCAAGAACCCAGGCTAGGTGGGCTCCTGACAGAGGGTCTGAGGCCCTCACAGGCCAGGCACCCAAACCACAGTCAGCTGGATTAAGTGACAGGCACGTGCCCCGCTGGTTGGCTGGGGGTTGGCACACAATTAAATGCCTCTGACCCTTCCTGATGCTCCTTAAATGGGACAGGGGCTAATCAGAGTATGGGGCTCTTTGTCTGCTGGTGGGAACAAGCAGGTCCGCTGGGCTAGACAGAATCAGAGGCAGAGAATTTGAACACACTCTCCCTGAGCCTGCCCCACAGCCCCTTGTCAACATCCTGGTCCCCCCAGATACTGCTCTGAGATTTAAGCCCCAACATCACGTGGCTGACCGTTGGCCAAACAGAAAACAAGGCTGCAGGCACTTTCCAACAGTCCCCAACCCCTCTCCACGTCCCCTTGGGGCCAGTCCAGTCCATCGCGTCAAAGCCTCTAGCCCTCGCCGGCTGCTCCCTGCAGCCTAATCAAGACACATGTGTTCGCACCCACACGTACACACGCACACAGACCCCCTATAAACAGGCACGGCGCTACAAATTAACAACCCAAGCCTGTCTTTTTCATTGTGTTTTTATTATGATGCTCCTCAATGATGTTTTTAAATGAATTTTGAATAGTCCCCATAATTTGGTTTGTTCTACATTTTGAAGCAAGTGCGAGGGCCCCGCAGGAATTGCTGCAAGGAATACAATATTATGTGAGCGTGGCTTCTGCTTGTCTTCCTGCTTTCTCATAATTAAGCTTTATTGAGTTGTAAAATGAGTAACAATTAAAAAAAACCTGTTTATTGATCCAGGTGTGATGTACAGATATCTAAGAAAACTTTCTCCAATTCCTGACCTCACCAAGCAGTGCTGGACTCAATCACCTTCGCTCTCTGTCCCCTCTCTTTGGGTGGTGAGCAATGGGCCACTGGGCTACAGGCGAAGTTGCATTTGCCGCGATGAAGCAAACTCCTGGTGTCTGCACTGGGAAGGAAAACCCTAACTAGGACTTGCCTGAAGGGCAGAAAAAGTCCGTGAGAGTCTAGGGACATTGACTTATCTCTTCTTGATGCCTAAACTTCTGTTACTTGGGAAGTCTACCATTTTGGTTAAGGCGTTGTCCCTGTCAACACGTAATTAACCCCAGAAAGGAATTGCACATTAGAGCCTCATAAAATTTTACAGCCTAATAGGATTTAGTCTCTGCAGAAGTTAAACCCTACTAATGTGGAACACTGATGCAAAGGGACGGCTCAGAGCACAAGGCCAAGATCCGTCTTGATCTCGGTGCTGTTGTTGTGGGTGTACTTGTCTCTCCAGGGGCAGAGAGGACCTCTTCACCTGTGGCCTCCTCTGATGGCTGAGCCCAGTGTTCAGCTAAGTGATCACGCCAAAGACCAGGACAATTATCACCAGCACACAAATCTGCCACACTAATGTCTTGGACAACATGGCTCTGGGTTGGAATTATAGTTTTATTTTGGCACCAAAATCCATGCCTAATTCAAGGGGCCTCATCTCTAAATACCTGCCACAAAAGGAAATAGCTGCAAGCAGCCACCTGCAATGCCAGGAGCAAAGTAAGAGAAGGGAAGTTAACGTGAGTGAGGAAAGTGAGGTGTGGCCACAAGACCAGGGTGTGCGTAAGTCCGCACAAGCACACACCCTCACCCCTCTATCCCGCACAGCAAAGGGCCTCACGCATGGGAGTTCTGCAGATGTCCAGAAACTGGTGTCTATCTCATGTTTTCTGTGATATTAGGGTGTGTATGCTCATGTGTGTGCTGTATATGTATGTGCGTGTATGTGTATAAAATGAATGCATACATAAAGTTTATAGGTGCACAGCATGTGTTGATTTTATGGGCAATATTTGCAAGACTTATGCATGTATTAATGCATGTGTGTTGCAGATGCATGTGCATGTGTGTCCATCTATGCATGCATGTGTGTGCATGTAAATGATGATAATGTGGCTGGCAGTGAGGAGAGGAGTGGCAGATGGGTGAACCTCTGAATCACTGGCAGGGCATGAAGACCTGTGTGCCCAGGCAGTTCACTTCTGGAAAGGGGCAGAGTGGGGGAGAGGCTGCAGGCATCTAGTCATCTAGCACTAGCTAAAGTAAAAGCCCCAAGGGCACTGCAGTGGGGAGGGGGCTGACATCAAGGCCATGGGAGCTCATAACGCTGGAGGGCTGGGGCAGCTCCCCAGAGAAGCAGAGCTCAGGGCATCAGGCCCAGGCTGACCTGGGGGCAGGGCGGGAGGAGAATCGATGCACAGATAGACTTGAGGGTGTGAAGCCCCCGGAGGCCCCTTCCCTGCTCACCCTCCAGATTTCCCCCCCCCCACCCCCGGGAACAGGAAGGAGGCAGACATAGGGATTTATGCCTGATCTGTCTATGAGGAACGCCCTGGATGGTGCTGCTGAAGCCAGCAATGTAATACTTAATTCATTCTGCTTGTGAGGAAACTGAGGCCCCAGAAGGGTGTGTCTGAGGTCACAGGAACCATTTTAGCCCAGCACATGGTATTCAATGACTGTCTAGTGGATGAAGAAACGAATGAATCAATCAATGAAAGGGAGGGAGGCAATGGAAAAAATTAATTGAATGGATTATAGGGACCACCTTAAATTTTTAACTGTCTACTCCTTATTCCAAAGGGGAGAAACTTAACAGAAGGCTAGTACAGATGAAATAAGAGAAACTTGATCTTTCTCTTTTCCGAGGGTGGAGAAGAGGCAGGGAAGGAGAGTGTGCATTAAGTTCACATAGGGTGATTTGGGATCATGCATTTGTATAAGGGGAGTTATACGGGGATGTGAGTTTGGGTACATGAATGATGCCCTGGGTAAAGATGGGTAAAACAATTAGACCTTCTGAGATGACAGGAGAGATTTAACACAATCACAGGTAACCACCACTGATTCATTCACTCCAGACACGTAGGGGACCGTGATCTGGGAGCTATGGCGGATGACGCAGGGATCAGACCAGATTATTCTCCGAGGGAACCGGTGGTGTTGAGGCATGTTGTCTGACACTGGAATCAGGGGACAGATTTGCAGTGAGCCCAGAGGGACGTACGGGTGAGGTGTGAGCACAGATTGGAGAAGCCAGGAGACCATACTCCGTGTTTGGGTGTGAGCACGCACTGGCGTGTGTCTGGGTGAAGGGCCCCTGGGTTGAGGGCAGGATTTTAAGCCCCCACAGTGGCCGTGTTGCAGTGTATCACGTGAGAGAGCTGCCGCTATGATTTCCTGAATCCCTCTATCCCGCCATCATTCTATAGCGTGTTACTAGACAGTCATAGGTGGGGCGACCGCACAACTTATTGTTCAAATTGGGGCACTTGAAAGCGAACGGGGCACTATGAGCCATTGTGCGGGACCTCTGGCATGTCCCAGGACTGTCCTGGGCAAACTGGGGCTTGTGGCCACCCTGGCTCTAGAGATGAGCAGCAGGCTGTCCCTGAGGCCCCCGCTCAGGGATGGCCAAGTGGGAGAAAGGGCTCCCTGGGCCCCAAATGTCTTGCCTCCCCACAGCTGGGCTCGGCACTCAGGGCCTTCCGCGGCCAGCGAGCCTGCAGCCCAGCCTGGGATTTCGGCACTGACTCCATCCACTTTAGCACCACCGTGCTCCCCGGTGCCAGCCCAGGCAGGCGGCTCTAATGGATTACTTGCATTATCTCCCTCATCACTGCTTAAATATTTATCAGCCCATTATGTGTTTAGTGGCCGGGAGCGGGGAGTGGAAACGACAGAAGGCAGCACTGCTCTGGCCAGATGCAAGGGTTAATTACAGATGGGATAAATCCCCCCCCCCCCGATTTAAAAATTAAATAAATAAACAGGGTTGGGAGATTAGAACGGGACCGTTACTTACAGGTAAGAAAGTCCAAAGCAGCCTAGTCCGGGTTTTAGTGTCTTCCGGCACCTCGTTTTATGATCTTTCTGTTCCCTTCCCCTACCTGCAAACCCGTGGGCTGCCTGAGCCTTCAACCTGCTTCTAATTAAAAACCATACTTATGTTTTTGCTCTTCCAGCAACTAGTGTGTGGGGGAGATTCAAGCTCTTCTAGCACGGGAGTCGACATCGGCCTCATAAAAGAAGTTCTGAAGGTAACTCCGGGGCTGGCACTGTGAAATATTGTTCATTATAACGATGCAGCTGAGATAATGCTGTTTTCTAATTTCCCTTTCTCAGTCAGAAATTAAATAAAAAGTCATGTCTAAATTACAATACTGGATTGAGATCAGACGAGGGCCCCATGCAGAGAGCTCATGATCTATCCTTCCTACATTTTACAGCCGTTAAAAAAGATGATCGTTGTTTTTTCTTCCCCTCCCTTTTCTTCGAGGCCATTTACATTTGTTCTGAACTCTCACTGTGTTTTATTGGAGTCTCTTAAAAGTGCCAGCGCGCATAATAAGTCAATCACGAAGTTAAATTAAGAAAAAAACAAAACAGGCACCCGAGCAACCTAGGACTTTGAACTCCAAGTTCAACTACCTAGAGAGGTTCCCTAAGGTGGCTGTTAACCATCTCCTTCCTGGCCCTGCAGGGGCACACTGCCCAGTTGGCAAAGTCTTTTCCTGGGACAGTCCATGCAAAACAACTTGTGTTTTTATAGCCCTCCTGTATAGCAAAATTGCCCCTTGGACAAAATGGAAATGCTGGACTGACTGGGAAAAAGTTTTTAAAAATGCTAATTAGTCTATAACGTTATATTTATTTGAGCATTTATTTGACTACTCCATTAGTGAGGGGAGAAGAACATTAGCACATTTTGTTAGTCATAACGCAAGCATTCTCTGTTCTGGGAAGTTGTTGGTATTCCCAGAACCTTGCATGAAAGGTTGGTGCTAAATACTATTATTTTTAGTGGAATTTATTAAACAGCATCATCATGAATTGTGTTCACTGTGTGCAAGTTGCTTCCTCTCAATCACTCAGATATTACGAATTGAGCACCTACTATGTGCAAGGCACTGTGCAGAACTAAGCAAGAGATGGTCTTTCTCAGAGTCCCAAGAGTCAGGACCTCAGGGACACTAGCTGCCGGTGGGTGCTCACTCTCCAGCCAGGACAAGAGCACATTTCGATTTAAATGCACAAATGTAGCACAATCACTGAGTTCAGAGCCACCCGAGGGCCCAGGCTCTAGGAGTTCAAGGGAGGCCGTTCTTTATGGACCATATTACTCAGATAGGACTTGGCAGAGGAGAAGGGCTTGAGCTGGGCCTTGCAGACAAGGTGGGACTTAACGATGAGGACAGAAAATGGGAAAACACTCCTCAAGGAGCAAAGTGTGAGCAAAGACCTGGGCATGGAATGCACAGGGTGTTTCAGGGCGCAGCAAGCTGTTGGGTGGTGAGACCTGGGGCCGTGCAAAGGGGTGAAGGAAGAAAGACACAGAGGCACCATCCGTCCATCCATCCATTCCTTCACTAGCAGACGTCAGCTGAGCACCTGCTGAGTGCCGGCTACTCTTGCAGGCTTCAGTCTGCAGCCAGATTGCAGTGACCTTGAGTGTCCCGTTGAGTTTGAGCCTTTATGAACAGGATGGTAGTGACAGAGGGGCCCCAAATGAAGAGATAGAGAGAGACCTCACAAAGGAAGAGTTTTCAGGTCCTGGCCACTGTACATGATTCATGAAATTTCTTTAGATCTTAGATCTCTGTATTGTTGGAAAGTTTTAAAAGTCAAGGACAACATCTCCTCCTCCTAAATACCCTCAATGGCTCTCAGAATAGCGTAGGGCTTCCAGAAAGCAAGTGTGTGTGATTGCAGGAACTACTTTCATACTTTTCTTGGGCGTCTTTCTGTAACCTGGAGTCATTGCTACCTAACAGCCCTGTGTCCTTGGCCAGTTTAAATAACATCTCTAAGCTTCAGTTTTCACATCTGTAAAGTAGAAATATAGTACCTGCCTTGTCAGGAGTTGTGAGGATTAAATCAGTTAATATATATAAATATATTCTCTCACTACCAGGCACCCAACAGGTGTCCATAGCATGAGCTGTGATGATGTGCAACTCTTCCTCCAACGTCATCCCACTGGGCCCCTCTGTTTCTATTATTTCCACTGAGTCTGTTTCCAGCTACTCTTTGAAACAACTTTGCCTCCTTCCCCCCAGCTCCGGGGGCACTATCGTCTGCTTGCTGGGCTGGTATTGCTACCAGGTTTACAAAGACACCCACTGCAAAGCTCATGTCCCCCAGGAAGAGGCATAGGGACATGATTCTCTCACCTTTCTCTCCTTTAACCGAACTCAACAGACTCCTCCCTGCCTAGCATCCTCCAGACAAAGGCCTAGAGCACTTGTCATCTGACTCACTTGTTTGTTTGCCTAGTTATACTCAACCAGGTCTGGTTTTCTGTTTCATGAATATATTTCTCGTGCAGAAGCAACCAGTGATGTCACTGATGAGGAAGCGAAATGCAGAGAGGAGAAGGGACTTGTCTGACATGCTTCCCAACCAGCATGCCACGAATCAATTACAGTTATGTGGGACCCAAGCCTTTCAGATCCAGGCCATTGGGGCAGGACCTGGGGCAGACAGAATACCTGTGGATGGTCTTCTGTAGCCACAAGTAACCTTGTCTGTGGTTCCTCAGAAGACCACCCAGGATGGGCAGGGTCTGCTGGTGTACACTATGGTCCCCAGGGACAGTGAGCAAGGCTAGTAGTGGTGCCCGACCCATGCTGCTCTGCAGAGCTGCAAGGAGATACTCCACCCCAAGCCATCTACTCCAGCAGCCAGCTGCACTCCCACTGGTCACCATCACAAGGACCGGGAGTCCGATAAACTGCTGGAGCAGTTCACATACCAAGGGCACCATGCGCAGCCCCAAGTGCAGCAATCAGAGGAGAAAAGGGACCGAGAGATGGGTGGTGCTTGGTGGTGGGCATACTGGCCATGACCCTGGATGGGGCTTCATATATCCACATAGCTTTGTTTGCAGTGGCTGTACCCTGCAAGTGTCATCCAAGCCAGCTGCAGAGCGAAGGCTCCAGCCACACATCCCCACGTCCCACAAATGACAGTGCCATCATTCCTCGGAATCCTTGATGTGAGTAAGGACTGTTGGACTCGAAACCTTTCTGCGTCATCACAAAAACTTTCAACACCACATTCGTCAATGAAAAAAAATAAAAGGAAGAGCTGTTAAGTTCTTTAAATATAATTTCAACTGTTATGAATCTTTAATGGTTATAAAAATGGCTCTAAATTTTTTATCACCCACTTGTGCAAAGTCTCTTATCAAGGGTGACTACCAAGAATTTGTAGAGATCATCATTTTAAAAAGTCTTGATCAGGCACTATGCATAGTCATTTCAACCATAAACCCTGCGATGAAACAGTTATATTCACGGAAGGAACCAAGCTCAAGTTCCTCTTTAAAACTAGAAAAATGTTTTATACTAATTCGATATATAATGTCTTTCTTAATATACTACATCTTATTTTTCATTTTGTATAATATAAAGAAAAGGGAATGACTTTTTTCCCAAGCCCTGTATCGATACCCCGAGTCCCCAGCAGTTCACTACGGTGTACAATACGAATCCTCCCGTTTCCACGTGTGTCGTGACTTTAAAAGGTTGGGAAGCCCTGCTCTAAGGTATTGGCTTGATCTTCGTGGATCGGGGTGATATGTGATCTAGTTGTCTCATTGTCATTGTTTGCACATTGGTGTGGCCATGAGGCTTCCCCAGACCCAACGGAAGGATCTTCAGAAGCCAAAGATGGCACCATATGACCCTGAAGAGGTTCCCCTTGGAGTTGTTCCACTGGCACTCTCCTCTTGTGAGCGCTTTCCAGCTCTGAATTCCCACTGGAAGCAAGACCTGGCATCGTGAAGAAGGGGAGGAACGTGCGTGGCCGAGGGAGGCGCAGTTCTCAAATAGCAAAGACACGCTCCCTGGCTCACCCCACCCAACCCTTCCTCTTTAGCTCTTCTAGGAGGCTCTCTCCTCCACCTCTTGACTTTAAATAACTTCCTGAACGATAAATGCGAAGAGCTCCAAATGAAAACTGATTGATAGCCTCGTATAATTATATAATAAAAACACACTGATATGCATATACATTACGTGTGGGCTCGTACGTCTATATGCATCTGTATCTATTCCGGAGGGAGGAATATGCAATAACGTCTTCTGAAACAAATTGTCAAGGTGTCAATAAGGAATCTCATAATGAATGTGTGGGTGTGATCTGGGGTAATTTCATCGCAATTATGTTGCTCAGGTTGATTTCCCAAGGCAGGTCTTAAAGGCACAAGCCCCACTCCCAAGCGGAAAGCCGGGTGTTTCGCTTCCTATGGAGTCTTCAAAGCATTGCATTTCCAGGACAAAATGCCTTCCCTGGAGCAGCCCGACCCATGCGAGGAAATCAGATAACTAAGGAGCATGTTAAGAGTTTCAGGCCACAGCTACAAGCCTTTAAACCCTGGGGGAACCCTGATGAATACTAACTGTATCAAACACTGTTCAAAATGCTGGGGAATTGGGCTGGCACATGCTGGAGGGGGAAAGGGGAATATATGTGTCCCTTGCCCCCAAGAATTCCCGGCCTATCTGAAGGGATAGATGTATGAACGAATGACAATTTGATGTTAGATGGAACGTAATAGAGGTCGAAACCATGGGAACCCAGGTAGGGGTGGAGACTTAAGAAAGACTTTCTAGGACAGGTGCCACGTAGGCTGGGCCTTGAAAGTAGAATGAAAGGTGCCGTTGACGTCTAAGAGATGCTTTTGCATAGTGCCTTGCTTAATGCGGACCACAAAGCAGGCCCCTTCTCAGCAACATTTTGTTAAATGAAGTATAAACTCCTCCAGGAACCTTCTCAGCAGGACAAGTGTCCCCAGTCGCCCATCCCTGAGACCAGGCTGCACAACTTGAACTTGCTGTCAGGAGAGCCATTTGTGGTCTGGGAAATCATGCAGATGCCGGGCCCCAGTCACAGGGCTATGCCTGGGCCATCCATGGCAGCCACTTCCGGGGAGCCCCAGAGACAGACTGGGAGAGGAAAGGAGAGAGAGGAGGGCTGAATGCTGAGTGGGCTTCCAGAGGAAAGGGGGCAAGGGCAGAAATCATTTTCTCTGTCTTCCCAACAACCAGCCTAGCCAGCTCACGCCAGAAACCCGTGAGCTTCGCTGATGCCTTCTTGCCCACATCCCTGCAATGCCCCATGACCCTCCCCACCCCCCACACTCCTGACCTGTCACTGGGTCCTGGCAACTTGGCCTTGGTAACATCTCTTAACCCTATCCCCTCTCCATTCCACCCATGTTTTAGCTCTGCTCCTCCTCTAGATAATTATAATTCCCTGTCTGGATCTCTGCAGTTGCATCCCAACTGGCCTCAAACCTCCAATCCATTCACCTCCCTACTACTGGTCTATTTTTCAAAAATACTTTAAACTCCCCTCCCTTAAACCTTTCACTGCTCCCCACCCTTGCCACAGAGCTCAGATTCCTAGGCATGGCCCACAAGACTCTTATGCCCTGCCCCTCCCAGGCTCTCATCCCTTCCTTGAACCCCAAACCCCACAGTCATGCTAAACTCTTTACAGCTCCTCCAATGCCTCATGCTCCCTTTCAATCCCAGGCCTTGCGTGTTGACCTCTAGAAGAAACAACTAACTGCCTTCTTAGTGGTCCATCCTTCTCCTGAGCTGTGAGTAATTTCATGATAGGGATCAGACCAAAGCCTGTGCAAACCTAGCACCCAACACTCTGCACAGTTCCTGACACATAGCATGTGCTCAATACCTACTGGGGGGGAAGGAGAGAAGGATGTCTGGATAGACAGATGGGTGGATGGATGGATATTTGGGTGCATGGATGGATGGATGGATATTTCGATGGATGAGTAGATGGATGTTTGGATGGGTGAATAGATGGACATTTGGATGGATGGATTGATAGATGGGTTGATAGTGCTTAAACAACCTGAGGAATAATAAAATAAGTTTTCTTCTTCCAGTCTGCACCCCACCAGCTAGTGCAGCCTCTAGTATAGGGTATCAGATCCCCCAAAGACCTTCAGGACCTGAGAGGTGAGCAGAGAAATGATAGGAGCTGCAGTGTGGCATGGAAAACAGGGGTGTTCATGGTAGAAGCTCAGATTAAAACAGAAGATCCAGGTGGGGGTCCACCAGGGAAAGTAGACCATCCCCTAGCAATGGAAAGGAAACTGGTTCCCATATCCCAGCAAGCATCGAACTAATTGTCAACTTATAAGTCAGGCAAATGGGAAGAAACTGTATACATCCCACTTCTCTTTCTGGGCTGCCGTCTGGATACTGAACAAGTGAGAATCAGGCAGGTCACTCACCATCATACTAAGATATACATCCTCATATAGAATCTATGTGTGCAGCGCTGACGCAGAATTGCAGATTTTAAAAGTGTGGACATTTTTAAGACTTCTAATGCAAATTGCCAAGTTAATCTCCAGGAAAGCTGTACCCATGTGCAGTCCCAGCTATATCATGTGAGTAGCTGTTTCATTATGCTCTCACGAACACTACAGAATCCATTTTTAAATCTCTACCAATTTGATAAGGAAACATTGAATAACACTGTTTTAATTTACATCTCTTCGATAACTAGTAGAGTTCTCCTTTTTGATAAGTATGGGCTGTTTTGTGAATTTCATGTGAATGTTCTCTGCCTACTTCCCAGTTGGATTTCTTATTTCTTGTCCTTCATTATTGATTTGTAAAGGCTTATTTTAATATATTGACATTATTAATCCTTTATTATACATGGCAAATACTTTTTACATCTCTTAAAAACTATAACTCCCTCATCCCAAGGTTGGAAGTGAATTAACGGACTTTCATTAAGAACTTAGTCCAAGGTCCTGTGCCAAGTGCTCCGAGGTATGTGGGAATGTGTAAGGCATGTCACCTGTTTTCAGGAAACCTGCAATCTAGTTAATCTGGTTGGGATAATTGGTCACGAACACATCTGTGGAGCATTAACAACAATCCAAGTCTTCAGGAAGAGGGAGGACTTAAGCTGGACCTTGAGGACTGGCTCAGAAGGAGGGGAGAGGATAGGGTACCCCAGGAAGAGGGGAGGAAGTGAGCAAAGGTGTGGCAAGGCGAGTCTCAGGAAGCCTGAATGGTTCAGTGCAAGAGCTGCAGAGGTCCGCGTGGGTGAGCCGTGGAATGTAAGGTCAGCTGGAGAGGGTCTGAAAGGCCCAGAGTTTCCCACCATGTTGTCCCCTGGAAGTTGTTCCTCTCTCCTCGTGAGGCCAAGCAAGAGCCTTTGTCTGTGAGCTGTTCAGACGTGTGTGCATGCTGTGTACGTTCTACTGTTTTACGATGGCTGTTGTTTGTCTGAATTGATTAGCCTTTCTGTGTGGGAGCCATCTGCTGTCTGTCAGCCTCCTTGTCTCACCAGCATGTTGATTTCAATAAAATATGATAGCACTTGGAGTCTGCTGGAGAGTTTGACGCTGTGAATCACACACACCCAAATCAGAACTGGATTGAAAGCCATTCGGTGCCCTTCCTGGACTGCCTCTCTTGGCCAACAGTGTCTACGGTGCAGCGTGATAGGTATTATCTTGAGCCACCCGGGAGGTTCTGTCCCATTGCCTTTTTTCTGACCACAGGATTGACCAGTTGATCCTGGTCTGGCCACCACAATACCCCATTTCCCTGGATACAGGGATTGGTCTGGGATGAGCCTATGACTCAAGCAGGCCTACGGGTAAGGAAAGCTGTCTTCCCACTGCAAAGATTGGGGATGCATATATGAAGTGAGTGGGGGTCATCTTTGCCAACATGTAGAAAAGGTCAGGCATAGACAGGCAAAGACGGGAGACAGATAATTCCCTAGAGGAATTGAGACCTTGGTTCCTACGTCTCTTCCTTCAACTCCAGAAGCTACCTTAATTTCTTCCCAGTTACAAAAGTCTTTACATATTTTCTTATTAAGATAATTGGAGTTGAGTTTCTGTCACCCACGAACAGGGATCCTGAATATACAGCACCATAATTGATCCTGTTTCCCAAACCAGGTATGTGGAGTCATCTTCACCCCAAAATCTAATAAATCACCAAATCCTCTTAATTATATTTCTAAAATGTCTAAATCAGTTGAGTCAGAGTTTTCTATTAGTTAGAACCAAAAACATCCTAACAAATTCACCTACGTTTACAGCCTTTCTCCCAGCACGTCCTTGCTCAGACCCTTCTTTGAAATCACATAATGCGCTTGCTTCACGCCCATTTGACACACGTTCCTCTCTCTTCTTGAAGTGCACAATCCACCTCTCCCCCTCAGCCAACTTTTACTTAACTTCTGAAGCTTGATTCACTCTCCCTGAGGGTTGGGTACCTGAACACAAGCATGGCTCCTTTTAGAAGCATTCCAACATTTCTTCTAAGGACAACTGGGATAAGACCCTCTTATGCTCCTCTTCTGAATCCCATTAGCAACTTGTGCTCATTTTAAGTGACATTTAATTATAATCACTGTTCTTGTTGCTCTCCCCAACTACAATGAGAGCCCCTTAAGGGTGAACACTACATCTTATCCTCCTGTATCCCTCCATCCTGGTGCAGTGCCTGGACTGGAACATGATAACACTGATAAATGATGGACAGATGGATGCATGGATGACGCACAAACTCTACCACTGATAGACCTACAAACTCATCAGGGAAACCAGAATAACATGCACAAACTATAGAATGACAGAGTGTTGGTTCAATCTGTCTAGAGAGCAATAGGGCAATATGTATCAAAAGCTATAAAACTGATCATATCTTTTGACATAATAATTCCACTTTAAGGAAATACACCCTAAGGAAATAATCCAAATTAATGAAAAAGCAATTTATATAAAGACATTTATAGCAACAGTACTTAGAATAGAGAAAAACCAGTAACAACCTAAGCTCTAATGGGACAGCCAAGCTAAGCAGATTACGGTATTTTAGGCAGGAGTGAAAGCTCACAATGTCCACACATAATACATATATAAAATTGTAATAAGTGAAAAAAAACAGAAAATAGAAACAACAAACTAATTATAACCACTTAAAATTTTGTTTAGAAGTCTATGCCTGTATATTGCAAAAGATAGTAAACAGAAATAAGAAATTGTTTAATGATCATTAGTTGCCTGTATTTTCATGTAATTCAACCCCCACCCTCTGGCATTGCTATATCCTACTCAGGTGTCTATAGTACATACATCTCCTCTCTAAGTCCTTTCAGTATGATTTTGTCAATATGCCTGATACCTTATAGGATGAAGAGATGATTAAGTATCTCTATGGACTAAATTGTGACAGAGAGACAGAGAGCTGGAGCAGTGAAGTGTACTGCAGTCATTGTCAGGTGAAAGCAAACTGTGTCTTCTTATTAGAACTGAATTTTTCAGATAAAACACTAGCCTTATAACTAGCTGCAGGAGTTGGGTGATTTGCTCCAGTGAGGAGGCCATATCTAGAGTAGCTGGAATTGGAGGCCACTAGATCATGTTTATAATAATCTACCGCCACTCTCCAGGACATCTCCACTTTCTGCAATGGACAAATAAGTGATTAAAATGGGCCTGGGATAGAAAGCACTATATCTTCTCCTTTCAAGTCTTTGATGGCTTCAACGACTTCCCCCAGGGATAGGGTACTGCTTTTGGTTTAGTACTTTAAGTCTTTCATTTGGCACTTTCTAACACAGAAACCTTTTAGAAAATCAGTGTTATACTTCTGCCTTGTACTGAAGGTATCTATTCCAACTATATAGTCAGGAACTTAGGAAAATCACATGGAATGGGCTTGTGGTCCACTAGGCCAACTATGATGTCAAAATTTATCATCTGACTCCTATAAGATTCCCCTCCTGACTAGTGGACTGCAGTGGTATAATGCATCCCCCAAATTATCCCTAAGTCAATGAAAGATCATCTACAAGGTATAGATCCTTTTCCCCCAAGCCATTGTTACCTTGATAAATGGCTCCAGAGCTCTTGGAAAACAGCCAGGAGTAGGATTTGCAGTATAAATTAAATACATGTAATTTAATTGCAGAGTCCTTCCCCAAAGGTATCTGGCCCCTCCTTTTTTAAATTGAGTCTGGGTCTGTGGCTTAAGCTTAGGAATTGGATGAGGAGCAATGATTCTCTATATTTGGTGACTCAAAGGAGGCGTCTGTCCTCTAGGTCTAATGATTGATTTTCATTAGTTTGTTTTGATTATATGGAATAAGAAGGTTTTTAGAAGACTGTCCACATATTTCAGAGCAAAGACCTTGTAATCAATCAGCCATCCTTAAGATCCCAATGGATCCAGACCATTCTGACTAGCATACTGGCCCAGAACTATGCAGTGTTAGACATTGTTAGACGCTTACCCAATAGCCATTTTCCACTTTTTCCTTGCTAACAGAAACACGATATTTTGCAGTGCAGTTAAATGCCCAGCTAAATGTTCTCACATCCTCAGATTCCCTTGCAGTTAAGCTGCAGGTATGTGACTTAGATTCTGACAAATCAGATATATCTGTGTGAAACTTGGATTTGGAAGTGAGCTAAGTGCAATGGCATTGACATCTGGCAAACACAATGGCAGAGGCAGCCAGCCCTGCAATGGTGACAGTGCAGAGTGCCTGGCGTCCGGGCCTGAGTGTTACCAGTGCCAGGGAACATTGGCATCTCACTAAAGCCACCCCACAGCCCCAGGCTTTGCTCTTTAGCCACCCTCTGTGCAAAGGTATCCTCTGTGCTACCTGATATCCTTTTATCAAATCCCTTTTCTGTTTAAGCTAGCCAGCATGGATTCTGATGCAATTAAGGACATTAAATAATGCATGTACCACCTTGCCTCTGGAGGTTTTACAAGTGTCACTCCTTGGTCTCCTCCCCTGAGGATCCTAGTATCCTCAGTGAAACCAGGGATCTAATTTCAGCTCCATCATCCTCAGTATAAAGATAACAGCCTTTATGGAACTTGTCAAATATGTTGGCACCCCCCATTATAGCATTTCTCAGTGCGTCGGTAAAGGAAGCATCTTCTGGTCCCTCTTAGGGGATACAGTTAAAGGTGGATAAGTGGGTTACACATGATAAATTCATGTCAACCCTCCTATCTTTTTGTTGTTGTTGTTGTTATTGTTCTTTACATGGTATCAAGGGTTTTTGGGCATCTTAATTCCTCATGGGCCATTATCAAGTACAGGTTTCAGTAAGCCATCTGAGAAAATACTTAGAAATCCTGGATACCTGAGCCAGCATGTTGAATCCAGTATCTCTGATAAATGCACCCATATCCCTAAATTCATCCTATTCTAAAATTATGTTCTCAGCCGGGCACGGTGGCTCATGCCTATAATCCTAGCACTTTGGGAGGCTGAGGCAGAAGGATCACTTGAACTCAGGAGTTTGAGACCAGCCTGAGCAAGGGTGAGACTCCGTCTCTACTAAAAATAGAAAAATTAGCCGGGTGTGGTGGTGCACACCTGTAGTCCCAGCTACTCAGGAGGCTGAGGCAGGAGGATCACTTGAACCCAGGAATTTAAGGTTGCTGTGAGCTATGCTGATGCCACAGCACTCTAGCCCAAGCAACAGAGTGAGATTCTGTCTAAATAAAATAAAATAAAATAAAAATGTTCTCCCCAAATGGAAAGCCAGTTTAAATACTGGGTCACCAAAATAAATGACACTGGTCCCCTATAGTCACTAATGTTTATTATCAAAGTGTTCTCCAGGAAGCTCCAAGGGGTTCTCAGAGATCCTCCAGAAACTAAGAATACAAGACTCTGGGCACCACACTCCACTTCAGTCAGAGAAACATCAAATTCAACTTACAGGCTTTCATTAGAGGAAGAGGTCTAAGGCATATTTTTTCTTAAAGGTTAGAAAACCACTAAAATAGATCATCTTTGAAGTTCACCTGGAAGACTCCATGACTTTCTAGTTAGCACGAGCTGGTTTGCTGCCTCTCAATGGAACCCCAAGGGAAATCCCCGGAAATTGCTGTATCCACATCTCAAGGTTTGTTTTCCCCTGAATCTGCTGGCCCCATCAGGAAGCCACACCTCTGCCTTCCAAGAGAACAACACGACACAAAACTTCTCTGGGCGAAAAGCACAGTTTCTCAAAGACCATACAAGGACCTATGTAGCATCCTCCATGGTACCTGGGTACTGGAGGTGAGGTTTTCTAGAAAAATATTTTAAAGAGAATTAATCTGTGAAGGATCAGTAGTCTCGATAAACACCATGTGTCCAACATGTATCCACTGTGTGATCAGTCCTGTGCTAGGCTCAGTGGAGATTCCAGAGAAGACATAGTTTCTTATGCAGTCATTTTTTTTTTAACAATTTTTTGTTAACTATTGTGTTTCAGGCACTATGCTGGTGAACACAGCCCCCTCCCTTAAAGCACTCACCATCCTCCAAACCAGAGTCTAGTAGAAACAAAACTCTTCCCCATAAAACAAGTAGAGAACACCACCAGAATACAATAACATCAGTGTCTGCAGATTAAAAATGCCCCTCACATTCAAAGGAAAAGTAGACAAGTGGCGGTTGAAATAGACAAAAGCTTTCACAAAAAAAGAACAAGGTTTAGATAGCAAAAGAAGAAAGAGGAAGATTTTCCAAGCAAGAGTGAAATGGACCATACACGGCAATATGTAAGTGCCTTTGCTCTGTGTGTGTTTGATAAGCCTGTCTTCCCCAGCTTGGCCTGGTCAGTTCAGTTAGCTAAAATCTGATGAGATCAAAGACTTCCAGCTCCACAATCCTGTGGCCCTATAATCCTCAGGGAACACCATTGCACCCAGCAGCCAGTTAGTTTCATATGAAGAGAGAAACCCTCTGGTCCCTGGCTTCAGACTGTGTCACCAATCCTGAGCAGCCATTCTACAAATGCATGAAAGCCCTCGGACAAGGGGGATTTGAGAGAGTGTGGACACTGCAACACAAACCCCAACCCAACCCTTTGAGCCCCAGTGATGATAGTCAGTAGCATCTTTTTCAACGACATACTATGTTGGCACCAGGCACACAGATAGGTACTAAATAGCTTTAAACATAAGTGTGTAGAGGACAGGGACCACATGTTCTACAACTTCAAAGTGAAACTGGAGCCAGGGCCAAAGCATCACAATCTCAGGAACATTTATAAGGAGGTATAATCTAGGCACAGCTCTAGATTCAGACAGTCCAGGTTCAAACTCAGTACCACCACTTCCAGCTGTGTGAACCTTGGTTCTTGAGCCTTGGTTCTTCAATTGCAACACAAGAATGATAGTTATTGTGAGTGAGGATTAAATGACAAAGTATTTAGCACCATGGCTAACAAATATTAATGATATTTGTTAACTAATAATATTGAGAGGTTATTGATAGTATTTGCAAATCACATGTTATTTAGGGGAAAAGTCAGCTTTGCTTACCTTTGCCTCAAATAGCCAACAAAAACAACCCAAAGGAATTAGACTGGCTCAGAAACCTAGAGAAACACAGCCCTCCTGAGAGTTATTCTCTCCTTGCAACAGGCTTTCTTTCATCTCTTACCACCCCCTTCCTACACCTCTAGGCACCTCATCTGTGCCCCCTTCCTACAAAGTCCCCATCACTCTAAGGTATTTAATAGAATCAACACATCTCAGCATTGACAGGGGCCATGGAGGGTGTCTGGTCCACACTTCATGCTGTTAGACTTATAACACTATTGGCTGGTAAAGGCTTCATATGTGATATTGTTCCCTGCAGGTGTCTGAGTTTTAAGCTCTTGGTGGAAAACATCTCTGCTAGAGGCATCTCAGCTGTGTGATGGAGATGACAACAACTACCACTTAGTGCCCAGAGTCTGGGTCACGTACCAAGCACTTCACGTGCATTATCTCATTGAATCCCCACGTTAACCCAGGGAGGTGAGTGCTCTTACACATCCCCCACCCCTCTTCCCATGAGGACACTGAGGCTCAAAGAGGACAAGTAAGTCGTGCAAGGTCACACCGCTGGTAAGTAAGAAGGTATGATCTGAACCCGGGTCAGCTAAGCCAGTGTTTTTAGGGCTCGGTTCATTTAGATTTAATAAAGCTGATTCTTGTGTGGTTAAGCCTGGCTGGAAGTGTCCGTGAGGGCTGGAAGTGGGTGTCAAATGGGCTGGGCCAGATGTAAAATCCTTCCTGAGAAGATGGCACCCGAACCTTTGAGACAGAGAAACAGAGAAGAGAGGGAAGAAGGAGAGAGGGGAGAGGGGAAGAGAGAGAGAGAGAGAGGGGAGAGGGGGAGACAGGGAGGGAGAGGGGGAGACAGGGAGGGAGAGGGGGAGAGAGGGAGGAAGAGAGAGAGCGCGCGCACTGGAAGTGAGAACTGAACTTCCCCGAGCTCTCTGTGTCAAGTGGAGATAACAATACCTAGCTCTAGCTCTCAGGGCAGCTGTATGGTTCCTCAATAAATAGTAGCTATTATTATCAAACTTTGAAAAATAATGAGATCAAGGAATTTTTCTATTGTGAGCTTCTGAAAAAAGGAATACATTTCCATCTCGTAGTCTCATGTGTGCCGTGGACACCACTCGGTGTGACCTGCCAGGCTGCCTGGACCAGTGTGCCCTCCAGCTGGACTGCAGGCAGGACCTGAAAGCACCTGGCCTGCCTTCACCTGCACCAGTCCAGGCTGCCCGTCTGTCTGCCTTTTATGCCTATTCCCTTGCCTACATCTGGGGCCGGAAGCCCTAGGAGGTGCGGAATCGTCTTTTCCTCTCTCTCCCCAGCATTTCTGTGTAATGAAGGAGGTTTTCGGTGTCCTCAGAGCCCCCCACCAGCCCATGCAGGCAAATGCTTACTGCGCTCATTCACAGGCCGCCCCAGCTGCAGGTTGCCGTAGAAGTTGCAGGGTCTGCTGCCCTCAGAGCTGCCCGAAGCCTGAAGAGAGGTAGCCAGGAGTCCGGGAGGGGGGAAGACACCAGCGAGCAGAGATAGGACCATTTCCTTCTTTCCCTTCACCTGGAAGCAGAATGAAGTGAGACAAGCTCTGAAGGGGAAAAGCAGAATTCCTAGCAAATATAAGTCAAGGTAGATTAACAATCCTAACGTCACATGTTCTAGAGGACTCTTCTTCCCAAGTGTACCCATGTCTAATACTCCATCACTGGCCAGACTTGCCAGGAACACCATTCCCACCAGACAGATGGGGAGAGCGGGATAGAAACGAGACCATGGCTGAGCTGAAGCCAGAGCCCATGGCCTCTGAGTTCCTGCCCAACACACTCCTGTGTCCCGCTTACCTGGCGTCTCCAGCCACCTCGCAGGAGCCCACACCGCCACTCCCAGCAATCAGGACACCCCAGGGCTGATCCACCTGACTTGATTTCTGAGTACGCCACTTTCCCCTGCAGCAGAGCAGCCCTCCCCTGCTATCCACGGCACGTCATCCTCTCCTTGTAAGAACTTGGAACTAAACTGTCTCCTGCGAGGAATCAGCGTAACAGGGCCACAAAGGCAGCTCTGAGAAATCACTGCCTGGCAAGCCCAGAGGTCCCGGGACTCCAGTGCTAAGAGGGTCATGTGTAAACTGGACTTGAACGGAATGGGCAAATAAAGACTGCATCGGTTCTGTGTCACCACCCAGTAAGGGACAACCTCAAGCCCCTAAAATCACTGGAGAGTGGGGGAAATGGGTTTCCGTTTGATGGGCGTTCCACCCATCAAAGTTGTTTGAGTCTTTAACTAAATCCTCGTCCACGAGGACATGATGCAGCGTCATTAAAGTGCTCTGTGCCGAGCATCTGCACTGCGGGCGCACCAGCCTGGTTTCATCTGGCTTCAATCTGCCGCGGACACGGGCTCGGCTTCCTAAGTGGACTCAGCTGTATTACAGGATTCTGCGGTGATGCGCGGCTGCAGCGAAGCTCCATTTTATGTTCTTAAATATTCATAAGGAGCTTTGCAACATTAATATCTTAGATGGCTTACAAGAACACTTAAATACTGGGTCTTCACTCTCCTCCCTTCTCCCCCAAAAGTCCCAGCCTGTTCTAATTTGTGTAATGCATTGGGCCATTTTAATAATTGTCCAGGGATTTATTTGGTGGTTCTGCTGCCCCGTTGCATAGGGTGTAATTACGACCCCAGCTTCTCTTATCATGCGCTAATCCTGCTTGTTTTACTAGCAGGGAAGCCAAGACTGGAAAGGGCGCAGGCAGGACAGGGCTAATGCACAGGAATTAAGTTATGGGCCTCAGCCATCTCGCTGGCCCCGCTCTCCTCCTCTGCTGCTGCTGCTGAATGGGGAATGAGCGGCCGTCTCAGTGTCTGGAGGATGTTTTTAATTAAAGAGCATGTTTTATCAAAAGGAGCAGATTCAAGAATGGGAGACCAGGGCCATCAATGAGTACCCAAACAATAAACTTTTGGCACACACTGCTCAGAGACGAGAGGCTTAGAGACATGTCTTATCCTAAGGTGGCCTGAAACCCCGTTGGTGTGGTTTTGCCTAAAAGCAAAATAGAACAGAAGCTGTCAGTTGTAACTGAGAAAGGGGGAGGGGAGCTCAGTGTCATACAACTCACTGAAATTTTCTGATATGGTTCAAACACCAGGGGCTCAGGAAACAGTGAGATTAAAATGCTCTAAAACCAAATACTTGTAAAGAGACACAGAGACAGTGAGTTGCATGGGAGCATGCAGGGCATTGTTTTATATAGGGTCAGGTAATCTCACGTCACTGAGACTGTCTAATCACCTCTTGCTTCCAACCCTAAATGAGGAGCCCTAAGCCCAGGGCAAGCCAGGAGAGAGGGGACTGGGCTGGAATAGCATGACATGCAGAAAATTCTGAGCACCCCCACGCTGGGCCAGACCCATGAAGCTGACAGAACCCCAACTGTAAATAATTTCAATAGGGCGATAAACCAAACACATATAAATGCATATGAAACCCCTTAGAGGTGAACACGTGAACACGTGTGAATAAGTACAAAACTGATTGAGAATACCTGTGCTCTGGGAATAAGCCCGTTGTCGCCAGGTGCCATCTATTCAAGGCAACACTCCTATGGTTGTAATTCAAGTTCAACTGTCTGAAGCTGGCAAGGTTGTGTGCTGGCCTGGGGGCGTGGACCACCTTTCCCGTCCCTCTTTGCCTCCGCCCCTTTCCCCATGCATATCTTCCCACATGGCGTTTCCCGGTGGTCCTAGTGTTTTGACCTAACGTTAAAATGACCTTGAGGCAGAGGCAGTAGAGTCAACCCCATCTGATGCCTAGGAGCGGGAGATCTTACCTCCCAGGTTCCTGGAGTTCTTTCCACAAAAGCAGTGGTCAGAGAAGGCTTCATGGCAGAGGGGAGATTTGAGCTGGACTTGGCGGGGCTAGTGAGAAGGGGCCTTCCAAAAACAGAATCAGGACAAGGGTAGCACAAAAAAAGGCAAGCTATGTATGCTCTAGGATGAGGAATCGGTTTGCCTGTTGGGGCAATTTTTACCAAGAGTTTGTAGGAGATAACGCTAGGGAGAAAGGCCGAGGTCAGAACCTCATCTTTAGGTCTTAGATCGGAGACCTCGTGGGTTTCTTATTGCAGTTATAACATAGTGTCACCTTGTGGACAAATGCCCCACACAGACTGCAAAGGTGGCTTTATAACCAAGGCCCCGTTAACATTTAATGAATGACAGCATTCATCTCCATCTCATTCATGCAAGACTCTGACACAGAGAGGAGGCCACTGCTTCCACCACCGGCTCCTGCAGGCTCCTTCACACCCCGGCACCAGGGCTGCGGACTTCCTTGTCAGGACATGATTTACAGCGCTAGGAACAGTTCCATAAATTTCCGCAAATGCCCCAAACATCACATTCCACAATCAGGAGGGAGGGGAGGCAGGGAGGGGATGCTGGAGAGTAGGGGGGCTCCACCGCAGCTCCCCCAACTTCAGGACATTAACGCTAAATTTGACTAATCGCGAGCGGTTCTTCCTCCGCGGAGCACCTGAGCGCGAATTACATGCCTGGTTAATTCAGTAACGTACGTATAGCGCGGGGCTGCACCGGCTCTCTCCCGTCCTCCACCGTGCCAGACTAATGAGGGGAGGGAGGCAGAGGTGGTTACAGACTTGTCTGTGGAGGGTTGTTCTTCACACCTCCCGTGATGACGGTCAAAATTGATCCGAGACACTTGGTGTCACCTTTCCCCTCCTGCGTGGGGTGCGGAATCGGCAGTTAGCGCAGGACACCTCTCCAGAGCAATGCAGCAAGGAGGGGCACAGGCAACGGCCTCCAAGGCAGCTGAACTTGGGGGGCTGGCAAGCCTGGGAGGTAGACCTTTTACAAACCAGTTCCTCTGTAATGTCCCGACGTCACATCTTCCTTAACGACCGTTTCCAAATGGCCATCCTAGGGGTGTTGGTGTCCAGCATTTCCAATGTCATCAGGAGCTTTCTTGTCTTCCTACACTTCCCTCCATCTGCCACTTGGGTCTGTCCTGCAGGGGCTGACCTGAGTGTGCATTCCAGCATTAGAGCTGCCCCTTATGGCAGGAACATGAAATTCTGAGGCCTTCTGGGCCCAAACACAGGGCAGCGACTCAAGAAGACCTGGAACTGGAGGGCACAGGAAGGAGGCTGTGTCGAGTGGAATGAGAGGGGACACTGGGAGTCTTCTAGACACTGAGGTATCCAGTCAGCCTATAAACGTAACGCTGCCATGCCTGCTGCCGTCGTAGGGACAGAACAGGAGAGCTGGCCACTCCTCCTGCCCCACACATCAAGGCCTGCTCTCTTGTGTTCTTTGCCCCAACAAAACTTGCCTTGGCGATTACAGCCTCATTTCGCCCTTTTGAAAATGCTTACAGAGGGATGCAATGTATATGTTATTTAGCTTGGACATGGCCCTCTAGAAACAGCCCTGGCTTCTGTCCCCACCCTCCTCCCTCAGGAGCTGCCCTCAGTCCGGCCACCCTGGGTGTGATCTGCTCGCCCAGGCCTGGCCGGCTGCTCTGCTCGCCTTCAGTTCAGCAAGTACGTGCTGAGTGCCAGCCGCGGGGAACCGCGCGCGCTGAGCAGGCCGCGGGTGCCGAGGCGAACGGACAGGTTCTTGCTTTCAAGGAGCTTTCGGTCCAGTAGGGAGTGAACAAACTGATTGTTACAGTTTAGTCTGGTGCATCCTTACACATGGCCCCAGGGGAGGGCAGAGAAGGGGTTGTTAACGTCTGGAGGTGGGAGGGGTCACTCAGGAACCCTTCTACAGCAGCGGGGAGACCTGGAAGAGGACCAGGAGTTTTCTAGACCAACAGAAGGGAAATGGGGCAGCAGGAAGGGCCAGGAACAGCATGGCAAATGTGTGCACACTTGAAAGTGGCAATGGGGGGGGCCTCCATTTTTCTACCTCTCCCCATCTCTCCTTCTCCTCTTTCTCTCCCACCCCTAATAATCTCATTCTCCACTTCCTTGCTTGTTCCCAGAGGAGCACTGCCAGAGGCTCATGGCCAATGCGAACCTCTCAGGGGACACTCAAGGTTAAACAGCAGCCCTGTCAACACCACGGCATAGAAGCTGGCCAGCTTGTCATTTCTCCCTCCTTTTCTGGGCCACTTATCACCAAATTAACCACCTACTCTGAACTGGTAGACCAGTCACCTGCAGGGCAGATGACATCTTGAAAGAAAGAGGACATAATGTTTAATTAAATGGATGTCTAAGGATGAGGTTTCAGGCATCAAGATCAGCCTGGCAGTGGCGGTAGGGGGGCTACTTTGAAGTGGGAGCCCCTTCTCCGCTGCCCCTCAAATTATGGCAGAGGCTGGACCAGCCCAGGTGTAGTGCGTTGGGCAGACATTTTTAAAGCATTTCATTACATCAAGAAATCTCAAAGCCTTTTAAAAGTAAATTCCTCTCTGGATGAAAAATGGAAGCTCTGGGACCTGGTGTCTCTTGCCTTTGGGGTCCATCGGCCATTGGTCCTAAGGTGGCAGTGATCAGACGGCAGAGCTGGTTCCTGATCCGGTTCAGAGCTCCGCATGCTCTCAGGGTAGGAAGAGGATCAGAGGCTGTGTGGGGCCATCCTTGGCCACTCGCCACATCTTCCTTCATTTCACGTTTTCTCTGTACTGTGCTATTCCACACCTTCTACTCGCCCCTCTCCCTAAACTTCAGTCCCTCTCAGTTTTACAAAGGGACCCGGGGTACAAAAAGTCTTCCACTTCCCGCTATGGAATCACCCAGCGACTCGGGGATCCCTGCTCGTTGACAAGCTGTGGCTGAGCCCCTGGAACAGCCAGCCGCGAGGTCTGCACCCTCCCCCAGGCAGCCCGGCCCCCCTCGGGCCAGGTGATTAACATGGAGCCCATTTCCACTTCCCAGAAAAGGGGAAGCTCTCCGCGCAAACCGCATTAATGGGGTTCCACCGCAGCTGCCCATTGACTACCAAGAGCTTTGGCAACCACTTGGTCTTTAAAAAAAAAAAACAGTCATCCCAGAGGCTGCCTTGATTACATCATGGGCTGTCGCCCGGCCAGGCTTTTACACAGGCCCACAGGAGAACTCCATCTGCAGCCGGCCCGGGCTGCCACTCGGCGGCCACCGGCCATAGATCGAGTCTATCAGCCGCGGAGTTCATTATCCCCTAATGCGGCCTTCTTTCCTAGATCATTAGAAAGAAACTTGACCTGACCTGTGAACTATGAAATTGATTGTTGCCTTGAAATGGTCAACAGCCCATTTTCTAATCGATACATGGAATAATTTTATACATATTTAAATTATATATTAACTTTAATGCTTGTTAAATTTATCTACCACTTTCCTCCTGTACTTCTTTTACATTTGCTTGAACTCAGGCGGGTATATTTACCATTGGGTGGGAGGAAAAGAGAGCGGGAGGGGGGACCTAGGCCACGACCAAGGGACGGAGGAAAAGGGAGGGTCCAAGGCAGGGGAGGACTGGGTCCCAGAGCTGTGTGTGTGCATGTGTGTGCGTGTGAGAGAGGGCATATATGTGTCAAAGCACATGTTATCTAGGAATCTCTGTGTGTGTGTGTGTGTGTGTGTGTGGGTATTAATGTAAGCGAATGATGTGTATGTGAGTGTGTATCTGTGTGAAAGGACGTGTGTCTCTGGGAATATAAACGTGTGAATGTGTGTTTTCTCTCCCAACTTGTTAAGCCCTCCAGACACCTTGCCTAACCCCCAGTATTGAGAATTAGAATTTCTCCCCCAATACACTTTAAGAAGCTATTGATGCAGGGGTTTTGCCTGAAAAGGCCAAACCCAGACCATTACGGTTACACAGAATGTGGCTTGAAATTTCTAGTACAGAAAAGGGTCCCCAAAGTGCTAAACTCTCTGGAAACAAGGCCAGAACTGCTAATGGTCTCTAAGGCAGAGGTTCTTAACCTAGGGTTCTTAACCCTGGGACCTCTGTGGATCAATGAGTCCCTTGAAATTGAAGGCAACCTGTGTGTGTGAGAGTGTGTGTGTGTGTGTGTGTGTGTGTGTCCAGGGATACCATGGATTCCTTGAATTCATTAGATTTTCAAAATGTTTATGACTGTGGAAGAAAGAGCTGCTACGAGGCAGATGGGACGTTTGTCAGGGCAAGGGTTGCCCCCTCTGTCCCCCAGCTTTTAGCACTTGCAGACACGACCCCAGCACCCATTCCCTGGCTTCCAGCCAGGGCAGGACTCCCCAGGGGTCTCTAACCTTGTGCCAAGAACGAACACTTGATAGAGAGCCTCTCGTACCCAGAGCACAGCAACCAGCAAACAGCCTCTCTGCAGACTTCAAGTTCAGAGTCCAAATCCGCATTCCAGTGCTACCCTGCCCGACCCTGACCTTCCAGAGTCCGGACACTCCCAAGAGGTACATTCTCTGCATGCCCCTGTGGGTGGGATGAAAATGAATGTAAGTGACACTTGGAGTGAGCAATCTTTAAAATAGTCACATCTTTCATCCCCATTATTTTACTTCTAAGAATCGATCCTAAGGAAATAATCAAATTGCAAACAAAGGTTTGTGCACAAAGATGTTCCTCGGAGCATTAACACCAAAGGAAAGGACTGGAAACAACCTGCTGCCCAGCATTAGGGGAATAGCTAGATAAATGCAGTGAACGCATGTGAAGTGTTGCTCAGCAGAGATTATAAAGTGTATTTACATGCATGAACCATGGAACTAAATTCAATGTCAATATTTACTCACTCATCTTCTATTTTTAAAATATATGTTTGATAGAAGTTTTCAATCACATGGGAAAATTCTTACAACACAATTATGCAGGAAAAGCATGATACGGTGGGATTTTAAGGTTTTTTTAATGCATTGAAAAGACAGTAAAAGAAAAAACACAAAACGGTAATCTTTGTTTTCCAACCCATCCACCACAAAAGTCATCTATAACTCCAAGCTCCAAATTCATGAACTCCACATTTCCCTGCTTCCCTCCCTCCTGGGAGCAGCACGACTCAGCTGCAATGCCTCACCCAAGTCACGCCTTCCCCTTAAGTCCTTGTGATAAAATCAAAGCAGTACTTACCTCTTCTGTGCCGTCAGATTTCCACGTCCATCCTTAACTCCCAGAATCCTTCTTTGGCCAGTCGGTTTTAACTTATTCCCCTTTCCTCTGCTTATTGAACAACAACCCAATCCCTCATTTACAAATGAAGCTCTGATATAGATGAAAGAGTATAACCTGGATTATTTCTTCCATAGGAAAACAAGAGCAGGGGAGTTGAGCAGGAAAGAAAAAGGAGGAAGTGAGTAAGACCAGCTTTGCTAATCTGGGTTGCTCCCTACTTCCCTGGGAAGATCAAGGTCATCTAATATGAACTGCCTTGACTTTCTTCCCTCCGCCTCAGAGGCTCCCTGCATCATTACCGTCCATCCTTTCATCTCCCTCTTGTCTCCAAGGAAGACGTATGTTCTTTTACTTTGCCAAGGTGCACCCGTCCACCTGGACTATTGATCCCGGCCCTTCCCTTCTCCTCCAGGCCTTTGCGAGATCGATCATCCCTAAGCTCGTGGGCAGCTGCCATCTCCCCCTCCCTGGTCGTGCTTCCCCTCCTCTGGGGGCAGACTGCACGGATTGGGATCCTTGCTCTACTACTTCATGGCTGGGCAGGCTGCTTAAACGCTCTGTGCCTCAATTTCCACGTCTGAAACCTGAATAACAGCACCTGCTTCACACAGTTACCAGGACAACATGAGACTCCTACAAAACACTTAGAGCAGGGACCTCACACAGCAAATGTGAGCTGCTTTCATCATTGTTGTGGTTCCAAAGCCTGCTCACCAGGCTCCTGTCTTGCAAAGGCTTTTCCTAGCACCTTCCCCATTATTCTAATACCCTCAATCACTCCCTCCTGTCGGGGCAAAGTCTATTCACTGCCTGGAATATCTGATGGCAACACCTTGCCCCCTGTCCCACTCACAGGGCTGTTCTCACTGGCATTGCCAATGGCACTCGCCCCTCAAAAATTTGGTGTCCTCAGCTTCCTGACACTGCTCAGCCCTTTCCCTGGGCAACCCTCTCCAAGCCCCTCTCCAAGCCCACGCTCCAGCCATCATCCAATGACCAGTCCCATATTGGAAGGGGGTTTTTTAGCAGGGAAGAAGAGAATGAAGTGGAATAGCTCCTGGAATGGCAGGACAGTGTCTGCCAGAGGAAGAAAAGGAGAAGAGAGAGGAAAGGGAAGAGAGGGCCTGAGCCCAGCTTTACATACAGGTTGAGATGTGGTCTGATTTCTCCACCTCTGCTGTTCCTGTGTGCCATCGCTGTGGCCATCTGAGAGTCCTCTCCTTAGCTCAAGGCTTTGATTCCTGTTTTGTTTTCTACTTCTCCATTCCATCTCCTCCTCCTCCTCTCCCTCCTCCTCCTCTGTCTTTTTAATGTAGCTTACACATGTGGCCCCGTGGTACCATGGAAAGAAACCGAAGTAGACAAAGGATTCAGGAGCCTGTCTGAACCCCAACTCTGCCACCAGCTGTGGCACACTCTTCCCCACACCGGGTCCGCATTGGTAAGATCAGGTCATGATGCCAATCCTGGAGGGATGCTGGGAGTAACCCGGCCAATTGTTAGTTTTCCCCTCTTTTCCCCTTCTTGGTCTCAGTTTCTCCATCCACGAAATGGGGGCGACAGCACAGATGATTTGTAAATTCCCTTTGAGCAACCCTGCTTTGGAAGAGTTTGGCTCCTGTCCTCTGCTTTACTTAGGAAGTGACTCCTAATGAGATCTGAGAGGTCCATAAATAATACTTCTCCTCCCAGACCGATGACTCAGAAGCAGCCGAGTCCGACGGAGGGAGAATCAGCTTCGTTATTGCTAGACTGGAAGATGCAGCCTGAGGCCTGTGGCAACAGTGGACTTGCTCACATTTCAGCACAGAAATGAAACCTCCCCTCCGCTTTGGGAGACGCCCCCCTCCCCAGCATGCGGGGGCGGGGGGTTTATTCCCTGCTTCTCTCCCCAACGAAAAAAGTTTTACGGGACACAGGAGTCCTACTAAAGTTTCCCAGCTGGGAGGGAAGGTGCCAGAGCTCAGGTTCAAACGGACCTCCTGAATCCCTTGTCTACTTTTCTTGCCACTGAACCACGAAAACTGCATTGTAATAGTGAGAAATGCCTATTGCTCCAGTAACCCCCCAAAAGGTGGAACACCCATGGGCTGTTTCTGGATGAGATTAACATTTCAGTCAGTGAATTTCGGGTAAAGCAGATTGCCTTCCCTAGGGGGGTGGGCCTCATCCAATCAACTGAAGATGTAAACAAAACAAAAACAGCTGAGTAAGAGGTAACTCCTCCCGCCTGACTGAGCTGGGACATTGGTCTCTTCCAGCCTTCAGACTTGCACTGAAAACACTGGCTCTTCTTGGGGCTCAAGCCTGCCGGCTTTCGGACTAGAACTTATACCGTCTGCTCTCCTGGGTCTGCAGCTTGCCAACTGCAGATTGTGGGGCTTCTCAACCTTCCTGATTGCGTAAGCCAATTCCTGACAATGCACGCACACACACACACACACACACACACACACACTCACACACATCCTGCTGGTTTTGTTCCTTAGGAGAACCCTGACTAATACGCCCACTTCAGCTAAAATTTCCTGGTTTGCAGTTTTACCCACCTGGTGATGCTAAGAGAAGGTTGTAGTCAGAGCTGCCCTAGTGCCGAGCATCGGAGCAGGACGGGGTGGCAGTGATCCACTGGCCACAGAAGGGTGAGAAGAAGGCCACCCAAAGAGGTGCTGGGGGAAAGAGTGAAGATGATAGGGGGGTGGTCAGTGGGGAGCAGGGGGGGTGCACTCAGCCCCACACGTGGAGGAAGTCGTGGAGTAGCAGACCTGCTGGTGAGAGGACAGGAGGCCAGTGGTGAGAAGGGATGAGGGGATGTGAGGCATTCCCAGCCCTGCATGGCCTCCGGAAAGTGTCACTCCTTCCCCCAGGCCCAGCAGGCCCCCAGCACACTGTGCCACTGCCGTATCTTGGCTTCCCCACGGGTGCATGGACTCCCTGGGGAAGATGCCTGTCTTCCTCATCTTGGCATCCTTAGCACCTGGCACCTCTAGGTGCCCAGCAATGGTGAAACTGGGTGTCTGCTGGTCAGATGCCCGAACGAGTAAGTCATTCAGCTGATTGTGTGGCACGGGCCTGCTTGAAGAATGAAGAAAAAGCCACACAGAGTGAGTGAGAGTGAGCGATGGGAAACAGTTCCTGAGCACAGCAGCCTGATTCCTTGCAAGGCAGTAAAGCGTCATGGGAGACCAGTGTTCTAAAGCCGGACTGCCAGACTCAGATCCCATCGTAGTGCTGTGTGGCTTTTGGCAAGTTTCTTAACCTCTCTGGTCTTCAGTTTTCTCCTCTGCAAAATGAAGGTAACACTAGCACTCACTTCAGAGGATTGCTGGGAAGATGAAATAAATTAATGCAAGGAAAGTGCTAGGAGCCTGCCTGACGCATAAGCATTAAATGTGCTTCTTCCTCATCAGCAGCAGCGGCATTTTGCATAAGTCCATCAAGTAGCTCACGTTAGTTTTGTAACTAACCTGAACTGCGTTAAGTCGTTTTGTTACTTAAGGCTCACCTGTTATGGAGGCCACAGATCTGTCGATTCCGACCCAGGATCCACCCTCAAAGGAGAGACTGGACCCACATGAGGACTGTAACCACAGCACATTTCCAGAAATCTCAAATGTTCCAACATAAAGCTCCACGTATCAAGAAACCGGGAAGAGGAACACTAAGTCACCAAACACATTCAGCCTCCTTCAAGGGTGGGGGGAGGATTATTTGTTTGTTTTTGCAAATATTAAACTTTCCAATTTTCTTATAACAGTGGTGGTTTCATCAGAAAGCTGGAATTGGATGCCCAGATTATTATGAGACAGGCTATGGCTTAATCTTCCCGATGTTTTTATATTTGAGAATAAAAAGGCATTTGGCACTTATCTAAAATTACAATGGCAGAGAAGGAAAAAAAGCCCTCGCAGGTACGTGGCTGTGATCTGCATGCATACGTGCTTTCGAGTTCATTATGGAATCACAGAATCAAGACATCTCAGAGTCAGCAGGAGCCTCAGCATCCCTCTCTTCCTTCCCTTTCCTCCTACAGATGGGGAAACCGAGGCCCAGAGGAAAGATGTTCATTACCCAGGCTCACTCAGATGTGGCAGGCTAACCACACTTCCGGTGTAGAGAGCTGTGAAATGAACCTGTTGGGCAGAAATGGGGTCTACTTCTTGTTTTAACAATAAAATGCCTCCACTTTCCCGTTCTGCACAGGAATGCTCCCTAGCCTTACTTTTGAGCCCTTCCATGGTCTGGCTCTGTCCAAACTCACTCTTCACCTGCCCTGCCGGCTCCTCTCCTCCCGCCACCTATGGGGTTCACACCCCCCAGCTCCAGCACCAGCAGGAAGCCCCTCCTCTGCCCACCATGCTCATGCAAACTCTCCCTTTCCTTCAAAGCCAAGTGGGTTTCTGAAGTTTCTTCAGACCACCACAGACACACACGGTGAGCACGACTGGCCTCTGAACTCACAGCGCAGGCTGAGTCTGCAGACAGGAGGCCGGGGACCTGGCTTGGGGGGGGCGGGGAGGAGGAGCCCTAGAGGGGCTGACAGCCTCTGGTCTCCATCCCAGTTCTCCTCCCGGACTCTGGGAAAATTATTTCCTTCTCCAAGCCTCAGGTTCCTCCACTGTAAACATGCTTAACCTGCGTAGTTGTTTGAAAATTAAATAAAATTACACATCACAGCATATGATGTACTCAGGTAATACGGACTTATATTTTAAGGTACATGATTTAGTTCCCCAAAATACGATACACACTTTTGTCCTACAGCTGGTTCTTTTTTTTTTTTTTTTTTAGAACAACAATTTATTATTATTTCTCATGGTTCTGTGAGCTGACTGGACTTGGCTAGGTGGCTCTCATTTGGGGGTCTACCATGCTTTTTTTTTTTTTTTTTTTGTTTTTTTGAGACAGAGTCTCGCTCCTACAGCTGGTTCTTATGCAGGCTAGTTTTGTCATCACACCCAGATTGTAAGGAAATGCCATTAAATTCCCTGGGAGCAGGTGTTTTGTCCCTTTTACTTCCTAAACTACCCCCACTGCCTTGCACAATGCCTGGCACCCCATAGGCACTCAGTAAATATTTGTTGAGTGAACAAATTAACTTTTAATGAAATAAATGAACAAACTTTTCTTTCCCCCCCTAAAGGATTTGGACCACAGCAATAGTAAGTCTTGTATTTGCATAGTGATTTACACTTTTTGAAGTGTCTTCACATGTTAAAACATGTTGGCTACTCAGAGATCCCTGTGAAGTAGGAAGACCAGGTGGTGTTACCTGTCCCCACTTCACAGGTGAGCACACTGAGGTGCAGGACTAGGAAGTGGTGGAGCATGAGTGATGCCCATGCCACAAATCCGGGGTCAGTCCCCACCCCGCCTGCCACAGCCAGCAAGTGCTCATGGAAGGACTGATGGATTTGGATTCTGACTTCGATCCACCCGGTGAAGCCCTTGATGACGGTGTGAAGCGTTCCCGGCTTCCAGAAGAACGACATCTCTGTGAGTGGTGGCCGGATAAAGGGACGCCCAGGCTGGGAAGCTGGGGCACCGGGAGGGGAGTGAATTAGAGAAACTCTTCCTTCAGCAAGACAAATTTGTGCAGGGAAATCGTGCTTGGCTGGGGAAGCCAATTGGAAAAGAATGATAGAGGGCCAGCTCCTGAGGTTCATCAAAGTCATTTGTTGCAGGTAAGCTCATTTTTCACAGGCCAAGGGGATATTTACCTGGAGTACACCTTTAAGGAATAGCCGACAGATTGAACGGTACAATGCTTTATTATATTTCACACCCTGGTGATTCAATATGATGCAGGCAGAGGAGGGGGAGCTCAGGAGGGAGCAAAGGAGAAAGGCAGAAGAAAGAGATATTAAAACGTCCGGCAATGGTGTGTCCTCCTTCTCCAGCGCCCCGGGCGAGACTCAACTGCGACGGAAGTCACCGGAAGTGCACAAACAACTGTGCCCTGGGCATGACGCTGACCAGGGAGTGGGTATCTGCCATCGGGTGACCTCATCCCTTCTTCCTAAGCACTCGCCCGTGTCCCCTGAGGTCAACTCAGTCCCTTCACTGTCCTCAGGAATGATTTCACACAGTTCCTAGACCCCTGAAGACCTGTGCTCTAGTCCTGGCTCTACCACTATTTTGGTTGGGTGAGCTGACGTGACACATTGCACTCTCGGGCTCCGGTTTCCTCATCTGTAAAAGAGACACTTTGCCAGTGGTCTTTATGCTCCCTCTCAGCCCTTATATCCTGTGCTCCCAAATCAGCCCCGGAGACCTGGCTTTATCCGGACACAGCTGGCCCCGCAGCAGCACCCACCCCCCCACCCCGCTGTCCCGCAACCCCCACACCCGTCGGCAGCTGCACTCGTCATCCGAAAGGCCATCCTCGGTCCCGGCTCCAAACAAATGAACCATTATCCCCTTGACAACCTGCATCCCTTAATACTCTCGTCCAGAAATCCACCTCAGCCCTCGGGAAGCTGTCCTTTCCACCCTTTCCGCCATCTGCAAAGTGGCACCCCTTGGGCGTCACAGGTCTTTGTGAAGCACAGGAACGGTTTCCACGGCCCTCGAGTCTTCAGAGTCTCTATGGAACCTTCTCACTGGTTTTCACCTTCTCATTTCTCTTTGCCCCTTGCGCCCGGGCAGTACACGAAGGACTGAGGATGCCCAGAGATGAGTCAACAGTCGCCCCTGCCCCGGTAGGAGCTCCTAGTCTTGAGGCCTTCGAGAGAGTTTTTGCAAATATCTAGAATATGACGTAATTCCAAGTGCCCAAAAATATGAATAAATCAAGGCCTATGGGAGCACCTAGGAGTGAAAAAATGAATTCTGCCTGGGGGTGAGAAGGTTTCCCAGAGGAAGTGGCCGGGTGGGCTGAGGGCAGCGCTGGCAGGCAAGGATGCGTGTGTTTGAGGGAGTGGAGAACAACCCAGCAAAGGGGGCCGGGTGGGCCACGTCAGGGCCGTGTCCAGAGGGGGCAATCCTGGATGAATATTTAGGGGGCACCGGTCTCCTCAGAGAACACCCACGGCTTTATGGGCCAGGGTGCAGTTATCTTTCCCACGCCCGTAAAGATGGGCACAGAGCCCAGGAACTCCAGGTCCACGGCATTTCCTGGGAACGAGTCCAGCGGTGGAAATTGCTTTGCTGAAGCTCAGGTGGCTGGTGAGGTCAGCAGGCCAAGTGCACCAGCACATCCCCGATTGATCCCTGGATGCCACACCTGTGGAACCCAGCCTGCACCCAACCGCCAGGCGTTCTAGAAACACAGACTCGACACTAAATGCCTTAGTGACATTGGAACCCAAGGCATCCTGACCAAAGAATCCCAAGGATGTCAGAACTAGCATGTGCTTTTCTTTAGGCATTGGGTGGCTCTGGGAGCCTTCACTGTGCCTGTCTCCTACAGTGACACAGTGACTGGAAAGAGACATGCCCAGCCCTCTGCAAGCTCCCAGCATAGTTACAAAGGCCAGAAGCCCACGTAGGAGATGGCAAGAGAGCACACTCATAGACTAAACAGAGGCAGAGTCCGTGAAAGTAGAGTGGCACGCAGCAGATGAACAAAGAGGTTTAGCCAATGTCAATCTGAGAGTTCTTCCTGAAGGAAGCAACTTTGGGCCCTAAAGAAATGGGAAAAGGAGAACTCCTGCTATGCTGGTTGTATCCATCATCTATTACTACATTAATGCTGCATAACAAGCCATCTTGAAACTCAGTGGCTGAAAACAACAATCATTTCCTTTTACTTGTGTGACCACAGGACATTGATCCAGGCTGGGCTTCTCCGGGCCTTGCTTCAAGCTGCAGTTCTGGTCCACATGAGCACATTGGTTTCTCAGCCTCCTGCACCAGCAGGCCAACTGGGACACGTTCTTCTCATGACCAAGCAAAGCACAAGAGGGCATATTAACATCAGGTCTGCTAACATCCCAATGGCCAAAGCAAATCATGTTGCAGAGCCCTTAATCAAGGGAGGTGAGGTACACACTTTGTCCACCATGAAGTCACAGCAAGTCACACAGCCAGGCCCAACATCAGCAGGGCAAGGAAATATGTGTGTATGGAGAGGGAAGGAGCAGGTGGGTAGAGAGTGGATTGTTTTTGAATCTACTACAGCGTTAGAGAAGACAGGAAAGCTATTGCATCTAGGAGAACTGTGTACGCAAAGGTCCAGAGGTCAATCGGAGTCTGGTATAGGAGGAGAGCCAGGAAGAAATGGGCAACCGCGTCAAGATGGCAGCGTGGCAGCGTACGCAGGGTGGAGACCCCCTGGCTCTGGCAGAGAAGGTGAGCAATGAGCTGGGGGCTTAAGTGGCTGGCAAAGCTGCTCTCTCCATTGGGCCTTGGTCTCTTCCTGATGAATTAAGAAACCATGACCTGGAAGCAAGAGAGTTTGCTCCTGTGGGATCTTCTCTCTGGAAAAATATTACAACTCACAGAGTTCCCACCACCTCCAGGAGGACTTCCAGGGTTTACCCAGCCCTGGGCTCTCTCTTTTCCCTGAGCAGCAGGTATAGCAGGCATGCGCACATGGGTAGTGCCCCCTGGCACCCAGAAGGCACTGCATTACCTGGTTAAATCACTGCGGCATGAGCATCGGTCTTGACTTCCCAACTAGGCTCTAGGCTCTTCGGGGCCTGGGACTGTATACACTTTTTTTTTTTTTTTTGGCCGTCTCTAAACAGCAGGAGCTGCATAACCACACGTGGCGTGAACAACTGAAGAGTAGACAGTGCTAAGAGAATCAGGCAGCACCATTTCTGGAACAGAAAACTGGAGAAAGTAGGTCAGCTGGACCAGCCACAATCAAGACGGTCCTATTAATAGAAAATGCAAACATTATTTAGGGACAGGAGCGTGAAATGGGAAAGGGGAAGGACACTTGAAGGTGGATGGAAACTCAGCCTTGTGTGAAACACAAACTTGAGCAGAAATGAGATTGCTGGGGAGACCGGCTGTTCCTAGAGAAATGGAGCTGCAGGTAATGGCCTCGGGGAAAGCGTCCATGGCAAATCAGTGCGCCAGCCGCCTCCTGCGGAGCCCAGGAAGGTGCTGCTGGCCACGACACAGACAATTGGGAAATGCTTGTGTGCAATCTTACCAGCCAAGCGAGGCCAGGTGTGCAGTGGCCACACCCGCCCTGTGCCGGGATTTGCCCTGCCTTGTACTCACTTGGAGTTCCTCCCACTGGAATGAATGCTTGCTTCCTTGCCTCCTCCAGGAAGCCCTCCAGGATAGCTAACACCGTTAACACTGACTTAATCCCAAATAAAGCACACAAATTCCCCTTCACTGATAATCCACTTAATATATTTTATTTAAATCTTGATCATAGTTTTTTTTTTTTTTTACTATCTCCTGTGTATCAGCCTCACACATTAATGAAAGTAGGAGCCATAGCTTTTCTTTCCCGTAGGCCTCTCCTCCAGGCTGGGCACATGCCTAGTTCTTGTTGAATTCCCCTCAGCAGAATATGGGGTAAATACATGACGATGCTGACGGAAGATCAAAGACATAGATCAGAAATCCAGGACCTGCGGATTGAAGCAAGAGATTCACCATGACAAGTGTTGTCTCACTGGGGGCAGCTGTAGGAAGGAAAAGACAGTGACGGAGCCTCCACCTCCTCACCGGGGCGCCAGCCGTGTGCCTCCTCTCCAGGCCCTGTGCAGGGCCGCCCGGCCTGAAAGCTGGCCTGAGAAGAGGGAAGAACGGGGCAGTGGGTGCCTGCAAAGCCACTTCACCCCCCCCCCCCGGGGTACTTCACCCAGATTCCATCACATTCCTCATGAACTTGGCCTCCGCTCAGGTTCTTTCTGCCCCACCCAAGCTCTTGAAATTGACCTGACCTGCAATAAATCCATCCCCTGCCCTCCACCAGAGCGGGGGAATGAGGACAGCTTGTGTCCCCTGACGCAGTCACAGTTCTTGCAAAACCACAGCCTTGTCTCCCACCTCCGCCAGCACAGAGCAGGGTCAGGCGCCGAGGGCCAGCCCCTTCTTCCTGGGGAACCGAGGAGCTGGGTCCAGCACGGCCCACAGCAAAGAACTGGCCAGCGCCATGTGTCAGCAGTGACGAGGCAGGGACACCCTGCAGGAGAGACAAGAGGGAGCGTGAAAGCCACGGTTTCAGCCCCAGCCACTAACTTGCCACGCGACGTAGGCTAAGTCCCCTCACCTCTCTGGAGTTTGGAGTCCAGGCTCTCTGGGGTCTCCTGTGGCCCTGGTGTTGGGACAACCATGGCTCCTCTGCCCCCCCCTCCTTCCTCTTCTCATGAATGCTCCTCCCAGGCCCCGTCGCTAACCTGTGGGTCCAGTGCGGGTGTCATGATCCCACCTGTTGACAGCAGGCACCGTCCCCGGCCAGGGTTGAGGCCCAGGGGTAGGCATGTACCCCAGGCCGTGCGAGACACCTGCCTGAGATTTTCCTCTCCCTGGAGGCCACGCTGGGTTTCAGGTACAGGGAGGAGGAAGGTTACCCAAGAGACAAAAGTCAATGTGCCAGAGAAATGCCAAGTTGAGCTCTAGAACCAGCCCCAGCAGCCCTGGAGGCCCAGCGCACCCTGGCCTTCCTGACGTTTGCTTACGGGAGCTGATCGAGCTCCCTTTTGGCCTATCCTGGTGTGAACCGGGTCTCCTCACGTGCATCCTCTGCCCCTATCCCCTTCTCACGTAGCTACCCCCGGCATACACACTTCCACAGCCTCCTCTGCAGCTGTAGGTCACGGGACACAGTCCAGACGCTGAGACATAAGCCGATGCCTGCTGGTGACATCTCTTTCTTCCTACCCTGAATGTTTGGCACTCTGGTCAAGAGCCACTGACTAATTCTAGCTGCCACTATATTTCTTATTTAGGGTAAATTTTAAAAAGCCAAGAAAAACCACTCTTCTTTTTTTTTAAGACATAAGTCATTGGGTTTCTGTTGTGTGCAGGCGGAAGCGCTCCAGCTACACTGGCAAAGGAGTCTCCTTTCACAGGCACAAAGGGGGCAAGTGGATGGAGGGCAGGAACTCCAACCCTGCACGCCCCGCCCTTGCCCCAGTCAGCCCCTTCCTGCCTGCAAAGATCCCGGGACACTGACATAAAAATTTGGGACGTCAGAACAGCATTTGACTTGGGAGAAAGCCTGGCTGGCCCAGTCCCCAGGCCAGGTGGGGCGGGTGAAGCGAAGTGTCACAGCGTAATACTGACAAAGTAAAACATCCAGTCTGGATAATCCTCTTAAGCCAAAGAAGAAAATAGCCAGTGTGATTGATGCTCCCAGGAGTGAGCCAGGGAGGACACGGAATGTTCTTACCCAGCGAGCGAGCGGGGGTTTGGAGGGGCAGCTGAGGCCCAGAGGCCTGGAGGTCAGGCCAGAGGTCACCTGGCAGGGCCCAGACCCTCTTCTGACTGGTCCTGCCCCACTCCAGGCCACACACACTGATGCACCCAGACCCCTCAGGTCCCACAGGGACCCTGAGCAAGCGGAGATTTAAGTCCCTCTCGTCTGCAAAACGGGTGTCCATCAGAAAGCATTTTCACAAACCTTCACCAAGTGTTAAAGCTGGAAGTCACCTCAGAGATTGTCTAGTCCAACCTCTCATCCGAAAATGAGGTGGCTCAGGTCCAGAGAGGGAAAGGGGCTTGACCCCAGGCGCCCAATATGGTGATCACAGAACCGGGTCAGGACCCTGCACTTCCTGGCTTCTCTTCTCAAGCATTTGTCACCGCAAGATTCTCCCTCTCATTTATTGAATAATTTGTGAGGCCCCTAAAATTGTACTAGAATGTACGAGAACAATAAACATCCTATTCAAGGGAGAATGTGAGCCCAAGAGCTCACACCTAGGAGCCGCATGTGTTCCAGGCACCTTCTAGGAACGAGCTCATTCAGTCCTCACAGCACCCCACCAAGGGGGATCTTCCAGTGACCTCAGCTCACGGATGGGGCACAGGGGTGTGGACATGGCCAGTGACTTGCTTCGGGCCACGCAGCCTCAGTCGGCAGCCGAGCCAAGGGCTGAACCTGGGCTGTCGGCTGCTGGCACTGGCCACCTGCCTCTCTGGGGGAGCTCACTGCTTCCCATGCCCGGGGCCTCTGCCCACCTCGGCCCACCTTGGTTGGCAGTCGCACCCATCCCGGCAGCCTGATGGTGGTCACAGGCCTCGCTGCAGTTTATACCCCAGCACCCAGAGGAGCTCCACAGTGCTGATCATGTCCCACTGACCTCCCAAATGCTCCTGCACCAGGTGTGCCAGGGGTTGGCCCTTCAGCTGTGGGATTGTGAGGAGATGGGGGTGGAGAGGTCTCAGGCAGGGGAGGGACCAGAGCCGTGGACAGGGTGCTCCCAGGGCTTGGGCAGCCCATAAAGAAGTGTTCTAATATGTCAAGGCCTCTAGGACCCTCTGGGCCCCACCGGGTGATCATCGGTGCTGGACGTGTACCCAGTAAAGGGCAAAGCCAGGGTGGGAAGGCTGGTGCCGGCCAGGGCTCTATCTCCTATCCCAGGCAGGCTCCCTACCGGGCCCCTCTGAGAAACGCTGGTCAGGATGTGGATGGCATTTCTTCCTTGGCCGTTCGCTGTCCTGCTGTTCTTAGCAACTCTCGGGGAGGCCCAGACCTCACAGGCCCAAGTGTGATTCCCCGGCAGCCGGCCCACCTCGGAGGGTGCAGCCCCCGCCTGGACTCACCCTTCCTTGGCTGGACCCCACACCCTGGGACCTCGCCCTGCTCCCACTGATGTGCCGGTGAATGACTCTCGGGGGGCCTGATGTCGGCGATTGCTGATTCCCGCGGTATGGATGCTCCCACCATGGCCAAGTGTGACAACTGTTGAACAGCCAGCTCTCAAAATTCCAGAGTATTTAACAATCAGCGCCTGTGCGCTGGCACCAGCCGGCTCCAGCACACCCTGCTCAGAGCCTGGCAGGCCTGGACAGTGAGCAGGAAGCTCTGCGGGGAGACGCCTTGCCGTCCGCTGGGCCATGGTAGGATGTGCCCTCCTCGTTCCACCACCCACCTCCAGGCCGGGACACCTGAAGTTAGAGCAACAGAGAGTCTGTACCCCCTTTTCCGCACCCAGAGATGGAGAGAACAGCCCCCTCCAATCTGTAGATACAGATATAGACGGTATTTCCTCTGTGTCGCGTCTGTTTTGCAACCTGATCAAAATAAAAAATGGATATATAATTATTATCGTTATTATTATCATATTATATTTAAGATGATTCCTGGGAGAAGCATCTAGATAATGCTCCCCAATGGTGAGAGAGCTTCTGCTGGAGCCAGCGTCACCCTACAGGGTGCGTGATTTTCTGTCCCTTTTGGGGGCTCCCCGTCCCCGGGCGCATTAGCAGGCAGCGAGTGTGCGTAGGCAGCCGCTGACACGTACAAACGGTTGCCGGTGGACCAGCCGTTTGTTTGCTTTTTGGCGGTGTGAAGGTTGGGTTGAGTCATTTTGCACCCAATTACTTTGCAGTAAATTTGCCGGATGGTTCTTGTCCTGCGGTATTGATCCGGCATCTCACCTTGAGCTTGTTTATTGACACATCAAATTCAGAAGTCAGGCCCGCTCGATTGACCACTTCCCAATTAGGGCATTTATATGATGTCACCAAGGCTCCTTGTCAGGTTCCGATGAGAGCCATTTGTCGCCCGACCACCGCCGCCGCCCAATCGCCTGCAACCAAGCTGCCATTTTTCTCTGACCTTTCCGGAGACAGATGGCAGTCCATAAAGTACATCATTAGCAACGTGTCATTTTATCTTGCTGCCGTTTCTTCACACGAAAGGTACTTCGTTCAACAAAAGATGCTGCAGTCGCCCCCGAGAGAGACTCACATCTCTTCTTTGCTGGAGTTGTGGGTGTTGGAAACCAATGCGTCCTCGGTCATCGGGGCTGCCCCTGGTCCCTCTTGGAAAGGAGGCATTTGGGCAGCGACAGAACAGATCGTCAGGAGAAGGAGAGAGAGCTGAAATGATGGCACAAGTGTCAAAAACACACCAGATGTCAGAAAGACAGTGCCCAGGGAGTCCAGGACCCATTCAGGCCCGGGAAGTCTCCTCGGTGACATCTCTTCAATTGGTTTCTTAACCCACTTATGAGTGTGCGTGGCGGTAGCCCCAGGTGGAGGTGAGGGTGATGGCGGAAGGCAGAATGCCACAGGGTGTGTCCTCTTGGCACTGAACTTGGGCTGAGAGTCGGCCCTTCACACAGCAAGGTAGCATCATTACCGCACTTTAGGGACAAGCTTACATGCACGCGGGGAGGGGCAGGCTTGAGCTCGTCCCCAACAGAGGGTCAGAAACAGCTAGAAGGTGGACGTCGTGAAGGCAGGCACCAAACCGGCTTCCTCTCACCATTGTAGCCCCAGGACTATCTCGCCTGGCCCAGAAAAGGCTCCCCCCAAAATGTTTGTTGAATATTGTCTGAGAAAAGTTCGATTCAATACAGAATGGAACATATTAAACAAAAATGTTAACGATGTATTCTCACCACCTGCATGGGTCATTTGCATGGAATTTTGACAGTCACTCACATGCCATGCGTAGGAAGTAGGACAGTCTGAGACACTCTCGCTGGCAAGAGGCAGGGCCAGGACTGGAGCCCAGCCACTGGACTTCAGGTCAGACCCATTCTGCTATGGTATGTTTGGGGATGTCACCCAGGCAGCTGGTGGCCCCACGGGTGGAGGAGAGGACAGAGCCTCCTCGCCCTTTTCAAGTCAAGGAAGAGCGTGAGACTATTTGTGAAGACTGAGGTGTGAGAGATGGCCCTGGAGGTCAGAGGTCCCCAGCCTGGGGATCCTGCCTGCTGCAGGACCTACCTGGCTGCCCAGGTGCCTGAGTGGGCAACAGCTCAGCAACTCATGGTCCCCTCACGACACTCAGACCGGGAAGCCTGGTACCTGAAGAAAATGTGGAAGCCGGAGAAACTGACTCCATCCCAGGCATTCCTGTGACCCTGCGAGAGCCCGTGGTGGTCAGAGCTGTCCCTGGCATGAGTCCCCTTCCCTCCCACTGGGCAGGGAGTGCTCAGTTGCTCCAATGCACCCTGAGTACCCCCCTGTGCTCTCATTGTCCTCTCAAGAAGCCACCAAGTCTCAGGTTAGAGCGAGGTCTAAAGAGCCAGCTCACATCACTTCTTGTCTTAAAGAGCAGGGCTGCCTTTCTGAATCTTAATGGCCTATGGTGACGTCCTCCATAACTAAATCACTCGATAGGGAGGTCCATTCTTCGTCTTAATCTCATCTCTGACTGTAATCTGTGTCTGATCCAGTTTGGAGCAATTCTGGTCCTCCTGAGAATGGAGAATGCGTGAGCAGGGACTTTACTGACCCTAAGCAACCACTGTGCTGGGAGCACAACCTGGAGCAGTCACGGGCCACTGCCCAGGATCCCAGGGTCCAGCAGGGAGTGCACAGGTGAGCAGATGGAGAGTGCAGTCCAGGGAGAAACGGGGCCCCTGGTACAGGCTGCGGGGAGAGGGGTAGTCAGGAGGGGCCCGGGCAAAGGGGAGGAGTTCCAGGCCGAGAGTGGCCCACAGGTGAGTAAGGCAAACGCTATGTCCTGGTTTGCCGCTGAAGTTCCACAGTCTAGGAAACCCCTCGGCCCCAGGCAATCAGGGATGACTGGTCATCGTAGAGGTAAGAGAAAGTGTGGTATATTCAGGAAACTGAAACTGGCTCAAGTTTAGGACAAGTATAATAAAAAAGGTATCAAAGAATCTTACATTTTGTCTACTTAAAAGTTGATCCGAAGGCAGCCTATTTAAATGTGGACCTTGTTAGCCACCTAAATTCAGATGTTTTAATTTTTTAAAGCTATGCTATTTAATTTTTTTAATTAATATTTATCTCTAACTCAAATATGCCTAAAGCTTAAACAGAAGCTTTGGGAAGCAGACAGGTAATGTAAATGAGAGATTTCCAACCAGGTGAAGGCAGTGGCCACAAGAGGCTGTGTGCCCTGTCCCAAGGGGGCAACCCCTACACAGCCCCAGCCAGCTGTCAGCCCAAGCAAATGTTGCCAAATGTCCTGATATTTCAAAGGAAGCCCCAAGTCAGAATTTTTAATTGTCAGTCTCCTACTGTTAAAATATTTGTGACAAATTCAAGATTGAAAACACAATGCCAAACTAAACACTCTGCAGCTATTAGTTCTCACCTGTCACATTACCATTCATAACACCCGATCAATGGAACTACCGCCCCCTTATGGCAACATAGCCAAATTGCAGGATATTCTGTTTAAGGGAAACAACTCCTATCAGCCTACCGTAGGGTAGAAGAGTTATTGGTAAACCCTTTAACATGGAAAAAGGTTGCCAGGGGAGCAGAGGTGGGGCTAAAATAAGAAAGAAGAACTGAGTGAAAAGCATCAAAAGCCAAGTTTTGCTAGTGTCCCAGTTTAGGGTAGGACCTGTCCAGGCTCCAGACAGGGAATCAGTCAGCCAGCAACTGATCTTGGATTGAGGCCTTCAATATGGCATCTCAGCACGAAACTGGCTGTCTTTGCTGGCTGATTTACAAAACCCCAAAGAAAAATCTTCCAGGCAGAAGCCTTGGCCCACCCTTAACCAAGGCAGCCTGTATCCCATCAGCAGCAAGTCCAGGCCCCTGCGAGAGCCACCGTGGCGGTCTCTGCATCTGCAGCTCTAAGCCCATCCTGATTCTAATGCAGCCAAAGGCAAAGCTGAGCTGCCCTGAGCTCTTGCCCCTGCCTCGAGGACTAAATGTAACAGAGTGGAAATCTCTGCACCTGGATGCCCTGATCCTGCTGTCAGCAGGTTTCCCCAGCCAGCCGCCCTGGCTCCGGATCTCTCCTTCATCTTCTCTATAGCTGTGGGTCTTTCTGTCTCCTTTCCCCTAATTGTCAACAGACAACAAGTTCAGCTTCACTCTCTGACTGAGCAGAGTAGGCATTCGCCTATGTATCAAGATTTCAATCCCTCCATCCCTACCCCAGCCCCCTGCAAGGTTTCCTGAGACCCAGAGAATTTACCAGAGAAAAGAACTGTTTAAATCAAAGGCCATGCTGCCTTAGTTAACTTTGCCATTCAAAGAATGCCAAGAGTAGATCATAAAACCCAGCTAAATCAATAAGTCACTAAATAATTTTGGTAACATTTCACATTAAGGTAGCATAAATACTTCATTAAGAGCCAATAAGTAAATTTCCCTTTTTCTTAAATTATGCTAGGATGTACAGAGGCACGAATAACAGCTTGGGCTGCTGCTCCGAAGTGCTACCTCGCAAGTTGTGATAACATTTCTATTAACCAGTTCACAATCATGCCGACAGGTCTCTGTGCGTCTTGGAATAATTTACTTAGCAAAGCAACTTTGATGAATCATTTATTCATCATTATTAAAGTATTTATAAATGCTGCTTTAATTCAGCCCCTGCTTCCTTTGTTTCCTCGTAGAATATTGACCCAAAATAGGAATGCTTAGAGCAGTACTTCTGCTTGGCTTTGTAGTTTTATTTTAATCAAAAGAGTGCTGTTGAAGCACGTGGCCTCTCACCCCACATTATAAACCCAATCCTCATCCCCTTTCCCCAGTCCTGAGCTTCAGGGTTTCCCTACCTGCCTACCTGGCCTGGCACTGGGCATATGTTAGGTAAGCGAGGAGGGAAGGAGAGGGCTTCCCACTCCATATGCCTGGGACAGGGGAGAAAGGGACTAACGTTTATGGAAGACCCACTCTTTGTTCCAGATGCTTTGGCAAATAGTTATTGAGTGTTTATCATGTACCAGACATCCTTCAAGAGACTTTGCATGTATCATTCACTTAATTTTTTCACTGGTAATTTCTAAAACTTATATAGCACTTTTAAGATGCCAGGCTGTGCTGTAAGTGCTTTGTCTATATTAACTTGATTCTTACAACAGCCCTACATATTGATACTATTATGATCCCTGTTTTAAAGATGCTGGAACTGAAGCACAGAGAGGTTAAGTGAATTACCCAAGGTCACACAGTTGGGAAATGACAGCTGAGATTCAGATCCAAGGAATATAATTTCAGAGGCCACACTCTTAACCACCATCCTGCCTCTTGATAATCATATGAGAGAGGCCCAATTTTTAGCCCATTTTACAGAGCATAAGATTGCAACAAGGCTGGGTGCACAGGCTCACACCTATAATCCTAGCACTCTGAGAGGCCAAAGTGGGAGGATTGTCTGAGCTCAGGAGTTCAAGACCAGCCTGAGCAAGAGCAGCCCGTCTCTAATAAAAATAGAAAAATTAGCCAGGTGTGGCAGCACACACCTGTAGTCCTAGAAGGCCAAGAAGTTGCCCTAAAAATGTTAAAATTCAGTCCTGCATGAAGCATGTGATCATGAGTAAGAGTGTATACTGACAGTCCCAAGACCAGCAGAGTTGACCTCTGTATGTGACACTTATCTGAGAAGTGACTTTTGGTGCATGCTCTGATTGCACAGGAGACCAGAGGAAAAGGAAAAAGAAAATCTTAGGAGCTCTTCTTTTGAGCTGGACTGTTCCTTAGAAGAATGTTGTGAATACTGTCAAGAAAACATTAAGCCTCAAGCAAAACCCAGAGCCGATTGGCAGTCCTTGGATTCCATAACAAGATGTTTTTGTAAGTTATTGAAGAATGAAGAGGCACCAGTGAAATGGAGACTTGATAATATGCACAGGGAGTTGGACTAATGGGGAAGTCCAAGCAGTCAAGGAGGCCAAGAGTGAGATGTTGGACACAGGAAAATCTTTCAGAGCTCCTCAAATTATCACTGCACTTAAATGGCTGCTGGATCTGGTACAGACTGAAGACATCTGCCCCGTAGAAAGCCCTGGTGCAGACCTACCACTTCCATCCATTTCATCCATTTAACAAACATGCCCTAGATGGATACCAAGTGTCTCATGCTGTGGTTGTGCTGAGGATAAAGACACGAACAAGACATGGTCCTGTCCCCAGGGAGCTAAGTAAGGGAGATAGCTGATTTTACATAGATATTAACCATGAAATATTATTACAACTCAGAAACACAAACACTAATTCCCCTGCAATAAGGGTTATTATTCTGGGAGCTAGGAAAATGCCCTGAGCCTAAGACCAGCCATGCAGTGACACAGGGAACTGGATGTCCTAAATCACACAGTGGTCCACAACTCTGCATCTTAGGGTCCCCAGGTCCAACCCTCGAGTCCCTTAGACTGAGTGGCTTGCAGTACCTACCACTCTCACACACCAGCATCACTTCCTGCAGCCACACAAATAAAAGTGGACAGCAAGCCAATGCCATCCTGTTTGCTGCTGCTGGATTTATGACATGTCAAGTTTAAATAGCATGTGCAAGGCTTGCAAGGGAGGCGACACAGAATTCATTTCTCAAGCCCATCAAGGCTCTAAGGCCACCTTTTTCTCCTCCCCACTCGGGCCGGGAGAACAATTTCATGACATCCTGATGCCGAGAAAAGGCCTTCCTGGATTTCCACATTCAACTTTGCTTTTGTCTTTTTCCTCTCAAGTCCCCCCAAAATACCAAATGCCACTTACCAGTACCCGATAGATACCAATTAACCTTTATGCAAGTTTGCTTCTGTTGTGTGTAAGCCCTAGCCTCATTCCTGGGGCTGAATTATTAATCCCTTACAAACAGCCACCATCACACCACTGGCGCCCAGATGAGGTAGCTGGCTCTAATTTAGGGCCGCTCCACCCACCTTTTGTGCTTTTCTTTATCCGAACGTGAGAACCTATTTCCTTGTCTTCCCTTCCCCCTCACCAGCAAATTAAAATGCTCGGTTGCCCCCAGCTTTTCCCAATAACAGAGGCAACTTGGACTTGACCCATTAAAGCAGAGCGCCCAGAAAGATTTGCTACAGTACCCAGCAAGTCTCATTTTGATAATTGATTGGTAAGACAAGCATTTGGGTTGCAAAGCAGCCTTAGTCAGGTTTCCATTTTGCAGCAAACCCCCAAATTAAAAATCACCTCCAGGGGATAATTCTTTTGCAAATAATATGAGCTGGGCTATTTCTGTTTTTGTCAAGCGCACTGTCACTCCAGGCTGGTGTCTCATATGTTATTCCAGCTGCATGAAAAAAAAAAAAAAAGCCCAGAATAATAGCATTGGCAACAGAAATGATGGCAAAAACGGGAATGTAAATATGCAGTCATGAAACAAGGTGAAAACCATACTCCTCAACAAAAAGTTGAAGCCCACTTTAGACAAGAGAAAATTACAAAACAGGGCCCCTAAATCCAGGTAGTTTAATCAATGACAAGGCAGACAGCATTTGGGGTGCTGTGTTCTGCTGTGGTCAAACTTGACTTAGGCTAGAATCAGCTGGGAAGCAGAGGACTTGAACTGTGTGATTCAGATGAACAAATGTAATTTAATTGCTGAATTATTTTATGTTCAAGTAAACTGTGGCCATACCTTAGATCTCTGCCTTTGCCCATGATGTTACTTCTGAATATTATACCCTCTCCACCCTTAGCAAATGGATCGCTCCTCCTTACCCTTAGAGACTCAGCTCAACTGTCTTCTCCTCCAGGAAGCCTTCCTGATTTTTGGCCATATTTTTGGCCATCTCCTCCTGTGTCCCATCACATATTGTCTAATAGCACAGTTGTAGCATTACTGGTTGACTTTTCAGCCTCTCACACTACACTTTCAGTTCCTTGAGAGCAGGCAACATTATCTTACTCCTCTTTTAATCTCCAGCAACTAGCACAGTGCCTGGAACATGATAGGCATTGAGTAAATATTGAATGAATGATATGTCTAAATACAGAAACCTACATGAGATGAAATGAAGAGCTGAATTTAAAAAGAACTGATTATTCTAGAATCAGTCTGTTGATTTATTCAGTGATTTATTTTTTCAACGTGGTCTTTCTGAGTGCCTACCAGATGCTTGGCCTTGCACTGAATAAATATTTAGAGGTGATAGGAGAAAAGCACAGAATCTTTACTTTTAAGAAATGTATAATCAGATTTGTACATTTCCCTATGAGGATAGTAAAAACAGCCCACGATGGAATTTTGTAGCCCAGTAGTACCACTGTACTGGCACAACAGGCTGGGAGTTAAGAAAACATATTCCCTGTCACGATCCCACCACTGAGTCACTGGGTGACCCTGGGCAAGTCCCTCCACCTCTCTGGAGTTTCATTTTGTCATCTGTCATCTCAAAGAATTGAAAAAGTACTGAGACAATTGGCTGCTCCTATGGAAGAAACTGAAATTAAATTTCTGCCTCGTATCACATAGAAAAATTAATTCCAGGTGGATTAAAGACCTAAATGCAAAACAGCAAAACTCTAAAACTTTTCCAAAAACAAAACTGTAGAAGTTTATCTGTCTGGCATCAGATTAGCAGGAATTTTCTCAACAAAATGTGAAAAGCAAAAACCATAAAGGAAACATCTGACGAATTAGACTACCCTAAAACAAACACACACATCCCCTAATGAAAGTGAAAAATGAAGTGACAGCCTGGGAGAAGTTATCTGCAACCCTCATGATGAAAAATGGAAGGCTGGTCAGAATATCTAAGAACTTTTATAAATCTATTAGAAAAAGACAAACAACCCAATAGCAAAATGGTCAAAGTAGATGAAATATAATTCGCAAAAGAGGAGGATGACGGATGAACTTATGAAAAGACGTTCCCCCTCACTAAAAATCAGGGAATCTCAATTAAAAATGACAATGAGATACCAGTTCACACCCATCAGATTGGAAAAAAATCAAAGAGCCTCATAATACCTAATTTTGTCAAAGAAAGGATGCCTTGGGGACTCTCACATGCTTCAGACAGCAATGTAAATGGGTACAGCTATTTTGACAATAACTGCTGAAGTTAAAGCTGTTCAGATCCCACAACTCAGCAATTCCCGTCTCACTATATACAGGGAGATCTATATCTTGTATAGATCTTGCCGCATCATTTGTTATAACCAGACATTGATAACACTCAAATGACCATCACTGGTAGATTGGAAAAACATAGCACAGTAACATAGTGCAGTTACTATAGTATAGTAACAGTATACTCATACAATGGAATCCTATACAGCAGTTAAAAGTAATTCACTAGATCTACATGTAATACTATGGCTAAATCTCAAAAACTTAATGCTTGAGGAAAAGCAGAAAGTTGCAGGATTATACGTGTTGGATGATGGCATCGACGTAAAGTTTATGCAAAGCAATGCTACGTCGTTATAGGTGAGGACTAACCCGTGTGGCAAAGTATAAAAACTGGGCAGGAAAGGTGCTCTCCGAGTTCAGAAACTTCTGGAAGATTGAGCACGATGGCAACGTGGAGCAGGAAACCAAGAAGTCCTCAATTACACGGTAGCATTTCATTTAGTAAAACAAGTAGGAAATAAAACATTTTTCACCCCTCAGTAGCGGACATATGAGTGCCTGCTATATTCTTTTCTGTATTTTCACGATTTCATGTGAAATATTTTGTGACTTTTTAAAGTAGAAAGAATACAGACCAAAATGTTCATCCTCATTATCTCTGGAGGGAAGGAGGATCGTGAGTAGTTTTATTTATTTATTAATTTATTTATTTAGCTTGCACGTATTTTCTAAGCTCTCTTTAATGTGCGTTATCACTTTTAAAGAAAAATGCAATAAAGGTTATTTATAGAAGGAAAACCACGCAAGAGTGTCTGGAGTAGATTGTTTTAAAGGTCCCTTCTGACACTTGAATTCCGTTAGGACTGTCACCCTGTCAGCGCAAGTGTGGGCTCTGTCCTTAGCCAAAGTCCCTGTGAGAAACTAGCAAGGACAACACCAGCCAGCATCTGAACTGATCCAGACGGATTTGGAGGTCTGCTCCGGGGGCTCAGAAGCTGGGAGAGCGGAGTCTGCCAGGCCTCGGGACACGGTGGCTGTGGACCTAGCCGTGGTGCCATCTCGGGTTGGGCTCAGGTACTCTGAGGCTGTTGACAACCTTGGCTCCAGAACAAGTTGCAAACCTGGTTCTACCCCTTCTGACACCATTCACAGCATGATCTTGAGCAGGTTCCTTTAAACTCTTTATGCCTTGATTTTTACATTTGTGAATTAAGACTGATCACAGCAATTCCCTTGTAGGGTCACTGGAGAATTAAATAAAATAATCCTCTGTGAATGTGTCCAGCCCAGAGCCCACAGCAGGCTGTGGCTGGGTCTGGCCTGGGCTGTAACTGAGCCAGTGAGCCAGAGGCTGCAGGCTGGGTGCACTCTGGGCTGGGCGGGCTGGGGAGCTGGGCAGAGTCGCATGGGCGCAGGGGAGGACAGAGGGCCCACTTCAAAGCCTGCACTGTGGGGCAGGCTGCTTGGCTCCAGAAGGAAATCCACAAACAGCCCTCAGAGGCAGGATCTGCTCAAACCTGGGAGCCAAAGGGAACACCGGGGAAATTAGCCATTTCCCCACTAATGGGGGCTCTTTACCCCCATAATGGGGGCAGGATACCTTGCTGCCAGCCCATAGGCACTTGCCCCCTTAGGGAAAACTGAGGTCTTTGGGGAATCATGGGTGGGGAAGGCAGATGAAAGCCTTAGCTGTGTGGCCTTAGGTAAGTCACTACACCTCTCTGGGCTGCTGTTTTCACATTTATGAAGTGAGGAACTTGATATCCGGAAAGATATTTGCAGGAGGAAAGAGACCTTGGTTCTGTCCAGCCCTATCTTTAACTGGCACTGTGGCTTTGGGGACATCTCTCATAGTCCCAGTCTTCAGTGTTCTCTTCTGTAAAGTGACAAAGTGAATGCAATGTTCTCCAAGGGCCTCCAAGTTTCAAGGTAAGTTGCACGCACATGTGTGCACACGGTATGAACCCAAGTTTAATCCTACAGGGCTCAAGGCAAAATGAACTACCTGGCATATTAAAATCATGTATCCAAGAAGAAAAAGAAAGAAGTGGGGGGAAGGAAGGAAGGGAGGGAGGGGAAAGAAAGCAAAGTAGCCACATCCATCGAACATGGCCACTCTGAGAGCAGCTGCCTACAGGGTATGACAAGGGAGGCACTGAGCAAGCTCTTCCCTGGAAAAACCCAGCTTACCCCAACCCTGCAGGCCACAATGCCTGGAGTGCCACTGCTAGCATGCCATTCCATCAGGCCACCAAATGTTTTCGGTCTTCCAGATCTCCTTTGAAAATGCCATGTCCAAAGCAAGGCTGAACCTGGGGCACTGTCTTGTCAGCTTGGTCCCCAGCTTCACAACTGGCTATAAGCAAAATTCTAGGAGAACAGGTTACAGATAGGGCTGAACTGGGGGAATCACGAAAAAGGGTGGGTGTTCCAAAAGCAAACTACCTTCGTGCAGGCATTGGAAGGGACTTTCAAAGTCATTGCATGACTAATGCCCCCTTGTTTCCTACCTGCTCCCTATGTGGGACCTCTCTCTGTTGCTGGAATTACTGTCCGCCTTACACAGTAATGGCTCGGAGGGTTTAGGGAAATTATGCAACCTGACATTAAGCTGAGGCCCAGAGGGATGAGATCCTCTTGACCAAGGTTCTATGGTGGGTTATGGGTGGAACTTCAACCAGAGCAGTAACAGTGGTGGTAGCAGCTACCTTTTATTGAATCTTTACTAAGGCCAAGCCACATTCTAGGTCATGTAACCCTCACAATGCCCTGTAAGGCAGAGACTATTAAGATTCACCTCCCACAGGTGAGGAAACAGAGGCACAGAGAGGTGACGCCTCCCGGTGCCTTCGAGGTGGGCGCCTGGGCTGGAGTGCAGGCTTCAGCTGCAGGGCTGGTGCGCACGACCACCAGGTTCTGTCCTCCACCAATTTCCCTAAGGCCGGCCCAGACCCCTGGTCCTAAATCTGGGCCTCATCTCCATCTCACTAACCCCTCAGGCCCTGAAGGCCCTCGAAGCTTCCCTTCCTTACCTTCCCCTCCTCCTCTCTCCCTATGCACTGAAAGAGAGAAGCTGCCGCAGAAGCAGTGTCAGAGAAAGTGATGAATGAAGGCTGACCCCGGGCAGGGCTCACGTGGCCCTGGACTCAGCCCGCCTCTCTCATACTGATCTGACAGGCAGGACACAGAGCCCCAGGGTGGGAGCAGGGGCCAGGGCTCGCCTCGTGGGGCCACCCCCACATTATTAGGGCAACTGGGCAGAGACTGCCCTGCCCCACCTATTCCTTCCCCGGGTCACAGTCGCCACCCCTGCCAGAGCGCCTCCACGAGCCAAGCCATCCTTCAGGCCCAGATGACATGTGCTCCCTGAGTGCTGGTGACAGGCACCCAGCTGGAAAAATGATGGACTGCATGATGGGGCAAAGTGCGGGTTCTCCTGCACCAGAAACAGCAGCTGCCGAGAAGGCTGGAGGTGGCCGTGGCAGGACATCCTCACACAGGCGTGTGCACATGTGCTGACGCACATCCGCTCTCACACACACGTGCACACACATGCACATTCGCTCACACACTAGCTGCATCCCAGCTGCACACATGGGACCCGGGAAGATGAAGTCAGTCTCAGTTCACAGGGGAAGGTGCCCACTGCCGCTGCTCCTCTCTGGAAGACAGCAACCACGGCAGCGGTGCCTTCCGCATGGGTTGCATCCAGTGTGCAAAGCACTTCCACACCCCCTGGATCGGCAGATACATAGTGATTAAAAACTGGAGCTGGACAGTCCGTTTCAGGCTGGAATGTGACAGGCAAGCGACCCAACCTGCCTTTGCCTCTGCTTTCCCATCTGTACGACAGGGTTAATAACAGCACCCGGGGAAAGCCGCAGCCATGGAGGAGTTAGGGCGGCTCCACTGAAAACCCAGAGGTCATTCAGCTCTGCTCCCGCCCACGTCAGCTGCTGATGGCTGCAGCTTCCCGACTGCCCCACTGCCCGGTGCTCTAAATTTATCGTCTTCCACAGTAGGCACCCTTCTGAGACGCCTGAGTGAATGCTTGGAAAGAATGACGCCAGCCTGGGCGAGAGACAGTGACGAACCACAAGTGCACACGCATGCACCACACTGGCGTGACCACTGCACGTCCAGCCTGCTTCCCACGTCTGCTGTCTCTGCCATGCTTGGTGCTGGGCAGACCCTCCAGCCCACCACAAAGACTCCTGGGGCAAGACTGGAAAGAAATAAGGCCACACTGCAGAACTGCCAAGAAACAAACCCACAGCTCTTTCAAGACAGCCAGTGAGAGCATTTAATGTGCAGACATTATTGTGGAGTGGTCAGCCTGTGTTCATTCAGTCCAGTGTTCATTCAGCAGATCCAGTTTATATCCCCTGAATACCTGCTACCTACCCAGCTCTGGGATGGGTAGTACGAGGTGGGCAGGAAATGAGAGGACACTGCTCAGGGAGCCCCGAGACATAGACAGAGATGACAGAGATCTTCCCCAACACCTGCCACGGTGCCTAAAGTTCCACCATCAGGAGTAAAGTCTGTGGCCATTGACATCCATGTTTGTCTATGTATACATAATAGAGAGATCTTCCTTCTCTTTCTGGAATTGTTCCCTTTCTTTATTTTGTTATAGACAGATTCACAGAAGGCCAGAAATGATGGGGACTTCAGGGAACTTCTAGCCTGCCCATCTCTAAACAAATTCTAAGTCAACACGGAAAATGCACAAAAGTGGAACCGATGCCGTTGGACTGGGATGGCAGCGAGTGAGCAGGGCTAGCCCAGCCTGCTTAGACCCCCTTTGCTCATGATGGCTCCTGACTTCCCCTGAAGAGTTAGGAAAGCCTTCCCAAGATGTATTTTCATGATTGGGCACAACTGCAGGAAACAAAGATGCCAAACATAGTGGCTTAAACTGGATAGTGGTGTTCTTCTCTCTCCCATAAAATTCAAACGTAGGCAGCAAAGATCTGGGGGGTGGGGGGAGTCCACAGTCATCTGTTTGCCTCTGCTCTACATCCTCATGGTCCGAGGTGGTGGCATTTGGTTCCAGACAGCCGGGTGGAGGAACTGACAGAGAAGAAAGTCTCCTGGAAGGTGCTGAGGACCCTCCATGCACATCCCATTGGCCATGATGTAGTCACATGACCACATACAGCTGCCCAGGCTGCTGGGAAATATAGTTTTACTTCCCGGTGGCTGCGGGTTCAGCTAAAAGCTCTATGACTATGAAATAAGGGGAGAACAACTATCGGGATAAGAAATTAGTGGTCACTGCCCTACCAGTTCAATCCCCCACTTTACAAGTGGCTAAAATGACGTGCTAGGGTGATTACAAGATCGTTGGTTAAGGCCCTAATGCTCAAGAGATTTTCCCCAACACCCACCCAAGGGCCTGAGTTAGACAAAATTGAAAAGATAAGCTTTTGCCTTCCCAGTGGGAAGGGAGCTTGCCAGCCAGCACTTGTGACATGATCAATGAGGTAACAAAGCTAAGTACAAAAAGAGCGGGAACAGTGACACCAAAGCTCCCAAATCTATGAGGGTTTGAGAAGGGTTGAGGAGAGAGAGGGCCCCCAGCTGAGGCTGGATGGGTGAGAGGGTGTCCAAGAATGGGAGCAGGTAAGCCAGGCAGAGGGAACAGCGTGCACAAAGGCCAGAGGCAGGACAGTGTGTCAGCTGGGGAGCTACAAAGAGATGCAACATTTCCAGAACATCAAGGGCAAAGGGGGTGCGATGGGTAATTTCACATGTCCACTTGGAAGGTGTCTGGGGATGAGATGATCATTGAACTTGTTGAACTGTGTGTAACGCGGATTGTCCCCAAGGCTTGAATATAGGTACATATCCTATCAGCTCTGTTCATCTGGAGAACCCTGACTGGTGCGGGAGGGGATTGCAAACCATGAGTTTGAACAGATGGCAGGGACCAAGTCCTGAATGGCCTATGTGCCATTCAAAGCCATTCTAATTTTATTTTGTAGAAAACAGGGAGTCACTGGAGATTTCTAAGCAAGAAAGGAGTCTGACTTGCATGCTAAATCAGGTTTTGGGGGTGTGGCGGGGGTGATGGTAGACCAACATGTATCGTGGGCCTGCTGTATGTGATAAGCACTGTTCTAGAAGCTTTAGATGAGAGGGGTCCAGGCCAGCGGCAGGGAGGCAGCACAAGATGCCTGGATGTGCTGGTGTCGGGAAAGGAGCGAAGGCAGGAACAACCCCCAGGTCTCCAGCCTGGGCAGCTCCACGAGGCAGGATTCTCTTGCCCATCCCTTGCCCAGGGTCTGGCACTAGGTCTGCATGATTCTTTGTGGAATGCAAAATGAATTGCTAAAGAGATACAGACCCTGACACAGTAGGGTTGTGGGTCCAGCAGAAAATCATAAGCAAATGGGTTCCTAATTCAATTGCAGTATTTGTTGACTGGCTGCATGAATGAATGGCCCACGGATGTCAGATGCATCCACGCTGCCTGCACTGGCCTATGTGCCCTCCAATCTGATGGTGGCACTTCCAGTACAGCACAAGTAGACAGTGACGCCCAGATTTCAGGGAATGCTACACTCCCACCCTTCCACCAAAACATCCTCTCTCTGCTGAGGAATGTATAAAATTCTACTATTTAGAGCTTAAAATCCTTAAGCCTTAAATCCTACTAAAGGAAAAATCCCCTGGGGAAGGAGTCCCCTCTACTCCACACTACGTCATTTACCCCCAGGTGTTGATGGCGGCTCTCAGAGTAGGAAGGGGCGAAGAGGAGAGGGGAAGGAATGGGACATATTTGAGGGGGAGACACAGAAGAGGAAGGGAGGCTGAGTGTCCCCAAGGCCCAGCCTTAACCCTTCGCAGTTTTGCAGAAGATGAGCTGTCTTTGGAGAGGGAAAGAGGAGAACTGGGAGAGGCAGGCTGGAGCCCATCAAAATCTTCATTGTCCTTTAAAGGAGACCCAAGTGCTAAGGATGGGAAGATTAATCCAGTGACTAAACCTGGTGGCAGGCTCTTACTGTTGACACACGGGGACCTTTTCATACCACGTTTTAAATGTATTTCTGCCCAGGAGAGGCGGTTGACAGGCTCGGAAAGACCTAATGGAAAATAGCAGCTCATACTGCAAGTCAGCAAAGCTTGTCAACCCGGGTGCCATCATCCCTCACCTCCTCTTTCATTTTTCTAGAAATGGCTCAGAAACAGAGAAGAGAAATTTCAAAAGCCAAACAAAAAATCAATACTGTGGAGATAACCCAGCATTAATACAAAAACCAGAGAGGGCTTCTTTGTCCCGCACCGCAGCAGTGCTATCAATCACGCTCCTGGGGTGGCCCTGGGAGGCCACCTTTGCTCAGAGCAGGCAGGAGCCGTTTTAGTTACAACGCCCGTGGAGAGCGGGGCTTGGGTGGAGCTAGGGGCAGGAGGGAGACGGACAGTCCCCAGCCCCAGGCCGCTCCCCCAGAACTCCTGGCCACAGTCTCCAGGTCAAGGCCTAAAAGACAGGACGATGAGGGTAGAAAAAGACACATTGGATTGACAAGAAAATACAAAGGAGCACACGCATTTTAGACTTAAAGTGTGCTTAAGCTCAACGCGATGCTCACATGCACAAGACCATCTATTCCAAGGCCAGCCAGGACCAAGCTCAGGCAGCCAGTTCTAACCAGGTGGGATCACATGGTCCTAGGGGTGGCCAATCTTTCAAGAGGGACACAGAGCCCACATAGCTGGGGACAAGCCCTGGCCCACTCTTACCTCCCTGCCCTCATCCTGTCACCAAAAGGCCTCAGACGCACAGTGTCTGGGACGGAAGGGGGTCCTTCTCCCCGTTCGTCTTTTCTCAGCTCTGTTGCCTCTTCCTCAACCACCCCCCCATCCAAATCGGGGCCTCCGTCATATGCTTCCTTCCCTGCCCCGTCTTCCCTCCCAAGGCCTCGCTATTATGCATGATTATGCATTTGTAGACATTGCTCTCTGTTTGTCTTTCTCTCCCGATAGACAGGAGGTCACGGGTCTATCCCCAGCATCAGCCCAAATAGAAATTGTTACATGAACAGAAACCTCAGTAACGTTCACGTGGCTCCTCCCAGATTGGCTTTGCCCAGGGTGGCTTCTCCCTCCCAGTTGCTCTGTTTAAACCCACCCCAGAACACTCACTGGGCTCCTCATTCTGCACTCGTCTTTCCCTCCTCTGGTCCTCTCGAGTTCAACAATTCAAGGCTTCTGTGGGCATAGTCGAAGAATCATAGGACCTTGAGCTGCAATGGACTTTAAGGATCATCTCCTAATCTCTGGGGAGCTTTAAAAAACAGTACCAACACCCAGGCCTCATTCTGGAACAAGTATATCTGATTCACAAGGTGGGAGGCTCAGGTATTGGCATTTTAAAAACTCAGCAGTTGATGGCAAAGTGCAGCCAAGGTTGACAGCCACTGTCTGATCCAGCCCTTTCAGGAGCTCTGCATACCTTTGGGCAGGTTGTGTCCTGCACAACTCTAGAGAACGCCATTCACCCATAGTCCACGTTATAGTGCCCCTGGAGGAGTTGTGCAGTGCACAACCTGCCCAAAGGGACTGCTGGCTTCATGTCAAAGGAAGTTGAGGCTCAGGACAAAGTGGTTTGGCCAAGGTCTCACAGGTAGCTAGCATTGGAAAGTTATCGGGAGCCCATGTGCCCAGCTTTCGCTCATGGCAATCTGCAGTCTTCCACCGGGCTACACAAAGTGTGGTCCTTGCTCCAGCTTGTTAGGAATGCAGACTCTCAGGCCCCACCTCAGACCTCTTGAACCAGACTCTGCATTTTACCAAGGTCTCCAGACAATCCCAGGGCACACTGAAAGTCAGGGAAGGACTGCCCAGCACACCACGTCTGCAAGGAGGCTTCCTGGAGGCTGGGCTGTACTTCCCAGCTACCACTCCTCATGCATCTTCTCTGCACGTAGTAGGCGATCAATACATATCTGCTGATTGATTGATTGAAAAATCTGTGGTTTGCATTAGATACCGGCCCCCTGAGTATTGCTGTGTTGGAAATGACGGACTTTTCAAGTTCCCGTAATCAGCGATTACTGAAATAAGGGAATCCCTCCTCACCACACCAGAGGCATCCCTGTGCAACGATAAAAACGGTGACACGGATAACAAAACAATGTCTTGCTAAGCACACCCAGGGTCCAGTGGATGATTTCATGCCCTTTCTGTAAATAACATCTAGTCACCTTACCCAGCTTCATTTAGATAATGGCTCCTTTCTCATCTCTACTCGGGAAAAAATTAATCCAAAAAAATAAATAAATAAGAGGGAGAGCATGAGAGTTCTCCAGGGTTTAGGGTATCTTTTGATTAGGGCTTATTTACAGACTCTTATTAATAGACCTGATTAAAGGCAACCTGGAGCAGGGAACCACTTCCCTTTAGCACCTCCATCTCCCTTCCTCCGCTGCCGGCTGCAGCTCTGTGGCTCCGGGTGTTGACTGAGTCCATGGTGCCTGGACGGCTGCTTGGTTGCTCTGGCCCTTGTCTCTTTTAATGGAGCATTGCCCTTTCTGTTTATTCCTTCCATAAACACGGAGTGCAACAGCGCTGGCCTTGGGTTCAAACAACACCAAACCGTTCACCTTTCACTGGGAGACATAAACTCCAACCCAATTCAATTGACCGTCTTAACCTGCAGCATCACGTGCTGATTCCCTGTACTCACTGCATCGTATAGCCCCAAACTCCTGACCAAACAATACAGAGCGAAAGATGGGTGGGTAATAAATAATCTATGGAGATACAGTCCAGCTGTTTCTCTCATTTAGTCATTCTGAACTTTGAGGGAAAAATGATGAGCTCTCACCCCTGGAAAATGTTCATAAACATGTGTTCAGAAATTTCCGTACAGTATCAAAGGTTCATAGGCCTTATAGAAACCAGCTTATGAGCCCTGTTCCAAATACTCTAAAACAGTTACCTGGACTGAACTGAATCAGCAGAGGCCAAGGTACATAGACATCATGGTTTGGTGTCATTGTAGAAGCACTCTTACTAGAATGAATTGAAGTGTTAGCCATCAGCTACCATTTAGGGCCATTCCAAGATCTGTCCCCGTTGTCCTATTGAAAAGACATAGCTGAGATTATTGTCATGTTAGCTGGCTTCTTCTTTAAAAGAATCCACAGGAGAAATTTCTTTCCGGCCTCAGTACCAGGAAACCTTGTTCTTCTCCACCGTGATTAGCTTGTTTTCATTTGAGGGACATCACAAAACCCTAAAACCCATCACGCTTCCTTCTCTGTGGGGTCTGCCAGATTATCTCAGAGCCAATTCATGGCCCAAGTGTGCATATTTTTTTAAGAATATCTGGAGTACTAACCTCTTCCAGAAACCAAATTTTCTCACTTATTGATTTTTTTAAAATTTTGTAGTATTTTTTTTTCATAAATCATTTTTGGAACATGGTGGGACAAAAATAAAACAATTACAGAATTGTTTTATTGTTCCTACTCCTGCACAGAAACCTGCTTCATGCTGAACTACTCAGGGGCGTGGCTGGGCATTTCTCCAAGACTTGCAGAGCGCAAATGTGCCAGCCACACCCCTTCCTGTCTCCAGTACCACCTTAGTAGCAGCACACAGAACCTCATTCACGCTCAGAAGTTTTTTCTTATATTCCTTCCTTCCTTCTTTCATCAGACACTTACTAACTAAGTCCTGTGGGCGAGGCACTATGACAGGCCTTGGGGAGCAGGGTGGGAGTAAAGAAATGGACAGAGTCTGTGCCCTGGAGGAACCCACAGTCCTGGAGGGAAAACAGGTAATTACATCAGGATGCAGGATGATAAGAGTTATGTGAGATGTCCGGGAAGCCTCTGCCAAGGAAATAAAAGCTAAGCCGAGACTTGGCCAAGTGGTCATGTTGGGGGGCTGGGGAAGATGGGGAGAGCATGTGTGTGCACACAGGCACGCATGCACACACAGACCCACACACACACTTGAAGAGGGAGCAGACAAATGAGAGATGTGGCAGAGAGACAAGCAGGAGAAGATTGCAATGCAAAGGCTTTAGGACTTTATTCCACGGTGGATGGGAAACTATGGAGGAGGAGGGAGAGGTGACCAGATCTGCACTTTAGAAAGTGCATTTGGGTGTGATGTGGGGAACCGATGGAGGGAGACAAGGCTGTCGATGGGAGAGCAGGTGAGAGGTGGGTGCAGGAATCCAGACAGGAAGCAATGAATCATGGTCAGGTCAGTGAGGATGGGGACAAGTAAACGCTTCAAGAAAGACCTTACGAGGTAGAATTGATAAGTCCTGCATTAATTGGCAGGGGCATCTTCCGGAAAGAGAGACAGAAGTGTGAAGAATGATGTTTGGGCTCCTGGCTTAGGAAACTCCCCAAACCACTTAACCCACCCTGTGGCCAGAGCCCCGTTAGCTGCACTCCTTGTTATCATGGAATCTGCCCCACAGCCTAGCAAAGACACAGCTTACCTGAGTGTACTCCTCTGCCAACAGATCTCAGAAGGAAACCCGACTCACAGGAAATCGTGCTCAGTAAATGAGAAGCTCAGTAAGGGTTTGTGAATGAACGTGAGTGTGAATGAGTGAATGAATGCAGAACGGTGGTAGTCTTGCCCCTGTGACCAGTGTGAACCCCTGAGGGTTATCTCCTAATGACATCTAGCTCAGGGCCCATGCCTCTCCACCTCCAGCTCTGCAGCTGCGACACCCCCCTTCGCACGTTCTCAATGCCAAAGGTTTTCTGGGCGCTGTGTAGACACGCATGCACAAAAGACATAAGCCAAATCACTCCTGAAATTGCCATTGACGAGAGCAGGATATAGATCATTCAGGTGGCGCTATAAAGCGAGTGTTCCCATAGTTAAAGCTAGAGGCATCTGTAAGAGCTGTTACCTTATTGCAATGAGCCCCTTCAGGTGGAGGCACGAAAGTCATTATGCCTGTTAGGGTGGTTTATAGCCTGTGGGCCGTATGTAATGCTCACCACCTGAGAACCTGAATTACCCTGCGGGCTGGGTGGAAGCTCCTGCCTTGTTAGCTTTATCTTCTCATGGGGAGGCATTCCCCGGGGCCAACGTGATGCAAAGGGTGATGGTGTGGCTGTTACCCAATGTCCCTTTAGTCTAAAGCTGGTTCCGTCTTGGGTCCCAGACATCTATATAGTGTGCAAACAGTTAGCACTGGGGTTTACTGATGAATTCTACCAAATTTATAGAGAGAAGCAACAACAATTGTTCTCAAACTATTTCAAAAAATTAAAGGGGAAGAATTCTTCCTAACTCATTCCATAAGGCTAGCGTCACCCTGATATCAAAAACATACAAGGACACAATAAAAAAATTAAGAAAAAAAAAACTACAGGCCAATACCCCTGAAGAACATACATGCAAATATGCCCAACAAAATACTAACAAACTGAATCGAACAACAAATCAAAAAGATAATACACAATGATTAAGTGGGATTTATCCCAGGAATGCAAAGATGGTTCCACATATGCAATTGAAAAAATGTGATACATCAAATTAACAGAATGAAGGACAAGACCTAATTACCTCCCAAACTCCCTACCTCCTAATATCATCACACTGAGGATTAGGCTTCAACATGCAAATTTTAGGGGGGGGGGTAGGGAGAACACAAACATTCAGACCATAGCATGAACCCACTGCTAAAGAAGCAGCGTGATAGTAATATTGATGGGTTACATTTATCAAACGCTTTAGGCAGGCATTAGACTGAATACTTTCAGAGAATTCTCTCATTGAATCTTTACAATGCCACCAAGTAGGTACTATTCATTACTCCCATTTTGCAGAAAAGAAAACTGAGGTACAAAGAGATTAAGCAACTTGCCTTAGTTCACACAGTTAGTGGGGGGCAGTACAGAGAGGATTCAAACTCTGTTCCTTCTGACTCCACTACACTGTACCAAACAGGAAGATGGCAGGTCAGGGCTCCGGTCTGGGCTTCACCGGGTCTGTGAATTTGAGTAGGTCCCCTGACCTCTCAAATCTTCAGAGTCTTCACCTGTGCAAGGATGGGGTTGAGGGGACGCTCTATCAGTGGGTCAACTCCACGAATGTGCAGGAGATGAAGATGAGAAGTCTTCCTCAGCTTGCCTGGGAAAAATGACTTGATAATCTTCTCTTTGCAGACTTCTTGGTCCCACAGCTGTTTCAAGTCCCATTCCTTTGAGACCTGCTGTATGGGTTTGCTGCTGGGCTCCTAAAGTCCCACAGGCATTGGGGGACCCTATGAAGTCTGGATTCTTGGTTCAGCTCTGTAAATGTGTATTTAGGGAGCATTAATAACACATATTATTGACCAGGTAGGCCTTTAGAGCTATTTGTGTGTAAATCCATATTTAGTACACTATTGATCCACATCAGGCAGCCAAAACCATATTAATTTGAATGTGAAGATTAAAAACATTTTGCAAAAGTTGTTGCAGAATATAAAGGAGTTGATGTTCAATTTCTAACAGGATGGAGCCCTCATGAATGGGATTAGTGCTCTTATAAGAAGAGACATGAGAAAGATGATCTCCCTCTGGGCCACGTGGATACAGCAAGAAGGCTGCCATCTGCAAACAAGGAAGAGAATCCTCACCGGATGCTGGGTCCGTCAGTGTCTTGATCTTGGACTTCCCAGGCTCCATAACTGAGAAATAATTGTTTGGGTTTTTTTTTGTTTGTTTGTTTAAGCCACCCAGTCTCTGGTATTCTGTTATAGCAGCCCAAGTGGACTAAGACAGCTTGATTAAGTTTTTCTCACTGCCTACCACTTCACCTAGTATTTCAAAGAAGGATATATCATCAATATCTGAAGACCCTCAAGGGCAGGAAATATCTCCCTGACCCTGCTCTGCAATAGTTGGCTGGGACATCGCTATTTCTCTGCTTTGGAAACAACCCTCCTTGAAGTTGTTTTGCTCTCAGTCTTTCTCAACAGTAGAATGTGGCCCTACCCTGGCCAGGGGACTGGAAGTGGGAAGTAGGCATAAGGGCTTCTTGTCCTTCATACACGAGCCATGACAAGGCTGGCACTGCTTGGGAAGCATTCACATTCACATTCATGGTCAGCCACATCACTCCCGCAGTATCATCTGAGGGCCTGCAAAAGACCCCAAATGTCTCCTATTATCCAAATGTCCCAAATGTCTTCATTTGAGATTCATACTCTTGAGTATCCTCCAGTTTTTTCACCATTAAAATGGTACTTCTTTACATTAATACTATCGTCAGCTCAAAAGCAAATGGGGTCCTGAAATGGTGAGACCTTTCTTGGTATTAAAGAGATCCCTCACAGAATTCATCATTTGTGTTAGCTTCTGTAGATTTTCATCTAAAAAAAAGCATTAAGACTTCAAAATTCTTATGGAGTCCAATTCATACAGCCACAGGTTAAGCCATTACCACCTCTTCAAAAGGCCAACGGCTCTGAGAAAGTGACTACCAGCGCTGGCAGTATGGCAGCGGCGCGTTTGGCATGGCCTTTGCAGAGCTGAGAGCAGAACTCTTTGCCGGGAAAAACAGGAAGAACTTATGATGCGGCAGCACTGGCCTGGGCAGGCAGAGCCTGGAGACTGGAGTCTTCATGGGGTGAGGGAGTAGTATGAGAACCCAGGGGGACAAGAACTGGGGGAGCAGGCTGGGAAAGGGGAAGGAGAGGACTGCCCCAGACTTGAACCATGTCCCCAGGGCCCCTCGCAGGCCAAGCCCACAAGGCCACGGAGCACACTGCTGCACAGCCGCCCTGTGGAAATGGCCCTCTCGGAGTGTCCTCATGGGTCCCAAGATAGCACAGGGGAGGCAAACCCTGAACAGAATCTGTCTTGATTAGGAACCACTCTCATCAAACCCCAGCCTCGCTAGCCTGGCGACAACCAGGGCACCCATTTCTCTCTCCAAAAGGTCAATCGATAGGACGAGTGTTTGCGCTGGGGTCGTCTGGCAGCCAGTCCATCACCTCCCACAGCTCTGCGCCCTGTCCGCTCGCTATAATGGTTTCCCCCGCTCATGGAGCCACCTCCTCACCCGAGGTGGCCGAGCATGGCCGGATCATCACAAACAATAAAGAGTGTCAGAAGCAATTAGGACACTTGTGTGCAGCAGGCGCCTGTCTTCCTAGGGCTCGAGATGGGTGAAAATGTCACATTTTCATTATCAGGCAGTGAAAACCTTCTCCTCTCACTTGTGCATGCCCACAAGAGAAAGTGGCCCAGAGCAGTGGCATTGGGCCACATCTCACGGTGAGGTGGCAGCCTATGGGAGCCAACATCGTCTCCAACCACACCTTCAGGTGATGCTAACCTGCCCACCTGGAGAGGCCAGGAAAGCAGAAGGCGCACAGCCCTTCACCCTTCTCAACCTCAGTCTCCCCGTGTGTAAAACTGGGGTAAGTAACCCCACCAGACCCATTTCATGGATTTCATGGAGCTGCTGTCAGGACCAAATCAGACAACGGAAACTTAAGTGCTTGTAAAAATACAATGTTTCCGAGGAGGAAAAGTGCAGCAGTCAGGAGATGGCAGATTTGATCCGAATGTTGGCATTGACTGGTAGGGCCGCCATTGGCAAGTCACTTGGGCTCCTCGGGCCTCAGTTCATTCACCTGTAAAATGAGACCTCCGGTCCGGATCTCACACGTCCTGGAGCTGGAGCTCTCACTGGGCAGAGGAAGGGTATTTGGTAACTCTGAGTGCCCAGGGCCATCACATTTAAGATCTTACATTTTAGGCAAGATTTAAGTGTTGCACATCGGTCCAGATTGCCACTCTGGACCCCCACTCCCCACGGATGTCCACAGTGTGTGCCCCAGGCCTGGTTTTGCCAACCTGGATTATTAGATCAGCCGCTCTCCTTCTCAGGTCACTGAAAGCCCCACTTCCCCTCGACTCCCCGGCTCCTGCCCACGGGCCTTCTTTTCATTCCTCAGACTCCACACACTCTGTTCTTGCCACCTACCTGCATCTCTCTTCCCTCGCTGCCCCGCGGATCTGACTGTCCTCCCTGTGTGTGCCTGAGCCTCTTAGGACAGACATCAAGTCTACTCTGCCTCCCTTCGTAGACCTAATGCATAGCCAACACCCCTCGCAGAGCGGGCGTTCTAGGACTATTAGCAAGATGGATAAGTATATGCATGAATGAGCACATTAACTATACTCAGAGATTTCCTAGTTAGAACTTCTACTTGTTTCTACCTAAATAATCATTTTTCACTTTAAAACAGCCGAGGGAGATGATGCACATTATCTACCAACACGCATCCCCTGCTCTCTGATCCGCAGAACCCAGTGTTGCCCAGGGCTGCCCTTCAGACCTCGGCACAGCTAAGGGTGGCCGCGTGACTCACTCTGGCCAATGAGTTGCAAGCGAAAGTCTAGTGGGCAGGGCACCCGGGAAACCTATTGTTTTCCTGATGAAAAAGGAAAGACTCTGAACACACAGTGCCTTTTGCCATTTGCAAAAGTCCCTGCCTGGAACTGGGACCTGTTTTCTTGAGGTAGAGCCGTCATCTTGAGACCATCCTGGAGCTAGCAAAGGCTGAGAATGTCAGAGTCAGAATAAAGGATCTGGCCCCAATGAATAGCTACATTAGCTCTGGACAACCTGTTCCTGGTCTATTTTTCATGGTATAAAACTGAAGTCCCTGATGTTTAAGCCACTATGGTCAGGTTCTGCTACAGACAGCCAAACAGAATCCGAACTGAGTCAACAGCTAACCAGAAATGAACACTAGGACTATTCATTTGTTCAAGAAACATTCACTGAAAGTCCGGCACTGTGGCTTGCATCTGTAGTCCCAGCTACTCAGGAAGCTCAGGTAGGAAGATCGCTTGAGCCCAGGAGTCTGAGACTAGCCTGGGTGATCAAGACACTGTCTCAAAAAAAAGAAAAAGAAATATTCATTGAGCACCTACTGTGTGTTAGGTACTGTGATAAATGCTTTTAATATATTGGAGTACAAATCTGAACACGACTCTACTGTTTACCTCGAACTAAGTGGAAATTTTCTAAATGGTCAATGCTTCTGGCAGCTTTTCAATAATCTTTTGCGTTGCTCGTTAGCTGTTTTTGTTGCTCATCTTCTGGGAGGCCTCTTCACATACGTCTTGCCTCCCCAGCTAGCAGGTTGAACTATGTGAAACTGCTGTTTCTGTAAGTCAAAAATGTATGTTCATTTGCTATGATTTAACTTGAATGTCCCACCGGACTCCTTACTGTGAACCATAGACGTTTCTCTGTGGTGTTGATTTGACCCCTGCAACACATGCGATCTGTAAGGGAATACCCTTCTTAGAAAAAGGAAAGGAAGTCACTTCCTGTCCCGCAGCCTTGGCTTTCTCATCCGCATAATGAGAAGGTTGGGCCAGAATCTTTCCAGGGTTCCTGCTGACACCAACAGTCTGGAAAGTGAAAGCAATAGTCTGTCACTCCCACAGTCTCAGGGGCCTCACTGCCCCGTGAAGATGCCAGCCAGGCTCTGAGCACTGCTGCCAGTGGTGACCCCATGTAGATCCCAGAATCAGACCTGGCTGGTGACCCAGCAGTCTCCTAGAGGTTTTCTGTCCATCCCTCTGCCCCTAACACCTGCTACACCGGCCCTTCCTTCAAGTGGCCCCCGTCAGTAGGCACAGCCCTGGGCCAGTCTCTATGAGCGGACAGGCAGCTTCACAGCCTTGCACCTGCTTACCCTGCATGAAAAAAAAAATCATCATGAGAGTGAAAAATGATGAAAGCACTCTGATTATCAACTACAAAAAATAAAATAAGTATGCGTGTGAACTGGACCTCTGTGGCAATATGAAAATATGAAAAGCATATGAGAAAGCTCTGGTTCCAGTTGGGGAAGCAGTCGAGTGGAGCAATCACAGTGGCATGTTGGTAAGTGCTATGTGACAGGTGGGCAGGGGACTATGGGGGCTCATAGGAGGGGCACCTAACTCAGATGTGGGCTGAGGATGCTTCCGTCTCCCCACCTGTAAAACAGCAGCATTGTTACTTGTCCAGCCAACATTATAGGATGCTGGGAGGTCGACTTTATAAACTGCAAAGTGCCGTGCAGATGTATGGAAGTATTACCATCATCACTGTCATTTCTGTTCAAGGCTACTTTCAAAGGAAAAGGGAAAGGGCCACAAGGCAGCGTTCTAGGGCTTCCCACCACCACAGCTCTGCAGACCGATGCCACGATAGGCAATGCTCCCTCACATGGGTGGGGTGCGCACTGTCTGGGGGATGGGCACGCTGGTAGCTCTGACTCGGGCAGTGCAAAGGCAATATATGTAACCAACGTGTTTGTACCCCAGTAATATTCTGCAATTTAAAAAGAAAATTTAAAAAATCAAATTGTACAATTTAAAAAAAACCAAAAGAAGACGACCTCCTGACACGAAGGTGATTGAATGCTGCCTCACTACAAGCGGTGTTACTGGTGTATCCAACAAGGAGGGCAGCTGCCACCTTGCTGGTCTTCTCAGGGGCCATGTGAGTACATAGGAGAAGCCAACGGGGCCCGAGAGGGCCAGGCTATGGGTTCAGGCTGTGGCCTGGGGCATGGGAGAGCTTGAATCTGAAATTAGAGCTGAATGAACACACTGTGTTTGCCAAGTGCACTGAGCAGAAACTCACATCAACCCCAAAGGACAATAAGGAAGCTCGATCCTCAGACAGGGCTCCTTGAATGAAGGCTGTTTTCGGTACAGAGTGAGTGCCCTGAAGCCAGAAAATGTGTGTGCTCCCTGGGCCCTGGCATGCCCTGAGCCACCCCTCACCCTGCCCCAAGCTATAATCAACGCAGAAGCCAATATACGTTTGCTGGTTGCTGGAAATAAATATGCCCTGTCCTCTGTTCACAGAAGAAGAGCAGGAGTCGCATCTCTCACCTCCTCAAGGAATTGAGACACAGTGAGGTTGAGAGACATTCCCAAAGAAAGTAGGGACAGGGTAGATCCCAGAGTGTGGCCTCCTGATTCTGTGTCTGGGGCTAGTTCCTCTCTCCAGGGAGGCAGCACCTTGTAGTGGGGTGGGAGGCTCGTACTTCCAATCGTTTACTCACTACTAACAATCCACTTAACTTCTGTGAGCTTCACTAGCCTTTATCTATAAAATGCACCATGGGCATTAGTCCATCTTACAGGGTTGTTTGAGAATCAGATAGGATAGTGCATTTAGAGGCTTTGTGTAAACTCTCAGTTTCAATACATATGGAAGGGATCATTATTATTATCGTGGACTCCAGGGTAATAACCAGGGTGACGTGATCCTGGTGGGTAGAAAAAACATCTTCCAAACACCACAGCACTGAACTTTAAGAGGCTAGAGCCAGAGCAGCCTGTGTCTGCACGGCCCATGACGGAGGGACAAGAGGGGACATCTTGGGGCTCTGAGGTCACCAGGAAGGTCTAATGCAGAGTCTTCAGCAGTGACTTGCTTTGCGAGTGACAGCTACACCCCTCAGAAGACAGTACTGTCCATACAGCCCACTGTGTATTCCAACAACAGGGAAACCTATGTTCTAGATCTGTCTCTGCCACAAACATGTAAGGTGACCTGGTGCTTGTCATTCATCCCCCAGGACTCAGTTTCTTCATTTATAAAGTAGACAATACCTGCCCAACTCACTCATGGGTTATTGTGAGATGTTGCTATTATCACTATTGAAAATCTGCATACATATTTAATCCACTGTGACATATATCATTGGTCTCTACCCCTGGTTCCTGACACAGAGTCCTAAAGCCCTTGTAATTTCCTGAGTGATGAAAGTGATAGAAGCCTGTCTTACACAGAACTCCTAAATCCCTTGGAATTTCCTGGGTGATAGGAACACCTTTTGTTCTAATGAGGTGACTCTTGTTGAGCTTCTGAGTAGCTTCAGAAGCAGGTCTGGCCACCACACCAAGATTAGAAGCCTAGAAATTTCAGCCCACCTCCATCCTCTGCGGAGAAGAGAGGAGCCAGAGATGGAGTTCCTAATCCATCGTGCCTACATGATGAAGCCTCCATAAAAATTCCTAAACCATAGGATTCAGAGAGCTTCTAGGTTGGTAAATGGTATCCTTTATAATACTCTTTATAATAAATTGGTAAACATAAGTAAAGTGTTTCCCTGAGTTCTGTGAGTTACTATAGCAAGTTATGGAAACTGAGAAGGAGGTTGCAGGAAGCCCTGACTTTGTAGCCAAGTTTGACAGAAGTGTGAGTGCCCTGAGCACCCATCAATACTTGCAACTGGCATCTGAAGTGGGACGCAGTCTTGTGGGACTGAGCCCTGAATCTCTGTGGTCTGCAACAACTCCTGATATTTAGTGTCATAGTTGAATTAGATTGTCAGAGACCTAGTTGCTGTCTGCAGAGAACTGGAGAATTTTGGTGTGGAAAACCCACATATTTGTTGTCCGAAGTTTTGTGAGTAGGAAAACAGTTTTTTCTTTTATCCACCAAATGTGTATTCAATGCCTAAATGTCCACTTTCTCTTCATTGACCAAATGCTATGAGCTCTGTTCCAGTGAGAAGGCATCACAAATAAGCAACGAGTGGGACACAAAATGCAAAACTTCCAGAATTAAACTGGTCAATCAGAGCCAATACTCATGATGCATAACGCATTCTTCCCCTCCCCCCTTCTCTCTGACAAGTCGTTCGGCCGGACATTCCCATGTTGCTCCCTACCATGGTTTGGGCTCTAAAGCAACCAGTCTGCTGACGTCCTATCAAAGATAAGAAACAGGGCAAGTGCTCCTTGGAAATCAAGTCAAGTGAGCTTTTACTCCACAGCATTTGTTCATTTTTAATGTAGATGACAAAACGAGTGACTTAAAAAAAAAAAAAAATCCAATGCCTTTGGTTAAACACATTAATATAAATGATTAAAAAAAGCTAATCTCCTAATGAGTTGAGAATTTTATATTGATTCAGTAATTACAAAGCATATTGCAAAATCAATGACAAATGCTCCTGAAATTCATATTGATTGGCTAACTTCAATAAGATTATATTGAACAAAGATGATATATTTAAGAGTGTAAATGTGTGTTCATGTTAACACATTCAGTGACAAATGAAAGCACACGGTAGACCTCAGGCCCGCTCGGAAGGGCCTCTGCTCCGGGTACACGCTCGTGCTCTTTCTGTAATACATACTCGGTTCTGGCTTTCGAAGCTGCTGGTTAATGAAACATAAGATTATTACTCCCTTGTGCATTTAAGTTTTCAGGTCTTTATACAATAATTAATTAGGATTATGTGACAAGAAGAGAATTTCCACTAGGAAAAGAAAAACTAATAGTACTGCTTTAACAAATGATGCTTAAACTCCTATTGACTCAACTTAATTTATTTAATCTTTCTACCTAGACCACCCTGAAGGTAATTATTCACTTTAAATACTTTTAAACTAGTATTTTTTAAGTCTGGGATTTCTCACGTAGCCACTTAGTGTCTAATAAAGCAGGCTTCCTGGGAATGAAGTGTTTCAAATTATATTAGAAATGGATAGATCCTTAAGACATACACCTCAGCAGTTCTCAAAGTGTGGTCCTGGGATTGGCAGCCTCAGCATCACCTGAGAATTTGTTAGAAATGCAAAGCCCCCCCCCCCCGCCCCCGCACCCCCAACTTACTAAGCCAAAAACTCTAGGGGTGGAGCCCAGCAATCTGTGTTTTAACAAGGTGATTCTAATGCATGCTCAAGTTTGAGAACCACTGCTGTAGATCACTAAGGTTTTCCTAAGCGCTTAGTACACGCCTACAACTACGCTACATGTTATAGGATACAAGAGAATATGTGGTACCTGCCCTTGGGGAGCCGACAATCTGGTTAAGGTGTTAAGAGTTATATAAAGATGTTCCTCAACTTAGGACAGGATTACGTCCCAATAAACCCTTCGTAAAGTGAAAATATACTAACTCAAAAATGCATTTAGCACATTTACCCTACCGAACATCATAGCTTATTCTAGTCTACCTTAAATGTGCTCCAGACATGCACATTAGTCTACAGTTGGGCAAAATCAGCTAATACAAAGCCTATTTTATAATAAAGTATGGAATATCTCAGTAATTTATTGAATACTGTACTGAAAGTGAAAATCAGGATGGTTGTATGGGTATTCGAAGTACAGTTTCTGCTGAATGTATGTCGATTTCACACTATAGTAAAGTCAAACCATCATAAGTCAGGGAACACCCGTACTTGATTCTGTCACTAACTAGCTTTAAAATGCTAGCAAGACATAACCCCTCTGGACCTGTTTCTTCATCCATAGGAAGACAGGTTTGACCTAGAATCTCTTAAAGCTGCTTCCAACTCCAGATCTCATTCTATGGGCCTACAAATTTAAGAAAAATGAATTTGTTCACAGAAGTTCTAAACTGGCATATGATTTGAAACACAAGAGGTCTTGCCAGTTTCCCAGTTAACTCCCCTCCAGAATGGTGTATTAGAGTTCTCCAGAGAAACAGAACAAATTGGATATTTTATACAGAGAGAGAGAGGGAGGGAGAGAGAGAGATTTATTATAAGGAATTGGCTTGCAGCAATTATGGAGGCTGGGAAGTCACATGATCTGCCATCTGCAAGCTGGAGACCCAACAAAGCCAGTGATGTAGCTCCAATCTGAGCTCAAAGGCCTGAGAACCAGAGTGCTGATGATGTCAGTCCACAGGCAGAAGGCAGTCAATATCCCAGCTTAAGCAATCCAGCAAAGAGAGCAAATTCTCTGCAAATTCTCCCTTCTTCTGCCTTTTGGTTCTATTCAGGCCTTCAACAAATTGGGTGATGCCCACCTACACTGGAAAGGGCAACTTGCTTTATCCAATGCACCAACTCAAATGCTAATACCATCCAGAAACACGCTCACAGACACATCTGGAAATAATGGTTAGCCAAATATCTGGGCACCCTGTGGTCCAGTCAAGTTAACACATAAAATTAACTGTGGCAAGGGGATGGTCTCTGATTTTCCCAGTCAGAGTCACTCCTCTGGGTTTCACAGCATGGACAAAACCCTCTGTGGAACTAGGGAATGTCATGGAGGTGGGAAGCGAAATCCCTCCGATGGGATTTCAGCCTGCCCCACCTGGGGGGAGCCACTGCTCCAGCCCATCCCTGCGTCAAGACTCTCTAAGCCTGGGACCCCAGTTGATGAAGAATAGTGTAAAAAGGTTTCCCTGGGGCTGGGAGGGAGGGAACTACATGACCAAATCTTGGATGGTTAGGAATATGACTCATTTGGCAAGATCAAGAGAATCCTGACCTACGGAAGGCAAATCCCATGTGATAAAGGGACTAGGTGAAAAAGGAGCCTTAAAATAAAATCCTACAACTCCACAGCTGTGCCCAAGACCGCCCCTACCTGGCCTTTTCTGATCCCCTGGCCCTCCCCTCTTCCCACACCTCCTGGTACACATTGTGCTTAGGAGGTACAACTGTTTTCAGTGAAATGAATGCTTGTTCATAGTTCACAGACTGGCTCTGAGGCAATATTCCAGGAAAATTTTCTGACATAATTTGCATGAAGACACCATTGCTGGGAAGATATAGGACTTGCTAAAGGGCAAACTTATTTACAGATATGGCACATACAAAAATAAGTCTCACCACAATGTCATATTAAATACAATGAATCCTCTTAATAATGATGGTATATTAGAGCTAGAAGGGTCCTCAGAGGTTATTGAACCCCCTTGTTTTACAGTCTATACAGCAAAATTTAGCATTAATTATATACTCTTTAATAGGAGAATGAATGATTTGTTCCTTATTGTTTTATGTCTTTTAGTTAGGCTTAAAACCAAGACTTAAACCCAGAGCTTTTGCCCGCTGAGGCCAGTTCCCTCTGCATCAATGAATGAGGTCTCCTTTATAGCAGAAAGAGGGGAAAGGGGACAACACAAGATGTTTCTTTATGCATGCCAACTTTGCATTCTGCTTCCTGAAAATAAGTTTTAATGAAAAATATTTTTCATCAAATCTTTAAATAAAAATGGGCATTGCAAATGTGCAGTATCATTCCTAAGGCTTTGCCTGCCCCCTGTAACACCACCAGGTAATCCCCAAAATTGTGTGTATCTCTGATTGAGATGCTGTCTTCTGGGTTCCCAGACAGAGTCAATCCCAGGAAAATGCTCAAGATCTCCCTGTCTCAATCCTCCCCTTCTTGCTCCTGTCCTTTGGGAAGTATCTCCATAACTACTTTATACTAAGGAATTATATATTGGCAAATAGTTTCCTTATCCTGTCTCACAGGGACGTGAATATTAACAAAAGACATGGCCCTTACCCAAAATGTGGTGAAATGTCTGGCATCAGTGGCCAACAGGTTGGAGACAATTTGAGCCACGGAGGTGAAGGAGAAGTCACTGGTGCCCCTTAGTCACTCAGCATAGCTGATCTTGACTCTGCTGGGTGGCTGTCCCCTTTCTGGCAAGGTTTCCCTTTTAAATGGCCCAATCGATATTCATTAGGCATTGCCAGCTCCTTGTCTCTCCCTAACTGATTTATCTGCCATGCTATAAAACCCATTAAAAATTAATTCTCTAATAGACAAGGGCTCAGATTGGCTCCTTGGAGGTTCCGGATATAGGGCAGATGTGCATTGCCTCTAGGAGTGAGAGACTCAAAGGCAGGGGCTGTCCAGGGCAAGAACATCCCCTCCCCAGTCGCATGTGCTCAGGAGACTCCATGAGCAACCCTAGTGAGATCTGTGGGCCCCAAGGAAATGGTGGCCCAAAGCCTTCCACATGGGAAGGGGGACAGCTGATCTGGTCTTCCTAATCAAGGACTGGAAAATAGTGGATGGGGACAAATCCTGTGACCCAAAATTGGCCCACCTGTGAGGGTCAAGGATAGATAATACTTTTTGTGCAGAAAACTCAGTCTTGGCCAGGTGGCCCAGCCCTTCCTGGCCCTCATTGGGCATCAGTGACATGAGGTTTTGCTGGCCTCCTGCCTCTCAGGGTGTGTTTCCCTCTAGTGCTTCTTTTTCTCTCTGACCCCTGGGTGCAAATATTCCTTAAGGTCTTCTTCCTTCCTCCACAGTCTCATAATTCTGCTTTCACATTTGATGCACTCGTTTATTCAGCAGGTACGAACAGCACTGTGTGTCCAGTGCTGCACGCAGAGCTAGAAATGCACGGCCATCTCTGCCCTCTGACATCTCCAGGTCTATGGAGGAGAAAGAGCCAACTAAAACAAGGAACCCCAGTAAAGTGGGAGGAAGTTCAGAATGCCATGGAGGCACCAGGCAAGAGGCCCCAACCCTGGGGGATGAGGGGTGGGACACAGAAGAGGCTTCCCAGAGGAGACCCTAACTGGAGCCCAGACTGGTAGCATGGGGAGAAGCCAAGGAGACACACTGGTAAGCACAAGGCCCAGAGAAGAAAGAGAGCCTGGGATGCTTCTAGGCCAGGAGGGATTCAAGGTGAATTGTGAGCCAGGGGTGGTGAGAGCTGGGGCCGAAAACCTGGCAGAACTGGATTTCCATGAGTTTCGAAGGCTAAAGGAGAGAGGTGGTCAGATTTCTTTTTTTTAGAGAGATTTCTGGAGCCGCAGTATGGAAAACAACAGAAGGGAGTGGAAGATTGAATCTGAAGAACCCAACAAGGCAATATTCCCTATAAGAGACGATGGTGGCCTGGCCAGGGAAGTGACAGTGGCAACACCAAGAAGTAAGATAAAGCAAGAAGTAATATATAGCAAGTGTAACTGAGGGAACGAAGAACTTGCTCATTCTTAGACCCACAGGGCTGAGAACAGAGCCTGGCATGAAAGAATGAATAGGTGGACGTAAGGAAGGAAGAACTCCGAAAACAAGCCCTGGGTCAACCTACAATGCGATTCATACCAGTTGGTAGGTTTAGTAATAAACAGACAGATTTGAACCTAAGAATGTATTTTTTGTGTAGTGCTCCATAATGTGTCTTAACTTTAAAGAACAACATGTTCATTCATTAATTTGTTCCACAAATATTTATTAAGCAACTACTATGTACCAGGCACTATGCTAGATGCTGGGGGTGTAATCATAAAATAAATATGATCCAGACCCTCAAGGAACTTTCGTTTTATACTATCATGTTGACATAGTGCTGCTTTCTAGAAAAAGTAGATGGGAGGAGGGAGCATGTGCTCCTCCCACTCCTGTCCATGTCCACACATGGGAATTGTCCACCCAAAACGTCACTAACGGGCCTTCTCTTCGTGGCATCTTCTCTAGCCAGGCCCTCTATCTGCAGTAGCAACGCCAGGCCAATAGGGTCACGCTGAAGATCAATATCTTCCTTTGCATAGTCTGACCTGGAGTCTGACCCGCCCAGCAGGACAGGACCTGGCAGTCCCTCTGAGGGATGACTGAGGGGCCTCCTGCTCCCAGACTAGATTTCAGGGGCTTTGCCACACCCTGGGCAGAACAGGGAGACAATTAAATGCCTCAGGGATGAGGAGGAGGCATGAGAAAGCTTCTCAAATGATGGCTTTTGGAGACTCAGTGGCTGAAAGTTACAAGAGTCATGATATTACACCAGATGATAGAATGTGACCACCCCCTGCTTCCCCACCTTAAAGGAAGTAAGAAGCCGTCTAGATAAATAAAACCACCTACGAGAGGTAGAAATTGCAAGATGAGGCAGTGGGTAACAATGCAAGTAGTTTTAAGAAGAGTGTGGATAATTTATGGAAAATTCTTAATGCCAGTTAAAGGAAGCTGAGAGGGTTGGTAGCAATTCCAAAGTTGTTGAAGCTTTGAATTGACATCCAACAGATGCCCTCTTTCAGGGGCAGATGGCAAGACTGGATGGACCAATGGACTGCCCACAGTGGCGTCTCTGATGCCCACAGGACAAGGGTGCCCAAGGTAGGCCTGAGGCACACCCAAAGGTCTCCACCCAGTCTGTTCTTGCCCACAAGGACGTGGCTGGCTTTCCACATCATGAACCTGAAATTTATGGTCACCAGTCCTATCCTGAGGTCTGCATGTGTTGGTGTACTTCCTCCAAGGAGCCTAACCCTGACTATGGCACCTTGTCCCATCGTTCCTCAGGACCTGGGATCAGGCAGGTCCTTCTACCCCAGAGAGAGGGCCCTCAAGAAAAGACATGAATTGTTACTTACTCTCTGGCTGGGCAGCCAGTGTGAAGAAAGTCCTTTGGGAAACTGACAATGGCCCTTCTTTTTCCCCTTTCCCAGCTCAGGGGACTCACACCTTTGCCAAGTTCATAGCTGTCCAGTTCACAGGCTCCCAGGAGGAATGATCCCCTGCCCATCCCTCCGCCCAGCCTTGCACTCCAGTCCCTGCCCCCAGGTCCCCAAGTGCATTTCCTTGCCCAAGACTCTGGCCATAAAGTGAATTGGCTGTTTGGTCAATTTCCTGATTGCCCCATCTGCATACCCTTTCAGATGGAAAGATACATCAAAGTCACCCCCTTTTCTTCAATAGGCCCTTTCCCTGCTTGCCCCATTGGACAGCCTCTGTGCTGAGACCACCAATGGGAGAGGCCTAGAGCCTTGGTTCTGGGTTTCCCTCCCAGACAGCAACTGCCGATTGCCTTGCTGCTCTGTCTTGTCTCTTTCTGGCTGGGGGATTCCGTTCCATCATGCTGACCACAAGATGAAGGCAGGTTGGCCCCAGAAAGATGGACTCTGACACCCTGCACCCATTTCAGATGAGGACTCCAATGCCCAGGGCTCTGCTGGCTCCAAGAAAAATGGGCAAATGGGTAATCTGAACCTCCAGGGTCTTTTTCCATCCATTCCCAATATTTTTATATTATCCTCAGTCTCTCCTCTCCATTCATTTATTCATTAAACAAACACTTATGAAGGACTTGCTATGTGCTAGGTCCTGGGAATACCACATGAACAGGACAGACCCAGCCCCTGACCTCATGCAGTTTACAAGAAAAAAGTAACAACATTTTTTGTATTTTGATGTTCAGTGTATTGCACTGAATTTTTGGTCCTCTCTGCAGAGTACATTTTAAGTAGAGGAGTCTGTCCAAGACTGTCAAATCTTACTCCACAATTAATTTTGTGCTCTGGCTCTGCCATTGTTCAGTTCTGCCTGAACCCCTAATGGCTGCCCCCTCCCTGGCTATGCCAATCCCTCCTTCCTCTGACCACCCCCTCTGATCACAGCCCCTCCCCACCTCTCCTGCCCTCTCTGCCCCCTTCAGCACACTTTGCCTTCAATGCATCCCTAGCTGGAAGCAAGAGCAGCAAGACTAATTTCATTTCTCTTCTTTTCCTTTGGTGAGTAGATCTGTGACAACCCTTTTTATGCATTTAATTCATTCTCGATTTCTCATAATCAGGGGGAAGGTATCCCCTAAGGTTAGGCAAGAGCTTGTCAGGGAGAAAAAAAAGGCAGTGTAAATTCACAGAGGTAATCATAGTCTATCTCCACTTCCCACTGCCCGTGGACTATTAACTAATATCGCTCTCTAATCTTTTTTGTACTTATTTATTTTGTAGCGAGAAACTAGCGTTATAAACACCCCTACTGTCAAAACTTGTCATCCCCATTACCTCTAGGCGGGCTTCATCTCTGTTATTCTAATTTCAGAGTTTCTCAAATTCACAGCCGCTGGAAATTGAGTACAAAATCCATTATCATTTGTATATTTTAATTATGCAAATGAGGCAGCTCAGCTGCGATGTCCGGGACCTGCAGGGATGCCTGACTTGATTCTGGGTGATTACAATTTATCCAGTCGAGTCACTTTAATTGTAACAAGCTAATTACATTGTTTCATTTGGCTTTAACAAAAGAAAAAGAGACAGGAAACTGGATGTGGCTCAGGGCCCCCGGAACAGACCGCTGCCTCTCCCCAGGCTGGGACGGACGTGGCCAAGGCAGTGGGTGCAGCTTTCCCTGTCTGCTCAAAGGGCGGTGGAAGACTCCAGAGGAAGGGCAGGCAGTGGCCAGGGAGCCGGAGGCGGCTGCCTTCCTGGAGAAGGCTGCCCACTCGCAGCCCTGCCAGGGGTGGCAGGAGGACTTTTCATTCTGGCCAGGAGTTGGCCCAGTGGCAAGCCTCACCTTGAGAGATCAGACCACCTTTCAGAAGGGCCCTGTCCACTTGAGCCTTTCTTGACCGCAGGCTGATGTCTTTGAGGACCCACCATGTATGGATTTGTGTAGACGTGGAGTGTTTCTGGCTAATTCTGCAGGTTCTTCCCAGCACTGATTGTTGAGGCCAGTAAGAATCTAGTGGAAGGTCCCCCGTGGTCACATAGGGGGACATGCAGAAGTGGGCAGGAGAGCAAAGGGCAGACAGACAGTAAAGGGAATTGAGGAAGATTCCATAAAGTGGGGAGGATCCTTTATGAACTCATTCGTTAGGGTTGTGTTTTTATTTCTGTGATCAATGAGAAACATTTGTGCATTTGAACTGAAAGTAGCTGTTTTCTCTTACAGTTGTGACTGCTTGCCAGAGAGAGAGAGAAGGTGCTTAGATTTACAATTGTGCTCAGTATTTTAGCAGAATGAGAGTCCTAGGAAGCACAGGGCCTCACTCACATTAACAAATGACCATTCCTCCTAACAGAGTTACAGCAGAAGCAGAATTAAAGTGTTTGCTACAAGGCATGACTCCAATCTGGCTACAAAGTCCACAATGTTGCCAAACACTCTTTTTCTAGTAATTTTCTTTGGTTCACCTTCTCCCGGCACCAGAGTCTACGACCTTTCCACCCCTGAGTCTGGGCCAGACAAAACCTGTGACTTCAGCTGCCTAACAGAAGACAATAGATTCAACCCCAAAGTCTGGAAACTAGATTCATGGCCCAGTAATGTCAGCAAATCAATTAATCAACACATATTTACAGAGGTTCATTGAGATGCTGTAATCATCACAGTCTCTTCTTCCCAGGTGATTATGTTCCGAAGACAGAAATATAGCTTAAGTGTTTTCAAAGGGGCTACGTGGAGGGCTCAGAGGAGGTGTGAGGGGAGAGATATCTGCAGAGATGGTAGTCAGTATACATATTACTCAAGTTCATTGTTGAAGGGGCCGGATTCCAGGTGAAGTACACACTGAGCTGGGTCAGAGCTGTGGTCCAGATCTGATTCTGTTACAAAGGATGGTCACTTGTCAGCACCAGGGTTACAGGTAGGATGGAAAGAACATAGCCAGAGGCCCGGACTCCTGTGGGGGGAGAGATGGCTGGAAAGAGAGTGGCAAAGGCAGGAACAGCCTCTAGTGAGCCAGGAGCAAAGGCAGAAGAGAGGGGTTTGCTGCCAGCCTTGTAGTGCTAAATAAGTGAAGCCAAGGGCATGGGCTTCCCCATCAAGTCCACCATGTGTAAACAGCACGTCAACCTGCAATGCACGTCTGCACAGCCGTGAGCCCAAAGCTCCTGCAGGTGGACACAGTGAGCAGCTGACCAAGACGGTCTGATGTCAGCAGGCTTCGGGATGACGCGCTGCTTGGTGAGTGTGGAGACGCTGGGGTGCCCGTGGAGCAGCCTTTTGAAAGGAGAATGCTGTGTCTCGCTGGGTGAGCAGGAGGAAGAGAGTTGCGGAAGGAGGAACAGGGTGGCAAAGGCGTGGAAGGCAGAGCCCCACAAAGCGGGATCAGGAGCTGGGCGCACAGCTGAAGCAAGGCCTCCGTGATGCTATTAATAGAACCACCTGGCTCTGAGTTCTAGGTCAGCAGTTTCTTCTGCTGGCTGGACGTGCAAAAGAGGAAACCTTGTATCATACCCAGCATGGGGTCGCACCATAGGAGGTACCCCAACAAATACATATGTGAGAAAACAAGGAAGGGAGGGAGGAACGGAAGGAAGAACACAGCACATGGTTGGAATCAGGAGATGAAGTTTCTACTTCCACTACCAACCAGCTGGGTGGTTGAGATCATGTCACTTAAGGGCTCAGAACCTGTTCCCTAGTCTGCCAGAGGGGAAGGGAATGGGGCAGGAGGACAACAGGATATTTGAAATGAACCTTCCACACCCAGGTCTCTGAATCAAGAATCTGGTGTATTTATGTCTCACTAGGCGGTGTCAGTCCCTGCATAGAAATCCTGCCCCGCACTGGGGTGAGTGGTTGGTACAAAAAGAAAAACAAAATTGAGGCTGCCGCTTCTGCCTGAATTCTCCAGCTCTAAGTAAATTAGAGCCAGATGCCCAGTTCCTCATCGCTCCATCAGATGACTCCACGGAGTAATTATAATACTTTATGGGCATTAACTCACTGATTCTCACCATGCCCTGGGAGGCAAGTGCTTAGGATCATTATCCTCCCTGCATCCAGGGAGGGGGCGCATCTGATTCTCTCCACGCGTGCATCCCAGCAGCACCTGTCCCCCAAATGCACTGGGAGGGGAATGCCAGGACCAGCCGCACTCCAGCAAGATGGATGGGCTGGAGAAAAGGTTCTGGGAAAGGGAGAGCAGTGATGGGGGGAGGAAGGTCCAACAGCAGAGGGATGAAAGACATGCATCAGGAGGGAGGGAAATTGGCTGAACTCGACTCAGTGATGACCGAGGCGAGTGGAGAACCAGTTACAAATACTGGAAAATCTAGGCTTAAAAGAGGGAAGGAGAGAGGGAGAAAGCACTAAGGCCAACCTGGGGAGGTGGTGTGGAACCAAGAGCAGGGTGCAATCATGATGAGGTGATGGGGCCAAGGGGCAGCCCTGGGGGTTGCTGAATGGAGACTTCCAGAAAGTATCTACCAGCTCTTTTGTTCCCCCACTCAAAGCCTTCCTCATTTGGGGGCAAATCTTAAATCCCTCCTCATCCCAGGAAGTCCTACAATTATTAAATTTTATAGTTGAAGCCAACGTTAGAGTTTAGATTAATCACCTTATTTTATTGATCAGGTAACTGAAGCCCAGAGAGGGAAAGTAAGTGACCCAAGGTCACACAGCAAGTGGGTAGAGTGTCTGGGACTGGATCACACATCTCCTAATTCCCACTGGCCTGATCGCACCTTCGTCTCTCTTCTCTGAATCCCTTCTCATATTTAACAGGAACCATATCACCTGGCACTTGCCTTTATGCTCTAATACAATTTTTTCATTCTGTTTCCAAGTAAATCAGAAAACCGTTAAGTGGCAGCACCATTCCTTGGGCATCCCTCGTGGCACCCTCGAAGCCCAAGCCAGGGTTAGGCACGTGGGGTGGGGAAGGGTGGTGTTCAGCTTGACGGGAGCATAGGCAAGGGGCTGTGGCAGAGCCCGCCAAAGACGCCGAGTCTCCTGGAAGGAAATTCAGAAATACCAGGCACTGGGAGTCAGCCCGAGAACAAGCCAGGAGGAGAAAGACAAAACCATGAACATCTCCATTGACATTTCCAAACATACCAGCCAAGCAGCCCCAAAGACATTAGGGCAGATGAGGATCTGTGAACAAATGGGGTCTCTGGGCACCAGAAAGCAAGTGATACCACAATCGATGAAAGATACAGGACTCTGTTCCAGCATTTCTGTGACCTCAGAATCATACTTAAGTCCCTGGTCACTCTCAGTGTTCACTTATAACATCTCCCCGTTTTCAGGTGCTTGTTGAAAGTGAAGCCCATTCTCGTGGTCACAGAGCATGGTGACTAAGCACGTAAACTCACAAGCCAGACCAACCTTTGCATGAACCTCAGTTTGACCTTTACTAGCTGTGTGACCTTGGGAAGGTTCCTGAACTACTCTGTGCCTCTAATTCTTCATCAGTAAAATGAGAGTAATAATTGTATCGGACTCATAGAACTAGATGAGTTAAAGGAGTTAATACATAAAAACTCACTCAGAAAAAGTCCTGACATTTACTATGCACTCAGTAAATATCAGCAAGTCTTACTACCTTGTCTCCTCACTGATTTTGTTGGGTTGCAAAAACCATCCACTCGTTCACTCTCTAAGAAACATTTAAGCACCCATTCTGTGCCTGGCACTGCAACAGGTGCTGAGGACCCACAAGTCAAAAGAACCAAGTCCCCACAACCCAGAGGCTGGAATCCAGCAGAGGAAATCAGCTGACACAGCAAGTGTTATATCCAGATGGGGAGAGGCCACCGAGTAGGACATTTGCTCCTACATATCTTTGGACGCTGGCTTGCAAAGGGGCTGCATTTGCACTAGCTGTTCCTCGAGCACTTCGAGACCCCACAACCTGCTACTGAACCCTAAGATTGACTTCATACAGCAGGCTCTGTCCTCCAAGGGTGTCTGTTCCAACACAGAGCACAGAGGCATGGTTCAAATGGATGCGCAGAGGCTGAGCAGGCATTTGAGTTGGAAACTGAAAGCATAACTAGGCAAGATTAAATATGTACACTCCAGACAGGCGAGAGTAAGTGCATCAGTGAGATGCTGAACAAGGAAAGGGAGAGGAGTCTTCCTTTCTTTTCCTGGCAATTTGTAAAGGGTCCAGGCAGGAAGTGCAATTTTAAAAGGAAAGAAAATCAAACCAGAAATGTAAACACAGGCCCCTCCTGCCTACAGAAACTTGGCCTCTCTCACCAGCTGCGACCCCTGTGGGTCTCTCAGTTCCATGGCATCTTCAAATAGTTGACCACTGACGCGAACGTTAAAGTTGGAAAGTGTTAACTCACCCACCTGTCTCGTTTGAAAGATGAAGATACGGAGATCCAGGAGGGACATGCGGAGCGTCCAGGACCACACGCAGGTCAGCTCCGGAGCCAGGGCCAGAACTAGGTCTCTGGCTTCCCAGAGTGGACGGTCTGTCTGCTCACCCACATGCCTTCGCCAGGCGGTTGCCTTGTTTGCTTTGCCTGAGGTTCCGATTCCTTCAGAGAGCAGCAAGTTCAGCCCCAAGTAAGACTGGAATTGGAGTGGCCGAAGGGCAGGAGGCAGCAGGCTTGGCCAGTGTGCCAAGCAGCCGTCCAGGCAGCTCACTCCGGGGGACTAGAAAGGCCTCCACCCCCGGTCACTTGCTCTACAATCTCTCCATGTCTGATGTTTCTGGCAACAGGATTTTCCCAAAGCAAGGTCTTTAGGTGAGGGAGGCACTTGTTCCTGCTTCCCTTGAGGGCACATCACGTGGACTCGGGGTCACCCAAGCAAGACACACATGAACAAACAGCCACATACTGCCCCCGTGCTGGGCACTTAGTAGACATCACCTCTTTGAGTCTCCACAATTGCTACTAGTTTTAGTCCCACTTTACAGATGAGAAAACTGAGGATAAGCAAGATTAGTGACTTTGCCCAAGTCGCCCAGCTCTCCATCGGCAGGCACAGCGCGTTTGACTCGGGCCCCACACGGTCAGCCACTCAGCCACGCCGCCTCTGCTGCGTAACTGCTCTTTCTACCTAGATCCTCTTGTCCTATTTTCCCCTCAACACCTTCTCTGGTCCTTCTCTGACAACAATCTAATTCATGCCAAGGGGCGGGGGGAACTTCCTCAGCTATTGGAGTGTAGAACCCAGGGCCAAGCTGTGCAGGCCAGGCTCCCAGTGCTGGAGCGGGTGACGGTTCGCCTGCCGGGCAAGCTGTCCACACTGGGAGACACCCTAACGCTGGACTCACAGGGAACTGTTAGACCTGGCGGGGGAGAGTAGGGGATATTTCAGAAAAGGGAAAGAGCTGGAGAGGAAGTTTCTCTCTCCTCCCCAGCTCTCATCACGCTTCTACTTATTCTGTCTGAGCAGACAGATTTAGCCCACCTGTGCGTTATCATGTTTTAAATTGTTTTATTGGGGGTGGTTTTTCTCTTTGCCTTCTGCCTATAGGAGACCCAAAGACAGTTGCACCATGGCACTGAATGCCAGAAATCTCAAAGGTGGGGAGTCCTGCCCAGCTGGTCCCTCCCCTTCCAGGCACCCCCCATTGAGGCCACTCCCAGACTCACCCTCCAAAGACTGACCCAAGGCGGCCCCACCCTCCCCTCTCTCAGTGGCTTGGAGAGAGGCAGACATCCCATCCTGGCTGTCCGCACCTGCCATGCGATAGATGGCGGGCTCTAAATAATTAACGAGAATCATTTTGTAATGCGCTGACCCCTGAACATTGCACATCACTCATTCTGATACTCCCGTGCTCGCCTGCTCCCTCTCCGTCTCTCTCATTCCAACAGCTCAGCCCTCCCTCCTGGGCTCCCAGCAAACACCACTTCCACTGGCCCCTGCACATCTTACGAGCTGCATCACACTAGCAACGGAGCTTGGCCTCTGATTCTCCTTTGGTGACACAGTGGAATGGTGTGCATGGCTGGCTGGGGAAGGTGCTGATGTGGAGGCCGCCCCCTGTGTGAGCCGGGGAATGTCCAAAAGCTCTGGCTAGGGAGAAGCAACCAGAAGACTCATAGGCCTGAAAGACAGAGTCTGGGCACAGGCTGGGTGGCCCTCCCCTCCAGGGGCTTTCCCCTGGCTGGGGCAAGGAGACTTGCACAGGGAAATATTAAGAGATCTGTACAAGTTCCCCTGAATTTCATGCCAGGCCATTGGCACCCATCACCCCATGGGTACCCAGGCCTGAGAGGGGTGGGACATGAGAGAAAACGGAGGCCCTGCCTGGGCCCTTGTGACCCACCTGGGAGAAGGGGACTCGCACATGAAACTCTTAGAGAAAAATGCAAAGGTTTAGAACATTTCTGGAAGAGACACGCAGACACCGGTAATCCCAGTTCTCTCTGGAGACTGGAAACGGGAGAGGGCAGAGGAAGGAGAACAAGGTCAAGCTTTTGCTTTTCCCTTTATACACCCTGTGCTTCCGGAAGTTTTTGCAACAATGTACTTTTTGCAACTTTTTGCAACAAACAAACTTTCCAGTGTGTTTGGTTTTTTACTTCCTGTTAAGACAGAATAGCAACTTCTAAGCTCCTCTCATGTAGAACCAGAAGCTGGAAATCTATTACTTTTTATATTTTGTTTAACACTTTTATAAAAACTGACCAAATCAAGAACAGACTATATGCTGTTCTGAGGGTCTGTGCTGTGTGTCTTGTCGATTTCTGTGTTCCCAGCATCTAGAACATTCCCTGAGCAGCAGAGCACCTGAGATACCCAATCAAGAGTAGCTGAATGTGGAATAAAGATGGTGCTATTATGGGGTTCAAGCTAAAAGTGGGGAAGAATCAGAGGAAAGGGTGTGGGGTGGGACAATGACTATAAAAAACTTCAAGAAGGGACCAGAAAGGATTTAAATAAGCAGAGAGGTGGGGAAAGGATGGTCAAGGCGAGAGAGAAAGTGTCAGCCTTCAGGAAGCATTTTTTGACAGATACATGAATGAATGAATGAATATCCTGATCCAAGGCAGGAAGGTGGAAACGGGGAAAGAGCAGGGTCAGTGAATAAAGCGGCATGTTGACTTGCCTAAAGGCTCACCTGCTGTGCTCCAAGGTGGTCACCAGGCACTACAAAGCTGAGTGACCTGCCCACAGTCCAGCACACAGCAGCCAGAGCTGAGACCTGGTCTCCTCAGCCGACCCCACTGTTCTCTCCACTGCACTCCGCTGCCCCGACACCAGCAGCTCCCAGCCCCAAACGCTGTGGCCCCGGCTGCATCCCACTCACCTAAGAGGAGGAGGGCAATAGTAAACTGCACATTCTCACGCTCTGTTCCCTGAGATTAAGATTTAGTAAGCACTATGCAGGAATATGCATTTTTAATTGACAAATAATTGTATGTATTTATGGGGTACAATGTGATGTTTTGATAATTGTACATATACATTATGGAATGACTAAATCAAGCTAATTAATATCTCTATCATCTCACATACTTTTAATTTTCCGTGGTATGAACAGTTAAAATCTACTCTTTGAGCAATTTTGAAATATGCATTATAGTGTTATTAACTATAGTCACCATGCTATACCATAGATCATAAAATCTTATTCCTCCTATCTTACTGAAACCTGTACCCTTTGACCAATGTTGTTGTTACACTGCCTGGAACTGCTGCAGCTACTTTGGGACCATGAGGCAACAAGTATGAGAAAAAAAATAAAACTCCTAGGCTCAAGCAATCCTCCCTCCTCAACCTCGCAAGTAGCTGGGACTACAGGTGTGTGCCACAACACCCAGCTAATTTCTCTATTTTTGTAGAGACGGGGTCTTGCTCTTGCTCAGGCTGGTCTCGAATTCCTGGCCTCAAGCGATCCTCCCTTCAGCAACACCATATTTGTTGCCTCATGGTTTGAGCCTAAATAATGCCATCCCTAGGACTTGAAAACTCCAGGCCCTGGTGAGAGGCTGGGATGATTACATTGATGAGCTTCGAAAAGATTGCAGAGAAATAATGAAGCTGTAAACAACACAACTAGCATCCTCTTATCCTGGGCCCTGGTTGATTTTGGTGAGGTTCTTGATTTCATTTTTGCAGATCCCATCCTTGGCAAATTTGGGGTTCCCAAAAGCTTGGGCTTCAACATTCAGTTTGGCCTTTATAACGTCTCCCTGTCATCCCACCCAATCCCCTTCCCAGGGCACCCAGCACAGTCCTCTTGCCTTAGCCTCTCCTGTAATGTGAGAATGAGTATAGAGCTAGTAACACTTCCTTTTGATTCAATTCGGTATTTATCCAGCATGGAAGGCTCTGTGCTGGTATGGAGGTGGGGGAATAGGGCAAAGGTCTAGATGTTGCAGACAGATTTCTTAATCCCCATATCACAGTTGAGAAAACACAAGTCCAGAGAACTCAGTAAACTGGGCAGGTTCCATGATGCTCAGAGGCAGAACTGGGATTCCAAGCCTGGGTAATCTTGCTCAAAGCCTGGGATCTCACCACGGTACCCTCCCATCTTCCTGAAGGAGCCAGGCTAATGCTTCATTTAAGATGGCACATTTACAATAAGCCATCAGACTCAAAAGTTAAGGTTCAAATTGGCAATAATCTCCCACATTGGCCCGTGCTGAATGAGAGATTGCTAGGTAGGCAGATATAAATATAGACTTTATTATACCACATCACAAGGCAGGGGAGTTAATGTGGCTGGGAGAACATTCATTTCCACATTTCCTTACTTTTGCGTATCTTAATTTGCAACTTAATGTGGCATTACCATAATTTTTTGCATTATGTAATGATTAAAGTGAGGCGTATCATATTTATTGATTTATCTGATTTATTTAAAATGTAACCATTGCCCCAGGGCAGGTGCATGTACAAAATACAAATGCAACAGTTAAATTGAATCCGGTAGATAAATTCCCCATTAAGAGAAGACATTTCGGGACTGTCAAGACAATGAGAAATGTCTTCACAGCATCATCAGGAGAGAAGGAATCTTGAGAGGTCATCTGGTCCAACCCTCTGCCTCAGGCAGAATTGCTCCTAATCTCCCAAGACTGAGAACCAACTGAGATTTCTGACAATCTCTAGGGAGAGCCACATTCTCCCATGTTCTCCCACCTCTGTCTTCACCCCCAAGACCAATGTCTTTTCCCTGAGTCAAACCAGACTCTTTGTCCTTGGAATCCAGGCCCCCAACTTCTCACTCCCTGAGTTTATTAGAGTCACCCCACTCTCAAAGTCCGTTCCTCATGCCATTTCTTGTGTATCCATTTTTCATTCCGTACCCTCACCTCCTAAAAGACCCGTGCTAGGGCACCAGATTCTCATCTCAGAATCTCAGAGTCTTCTGGTGAGAAGGGGAACTGATCCGGCATCCCATTCAGAGCAGGAACCCCTGGGCACCCAGTCCTCGCCAGAGCCTTCTGAAGCTGAGGCAGCCACTGTCAATGGGGGGGGGGGCTCTAATTCTGAGTCTGGCACTGTGGGGACACCTACTCCCTGTAACTTGCTTCCAGCCCAGCCTCAGATCTCATTCTTTTCTCCATTCTTTTATTAGGACTTAGAAGCTTGGATTGAATTACATTGAGATTATGTTTCAAATCCTTCTCTCCACGCAAGAGCCCAAACAGCCAAAACATCCTGTGCAAGAAAGACCCCACGCACACTTCTCACCCTCCCTATCAACGCTGCCACAATTCCTTCCATGTGCTTCTCTTGTGAGGCCACTGAGCACCATCCTCTACAATATATATGCTTCAGTTTCCACGCTACAAAGCCATCTTTCCTTCATTTAATAATAGTAACAGCTTTATCACTAGTAGTATGATCATTATTGTTGAAGATGACATTTATGGAACGGTTACTACATAGGAAATGGAGTTTGTCCCAGCCCTATCAACTAACAACATGCATGTCTGGTCTTACCCAAGTCAGCCTTTTCATTTATAGAATGGATGGGTTGCCCTGGGCCAGAGTTTCTCGAATTTTTACTTTTGGCCATAGACCTCTTCCTTTAATGAAAGCTTACCGAGAAATCAAATTGTAAAACAACAAACACAGCATGAGCCTTATCCTTTAGCATTATCTATCTAAAGGAGCATTATCCTTTAGAATTCAGCCCCAATGTCCCTTCCTCCAGGAAGGTTTCCGTAGCATCTCCAGATTAGATAAGGCTCCCAGCACTACGCTCTTAACGCACCCTGTACATCTCCTTCTGCTCCTTATCACAACTGTCCTCACGCAATTCATGGAGCAATTGTCTTGGTTTCTGCATCTCACTGTAGACTTTCAGCCTACAGGGCTTGTGCCATGACTGTCCCCCTCACAGCTGCATCCCTAGAGCTTAGCAAAGTACAGGACTCTTAGTGAGTTCTCAGTAAATATGGAAGGAAGGAAGGAGAAAGAAAAGGAGGGAAAGAGGGAGGGAAGGCAAAATATTTATCCAATTATGTCCTCCCACTACTACCCAAGAGAAACCCTACTTAGATCATCTCTCTGGCTGGTTTTAAGCAGTACGAGGGCTCCTTCCTGTCATTCATCATTAGTGCTTTTCTTCAAAGCTCCTCCAATATGATAACCAGGGTTTTACTCTCCATAGCACAGTCTCGCCAGAGGAAGCACGGACTCAGCCTTAAGCCCTTTAGCGTGCATCCCAAGTGCCAAACTCCTTTCTTCCCTGTTCCACTGCTGCATCTGGGGGTGGGAAGGACAGCTGGGAAGCCACCTGTCTCTCCAGCTCTGCCAAGGCCAGGGAGGTGCCCCTCACCACCCAGAGTCCACCAAGAGTCTGTGATGACATGTCCGGATCTCAGCTCACCTCTTTCCCAGGGGTGACAGACCTTAGCTGCAGGCGTTTTGGAGGGGGGGTTCTCCCAGAGTGAGCAAAGGTAGGAATGACGTAGGTGAAGGCTGAGGAGGAGTCCGAAGAGGACAAGGAGAGAGTAGCCAGGCAAAGGAACAGGCGAAGAGACCAGGTCCAAGATGTCAAGGACTTTTTGAGAAGTCAAGAGGGGAAAGTCATGGGACTTGCTGACTTACCTTGAACATCAGATGGAGGCCCTAGGCCAAAATCTAAAGATGAAATAAGCAAAGAAAAATGTGAAGTATTGCAATTAAAGGAAACAAGGACAGTTGCACAGTAGCAAGCTGGGAAGGATGGCAGCTTACATAGAAAAGATGTGGGGTGGGCAGGGTTTAAGTTCACCACAAACTGAGTATGAATTCACAGTGTGATACAATTGCCAAAAAGAAAGCAAATTAAAGTCTTTACATGGTGTTAATAAAAATGTAACTTCTCTATCGAGGGAAGTGTTAGACCACATCTGCACTTCCTGTCCCTTCTTCTGGCCTCCACGTTTTACAAGGAGCATTGAACCTGGCAAGTGCCCAGAGAAACGCAGCGAGAAGGTGCTGGGAGCTGCCTTCCATGGGGGATGGTGGAATTAGAAATTCTCTGGGGCTCCTTGCAAGAACTTTGATATTCTTGGCTTGAACTGATAACTCTTCCCGCCCCTCTTCTCGGTCACGGGGCTTTGCTGAGGTGCAAGTCGATTATGCAGAGTGTGCGAGTGGTCGGAGTTGGTGGCGGCAGCTGCCCTTCCTCCTGTCTGTGTGTCTCCCCCTCTCCCGAAGCGGCCCTCTGATGGAGTAGAACTCCTCTGCAGCTCTGCTGAATCCACCGTCCTCCAAACACAGGCTTCCAAAGCTGCGGGACTGATTCTACCTTGCTTCTAACTTCCTTCCAACTGTCTGCCTTCTTGTGCGGAAATATCTGACAAGAACAAAGAGCCAGGGCCTTGCAGAGCCAGGCTCCTTCTCCAAATGAATCTCCATTGCAGAGGTTTAGTGATCAGGAAACCAGGAATTTAGCGATGGGACCACAGCCTCCAGAACCAAGACTCAAACAAAAAAAAATATTTTTTTCAACATCTAAGGAGAGTTCCTAAACATCCTGAGACCAAGGACACTAGGTCCCGATTAACCCCACCTATGTCATTCCCATGTGTGCCCTTGGGCCCACTAACGCCTGAACACCAAGGGAATCCTTCTTGCTCTCCTCAAACAGTGAGCATTTCTTGAATACCCTCTATGTACTCCTTATGCAAGGGGCATGAGGAGAATAAAAAATAGCTCTTCTCACACATGGCTGGTAAGCGCATAAAGTATAGTAGTCTGATAACTTTGAAACACTGTTTGACGGTATGCAGCAAAGTTAAGCACATGCACACCCTGTGACTGCAGTTCCACTCCTAGTCCTAGGAGTGCTAGAATATTCACAGGCACACTATTTGTAATGGTGAAAACTGGAAACTACCCAAATGCCCATCAGCAGTAGAGTGGATAAATAAATAAATTGTGGTATATTTCCACAGCAGACTATAGTACAGCAATGAGAATGAATAATCTACAGCCACACACAATAATACGATGAATTTTACGAATAGGACGGTGAGCAAAAGAAGGCAGATGCAAACAAGTTCATACTGTATGACTCTGTTTACGTGGAGTGCAAAACCAGGCAGAACTCGTCTGAGCTTGGCAGTCAGAGCAGTGCTTACTTCTGTGCGGGCAAAGTCTGGAAGGGGACATGCAGGAGGCTGCCAAGGTGCTAGTGATGTGCTGGTCCTTGGTCTGGTTGCTGGTCACATGGGTGTGTCCCGTTTGCAAACATTCAGCAAGCTATGTGCTTATGGTATGAGTTTCTTTCTATACACATATTAAACATAAATTTAAAAAAATTTTAAAGCCACAGTTCTGTCCTAGGAGCACAGAGTTTATTGGGCAGACAGACAGAAAAGTACTAAAATGTGTTGTCTTAGTCCTCGGGCTGCCATAACAAAATAGCATAGACTGGGTGGTTTAAATAACAGATATTTATTTTTCACAGTTCAGGAGGTTGGAACTCCAAGATCAGGGTTCCAACGTGGTCGGATTCTGGTGAGGGCTCTTGTCCTCACTTACAGATGGTCACTTTCTCACTGTGCACTCACATGGCCTTTCCTCAGGGAGGGAAAGAGAGAGAGAGAGAGAGAGAGAGAGAGAGAATCTTCTTATAAGGTGACCAATCCTATCAGATTAAAACCCCACCTTTATGATCTTATTTAACCTTAATTACCTTCTAAAAGCCCTATCTCCAGATATAGTCACACTGGGGTTAGGACTTCATCATATGAATTAGAGGGGACACGATTGAGTCCATAGCAGGTGTCATGCAATAGGAGCGTTCAATGAAATACAAAGGTTGTCACTAGACAGCCTGGGATACAGGCCACATGAAAGTTACAGAGTAAGCAGAGAGAAAGTTGAGCTTACTGAGGGAGGATGTGGTAAGGACCGTCCTCCCGGGAGAGAAGACCTTGCAAGCTTGTTGGAAGAGCAGAGAGAGGAGCAGTCCACGTGGGAGGCAAAGACACTGGCGGGGAAGCACAGTATGTTCGGGCCACAGGGAGCTGGGCCGGACAATAGCAGTGTGTTTGCAGAACGAGCTATCTCATGCCCGTCTGGGCAAGGGAGAGTGAAGGAAGCTGGGGTTGGAGGAGAAGCCAGGGACTGGAAGTCCTGCTGGAAGTAGAGGCAGGTGGTCAGCAGGCAGGCGGTCTGGGAGGTCCTGTGCCAGGGCCTGGGTGACATGCAGGCAGAGGGCATGAGGGGAGGGGGTGGGAAGGGTGAGGACAGGTGAGAGAGGAGGCAGCGAAGGGAGGTTGGGGCAGGCTGGGGGCGCTTAAAGACCACACCAAAGGTTTGGATCTTCATCTCGAATCCTTCAGCTGAGGCACAGCTCCCTCCAACTGCTGCTTTCACTGGCCCCAGCCCAGCTTAAGCACCCACCCCCATACCCCATACCCAAGGACAGCAGAACACACTAACACAGGGCACGCTCACACACATGCATGCAGAGACACACAGGCACACGCTAATACAAACACGGGCCCATGAGCTGACAAGCACATCGAACACACAGGGAAGTGTGAGTCAGGCCCAGAAGTCAGTTTTGTTCCAGGCCATTGTGGTCCAGGTCTGTGCCTAGATACACACCTGTAGACAGATCTCTCCTTTCTGGTCCAAATCACCCTCTGCAGCAGTATCCTCATCTGCCATTAAATCTTCCAATATTGCCTTCAAGATGCTTCCAGAACCCAACCATTTCTCACCACCTCCACTGATACGCCCATCCAAGCCACCCTCCCTCTTGCCTGGATTACTGCAACAGATTCCTTACTGATCTCCTCTGTCTCCTCCAGCCTGTTTGCTCACCAGCCAGAGGGATCCTTTTCAGCCCAGGTCAGATCACCTCACTCCTCATCTCGGAACCCAGCAATGGCTTTCTGCTTCACTCACAGCAAAATCCAAGTCCTCACAAAGGCCTGCAAGGCCCTCTGTGGCACTGCACTCCATCACGTCCTGCCTCTCACTCTCCCCAGCACCACCACTCCACTCCAGCCCCTGTTCTCCTTGTCATACCTCACGCTTGCCAGGCAAGAGCCACCTCAGGGCGTTTGCACATGCTATTCACACCCCAGGAATGAATGCTGCTCCCTCAGATATCCCACTTTTCACATCTCTGCTCAAATGTCACCTTCCCTGACCATCCTATTTAATATCCTACATCCTTCCTAATCTCCATCTCTGGCTCTATCTGGGGTCCTCTTACCTGCTTGACTTTTCTTTACACAGTTGTCACCATCTAACACAATATATATTAATATTTTGCCACCTGGTTTATTTCTTATGGGCTCCCCACCCCCACCCAGTGTGTCAGTGCCATGGGGACAGAGATTTTAGCTACTTTAGTCAACATGACATCTCCCCTCCCCAGAATAGGGCCTGGCACATTTCAGTTGCTCCAAAAATATTTGTTGAATATTGGATTGGTGGAGGTGGGGAGAGAAGTGGCAGGAAGTGTGACAAATTAGCCCTCAAGTCTCTGCCAGTTCCGACAGCCTATTAGTCTCTAAGTCCAAGACCCGCCACAGGGCAGGTTTGACCCCATCTCTCGGCAGCTCTGGACACCCCGCAGGCGCTCACACTGCACCTTGCAACTGTGGGCCACCGTGTGAGAACAGTGGCCCACGGCCCTGTCTGTCTGTCCTGGAGTTAGGCAGGCTCTGGACAGAGAAGAAAAGGAAAATAATTCCTGCCATCCAAGAGCTGATCCTCTCACCAGGGTGACACAGCAAACCAAGGCATCCAGAAGACCACATTAGTGAGTGTAACAGGAGCAAACACAGGCAAACAGGTCAGAAAAGCAAGAGAGCGGTGAGATTTGATCTGGGTCTTCTAAGGAAACAGATATATGGTTCTGCACAGAATATTGGTGCACAGAAAAGGAGTCACTTGCCTAAAGTCATTTATGCTTTGCATTTCATATTTGTCATTTCACGGACGAAGCCAAGGTGTATGGGCTTTGGCTTCTATGCAGTCCATCAGCCCCTTCTAATAAATAATACCAGACACAATAGTGGCACTGTTCCACAATTCCATAGGCTTGTTATTTTTTTGTTTTCCTATTTGTTATTATATTTGCCTTCATGATAGTCTTCTATGAGAAGCAGAAAAGGAGACATTATCTGCCATCTGCATTTTGCAGATGAGGAAAAAGAGGCTGGGGTTAGGTCCCACATCTGGCCCCTGTCCACACTCTCTCTGACTGTCCATCCGTAAAGGGTGGGACAGTCCCAGCCTGGTAGGCCCCCTTTCTGAAGCCAAGAGGTGGCCCTTATGACTTGAGGTTGGCTGCTGGTTACTGAGCATCCCATTGCCACCGGGGCAGACAGCAGGCATGAGACATAAACTGAGACGGTGCAAACAGCCCCACCTGCCCCCTGTGGCATCACCACAGATGGGAGAGGACACACAGTCACAGTCTCCGGAACTCCCGTGAAAATGCACATTTGGGCAATGCAGACTAAGTCACCTACACCAGTGCAGTGCTACCTTGAGTCTAAGGACACAAATCCAAAGATGGGAAATTCTCGTGGGTGGGGACAGGTGTGATGGACACAGAGATGCATCCCCGAGATCCCCCTTCAAGAAGGACTGGTGGCCACAGCTGCCGAGAGCACAGTCAGAGGTCAGCGCTCAGCCACAGAGAGCCACCTGGCCCAAAGTCATGTCCTTCCAGGGGCAGCCCACATCCAGTGACTGATGAAAGCAAGAGTATAAAGGGCCAGCCTGTTTCCACCCAGTGTGGACCACTCTGATGAGCCATTTCAGCTCCAGAGCTCCCCGTGGGACCAGCCAGGCTGCAGCGGGCCTGTGTCACAGACCAATGTCTCTGCAACAGAGACTCCACCAGCGAGTTCCTCTCTGGATTAACAGAATGTCAGAAAGGGAGTGGGGTGGCCCTGCAGGACAATCTCACAATGGCTGTAGCTGCTGGGTCTGCCCGAGCCTGACCTTTCCCCCATGACCAGCCTGGGGCTCTTTAGTCTGTGCCCCTTCTCCATCCTGCTCCCTTCCTCGTAGTGGGGGCACCCTCACCCTTTGTTTAGTAAGTTTCCCCCCAGGAAGCAGAAGATATTGTTTACCAGCACAATTCATCGGAAGCCATTGTTCCCACTGCAGAGCCAGGCAGACAAAGAAAGGGCAGGGTAATAATTATCTGCGTCCAGATGGCAGCCAGCAGCCAGCCCAGGAGGAATTAGATTTCCCAGCCAGACCCTGGGGGTGCTCCTTGGAAACATGTCGCCCTTCCCCTCGGACTCCCCAGATCAACTCAAGATAACTTCTGATCACTAAGAAGTAGTCCCGCATGATAGGAGGGAACTGGGGGGAAAGTGAAGCCACGTCCGGGTTAGAAGACGGGTTTGCCGTCATCCATCGCTGGTCGGGGGTAGGGCCTGAGGCAGCTCACTGACTTTCTCTTGCTCAGGTTCTTCCTTTGTGAAAGAAAATAATCATGGGTGCCTGTTTCAGTAAGGATTCTCTCAGCTGCGAGTAACCACACACCCCAGTTCAAGCTGGCTTAAGTCATGAGGGAAGGTGTCCCCTTACTGAGCAAAGTCAGAGGTGGTAGCTCTGGGTTCAACTCAGCGATGTGGCTGAGGCCCCGGTGTCTGTCCCTCCCTGGGCTCTGTCTTCCTCATGTCAGATTCACCTGGCCGCTTGCCCCCCTCATGTTCACAAGACGGCTGCCAGGGGCAGTAGGGCTGTGTGCTTCCTTGTTCCCACCCAGCGAGAGGGGAAAAGGAACCTCTTCCCCAGGTGTGCCTGAGTCCTTCCCTGCAGTCTGATTGGGCCAGCTTGCCTGCACCTGAACCCGTAACCACCACCAGGGGGACGCCAGGCTGCAGTTGGCACACAGTCACAAGGACCCTCCCCTGAACCCGGAGATAGTGTCCATCCGGTCAGTGTGAAAGCGGGAGTAGAGAGAATGGATGCTGGACAGGCGACTAAGTGACCCCCACCCTTCCCCCCATCACGCACAGTGATTGTCACTGAGCCAAGTTCCCATTGGACACCTCCAGGCGATGTGCAGAATGAAGTTGTGAATGCCGTCTGTAACTGCAAGGCATCACGAAGAGCAAAATGAGAAGGAATTGAATGAAAACCAAATCATATTAGAGGATGTGCCTCGCTCACTGTGTTCTTTTCTGAGGTACTTGAATCTTCATTCGTATGGATCTGATATGGGATTTTCATGGTTCCTGCAGTTCAGGGACTTCATGTGATTTTCTCAGGGCAGACACTGTTCGCCACCCGCTCCACAAACAACCAATCTTCTCTAATTCTACATACACACACACACACACACACACACACACTCCCAATTCTTGGTGGCTGACAAGAGTCTCAATTTTGTCCCAGTGCCACTCTACCAGGCCATATATTCAGGAAAAGTGACCCTTCTCCCTAGACCATGAGAGAGTCAATCATGACAGGTCTAAGCCAATCACAGTTGTCTCTGTCCCTTGGACAATGATTAGTTTAGGGCTGACATGTGACCCAATCTTAGCCAATAGAACCTGAAAAAGTCAGCTGGGGACCTTTAGCTAATAAAGAAAAAAATGAAAGGAAACATCTTTTTGCTGGAAGTCACTTAATCTATATGCGATGTCCGGAACTACAGTAGCCATTTGCGGCCATGGGGAAACGGGTAGAATGGGTAAGTCAAACAAATCGCAGAGAGGCCGAGATGCCATTGAGCCGCTGAACTATACCACCAAGGAACTGCCCTTGCTCTAGATACCTTGCTCTATGAGCTAATAAACCCTTTATTAGGTGTTAAGTTTTAGTTTATTTTAATTTACTTGCAGTTACTTGCAGCCAAAAGCTACTCCTTGATAGAAACTTGGCATCAGGTGTCAGGTTGCCTGATGTTCGTGGGACGTTCTCAGTCACAGCACAAATTAGCTGTCTCTATTGGAGTCCAAAGAAAACCCTGGACACTCAAGAGGTTAACTCACAAAGGAAGTTACGAAGATCAGTTTGGCCCCTGTATCATATTCATGGGGTCTTTTCAAGGAAAGGAGGTTGATCATTCTACCAACTTGGGGAAGTGTAAATTAGAAATAAAGGGGAAAGATATAGATACACTCAAGAGTAGCTTCTGCTTCGGGCAGACGAGAGTTTAGTTCTCAGCGCAAGGAAGCTAAAAGAAGGGCAGGATCATCACAGGCAAGAGTTAGGACGCTGGCAATCCTCTGGTCAAATGCTCACTGGTCCCATCTGCAGGGACTTTGCCTCCCACCCCAAGGAAGAGAGCCAGGGGGCACAGGCATTAGTCCCAACCTTACCACTATTTAAGTCACTGTCCCAAAGCAAGTTGTTCACCTCACTGGGACTCAGTTGCCTCGCCCAATAAAGGAGTTTCGTGATCCACCCTAGTATACCCCCAGGGCTGGTTTGAGATTCAGTGAGTGGATAACAAAAACAGCTCACATTTCTTTTCTTTTTTCTTTTTTTTTTTGAGACAGAGTCTCACTTTGTTGCCCAGGCTAGAGTGAGTGCCATGGCGTCAGCCTAGCTCACAGCAACCTCAAACTCCTGGGCTCAAGGAATCCTCCTGCCTCAGCCTCCCTAGTAGCTGGGACTACAGGCATGCGCCACTATGCCCGGCTAATTTTTCTATATATATTTTTAGTTGTCCATATAATTTCTTTCTATTTTTAGTAGAGACGGGGTCTCGCTCATTGCTCAGGCTGGTCTCGAACTCCTGACTTTGAGCGATCCACCTGCCTCGGCCTCCCAGAGTGCTAGGATTACAGGCGTGAGCCATCGCCCAGCTCACATTTCTTGATGTGTCCTATGTATCAGGCACTATTCTCAGCACTTACATATTTATTTATTCACTGAACCCTGAAAACAGGCCTGTAATGTAGGACTATCATCATCCCCACCTTACAGAGGAGGAAACTGAGGCACAGAAAAGCTAAGTAACTCACCCAAGATCACAGAGCTAAGTGGTGAAGCTGGGATTTGAACTCAGGTGTTTGGAGTCCAGAGGCTATGCTCTTTGGCATGGTGCTATGTGAAATGATAGCCATAACAAAAAGTCCCCCAAGAAAGGAAAGTCACCCATAACCCTCAATGACAACAAATCATTGCTCCCACAGTAGCTCCTTTGTCGAGGCGAGAGGTCACCTGACGGTGCTGTCCAGGAACAACCGCCTGTGACACCCACAGGCTGCTCTGCCATTCTTTCTTCTGCCCACCCCCTTCTCAAGAGCCAAGAACCCTGGGGTGAAGTCCCAGCCTCCTTCCAAAACCAGGGTCCACTCTCGGCTTTTCAGATTCTCCATCTGTCCCCTGCATGTCCTACCCATGTCGCCTCCTTTTTAGCTTTAGCCCAGGATATAAGGAGGATGATGGAAGTGGGGTACGTTCTAACTAGACGATGTTTTCCAAAACTGAGAACTAACAAATTACACATCACAGACAAGTTGCCTTAAAAATATCCACAAAGGTCTAATGTTCCGAGAAAAAAGCACAAGGTACATTCTGGACCATTTGACATTCTATCTTCCAAGGAAACAAAAAGACGTTGTCACCTAACAAGGAATCGTCTCGTAGACACTGATCAAAGGCCCTACCTCTTCATTCTCTGCCTTTCTGCTCTCCAGGCCAAATCCAACCCTGGGAATTTTCTGGGCCCAGCAGGCTGTAATGAGCCCAACTGAACTTAATGAGCTTGTCATTACTCATCTCACCACAGCCAAAAAGAGGAGCACCACACGGCAAAAATTTTATACACACACACACGCTAACTAAATAATAACAAGTATTTCTTGACACAGGTATTGCCAAAATCAATCAATCAATAGAACAGAAACCCTCCTGGAGGCATCTGACGGGAACATGACAGGGAAAGGGCAATGGCTTCCCCACCCCGAAAAAGTGGGATGCAATTGGAAATGTTCCATGTTCCTGGGCTCCGATTACCAGCCCTAATTTATCATCATCCTCATATATTCTTATATAAGTAGTAATACAGATCACCCCAGCCAATTAATCAATCTGTAATTAGGAACTGACACAAACATTTACTACCATCAGGCATAATTTATATGATTACAGATGATTAAATAAAATGTAATTGAGTGAACAGGCAATTTGTTAAGCACATCTAGACGCAGCCATATCACCTAAGGCTGGAAGCGCCCTGAGTCCCCTCCAATAGCGGGTCAGGAAGCATGGTCCTGGGGGCAGCACCCTTGGGGTGGCCAGGGGAGGGGGGAGGATGATTCAGATTCCCAAGACAGCTCAGGTGGGGGCCATGGTGGGAACTAAGCCACATGGATCTTGGAGCACTTCCATGCCCAAGTTTTTTCTACAAGAGGTCACCTAGATTTTTAGAACTGCTCAGACTACAAAGAAGAAAGAGGAAGGAAGGAACATCAATAGTTCTTCAACTCTACAACAAAAAGACCAAAAACCTAATTTCCAAATGGTGGAAGGATTTGAACAAACATTCCTCCAGAGAAGATACACAGATGGTCAATAAGCACATGAAAAGGTGTTCCACATCATTACTCATTAGGGAAATGCAAATTGTATTATTCTGTTAGGGATAACATAATAAAATCCCACAGAATGGGTGACTTCAACAACAGAAATTTATTTTCTCACAGTTCTGGAAGCTGGAAGCCTGAGATCAGGGTGCCAACACAATTGGGGTCTGGTGAGGACTCTCCTGGCTTGCAGATGGCCCCCTCTTTGCTGTGTCTTCACATGACCTTTCCTCCGTGCACACATGCCAAGAGAAAAATTTAGCTCTCTGATATCTCTTCTCATAAGGACAGTAATCCTATAGGATCAGGGCCCCACACTTATGGCCTCATTTAAACTTAATTACTTCCTTAGAACATTCAGTCCATAATGCAAATCAACAAACCATGATGAGATACCAATAGACACCTACTAAGATAGCTGTAATTTTTTTAAAAAATGGAAATTAACAAGTGTTGATGAAAATGTAGAGAAAGTGGAACCTTCAAGCATTGCTGATGGGAATGTAAAATGGTGCAACTACAATGGAAAACAGTTTGATGGGTCCTCAAAAAGCTAAACACAGAATTACCATATGACCCAGCAATTCTACCTCTAAGTATATACCAGAAGGAATTGAAAGTAGGGACTGGAACAGATATTTGTACACCACTGTTCATTGCAGCATTATTCACAATAACCAAAAGGTGGACATAACACATGTCCATCAACAGATGAGTAGATAAGTAAAATGTAATGTATGTATACAATAGAATATTACCAGTCATAAGAAGGAATGAAGTTCTGACACATGCTGCAATATGGATGAACCTTGAAAACATTATGCTAAGTGAAATAAGTCAGACACAAAAGAAAAAATATTGTATGACTCCACTTATGTGAAATATGTAGAATAGGCAAGTTTGTAGGGACAGAAAATAGATTAGAGGTTTTCAGGGGTTGGGGATAAAGGGGGTTGAGGAGTTATTGTTTAATGGGTATAGAGTTTCTGTTTAGTAGTAATGAAAAAGTTTTGGAACTAGATGGTGGTGGTGGTTGCACAACATTGTAAATATAATTAATGCCACTGATTTATTTGTACACTTTAAAAATAGTTACAATGGAAATTTTTGTGCTATGTATATTTTATCACAATTTTTAAGTTAATTGTGTATTATACCAAATCCATTGAATTATACACTATAAGTGCGTGAGTTACATGCTATATGAATTATATCTCAATAAAGCTGTTAAAAATTAGAATATGAAACAAAAGCATTAACAAGGTAGTGCTGGAGAAGTAAAGATAGTCACTGAAATTAACCCAATATTTGGAAAAATTCTAGATGAGACACCATCAAATAAAAAATTAGTGAACTGGAAAGTTGGACTAAGTCACTCAACATAAAATAATAAATAAAAAGAATTTAATGTGAAAAGAGAGGAGTTCCAAACACAGATAATAATTAATGGTGAGGAGAGAGATATTCAAAGTGATAATGGTTTACAATGTTTCCCTAATTGAAGAAAGATATTGGCCTTCAGATTAAGTAAGTACAAAGTAGGATAAATAGAAACAAATCCATTTCCTGTATACATTGTAGCGAATCCACAAAACATCAAGGATGAAGAGAAAATCGTAACAGCTATCAGAAAACCAAAACTGATTACTGAAAAGGAAATGATAATTAGGCTAAGAGCAGAGTTCTCATTAGCAACAACAGATGCCAGAGGGCATTAGGGTAATAGAAATAAGTCCAAATGTATTAATAATGAATGATACAAATAGTAGGAAAACATTTTCGTCGATTGGTTCAAAGGCACACAAACCCATACCACATATTATTTACATGTATACAATAAAAGCATGAAACCATGAACTTGAAGGATACATGCCAAATTCAATGTTTGCTTCTGGGGAGGAAGACAGGGGAAGGATGGAGGAAATAACAAAGATTAGCAAATATTAACACTTAATTCCGGTGGTGGGTGCATTGTTTTATTCACCTTTTCTTTTTCTTTCTCTTTTTTTTAAGTAAAAGAAATGACACAGATGCAAGCAGGCTGTTCACGTGTTGGTGAGAAGGCGTGCCAGTAGGAAACGAATGAAATGAGGACCTGAAAAAGAGGAGGATGAGTTCTGCACATTCATTGGGTGGGACACAGAGTCCACTGTAGGAGAATGGGTGCAGGTGCCCAGGTAAACGTGCATGGTCCTGTTGGATTCCACCATGGACTGGGCAGCAGAGCTCATCTGCAACCCGACCTTGTGCTGTTGGCAAGACAGAAGATGAACCCCAGCCACGTGTTCCTACGGGCCATTCTAATGTTTACAGAGAGGTCCTGAGCATATTGGCACAACCTAGATTTCACAGAGTCATAGAATCAAAAAGAGATCATTCAAACTCATTTTACACATGACAAAGGTTCTGGGAGGGAAAGGAATTGCTCCGAAGACATACTGCTGGCCAGCAGCCAAGCCAGGACTGCTGAAAAACTAAACCACCACAGGGTCCCAGAACTCCCACTTCAGAGCAGGGTGACTCACCTCTTCCAGTCTTGGCTTGACTTATAAAATTGTGATACTACTGGCCCTGCCTCTTTCAAGGATTGTTGTCATAGTAGAATAAGACAATGCGGGTGAAAGTACTCAGGAACTATAAATCCCTGTGTCATGCCCAGTTCTTTTATCATCAGGGTGCTCAGTATCCTGTTCAAGGAGAAAAATTCTATCTCTTGTGTCTACTCAAATCTAAACCCTCTCCAGTGTTTAGAGGGTCTTGCACCAGTGGGGTAGAGCTGCCTCCCACCGCAGAAGCTGGGACACCAGGTGCTCTTCAGTCTTGTTTACAGCTTGGGCACAGACCAGTCACCCAAGGTGAGCCACCTGGATGCACTAGTCCTAGACCTTCAGTCAAGAGCAACGGATCTAAGAATTAGGGACAGGAGAGAGCACTTTTCTCCATGGTGGCCCTCAGAGTCTAAGGCCAGCAGTGTAAAATGTTGAGGGGAGAATTCAAGGCCCCCAACAGTGGACCCCTCCCCCAGACTTGTTCCCCAACTTATTCGGTGGCCAGGACTTGGGCTGGGATTCTTCCTGCCCAGCCTCCCTTTATTCCTGCCTATTTTTTCAGCTTGTTCTCCAACCTTCCCAGAAATTTCATGAGTTTTGAATAAATCCCTCTTCCACTTAAATAGCCAGCCTGGTTTATTTTTCTTACAACTATGTAAGAAATGATGGTTTAAATGAATAATTTCCACTACAATGGCTAGATTGAAATTGTTTTCTGACACTTAACGTGGTCTTCAGTGTTCTGAAACTGTTCCTTTGGTGTAATACCTCACTCCCCATTAGTATCAGATGGATTCATCCAATCTATCCCTTGGCAGTGGAAGACACTGAGGAACGGAGATGCTAGTCAGGGGCTCTCCGGGTAGCTCACAATCAGTAAACAGTCAAGTGAAGACAAGAAGGCCGGTCTCCTTTCACACATCCTTTTATTCCTTCCCTTGGAGGCTCCTGAGAAATGCAGGAGTAGCTCAGGTAGAAGAACTAATCTCTGCCTTGGACTGTGACAGTCATGCTTCAAGCCCAAATTCAGAAGAAAGTAGAAGAGAATTGAAATTAAATCTGGCATTTAGTTGGTGGGGCAGACATCCCATTTAGGTATCCAACCCATATACATGGTTTTCCAAGATGCACACTGTGTTTTCTAGGATTCCTGGGTGGGTTTCTGCTTAGGGCCAGACCTATAGAGAATAATTGCTAACCAATGCCAGATGAGCGCCGGTAAGTTACCATTTCACTCATTTCACTCACAACCTAACACTGGGAGGCAGGAGCTGGCTATGAGTTCACCCTTTGAATTAGCCAGTGACTCAGAGGCAGGATGTACAGCAGTCTTCTTATCTGCACGGCATATGTTCCAGGACCCCCAGTGGATGCCTGAAACTGCAGATAGTACTGAACCCTATATACACTGTGCTTTTTGTGCTTAGTAGCCACAAGATGGCTACTAAGTGACTAACAGGTGGGAAGCACATATGGGGTGCATATGCCAGACAAAGGGATGATTCACATCCTGGGCAGGACAGAATGAGACAGCACACTACTCAGAATGGCACACAATTTAAAACTTACAACTTGTTTATTTTTGGAACATTCCATTTAACATTTTTGGGCTGCCGTTGACTGCCCTCATTTTGGACCACCAAAGAACTTCACCCTCATGAATGAATTAGTGCTCTTATAAAATAGGTTGAAGGGAGCACCCTAGTTCCTTTCAGCCTCTGCCTTCCACCAGGTAAGGACACAGCATTTGCCCCTTCTGCTATGTGGGGACACAGCAACAAGGTGCCATCTTGAGAGCAGAGAGCAGCCCTCACCAGACATTGAATCTGCTGGTGCCTTAATCTTAAACTTCCCAGCCTCTAGGACTGTGAAAAATAAATGTCTATTGCTTATAAATTACCCAGTCTAAAGTATTTTGTTATAGCAGCACAAATAGACTAAGACAGAAATTGATACCAGGAGTGAAGTGCTTCTATAACAAATAACTAAAAATGTCAAAGCTTCTTTGGAACTGGGTAATGGGCAGAGGCTGAAAGAGTTTAGAGGAGAAAACTAGGAAAAGCCTATATTGCCATGAGTGGACTGTAAATGGCAACTGGTGAGGGCTCAGAAGAAGAGAAAAACTGTAGAGAAAGCTTCAGTCTTCCTAGAAATTACTGAAGTGGTTGTGATCAGAATGTTGGCAGAAATTTTGGCAGCAAAGGCCATTCTGATTTGGTGTTAGGCAGAAATAAGAAATATTTTATTGGAAACTGGAGGTTAAGCCACCCTCGGTACAAAGTAGCAAAGACCTTGGCTGAATTCTGTTTGTGTCCTAGTCCTTTGTGGGAGGCGGAATGGGATGTATTTGTTTCCTAGGTCTGCCTTACAATATAGCACAAACTGGACAGCTTAAAATGACAGAAGTTTATTCTCTCATGGTTCTGGAGGCCAGAAGTACAAAATCAAAGTGTCAGTATGTTTGGTTTCTTCTGGAAACTCCGACAGAGAACCTGTTTCATGCCTCTCTCCTAGCTTCTGGTGGTTGCTGGCAATCTTTGGCTTTTAGATGCATCACTCCAATCTCTGCCTCCATCATCACATGTTGTTCTTCCTGCATGTGTCTTGTCTCTGTGTCCAGATTTCCCTCTTCTTTTAAGGACGTTAGTCATTGGATTAGGCACCACCCTAATCTAGTATGACCTCATCTTAACCTGATTACATCTGCAAAGACCCCATTTCAAAAAAAAAGTCCACATATGTAGGTACCAGGGATTAGGACTTGAATTTATCCTTTAGGAAGACACAATTCAACTCACGACAGATATAATCTCATTAAATCCTCACAGTAACCTTGCAGTGAAGTCCATGTAGTGGACATCTTGGAGATCGTTGGCCCAGCATGTAATCCTGCCCCCAAATCCACTTGGCTCCCTCATGTCTTTTACAACAGATATTTGATCCAAGTGTGAGCACCTGACCCACATTGAGCCACACTGAATTATCTTACCCTGAAATGTTTGGATTTGGGACCAGAACAAGAACCTAGGCTATCTCCAGCAGCCAGAGTTGTAAGATGTAGCCATATTTCCCACTCTGATGAAATGACATCTACAGAGAGAGACTAAAGTTAACAGTCAGGGGCAAGCAGAAGGAGGCAGAGAGAGAACCTCATGGCTTTCTAGTGTCTGCTTCCAGTAAGGACATAGCCCCAGCTGCTTCACTGCCATTTACCATTCAACCTTTCCTTTGATTCCACGGATCAATAAGTCTTCCTTTTGGCTATGACCACTTGCCTTTGCCAAGCAGCTTCTTCTCTCTGAATTTTAGATTCTTCATCTATAACACGAGAAAATAATAATAGTACCTACCTCTCTCCACAATGCTATTGATGCCATTAGCATTTGTGGGAGAATTAGTCAATTAGTGTTGTAGTTAAAACAATAATTTACTTTGTATGCAGAGTTTTAGAGAATTTTTTAAAGGTTGAAACTATGGAGGTCTTTATAAGTACTCTTAGAAAAACATAAAGTAAAAGGCACTTTTTAAAAATATCCATCCATGTCATGTATATACATGTTTGGTTATAAAATAAAAAGAAAATTTTTTAGAACAAATATCCCTGAATATGAAATGAATGCTCATCTTCCAGATGTCCCTGTGACAATTTAGAACAGTGGTTCACAGCTGGATTTGGGGCAGAGGGGATAGTCAGAGCCTTTCTAAATTAAACGCATTCCTCACTCCACCAGATGCTTACTCCTCTGGCCCCATCCTACCCCTTATCTGTTGAGGCTGCCAATACGCCAAGCATTTTGGGGATTCCTTTCTTGGTAACCTCTGGCTCTGGCTGGCCACGCAACAAAACAGCCATGCTACCTTGGCTTTGCCCCAACATGCCTTTCTCCAGCTTGATCACACGTCTTATTCAGCAGATTTGGTCCCAAATAGGCTTTGACTGTTTCCAATCAAGTTCTTACTCTTTGAGAATATGTAAAAGGATATTTTACCAGCCCTGAGTACACTTGCTAAGAAAAACAGACACTTCACTTTAAAGTAAAATTCATATGTGATTTCCTCTTTAACCGTACAACAGGCACAGAGTTCCTAAGTCTGCCCAAGGATTAAGAAGTAACTGAGAAGGGACAGCAAGTCTGGGCTTCGTTCCTGGGTTCTCTGGATCGCAGCTGTCTGCTCCTGCAGAGATGGTTTGAGTTTATTAATTAACAGCCGTCCTCCTTTTTCCTCCTACATTCATGGTGGCGGGTTTCTAAGAGCTTTCGAGAGATTTATTTTTATCCTTCCAATGGATAAAAGACATTAATGAAACCATTCAAGACTTCAGGGACTGGGCTCCACCCACAGAAGCCAAGAGGAGGCCAGCGTCAGTGACCGTTGATTATTAAATGTCCTCTTAGCAAAGGAGCATCGCCAGACTGGCCTGATGGCCATTTAAGTGTGTGCAAAGTCGGGGGAGTGCTCTCCATGCATTATGTATACAGAAGCACCCCGGCTTTCTTACGCAGAACAATTAATGAAATCACTTTGTGAAAATGTAGACCTCCCCTCCCCCACTGGACTACCAGCTGGTCCAGTCCTTGAACATATAGCACTGTGTTATGATGGCTCCAACAATTTGGGTCAGCATGATGTTTAAACTCTTAAGTGGAACCACTAATCTCCATTAATCTGACTGTAAAGATGAGACATAATGCTTAATACAAAAGCATAAGAGTTGGTAATGCATGTTCCTCTGACAGGCTGCCTTAATACACACCAACTCCTGTCCAAAGGGCAGGGTCTTTGGGATTGCATGTGACCATTCAAAATCTATTCCTGAGCCTTCATGGAAATTTCTTCATGCAAAGGGACAAAGACCTGAGGTGAGCATCCACCATGAAGCCTGTAAGGACACTCCTGGCCTCTGCTAACTATCAGCCCCTCTTTCAACTCAGCAGCAAAACCATGAATAGGTGCTTATTTGGGGCTTGGCAGAGCTGTGACCTTCTCACTGGCCCAGATGGCCATAGGCTGAGTGGACCTGTAGGCACAATAGATGCTTCACACCTATGTGATGTTCACCTAAAAGGAAGAGTACCTGGCTGGCCCATGAGGGAAACATCATGGCACTCTCTTCCTGGCTGGGAGCACTTGGGGACTTTGGGAAGCCAAGAATTATCTTCTTACCTATACGGACCCAACTATAGAACAAGTGCTACTCATTTCCCACCCTCCTCAACGCTATTTCTCTCTCCTCTGGGCCAATGTTTCTCAAATCATGGTCCCTGGAACCACCTGCGGGAGAAGAGAATTACTGAAGATATGGTTAAAATTCCACACTCCTGAGACCCTCCCCCAGACCTACGGACTCAGAATCTCTCAGAAAAACCCCATTTTCATAAGATCTACCAGTGAGGATTAAACGCAAAGTATTAGAATTGCAAATTAAATTTCATAAAGCTGTTGTAGGAACCCAAGTGGAAATGGTCATCCGTAAGATAACCCAGCCCCGGCACAGTGATTTTGGACCAGAAATGCCCACAGTGTGCTTCCCAGGCAAGTTCTTAAAGGAAAAGTTTTTAAGTGAGAAATGGATACAGACCCAACATAGGCTGTGACATCTGTGTTTGGTAACCATTGTGTTCATAGTCTCTCTCTCATCCTACTGCAATGACAATAGCTAAAACATATTGAGTGTGCGGTGCCATTCTAAGTGCTTCCTGTGTATTAGCTCACTAAATTCTCATAACAATTCTGTAACTGTTAGTCCTTACGGGGGACAGTGAAAAGTTTCAAAGAGGAGGTGGCACTTAATCAGGCTACGGAGAATTGGTGGGAATATATCATCTTTCACGCCTCACTCATTAATTCAACCAGGAAGGATCCTCATCGCCTCTTCATGCTCATTGTCTTCACCACTAACTTCCTAGAAATAAGGAAAGGACAACATCTGGACGAGTGTAAGAGATACAATGTAAATGCAAAGTTGTGTTCTATGAAATCAATGTTATATTGTCCAACGTTTGCTGTCAGTTTGATAACCTAACAAGACATAGAGAACCCGTCCCTGTGCTTCATACAACTGACAATCAGCCTTCCATTGAGAAAATAGTTCAACCCTCCTGTGGTTTAAGTTTTGATCTGTGCTTTGCATTTGCAACAATTATTGGTAAAAACTGTCAAAATACATTCATTCTCATTTTGAAGAGGAAACTACTTCTCAGACTGGTTGCTTTACCAACAACACCTACCAGCTATATATCCAGATGAAAGAGACAAGTGGAGTTTTGTTTAAAAAAAAAAAATCAATAGATTGGCTCTTATGGAAGTCATTAATACAAACTGTTCAGCAAGAGAGGCTGATTTTTCATGCTTGGTTGGCATTCCACAAAAAAAAAAAAAAGTTGCACTGAGTCTCCAAACAAATCCATGATTAAGAATCCTATCCATCTTGTCTGTGAAGCGTTCCCTGCTCCACTGATTCAAAAGGAAGGCTGTGTTGGCTCTGGGGATGGAAACTAAAACTGGCTGTGCAGAAGAGGACCAGTCTGGGCTGGACCTGGATGGGTTGGAAGCCAGAACAGATTCTTGAGCAATGATATGAGATGATGAAAGTGATATTTGCAAAAAACTGAGCTTGGTACACCATTTGGTCTTCTGACACAGCCCTAGAGTCAAATTGCTAACTAGAGGAAGAGTACCTTGGGGACGGGGACACTTGTTTTCCATCTTTGTGACACTCCTTCCCACCGCAACCCCTAATTCAGCAGCTTGTGCACAGCAAGGGCTTGTTAGAAGCCTGCAGGATGTGATGTGTAAGGGCTGGGGGCTGAGAAGGGTTTCATGGAAGATGCTGACTTCTTTGCCCTGACCTGTCCTTATAAAACATAGTAGGGTTTTTTCTAACTCTCTGAAAACATCTCTTACGGATTTCTGACTTTATGCATGAGAGGTTGCCTTTGTTTCACTTGTAAATGGAACCTGTCAACTAAGAATCCCAACTGGTACTTGTGGGGAGGAAACATGTTTGAATTTCTGAGTTGGTCTCAGATAATGAGGCTGGGGTTTCCACCACACAGAAATTGTGAGACATTTTCCAAAACCCTCTGTGCTTAACCTGGTGAGTTCTAGCAGCACAGTCTTGCCATACTTGAAACTGATCAAGCATTTGGGCCTGCAGCACCTCTGTAGGAATCAGTGGGGTGTTCTTTGGCTCTCTCAGGAAAAGCTGCATCACGCCGATACAAGAACACTGTAGAAAGAGCTAGAGGACCAGGACTCAGGGCACCTGGGGTCCCGTCCTCACTCTGCTACTACTTCAGTATTTGACCGTGGACAAGTTGCTTCTCCTCTCTGCACCTCAGTTTCCTCACCTGGAAGGAGTGGGGATTAGCCTAGCCCTAGACAATCTCCAAGGTCCATTCCAGAGAGGTGATGGAGCAGATTATTTACTAGTTCAAAAGCAGTCTTTCCATTCGCTTTTCAAAGGGGATTCTACATCCAATGTTACAGAGAGAAGTTAGGGAAAGATGCCCCTATAGGAATTAAAATGCACACTGAGAAGATGGATTGGAGGGGAGTGAGGCTGCTCCCAGGAGCCCTTGGGCCACAGTCAACCATCTTTGTCTGCATTTAACTCAAATCTGAAAGTATGTGAAGTCAGGCACCAAAGAGGCAACTGGTCCCGGCTCTCCAGGCCATGAGCTTCCCTCACAGGCCTTTCCAAGGTGAGTTAAGGTTTCCCCAGGTAGGGAATTCTCGCGAGAGTCCTTGTTTAAGTCTGTGCAAAGTTTCCCCTGAGGAATCCATGCTCTGGAGGAACGGACGGTCAGATGGGAAGTCCAACTAACTACTTCCGAAGGGAAAGAATTTGTCCTGTCCTTGACACCTCTCCCACCACCACGTTCCCCTGAATCCCACTCCCACATGGGCACTTCCCCTGGGAGTCCCCAAAGGAGAGGGGCTCCTTTTGTTAAAAAATAAATAAATAAATAAAGTCCTTTTTTCTAGGCCATTAATCATAGCTGTAAGAGCGTTTATTAATGCCCTGTCAATTGTTCGGAGTGAAGCAGCCTGTTAGCTGTCCTCCTTCCCTGTTAGCTGTGTGCAAACACTGGTGATTAAGCGCCAGATTTAACATCCTCATGAATATTTAAGAGCCTGTTTTTGAAAGTTTCCTGTCCTTTTACACTAATAGCCCCATTAAAACCTGTTTACAAGCCAGTCAAGAGAGTAACTGCATGCACTTAAAACACGAGAGCGCTCCCCCAAGAGGGGCACCCAGACCACGTGAGGATCAATACTCGGCTTAAAGTAAGACTGTCTGCCCACCCCCAGTGGAGCCCAGCCCCATGGGAGCCACGGAAGGAGCTGGAAAGGACCCAACTTGTTAATTAGGCCACTGAGGGGTGGGGGGAGCAAACCCTCACTCCTGGGCTCCCCACTGCCCTATGTGGGGTGACCCCAGCTCCAGAGACTTCATAGAAGTTGCCCAAATGATGTCAACAGCATCCAACCTGGGGCCAGCACAGGAAAGGTTTGTAATTGTGCCTCCTCACCTCCTGGCAGTCGCCCTCCTTACACCAGCCCCAGCCTGGACCTGGCTTCTGTGCCGGAGCCCATCTCGAATGCATCTTCTCAAGGAGTTAATAGGAGCTTAAGGAAAGGAAGTATAATGAGAATTCCTGAAAGCTTGAAGGCTCCAAAGAAAGGAGAGGTGAATTTGTGAGGGAGCTATTAGGAATGTGAGGGGGAGTCCTTTTTCTGTGCGCAAGAGGCTGGTTCCTTCAGCAGCACCTGAGGCTGCCTTTCCTGCAGTTGGGGAAGAAGACAGAAGTATGGGAAACCACTTCTTTGAATGGCCTAATGGCTCCTTCCCAGTTATATGCAAAGGAAGGAATAGACTAGTGAAACAAGGACAGGAGGCTTTGCTGCTTGTTCTCATGTCACAGCTGAAGGGCAGTGCCAGGTCCCCAGGTGCAGTCTACTTCCTTTCCCAGCCCCAGCAAGCAGCACTCCCAGGGATGGGCAGGTGTGTGGCAGGACCTCTCTGACTCCACGTGGGGAAAACTCTCAATCACTAGATCGACTTCCCTATCCATAGCCTGCATCTGTGCTCAGAGTCCAAGGCTCCCCTTTAGAGCAAGAATACGTGTCCCAAACTTTACCATTTAATTCTTACTGTTTTTTGCAAAGCTCACCATATGGAATCTCTCATGTTCCAACAGAATTGCTGGGTCCTTCAAAATACAAACAGGACTTCTCTACCTTTTATGTGACATATTACCCAGTGCAGAGATTAATTTTCCTTGCTTCTATAATATAATGGAACACATGCATAATGATATAGTATATACTTATATATAACAATAGCAATATATACTAGCATATATGCAATGTATATGCAATGTAGCAATACTGCCTGATCTAGAACATATTAATCTGATATCACCTCTCCAGAAATTCTACAAGAACCAAAAGTTACACCAAAAGGCATCTGATCAGCCAAAATAAATATTGCAAGACCCATGCACTAAAATGTAAGTGTTTTACTCATTAGGCCTGTGTTCTGGTAGGTTACGGACATTTTTAATATGATGCTAATAAGTCTGGCTGTCTAGTCAGTCAGTAAGAGGAGAAAGAAGCTAGAGACAGACACACTGACAGTAATAAGAAGTCATAGCTCCTGGAAAGTGTATGAGAATTTAAAGAAAACAAAAGCAAAACAAAACAAAAAACCCTCTAAAACGCAAGTCCAAGAGCCCCAACGGCACGGCAGTCTGGGGTCATTCATTCCAGGGGCAAATAGCTTTCCACACTTCAACATGCCCTGAGTTGTCAATGAAAAGGCAACAAGCTATCATGTCTCTTGTATAAGGAAATAGGAAAGAGTACAATGCAGTTCTTTTAAAAGTACATCTACAGCCTGAGCAAGAGCGAGACCCCGTCTCTACTAAAAATAGAAAGAAATTATCTGGCCAACTAAAAATATATATTAGCTGGGCATGGTGGCACATACCTGTAGTCCCAGCTACTCGGGAGGCTGAGGCAGTAGGATCGCTTAAGCTGAAGAGTTTGAGGTTGCTGTGAGCTAGGCTGACGCCACGGCACTCACTCTAGCCTGGGCAACAAAGCGAGACTCTGTCTCAAAAAAAAAAAAAAAAAGTCCATCAACAAAAGTTAAACTTTTTATAGTTTCGGGACTTACAAACTATATGCCCCCCAAAATTTATCTCCAGAATAACTCATTTATCCTCTGCTCTTCTTTTCCACTATATTCACATTTCATGTTTCCACCAAAGAGTATGCAAAAGGATCAGGACAAATCTACAAACTAGGAAAACAGGTTGCCACACTGAGAAGCTGATTTCATTACTCCAGCCAATGGTGTGCTGGAGCCAACTCACACCAACTCAGGAGAACTGGGTGCTCGATTTTCAGAAATTTCATGAGCAACTGTTAAACATGGCCTTTATTAGATATTACATTAGGTAAGCTTACAATTGAATAAATTATACTATTAATAAAAACAAAAGCAAGAAATACTCCAAACTCATCACTTTCTAACCATTTTCACAGATGCTACTATGGTATGTGCTCTTGCAGGTATTTATGTCTGTTGTATCTGTTTGGTACAAATGCCTCTTAATCATGCACCACTGCTGTTAAAAAAAGGAAAGAGAAATAAGGATGAGGACCTCCATTTCCTCCTATCTTAAACCTGAGTAAGTGAGGATTTTCTGTTTGCACCTGAGGCAATAAGCTTACGAACCAAAAAACAATAAGCTGGGGTTATATAGAAAGAGCCTGGTTCCTAGATGACACCACTGAGCCCTCACACCAAATCTAAAACCACCCAGACTCCTGGTTACGTGAGTTAATTAAATGTCTTTACTACCATAGCCACACACATCTTAGCTGTTATGATATTTAACCTGGCATGTCCTTGGAAGGAGATCTCCATTTTCTGTAGGAAACATCGCCCTCTTCCCAGCTTGTGATTTTCCCAGACATTGTATCTGACAACTCTACAGGAGCAGAAAACTGTGGTTTAAAGCAGGTGGGACTTGTCCATATTTTGAGTCAGCCAAGGAGAGCTGGCCCAGGTGAAATAGCCCAGGCCTCTGTCTAGGATGTCAGAGATTCTAAAAAGGTGCCACACACCTATTTTACTTGTGAAGCCAAAGGTGATGAGAAGTACCTGGTAAGGAATGGTCAAGGCCAAAGGTATGGGCTAGAGAGAAGACTTGAAGCCACATGAGAGTTGTCATAAGACACCTAAAGGGCTGTGTGTGGAAAAGGCTTGGAGTTGCTCTGTGTTGTCCCACTGGACCAATGGGCCAAAGTTAAGAGGGGGGTCGATTTTAGCTTGATACCTCCAGTTAGAGTTGCCCCACCCCAGATGGCTGACACTGTGAGGCTATGAGCTCCTAGGCCCTAGATGTGTCCCAATCAAAGCACATCTTCATTGAATAGCAAGTCTCTACAGTCCCATCCAAGCCCCAAATTCTAAAATTATCTAATCCTCTTGATAACATGCAAATTATCTTCAGGGTCATAATTCAGGGATTAGAAGTGAGGGCAGAGGCCCTTGATGGAGGTAACCATGCAGAGTGAAGAATTTGAGGTCATCAATTTTTGGAGAAGAAATGGATGTGGTAATTTCCTCCAACAATTGAAAATAGAACGGCTACATGATCCAGTAATTCTGCTTCCAGGTATATACTCAAAAGAATTGAAAGCAGGGTCTCAAAAAGGTATCTGTACACCCATGTTCATAGCAGCATTAGTCACAATGGCCAAAAGGAGGAAGCAACCCAAGTGTCCGTTAATGCGTGAATGGACAAACAACAAGTGGAAGGGAGTTCTGACACATGCTACCACATGGATGAACCTCAAGGATGTTATGTTAAGTTGAATAAACCATTCACAAAATGACAAATATTTTACGATTCCATTTATATGAGGAACCGAGAGCAGTCAAACTCATAGAGATAGAAAGTAGAATGGTGGTTAGCAGGGGCTGAGGGAAGGGAGGAATGGAAAGTTACAGTTTAGTGGGTACGAAGTTTCAGTTTTGCAAGATGAAAAGAGTTCTGGTGATTGGTCGCACACGATGAATGTACTTAGCACTGCAGATGTGCACTTAAAAGGGTTGAGATGATAAATATTTTTAAAAGGAATATAATAGCTAGGTATCTTCTAGAACTCAGATCCAGGAGATCTTTTCTCCATTTTCCTAGGTGCAAGGACCCTCCACCCCCACCCCCAAGAAAAGGCAAGTCTGTTCTTAGTGGCACCAAAGAGGAGAAAGCAGGTGCGGCCACTGCTCAGCATCTCTGCTCAGTACCTGGCTGTGCTTTGGCGAGGCCATCGTGCCCTCCCACAAATGACTGCTCTGGCTGCAGTCATTTCCCTATTTCAACAAAGAACCCTAAAAAGAGGCACCAAGTTAAAAAACAGATGCTCTTGACATCATCCATTCTGACCCCTCTGTACTGGGACCCAGAAAGGAAAAATGATTTCACCTAAGATCATGCTCCACATTAGTGACAGCCAAGATTAGAACCATGAGAGCTTCAAGAAGTGGCCCCTCCACTCACAGGTAGGTTGGTGGAAGTATTATTTAGCATTGCTAAAGAACTTCATATTTGCAAAGTGCTTTATGCTCATCTATTATTCATGCACTAATGAGAATACTTAGATTGTGCCTTTTCTCCAAGGAGCTCAAAGCACTTTGTAAATGTTAACTCATTCACCCCCTACATCCCAATGGGACAGAAGAAATCCTCACCCCTTGGCTCTGCACTTGGTAAAGAGTCAGCCCAGCAAAGGCATGATGGACAGCAGGCTCAGAACCAGGGATTTCCAGGTTCCTATTCCCTCGCTGTCTTTTATCTATCTAAACAGCGTTCCTGGTACTGAAATACAAGCTCTGGAATCCAATGAGATACCTCTCTGAGGCTGAATGGCATGTATGGTACAAGAGGAAAGGGGTTGGAGTTCTAGGGAGGGGGAGAAGAAAGGGAGTAAAGTCAGAAGGAACGTTTTTCTAGCCACACCATAATAGCCAACGTTTACTGAGCATCCACGGTGCACCAGACCCACAACTCCTGAGTCATCTGATTGAATCCCATCTTATCCCTATGATTGGATAGTGATTATCTCCCTTTTTCAAATGAGAAAGCTGAGGCTTGGGGAGGTTAGCAAGCTTTCCTACGGCCACCCCCAGACAGTGTCAGCACTGTGACCAGAACCCAGATCAAACTCTAGGAACTGCTTCTCCCCAGTGTTAAGGGATGGTCATGGCAGAAACCATCGCTCAGTAATGTTACAAAATCCCATTCTTGGAAAAAGTTACTCACTCACCTAAGTCAATAAGGAGGCAGACAGATGAAGGAACCCCTGTCCCCCGCCCCAAAGGACATTGTCACCCTTTCCTCCGGCATGCTTTCACCGGGGACTTGCCTCTAACACAGCACTGGTCATGTCATAACATAGCCACACACTTGTAAGACCACCTCTCCTCCACCAGACTGTAAGCTCAATGTCTTTCTTTCACATCCCTAGTGCCAACACAGTACCTGATACCCAGAAAGTGCCCAGGTCATATTTGTGGGAAAGGAGGGAATAAGATAAGACTTGGAGACAGACCTTAATGCATGTCTGACCCAACTGTCAGTGATTTTATGATTCTACATTTAAAGCTATTGACCTAAGTCATAAGTTTCATTTTTGAAATTTCACTCTGCACTCCTCTTCTCCCCAAACAGGGACCCATCGATCAAGAAGTGGTCATTGTGTATCTGCAGCATTACAGGGCTGTGGGGTGTACTGAGGACATCCGTGAGGTTATCTTTATCCTCCCAGAGTTTATATTCCAGTTAGGGACATGAGGATAACACACACAAAAGAGGCGATTAATGAATGACACAAGATAAATTTACATGCTGATCTGGGGTTTAGACTGAGAGCTCTGGGGAGTTTGGGTCTGGGGAAGGCTTCATGGAGAAAGGGATATCTGAGCAAGACCTAAAAAGATAGGCAAGCATGACCAGGCACAAAAGAAGACATCCTGCCAAGAGAACATGTGGAGCCAAGACAAGGTGATGAACATGGTCTGTGGGCAGGACGGGAGGAGGACCAGCCTTCGGGAGCAGTGGGCATGTTTCCCAGGCATTTCTTTGCCAGTCACAGAAATTCCCTTAACTCCTTGAAAACCAGTCATCGGGATGTGATGTGCAACAAGCTATTCAACTATTAAACCCAGTTCCAGGGAAATATTTCCTTACCTTTTTATTCATTAACAAAGGAGGTGGGTTGTTTAAACCTGGGTATTCTCCTTTAATGAATACTGACTCAGTGAGATTCATAACTTGACTTGGAAAACCTGGAAGTCAATAAAGAAACAATGCATTCTAAACAATATTAAAACTTCCTGGTACTGCAGTAATTAGAATTTCAAATACTAATAAAAGACTGTACAGTTAATTAGCAGCAATCATAAAAGTCTAGGAACAAATATACTATGTATTAAATATAACAACTAATGTAATTGCTACACACCGATTGAAAAATTAAAGAGGGAGAGGTTAGAAAGGGAAAGTGCTTGCCACAACGGTGTCAGGTCAGAAACTGAAACAGTTTTTCTCTTGGTCTTTGTGGCCACAATTCCTTTTTATAGTAATATTATTATCACGCGGTCTTTACTGTTGAATTAGAATGTTTTATTTCTCACTAATAGGTTCCATTTCCTTAAGAAGCCAGGAAATTTGGCATACTCTGGTTAAGCTACAGTCTAAACTACATGTCATTTTCTCATCCTAGAGACCAAACTCATGCATAAATACACATAGACACATGCGCACGCGCACACACACACACACACAACTGGTAGCTCATTTTATGCACACGTGAAGTAAACAGCCACCTTGCCAGCATAAGTTGAAGACCTTAGGAACATCCCCCCCAAAATCACCCAAACATCCTTGACTAACCTGACAACACTCCATCTTCAGGACTCCCTGAGGAAAAGGCTCCTGGAGGAATATAGTGCCCCTTATAAAATATTCTTACCAAAAAAATCAAATTAGAATCTGATCACACTTTTAGATTTAATAAGCAATTTATAGGAATTTATAGCAGACAGGGGAAACAAAGTAAACAGTATCACAAGGATGCAGATAGAAAAATAGAAACTGAAAAATTCTATAGGGCAAATAACCCAATTTTTTCAAGAAATAAATTTCAAGGATACAAAGAGATGGAATGAGAATCTACTGAAAGTTAAAAGACATTCAGTAATCATGCTCTTTGTTATTTACCCAAAGGAGCTGAGGACTTATGTCCACACAAAAACCTGCACACAAATGTTTATAGCAGCTTTATGCATGCTTGGCAAAACTTGGTAGCAAGCAAGATGTCCTTGAGTAGGTAAATGGATAAATAAACTGTGGTACATCCAGAAAGTGGCTTGATCCTCAATTCCAACCTCCCCAGTCAGTCCCCAAGTCTTCCCGATGCTCAACCCCAGTTATTTCTCCCATTGTCTCTCCACCCCCCCGCCACTCCCCTAACTCGGGCCACTCACTGTCAAGCTCACCTAGTCTCCTGCCTCCTGGCCTGCACCCTTCCAATGTATTCTATACAGAGCACCAAGACAACCTAACAGAAAATTCGGATCACATCACTTCTCTGCTTAAAGTACCTGGATGGCTCTTCATTGCCCCCCAAATAGTACTCAGTCTGTTTACATGCCTTCCAAGGCCCTTGGTAACTGGACCCTGCCTCCCTCTCAGGCCCCATCTGCTCACCCTTACTCTCTAAGCTTCAGCCAGACTAAACCTCTTTCAGTTCCTCCCAATGAGCCATGCTCTCTCTCCTGCAAGCCCTCCTACTGGAAGCCTTTCTCTTTGCCTCAAAGACTCCCCCACTCAACCCCTGCTACTCAACTTCTGGTCTCAGCTCACACATCATTTCTTCCTGGAAGGCTTCCTGGAAACCCCTGGTCTGGGTTCTGCATGCCTCCTGCGCACTTTCTGAGCACTAGGCCTTCCCCTTTTCACTCTGAATTATAATTTCTGTTCCTGAGGCCCCTCTTCCCCACAGACCGTAAGCTCTGAGGAGGCAGGGACCGCAGCATCATTGTGCTAGATGTAGTAGCACAATGCCTGGGGCCCAACTAGGTACTCAGTAAATATTTGTCAAATGAATAAAATAGAAACACCTAATGATCTGCCAGCCCAAGAAAATGTGACTCACAAGAATTTGGGGTTGGGTGGAGGGTGGGGAATAGGGATATTGATTTAGTTAAAGTCCTGCCTAGCAGAGAAAGGAGGAATTCAATGATTTCTCAAGCTGCCACCCTGAAACTAGGAATACTTTGCTAAACATGGGAGTTAAGGGCCCCCCAGGATGTGTGCTATAGCAGCTGGGGGAGTACCAGCTTGGGGGTCAAGGCCACTGGCTTCCAGTACCACTTCTGTAATTGTTTAGCTGTGTGACCTGAGCTTCCATTTCCTCTTCTGTGAAAGACACCATTAGAGCAGTGATCCCTGCACTGTCAGCTTTAACATGCTTTGAATGTATGGCCAAACGTGTAGGACACAGAATCAGATGGCACAAAGAAATTTCAGTTAAGAGAATAAATCTTCCCTGTGTTTTGGTTGGATTCTCCCAGGAACAGACTCTGAGGCAAAGATTTGAGTGCAAATTCTTTATCTGGGAGATCATCCCAGGAAGCACCAGAAGGGAAGTGGGAAAGTGAGACAGGCAAGGGCAGGAAGCCAACAATGAGCAAGTCATCCATCAGGTGACCACTGTGGGCAACTGGAGCTCAGTCATGCTGGCAGACAGCGCAGAACATGCCACAGAGTTGTCCTATCAGAGGGGCAGGTAAGCAGGATATTTAAATACCTACTTCCATCAGGCAATTGCTGGGGGCTACTCCCAAGGGCAGGAAGACCCCAGGACTGCCAGCATGCAAGGAAATTCATAGGTGCTTGCAGTCAGAAGCCGTGGGTGTGTACTGGGACTGCTAGTGCCAAGGGGCAATGGGAAGGGCATCAACAGCATTAGCAACAACCTGGGGACTTAAACTGGGCACATTCCTACCTCTTGCTTTTTGTTCTATTTCCAAGGGAGTCAAGTGCAAACAAAATCAGGTCATGAGATTTGGCAACAGCTCAAATTATTCACTGTGATTTTTATTGTTGTACCTATGTTCGTTTGTGCATTTCTTATTTCTATAAGGCAGGAAAAAGTGCCAATTCAGCACTGCCTCGGTAGGGTGGCCTTGAAGGCAGCCGTAGAAATCTCTTGCGAGTGCTCAGAGCAGCAGTTTCAAATCTTCGTCGCCTGAAGAACACTTCATCATGTTTCTGGGCCCTGCTTTTCCTTTTACAGCTTCAGGGAAAGACTCAAATTCTATCCAATTAGATGTGCACAACTTCAGCTCTTTTGAATCTACCTACATGCAAATGAGACCCTAAGGGGCTGGTTCTTTAGGATGAAGAAAAGGGTGTGGGTACTGCTTTGGATTTTTTTTCAACCTAGGCAGGCATCCTTTTTAACAGCAAAGAATCTGATTTTTCCATGAAGGTATTCCTGAAAACAAAGTCAGAAACAGAAATGAAATTTTTCACTGCATTTTTTGGTCACCCCACACACCCTTTTTTAACTATTGAATTTGGCCCAACAAACAGCTGGTTTTTAGTTGTGATTTTTCCTGCTATCATGATTGTTTTATCTTCATGACTCAGATGACCGTCCCGGCTGGTTTTTTTCACTCACCAGTGCGTCATTTGGGCACCGTGCGTGCAGACACAGCTTGAGGCAGTTTGGATGCAGTGACTGATAACTGCACCAGAAGTGGGTCTGCAGATTCTGTGTGGGGCTCATCTCAGTTTCAAATGCAGGTGACTAAATGACACCTGCCTGCCTCTCCCTCCTCCTCCCTCAACAAGGAAGGAGCCTCATCGCCAACACGCACAAATGCTGTCGTGGGCTTCAGCCAACTCCATACAGTGCAGCACTCAAATGAAACTCATCAGAACACTTGGAAATGACAGAGTGAACACCAGGAGCCTGTTTCTAATGATATTTTCAATCACCGAGGATTTCACTCTAAGCCATGTTTGTCTGTTTCTTCAAATTGCTAGAAAGGACATTAATAACATTATCCTTCCCCAAAATGAGGTAAGAAACTCATCAAAGAGGGGCTGATAAACTGAGATTGAGGCTCTGGGTTCTTCCCTCCTTTTCCTGCAATGAAAGAGTCAAACTAGCCATCTCTAACATGCTAAGAAGTCAGAAATTCCCCTGCAAAATGGCCTACCTTGTTTAAAAACAGGAACACTGAGCAGCAGTTTTTTGTTTGTTTGTTTTCTTCATCTGCCACTTTCATATAACAATGAGCAATGGAGACAGAGAAATCAAAGATAAAACAAAATCCACAGACTCTCCAAAAACTTTACCTTTTAAATCAATGACTGCACCAGTGCTATTCCCACCCACTCCATTTTCCTTTGTCACCAACAAGGAGCAAAATGACATGGTGAAAAGAGCACTGTTGCAGAGAGTCTGTGGGTCTGAGTTCAATCTCCAGCTCTCTGTGACACCAGGCAAGTCACTTTGCCTCTCTGGGCCTCAGTTTCCTCTAATCCCTGCCCCTTCCATTTCCATTATAAATATTGAAGTGCATTAAGCTGAACAGCGACCTCAGCAATTCCCAATGCCGTCTGAGAAATGGCTGGTTTTACTGAATCCACCAGAGGTGGAAAAGGATTAGCAAAGGTGTATGAGGGAATTAGCATGCAGGTGTGACTGCAGACACTGCTAAACAAAGTGGACCCATAAGTGAGACTCCTGATTAGAGGATTTAGGTCTGTTGAGATGGAGAGGAGGTAGCAGGCAGGGACTGGAATGGTCTCCTGCTCAGAATGTGAATATTTTCCCCTCACTGTCCAACTATCTGAGAACCAAATACGTGAGCAAATGACTCTTGTAAGAGGCTCTTGTCAGCCTTCTATTTCTGGCAGTATGGCAGACAAAATATCCTGAAGGTCCTTGCCCATGAAAATATCTAAAATACTGAGAAAAAATATAGAATTTATATTTTTAAAGCACTGCTGACCTAGCACAGTTGTAAGAAACACACAAAGGCAAAAGATAAAGAGAAAGCCAGAATTCTGGGGCTGAATGAGTGCCAAGGCTGGCTTTGCCCTGAGGGTCTCTTCTGAAACCTGAACACTCCAAGGTTTCACTTTGGTGATGCATTGGAGATTAGCTAGGGAGTCTAATAGGGGACCCTAACATAAAAGTGGGACTGCAAAGAGCTACACCCTCTAAAAGGGGCAAATGATTAATAAATCTGCTGCTGAGAAACATTCAGTAGGAAACTTATCTATTTCAGCCTTAGCACTGGGTGGAAGAAAAATTTCTATTTACAAGCTGGCCCTTGCACAGGATTTTGGTCTGAATTCATGCCATGTATGTGGTCTAATAAATTTCAAGCTTAGACTTTAACTTAAAATGATCCTACTAAAATTCATTGAGGTGTATGCTTAAAATGGGCAAATTTTATGGTATGTGCATGATATCTCAATAAAGTTGTCTTTTCCAATGGTCTTGAGTTAATAGAGGACAAGTGACTAGCAGAAGGAATGCAAGTCCTCTCTGGAGGAACATAACTTCACAAAGAATTCTCACAGATAAAGTTCCAAATAAAATGAGCAACTCACAGTCAAAAAACACAAAACACACAAGAAACCAAGATACCATGAATGAGAACTAGCAGAAACATAGACAACAGATTAGCCCAGCAAAGACTTCAGATAAAATAAACAATAATGATATTACTATTTTAATTATAACTATGAAGTAAGAGATGCTTGGAAATATGTGCAAGCAACAAAAGGCTCTAAATACAACCAGCATATTTGGGAAAATCCAAGAGATATTCCAGAAATAAAATATACATTTATAATTGAAATTGAAATTTTAATTGATTGCTTAAATAGCAGTTTAAATGTAGCTGAAGAGAGAATTAGTAAACTGGAAGGTAGATCTCAAGAAATTAACCAGAAGTCAGGGCAGAAAGAGAGTTTACAAGACATGTAGGATAGATTGAGGCAGCCTTCCATACGGCTAACCAGAATTCCTGAAAGAGGCAATAGAGAGAATGTGGAAGTAGTAGCACTTGAAGAGATAATGGCTGAGAACTTTTCAGAGCTGTTGAAAAACACCAATACTCAAAATCAGCAAACCCAAAATAATGTCAATCAAGATTTAAAAATCAAGATACCTCATGGTATAACTGAAAAACACCAAAGACAAAAAGAAAATATTTAAAATAAACAGAAATAAGAGAGAGTTCACCTACAAAGGAATGACAGTCAGAATAATGGTTAACTTCTCAGAGTAACAATGAAAGTCAGAACACAATGAGCTAATATTGTCAATATGCTGAGAGAAGATAACACTCAACTTTGTATTCTATTAGCCAGAAAAATTATCTTTCAAAAATTAAGTGAAAATAAAATAATTCTTAGACAAAGTAAGAGAGAGAAAGAAAAAAGGAGACCACACCACCCAAGAGACCACCAAGTCCTCCTTAAAGGAAATTTCAAAGAATGTACTTCAAACAGACAGAAAATAATTCCCAAAGACAAAAAGAAATTATAAAAAATATTGATAAATAAGTGAATAAATGATAGACAAGAGATAGTGACATATGTATGAGTAAATATAAATATTTATATATTTATATGGATAAATGTGTGAGTAAATGTAAATAAGCATTCACTAATATAAAACAATATTAATAATATCCATCACATATGACTAAAAAAACAAGACTCAAATACAATGGAACTAAATATAAAGCAACACAGCTGATAAGTTGGGCAAGAGGGGATGAGAGCTAAAGCATTATAAAATCATTATATTTTTCAGGAGGATGATAAATCTATTTAGGCTTTGTTAAGCAATTGATCAATTTAAAATGACCAAGGTAACTATACAAGAAATATAGGGCACATAAATGATAAACTAAAAGAAGTTCGAAATAAAATGAGAACATCAGTTTAAAAAAAAATAAAACTTGATCAACCAAAAAGAAGAGAAGGAAAAAGAAAACAGAAAATCAGGACAAACACCACAAAATAAAATGATAGGAATAAATTCGAGTATATCACTAATGAGAATAAATCCATTTAAATAAATCAAATTATATGGTTAAAACACATTGTTAACTTTATCTATCAGTATACAGGCCAAGTTATGCTGAGGTTAAAAATAAGTGATTCCAAAATCTTAGTAGCTTACAACAACAAAGACTTCTGTTTCAGTTATTTATTGCTTCGAATAAAACACCCCAAGAAAACAACAACAATTTGTTGCTGCTTGTGCTGTGGTTTGGTTGGGCATTTCTGTGCTCGCTCGTGAGGCTGCATCCAGCTGCTGGGTCAGTGGGAGCTGCAAAGTCTAAGCGGGCCTTGCCTTTGGTAGGGAAGGCTGGAAGGCTGAAACCTCGGTCTCCGTGAAGTTTCTCATCATTCAATGGTCTAACTCAAACTTCTTTACTTGGCAGCAGGGTCCCAAGAAAGCAAAAGTAGAAGCTGCAAAATATCTTGAGGCCTGGACTCTGGGACTCATTCCACATCACTTCTACCACAATTTCATGATATTGTGAATCATGTCAAAGCAAATCAGGGGCCACCCCAGATTCAACGGAGTAGAGAAATAGACCATACCTATAGACTATACCTATAGACTAAATAGACTATAGATTGCTAATAGACAATGATTGCTAATGTGTTGACTTTGTTTACACATTACTCATTTCCATATTTCTTTCTCATTTCTTTCTATGCCACGGTGGGAAGACTCATTTCTACAGAGATTTCTCAAACAAGAAATGTTTGTTTGGTGTTTGAGTTTTTTAGGGTCACATGTGTTCCATAGCCACCACAAGAGTCCCCCAACTCTCACAAACTAACACTTCAACACAAAGATCTTCAACATGAATGGTTGTCTTCTCTGTACCCCTGTATTGCTTGTATTATGAATCACGCAAGTTAGAAGTGATTGCAGGCTGTTCCATCTTGTCTTCTGTTAATATTAATCTTGTCTCCCCAAGTAGAATATAAGGGACCTTGCTGGCAGTGTGTTTGCACCCTGATAGTATGTCACCCATTGCCAGGCAGGACTAAACCTCAGCAAAATCATAAAGTAAGTGGTTCTTTCTCTAGGGCCCTTTTCTTTTGCTTACTTTTTCCTTAGTGGTTTGTGCCATTTCCTTTTTAATCCCAGGTTCCTGGCATCTGCACACTTTTTGTACCTTCAAGCCAACCAAAATATAATCTCAGGAAAATGAATTAACCCTAAATTATAAATAGGTGCTTGAGTTTAAAGAGATGTCCAAAGAAACAAATCATCATTAGCAGAATTTCAAGTGCTAGCAAGATGGTAGAGAACTTATTTGGAGGGGCAGACGTCTAATACTTTGGGCCTATACAAAATCCTATCTATCAATTATTGTCCTACTTCCTACTTCCTGCTTGTAGCAGGCTTTAAAAAACAATCTGTGGGATATTTACTGTTTTCCTGGACAATAAAGAAGTGATAGAAACTAAGGCAGCCTCTCCTTCAAGTGCCTTATTGCAGTGGACTAGCTTGACTTTCAAATAAGTTCACACCATACAATATGATAATGGGAGAGTGTTGACAAATCTGGCCTTTTCATGATATTAAATATATTTCTGCTGCTGGACTAGCCAGATAAATACAGAATGTATGTCATCCAAAAAGTATGGCAGATAAGCATCCCATTTAAAGTTAATAATGTGCTATTAAAACTACATATGTCGGCCAGGCGCAGTGGCTCATGCCTGTAATCCTAGCACAATGGGAGGCTGAGGCAGGTGGATTGCTCGAGGTCAGGAGTTCAAGACCAGCCTGAGCAAGAGTAAGACCCCCGTCTCTACTAAAAAAATAGAAAGAAATTATCTGGACAACTAAAAATATATAGAAAAAATTAGCCGGGCATGGTGGCGCATGCCTGTAGTCCCAGCTACTTGGGAGGCAGAAGGATTGCTTGAGCCCAGGAGTTTGAGGCTGCTGTGAGCTAGGCTGATGCCATGACACTCTAGCCAGGGCAAAAGAGTGAGACTCTGTCTCCAAAAAAAAAAACCTACATATGTCAAATTATTTCATGCATAATGCAAACATATGATGTATCACAGTTAGGAAAGTTTTGAAATGCCTAAGGGCCAAGCTTGATTATGGGTCTAAAATATTTTGATTTCTGCCATAACCTCCCAAGAATAACTTGGCAGGTAAGAATCTCTTATTGTCTGCTTTCACAAACTTCATTTTTCAAGGGTTAGGAGAGTGATGTGGTTTAATCTTGGTGATAAACATTTGCATAGGCCTAAAAACAGAGATAAACAAGGGAATTGCTCCTGGGAGGTTTCTGTTAAAATGTTAAATGTGACAGAAGCTTTTTTAAAAGGGTCATCAACCAAAAGGTTTATTGGTGCCCAGCAGGGCTAGAGCCCGTCTGCTTCCTTGCATACAGCTCTGGATGCAGTTCATGCCCCAAATGTGCCTAGAGGGAAAGTTGAAACCTTTCTAGGATGAGCCAGGTGGGATATACATTCCTACAGCCCTTGATTTAGAGCTTCTCTTAAATTGCATGCATCAGCTGTGTCCAGACATTGTCTTCTTTGACCATGCTTCCCACCCCCTTCCAAGGAGAAATACCTGTCTGTGGTTCATTGCTCTCTATTCAGTATTTCCTTTGGAGCATGTTGCTGAGTCCCAGCAGTAGGGTGGCCTTCCTTCTTTGGAGTGCCTGAGTCGGCCTCTCCAGGTGGGCTGGATATGTGTGATTTTAAGGAACTTCAAAACACTGAATAATAGGAAGCCTAAGTTAGTGGCTTGCAGGAGATTATGGGGAGGCGCAACCTGCACCCATAGCCTAAACCTACCATCTCTGCCCCCTGACCACCGCAGCCTCTGGGTTCTAACTATGTAGCTTGCAATAAAGAAGTCATCACCTTCCATTGAGACCTTGATGAGGAGGAAACGAGAACAGAGATCTGGTACCATTTGGCCCAATCCTAATGACCTTGCCATTCTCTATAGTAGTGATTTCCAAAATATACTCCCAGAATATCAGTTTCAGAATCTCCAGCCACAGATCTGGGTCCCATCCCAGGCCAGCTGACGGAATCAGAGTCTCTTGGTGTGGGGTCACACTCACATTTGAGAACCACAGTCTAAGGACTCTGAGTTTATTATTTGTCAAATGGGACTAGCACAGGCCACATCTATTTAATGAGGGGATTATAAGATCAAAATGGTATAGTGTACACCATAGTCAAGTAGTACACGGCCTGGTTTATTGGTTAAGAGCATATTTGGGATCTAAACATACCTGAGCTTGAAACTTGGTTTTGCCACTTACCAATTGTGTGGCCTTGAGCCTACTCTGAGCCTCCGTTTGCATAATCTGTAAAGTAACCCCTAACTCATGGGAGTCACACGAGGACTAAATGGAAGGTTATATGTAAAATGCTTAACACACAACTGACACATGGTAAATTTTTCAGTGATGGACACATTTTTCCTCCTTCCCAGAAAATACCTCAAACATGAGTCAGAGTATACTTCCTGTTTTACTACTGAAGTGATACTTTTCCTACAGAACTTCCCAGCTCGGTCTTAAGTCTTACCCTTCATAAGCAATTGACCAGGCTCTCCCAGTCCCTGTTAAGACATGCTTATAAATAGTAATAGTTGCTATCCTGCTTCTTTGGGACAAATAAATTGGTGTTTTTGCTTTCTGTGCCTTTCCAAAGATTTGATGCTCTTCTATTTCCCCCCACCTCACATCTCTCTCAATTTGCAGTCCTAAACTATGGGGTAATAGTCCTGCCTCCATAGCCACCATTCAAGAAAGCAAAAAATATTTTTAACATATTAACAGACAGTTGATAGCTAAGGGCAGATCTTCACAGCAGCTGGTACTATGTAGGGTTGCAGAAGAAATAAAAGGAAGGCAAATTGCACGAAACCAAAAGGTTGGCTTCAGCTGATCCTGGGAAATCCCTGGCAGCTGTGTGGGTCTTAACTGGCCTCTTCTAGCCCTGTTCTCAGTATTCCAGGCCAGAAAAGAAGGGGGTAGAGGGTATTTGATGTGGAACTTGGATAAAAGCACCTGACACACAAGGCCACCTCCTTGTCCCAGGACAAAGTCAAAGGCTCCATCTGATACTGTGGGGAAGCGACCCTCCCAGCAGTCATTTTTACTCATCAAAAAATGTACTTATTTATCCTACTGTCAACAGGAATAAATTATACCCTACCTCCTCGTCCTTGCATTAGGGGGAAAAAAGTGGAGGAAGACAATCTATTTCACTTGTAATTAACAACGGGCACCAGGGATCTTTCTGAAATGTTTGCCTCGGCAACTTTTACCCCAGAGTGGATAAAAACGCCGTCCTGGAGTGAGATCCTTGCTGTTCCTCCCTGCAGACGTATAACTGGATTCCAAACGCGGAAACCCTGAGAAAGAGACAGGTTTCCTGCTAGGCTTCAACTTGCACGCATTTCTGATCCCATCGCTGCTCCCCCTTCATTTTAGGCGCCCTGATCGCCTGGGGCAGGGATCCGATTTTATGCTTTCGTAACACTGCGCTAGAGAGAGGCCTTCTCCAGGCAAGCCCTGGCGCCCCTATCCTCTGGGACGCAGGAAGGCGCTGTTGCCGCAGGGCCCAGTCGCTAGAGGAGGTTCCGCAGACCTGCTCGCGCAGATCCCTTAAAAAGCAACAAGAAGCATCACCCACCAAACCCTAGGCTGAGTCTTCCGTCAAGGACCTGCGTTCGCGCACTCTGCGCCACACCCGCCAGGAAGCTCCCTCGCCCCCGCCTCGCCTGGCCTCTGCCTGTGCCCTCCGCTGACTGATCCACCGCGAATGACTTCAGGAGCGAGTGCGGGGACCCATTTCCAGCCGGACCTCGGTTTTTCCCGAACCGACTCCAGGCAACCCAGGGAGGGCAAAAGCCGGCATGCCCCTCGCCCTCGGCGTACCCAATCTGACCCCGCAGCACTTCCTTTCTGCAGGCCGAGAGAGGAAAGCGGGGGAGGGTAGACCGAAAGTCAAAGACATCCCTTTAACTTTCCCTCCCCGACCTTTGCCAAGGTTCCGAACCCCACGCCGACAAGTCAGAGAAAACCCAGCGCGCGCCCCACGCTCCTCCAGGGCACCATGGCTGGGCTACAGGATCCATTACCCTCCGCCGAGAGGAAATCCCGTCGGTCCACTGGCTTCCAGGAGGAGTTGCCGCATAAGCCAGGGGAGGGAGCAGCCCGACGCCAGCAGAGGCAACTGGCAACCCTGAGGGGGCCTCCCCGGTGAAGCAAGGACAGACAGCCTCCGGCATTTCTTCGAGGTCTGGGGCCCGGGCTGAGGGTACCACACTGACCCTCTGGGGAGTCCCCGCCGGCTCTCGGGAGGCGGAGCCGGGCCGCGCGGCCCTGCGGGCGGTTACCTGGCGCACCTAGGGGGCGCAGCGCGCTGCGGGGCGGCGCCCAGTTCTTCCTCCCGCCGAAAGAAAGCGCCAGAGCTGGGGCAAGAAGGGGATGCGAGGTCCTTTTCTTAACCAAAGCCTCGCTCGGTAACACTGGCGCTTCCCTCCTCTTTGGAAAGTCCACGCTGGAACCTGGGGACCTACGAGTTCAGACGCTCAGAACATGCAGGCACTTTCTTCCCAAACCCATTTGACTTATGGGTGGGAGGAGGGGGCCGGTCGAGCTTGAACTGCTTGCTCTCTCTCCCTCGATTCTTAAATGGAAAGACCATAACAGTTCTCTCCTTGCTAGTGCGGGATTCATTCTGCAAAGCTCTGTCTCCATTTCTTTTCCATACAGAGGACTGGTCTCAAGTGACATGGTTATAGATGCGGCCTTAACCCCAGCCCCGCTCCCAAGCAGTGGAGAAGAGAAGGGAAAGGAGAGCTCTGGGCTAGCCTTCCACATCGCCACTTCTCTAGCCTGTTGGTCTTTTCCTCCCCTTAACCTTCCCATACCCCCTTCCCCCCAAAATCACAGTCCCATTGGTATCCGCGCTTCTCCCTGGTAGCGAGTCCGGAGCGTGCAGCCGGTAGCTGGAGCTAAGTGCTAAGGCCAAACCTAGGTTTTTCCTTCAGAGACTAGTACAAAGTGAAAGAAGAACGAGGGAGCGAGAGGAGTCGGGGGCTACCGAACCTGGCAACTAGATGTTACTTTGGCGGAGAGAGGCGCGTTTAACCCAGCAACTTTCTCCCCCACTGTGGCCCAGACGCACACCACCGTCACCCACCCAACAGGTTTGCAAACCCTGTCTCAAGCCCGAAAAACTCGAGCTGATAAGTCATCTCGGGGGCTCAGAGTAGCAAAGCCCAGGGCGTCTGGGAGAGGGGGCGTTCTAGTCTTGCCAGACACTGAAGTCACTTGGTCGCAAACCTGACTCGCTCCCTGAGTCGCCAGGCGAAAGCCGGCGGCGGCTTGCGCGCATGTGGACTTAGCCGCGCACCATCGGTCTGCGGTGCCTTCCACCCGCCAGCGCGGGGCTGTTCTCTTAATGAATTACTAATGAGTTAAAATTGGGCAGCAGGCTTAATTAAAGCGTAGAGGCAATGTGTTTACCACATTGTAATTGAACTCATTAGGGCTATGGCTTTTTGTTTTTTAAGCAGCCGCCTTCCTTCTCTGCGTCGAATAATCTATGGGAAACGTTTATTAGAGAAGGAGGGGGTAGGGGAGAAACAGTCCATCAATTCTTTCAATGAAAAAGATAGGATGGGAATGGGGAGGCGAATACGACGCAGATGTCTTGGTGGAGCCAGGGCTAGACCCAGGCTTCCCGAGAAGTTCCAAGGGTAGGGTGACCCGGTGAGCGCTGCCGGCACTTGGGAAGTTGCCAAGGAAGGGACTAGGCCAGAGCCTGAAAGGCTGCCTTTGTGACATCACGAGTCCTCCTGAACTCGGTCCTTATTGCGACCATACCCGCCCGGAGCGCTGGGCTCCGACTAGAACCCTGGCCCTCACTCGCCTTGCCACGCGGTTCTACACTTCGTGATGAGACGGACTCGACTTTTTTATTTTTTATTTTTAAAGCAGCCTATGTCTGTCCCTAAAGCTATCTTTCCCTGGGGGTGCTGAAAGGGGACTCACTCTCCCGTGTCCAATCTTCCCAGCTCCCCTCCCCAGGTTCTGGAGAAGCACAATAAGTGCCCGTGACCAGCGCTCGCGTTAAACGGAGCCCTCTGGGCCCGATCTCACCTCAGGTGGTCTTTCCCCCGGAAACAGGGGAAGGGGAGCGGGTGACTGGAGAGGCGCACCTGCGCGCCCTGGGACAACCCTTCTGTCAGGGAGCGCAAGCTGCTGAGCCAGGCTGCGCGCCCCCAAGGCGGATTGCACCCTCTTGCCCCTGGCCCCACTCCAATTACTAGGCCTCCGACCCTCGCCTCCTTTCTGTCCCAGCCGGACCCCTGCGCGTGGAGGGGTGAGAAGTAGAGGGCTGGGGTTGGGGCTGGTGCAGCGCTCTCCACCTGCCCTGCCCTGCCTGACCAACAGGCGGCGTCAGAGACCTAGGTCTGAGCTGGGGTGGGGGGTGTGGATCCGAGCAAGCCACGCCGAGGAGCTGGGCGTGCGGAGATCGACCCTCACCCCAAACTTACAAACTTGCCGGGGAGGGGAGTAGGGCGCGCGGAGCAGCTGCGGGGACTGCCGAGAAGGGGCGGGGCGGGACGGGACAGGGTCTCGCCGGGGACCCGGCGCGAGCAGGAGCTCAGGACCGCGGGCGGCGGGCGGCGGCGGCGGATCCCGCGCGGGGGAGGCGGCGGGCGCCGCGGGAGGCAGAGCTCGGCGGAGCAGCCTCGAGCGCCAGGCAGGCGGGAGGACCGGCGCGGAGGGCCGCGGACCGCGCGGGCGGCGCGAACAGGTAAGTGGCTTCATCCTCCGCCCTCGGCCTCCCCTCCTCCGGAGAATACTGGGTTGGAAGGGACTCCAGGAATTTCCGGCCCCGGCACGGCCTCACAGCTGACCCCAACCTCCACCTGCCCCTCTGCCCTTAATGCACACCCATTGCCAAGTCCCCACCCCGCACCATGTGTGGATTTTGTTCAAAGTCTCCCCCCCCCCCACCGCGTCAATCCCCCCACCCCATCCCACATTCTATCTCCGCCTGACCCGGGAGGTTGAGGTAAATTGTCTCTAATTTGTTGCTATAAGATTAATTGCAGAAGGTGGGTCGATTTGATTAAGGCAATTAATCTTTGGTTACAGCGTTCTGGTGTCACTTATGGGGGGAGTGGAGAGAGCTAGGGAGGGAAGGCAAACGCGACTTTTTGGAGAGGCTGAGGAAAGTAGCGCTCCCGCCTGGGACTGCATCCAGATCCTTGCCCCACACCCCCGCAGCCGGCAGCCCACAGCCCGCAGCCCCGGAGCTCGCGCCGGCGTGCCCGCACCATCAAGCCCGCACAGCGACTCTCGCGGGCAGGCGTGGTAACGTCCCCACCCCGTGAGGTTACACCTCGCAGGCTGTGGCCGGAGCTGACCGGGGGGTCCAGGGGTACTTCCCCGCCCCATCTCCGGCCGAACCATTGGGCTTCCCTTTCCCCACTGCTTCAAGGCAGGATCTGGCCAAAGGGAGTCCATGAAAACCCCCAATAATCAAACTCACCAAGGAGGAGGGAAAGGGAGAACAACCCCCCCTCCCCCAAACGCCACCTAGAAAAGTTCCCAAAGCTGGAGTTTTCTCTTTTCGTGAATAATTAACGCCAGTCATAAATAACTGATGCAGGCAGTGGAGAAAGGAAGGGAGAGGAGGCCGGCGAGAGCCAGAGCAGCCAAAGAGAGATCGAAGAGTTTGTTAAAGGACCATTAAGGAAGCCTTGCTGGGAACGGCATTCCTCCGTAGATCACGCAGAGCGGTTCCACCCTGGCGTGGGGTAAAAGCAGGGGAGAGAGGAGCCCAGGGGAGAAGAGACTGTGCTGACCAAGCTCGGAGCACCCATTCTGGACCCAGTGTCAGCACTTTCATCCCCTCACCCAACCCAGGGCTCTTCCTAAAGCCCTCTGGGACTTCTAGGCATGTCCTCATCCCCATGCATAGGCCCAAAGTGCAGACGGTCTAGGATAGATAGCAGAGGCCCAGGGGTGGATCTGGGCTTTGTGCTCTGACAATTCAGCTCAGGACTGTGGCAAGACCTGCCCAATCCCAACTAATTTGCAGGCACCTCTCCATAGCTCCCCCTCCCAGACTACACCATTTCATTCTTTTCAAACTGGTCCAAAGTCTTGAGACTTTAGCTTCCAACTTGTTCTTTCCCACCTGCCCACACCAGAACCTGCAAGAACAGGGTGTTTACAGTGTTCTCCCCCTCCAACTACTTCATTCTCTTCCACTGCCCTTCCACCATCTCCAATTCCTGACATAGTCAAAGGGTTTTGAACATGCTGACCTTCTGGTATCTTACATCCATCCCAGCTCTGCACTGGGACTCATGTGCAGGGGACTTAGAAAGCCCAGGAAGAAACTCTTGTACCTAGGCTGGAGGCCTATGACAGGGTCTTTTGGCTTCTCTAGGAAACACTGGCCTCTCACCAAACAGCTAGCCTTAGTTAGCCAGTGCATGTTTTTAAAATGAAACTCCTGAGGTCCTCTCAGCAAAGCAGCCAACACAATCATTCACAGGGGCTTATTGAGGCCATCCCATAAGCAAAGCCATGTCTTTTTCCTAGTGCAACTTGACATAGGCCCTAGGAAGAAGATATCGTAGACTACACCAGCCACCACCAGCTATAAGGTGGGGTTCTGACTCAGGGGCAGGCAGGAACCCCCTTTCTGAGCTTGTCCTTTGGTTAACAGCTTCCACCATGCCCACTTCCCTAATGACCATCTCTTGACCTCTGGATATAATAAAGGCCAGCCTGACTTCTGATATTTCTGGGCTGGGAGCTGAGAGTAAGAGAAAAATTGGTGGCCAAGCCTCAAGAAGTCTAGGCTTAGACTTTCAATGAAAATTTTCTCTTCCCATTATGCGATATAAAAGAAAACACTAAAACCAGTTTATTTTCTCACCTACTTCATCCCTACCTCAACATCCTTCAGGCCCTGAGCTCTACCTTTTAAGAACGGGGAAGTTTTGAATGGGAAAGGCAAATAGAGGGAGGAGAGGAAAGTCTTGGAGAATTGTCTCTCTGCCTCAATAGGAACATAACAACCTGGGAGGATTGTTGTGAAACTAGACAAAGGGGTGGGAGGAAATCAGATGAGGGGGAGGCTAGCCCTGGAGCCATGGATTGTTTACTTCTCATATAAAATATAACTCCCCCAAGCAGGAAGTTACTGCAAACAAGTATCAATAATGAATGAATCTCCTGTAATAAAATACTTACATAATTAGCACAAGTCAAGTGGTTGCATTATGTTAACCTTTTGCAACTCTGAGCTGGAAAATTTTGCTCCAGAAATTCTCAGAATGCTGTTTTCGTTCTCTAGAGAGGGTGAGAACCAAGCACTCACCCAGCCTTCCACTCTGTTGTGATATGGTTTCCCATTTCTGAACCAGAACGTAAGTACTTCTGAAATATAACAGAAAACTCTCTTTGGTGAATTCAGAACAGTCATTAACATTCAGTTTTAAGTGAATGTTAACAGTAAATAAAGAAATCTCTTGATTGTAATAGTAGTAACAAAGCAATAATTACCCAGTAGGTGGTCATCAGTAATGATAAATGTATCATTATTACTGTGTGAGTCTGGGAACTCAGTTTTGGAAACTACTTCAGACTTTTTAGTAGCATGGCTGGTTACAAAGCATTTCTTAGCCTGCAAAAGCCATATAATTTTATACACAATTTAGGTGAAAATAAATTTAAATCTGTATATTACATTTTTAATTTCAAGTTAGTAATTAAAGTTGGTTCATTATATCTCCTCTGAAACCCTCAGTGCTCATCTCCATGGTTTGTTTGTACAATTTGTTTCTAAGACACCCAAGGTTACACAGTTCTAAAAGATGGAAAATTTAATTATTTGCCAACATTAAGAGTTTGCCGATGATATCATAATGCGTCTTGGAAAAGTTTGGGATAGTATTGCCTTTGGTCTGTTTAGCTATACTTTCTCTTGCAACCCCTTAAGCCCTATGGAGGAAAGCCTTTTTTGTTTAAAAAAATACTTTTTAATACACAAAAACAGGAAATTTCTCTCAGTATTCTCTCTAAATATTCACTGATTGCTATATTTTCAGGGAAAAAAAATCAATGACTCAGATTTCTATCTTCCTCTTCCCTGGGATTTATTTTACTAATAGCTAATTTTACCTCTTTGCTACCACTGAGTTAAAGTCTACAGGCAGGAGGAAAGCTGAAGGCATGAGGCTTATTGGGCAGTCAGAGAGCACATGGTAGTTTAATAGTGTATTAACTAATGGAATCAAACTTGATGGCAAAGTAGAAATTTTCTCAGATGGAGGGGGTAAGGATTGGAAAAAGAGCAAGACAGAAAAAAAATGCTTTATTTCCTCAGGAAATAAAATCCAACGTTCCTTCCACCAGTGTCAGCTGCGGAGATGTAAAATGTACATCTATGTCATTTTCTCTCTTGTGACATGTCAACAGACAATCTACACCCCCTCCCCCTACTTCTGCCTCCTCTCCCCAAGCTTTAAAATGTCCTGCTCCACATCCTCTGTATAACCTCAGCCTTAGTTACTTCTTAAATTGTTTTCCTGAAACATAACAGCCAGTTATAAAATAAAATAATCCCCGAGCCCCATTTCTTATACTTGGTGGTAGTTGGAATCTTTGTATGATTAAAGATTCTTTTGCAGAAATCCACCCAAATTCTTGCCTTGGTTTTCTCTCCTACAATCTCCATTTCTTGCTCCACTTTCTCCCTCTCCTCTTCTTTTTTCTCCTCTCCCTTCTTTAGGAGTGGCAATCAAAAAAGGCAAGCATCTTGCCTGTTATTCATTATTACAACAGCATCTTTGAGATGCATCTTTGCCAATGAAAACTCCATGTAGATGCCTATCCTTTTGTTGCAGCGGCCTAGGTTATTCAGGAGCAGAGACAAAAGCCTGAAGTGATGTGATCTAAATGAGCTCTGGGGTTTTCCAGCTGGGACCACCTCCATTTCAAAGGACCCCCTCCTTTTCAATGTGAGGAGGAGGCGGGTGGAGGGGGCGGGTACATATGTGTATGCATGCACAGAGAGAGATGGAGAGAGAAAGGAGAAGGGAGGGAAGGGAGTGAGCCTAGTGGGCTTATTCCTTGTGCCAGCATCCCTGTTTCATGCACATTTACAGGTGTGTTCAGGGAGAGCATGCATCCATGGGCTTGTGTGTGTCTTCAGGTATTTTCTGTGCCTTTGAATTTTATCCTGGTCAACTAATATTTGCTAAATGACCACCAAGTACATTAAGTTCATCTTCCATTCTGGACTTTATTACTTCATACAAACTATGTGCACATGTGTGTGCCTTGCTGTTTACAGGTTTGGGAGGACTTGTGAAGAAATGTGGATTCTCTGTTCTAATAAAGTCCAATAGCAACTGTTTCAATTAGTCCCTGGCCTGTGTGAACTGGCAGGGTAAAAGCCTTCTCTGCCACTTACCAAAATGCAAGTTTTCTTTTGAGAATGGTTTCCTCTGATCCAGGGAAATTAAGTCTTGGTTCCTCTTCCCACAGTCTCTGTTTCTTACAAAGACGCTTGTTTGAAGTGTAAGAAGGACTCACTGATTGGTGCATGAGGAACCAAGGGATCACTGGGGCAGGATAAAGATCCTGCAAATCGTATTCATTTCCCCTTCCCTTCCCCAATTCTAGTTTAGATTTTTAGGTTTGTGCTATCATTGTACTTCTCTTGGGAAAAAGGGTCCTTGTCTATAGTCAATATTTTAGAGGAGATTCAGAGTGAGTCAGCCTCAGAATGCTCAGAGGCCTTTCTAATTTCTGCTATAACTTCCAGCATGAATGAGTGTTTCATTTGCTCCTTTCCCTGGTTTGCTTCCTGTCACTCCAGCAGGGGCAATGGAGGAAAAACCAAGGAGTCTGAGCTGGAGTTGCAAGCTGCAAGCTTTTTAGGGTAGAAAGTGAGAACTGAGGGCTATCAGCAATTATTATCATTGCTAATTTTTATTATCAACATATTTAAAATGGGTTAAACAAACACTAGCTGGGGTTCTGGCTAACTGTATATAAAATAAACACTAGACCAATTAAGGGCAAAATAAAGTTTTAAGGAAAAGGACTAATGTTCCTCCAGGGAACTTGATTCCCCTACTCTCACCACTAAGCTAAAATGCCTTTGATGTCTTTTATTCTGGAGTTAGTGAAGATTTGTAATGTATATTGTAACAGGACAGACCTAGCTCTCATCTCATTTTTTGAGGAAGGTGCTTTTAAAGCTACCACATATTAAATGACTACTGTGTGTCATGCACTTGGCATATATGATCATATTTAATTCTCACAACACCCCCTGCGGATGACCTATCAATCTCCTCATGTTGCAGATGAAGAAACTGGGGTTTGGGATGTTAGGTATCTGAGCAAGATTCCACAGCTAGTAAGTAATTGAGGAGAAATTTGTATCTAGTTTCATCTTACTCTGAATCCCATGTAGTTTCTAATGTACTAGAATTCTTCTGTATCTGACAGTTCTGCCAGTCTTCCAGTTTCTTTCTAGGCCACATGAGTCACCTTTTACAGACTTGGGACTAACAGGGAAACCATTTTTTGACCTATCTGGTGCAAAAGCACCAATGCCAGGAATACTTCTGGCAGGGACACAGTAGCAGCAATATTTCTACATTAGAGCTGAGAATGGGATAAGATAGAATGGGAGAGAGGGATAGAGGCTGTTTCTTTGATCTGTAACTATCATGAGTTCCTTAACACCCAAGCTGGGAGTGGGAGGAGAGGGAATATCTGGTGTTTCTGGTTGTGATGAATTTTTATTAAGGCCTTTATCTTCCTTGCTGTCAGGGCAAGGAAAGGGGTGGGGTTGGGGAGGATGCTGAATTGTTCAGTCCTTGGAGATGGAGCATGTGTGGGAGAAGTAGGGGATGTGGTTCTGTGTTGCCCCTTGCCTCCCGCTTAAGTCTACGTGGCCAGAGCCCAATTGAGGTCTCCGATGGTTTCAGGCTGGGAGGCTTCTTCCGGGAGGGCCTTGAACGCAGTAGGATCTGCTATGCCTTGGAACGATGCATCTCGTCAGCACTGCGGACAGCTCCCCTCTCGGCTTTGGCCTTGGCTTAGTTCCCCCAGGGTCCGCCGCCCGCTCAGAAACCTGACTGCTTCCAAACTGGAGGACGCTGGGCTCGGCCCCGGCTGGCTTTGGGTTCGCTTCAACCAATTGCTAAAAGCTGTCGCTGGAAACACATCTGCGCTGCTGTGCCGGCCGCGTGCGCTTGCATCGAGTCGTCGCCTCCCGTTGCGAGGGGGCCAGCTCGGTTTGTGGTTTTCCTTTGGGTCCGGCGCCTGGGCTCCTTTACCTGTCCTTGGCCTGGGTGAACCGCAGCCGCCCGGAACGGAGATGGGAGTGGAAATGCTCTCCTCCATGCGGTGATAGATCATGCAAACGGGTGACACCAGTTTAACCAATAAAACAATTTGAATCAATTAGCCGGCTGAGGAGAGTCCCGACGTGTAAAATGCATGTCAGCTCGAATAGGAAAGCATTGATTAACTCGGGGCCGGACCAGCCTCCTCCCGCTACCGCCTTCTCCTCCCCGAGTCTGTCAGGGTCCCAGGGGCCAGGACAGGGACTGACAAGGACCCCGCAGAGGACCAGCAGGCTTGTTCAAACCAAGGAGAAAGCAAAGCTTCAGAGAGACCGTGGGTGGCAGAAAGTTGCTCACAGACTCAAAATATACAAACAGGCTATAATTCCGCAGTCGAGCTCGGGTCTCAAGATGACGATTCTCCCGGAGCACGAAGTTTGCTTTGAACAAAGGTTCTCCATCTTCACCTCCCAAAAATATAATTGGCCAGATCTTTCAAACACGCACCCCAGACTCATTGGGGAAATAAAATACTGAACTATTCTTAGAATTATTTGTGTAAAAATATTTAACCTAATACCGCATGATTCTCTTTCTAGTGAAACTTTATTATATTAAATTAAAGCTATATTTCCTGTTTGTCCTGCGGAGTGTGGGAGGCATAAAGTTACAGGCGTGTATGCAGTAAGCCCCCAAAGTAACGTGTGAATGTTTATGTTTAAAGATTCAGGTAAGGAGGTGACTACAGGTATCACCGGGGTATGCGTTCACACCTTAGGTAACCAGGGATGGGAAGGAAGGCCCATTTCTCTTTTCAAAGAAAGATGTTTTGGAAGACAAGCTTTTTTTTTTTTTTTAATATATGAATCTGTAAGAGGAAGGGGAGCCTTATGGAGTAAAAATGGGAAAGGAACTATACAATAAAAAGCAAAGACTAGGTTCTCCCTCCCCAGCACTGACCAGGCATTTCCCTGTGGTACGTTAGTGAGATGATGGAACTTCTTATTTCTCCATGTTTTCAGTCTTGAAATCCATCCATTTCCAGGCTTCCCTTACACCCGGCTCAAGCTTTCTTTCTAGCAGTCCAGACACTGGAAACCTGCTTTGTGGGAGCTCCTGACCCCAGAGAAGAGTCAGGGGAGAGGGAAGAACCCAGTCTGGCTGTAGATCCTTCAGAAGAACTCGGGGCCTTAAGCCTTTCTCCAGAAAGGACTTGTGAATGACAATGGCGCTCTTTTGGCAAGTGGGCTTGGGCAAACAGAAAGCGTGAGTTTCCCTTCTTTTTAAGAGAGGAGGCTCTCAGGGCTTAGGAAGGGAGTGCTTAGTTAATTTCAGCCTCTTAGGATAGAATTTCATTTGTGCCCTTAATGCCCTTAAGAAACTAGGAGATGGGTGAAAAATTATTTCACTGGCCTTTGAAACTTATGCCACACAAATATTTCAATTTTCATGGCTCTGAAACTGTGTTTTGGGGATATTAATTAAAAATAGCAGCAACTCCCAAGCAATAAGCCCCTCACATTTCTGTTCATTTGACTTCCCTTGGTTTTACTAACTTTTGATGAAGTGTTAAGATTTCATATTTTTACTATTGTATTTAGCAGTGGTTTGTTGTTGATGCTGTGACAGAGTCTGGTTGGGTTTCTGGCTTAGTGGAGGTTATTCAATTATTTCCACAACTCTAAGACTGTTTCACCAGGCATCAGTTGAAAATTCAGCTATGGTAGTAAAGGAAAAACTTAAAGGAATCCCCGACCCCACCCCCAGCAGGTATCCTTCTCAGAGTGTCCTCCAAATAAATGGTTTCTCTCCTTTCTGATAAACTAGCTAGTGGTTGTTTTGACTCGTAACAGCTGGTCAATTGGGAGGCAATATATCGATACTTCACTAATATCTTAGGATATGCCTTACTTTGGGGAAACTACAGGGAAAATTTTTCTCATCCTAGCTGTCTTTGGTGGGGGGCATGCCTCTACATGGTTTCCTAAGGAAATTTACTTCTTCAGGGAAATTGGCAACTTGCTCAAGACCACTCAAGGGTGGGAACCCCCTGCTTCTCCACCTCACCTTTTTCTTGTGCTAAGATGACCTGCAGGGATCTTATTAAACAGATTAGCGAACTATTTTGAATGAAGTTGAAAGACAAATGCACACATTGGGTCCTCACCTAATTGTACACCTCATAAAATAGAGAAGGCTGCAGTGACTCTCTGTTTCTTTTCCTAAAGAGCAAATGTATATGCAAAAGTAGGGACACTCTTTATTCTTCCTTTCAAGTTTTCAGATTGGGCACCCTACGTGGAAACTTCTCTTCTTTTTCTCATTTCACAGCGTTTCAAACAAACGAGTCGCTGAAGCTAATCTATTCTCGGCTGACTGTGGATTTAATACCTTCGGAGACACTCTGAGAGGCTACTGGTTTGCACCGTGTAACAGAGGGATCATTCACGAAGGAGAGTGACTCAGAAATGAGGGGAGGAGACAATAAGAGGCAGGAATACAGTTAATTTGGAGGCATCCTTCTAGAATCGGGGCCGCCAGGATCCAGGTCCCTGGGATACACGCAGACTTCGGCTTTCCACTCCTAAATCAGATCTGCGGCTCCAGCACCATTGCTGCGTTTTGCTCCTAGATTGGGGAGGTTGCTGTCAACAGCGGGTTGGTTAGGTGGTAGCTTTCGTGCCTGCTGAGAAAGGATCTCTATGTTGCTCGCTCTCGCTTTCGCTCTCCCCCTCCCTCCCTGTAACATGCCAGCCCTTTAATGTGGAGTGTCAGGGAGACGGTGACGTCACCCTGCCCGCTGGGTGGCGTCCCCTCGGTCCGACACGAGTTCAGAGACAGAGAAAGGCGCTGTCAGACTGCACTCCACTTGGGGCTCGCCTGCCGCAGGTTCCCGCACGCCCACACTTTCTGCGGTCCAGGGGACGTCCAGCCGCAATTCAGGCCGTCATTCTCCCCTGGCCGGGGTTCGAGCGTCGTTAGCTCGGAAGAGAGCACGGATCTTCACGCAGAACCCGCCGGAGTCCCGCCCGCTGGATTCGAGGACCCGCTTGGATGCTTCGCCTCCGAGCGCCCTCGGAAGATGGGCCGGCAGCCACACGCCTAAAGACACCTAGGAGTTACCAGGTACAGCTGGAACCGGCCGGTCCTAACTCGGCGCACAGCGTGCGGTTCGCTATTTCAGATCCCCAGCGATGGGATTTTCCGCGTTACGTTGAGGGGCTGCGGCGGGCTTCGTTGGTGACTGGCTTGGGAGCCAGGAGAACTAAGTGGGGGATCTTTGGATCGTGAGCAGGATAGGGAAGTTCCCCAGCTTCCTTTTTCAGTTCAGCTAACTTTTAATTGTCTCTTCTCCCCTCGCTCCCTTAAAAAATCTCCCAACCTAAACCTTCTTATTTGTGCCTCTGCTCTGACAGGAGTTTCTGTGAGGGATTGGGGTGAAAGTGGAGGACACCCAGGAGGAGACACTTCTGCCTGGTCTCCGGCTGCTAAGGCTGCGGGTCCCTAAAGCAGAACCAGCTTTCCTCCTGGGCAGGCCCGCTGCGCACATTGCTGGGGAGCGAGAGTTCGAGTTAACCCAGGGTCTTAGTAAGCTGATACGAATCTTGTTTGGAAGGGAAATGAGCATTGAAGGGCTTTTAGGTGAGGCTGGGTTTGATTGTATCAGGCTCAGGTATCACTGTGCCTTGAACTGCCATTTAACGCCCTGTCCCCTGGAAATATTGTCTCTGATCCATCCGAAGTGACAAGCCAGGCTTTCCTCTCGTTTGATTGCGTCGAGGTTTGTTCAACCTTCCTGGAGGCCACCAAATGTAATGAGAGCTGAGGATCCAGGGGCAGCAGGGCAGAGGCTGCAGTATAGATGCCATGCGGGCACAGAGAGAGGGCACAGATGTGACAATTTGGGTGAGGGAGTAGGATAGTGTATCCTCTGAAATCGTTGTATTAACAAACTGTACTTGGTGGAGTGTGGCTGTACCATGGCCACTGGTGATTTTCCAGGGCCAAGAATAGTCTTGGCCAATGCTCTATGACATGAAGCTGTGGAAAGGTCACTTTGTTTTCCTAGGAAATGAGCGAATTTGCATGTCTTGACTTAACAACATTATCACAATGGTTTCTTTCGCTTCCTTTTTCTGTGTTTGCAATTTACTGGATATTTTCCCTTGTGGTAGCACTCGGTTGACCAGAGACGAAGTTAGGAATTTTACCACAGGCCCAACCTGGGATTTTGACTTTCAAGGTTCCCACAGAATACCTAGCCCAAGATAATCTGCACTAGGAGAGGGGGCAGCTTTTCCCCAATAAATACATAATCTACATAGATCAAGGAAAAAATGGTCAGTCACAGAAGGTAGTTCACATTAAATTAAATTAGCCTTTTGAAGTCTACCAATAAAGATCCCCAAGAATTGTTCGTTCCCTTGCACCGTGTCTGGGTTTAACACACTTGCCTGTACTTACTTTTTTAATTGTCGTGGAAATGATGGGAAAACATTTTTTTGAATGTTTATAATCTTCAATTTTATCTTTTTAAGCCCCCTGTCCGGGACCAGAACCACTCAGTTCAGCAAGTGGGGTTTTGAAATTGATAACTAAAAGAGAAACATTCTATGTTGGTGCAATTGTGTATATGGCTTTGTACATTTTTTTTCATTTTTTTAAAAAATTCTACTTACGGTAAAAAAAAAATCTAATGGCAAGGATAGGTGGGAAGGGATTTCGTTTTGCTTTAATGAACTGTGTTTCAACCAGTAGTGAATTTCCCCAAGGAAACCACAGATACCACAAAAATCACTTTTTAAAAGGTTTGGATTTATTTTTTTAATCAAAATCAATCTATTTTCAAGCAAATGTGAATGGTCTCTCTCTCTCTCTCTCTCTCTCTCAATTTGGGTTTCAATAGCCAAGCTCCAGTTTTCCAAAACTTTTGCAATCTGTACTAGTTACAACTGTCATTATTTCCTAATTTCAAGCAGGCACACCATTTTATTCCAACAGCTTCTGTAAATCCAGGATAAGGTCTCAAATTCCTTGGGAATTGACTGCTTTAAATAAACATATATATATATATTTCATTTACTTTGAATGTTTAGAAGTATCTTCAGATCTTTGTATTTCTAACGGACAACGTTGAAGGAAATTAAGAGAGATGACTCCCGTGTCTGATACTTGGTCACTTTTTCCAGTAATAATCATGTCTTAACCAAAGCAAAGAAGTTATTACAATTCTTCAGTTAGCAATTTCCCCCATCCCTCTGTTTTGTTATGAAAAGGCTCAAGTCAATGCTTTCTCCTTTCCCTTCCAGTCTCCAAGACAGACCCGGAGGGCTCGGCCCGGGGTTCCGCGGCGGAGGAGATGGCTTCCAGCCCGCTGCCGGGGCCCAACGACATCCTGCTGGCGTCGCCGTCGAGCGCCTTCCAGCCCGACGCGCTGAGCCAGCCGCGGCCAGGCCACGCCAACCTCAAACCCAACCAGGTGGGCCAGGTGATCCTCTACGGCATTCCCATCGTGTCGTTGGTGATTGACGGGCAGGAGCGCCTGTGCCTGGCGCAGATCTCCAACACACTTCTCAAGAACTTCAGCTACAACGAGATCCACAACCGCCGCGTGGCGCTGGGCATCACGTGCGTGCAGTGCACGCCAGTGCAGCTGGAGATCCTGCGGCGCGCGGGAGCCATGCCCATCTCATCGCGCCGCTGCGGCATGATCACCAAGCGCGAGGCCGAGCGTCTATGCAAGTCATTCCTGGGCGAAAACAGGCCGCCCAAGCTGCCCGACAACTTCGCTTTCGACGTGTCGCACGAGTGTGCCTGGGGCTGCCGTGGCAGCTTCATTCCCGCGCGCTACAACAGCTCGCGCGCCAAGTGTATCAAATGCAGCTACTGCAACATGTACTTCTCGCCCAACAAGTTCATCTTCCACTCCCACCGCACGCCCGACGCCAAGTACACACAGCCAGACGCTGCCAACTTCAACTCGTGGCGCCGTCATCTCAAGCTCACTGACAAGAGCCCCCAGGACGAGCTAGTCTTCGCCTGGGAGGACGTCAAGGCCATGTTCAACGGCGGTAGCAGAAAGCGTGCACTACCCCAACCGGGCGCACACCCCGCCTGCCACCCGCTCAGCTCCGTCAAGGCGGCAGCAGTGGCAGCCGCAGCCGCCGTGGCAGGAGGCGGGGGACTGTTGGGCCCGCACCTGCTAGGCGCGCCCCCGCCGCCGCCGCCACCGCCGCCCCTGGCGGAGCTGGCTGGCTCACCGCACGCTCATCACAAGCGGCCGCGATTCGACGACGACGAGGACTCACTGCAAGAGGCTGCCGTCGTGGCCGCCGCCAGCCTCTCGGCTGCAGCCGCCAGCCTCTCAGTGGCCGCGGCCTCGGGCGGCGCCGGGACTGGCGGGGGTGGCGCCGGGGGTGGCTGTGTGACCGGCGTCGGGGCCGGCGCGGGGGCAGGCGCAGCGGCTGGCGCCAAAGGACCGCGCAGCTACCCGGTCATTCCGGTGCCCAGCAAGGGCTCCTTCGGGGGCGTGCTGCAAAAGTTCCCAGGCTGCGGGGGCCTCTTTCCTCACCCTTACACCTTCCCGGCCGCAGCCGCCGCCTTTGGCTTGTGCCACAAGAAGGAGGACGCGGGCGCCACAGTCGAGGCCCTGGGGGGCGCGGGTGCTGGCGGCGCGGGCGCGGCGCCCAAGGCCGGCTTGTCCGGCCTCTTCTGGCCAGCGGGCCGAAAGGACGCCTTCTACCCGCCCTTCTGCATGTTCTGGCCGCCGCGGACCCCCGGCGGGCTTCCAGTGCCCACTTACCTACAGCCCCCGCCACAGCCGCCCTCGGCGCTGGGATGCGCGCTTGGTGACAGCCCGGCCCTGCTGCGCCAGGCTTTCCTGGACCTGGCCGAGCCTGGCGGCGCCGGGGGGAGCGCTGAGGCTGCTCCCCCACCTGGCCAGCCCCCTCAAGTGGTGACCAACGGCCCAGGCTCCGGCCCACCGCCACCCACGGGGGGCGCCGGCGCTCACGACGCACTCTTCGAGTCGCCCCGGGGCGGCAGCGGCGGGGACTGCAGCGCGGGCTCCACTCCACCCGCCGACCCCGCCACTGCGTCCGGGGCTGGGGCTGCGGCAGGTGGAGCGGGCCCAGCGGGCTCCCGGGTGCCGGCACCTCACCACCCTCACCTTCTGGAGGGGCGCAAGGCAGGGGGTGGCAGCTACCACCACTCGAGCGCCTTCCGGCCAGTGGGCGGCAAGGACGACGCGGAGAGCCTGGCCAAGCTGCACGGGGCGTCGGCGGGCGCGCCGCACTCGGCCCAACCGCACCACCACCACCACCACCACCATCACCACCCGCACCACCACCATCATCCCCCGCAGCCGCCGTCACCGCTGCTGCTACTGCCACCGCAGCCCGACGAGCCGGGTTCTGAGCGCCACCACCCGGCCCCTCCGCCGCCGCCGCCCCCGCCTCCTCCTCTGGCACCGCAGCCACACCACCGAGGCCTTCTGTCCCCCGGGGGCACCAGCTGCAGCTACCCCAGCGAGGACAGCTCTGAGGACGAGGAGGACGAGGAAGAAGAGCAGGAGGTGGACGTGGAGGGCCACAAGCCCCCAGAGGGCGAGGAAGAGGAAGAGGAAGGTCGAGACCCTGAAGAAGATGAGGAGGAAGACGAGGAGACCGGGGTCCTACTAGGAGACCCCTTAGTTGGAGGCGGCCGCTTCCTCCAGGGCCGAGGGCTGTCGGAGAAGGGGAGCAGCCGGGACCGCACGCCAGCCGCCGCGGGCGCTTTCCCGTTGGCCCTGAATTCTTCCAGGCTGCTGCAGGAGGACGGGAAACTGGGTGACCCCGGCGGCTCGGACCTGCCCCCGCCCCCGCCCCCGCCCCTGGCCCCCCAGAA